>NW_027518678.1:10000-1369901 GCF_043159265.1 Tasmannia lanceolata
AACCCTAAACCCTAAACCCTAAACCCTAAACCCTAAACCCTAAACCCTAAACCCTAAACCCTAAACCCTAAACCCTAAACCCTAAACCCTAAACCCTAAACCCTAAACCCTAAACCCTAAACCCTAAACCCTAAACCCTAAACCCTAAACCCTAAACCCTAAACCCTAAACCCTAAACCCTAAACCCTAAACCCTAAACCCTAAACCCTAAACCCTAAACCCTAAACCCTAAACCCTAAACCCTAAACCCTAAACCCTAAACCCTAAACCCTAAACCCTAAACCCTAAACCCTAAACCCTAAACCCTAAACCCTAAACCCTAAACCCTAAACCCTAAACCCTAAACCCTAAACCCTAAACCCTAAACCCTAAACCCTAAACCCTAAACCCTAAACCCTAAACCCTAAACCCTAAACCCTAAACCCTAAACCCTAAACCCTAAACCCTAAACCCTAAACCCTAAACCCTAAACCCTAAACCCTAAACCCTAAACCCTAAACCCTAAACCCTAAACCCTAAACCCTAAACCCTAAACCCTAAACCCTAAACCCTAAACCCTAAACCCTAAACCCTAAACCCTAAACCCTAAACCCTAAACCCTAAACCCTAAACCCTAAACCCTAAACCCTAAACCCTAAACCCTAAACCCTAAACCCTAAACCCTAAACCCTAAACCCTAAACCCTAAACCCTAAACCCTAAACCCTAAACCCTAAACCCTAAACCCTAAACCCTAAACCCTAAACCCTAAACCCTAAACCCTAAACCCTAAACCCTAAACCCTAAACCCTAAACCCTAAACCCTAAACCCTAAACCCTAAACCCTAAACCCTAAACCCTAAACCCTAAACCCTAAACCCTAAACCCTAAACCCTAAACCCTAAACCCTAAACCCTAAACCCTAAACCCTAAACCCTAAACCCTAAACCCTAAACCCTAAACCCTAAACCCTAAACCCTAAACCCTAAACCCTAAACCCTAAACCCTAAACCCTAAACCCTAAACCCTAAACCCTAAACCCTAAACCCTAAACCCTAAACCCTAAACCCTAAACCCTAAACCCTAAACCCTAAACCCTAAACCCTAAACCCTAAACCCTAAACCCTAAACCCTAAACCCTAAACCCTAAACCCTAAACCCTAAACCCTAAACCCTAAACCCTAAACCCTAAACCCTAAACCCTAAACCCTAAACCCTAAACCCTAAACCCTAAACCCTAAACCCTAAACCCTAAACCCTAAACCCTAAACCCTAAACCCTAAACCCTAAACCCTAAACCCTAAACCCTAAACCCTAAACCCTAAACCCTAAACCCTAAACCCTAAACCCTAAACCCTAAACCCTAAACCCTAAACCCTAAACCCTAAACCCTAAACCCTAAACCCTAAACCCTAAACCCTAAACCCTAAACCCTAAACCCTAAACCCTAAACCCTAAACCCTAAACCCTAAACCCTAAACCCTAAACCCTAAACCCTAAACCCTAAACCCTAAACCCTAAACCCTAAACCCTAAACCCTAAACCCTAAACCCTAAACCCTAAACCCTAAACCCTAAACCCTAAACCCTAAACCCTAAACCCTAAACCCTAAACCCTAAACCCTAAACCCTAAACCCTAAACCCTAAACCCTAAACCCTAAACCCTAAACCCTAAACCCTAAACCCTAAACCCTAAACCCTAAACCCTAAACCCTAAACCCTAAACCCTAAACCCTAAACCCTAAACCCTAAACCCTAAACCCTAAACCCTAAACCCTAAACCCTAAACCCTAAACCCTAAACCCTAAACCCTAAACCCTAAACCCTAAACCCTAAACCCTAAACCCTAAACCCTAAACCCTAAACCCTAAACCCTAAACCCTAAACCCTAAACCCTAAACCCTAAACCCTAAACCCTAAACCCTAAACCCTAAACCCTAAACCCTAAACCCTAAACCCTAAACCCTAAACCCTAAACCCTAAACCCTAAACCCTAAACCCTAAACCCTAAACCCTAAACCCTAAACCCTAAACCCTAAACCCTAAACCCTAAACCCTAAACCCTAAACCCTAAACCCTAAACCCTAAACCCTAAACCCTAAACCCTAAACCCTAAACCCTAAACCCTAAACCCTAAACCCTAAACCCTAAACCCTAAACCCTAAACCCTAAACCCTAAACCCTAAACCCTAAACCCTAAACCCTAAACCCTAAACCCTAAACCCTAAACCCTAAACCCTAAACCCTAAACCCTAAACCCTAAACCCTAAACCCTAAACCCTAAACCCTAAACCCTAAACCCTAAACCCTAAACCCTAAACCCTAAACCCTAAACCCTAAACCCTAAACCCTAAACCCTAAACCCTAAACCCTAAACCCTAAACCCTAAACCCTAAACCCTAAACCCTAAACCCTAAACCCTAAACCCTAAACCCTAAACCCTAAACCCTAAACCCTAAACCCTAAACCCTAAACCCTAAACCCTAAACCCTAAACCCTAAACCCTAAACCCTAAACCCTAAACCCTAAACCCTAAACCCTAAACCCTAAACCCTAAACCCTAAACCCTAAACCCTAAACCCTAAACCCTAAACCCTAAACCCTAAACCCTAAACCCTAAACCCTAAACCCTAAACCCTAAACCCTAAACCCTAAACCCTAAACCCTAAACCCTAAACCCTAAACCCTAAACCCTAAACCCTAAACCCTAAACCCTAAACCCTAAACCCTAAACCCTAAACCCTAAACCCTAAACCCTAAACCCTAAACCCTAAACCCTAAACCCTAAACCCTAAACCCTAAACCCTAAACCCTAAACCCTAAACCCTAAACCCTAAACCCTAAACCCTAAACCCTAAACCCTAAACCCTAAACCCTAAACCCTAAACCCTAAACCCTAAACCCTAAACCCTAAACCCTAAACCCTAAACCCTAAACCCTAAACCCTAAACCCTAAACCCTAAACCCTAAACCCTAAACCCTAAACCCTAAACCCTAAACCCTAAACCCTAAACCCTAAACCCTAAACCCTAAACCCTAAACCCTAAACCCTAAACCCTAAACCCTAAACCCTAAACCCTAAACCCTAAACCCTAAACCCTAAACCCTAAACCCTAAACCCTAAACCCTAAACCCTAAACCCTAAACCCTAAACCCTAAACCCTAAACCCTAAACCCTAAACCCTAAACCCTAAACCCTAAACCCTAAACCCTAAACCCTAAACCCTAAACCCTAAACCCTAAACCCTAAACCCTAAACCCTAAACCCTAAACCCTAAACCCTAAACCCTAAACCCTAAACCCTAAACCCTAAACCCTAAACCCTAAACCCTAAACCCTAAACCCTAAACCCTAAACCCTAAACCCTAAACCCTAAACCCTAAACCCTAAACCCTAAACCCTAAACCCTAAACCCTAAACCCTAAACCCTAAACCCTAAACCCTAAACCCTAAACCCTAAACCCTAAACCCTAAACCCTAAACCCTAAACCCTAAACCCTAAACCCTAAACCCTAAACCCTAAACCCTAAACCCTAAACCCTAAACCCTAAACCCTAAACCCTAAACCCTAAACCCTAAACCCTAAACCCTAAACCCTAAACCCTAAACCCTAAACCCTAAACCCTAAACCCTAAACCCTAAACCCTAAACCCTAAACCCTAAACCCTAAACCCTAAACCCTAAACCCTAAACCCTAAACCCTAAACCCTAAACCCTAAACCCTAAACCCTAAACCCTAAACCCTAAACCCTAAACCCTAAACCCTAAACCCTAAACCCTAAACCCTAAACCCTAAACCCTAAACCCTAAACCCTAAACCCTAAACCCTAAACCCTAAACCCTAAACCCTAAACCCTAAACCCTAAACCCTAAACCCTAAACCCTAAACCCTAAACCCTAAACCCTAAACCCTAAACCCTAAACCCTAAACCCTAAACCCTAAACCCTAAACCCTAAACCCTAAACCCTAAACCCTAAACCCTAAACCCTAAACCCTATACCCAAAAACCTAAACCCTAAACCCTAACCCCTAAACCCGAAACCTAAAACCGAAACCCCGAACCCCAACCCCTAAACCCCTAAACCTAAACCCCTAAACCCTAAACCTGAAAATCGAAACCCCAAACCCTAAACCCCTAAACACTAAAGACTATACCACTAAACCCTGAACCCTAAACCCTAAATCCTAATTCCTAATCCCTAAACACGAAACTCGAAACACGAAACCCGAACGCCGAAACCCTAAACCCCAAAACCCTAAACCCGAAACACGAAACCCTAACCTCGAAACCCTAACCCCTAAACCCGAAATCCTAAACCCCTAAACCCTAACCCTAACCCAAACCCTAACCCTAAACCCTAACACATAAACCCTAACCCTAAACTCGAAACCATAAACCCTAACCCCGCAACCCTAAACCCTAAACCCCTAATCCTAAACCCCAAACCCCGAAACCCTAAATCCTAAACCCTAAACCCAAACCCCAAACCCCAAACCCAAACCCAAACCCAAACCCCAAACCCAAAACCCCAACCCCAAACCCAAACCCCAAAAGCCCCAAAACCTCAAAATCCCAAAACCCTAAACCCCAAATCCCAAAACCCTTATCCCTAACCCCTAAACACCTTGAGAGTGTACAGTTGGTGGCAGTAGCTCCAGCATTGGGTTTCTATATTCTCTATTTTTTTTTCTCATCTCTTCTAAAAAAAACCTCTGATTTGTAAAAAAATTCCAAGGTAGACATTTGCAGTTTTTCTTTTTGATCGTACAATTAAATTGAAGGGTTAGGGTTGCTTCGTATGGGATTTTTGGGTCCCGGCTTAGCATGTGGATTTCTGAAAGTTTGGTTGTTTCCTAAATCTAATCAAAAGTAAAAGCATTAGGGGGAGCACCTTCTACAAGGGCATGTGAATGTGAATGTTATAACTTCATCCTTACTGCATCGTCCACATCTAAGCCACCCATTTCAATTAGATCACCGGCTCACAAGACAATTCTACAGAATAGAATATGACGTATTGTGATGAGCTTTAGACTATTACCATTATGAATAAGGAGAATTTATATGATGGGTGGCCGTGAAAACACGTGAAGTCTAAAAAAGTATGTACGGCTCACTTTTTCGATGATCCAAACCGTTCATATGTTTGGGCACAACATAAATAGGTTGTGCCCCAAAAATCAGTTCCATAGGATGATCCTAACCCTCTGATCTGTAGAAGATTCCATAAATGATTTTTGGAAATCTCCATATTCAGAACAGTTTTTATCGGAGGGCTAGGATCATCCTATGGAACTGATTTTTGGGGCACAACCTATTTACGTTGTGCCCAAACAGATGAACGGTTTGGATCATCAAAAAAAGTGAGCCATACCTACTTTTTTTAGACTTCACGTGTTTTCACGGCCACCCATCATATAAATTCTCATGAATATGATCTTTGGAGGAACACTTAGGTGATGCCCTCTCAATTCTCTCCCTCTCCTGCCACGTGCCCTTTGACCACTTAGTCAACTATTTTTCTATGGGAGAAACTTTTATTGCTGTCGAACTTGACCTAAAACATTGTTTGCCCCATATATGTTGGTGGATTTCTTTTGTTTTCCTGCACTTTCTTTTCTGTTACCTCGAAAATTTCCACTTCTCCAAACGAAGAGAAATAGTAACAGATGCAAGAGTTCGGCGATGTATGTCCTTCACTTTATAACTCCTTGGTGAACCCTCTGCTTAGTTGGGTGAGATTGTTTTCCTCCTCCCATAAACAAAATAGGGAGCTACATAGATCTTGTGGAATTCATGGCATGGATATGAAAAAGACAGAAATTTCAAGCAATATTATGTAATCCAATGTGTAGGTCAGAAGATATGGAGATGAGTAGTGGGAGGGTGTGATGCCATAATGCTTTGAAGACTCGTTTCTGGTGAGCTTTCACCGATTGAGAGGGTCTGCTGCAGTTATATCTGATATCAAATATGTGGATCATGGGATCTGCTGAGCCTGATGTGATGTACAAACCATCAGGAGACCATGCCTGATTTATCAGAGCCGATTGTGATTCGCTCGCTGCTTGCTTCCAACCAAATGCATGAATCTCCGTTTGCCTTAGCCTGATATCGAACAGCCGGAGTTGCTTCTCAGGAGTGCTGAAAATGGAAAACCTTGGTCAGCAAAAGCTCAAGGAACCTTGGCTGAAAATTGTATTTAGGTAACTGATCAGTGTATTTACGCTGGGCTTCAGGACAAAACAATGTGCAAGGATAGGATATGATTGACAAAATAACACGAGAACGAAGGTTATATAGGCCTGCTTACCCTGTTTGCACCATGAATAGGTTGAAGTCAGATGGATTAGGCAGAACGCTCATGCATTTGCTTTCAATTTGGTGTTTGTAATCTGCTCTTCCAGCTTGTAAATCAAATCCAATAATTCTTTTATCTGCACCAGCGGATATTATCATATGCTTTTGCTGCATACCAGCAACCCCCATAACGGCTGAAGAATGCAAGTTTCTGTGCAACGGCTTTGGTTTCCATAACTTTTCACCATCGCTCTCATTCCAAAGTACCACAGCATGGTCGCTCCCACCAGTTGCAAAACATTGATCCGCCCAGGGCATGAAAATTATACTGTTTATAATACCACTAAACCCTAAACCCTAAACCCTAAACACTAAAGACTATACCACTAAACCCTGAACCCTAAACCCTAAATCCTAATTCCTAATCCCTAAACACGAAACTCGAAACCCGAAACCCGAACGCCAAAACCCTAAACCCCAAAACCCTAAACCCGAAACACGAAACCCTAACCTCGAAACCCTGACCCCTAAACCCCTAACCCTAAACCCGAAATCCTAAACCCCTAAACCCTAACCCTAACCCTAAACCCTAACACATAAACCCTAACCCTAAACCCGAAACCATAAACCCTAACCCCGCAACCCTAAACCCTAAACCCCTAATCCTAAACCCCAAACCCTAAACCCTAAATCCTAAACCCTAAACCCAAACCCCAAACCCCAAACCCAAACCCAAACCCAAACCCCAAACCCCAAACCCCAACCCCAAACCCAAACCCCAAAAGCCCCAAAACCTCAAAATCCCAAAACCCTAAACCCCAAATCCCAAAACCCTTATCCCTAAACCCTAAACACCTTGAGAGTGTACAGTTGGTGGCAGTAGCTCCAGCATTGGGTTTCTATATTCTCTATCTTTTTTTCTCATCTCTTCTAAAGAAAACCTCTGATTTGTAAAAAAATTCCAAGGTAGACATTTGCAGTTTTTCTTTTTGATCGTACAATTAAATTGAAGGGTTAGGGTTGCTTCGTATGGGATTTTTGGGTCCCGGCTTAGCATGTGGATTTCTGAAAGTTTGGTTGTTTCCTAAATCTAATCAAAAGTAAAAGCATTAGGGGGAGCACCTTCTACAAGGGCATGTGAATGTGAATGTTATAACTTCATCCTTACTGCATCATCCACATCTAAGCCACCCATTTCAATTAGATCACCGGCTCACAAGACAATTCTACAGAATAGAATATGACGTATTGTGATGAGCTTTAGACTATTACCATTATGAATAAGGAGAATTTATATGATGGGTGGCCGTGAAAACACGTGAAGTCTAAAAAAGTATGTACGGCTCACTTTTTCGATGATCCAAACCGTTCATCTGTTTGGGCACAACATACAAGGGCATGTGAATGTGAATGTTATAACTTCATCCTTACTGCATCGTCCACATCTAAGCCACCCATTTCAATTAGATCACCGGCTCACAAGACAATTCTACAGAATAGAATATGACGTATTGTGATGAGCTTTAGACTATTACCATTATGAATAAGGAGAATTTATATGATGGGTGGCCGTGAAAACACGTGAAGTCTAAAATAGTATGTACGGCTCACTTTTTCGATGATCCAAACCGTTCATCTGTTTGGGCACAACATAAATAGGTTGTGCCCCAAAAATCAGTTCCATAGAATGATCCTAACCCTCTGATCTGTAGAAGATTCCATAAATGATTTTTGGAAATCTCCATATTCAGAACAGTTTTTATCGGAGGGCTAGGATCATCCTATGGAACTGATTTTTGGGGCACAACCTATTTACGTTGTGCCCAAACAGATGAACGGTTTGGATCATCAAAAAAAGTGAGCCATACCTACTTTTTTTAGACTTCACGTGTTTTCACGGCCACCCATCATATAAATTCTCATGAATATGATCTTTGGAGGAACACTTAGGTGATGCCCTCTCAATTCTCTCCCTCTCCTGCCACGTGCCCTTTGACCACTTAGTCAACTATTTTTCTATGGGGGAAACTTTTATTGCTGTCGAACTTGACCTAAAACATTGTTTGCCCCATATATGTTGGTGGATTTCTTTTGTTTTCCTGCACTTTCTTTTCTGTTACCTCGAAAATTTCCACTTCTCCAAACGAAGAGAAATAGTAACAGATGCAAGAGTTCGGCGATGTATGTCCTTCACTTTATAACTCCTTGGTGAACCCTCTGCTTAGTTGGGTGAGATTGTTTTCCTCCTCCCATAAACAAAATAGGGAGCTACATAGATCTTGTGGAATTCATGGCATGGATATGAAAAAGACAGAAATTTCAAGCAATATTATGTAATCCAATGTGTAGGTCAGAAGATATGGAGATGAGTAGTGGGAGGGTGTGATGCCATAATGCTTTGAAGACTCGTTTCTGGTGAGCTTTCACCGATTGAGAGGGTCTGCTGCAGTTATATCTGATATCAAATATGTGGATCATGGGATCTGCTGAGCCTGATGTGATGTACAAACCATCAGGAGACCATGCCTGATTTATCAGAGCCGATTGTGATTCGCTCGCTGCTTGCTTCCAACCAAATGCATGAATCTCCGTTTGCCTTAGCCTGATATCGAACAGCCGGAGTTGCTTCTCAGGAGTGCTGAAAATGGAAAACCTTGGTCAGCAAAAGCTCAAGGAACCTTGGCTGAAAATTGTATTTAGGTAACTGATCAGTGTATTTAGGCTGGGCTTCAGGACAAAACAATGTGCAAGGATAGGATATGATTGACAAAATAACACGAGAACGAAGGTTATATAGGCCTGCTTACCCTGTTTGCACCATGAATAGGTTGAAGTCAGATGGATTAGGCAGAACGCTCATGCATTTGCTTTCAATTTGGTGTTTGTAATCTGCTCTTCCAGCTTGTAAATCAAATCCAATAATTCTTTTATCTGCACCAGCGGATATTATCATATGCTTTTGCTGCATACCAGCAACCCCCATAACGGCTGAAGAATGCAAGTTTCTGTGCAACGGCTTTGGTTTCCATAACTTTTCACCATCGCTCTCATTCCAAAGTACCACAGCATGGTCGCTCCCACCAGTTGCAAAACATTGATCCGCCCAGGGCATGAAAATTATACTGTTTATAATACCACTAAACCCTAAACCCTAAACCCTAAACACTAAAGACTATACCACTAAACCCTGAACCCTAAACCCTAAATCCTAATTCCTAATCCCTAAACACGAAACTCGAAACCCGAAACCCGAACGCCAAAACCCTAAACCCCAAAACCCTAAACCCGAAACACGAAACCCTAACCTCGAAACCCTGACCCCTAAACCCCTAACCCTAAACCCGAAATCCTAAACCCCTAAACCCTAACCCTAACCCTAACCCTAACCCTAAACCCTAACACATAAACCCTAACCCTAAACCCGAAACCATAAACCCTAACCCCGCAACCCTAAACCCTAAACCCCTAATCCTAAACCCCAAACCCTAAACCCTAAATCCTAAACCCTAAACCCAAACCCCAAACCCCAAACCCAAACCCAAACCCAAACCCCAAACCCCAAACCCCAACCCCAAACCCAAACCCCAAAAGCCCCAAAACCTCAAAATCCCAAAACCCTAAACCTCAAATCCCAGAACCCTTATCCCTAAACCCTAAACACCTTGAGAGTGTACAGTTGGTGGCAGTAGCTCCAGCATTGGGTTTCTATATTCTCTATCTTTTTTTCTCATCTCTTCTAAAGAAAACCTCTGATTTGTAAAAAAATTCCAAGGTAGACATTTGCAGTTTTTCTTTTTGATCGTACAATTAAATTGAAGGGTTAGGGTTGCTTCGTATGGGATTTTTGGGTCCCGGCTTAGCATGTGGATTTCTGAAAGTTTGGTTGTTTCCTAAATCTAATCAAAAGTAAAAGCATTAGGGGGAGCACCTTCTACAAGGGCATGTGAATGTGAATGTTATAACTTCATCCTTACTGCATCGTCCACATCTAAGCCACCCATTTCAATTAGATCACCGGCTCACAAGACAATTCTACAGAATAGAATATGACGTATTGTGATGAGCTTTAGACTATTACCATTATGAATAAGGAGAATTTATATGATGGGTGGCCGTGAAAACACGTGAAGTCTAAAAAAGTATGTACGGCTCACTTTTTCGATGATCCAAACCGTTCATCTGTTTGGGCACAACATACAAGGGCATGTGAATGTGAATGTTATAACTTCATCCTTACTGCATCGTCCACATCTAAGCCACCCATTTCAATTAGATCACCGGCTCACAAGACAATTCTACAGAATAGAATATGACGTATTGTGATGAGCTTTAGACTATTACCATTATGAATAAGGAGAATTTATATGATGGGTGGCCGTGAAAACACGTGAAGTCTAAAAAAGTATGTACGGCTCACTTTTTCGATGATCCAAACCGTTCATCTGTTTGGGCACAACATAAATAGGTTGTGCCCCAAAAATCAGTTCCATAGGATGATCATAACCCTCTGATCTGTAGAAGATTCCATAAATGATTTTTGGAAATCTCCATATTCAGAACAGTTTTTATCGGAGGGCTAGGATCATCCTATGGAACTGATTTTTGGGGCACAACCTATTTACGTTGTGCCCAAACAGATGAACGGTTTGGATCATCAAAAAAAGTAAGCCATACCTACTTTTTTTAGACTTCACGTGTTTTCACGGCCACCCATCATATAAATTCTCATGAATATGATCTTTGGAGGAACACTTAGGTGATGCCCTCTCAATTCTCTCCCTCTCCTGCCACGTGCCCTTTGACCACTTAGTCAACTATTTTTCTATGGGAGAAACTTTTATTGCTGTCGAACTTGACCTAAAACATTGTTTGCCCCATATATGTTGGTGGATTTCTTTTGTTTTCCTGCACTTTCTTTTCTGTTACCTCGAAAATTTCCACTTCTCCAAACGAAGAGAAATAGTAACAAATGCAAGAGTTCGGCGATGTATGTCCTTCGCTTTATAACTCCTTGGTGAACCCTCTGCTTAGTTGGGTGAGATTGTTTTCCTCCTCCCATAAACAAAATAGGGAGCTACATAGATCTTGTGGAATTCATGGCATGGATATGAAAAAGACAGAAATTTCAAGCAATATTATGTAATCCAATGTGTAGGTCAGAAGATATGGAGATGAGTAGTGGGAGGGTGTGATGCCATAATGCTTTGAAGACTCGTTTCTGGTGAGCTTTCACCGATTGAGAGGGTCTGCTGCAGTTATATCTGATATCAAATATGTGGATCATGGGATCTGCTGAGCCTGATGTGATGTACAAACCATCAGGAGACCATGCCTGATTTATCAGAGCCGATTGTGATTCGCTCGCTGCTTGCTTCCAACCAAATGCATGAATCTCCGTTTGCCTTAGCCTGATATCGAACAGCCGGAGTTGCTTCTCAGGAGTGCTGAAAATGGAAAACCTTGGTCAGCAAAAGCTCAAGGAACCTTGGCTGAAAATTGTATTTAGGTAACTGATCAGTGTATTTAGGCTGGGCTTCAGGACAAAACAATGTGCAAGGATAGGATATGATTGACAAAATAACACGAGAACGAAGGTTATATAGGCCTGCTTACCCTGTTTGCACCATGAATAGGTTGAAGTCAGATGGATTAGGCAGAACGCTCATGCATTTGCTTTCAATTTGGTGTTTGTAATCTGCTCTTCCAGCTTGTAAATCAAATCCAATAATTCTTTTATCTGCACCAGCGGATATTATCATATGCTTTTGCTGCATACCAGCAACCCCCATAACGGCTGAAGAATGCAAGTTTCTGTGCAACGGCTTTGGTTTCCATAACTTTTCACCATCGCTCTCATTCCAAAGTACCACAGCATGGTCGCTCCCACCAGTTGCAAAACATTGATCCGCCCAGGGCATGAAAATTACACTGTTTATAATACCACTAAACCCTAAACCCTAAACCCTAAACACTAAAGACTATACCACTAAACCCTGAACCGTAAACCCTAAATCCTAATTCCTAATCCCTAAACACGAAACTCGAAACCCGAAACCCGAACGCCAAAACCCTAAACCCCAAAACCCTAAACCCGAAACACGAAACCCTAACCTCGAAACCCTGACCCCTAAACCCCTAACCCTAAACCCGAAATCCTAAACCCCTAAACCCTAACCCTAACCCTAACCCTAACCCTAAACCCTAACACATAAACCCTAACCCTAAACCCGAAACCATAAACCCTAACCCCGCAACCCTAAACCCTAAACCCCTAATCCTAAACCCCAAACCCTAAACCCTAAATCCTAAACCCTAAACCCAAACCCCAAACCCCAAACCCAAACCCAAACCCAAACCCCAAACCCCAAACCCCAACCCCAAACCCAAACCCCAAAAGCCCCAAAACCTCAAAATCCCAAAACCCTAAACCCCAAATCCCAAAACCCTTATCCCTAAACCCTAAACACCTTGAGAGTGTACAGTTGGTGGCAGTAGCTCCAGCATTGGGTTTCTATATTCTCTATCTTTTTTTCTCATCTCTTCTAAAGAAAACCTCTGATTTGTAAAAAAATTCCAAGGTAGACATTTGCAGTTTTTCTTTTTGATCGTACAATTAAATTGAAGGGTTAGGGTTGCTTCGTATGGGATTTTTGGGTCCCGGCTTAGCATGTGGATTTCTGAAAGTTTGGTTGTTTCCTAAATCTAATCAAAAGTAAAAGCATTAGGGGGAGCACCTTCTACAAGGGCATGTGAATGTGAATGTTATAACTTCATCCTTACTGCATCGTCCACATCTAAGCCACCCATTTCAATTAGATCACCGGCTCACAAGACAATTCTACAGAATAGAATATGACGTATTGTGATGAGCTTTAGACTATTACCATTATGAATAAGGAGAATTTATATGATGGGTGGCCGTGAAAACACGTGAAGTCTAAAAAGTATGTACGGCTCACTTTTTCGATGATCCAAACCGTTCATCTGTTTGGGCACAACATAAATAGGTTGTGCCCCAAAAATCAGTTCCATAGGATGATCCTAACCCTCTGATCTGTAGAAGATTCCATAAATGATTTTTGGAAATCTCCATATTCAGAACAGTTTTTATCGGAGGGCTAGGATCATCCTATGGAACTGATTTTTGGGGCACAACCTATTTACGTTGTGCCCAAACAGATGAACGGTTTGGATCATCAAAAAAAGTGAGCCATACCTACTTTTTTTAGACTTCACGTGTTTTCACGGCCACCCATCATATAAATTCTCATGAATATGATCTTTGGAGGAACACTTAGGTGATGCCCTCTCAATTCTCTCCCTCTCCTGCCACGTGCCCTTTGACCACTTAGTCAACTATTTTTCTATGGGAGAAACTTTTATTGCTGTCGAACTTGACCTAAAACATTGTTTGCCCCATATATATTGGTGGATTTCTTTTGTTTTCCTGCACTTTCTTTTCTGTTACCTCGAAAATTTCCACTTCTCCAAACGAAGAGAAATAGTAACAGATGCAAGAGTTCGGCGATGTATGTCCTTCACTTTGTAACTCCTTGGTGAACCCTCTGCTTAGTTGGGTGAGATTGTTTTCCTCCTCCCATAAACAAAATAGGGAGCTACATAGATCTTGTGGAATTCATGGCATGGATATGAAAAAGACAGAAATTTCAAGCAATATTATGTAATCCAATGTGTAGGTCAGAAGATATGGAGATGAGTAGTGGGAGGGTGTGATGCCATAATGCTTTGAAGACTCGTTTCTGGTGAGCTTTCACCGATTGAGAGGGTCTGCTGCAGTTATATCTGATATCAAATATGTGGATCATGGGATCTGCTGAGCCTGATGTGATGTACAAACCATCAGGAGACCATGCCTGATTTATCAGAGCCGATTGTGATTCGCTCGCTGCTTGCTTCCAACCAAATGCATGAATCTCCGTTTGCCTTAGCCTGATATCGAACAGCCGGAGTTGCTTCTCAGGAGTGCTGAAAATGGAAAACCTTGGTCAGCAAAAGCTCAAGGAACCTTGGCTGAAAATTGTATTTAGGTAACTGATCAGTGTATTTAGGCTGGGCTTCAGGACAAAACAATGTGCAAGGATAGGATATGATTGACAAAATAACACGAGAACGAAGGTTATATAGGCCTGCTTACCCTGTTTGCACCATGAATAGGTTGAAGTCAGATGGATTAGGCAGAACGCTCATGCATTTGCTTTCAATTTGGTGTTTGTAATCTGCTCTTCCAGCTTGTAAATCAAATCCAATAATTCTTTTATCTGCACCAGCGGATATTATCATATGCTTTTGCTGCATACCAGCAACCCCCATAACGGCTGAAGAATGCAAGTTTCTGTGCAACGGCTTTGGTTTCCATAACTTTTCACCATCGCTCTCATTCCAAAGTACCACAGCATGGTCGCTCCCACCAGTTGCAAAACATTGATCCGCCCAGGGCATGAAAATTATACTGTTTATAATACCCTTGAGATGAGATTTTCCTTCCAAGAAAGTAACTCTGTTCTGCTAACACAATCATCTTAGAATCAACTTTAATGTTGCATACAAGTCAATATCACTTTTCCATATAGAAGACAATAAACTAGAGTGGAAGAGTATGTTTGTGTGTGCATAAAGCCCATATAGAATTATGATTTTATGGCAAATTCAAATGACTAATGGCATTCAAGATACAGCAATTAGATGCACAGATTAAAGAGGTGGAGAAACAATCGTATGGGTCCCATAAAACAGCAGTACACATTGAGAAAATATGTCTACATTCAAAACATGCTATCCAATTCAAACATGCACGAAAAGGCCAGGCTTCTACAAAATAAGGAGACACGAGGCATAAACTTCTCAAATATCATCTGCCAGAGTTGTAACTTGCAAGACAACAATGAGGCCTATGCCATTGCATTGGTTTGCTGAAGCTCAAATGGCATCTGTCAATGTTTGCATTGCACTGATTTGTATTAGAAAAATGCATTAGTTTGTGCATGATGATGTTTGACTAAAGTCATATGGAAGTGATATTTCATCATATAAATAAGTGCTTATCTGGATGTTTTATGAATACCATCACCTATTTAGGAGGCAAATATTTCCAAGCTTATACTTCTCAAGTGAAAAGAGACATGCCTCAACCGTGATTTGCCTTTGGAACTTTACCAACACAGCAACACCAGTCTATCCTTGGAAAGTCAACACTTGGAGCTAGATGGAACCATTTACAACATTCATAGCTCTCCCTTCGAATTTTTGGTTTCATGCATATGTCATTTCGTATTCGAGCCTCTCTACAAGTGAGCCTCATTCTCCAAAGGAAATTTCAGTGGATTCTATGCCAAATACAGCTATCTTCAGAGTTCATAAAGTTATCTCTTATTAGTTGAATTTCTAGTGCTTGTTAATTTTGGACTACTTGACTGGTTCTTCCAATTTATCCTTAAGTGCTTATATTTTTGTCATAGTTTCTGAATACATTTGGGAAGTGGAATTTGACAAGTTTCTTGTATCTTGGGTGGGTTGGATAATGTGGACAGCCCCCACATCTAGTATAAATATAGAAACGTACCCTACTAAAATGGAACTAAAAATAGAAATAAAGCGTAGTTACTAGTTTCTCCAACAAAGGTAAAACGTAATCAAACGAGTTGCATCACATTATTCAATAACTATTTGCAAAGCTTTATTTCTAAGACATTTTGATTTCAAGCGCCCCCACCGCTTCAGATTGGCACACAATTTTCCCATTCACAAGGTGCTTTTTTTTCCCCAAGTTCCTTTCCCTCCCACAGGAAGACTCGTTCAATTTTCACATCCCCTTGGCACCATTTTCCATCAAAGACCATGAACGTTTGTGGGTGGTTTGTGTGTGTGTGTGTGTGTGTGTTTTTAGGGGTTGGGGGGTAGACACAAAAGCCACACCATGGACACCGCCAAATGGATGGCCAAGGGCACCTAGAGAAGCAGCAAAAGAAGTCAAATGAAGGACTCCATCTGCTCCTCAAGTTTACAACGACACACCCAAATCCAAACGACCCTACCTGACCTTCTCTAATAGCAATCAACCACCCAACTATCCTTTACACAAGCTATCCTATGGAGCCTGGGATATTATAGATGAATGACCTAACCATCATGTCTTCTCAAAATTGAACACACTCCCCATTTGCGGTCTTGAAATGTCCTGAAATCTCTTGATTTTCCGGATTTTCTGGGCGCTCATGGGCGGCTTGTCAAGGTGTTGTTTTGAGGTAACGAAATTGCGCAAACCAGCTCCGAAGGTTTTCAGTGCCATGGCAATCTTCGAGGTGGAAGAAGAGGATAGTCGATGTGCTGTTTTGATGATACAAAATCCGTCATTTTCAGAGGTGGAAGAAGAGGATCATCACAGTGAAAGACAGGGAGAGAGAGAGAGAGAGAGAGTTTCCTCCTTTTCCTCTCAAATTAGGAGAAAAATAAACGGGGTGAAATTGGATTTCATGTCAGCCGACAAGGCGTTGACAAGAAACATTACGATTATCGAAAAACAATTTTCCAAACCCGTCATCAACTGCTTTTCAGGGGAATAATGATTTTTTTTCACGAAACTCGAACCCCGAAACCCGAACGCCGAAACCCTAAACCCCAAAACCCTAAACCCGAAACACGAAACCCTAACCTCGAAACCCTAACCCCTAACCCTAAACCCGAAATCCTAAACCCCTAAACCCTAACCCTAACCCTAACCCTAACCCTAAACCCTAACACATAAACCCTAACCCGAAACCCGAAACCATAAACCCTAACCCCGCAACCCTAAACCCTAAACCCCTAATCCCAAACCCCAAACCCCGAAACCCTAAATCCTAAACCCTAAACCCAAACCCCAAACCCCAAACCCCAACCCAAACCCAAACCCCAAACCCATACCCCAAAAGCCCCAAAACCTCAAAATCCCAAAACCCTAAACCCCAAATCCCAAAACCCTTATCCCTAAACCCTAAACACCTTGAGAGTGTACAGTTGGTGGCAGTAGCTCCAGCATTGGGTTTCTATATTCTCTATTTTTTTTTCTCATCTCTTCTAAAGAAAACCTCTGATTTGTAAAAAAATTCCAAGGTAGACATTTGCAGTTTTTCTTTTTGATCGTACAATTAAATTGAAGGGTTAGGGTTGCTTCGTATGGGATTTTTGGGTCCCGGCTTAGCATGTGGATTTCTGAAAGTTTGGTTGTTTCCTAAATCTAATCAAAAGTAAAAGCATTAGGGGGAGCACCTTCTACAAGGGCATGTGAATGTGAATGTTATAACTTCATCCTTACTGCATCGTCCACATCTAAGCCACCCATTTCAATTAGATCACCGGCTCACAAGACAATTCTACAGAATAGAATATGACGTATTGTGATGAGCTTTAGACTATTACCATTATGAATAAGGAGAATTTATATGATGGGTGGCCGTGAAAACACGTGAAGTCTAAAAAAGTATGTACGGCTCACTTTTTCGATGATCCAAACCGTTCATCTGTTTGGGCACAACATAAATAGGTTGTGCCCCAAAAATCAGTTCCATAGGATGATCCTAACCCTCTGATCTGTAGAAGATTCCATAAATGATTTTTGGAAATCTCCATATTCATAACAGTTTTTATCGGAGGGCTAGGATCATCCTATGGAACTGATTTTTGGGGCACAACCTATTTACGTTGTGCCCAAACAGATGAACGGTTTGGATCATCAAAAAAAGTGAGCCATGCCTACTTTTTTTAGACTTCACGTGTTTTCACGGCCACCCATCATATAAATTCTCATGAATATGATCTTTGGAGGAACACTTAGGTGATGCCCTCTCAATTCTCTCCCTCTCCTGCCACGTGCCCTTTGACCACTTAGTCAACTATTTTTCTATGGGAGAAACTTTTATTGCTCTCGAACTTGACCTAAAACATTGTTTGCCCGATATATGTTGGTGGATTTCTTTTGTTTTCCTGCACTTTCTTTTCTGTTACCTCGAAAATTTCCACTTCTCCAAACGAAGAGAAATAGTAACAGATGCAAGAGTTCGGCGATGTATGTCCTTCACTTTATAACTCCTTGGTGAACCCTCTGCTTAGTTGGGTGAGATTGTTTTCCTCCTCCCATAAACAAAATAGGGAGCTACATAGATCTTGTGGAATTCATGGCATGGATATGAAAAAGACAGAAATTTCAAGCAATATTATGTAATCCAATGTGTAGGTCAGAAGATATGGAGATGAGTAGTGGGAGGGTGTGATGCCATAATGCTTTGAAGACTCGTTTCTGGTGAGCTTTCACCGATTGAGAGGGTCTGCTGCAGTTATATCTGATATCAAATATGTGGATCATGGGATCTGCTGAGCCTGATGTGATGTACAAACCATCAGGAGACCATGCCTGATTTATCAGAGCCGATTGTGATTCGCTCGCTGCTTGCTTCCAACCAAATGCATGAATCTCCGTTTGCCTTAGCTTGATATCGAACAGCCGGAGTTGCTTCTCAGGAGTGCTGAAAATGGAAAACCTTGGTCAGCAAAAGCTCAAGGAACCTTGGCTGAAAATTGTATTTAGGTAACTGATCAGTGTATTTAGGCTGGGCTTCAGGACAAAACAATGTGCAAGGATAGGATATGATTGACAAAATAACACGAGAACGAAGGTTATATAGGCCTGCTTACCCTGTTTGCACCATGAATAGGTTGAAGTCGGATGGATTAGGCAGAACGCTCATGCATTTGCTTTCAATTTGGTGTTTGTAATCTGCTCTTCCAACTTGTAAATCAAATCCAATAATTCTTTTATCTGCACCAGCGGATATTATCATATGCTTTTGCTGCATACCAGCAACCCCCATAACGGCTGAAGAATGCAAGTTTCTGTGCAACGGCTTTGGTTTCCATAACTTTTCACCATCGCTCTCATTCCAAAGTACCACAGCATGGTCGCTCCCACCAGTTGCAAAACATTGATCCGCCCAGGGCATGAAAATTATACTGTTTATAATACCACTAAACCCTAAACCCTAAACACTAAAGACTATACCACTAAACCCTGAACCCTAAACCCTAAATCCTAATTCCTAATCCCTAAACACGAAACCCGAAACCCGAAACCCTAAACCCCAAAACCCTAAACACGAAACACGAAACCCTAACCCCTAAACCCCTAACCCTAGACCCGAAATCCTAAACCCCTAAACCCTAACCCTAACCCTAAACCCTAACACATAAACCCTAACCCTAAACCCGAAACCATAAACCCTAACCCCGCAACCCTAAACCCTAAACCCCTAATCCTAAACCCCAAACCCCGAAACCCTAAATCCTAAACCCTAAACCCAAACCCCAAACCCCAAACCCAAACCCAAACCCCAACCCAAACCCCAAACCCCAAACCCAAACCCCAAAAGCCCCAAAACCTCAAAATCCCAAAACCCTAAACCCCAAATCCCAAAACCCTTATCCCTAAACCCTAAACACCTTGAGAGTGTACAGTTGGTGGCAGTAGCTCCAGCATTGGGTTTCTATATTCTCTATTTTTTTTTTCTCATCTCTTCTAAAGAAAACCTCTGATTTGTAAAAAAATTCCAAGGTAGACATTTGCAGTTTTTCTTTTTGATCGTACAATTAAATTGAAGGGTTAGGGTTGCTTCGTATGGGATTTTTAGGTCCCGGCTTAGCATGTGGATTTCTGAAAGTTTGGTTGTTTCCTAAATCTAATCAAAAGTAAAAGCATTAGGGGGAGCACCTTCTACAAGGGCATGTGAATGTGAATGTTATAACTTCATCCTTACTGCATCGTCCACATCTAAGCCACCCATTTCAATTAGATCACCGGCTCACAAGACAATTCTACAGAATAGAATATGACGTATTGTGATGAGCTTTAGACTATTACCATTATGAATAAGGAGAATTTATATGATGGGTGGCCGTGAAAACACGTGAAGTCTAAAAAAGTATGTACGGCTCACTTTTTCGATGATCCAAACCGTTCATCTGTTTGGGCACAACATAAATAGGTTGTGCCCCAAAAATCAGTTCCATAGGATGATCCTAACCCTCTGATCTGTAGAAGATTCCATAAATGATTTTTGGAAATCTCCATATTCAGAACAGTTTTTATCGGAGGGCTAGGATCATCCTATGGAACTGATTTTTGGGGCACAACCTATTTACGTTGTGCCCAAACAGATGAACGGTTTGGATCATCAAAAAAAGTGAGCCATACCTACTTTTTTTAGACTTCACGTGTTTTCACGGCCACCCATCATATAAATTCTCATGAATATGATCTTTGGAGGAACACTTAGGTGATGCCCTCTCAATTCTCTCCCTCTCCTGCCACGTGCCCTTTGACCACTTAGTCAACTATTTTTCTATGGGAGAAACTTTTATTGCTGTCGAACTTGACCTAAAACATTGTTTGCCCCATATATGTTGGTGGATTTCTTTTGTTTTCCTGCACTTTCTTTTCTGTTACCTCGAAAATTTCCACTTCTCCAAACGAAGAGAAATAGTAACAGATGCAAGAGTTCGGCGATGTATGTCCTTCACTTTATAACTCCTTGGTGAACCCTCTGCTTAGTTGGGTGAGATTGTTTTCCTCCTCCCATAAACAAAATAGGGAGCTACATAGATCTTGTGGAATTCATGGCATGGATATGAAAAAGACAGAAATTTCAAGCAATATTATGTAATCCAATGTGTAGGTCAGAAGATATGGAGATGAGTAGTGGGAGGGTGTGATGCCATAATGCTTTGAAGACTCGTTTCTGGTGAGCTTTCACCGATTGAGAGGGTCTGCTGCAGTTATATCTGATATCAAATATGTGGATCATGGGATCTGTTGAGCCTGATGTGATGTACAAACCATCAGGAGACCATGCCTGATTTATCAGAGCCGATTGTGATTCGCTCGCTGCTTGCTTCCAACCAAATGCATGAATCTCCGTTTGCCTTAGCCTGATATCGAACAGCCGGAGTTGCTTCTCAGGAGTGCTGAAAATGGAAAACCTTGGTCAGCAAAAGCTCAAGGAACCTTGGCTGAAAATTGTATTTAGGTAACTGATCAGTGTATTTAGGCTGGGCTTCAGGACAAAACAATGTGCAAGGATAGGATATGATTGACAAAATAACACGAGAACGAAGGTTATATAGGCCTGCTTACCCTGTTTGCACCATGAATAGGTTGAAGTCAGATGGATTAGGCAGAACGCTCATGCATTTGCTTTCAATTTGGTGTTTGTAATCTGCTCTTCCAGCTTGTAAATCAAATCCAATAATTCTTTTATCTGCACCAGCGGATATTATCATATGCTTTTGCTGCATACCAGCAACCCCCATAACGGCTGAAGAATGCAAGTTTCTGTGCAACGGCTTTGGTTTCCATAACTTTTCACCATCGCTCTCATTCCAAAGTACCACAGCATGGTCGCTCCCACCAGTTGCAAAACATTGATCCGCCCAGGGCATGAAAATTATACTGTTTATAATACCCTTGAGATGAGATTTTCCTTCCAAGAAAGTAACTCTGTTCTGCTAACACAATCATCTTAGAATCAACTTTAATGTTGCATACAAGTCAATATCACTTTTCCATATAGAAGACAATAAACTAGAGTGGAAGAGTATGTTTGTGTGTGCATAAAGCCCATATAGAATTATGATTTTATGGCAAATTCAAATGACTAATGGCATTCAAGATACAGCAATTAGATGCACAGATTAAAGAGGTGGAGAAACAATCGTATGGGTCCCATAAAACAGCAGTACACATTGAGAAAATATGTCTACATTCAAAACATGCTATCCAATTCAAACATGCACGAAAAGGCCAGGCTTCTACAAAATAAGGAGACACGAGGCATAAACTTCTCAAATATCATCTGCCAGAGTTGTAACTTGCAAGACAACAATGAGGCCTATGCCATTGCATTGGTTTGCTGAAGCTCAAATGGCATCTGTCAATGTTTGCATTGCACTGATTTGTATTAGAAAAATGCATTAGTTTGTGCATGATGATGTTTGACTAAAGTCATATGGAAGTGATATTTCATCATATAAATAAGTGCTTATCTGGATGTTTTATGAATACCATCACCTATTTAGGAGGCAAATATTTCCAAGCTTATACTTCTCAAGTGAAAAGAGACATGCCTCAACCGTGATTTGCCTTTGGAACTTTACCAACACAGCAACACCAGTCTATCCTTGGAAAGTCAACACTTGGAGCTAGATGGAACCATTTACAACATTCATAGCTCTCCCTTCGAATTTTTGGTTTCATGCATATGTCATTTCGTATTCGAGCCTCTCTACAAGTGAGCCTCATTCTCCAAAGGAAATTTCAGTGGATTCTATGCCAAATACAGCTATCTTCAGAGTTCATAAAGTTATCTCTTATTAGTTGAATTTCTAGTGCTTGTTAATTTTGGACTACTTGACTGGTTCTTCCAATTTATCCTTAAGTGCTTATATTTTTGTCATAGTTTCTGAATACATTTGGGAAGTGGAATTTGACAAGTTTCTTGTATCTTGGGTGGGTTGGATAATGTGGACAGCCCCCACATCTAGTATAAATATAGAAACGTACCCTACTAAAATGGAACTAAAAATAGAAATAAAGCGTAGTTACTAGTTTCTCCAACAAAGGTAAAACGTAATCAAACGAGTTGCATCACATTATTCAATAACTATTTGCAAAGCTTTATTTCTAAGACATTTTGATTTCAAGCGCCCCCACCGCTTCAGATTGGCACACAATTTTCCCATTCACAAGGTGCTTTTTTTTCCCCAAGTTCCTTTCCCTCCCACAGGAAGACTCGTTCAATTTTCACATCCCCTTGGCACCATTTTCCATCAAAGACCATGAACGTTTGTGGGTGGTTTGTGTGTGTGTGTGTGTGTGTGTGTTTTTAGGGGTTGGGGGGTAGACACAAAAGCCACACCATGGACACCGCCAAATGGATGGCCAAGGGCACCTAGAGAAGCAGCAAAAGAAGTCAAATGAAGGACTCCATCTGCTCCTCAAGTTTACAACGACACACCCAAATCCAAACGACCCTACCTGACCTTCTCTAATAGCAATCAACCACCCAACTATCCTTTACACAAGCTATCCTATGGAGCCTGGGATATTATAGATGAATGACCTAACCATCATGTCTTCTCAAAATTGAACACACTCCCCATTTGCGGTCTTGAAATGTCCTGAAATCTCTTGATTTTCCGGATTTTCTGGGCGCTCATGGGCGGCTTGTCAAGGTGTTGTTTTGAGGTAACGAAATTGCGCAAACCAGCTCCGAAGGTTTTCAGTGCCATGGCAATCTTCGAGGTGGAAGAAGAGGATAGTCGATGTGCTGTTTTGATGATACAAAATCTGTCATTTTCAGAGGTGGAAGAAGAGGATCATCACAGTGAAAGAGAGAGAGAGAGAGAGAGAGAGAGAGAGAGAGAGAGAGAGAGAGAGAGAGAGAGTTTCCTCCTTTTCCTCTCAAATTAGGAGAAAAATAAACGGGGTGAAATTGGATTTCATGTCAGCCGACAAGGCGTTGACAAGAAACATTACGATTATCGAAAAACAATTTTCCAAACCCGTCATCAACTGCTTTTCAGGGGAATAATGATTTTTTTTCACTCTACTTTCCTAGTTTTCCCAGTTTTTTGTAAACAGACCTAGAGCGAATTCTAAGTCAAAATCCTAAGCATGTCAAATTGTCAACCGAAAACAATTGTTAACTGCTGATCCATGCCAATTTTGCTCAAAACCACTACACCTACTAATACATAGACTTTGATCCATAGTTTATAGCGACATGCATAATCTAGTGAATAACTCGAGAAAATAAATAAATAAATAAGCCTTCTTACTTGCTGTGATGAATTGAGATTTAGGATTGAGATCTGGGAATCACC
The DNA here is from genome assembly GCF_043159265.1 of Tasmannia lanceolata. Lineage (NCBI taxonomy): Eukaryota > Viridiplantae > Streptophyta > Magnoliopsida > Canellales > Winteraceae > Tasmannia > Tasmannia lanceolata. The sequence continues at coordinate 34,206 of NW_027518678.1, forward strand.
ACCATCAGCAGTATACACAGAAAAAAGACTATCTCCTTGTGGATGCCAGGTCACATCCTCAGGCCATCTCCTCTGCTTTGGAGAGACACAATCTGCGGTCCTAAGTAATGAGGCACTAGATCTGCAATATCAGAAAATATTAATGACACCTTACTTTGAGAACATAATATTTACGAGGGAATTATCAAATTTGAAATAGCATCAGAGAACTAAAACAAAGATTTGTTTTCTTCTGGTAGAGGGAATAAACAATCAGCATTAAATACACCACCTCACATGGCTGCATTAAGAAGATAATCCAATACACGTCCTCTAGGATCCATTATCTACTGCATTGCTACTTGCTTCACAGAAGTACGTTTTGAAACAGATCCAAGGATCCTGGTTTTCTAGTATTTTAATTAAACTAAAAGACGAAGTGTTGTAAGACACTATTTTCACATTATACTTCTCTACAAATATAAATTTATATAGGGAGTTCGACTATAAGTTGTTCTCATGTCTCAACAGTTCCACATTTTGTGATTATTAGGATGATATATCCAATTGTGAGGCATGTGTCAACCGTTCCACATTTTGTGATTCTTAGGATGATATATCATTATATCCAATATGTGGAATACACTTAATATATGCCCTTTTTGTTATTTATTTCACTATTTTGTTTAATCAAAAAACTTAAACTGCTACACAGCCACAGAATGTATGGGTATAGGAAACCCACCATGACAGAAAGGTCACAGGTCCAAATAATGTGCTCCTATAACTACATTTTCATAAGATAAAAATAGATCCAAGCTTTCAATGTAAGCTATTTAAAGTACTTTAATAAAAAAGAAAACAAAAAAAAGGAGCCACAACTAAAGGAAAAGAAATCCCTAAATTTTAGGGAACAAATAACTCTCGCGAAGGAAGAAGTGAGTCATCCACTATTCAAAAAAAGAGAAAGTTGCGTAACTCCCCACAAAAGGGGAAGTGGAGATCGTGAAGGAGTGAGGTGGCAGTTGCCAACCACTTCAAGAGAGTTCTATAAATAGAGGGAAGATCGTTTAGAAAAGGATTGGATCTTTTTTATGAGAGAAAAAGCTACGCGAAAGAAGAAAAAGAAGAAAGAGAAGAGAAAAAGGTGAGAAGGATTACTGACTTAACTGTTTTCTTCTTTCTTCTTTCTTTCTTTTTGCAAATTTTTCCCGGGGAAGAAGACATTTCTCTTTCATGAGAAGGATGAAGAAAATCCCTTTAGAATCTCATCCAGAGAACTTTCTAAATGTTCCTTTAGGATCTCTTCTCAGAGGCTCCCTAAAGGGAGAAGACCTCTCTCTTCCAAGAGAGAGATGATAGAGATGAAGGTTCCTCAAAAGGAAGACGAAAGAAAATCCATTTAGAATCTCTTTCCAGAAACTCTCTAAAGGTCCATTTATGATCTCTTCCCAGAGACTCCCTAAAAGGAGAAGACCTTTCTCCTCTAGGAGAAAGATGTTAAAGATGAAGTAGGGCTGCAACAGGGTCGGGTTGGGCCGGGCTTTTCAAAAACCCTAGCCTAACCCTAGATCCCATTATCTAGCCCTGGCCCACCCTGACCCTAAGTCAAGGCCTAAGAAACCTCAACCCAATGCCCATCCTGCAAGGCTCAGCCTAGCCCTGATTGGGTCGGACCGGGCCGAGCTGGCCCTGATTGACCCTAGTGAAGAATGGGTGCATGGAATTCCTTTCTACAAGTTAAAATAAATGGGCATTAGTTAGAGAATGAGAAGGTATAAATGAAACGTATCGTGCTTAAACTTTCCAAACCAGAGATTACAAGAAGAAGATTTCAGATATATAAAGGTGATATGGCAAGGTTGTAGTAGAAGTGAACAGCCATCAGATAGTGCCAAGAGTAAATTGTACCATTCTACAAAACCAAGGCAAGAAAATTCAACTAATTTCCATACGTCATGAACATCAGAAACACTATGCCTCGTGCAAAAATGCAACAAGAATTCAACAAAACTCATAGAAAATGATATTATCATGATGCTATGAACATAAACAAGGCCCCAATTCATCCCCAGGTAAGAGAAAGTGTATGAATGAAGAAGTCAGAATTCAAAAGTCAACAATAATCTCAATGAAGTTCCAGAAGTTCAAAAAATTATTCTGACAAGATCAGAACTAGATCCACCAAAAATATACATATACCCCCCCACCCACGCACACACATACATATACATATGTAGGCTTCATCTATTGTGTGAAATGAGCATTAGCAATGACACAACCTATATCACAAATATTGTTATCGGGAATTTCTCGGCAAGGGAAAATCTCAAGATATATTAATTGTTATTATTTTCGGGTTTATATCAGGAAATAAAAGATAAAAATAAAATTATTTAAAAATATATAAAAAATATTAAATTTAATAAAAAAATATAAAATAAAATTATCGTAAAAATATCGGGATATTTTATGATAAAAACGAAAATATCGCTATATTTTTAAAATCTCTGGATTAGTTCAGGATTTTTTCGGTTTATCAAAATCTCACGATAAAAAAGCTATATTTTAAAAATATCGGAGATATTTGTGACATAGGACACAACTACAACTTCTACCTTAGAGCACATGATGAATTGACTCCCAGAAATCAATCACAAGTGAATTTGACATGATTTTAGGTATGCCCAAATGCCAAGCTGATGCAATTCAGATATATATATATGAATTTGACATGATTTTAGGTATGCCCAAATGCCAAGCTGATGCAATATATATATATATATATATATATATATATATGGAGAGAGAGAGAGAGAGAAGCCTCAAAACACCTATTCCTATCTCCCTTAGAATGGATAGACAAAATAAAAGGAGAAAGGCCTGGAAATAGGCCTTCATATGATGACATCATCCTGTAATGATGACACCAGCAACGGGTTTATGAGTGGACGTTTAGAGTGGGTAAAATGCCCTTAAATTTATTGTAATTGTCATGTAGAGATAAAGTTCCGTTTTTCAAAGTTATGATTTGAAAAATAAATGTGATTAGCTACTAGAATTATCAAAAAAACAAAACCATTAAAACAAATACTAACCAAGATTGCCGACTCCTAAGGGAGAAAAGAAGTTTCTATAGCATGTCTTTTATGGGTCCAATTTAGTGTGTTTGGATTTCTAAATTAGAAATATGTTAACTCTAGTTTTGATATTAACCCTTCTTTAACTAATATTTGTTGTTACCCCCCCCCCCAACCCACCCTTTTTCACCTCCCTTGCAAAACATAAAAGCCCCAATATCATATCCATGGTAATCTATTGGTCTCTCTTTTTCATTGCATATTGGAGACTAAAGAGAACTAAACAAAAACCACAATTATCTTATTGCAAATTAGTAATTTTATAAGTATGTCTCCAGGTGTGACCCCGTTTCTAGATTTTTAGGAGTTTCCCCGTAGGAGGTATCTGTGTCAACAGTAGACATGTGAATCCGTGTCCACGGATCATAGCTTACAACAATTAATAACCAAGATCGTTGAATGGAGAAAACAACCTAATCCCAAGGTGTTATTGAATAGCAGAACTGTCACCGATACCGTCACTGATAAGACAACAAAAATGCAGTGATATAAAACTTGAAAATGCAATTTTGCCCACTCTGAAAGAGAAAGAACGAGAAGTGTGTGAACACATTCATTCTGGAACGAGCCCTGCTAAAACTCACTCATTTTATACAAGGTATTAGAGAGTATTAATTGCCAAATAAGTGGTCCTTCCGCCCCCTCTACCCCTACCCATGTGGCACTTTTGTCCAGCTCTTTATCCTTGCCCTACCCACATTTCTGATGCACCAAGTTTTGTACCTATCTGTGTGGCAAGAAAAAAACCCAACGACCTCTTATTTGGCTGCCTGCATCTGCCATTACTGTTGCTGCTACTATCACGCCAAAATCCATGGCTGCAACGACCACCACGATGAATTCCACTAAAGAGAGTAAAGAACGCTTCATATGTACTTACATACAGTATGTACTTAGATATAGTATGTACTTTGAATAACATTAGCATTCCCCTGTATGTACTTTGAACAACATTTGTTAAGAAGCTACTCTTACATCTTATATCACTAGATTATTACATTAAGTATTAGAAATGAGACTATAAATTATCAGCATAGAAACAATGTTGGTACATGATCTCAGCAATAAGATATAAGAGATTATAAATTAATGGAGAATTAATTATAAGAGCCCCAATTGTAGATAATTATGCTTGACATGTTCGCAAATGCTTGCAATCATTCACTTGATATTCCAATCATATTGACAGTCTACAAAGTGGTTAGCACCTCAATTGTTTCCTGAATTTTGCTTAAAAAGAATACGTTCTAGTATTTTGTAGATAATGCACTATTACCTATTTACACTCTTACTACTTAATTTCTTCTCAAAAAGAAAAAAAAAAGACAGTCTCGCTACAAAAAGGATAAGTTAGTTGTGGTGCTTAGTAGATTTAAAAACAGTAAAGTTTAGAAATTTAGTGGTAGGGTTAAGCAGCACACCCTTTGCCCTGTAATTGCCATAAGTTCACGACACCATCCAATGCACTGCAAAAAAAAGGCTATAATTAATGACATGCAAGACAAAGGCATTCACAAAAAGCATACATATCTACAGAGTCCTAGAGAAAAAGCACGAATCAAAATCTAAAGTCACATTTCTTACCCCCATGCACGATCATATTTATATTGCTGATAAAGACAATCATGTAAAAGGAACTTAAAGATACATGGGTTCACTAACGAACATTCAGTCAAACAACAACTACAGTAATGTTATGCCTTACACACTCATGACTACCTTCTATATTCCACAAACATCAGAACATGAGATAAAATCGTATGCATCTCAAGATTGTATTTTAAGTGTCTTCTACACCAACATAGCATTTTAAGTGTCTACCACCAGTTCCCATCTTCATGGTGTATATTTAGTGCAAAAGATTCCCTTTCACTCTCTTAAGAATGTGACATCATATTTCTTCTAAGGTTATATTGGAGGGTGACTCGCCCAATGTCATTGGCTGGTTAATGGGTAAAAAGACGTATCCTTTGAGATTTGCTTGTTGGATGGATGAGATTAGAGACCACATTGTTAGGTTGGAGATTTCTTTTCAGCATGTGAAGAGGTCCACTAATGTTGAGGCGGAAAGACTGGCTAGGGAAGGAGTTGCCCTGTTTGATTATCGCCCTCCTTGATAGTTTTACCGTTTTCCTTTTTTCTTTCTTCCATCTCTTTTCCCTAACTTCCTCGGTCCGGTTTGTACAATCCCTTCTTTTTATCAATGATATTTTACCATTCAAAAAAAAATGACAGGAGCAGGTTTTTAATTTCAAAATTCTTAAAACTGGCACGTGCAAGTTTTACACTTCATAGTGATGGCACATTCTCTTCTTTCTATTTTTTATTTTGTAAGGACGACTGCAAATGAAGAAAAGAAAAAATTAAAAAGGGGGAAGAGGCTGCCCTGTTGTTTTTTATTTTGTAAGGGTATCACAGCTTTCCAAGCCATTCTTCTAGGATGATGAGCAATGTATTTTGAGTTCAGATATTTATAGAACGGCCTAGTCGAGAAATCATCATTAGACTCCTAGATCCAACATTTGTTTGTTTATTTATTTGGATAAAGTTTAGAGAAGAGGACCTTGGATGAGGAAAGTGGAAAGAATAGGAGTCGTGATAGGTCTGTTCAGTTGCCATTGGTGATCGGAAAAGAAAAGGAAAGAAATGATGTGGCAAAAAAGAAAAGAAAGGCGAAAGAAATAAAAAAGAACAGAAAAAAGATTGTGTTTACTTGATCATGGAAAAAAAGAAAGAAAAGAAACCGACTCTTCTTCTTGGCTGCAACCATGGAGGATGGTCTCTGTCGGAGAAGAAAGGGGCAAGTTCCAACCGAAGAAGAAAGGGATAAGTTCACATGGCAAAAACCCTTTAGCCCTTCTTCTTCCTTGAGCACCAGCAGGAGGTGTGGAAGAACCAGAGAGAACGGCAGCGGGATAGGGCCGCTCGCCGCCACTACGAGCATTCAACTAATTCGACCTAATTTTTAAGGAACTAGGATTTCGGCATGGCTACTAAGAGGACCTTGAAAAAACTTAAGAATATTCAGAAAGGTTCTACCATCCAAAAAAAATTATTCAGAAAGATCCTCCTACATCCTGCAGGATCTCAATTTCTCCATGACAGAAGTTCTTGCGTAGACTGCAACGAAACAAGTCGGGAAGACAACGGATTCTTGGGCTGCTTCTTGAAGAGTAGGAGAGGCAAATCTGTGGAAGAAAAAAGAAGACTGAGGGGTGAAACCCGTAGAAGAAGACGCAAAAGCCAAGTCAGAGGGTTGGTCCATTCTAGACATAATCTCAAGAAAGAGCTGCTCAACCTGATCTCTGAAGAATCGGCAAAAGTTTCAATTTTACTTGACCTTGTTAACGCACTTTATCATATCAAACACTTTGCAAAATATCTTCTTGAAGATTCGATAGAAGAGTATTTGTCACATAAGGGCTCACTATCCAGCCAGCTATCTTCCCAGAGGGTTAATAGTATTACCTTTATCAATGGAAAGCTATGATTTGTGGACACGGACAAGAGTGTCGCGTGCCGACATCCTTGGTTCAAGTCATTTGAATAAGAAAGAAATGAATAGGGGCGACTTCACTTAACTTAACTGAACGTCGACTTATCTCTCACATAAAACTTCTATCAATAGTCAATACTAAGGTATATAGATAGTTTATCTCCGATTGCCAAGGTACGCATTCCAATTCAAGCGCCTTCTCAACAAGCAAAGAAAACTTCATTCCTCTGACTCATATACCCTACTCTGCTTTCAGTCGAGTGTCTATCACTACGGTCGACTATTGTGTCTAAAGACCCTCTCCTTTCAGTCGAGCTAAAGACTCTTCCGCTGGTAAAGGTCTCCCCTTTCAGTCGAGCTAAAGACTCTTCCGCTGGTAAAAGTCTCCCCTTTCAGTCGAGCTAAGGTTATGGAAGAACTTAGTCGAAGAAAGTGAGATGTTAGTTATGAACGTCCGCTGTGGAGACTACTAAGGAAAGGTAGTAGGTTGAACTAGCCAAGGCTAAGGAGCGAAGCCCCAACTCTCTCCTAATGTCGAGCATAAGTGGTGAAGCCTTCAAGCTCCGTATGGTGACCCTAGAACTGACTCTGCCTCTCGATCAACGGGGAACTGGACATGAAATGAAATCAAAAGCTTAGATGCTAATCTTAAGAATCAAGGGGAGAAGTCAGGCTTAGATACCTAAGACATTAGAAATATTAGTACCTGAAACTAGCAACCTTGAAGAGAAGGGAAACATAAATTATTAGAAGCTTGCAACTAGAAGCGACTCGAGATCACTAATACCAGCGCCCCACCTAACCCCAGAAATAAGGAAGGGCCAAATAGAAGAGGGAAAGAAAGGCGCCCACTATTAATGGAATGATTAGAAGTTTGCGCAATAAAGGCTATTTCTATCTCCTATATTCGATACAACCGAATAAATAGGGGTGCAACTCGGGCGGGTCGGGTTCGGGTTGAGGCCAACCCTAACCCGACCCGAGCAACCATTTACTCAACCCGAACCCGACCCGACCCGAGTTCCAACCCGACGAGGATCAGCCCGACCTGACCCGAGCAGCCCTTTTTGCCAACCCGAACCCGACCCAACCCGAGTTCAACCCAAACCAACCCGAGATTTTAGCCTTAAAAACTAAAAAAATTAGAAAAAATTTCGGGTTGAACTCGGGTCGGGTTGCCCAAGCCCTCAACCCGAACCCAACCCGAACTTAACCCGGGTTGAGAAAACCCAACCCGAACCCGAACTCGAACCTGAACCCCACTTGAACTCAACGCAACCCGAGTTTTTTCCAAGTTGACCCGCCAGGTTCGGGTTGAGCCCGCCCGAGTTGCACCCCTACGAATAAACCCTAGTACTCGGGTTCGGCTAGCTATTCATCAAGGGATGGCATGGGATCTTCGCCCACCTCCCGATAGATTTGGACCACTATTCATTATATTGAAGGGGCAACTACCAACCAGAACAGCATTATTGGTGCGGTATGCTTAGCAATCTCCGCTTTCCATGAACTTCTTGTCTTAGACCCAGACCCTTACCTAATAGGCCTAGACCTTGAGGATTCCCTTTCATCTGTGGATAGATTACCCACAAACTAAAGGTGGTTATAACGAACAACCGAGAAGAATCAGAGCCACGCCGCCCAATCATTTCATATGTCACTACTCTTCGAAATTGCCAAAAAACATTCATCTACTCTATGTTTCTGCATGAGACAAGTAATTTCTATTCCATGAGACAAGTTTTCTTTCCACTCTATCCAGTATCCACTACCACAGACCATAGACAAAGAAGGGGCGATGGCCAAAAGAAGACCAAGGCAAGTGATCACAAGAGTATCAATCCTGCATCCAAGGGTACCGCTCATAACAGAAGATCTTGAATTGTCAACATTGACACCTATAAGAGAGCTTTTCAAAATGTTGATCTTCAGCCCTGAAATAGCCTCAAACCAACTCAAAATGGCTCTTTTAGTCTTGATATCTAACTTCAGTAAAGCAATTTTGATGAGTTAGTGAAGAGGACAAGGAAAGAAATGTTTTTGCTCTTGGTTTTAAAGTGGAACGAGCCTTCCATTATGTGGTGGGAGACCCAAGAAACAGCTTTGGGATCCTACCATTGAAAGAATGGAAGAACAGATTTCATCCTGGAAGAGAAATTTGTTGTCCTTAGGAGAAAGAATGCTCAAGCCGACCCCAACTAGTTTGGGACAAAGGCTTAGTTTAGTTGAGGAGAAAGAATACTCAACTCAATTCAACTAAGCCTTGTCCCAAACTATTTGGAGTCAGCTAATGAATCCTTTAGAAAATTTTCATGAAGAAGGTGAAAGAATCTACCCGGCTCAAATTGACTAAGTCTAATCCTAACACTAGTTAGGTTCGTCTACATTGATCATTTTCTTCCATTCTCTCCTATCCAAGGTCATGTTCTCTATTATGTTCCTAGCCATCAAGTCTTTCCTCACTGTTTCTACGCAAGTTGTTTTCGGTCTGCCCCTACCTCTTTTTTTCTCCATCAACTTGGCACGAGTCACTTCTTCTCACTGCAGCATCCAAAAGCCTACGTTGGATATGCCCAAACCATCTTAAGCGGTGCTATCTCATCTTCTCCTCATTTGGTGCCACCCCATCTAAGCATTCGCATCTCTTCTACACCCATCTTATGCACATGCTGCTTCTTAGTGGCCCAACATTCTGAGCCGTACAGCATGGCTGGCCTCACAACTGCCTTATAAAACTTTCCCTTCAACTTGGTAGGTATTTTACGGTCGCACATCACTCTTGAAGCATGCTTCGACTTCAACAACCTGCTCTTATTCTGTGATTAACATCTTCTTCAATCTCCCCGTCCTTTTGTAGGATTGAACCAAGATAGCGAAAGATATCCCTCTTAGATACCTCCTGATTGATTGTCTCTTTTCAAATGCCTGGTTGGGGCCCATCAAGTGCACTCAACCTTGTTAGATGGGAGGAGGTTTGTCAGCCAATAGGAGGAGATTTCAACTTGTTAGGTGGGAGGAGGTTTGTCAGCCAAAGAATGGTGGGGGTCTTGATATCTGATATCTCTATGTCATGAACAGAGTGCTTTTGGGCAAGGTACTGTGGAAGTTTGGGGAGGAAAGGTCTCATCATTGGACTATATGATTTAAGTGATGTATAGAGCAGGTTTTGGTGGCTGCAATTCATTTGATAATTACAGAAATTTGGATGTCACAGTTTAGAGAATATCCTAAAATCTAAATTTCCTTTACATAGAGGAATTCGGTACAAGGTGTCCAAGGGAGATGAAGTTCAGTTTTGGCTTGATCCTTAGGGGCCGTTTGGATACGCGGATTTTAGAAACCAGGTTTTTAGTTTGAACTCAGTGTAAAAGAGGGTTCATGATCAGGCTGTTGTGTGCTGTCCTGGCAGCGTTTCTTGGATTTTAAGCAAGAAAATCAGGTTTTAAAAATCTCTCATGCAACCTGAGATTTCTAAAACCAGGAAAATGGGAGGATCTTCTACTCTCTTGCTGATGGAAAGAAGGGAGAGAAGTCAAAAACGACGGCTGGTCCACTTCTTCTTTTGTCTCTAACAATCTTTTACACTATTTTCAAAGTAAAAACCTGGTTTCTAAAATCTACGTATCCAATGGCCCCTTAGTGTAATGAGATGCCATTGAAAGATTTGTTCCCCGAACTTCATGTTGTGGTGAATGCTCAGGATCACCCAAAAAATGTGGGCCCACTGTGTTTCTGGCCGACTGAGCAGATAATGTTATCTGATTGATCTATGCCCTATATATATATATATATATATATATATATATATATATATATATATATATATATATAAATGTGGGCCCAAAACGCGGTTCGTTCCGTTAAGTGGTGCAGGAACGGGTACGGGGTATGATGGTAGCTCGGTATGCGGTACAATGAGGGTATGCTATGTTGGTTCGCTATTCGGGGTCGCGGGTCAGTTTGGACTGCTAATTCAGACTCTCACACACACTCTATACACACTCACATATATATATATATATATATAGCAGCGCACCAATGGGAGGTGTTATAACAACTTAAGCGCACCAGAAAAATGGTGCGCTTAAGCTCACCAACAGTTTTCTTATATATATATATATATATATATATATATATATATATATATATATATATATATATATATATATATATATATATATATATATATATATATATATATACGAGGAATGCTAAGATCGAGCAGGTATCCAGCCGCTTGTATATAGCCGAGCTCTCATAGGTCCACTTGTAACTCTAAACTAGGAAAAGCAATCGGAAACGATAAATCTGCCCCCTTCTTTCCCGCTGAACTCTCTCAACCGGTTAAACGGTAACTCTCTCTCTCTCTCTCTGACCGAAAAGCGTTGTTTCTTAACCCTTCTTTCTCTCCCTTCCTCTTCTCCAAATTTCTGGTCTTCTTCTTCTCTTAGACAGCATGCAATAGATCCCCATTTCATGATCTTATAAGAACAATCATGGAGAATCGAAGTAAGTTCTTCAACTCAATCAATATATTCTTCTTGGAGGAATGGATTCTTGAGGCTCTTGGGTTTGGCTCCTTTGCCTCTTGGGTTTGCTATTTTCATGGTGCATTTGGGGACCATTGCAAATATTATTAGAAATAGTATCAACTACGTCAGTAGTTTTGGAGATACTATTATTTTCAACAACGACAAGGTCTGAGATGATCATTGGATTTTCTCTGTTAACCTTTGTTTGAACTCGATTGAAGAAAGAGGGATTTTGTTTTTTTCCTTTTTCTATTGTGTAGAGAGATCTCTATCTGTGCATTGTTGTTTGATTAAAGCGGGGGGGGGGGGGGGGGGGTTTCCAAAAAAATGTATAGTAGAAGAGGTGGAGAGAGACATAGGTAGGAGATGAAATGATGGCTATGGACTTTTCACGGGCGTGGGGATTGAGGGGACGAGGACAAGAGAGAAGCACAAGTTGGGTTAAGAAGGGTTAACAAAGAATGCTCATCGGTAAGGAGCTTAGTTATAAATTCCGTTCCGGTCGCCGTTCCGTTTTGGCTACCGGAACGGAACGTTTCGGTGTTCCGGCCGTTTCGTTCGTCGTTCCGGTCGAAACTTTCCGTTCCGGTCAAAAAAAATAGTTAAAAATGCCCTCTGTAATTTTTTGGATTTTTTTTTTTTTATTTCGAATTTTTTGGAAAAAGACGAAAAATGCCCTCCCAACAACTATAAAACGGTCATAAAACGAGGGCAAATCTGTAAAATACACTCCCCAACAGCCTTAGTGGCATTTTTGTAATTTTTTTGAATTTTTTTTGAATTTTTTCGAATTTTTTTGAATTTTTCCGCATTTCCGGCCGGAACAGGGAATTCCGCCCATTCCGGCCGGAATTCCGCCGGAAACCGGAATTCCGACCGGAACGGACCGGAATTCCGGCCGGAACGGAAAATATGCCCATTCCGTTCCGGAATCCGGTCCGTTCCGGCCGGAACGGAACGGAATTTATATCTATGGTAAGGAGAGAGAGAGAGAGAGAGAGAGGAATCTTTTGACCGGTTGAGAGAGTTGAACGGAAAAGAGGGAGCTGATTTATTGCTTTGGATTACGTTTCCTTACACATGGACCTATGAGCGCTCGGGTGTCTACAAGCGGCTGGTTACCCGCTTGCTCTTAGCATTCTATATATATATATATATATATATATATATATATATATATATATATATATATATATATATATAATATTTCATATATTTTTACAAGAATATTTTTCCATAGTACACACTACATACATTTAATACACAACATATAAAAACTTCATGTATGTCATACATATTTTTTCATAAAGAAAGTTCCCGTTGGAATATATGAATATCCTTCCATAGTCCATACTACATCCATTTAATAAATAAAATAAAAAAAACCTCATGTATGCCCTACATATTTTTTTTTCAAAAAGAAAGCTCTAGTTCTACATCTAACCCAAAATATATAAAATTTGTAGCTATCTCTCTCTCTCTCCATCTCTCCCTTAGTCTATATGCATCTCTCTCCTCTCCCGTGGGTCTCCGCGGGTCGTCATTTTTGGCGATCCGGGTCGCTAGCGAACCTCGTTTGGGATCGTGCGACCCCGGATCGGGGTCGGAGGGCGAATCCGGTAACTATGTGTGGGCCCACTATATTTTAAGCTAACAGAGTAGATAAGTTATCTAATCGATTGTGTGTGTATTTGTGTGTGAATGGATCTAACAATTTACTCTAGTTTTTTATAATATCTATATATAAATCAAAATGAATCTTGCCATTCAAAAAAAATCTGAATGAATCTTACGATTTACGATATGACCCCACTACAATTTACCGATTCCGAATTTCAAAACATTGGAAAGGTCTATCTAAAGTTTGGCTCTTGTGGCCGTTAACTGGGCAATCGGGAAAAAAAAGAAATGGGGGCATTTTCAAAGGAGTGAATGCTATTTGCCATAAAGTTGTTTTGTTGATCGATTATCTAGCCAGTATACTTCCACACACACACACACACGCACGCTCACAAAAAAAAAAAAACAGTATCCTAATCAGAATTTTAACGTATTCAGTATGGGAAACCCATGCCCAGCAGCAGTGAGTGGCCTTTTCAGAGATGAGAATGGGATTACTAAGTGGGCTTTGTCTCCCCCATCAGCGAGGGCGCTAATGAGGCTGAAGTCCACGCTCTTTTAAACGAATTTCGTTTTTTGGACTCGACGGACCTTAACAATTGATTGTGGAACAATTCTTTCAATGTTATTAGATGGATGAATAGCAAGGATCTCTTCCCATAGATATTTGTTGATATGATTGAAGATATTTTGGCCTGGATCAACGATTATTCCATGGCTTTTCAACACGTTTGGGATTGGGGGAATCGTTCAGTAAATCATCAAGCTGGTAAGATTAAATTGGAGATTTTTTATTTTCTCCCCCTTGAGGCTGTATTTTTTCTGGCATTTTGTTGTTTTTTTTTTTTTTTGTGCCTTGGCATGTCTTTTGACCATCTTGATCCCTCGGGCTTTCCCCTTTCGATAAAATTTTTATACTCAAAAAAAGAAAGAATAAAAGAAATGTGGAGAAAGATAGGGAGATATAATAATGGTCAAACTTCGTTGATTGATCCAATAGAGCAAAAGCTATTTAAACACATTATGAGCAACATGAAGTCAAATGACTAAAAATGCCTTTAAGAACTAATAAGTTCAAATAATAGCATCTAACATTATATTCCTACAGATCCATCCTGTAACAATCAGGCAGCAATGTATTTCTCCACCAAACCAATCTACATTGGAGGATCAATATATCGAGATTCAATGTCGTTTTGTGAGAAACTGTGTAGATTGGACCACTCTATTCGTGAGGCCTAAAAGTCGTTTGGCTACTAGCATTGCTCACTAAAGCTCTTGCCTGTTGGTAGATACAGGTTGGAACATAACAAGAAAGTAGGTACGATTGACATTTATACACCAACTTCAGAAGTGGTAGAAGATATGAAGTCATTATACACGGTTGATATTTTAGGGGTTAACAGTCATTTATCAGTTATGTACGTTTTTCGCCTTTTGCTCCTAACTAAATAACATTTGATGAAACTCTTGTAGGTTCTTAATATAATAGTGATTTAACCTAATTTGGAATGATTTAACACTAATCAATCACATTTCTCTTCAACATGTGTGACTTTCTAGGGTAATAAAGCTTACAAAACCCACGGGTGGGCCTTTGAGGCAGCATCAAGTGTGGGCCTTCGGACTCTAATCAAGGCATGAGGCACTGAAGTTGACCTTGCAATATCCACTAATAACAGTGACTAGAATGCAGCTATTGTGAAACATCAATTCATGCATGAAACAAATCCTTGTATCCGTTTTCTCAAAAAATGATTAAAGCTAGGGCAGTTAACAGTCTGATAATAAAATCTGAAACATTATTTCCCCAACAGATAAGGTTACCTTGTCACGAAAAGCCGATCATTAATTGGATTTAAGGCGAGACTTCTCAACTTCCTCTTGTGCTGACTAGAGATGTGGGCACCCTGATGGAAACGGATTATGCATGGTGACGAACATTTACGTATCAATGGAATCAAATCCTTATGTTCTTTCTGTTCTGCAGCTCTCAAAAGCAATTATAACAGTATTAAATCCTATAAAAGCCTACCATTTGATAAGAACATGTTATATGAGTAAAACATGACAAAAATAATACCAGGCACAACAAAAATGAACCATTGAAAGTTGCATTATGACAGCAGCATTAGCTCATCCAGTGGCAAAAAAAATTACCAAACTTCCTTTTAGTCGCTTTGTCTTGCAATTCCATGGTCTCAGGCTCAGAAAAGGGTCTACGAGATGCATTTCCTTTCTGCTTTCCTTCACTGCTAGATTGACTAGCAGGGGCAACTGACGTTTTCATAAAAGCCTCTGACAATTTCACGAGTGGCGCAATTTTGGGGTTGACTGCAGGAATCAGAAGTTGAGGTCTACTTTGGGTATGCGTTTGAGAAGGATTATCTTCAATGTGGATAAGGCTAGCTGATTTATGTTCCACTTTAACATTGCCAACACCATTGGTCATAGTCTTTGAAGATCCCGCTACATTATGTCGCGATCGAAGACGGGCCAGTTGAGATTCCGAATCGCGCAATCTCCTCTCAGCTTCTTGCAGCTGCATATCTTTTCCAAGCACACAATCAATAATCACTTCAAAATATGAGTATCTGGACTAATGCAAGAGTATCCATCGAGCTGAAAGGAAGAATAAGATGAAGAGAAAAAAGAGAAGAAAAGAAAATGAAAAGTGAGTTTTTTGAACAAGTCAATTGAGTGGAAATAAAGTCCCACTAATCACAAAAATGGTAAGCCAGGTAATTATGATAATATAATTTTTTTAAAATTTTTAAATATAACTTTTGGATCAAGTAAAAGTGGTTCTAGTGAACCATGCCAAAGAAAACATGAATAATGTGTTTTGGTACATGACTAGGAAATATTTCCGAATTGAGATTTTCTTTTTAAGATCTGAAATAGGTTTATTTTGATTTTTTTTTTTTTTTTTGAATGGTAGGTGTCTTTTGATTGTATTAGGCATTTAGGCAACTTAAGACAGATTTATATTATAGGAACCGCCGACCCCAACTAGTTTGGGACAAAGGCTTAGTTGAGTTGAGTTGAGTTGTGTTGAGTTGAGTAAGATGGGATTGAACCACCGACCTCAGGTTGAAGAACAACGCCTTAACCAATTGAGCTAGAGACTCAACCCCAATGAGTTATGTTTTGGGGCAGCAACATGTAACTCACTTTCGAACCTATTTTGGTTGCTCTAATACATAAGTTAAGATTTGATAGGTTGATCTATGGGCTAAAATTGAGCCTAAGACGATGTTTTTTTTTTTTTTGAATAAGGCAGATTTATCTAAAAAACAGAACTGAGATGGTCCTGAAGAGATACAAAGAGAAGAGAAAAAAAAATACAATAAGTCAAGGAGGAAGGTAATCAAACCACTCTAAAATGTTCTAAAAACACCTCCCCTAGCTAGAGAATCTGCTTCAGCATTGGCTGTTCTCCTTACATGATCAAACACAATAGAAGAACCCTGAACCAGGTCTTCAATCTCCTCGAAAAAAGGCAAAATCTCCAAGGAGGGATCGCCTCACCCTAAAGCCAGCGAATTACATTTAAGGAATCCCCTTCCACTATGATTTTCTCAAAAGCTGATCTATCCAAATACTTGATCCCGCTATGAACAGCTCTTACCTCTGCTTCATTTGAGTCCGCTACTCCGATAGGCCTCGAGTAAGCCCAAAGAACTTCCCCCTTGTCATTTCTACATAAACCCCCAATTCCTGCTATAAAGTATTGGAGACTAAGACAATGTTACTATAAAGTATTGGAGTTTTAGGGGGTTTGAGCTCATATACATAGACAAATACAAACATAGATACATATATGTATGGATGTGTGTGTATATGAATATATTTATACACTATTTCAAAAAAAAAAATTGAATACATTTACACGTGTGTGTACTCATAATTCGTTAAGGATTATGAACTTTGTTTTGGGGTTGTAATAGTTCACTCTCTTTCGATGTAATACAAGGTTCATATGGTGTTATACTACTCATAAAATATTCTAGTAAGTTATCTAGATCTCTTTGCAACTTTTAGGCCCTGTCCTTTTAGATTTTGACAACCGATTGTGAGTCTAAAACCAATTATTGGACTCAAAATTAGATTGTTTAATCACATATGAATTCAAAATGACTGCCAAAAGATTTTATTTGCTTGTCACTCCAATTCAAAAGAATTTTCACACATTACAAACTGAATTGCATGAAAGATCACAAGTAAAATCCATGTGTGCCCACTACAAATGCAACAATGTATCCATTGAACATTTGTGGAATAACACATGATAGCTATTTTTATGTATTTAGTGTGACATTTTCTTCCCCTTTAACGAATCTCATTTGATTTCAAAAAGGAAAATAAGAAGTTCATGACTAACTTTGGAAGCACCATGGTCAACCCCTGGTCAAACATTTTAGGAATAAGGAGTCACATTGAAGCACGCAATTACAGAGATAAAACTGCTTAGGAGTTGCGGATAATAGATGTGGTTACTACTAACATCCGATAACGAAAGAATATAGTTAGATCAAGTAAGCCTTAACACATATATGCTGTGGTGTGTGCTTGGGGTGAGGGTGGGGGGATTGTCCTCTTTTTCAGAAGTTTTATCTTGTTTGACAAGCCATCAGAAGCATTTTAATACTAATAAATTACTCTGAAAATATAAATTAATCAACTAATACTCTGTCTTTATAAGTTATATTATGATTTGGATTGGCAAAGCCCGACTTCAGAATTCCTCAGACCAAGTTTTTATTTACGAGTTCAGGTTTCATCAGATCTAGCTTCCAAGTTAAAATCACACTTTTCTATTAAAGAATTTGTTTGAAAAACTGTTTGCAACTGCTTGAAAGGAAATATTGGGCACTGAAAATCAATAAAGCCAGTTATTGATCTCAGACTCTAGTGAGTGGCATTTGTTAGAACTTAGAAGCATGTGCATGTGTGTGTTGATGCCTAAGAGCATGGTGGTCATTGTACTCTTCTCTCTTTATATAAATACATAAGTGAGGGGGAGCTATCCTCAACTCACTCTTTGTT
The DNA here is from genome assembly GCF_043159265.1 of Tasmannia lanceolata. NCBI lineage: Eukaryota > Viridiplantae > Streptophyta > Magnoliopsida > Canellales > Winteraceae > Tasmannia > Tasmannia lanceolata. The sequence goes on from NW_027518678.1 coordinate 52,022, forward strand.
TATCTTATTCTCATCTCCTCTTTTTCTTCTAACATGGTATCAGAGCCTTAGGGTTACGATGCCCTAGGGACCACGTCCGCCTCGCCTCGCCTCGGCCTCTCATCCCTCTCCTCCCTCGCTCTCTCTCTCTCCCTCTAGAGCAGATTCATTAATTCAATGTACACCTAGCACAGGAACTCCATTGATATGGAAAGTATAAATAGTTTCTCTAAAGTATAAACAATGGAGAGATTATGGAAAATATACCGACTTTGGCATGATGATAGTAGATGGTTGGTGGGGGACGGCAATATTAAATTTTGGGAAGATAAATGCTTTAAAAAGACTATCTCTATAACTTTGTACTAGAGGAGGATAATACTCGGCATGACCTTCTAATAAAGGATGCAATTATTGCTTACAACCTTCCCATGAATATTTTGTACACCAATCAACAGCTTTATTTGGCGAATATCCTACAAGATTACCTATACGGATGACCACATTAGAAGCAAGCAAATTCGCATTGCATCGAAATAAAATTGCTGCAGATCAGATATGGAGGAATCGTTAACCATCTTTTTTGTTGATAGTAGTGACTTGGGTGTGGAAATATGAAATTATAAAAGAGCAATTTGCACATTCATCAATGAATAGGAAAAGCACCTGAGATTTATAATACGTTAACCTCTTGTTGAGATGATCGACTTCTTTAGTCCGGTGCTCAATGAGAGCGACGAGTGCCTCTTCCTGCTCTTCCAACGATGACTCACCGCCTTCATTTTCCCTCGATGATGATTCTTCTTCCACCTTGGCCTTCTTCAACACCGGGTTCATCGCTCTCACTAGGGCAATAATCCCTAATAAAAGAAGGGACTTTTATTTTTATAGGGGAGATTTTATATGGTGTGTGTGCGCGCGTGAAGTCCAGTATCTTTTCAGAGTTTACAGTATGTAGGGCCCACTTCAAAGGATGATCCAAACCTTTCATTTGTTGGTCCACAACGTACATAGGCTCAGAGTTAACGTTGTTGTGGCCCAACAAATGATCGGTTTGGATCACTTTTGAGGCAAAATGCGGGCCCCTCACAGCAATCATTTTCAGGAAAAGACAACAAAAAGGGGGTCGTATATAACAAATTTCATTTCATGGGTTGTAATTGTTAGCGCTGGTGTCTCAAAGGAAAGGTAAGGTGTGTTTCTCTTTTTGGCGGATATTTTGGGAGATACGGTTTAAACTTTAAAGCGGTGAAGGGAGCAATCTAGAAAATCCTCCGCTTTTAAATTGTGAGAAAGTTGAGGTTTAGTTCTCGAATTTTGCCTTTTCGCAATGCCTGTTCTAAATCCTCAACTCTATACCAACGGCAACGGGATGCCTGTTCCTTTCCTCAACGAGATGTTCGCCAGTGATGGCATCGAATTGGAAATCGACAAGATTCCTGGGTTTCTTCCTTTAGGTCTCTCTCTGATTATACATGTTGGACCGAAAATCGGTAACAGATACGAAAGTGACGTAAGAGCTGAGCTGGATGACCAGAGGAGCTGAATCCTGTGGGACCGGAGTGAAGTGGAACGAAGTGGCTAAGTCCTGCTATGAGGGCTGAGTCCTGCACAAAGGCAAGCGAGGTCAGAAGACCAATCCGGGTTTTACACCGGACAGGCCCTTCGACACTCAAGTCAGTTTATGAGCAGGAGTGTAGAGCTAGTTTAAGAGTTTTTTGGGTGGAGAGGAAGGTTATTACCCTTTGGTTTGAGCTTTGAACCCCTTTTTATAGAGGAAAACCTGGTGAGGTGTCCAGGACAGGTGGCGGCCTGTGATAGGCTGGAGTTCACCTACTCCAGGACAGGTGGCGACCTGTGATAGGCTGGAGTTCACCTACTCCAGGACAGGTGGCGGCCTGTGATAAGCTTGAGATTTTACACCCCATCAGTGGCCCCCCAGTTCTCCAAGTCATTGAGTGACTTGGGGAAGTGTGGTTAGTCACATGCCTGAATGGACAAAGTCTGTCCGGAGATGAGTCCGGAAATGTATCAGTCCGGTGAGAAATGAGTCCAGAAATTCAGTCCGAAAATCCAGTCTGGAATTCGTCAGTCCGGCTAAAGATGAGTCCGAAAATCCAGTCCTGAATTTGTCAGTCCGGCTAAAGATGAGTCCGGAATTTTAGTCGGGAAATCCAGTCCGGAATTTGTCAGTCCGTCTAAAGATGAGTCCGAAAATCCAGTCCGGAATTTGTCAGTCCGGCTAAAGATGAGTCCGGAATTTCAGTCCGGAAATCCAGTCCGGAATTTGTCAGTCCGGCTAAAGATGAGTTCGGAAATTCAGTCCGGAAATCCGTCAGTCCGGCTTGGCCGGACTGATTTTTGTCTTTTTGCGAGACGCGTCTCATCCAGTCCGACTTGGGCAGGACTGATTCTTGTCGTTTTGTGAAACGCGTTATATCCAGTCCGGCTTGGGCCAGACTGATTCTTGTCGTTTTGTGAAACGTGTTACATCCAGTCCGGCCCAAGCCGGACTGATTCTTGTCGTTTTGTGAAACACATTATATCCAGTCCGGCTTGGGCCGGACTGATTCTTGTGATGGACTCAACCATTATCTTCTGTCTGGAGACCCTTAGTTTCTTAGAGATACGCGCGGAGACCCTTAGCTTCTTGGAGATACGCGCGTATTCGATCATGCCTTTGCCTCGAAGTGTGTGTCCGTCATAAATAAGAGACACGTGGCACCATTCAAGCGCCCTCGAAGTGTGTGCCCTGCATTAAATGCCCACCGCCTTGGGTAAAGTTTATAAAAGGAGGTTTTTACCTCTCATTTTTCACTTTTCACTTTCTACTTCTCTTCTTTTTCTTTTCTTCTCTCTGCTCTGCCAGTTCGGCCTACTTAGTTCGTGGTTGGAGTCGTGCGCGGATTTAGGAGCTTTCTACTCTGCCCGGTATTCTTCTCAGCCTTTCTTTTTCCTACTTCATGGCTCATAGTAGTTCAAGTTCCGAGTCCGGTTCTGAGTCCTCCTCCAGTAGTAGCTCAGAGTCTAGTCCAACTCAGGGTCCTGTAATGGCTAGTCCAGTCGTTAGAGTAAATGTTGTAGGCAGTGACGACGGGGTGGATCAGGACAAGGTGATATTGGATCTGAACGTCACCCCACTCCCAACGGATAGTCATCACCGAGCAGAAGGGAGTGTTGGTAGCGACGTTGCTGAGGCGTTCACAACATTTCTTCCTAGCCGGACTGTTGAAGTCGTCACTAGAGCCCGGATGGAAGCCAACCCTAAATACAACATACGGGCTCTTATCGAGGAGAATCACCGTAATGAGTCCATGATGAGGGATATTCGAGATAAATACTATGTGCCCCCGAGGTTTGAGCTGAGGGCGGCGATAGAGGGAGATAGGGCTTGCAACGACAGTTCGGACGTCTGCATCTATGATGAGTCGTTGAGGGCCGGACTGAGGTTTCCCTTGCACCTGTTCTTCGCCGCGGTGCTTCGATATTACGGACTGGCCCCAGCCCAGGTTGCCCCGAACTCGTGGAGGTTACTGACTCGGTTCATGTACCTCATTCATGGCCGGCTGGAGAGGAGCGTGTCTGTGCTGCTATTCCGTGCTTGTGCACATCTGAAGAGGCATAAGGAGGGGGGCTGGATTTACATTAGCCAGCGCCCTGATTTGAAAATAATTACTGGCATCCCCTCTTCAATACACTCGTGGAAGAATAGGTTCTTCTACGTCGATGACAGGGAATCCAGTGAGCCCTGGCCGGTTCCTTTAGTATGGAATGCCCCGGATACCTCCGCGCTGAGTCGCAAACCGTTTCTCGAGGGCGACCCTGATGCGAGAGGAGGTGGAACGAGGGGGCCTCATTCACTGTGCGGACTTTTCAGGGGAAGAGGTTCTGGTCGAGCTTGGTCTCAGTACTGCGACTCCGGCACGTATGTGGCTAGACTTGCTTTAAACTCCATGTTTGTTTTCCTTTTTTGCTTCTGACTGTTTTACTTGTTTACTTGCAGAGATGAAGCAACAATCAACAGTCGAGAGAATAAGGCAAGGGGCTCTCCCAAGGGCCCAACAAGGGGCTCAGCAAGCGGTCCAATAGAGCCAAAAAAGAAAGGCAGCCGAGATGACGAGCCCTGCTCTTACCCAAGACATTGCGCCTCCTCCGCCTCCCAAGGGCAGGACCACGGTGAAACTAGTTGGCGCCTTTGGCCAAGGAGCTGGCTCTTCAAAATCCGGTGGCACATCCGCTGGAGCTGGAGCCGGAGCCCGTCCTCCTTCAACGAGGGTGGGAGATAATATTTTCGGCCCAACTGGGCCGTTCAGAAAAATGATACTGGCCTAGGTGAGAGTCGAGTAGCTGCTGAAATCCAAAGCAAATGTATCCTTGGAAAAGATAAACAGCAGGTTATCCATGAACCGCCAGCCACGACCGAAGAGGCCGTGTTTTCTTCACTTTATCAGGTAAGAGGGGGCAATGAGTTTGCTTACTTCCTGTCCGTCTTTTGCTTTGCTTTCCTATATTAACGCTTGCTTGTCTGTCTGTAGATTGGGGTGTACTTCAATGATCTTAAGGAGAAGAGCAAGAAGTTCTCCGAAGCAATCACCAAATCAGAAGTGGTGAATGGGAAGCTGGCGAGCAAGGTTAAGGAGCTTCAAACAAGTATCGGACGAGTGGAGGCGGAGAAGAAGCTGCTTAGGGAGGAGCTGGACCTTCAGAAGCAGAAAGCTCAGAAAGCAGTCGAAGCCCTTAGCGCCCAGAGGGAGAGAGCCAAGGAAAGACAGATAGCGGCCATCGCAGAGGCCGTAAAGAAGAGAGATGACGAGCTTTTCAATTTGTCCAGCGAGGCCTATAAAATTGGGTACTTTGACTGCCTTGATCAGGTCAAAGCATCCAATCCGGCCGTGGCCTTGACAAACCTGACTCTCCCTGCAGCACCGACGCTCGTTGACGAGGAGCCAGACACCGCCGCTGTTCCGGAGGTGGGATCTCAACAGGGTGGCAACCATGAGGCCTCTTGAGCCGTCTTCTTTGATTCTTTTTGTAATGGTCCTTCGAGGCCCAACTTTTGTAACAGCCTTTTGAGGCCAAATTTTCTGTAATGGTCCTTTGAGGCCCGACTTTTTGGTGAATAGAAATTATACTTTAGTGTCTACCTGCTCTCTTCGGCTTTTGATAAATATCATTCGAGAAACTTGTCTGGCGTGCCCCCAAGTTTTAATAAACTGGGATTCTAAGCGATTGATACCCAAGTTTTAGCGAACTGGGTTTCCAAGCGGCTTTGGTTTTTTGCTATTCGGGCCGGTTCCGGGCCAGGAGTGGGCTCCCGGCCTTTGCGGAGAAGAGCCGTGGCGAACCAAGCAGCAAGTACCCTAGTTTTAGTGAACTGGGTTTCCAAATATAAGTACCCAAGTTTTGGTGAACTGGGTTTCCAGATATAAGTACCCAAGTTTTGGTGAACTGGGTTTCTAGGAGGCGTGGAAGTCTGCAAAAGAATTTCTATATTATTCATATTTAACATGTATTTATATTGACAAAATCACCTTTCACGCCTGACGTTTTGACTACTGATAGCTACTGATAGTATTTCCTGAGATTCTTGGAGTTCCATGCGTGAGGTAATAGGTGCTCCTCCAGTATCTCCAGCTTATAGCTTCCTGGGCGAATAACTTCTTTCACTCGATACGGCCCCTCCCAGGTCGGGGAGAGTTTTCTGACTTTCGTTGGTTGAGAGACGGCGGCTTTCCTCAGGACTAAATCTCCTGTCCGGAATTCTCTGGGGCATATCTTCGAGTCATAGTAGTTGGATACTTTCTGCTTGTAGGCGGCGACTCGGATTCGTGATTCTTCCCTGACCTCCTCTAGTAAGTCGAGATTTGCGCGAAGCCCATCACCATTGAGCTGTTCATTGAAGTTGGCGACTCTGGGAGACGGGGTGCCTACATCGACCGGTATCACCGCCTCTGTTCCAAAGGACAGGTTGAATGGTGATCCACCCGTTGGTGTGCGCGGAGTGGTGCGATATGCCCATAGAACGTGATAAAGCTCATCTGCCCATCGACCAGCCTTTTCGTCCAGCCTTTTCTTTATTCCCTGAAGCAGGATTCTGTTCGTCCTTTCCGTCTGCCCATTGGTCTGTGGGCGAGCTACTGAAGTAAACCTCTGTTCGATTTTTAAATCGGAGCAAAACTTCCGAAAGTTCCGGCAGTCAAACTGTTTACCGTTGTCCTTTATCAAGATGCGGGGAATCCCAAATCTGCAAACTACCGATTTTCAGAAGAAGTTCTACACGTTTTGCTCTGTGATCTGGGCTAGAGGTTCAGCCTCCACCCACTTAGTAAAATAGTCAATTGCCACTACCACAAACGTGCGCTTCCCGGAGGCCGGTGGAAAGGGGCTCAGGATATCCATCCCCCATACTGCGAAGGGGAGTGGGCTGATAATTGGGGCCATTGCCACGGCAGGCTGGTGGATGGTGGGAGAGAATTTCTGACACCTCTCGCACCTTTTAACCAGACTCAGTGCGTCTTGCCTTACGGTAGGCCAGTACAGGCCTCTGAGCAGCACTTTGATTGCCAGGGCTTTGCCCCCAGGATGCTCTCCACAGATCCCTTCGTGCGTCTCTTGTAGGGCGTATGCGGCGTCGCCCGGCCTGAGGCACTTTAGGTACGGGAGGGTATAGGATCTTTTGTATAGACTCTCACCACTAAGGGAAAATTGGGCAACTCTCTGTATCACTTTACGGGCTTATTTCTTGGCTTCAGGGAGTTTACCACTGCGCAGATAATCAATGATTTCGTCCATCCAGCACGACTCGTTCTCCACCTGCATTATTTCAGCGGCCTCACTTTCGATACTGGATTTCTGTAGGAACTCCATACATATACTCTCGAGAGTGGTGTATCCGGAGGTGGCCAGCTTAGACAGCACATCTGCTTTTGCATTCTCTGTTCTGGGGATTCTAATGACCTCAAAACTTTTGAACTTGTTGGCTAGCTGGCGGACCTTGGAGAGGTATTTGATCATACACTCGTCGCGGGCTTCATAGACTCCTTGAATCTGGTTTGCAACCAGCTGGGAGTCGCAGTATGCTTTGAGCTTCCGAGCGCCGGTCTAGATTGCGAGACTCATCCCGGCGAGGAGGGCTTCATATTCTGCCTCATTGTTGGACACGCGGAATCCGAACCTCAGGGCATAATCTGCAGTGAAGTCATCAGGTCCGGTGAGAATGAGGCCGGCTCCACAGCCGCCCTTGTTCGAAGATCCGTCAACATATACTTCCCAGATCAGTTCGGCGGTTGACGAGCCCTGCTCTGCTGGTGAGGGAATGTTTTCTGCTTCAGTTCCTCCTGCTGTGCATTCTTCAGTTGTGATTAATTTTTCCACAACCAGGGTTTGAACAGCTTCAGAATCGGCGATCTGCTGGGGGATGGTGCACTCAGCCACGAAGTCTGCCAGCACTTGAGCCTTGATTGCTGGCCTGGGCACGTACTAGATATCGAACTCGCTCAGCTCCACGGCCCATTTCACCAGTCATCCCGAGATGTTTGGTCGATGGAGAACTTGCCTGAGCGGCTGATCAGTTAGGACTTTTATAGTGTGGGCTTGAAAATACGGCCTTAGCTTCCTGGCTGCCATTACCAGCGCGTAAGCCAATTTCTCGACCCGCTGGTACCTTATTTCGGCGTCATGGAGAACTTTGCTGACACAGTAGATAGGTTTTTGCTGGCGGTGCTCTTCACGAACTAGGACAACTGCCAGAGCCGTGGGGCTCACAGAGAGATACAGGAATAGCTCCTCACCTTGTTCCGGCTTTGTCAATAGTGGTGGGGAGGACAAGTATTGCTTCAACTCTTCGAACGCGGTCTGGCATTCCTCTGTCCAGGGCACTATCTTGAGTCATTTGACTGCGTTGAAGAAGGGTAGGCACCTCTCTGCAGACTTCGAGATGAAGCGCCCCAGCGCGACTATCATTCCTGTGAGCCGCTGAACTTCTCTGATAGTTTTTGGTGGAGTGAGCTCCACCACGGCCTTGATCTTCTCTGGATTGGCCTCTATCCTCGTTGACTTACCATAAACCCCAAGATGCATTTGGTGGGGTTAAGCTTCATGCTGTGCTTTTTCAGGATCTGAAACGTTTCTCTCAGATTAGACACGTGATCCTGTGCACTTCGGCTTTTGACCAACATATCGTCCACATAGACTTCCATGTTACGGCCGATCTGGTTCTGGAAAAGTCTGTTCACGAGCCTTTGATAAGTAGCCCCGGCATTTTTGAGGCCGAAGGGCATAACACGGTAGCAGTAGGTCCCTTGATCTGTGACGAAGGAGGTCTTTAGTATATCTGATTCGTACATCCTGATCTGGTTGTATCCGGAGAAGGCGTCCATGAAGCTCAACAATTTGTGACCTGCGGTGGCATCGATGAGCTGATCAATCTTTGGGAGCGGATAGCTGTCATTGGGACAGGCTTTATTCAGATCAGTGAAATCAACGCAGGTCCTCCATTTTCCATTTGTCTTCTTGACCAGGACTGCGTTTGCCAACCAGTCTGGATATTGAATCTCCCGAATGAAGTCAGCCTTCAAAAGCCTCTCCACTTCTTCTTTTATCGCCTGTCGCCTTTCAAAAGCGAAATGCCTCATTTTCTGTTTTACTGGTCTGCAAGTTGAGTCAACATCGAATCTGTGCGTGCTAATCTCTGGGTCAATGCCAGGCATGTCGACGGGAGCCCACACAAAGACATCTGCATTGTCTTGGAGAAACTCGGTGAGGTGATGCTGAATGCTGCTGCTTAGAGAGGAGCCGATCAGGGCAACTTTATCATTATCTTCTAGGCACAGCGGGATGGAGATGTGGTCTTCGGCGGGTTGAGTCCCCCGGAGTTCGTCCCTTACATCAAGTAGTTCAATTGGCAGCGATTCCACTGCATTTTTGCCTTTGAGTGCCATTGCGTAGCACTCCCTGGACTGGGGTTGATCTCCTCGAACTTCTCCCACGCCGTTTGGCGTTATGAACTTCATCTTCTGGTGATAAGCCGAAGCTACCGCACGAATCAGGTTCTGGCCAGGCCGTCCTAAGATAGCGTTATAGACCGAAGTGGCCCTTACTACCAGGAAATTGACCATGGTGAACGCTTGATAGGGCGGTTCTCTGAAAAGGACTGGGAGTTCAATCTGTCCCTCTACTTTCACAACCTCTCCTGAGAAACCAAACAAATCTGAGTTCGTCGGCTTCAAGAGTTCGTCGCCTATCATCATTTTCTGGAAGGCGTGATAGTATAAGATGTCCGCCGAACTCATGTTGTCTACAAGGATTTTCTTCACTTCCCAGTTGGCGACGAGCATGGTTAAGACCAGTGCGTCGTCGTGAGGCAGTATCAGGTTGTCCAGGTCTGCGTCTAAAAAGGAGATCTCATTCTCCGTCCTTGTCTTCTTGCTGGATGTGTGCACGGCGTTAACTCGTCGTGCATATGCTTTGCGAGCAGCGGAGGACGTGCCCCCAGTGGCAGGTCCACCCATGATCGTACCAATGACCCCCCTTGGCTGAGATCGCAGTGCCTCTGGTTGCGAACTGGAGGGCAGAAGGGACTTGTTCCGGGCAGGGGGCGGCTGTGACTGTCGAGGCCTGCGGCCCTGAGGACTCTTTTCTCTGTGCTCCGGTTTGCGGCCGTCAGTTTGGACATATTTTTTCAAATAGCCCCGGCCAATCAACTGCTCGATTTCCTCCTTCAACTGCCAGCATTCGTCCGTGTGTGGCCGTGGTCCCTGTGGAACCGACAGTATTTTGATGGGTCTCTCCTATTTCCTTTGGAGATCATTCTGGCAGGCCACCTCACGAATTCTTCTCCGCTGATGGCGACCAGTATGTGTTTCCTGGAGGTGTTGAGAGGCGTGAAGTTCTCTGCTCTTCTCTGTGGAGACTTCTCTCTTCTGGGGGCTTTATCCTCCCTACGCTGCTTGGTAGGGTTTTTGTCTTCAGAGGTTCTCATCCGATTTGAGTCGAGGGCTGCCAGTGTTTCTTCCACTGTTATGTACTCCTCAGCCTCGGCCATTAGGTCCTCCAGTGAGTGCGAATTTTGGCGAGCTACTGACCGGCGGAAGTCATTAGATCTAGCACCCGCGAGGAGCGCATTCATAGCGGCTGAGGGATCTAGATTTGGCACTTGAAGTGCCTCCCTGTTGAAGCGGCGGACGAATACTTTCAGGGGCTCATTGTCGTCCTGCCGCAAGGCCATCAAGGATGTTGTTGTCTTCCTTGGCCTGCGACTACTCATGAAGTGGCGGACCAGATCTTCCCCGAAGTCGTCAAAGTTGCTGATGGAGTTTGGTTTGATCCTGGAGTACCAGTCTCTTGCCGCACCAGTCAGTGTTGTCGGGAATGCTCTGCAGATGAAGCTATCGGGCGCACCGTGGAGGAGCATCATTGTCCTGAATGTCTCCAAGTGGTCCACGGGGTCAGTGGTCCCGTCGTACTGCGGGACGGTTGGCATTTTGAATCCTCTGGGTGCTGGGGCACCCATGACATCGTCAGTGAACGGCGTTCTACTTGAGAATGCCCCAGAGGCGGGCCGGCTCTGGTCCTTTGCCAGTTCCTCTATTCGGTGATCCATTTCTTCCATTCTCTGCAGCATCGGGTTAGCTCTACGGTCTGGTGACCTGTTTCTCCCCACCGATTGGCTCGCCGCGAAGCCGGACTGACTCTCCGAACTCCTACGACGGGGCCGGGACTTTGCCTGTGGCGCGCGTTCTTCATGAGCTAGGCGCCTTTGCGCAGAGCGGGACCGCGACCTCCGACGGCGGTGAGGCTCTGTCTGTGCGTGCCTGGCTGTGGAGTGACAGACTTGCCTTGAGTGGTGAGTCCGGTCTTCACCTTGACGCGCTGTCTCTCCCCTGAGAATATTCGACCTTTCCTGCGCAGGTCGTAGAGCTTCCAGAGGAGGTTGGGGAGGTGCTTGGAGCAGCTGCTGGTATTGACCGACAAGAGCCGTCATCTGCTGGAAAAGAGCTTGAACTTGATCCGGAGTGGGTGCAGGATGGAGGTGTCCCGAGCGAGCAGGACTCTGTTCGGCTGTGGTAGAGGCAGCCACTACCTGCGAGGCGATTCGCTCACTCCGGGTCCTGCGAGGCAGCACAGCTCGATTAGTCCGTGCGGTTGTTACCCGCGCACTCTTGCGCCCTGCCATTTATGTGAGAGATCTGAACAACTTTTAGTTCTGGGGTCCCACGGATGGCGCCAATCTGTTGGACCGAAAATTGGTAACAGGTACGACAGTGACGTAAGAGCTAAGCTGGATGACCAGAGGAGCTGAATCCTGAGGGACCGGAGTGAAGTGGAACGAAGTGGCTGAGTCCTGCTATGAGGGCTGAGTCCTGCACAAAGGCAAGCGAGGTCAGAAGACCAACCCGGGTTTTACTCCGGACAGGCCCTTCGACACTCAAGTCAGTTTATGAGCAGGAGTGCAGAGCTAGTTTAAGAGTTTTTTGGGTGGAGAGGAAGGTTATTACCCTTTGGTTTGAGCTTTGAACACCTTTTTATAGAGGAAACCTGGTGAGGTGTCCGGGACAGGTGTAAGCGGAAGGTCTTTAAATAGTTCAAATATCAACAAAAGCACATTCTTTATGTCCATCCACAATCTCAAAATGCAGACGGAGGCAATCAAACAGGTGTTTAATTATGCACTGCCAATACCAAAAGCAAGGGATGCAAATATCATATCTCCCATACAGAAAAGGCTGAGTAAAATAATCTCTCTGTCAAAAGTATTTCAAAGACCTGCACAGTCGTCAACAGTCTGACTACTATGATTTGCAAATTACATGTAGTAGAAGGGGATTGTAATCCAACATTGGAGTCCAGCTGCCTTTTGAAAGGCGTTGGGGTTCCAAATAATTTTGCTAATGATTCCATGTATATTTTGCATTATGGCTAGCCAGAAACACTTGTTTCCCTGTACCAAACACCCAAAATAGCTAAAGCACCCATAATAGTTCATTAGTAAGGTAGGCGATGATGGGCTTCACTTTGAGCAACAGTGTCAGCAAACTGATAAAGGTTGGATCCTCCTGTGCCCCCTTGTGTTTCTGATAACATAAAGCCTACTTGCATTGCTGAAGAAGATGGGAAACTTTGCCCACCACCCGTGATGTCATTCCCATGCCAACTGTTGTATGATCCCACCACCCTGTTGTTTGGTAATGGCTCCCCCACTTGTACACCATCTCCTCTGGCGGCCACTCCAGGAAATGAACCCCCTACACCACCATTTCCAACCCCCGCACCACTTCCAGCTGATGTTGGCCCAGCAGCTCCGGCCGCACCAAGAAAATTAGTAGCAGGCAGCGGTCCTCTCTCAGGCTCAGCAATGGGTCCTCCTGCTAATGAGATGCCACTGAGAATGCCGCCATCCGACAACCCATCATGCAGCAGCAAGCTCTTTTCCAGAGATATTGGAGAGTGCCTTTGTGTCGCAGTGGTTGGCCGGAGGTGACGTTTTTTTTTAAGACTTTTCAGTTTCTTCGATGACACAGCTTCTTCATCAGAAACTTTTCTCTTTGAAGCTGCTTCTGCCTTCTTAATCTCTGAAAGATCTTTCTTCAAAATGGCAATTTTCTCATCAACATTCCAGCCCCAGCTTGAGCTGGAAAGCTGTCCACGACAAAGCAGCTTTGCACGATCAAGCTGGTGGTCCTCCGTGCATCTGACAACTGATTTTACAGCAGCTAGCTGCTTTTCTTTTGACTCTTTCTGTGGCATAACATCACAGTATAACAAACAACATAAATAAAGGGTAAGCCCGATACACAAAACTTAGGATGACAGCGGAGACAAAGGAAAGAACTTGGCCTTGAGCATACCAATACCACACGTGAACCCTGTCTTCTCTCCTAATTTGTTTCGTAGTTTTGTTGGTTTCTATTATAAAGGATGACAACAGAGACAAAGGAGAGAACTTGGCCTTGAGCTCGAAAGCACAGGAAAGGCTAACAGCCGCAACATGCATCCCATCATTCACCATCCCCTGAATAATATCTGTGACATAAGACTGAAAACATAAATAGGCATTCACGTACTGTTTATGCAATGATCATATACATGTAGAACGTTTAGTGAGGATACCGCATACGAAAGAACACTATTGAAGCTCAATAACAATAAAAGACCTCTGTCCCCCATTGATGCTCAAGCAATTAAAGAAAGAGAATGATTGTTTGGAATGTGATGCTTAAGCCAATGTTCTGAAAGTCGAATTTGATCATAGAACTGTAAGATCTGAACAGACCAAATCTGTTTCGAAAGTTTCTAGAGAATAATGAGAAAATTGATGATTGCTTAAAATTTTCCAAAAGCGACCAAACCAACATACCCTAACATTTTGTATCAAAATTTAGTTAAATTAAAAAATTCCTTTATTTTTTTCTAGACAGCAAATACAACTTCATAAAACCAAGTGAATGTTACAAAGAAGGCGGGGCAGAGTAACGAAGCCCTCCGACTCCTCCCTGGGTGAAAGAGTCCAAGTCTTGCATTACATTAGTACTACGAAGAACATGTGTAACACCCAGCCCCAATGCTTGAACTTGTTTTAACTTCTTGAAATGGGTGTCATTATCAAAAATCAAGCCCAAGACTAATTGCTAGAAATGGGTGTTAGTATCAAATAAAGCTTGTAAAATTTCTTTGAAATGGGTGTTAATATCAAATGGACTTAAGATTAATTTTATTGGAATGAGTGCCATTACCAATGTCGAGTTAGGAATAATTACTTGGAAGTGGGTGTCTTTTTCAAATTGGAGCATAATGTTTAGGCAAGAGACATTGAAAATGGTAAAGGGTGCTATTATCATCAATGGAGTAAAGTTCATTTAAACCTTCTCTTTAAAAGGCTGCTCATTTTGGAAAGCACCATAAGATTGACCGAAAATAACACCTCCACTAAAGTTAAAATTGGCTTTGAATATAATCTCTCTCTAGTAGGTAGGATTTTTTTGGAAGCTCTATCATTTCAAGATTCTAGCTTCGTAGGTTCCCTCCTGTAGTTTTTCAACTAGTAGAGAATAAGGTAGCTTCTATTTTATTCAAAAGGAAATGACAGTCAATAATTCCTTGTTAGAAATATTGCTTGCTTAACAAAAAAGGCATGTGAGCCACATCGTTTTGGGCAGTTCCTATAGGAAGAAATTTTGCTTCTTGTTTTTTTTACTACTGTCTCTTGTTCTTATTAGCTATGGATTTGAAGGAGCAGCAAGTAGTCTATCTAAAGAAGAATACATAGAGGTGAAGAGACAATTCAAGAATCTCCTCTCATACATCTAGTAGCCAACGAGGTCATTGATATATGTAAGTTCTATATTCCAAGCTCTCTTACTGCCATTTTAATTTGACACCAATTAAGGCTCCTATGAGAAATATCTATGTAGAATTTTCATCATCCAAGCAGCCCATTTGCAACTAAACTTTAGCCACCTGCTGTCCTTGTTTCAACACTCCCATGTTTTGAAAAACCCACCCATATAAGATACAAAACAAAGTGTGATGACCCTTCGTACACTCTTTCCCGATATGCTTAAAACATTGCAATCACAACACCCATATGAAATTAACAACACAATTAGAGTGACGACTGCACATCATGCCCATAGGATGGTTCTAACCCTTCAGGGAAGTGGGCCCATTGTACATTTCAAAAATAAAATAATTGACTCCCGCTCACCATATAAAATTTTGAACTTTTGTCTAGTCAAAAGCCATATGAAAATCTCAGTTTTAGTTTATTGTGCCAGGTCTTTTGGTTGCTACCTTGCAATTGTCTACACATTTTTGTTCTGACACAATCAAGCCAAATAGCCTTGTATCTCTTTGGTGAACCCTTGTAATGCTCGGATCACTAGTGTACTGTACCTTGAGTAACTCCTGGAGGGGGGCTAGCATATGGCCAGCCCAACCTCTAAGGCAAACCATATTAGAACCTATGCTGTGTAGTTGTCTGGTAGGATTAGTAGCAATCTAAACAATGGTAGTTTATTTCAATATTAAAATGGAATAGCAAGCACTTAAATTGCTCAACCTCAACCACATGATCATTACTGGTTGGTATTTGTCAACAACAGAAGTGCAACTACTAAAACAGAGATGAATTGAGTGACATCTTTCTAAATTTAAAAAGGATGGTATTAAAACCCTCCTACAGCACTATCAAAATGTTGCCGTGACATCTTTCTCCACATCAAAGCGTCTACTTAAAACTTTATCAAATATAGTAAACTGAACTTCGCAACCGCAACCTTGCAGGCGAAACCTGTACCTCTGGGCACTAACAGGTTGGTCATTTTCATAGGATCTTGATCTTGGGATTTGCGCAAGAGGTAGGTGATCCTACCCTATGTCAGTGTATTACGTATATTCCATGTACTTAGATTTGTTGCAAGCTTTTATTACAGTTCATTACATGGAACTTGTTTTGAAAAGGTTTCTCATTGTTTTCTTTTAGCATGTCATTCCAAATGATTGAATTGTCATTATCCATGAAATGCTTTAGTCTTAACATGCTTCCTTATTTATAAAAGAAAAGAGCTTTGTGACTAACATGATTTTTGGAAACTCAAGTTCATGAAACACTATTGAAAAGCATTTTATATATGATATGGTTTCAATGGTTTGGAACGGGGGAGCCCCCAATGGTTTGAAACGTCTTCAAAATTTATGACACGGTATTGAAAACATTAAATTGCTTTCTCTATATTTGTATACAGTCTTAGTATGGAATGGATTCCGCCAGTAAGGTTGATCTCTGGTGGGGATCTAGTGCCCAACCTGCCAGTGGGTGAGTACACTGGACGTGATCACGTAGACCGGTCAAATTTTATCTGCCCGTAAGGTTGATCTCGGGCGGCCAGTAGGGAGTCCTTTGGCTATTGATAATATTACATTGCGCGCTTTTGGACCTGTGAGTCCTGCGAACGAGTGTTCGCCTTGGGTTACGCTACTTGCCAATAAGGTTGGAAATTGGCCACAGAGAAGACTGTTTAGTATTTGATTTCCAAGTGGAAAAATGCAAAATCAAGTGCTTGAAAATATATATTCTTGTCATTGATTTCCAAGTGGAAAACTGCATAACCGAGTGGTTGGAACTGTTTTTGTAAAAACATGTATCTTTCTTATATAGCTTATGTAGAAATGATCTTCTTAATTCTTATCAATTTCTGCATTGGCTAAATTTTAAGGCATGTTACTTCTTTTCCGCACCAGCTTTGTTTTCGTTTTCCTATTAGCTGGCTTGGATTTGGAAAACCGGCTGGGCTGTTAGCTCATTATGTGGTTTAACAATTTTTAGATACAGAGGAGCGGCAATAGACTTGCTGAGATCAGGCACTTGGATTGGAGCTTAGGAAATTTCTTGCTTTCTTTCATTATTCGAGTTAGAGACTTTTATTTACGTTATTAAGGTGATTGTCGTCTAATAAGAATTGTTTGGATTTAGACTTATGGACCTAATCTATATTTGAATTTTCATTTGAACTCTAATTGAGACTAAAATTTCTGCATTTATTCATTACTCTGATTGTTGAGAATAGTTGATTGTAAAGGAGCCTTGCATGCTTGTGGGGGGCGACCCTATGGGCATGCGGCGGCTGTCACGTGCGCCTTACCTCGAATTCTGGGTTTGGGGCGTGACAACATGAAAGGAACGAAAGTAATTAAAATTACATATCTAAAAATAACTCATCAATGATCCATTTAAAAAAAACACCCATCAATGATGCCGGGTAATCTTCAATAGCTCGGAGAGGACTTCTTAGACCAAGAAATGATGTTAGCTGAGTCAAGAGTGCTTTCGCCTCAGCTTCGTTGGAATCCTTTCAATTGGCATGGAAAAGGAGAGCATAGTCCCACCAAATGGTTCCTAAAAGCCCCGCCTCAGTGGACCGGGGTTGCCAATAAAAGCCTCTTCGAAGTTGAACTTGGGTATTGGGTATTAGGAGGAAGAGGGGACCAAGTCTAACCAGCTTTCTTTTTTTCCTTCCCGACTCCATCGTCCGCTGTTACAGGAACGAAAGGAATTAAAATTACATATCTGAAAATAACTCATCAATGATGCCCCCCTAATCTTCAATAGCTCAGGGAGGACTTCTTAGACCAAGAAATGATGTTAGCTAAGTCAACCTTCCATAATAAGATTACCATCCAGATCTTTCCGTTAACACCTAAATTTAAAAATACTAATATATAGAAATAATTTAATTTCAAATTTACCAAATATTTAACAAAAGAAATCCTTTCTTTCTTCAATTGTTTTGGAATGGTAAATCCTCTCTCTCTCTCTCTCTCTCTCTCTCTCTCTCTCTCTCTCTCTCATTTTAGAAAATATCTGCTCTCTCTCTCTCTCTCTCTCTCTCTCTCTCCAAAAATATATAGAAATCAAAACAAAGGGAATCTTTTCCCTTGATTAATGAACGCCCAACATCTCTCTTTTCACATCATCTTCCATAAGGTTGAAAAAAAGCTCTCTTTTCACAACATTTTGTTTTTCTCCCATCTACAAGAAGAAAAAGGGCTCTACCAATAAAAAAGAAAAAGAAAAAAGGCTCTATATCCAATATACTCACTCTATCTTCTAATTTCTACAAGACATTTCTACTACACTTTTCTCTACACAAATACAAAAGTAGTATTCACACTCCATTTCTTTTCAAAGCATTGATCTTCATCTCTTAGTCTTGCACATCGGGGCGACGACGTCGCACCACCGCATCCGTCCGATCTTCACACAGGGCCTACACTGCTCACCCTCACCCGCTTCTCCTCTGTTTGCGCCAAGGATCTGCACGATTGGCTTCTCTCCCTTTTTTTTTTTTTTGAAAAATACATGATTGGCTGGCTTCTCTTTATCCTCAAAATTCCATCTATTCCATACATTCCAAATAGGCAAAGCAACCGCGAATGGTGTTGGGTGCCAAACGATACGATCTTTTCCCCCCAAGATGATGGCGGCACCATTCTTCCATTAAGGCTGAGAAAAGACCAAGTCAAAAACCAAAGAATACCAAGAAGAACAAAAGCCGACACCACACCTTCCTTGCAACATAAGAGAAAAATGATTATTTTCCACAAACTTGCAAAGCACATCCATTCACCATTTGTCAACTCTTTCTCTTTACGATATTGATAGCATTGAATTTTTTTTTTGATAACGTTCCAACAAGAACTTTGGATTTTGGAGGGATCATGGGACCACCACACTTTTTAGTTAACCGAATAGGAAGATAGGTGCTTGCCCTTGGTGAAACTCAGACAATGGGACCATGAAGATACCTTTATGATTCGGGGTCTATATCATCCTATCCCTTGGAAGGAATACACAAACGCCACTTCAATATGACCAAGAAGAGAGGCCAACAACTTAAAATTCCTCATCTTTCAAATTCCGTCGGAGAATCCCACCTCTCATAACAATCTATAACATAGAGACCCTACTCACATACTATCCTAAATGACTTGGATAGCCATGGTAAACTAGAACACTATCAAACCATAACCTCCTAAAATTTAATCGCCTCTCCCCTCTTCATAAAAACCTACGTTATATGTCAACTTTTACACTACAAACTGACCGTCATACCCTTGAGTCTTTACTGCTACTGCTACCTAACTATCTCCCCTCTCACCTACAAATCTTTCCCCATATTTCCCTATAATAATTGTTCTCCAAAGGGTTTACCGCTCCTCCCCCAACCTTCATAGCCATTTCTAAAGAAGCAGGCTATTCCAAAACTGGATATTCCCAATCCCTAGACCACCTTCCACTCTAGGCCCACACACAATATCCCACTTCAAACATTCCCTCCCCGCCCTTTCCCTTCCCATCCCAAAAAAGGTCACATTGGAGCTTTTTAATGTATAAGCAACTGGCATCGAAAATTTGAAAAGGGGCGAAGTAGTGAGGCTGATCAAGGTCTCCTCTATAGGCGTGACCCCCCTTCCTCCCCAACTAACAAGAAATCCTTTTTCAATGACCCAGCCTCCTCTCAATACACTCTATAATTGAGTTCCATAATGACTTGGAGGGGACACCAAATCCGAGAGGGAGACTAAGATAGGCAAAAGGGAGATTATCCACCTTGCAACCTGATGGGGTCCAAAATCTGCAACCAATGGGCTGTTGACACGTGGCCCTCATAGGGACCACTGCAAAGCCCACACCTGTCCCTCCTAGGTGGGACACCTGGACCGATCAGGGACTTCCACCTGCCCCTCCTGGTATGAGACCACCTGTCCTGAGGCCTGGTCCATACAGAGGTGACCACCTGGTCCATACAGAGGCATCCACCTGTCCTGGACAGGTGGCTCAGACCTGGTCCATACAGGGGCCGCCACCTGTCCTGGACAGGTGGCTCAGAACCACTATAAATACCCCTCATTTGTGCTAAGGTGAGGGATCTGAGATCTAAAACTCTTAGATTTCTGCTCTGACATTGCTCTGCACTCCTGCTCATACTGACTTGAGTGTCGAAGCGCCCATCCGGAGCACCACTCCAGGTTGGTCTTCTGACCCTTTGTTTTCTTGTTTGTGCCTCTGTGCAGCGCAGGACTCCTTCAGTCCTTCTGTACCCTTGTGCAGCGCAGGACTCCTTCAGTCCTTCTGTACCCTTGTGCAGCTCATGACTCCACCAGCTCTTCAGTTGTGGTGTCCAGATCAGCCCTTCCGGCCCTACCATAACCTGTTACCAATTTTAGACCTAACAGATTTGGCGCCATCCGTGGGACCCCGCAACAAAAAGCTGTTCGGAACCTCACTCAAGCAATGGTAGGGAAAAACGGAAAGCATGTGCCAACCTCCCGGACGACCCGGGCTACAGCCCCCCGCGAAGGAAGAAGCGAGCGACTGGCCTCACAGATAGAGGCCGGGGCGACAAGGGAGCAAAGTCCGACCCGTTCGGACCGCTCAGACCCTACCCCGACCCCAAGGGAGATGCGGGCCCTTTTTCAAGAAATGACTGCTGTGATTGCGCAGTTCAGGAATCCGGCCCCCGCATCCCAGCAGCTCCCAGCCGAGGCTTCTCAGCCCACCCAGAGGAGGGGAAGCTCCCGCAGAGAGCACACGCCCCCGCCCCGGGAACAGACTCGTCACTCCACAAGACGAGATCACCTCTCCCGGGACAAGCATGTGCGCCCCGAGCCTCGCCTACATCACCGGTCGCGATCTCCCTCCGTACAAAGGCATGACAGCAGGAGAGACCCCGCGCACGGAGAAGGATCGCGGCACCGGAGGAGGAGTCCGGCCAGTCAGTCCGGCTCTGCAGTGAGCCCGCCGGCGAGAAGAGAGAGGTCTGTCCACCGGGCAGAGAGAGACGACCCGATGTTACTAAGGATCCAGCAGATCGACCACCGGATCGAAGAGCTCGCCAGAGAGCAGGGCCGGCCTGCCTCCCGGCTCTTCGCAAGTGCTCCACCATTTTCGGACAGAGTGCTCAGTGCGGCAGCCCCCGCGGGCTGGAAGATGCCGCAGATGACGCAGTATGACGGGACCACCGACCCCGTGGACCACTTGGAGACTTTTAGGACTACAATGCTCCTCCACGGGGCGTCGGATGGATTCCTTTGCCGGGCATTCCCCACCACGCTGACTGGGGCCGCGAGGGACTGGTACTCGCGACTCAAACCCAGGTCCGTGGACAATTTTGATGACTTTGGGGATGACCTGGCCCGTCACTTTATGAGCAGCCGAAGACCCAGGAAGACGACGGCTTCGCTAATGGCCCTCAGGCAGGGAGATGATGAGGCCTTGAAAGTGTTCGTTGGTCGCTTTAATAGGGAAGCCCTTCAGGTTCCCAACCTGGATCCCTCCGCGGCCACGAATGCCCTTCTGGCCGGCGCCCGATCAACTGACTTCAGACGAGCAGTGGCCCGGCGCAATCCGCGGTCCCTCGCAGACCTGATGGCCGGGGCGGAGGAGTATATCTCGGTGGAGGAAACTCTCGCCGCCCTGGACTCTGTTAGCACGAGAAGGCCTGAGGAGAAGAACCCTACCAAGCAGCGTAGGGATGATAAGTCTCAGAAGAAGGAGAGAAGCCCTCCCCGCAGGGAGAAAAGCCCTTCTCGAAAGGAGAGAAGCCCCCACCCGAGAGAGCATTATACGCGGCTGACCGCGTCCAGAGCACAGATCCTGGCGGCCATTCGGGAAGAGGATTTCATTCGGTAGCCGGAGAAGCAGACCTCGTCGGGAAAAAGAAACATGTCCCAGTACTGCAGGTTCCATAAGGACCACAGCCATGACACCAACGCGTGCCTCCATCTGAAGGAGGAGATCGAGCAGCTGATCAGCAGAGGGTACCTCGGAAAGTACTTGAAAAATGATGACAGAAGAGAGCGCAAGGACAAGCCGAGGACCAGAGGCAGAAGCCCCCGGAGCGCTCAACCTCTGGGCGACCACATCCAAGCTCCTGCGCCGGCCAGCCCCCCTCCTCCTCTACAGGTACCTCAACCTCAATCTCATGGTGTTATTGGTACCATTTCAGGAGGGCCGACCGCAGGAGGAACCTCTTCATCAGCCCGCAGGAGTTATGCCCGGCAGGTCAATGTCGTCCATACCTGCAGCAAGAAGGCCAGGCTAGAGAACGAGATATCTTTTTCAGATGCAGATCTCGACGGCCTGATCCTCCCGCATGATGATGCCCTGGTCATCACCATGATGGTGGCGAACTGGGAAATGAAGAAGATCTTGGTCGACAACGGGAGCTCCACAGACATCCTCTATTATCACGCCTTCGAGCGGATGCTGATCGGAACTGACCGTCTGAAGCCGGCCAACTCTGATCTGTTCGGGTTCTTTGGAGAAGTTGTCAAAGTTGAAGGGCAGATCGAGCTTCCAGTTCTTATAGGGGAGCCGCCCTGCCAGTCCTTCGCCATGGTGAACTTCTTGGTGGTAAGGGCCAAGTCGGCCTACAATGCTATTCTGGGCCGCCCCGGCCAGAATCTCCTCCGAGCTGTTCCCTCCGCCTATCATCAGAAGATGAAGTTCGCTACACCAGGGGGTATAGGGGAAGTCAGAGGGGATCAGCCCCAGTCGAGGCAGTGCTACGCAGCGGCACTAAGAGGGAAGAATGCGTCCGAGTCTCTGCCAATCGAGTTGTTTGATCTCAGGGATGAAGCCCGCATCATAGTAAACGAACCGGCCGAGGACCTTATATCTATCCCGTTATACAGCGATGACAACCAGAGGGTTGTCCAGATCGGCTCTGCCCTGCCTGAGGCCGCGCAGCAGGATCTCTTTTTTCTTGCCTTTGAAGGCCTGTAAAGAATCTCTGTAAAGAAATAAAGTGGAGTTGTCATTGAACTGTGTCCCTCACTCTTGAATCACTAGTATATGCCAGCTCCTCCATGAAAAGACTCTAAGTGTTTGCAGACTTAGCCCTTAGCCTAAGTGTTTGCAGACTTAGAGAGCGACAGTGGTGCACTCCGGCGCGTCCAATTTGGTGTGGAGATCAGTTCCAACCATGGGCCCGCCCTAGTGGAAAACCACCTAAAAAGACCTGCTCGGCCTGGCCGTCCAAAGCCTAAGCCGGACAGGATATGGCGCAATCACTAGGCGCCTTAAAAGACTCTAAGTGTTTGCAGACTTAGCTCTCAGCCTAAGTGTTTGCAGACTTAGAGAGCGGCAGTGGTGCACTCCGGCGCGTCCAATTTGGTGTGGAGATCAGTTCCAACCATGGGCCCGCCCTAGTGGAAAACCACCTAAAAAGACCTGCCCGGCCTGGCCGTCTAAAGCCTAAGCCGGACAGGATATGGCGCAATCACTAGGCGCCTTAAAAGACTCTAAGTGTTTGCAGACTTAGCTCTCAGCCTAAGTGTTTGCAGACTTAGAGGGCGGCAGTGGTGCACTCCGGCGAGTCCAATTTGGTGTGGAGATCAGTTCCAACCGTGAACCTGCCCTAGTGGAAAACCACCCAAAAGACCTGCCCGGCCTGGCCGTCCAAAGCCTAAGCCGGACAGGATATGGCGCAATCACTAGGCGCCTTAAAAGACACTAAGTATTTGCAGACTTAGCTCTCAGCCTAAGTGTTTGCAGACTTAGAGAGCGGCAGTGGTGCACTCCGGCGCGTCCAATTTGGTGTGGAGATCAGTTCCAACCGTGGACCTGCCCTAGTGGAAAACCACCTCAAAGACCTGCCCGGCCTGGCCGTCCACAGCCTAAGCCGGACAGGATATGACGCAATCGCTAGACGCCAAAAGACCTGCCCGGCCTGGCCGTCCAGCGCCTTAGCCGGACAGGATATGGCGCAATCAATAGGCGCCTTAAAAGACTCTAAGTGTTTGCAGACTTAGCTCTCAGCCTAAGTGTTTGCAGACTTAGAGAGCGGCAGTGGTGCACTCCGGCGCGTCCAATTTGGTGTGGAGATCAGTTCCAACCGTGGACCTGCCCTAGTGGAAAACCACCTCAAAGACCTGCCCGGCCTGGCCGTCCACAGCCTAAGCCGGACAGGATATGGCGCAATCGCTAGACGCCAAAAGACCTGCCCGGCCTGGCCGTCCAGCGCCTTAGCCGGACAGGATATGGCGCAATCGCTAGACGCCAAAAGACCTGCCCGGCCTGGCCGTCCACAGCCTAAGCCGGACAGGATATGGCGCAATCGCTAGACGCCAAAAGACCTGCCCGGCCTGGCCGTCCAGCGCCTTAGCCGGACAGGATATGGCGCAATCGCTAGACGCCAAAAGACCTGCCCGGCCTGGCCGTCCACAGCCGAAGCCGGACAGGATATGGCGCAGTGGTGCACTCCGGCACGTCCGCAATGGCTTGGAGATCAGTTCCAACCAAGGACCTGCCCCAGTGGAAAACCACCTCGAAGATTCTAAGTGTTTGCAGACTTAGACCTCCTCAGCTCAGCTCTAAGTGTTTGCAGTGTCTGCAGACTTAGACCTCTGTAGCTCAGCGGTGGTACACTCCGGCACGTCCGCAATGGCTTGGAGATCAGTTCCAACCAAGGACCCGCCCCAGTGGAAAACCACCTCGAAAATTCTAAGTGTTTGCAGACTTAGACCTCCTCAGCTCAGCTCTAAGTGTTTGCAGTGTCTGCAGACTTAGACCTCTGTAGCTCAGCTGTGGTACACTCCGGCACGTCCGCATTGGCTTGGAACCCAGTTCCGGCCAGGGACCACCCGTGGAAAACCACCCGAAATCCGAGTTCAAAAAAATGGGATCCTGCATTGGTGGTTCACCTCGGTTCGCCTCTAAATGGCTGTGAGCCAACTCCCGGCCAGGAAAGTACGGGGGCCGAAAACCACCCACAATGAAATCCAAGTTCTTAAACTGGGGTTGAGGAGCCGCTTGGTTCACTCCGGTCCAATACTATGGCCGGACAGGATATTTTTCCTGGTCATCTCAGGCCGACCAGAAAATGAGGTCATCTCAGGCCGACTAGAAAATGAGGTCATCTCAGGCCGACCAGAAAATGAGGTCATCTGAAGAAGACAAAAGTCTGCCCGGCCGAGCCGCCCAGAAGGCTTAGACGGACTGGATATGACGCGTTCGCTAGAAGACAAAAGTCTGCCCGGCCGAGCCGCCCAGAAGGCTTAGCTGGACAGGATATGACGCGTTCGCTAGAAGATAAAAGTCTGCCCGGCCGAGCCGCCCAGAAGGCTTAGTCGGACAGGATATGACGCGTTCGCTAGAAGACAAAATGCTGCCCGGCCGAGCCGCCCAGAAGGCTTAGACGGACTGGATATGACGCGTTCGCTAGAAGACAAAAGTCTGCCCAGCCGAGCCGCCCAGAAGGCTTAGACGGACTGGATATGACGCGTTCGCTAGAAGACAAAAGTCTGCCCGGCCGAGCCGCCCAGAAGGCTTAGCCGGACAGGATATGACGCGTTCGCTAGAAGACAAAATGCTGCCCGGCCGAGCCGCCCAGAAGGCTTAGACGGACTGGATATGACGCGTTCGCTAGAAGACAAAATTCTGCCCGGCCGAGCCGCCCAGAAGGGCTCGGCCGAACAGACCTCCAGTGCAAATTCTGCCCGGCCAAGCCGCCCAGAAGGCTTAGACGGACAGACCTCCAGTGCAAATTCAGCCCGGCCGAGCCGCCCAGAAGGCCTAGACGGACAGACCTCCAGTGCAATTTCTGCCCTTCCAGGCCGCCCAGAAGGGCTTGGATTTATGGCAGTAAGCTCTCTTGCTTCTCCAAGCCGTCATAAATGGCTCGGAGAACCAGGGGGCAACTGATGGGGTCCAAAATCTGCAACCAATGGGCTGTTGACACGTGGCCCTCATAGGGACCACTGCAAAGCCCACACCTGTCCCTCCTAGGTGGGACACCTGGACCGATCAGGGACTTCCACCTGCCCCTCTTGGTATGAGACCACCTGTCCTGAGGCCTGGTCCATACAGAGGCATCCACCTGTCCTGGACAGGTGGCTCAGACCTGGTCCATACAGGGGCCGCCACCTGTCCTGGACAGGTGGCTCAGAACCACTATAAATACCCCTCATTTGTGCTAAGGTGAGGGATCTGAGATCTAAAACCCTTAGATTTCTGCTCTGACATTGCTCTGTACTCCTGCTCATACTGACTTGAGTGTCGAAGCGCCCATCCGGCGCACCACTCCGGGTTGGTCTTCTGACCCTTTGTTTTCTTGTTTGTGCCTCTGTGCAGCGCAGGACTCCTTCAGTCCTTATGTACCCTTGTGCGGCTCAGGACTCCACCAGCTCTTCAGTTGTGGTGTCCAGATCAGCCCTTCCGGCCCTACCATAACCTGTTACCAATTTTAGACCTAACACAACCAAAAGGTTTTCAAGATCAATCACTCTAAACTTCTAATTTAACACCCGCCTAGAAACTTTGCCTCTGTTTATCTTCAATCCTAATACCTCCTCAAACCACCATTGAACACATCTCAAACCGCACAATTGCTCCGATGAATTTGCTACAGAAGATGATAGTATCATATGCAAATTGAAGGTGGGAGACAATCAACCCAATAATGGTCTCAAAACCTTCAATCATCCCAATCTCCTCGGGTTTAGAAATGACTAAATGAGAGCCACCAAGGTAAAAAGAAGGGAAACGGTGTAGAACAGGCTTTGTGATCCCATAGTGAACTGTGTAGTGCTGGATCATTAGGTCATAAACTTCAACATTGGAATTTGAGACGGAGGTGTGCCAGCCTTGAAGCTTCCCATAATTTGTTGGGGAAGACTCGAGCTTCTCACATGGTATTCCTATCCCGAGGCTTTATCCACCTCTAATGGAATATGTAAGATTTCTTTTTAATGACTAATGCAATAGGTCATTTATGAGGGCTATATGTCCCCTCTTCACTATTTATAGAGAAAATAGATTTTCTCAAGGGTTGTCTTGCAATCCATGGATCATTGGATCATAAACTTCAACATTGGAATTTGAGTGCGTAGTGTGCTAGCCTTGAAGCTTCCCATAATTCGCTCGGGAAGCCTCAAGCTTCTAACCTAGAGTGTATCCACCTCTAATGCAATATGTAAGTTATGAGGGCTATAGGTCCCCTATCCCCTATTTATAGAGAAGCCTTTGGGGTTTAGAATAGGAGGTGGGGTTGCTTGAATTTAGAGACTCAACTTAAGAGACTTTTCAAAGCAAGGATAATCATAATTATTAATCTAGATAATCAAAGATTGTTTATATCAAGGTCCGTTTACTTTTCCTTTGGGGTCGAACAAAATAAACTAATTGCAATACGCAATCTAAGGAACTGAATCATATGTGAATGAGGAGTCCCACTCTAGTAATCAAGAACCATCTCAATCATCCCACATGAGTCATATAAGTGAGTTGTCCCAACTCCCGACTCATGCCTAATTGTGATACTTTATTGGTTTATACAAATATGAGACAATCAGTTCTCTGAATGGCTAATGGTATCCTCAACATCAAATACGTCGTGTTCCCAAAGGACACAATCTCTATTCAGAGCATGGGATAGAGCTTTTTTCTAAGGTGGTGGTAGGAAGTCTGAAGCAGAGTTGCCATAAGCCTATGGGAAGTGGGAAGCACGCTTCCCGATAACGCGTTTTTGAAACTGAAAACGGCACGCTTCCCAATGTGGGGAAGCACATTTCTAAAATGTGGGACGTGCGCTTCCCACTTCCCGTGAAATGCGTTTCCATGTTTGGGGAAACGTGTTTCAGGTCACCGAGGATCTGCATTTCCCGTTTCATTCCTCTTCCTCTTGGCTCTTCTTAGTTCTCTGATAATATAGGAAATTGTGTGAGTACAGGGAACTGGGTATTTACATGTAAAGTCATTTAAGTATTTACATGTAAAGTCATTTAAGTATTTACATGTAAATAGAAGAATACCCCCCATTTGGATTTGTTAAAAATAGTAACAAGACCCAATTCTAAAAGGAATAAAAATCAACTTTTCAGTTCTAGTACAAAATCTGACCATTTTCGGTCATTTTGGGACGGGTAAAAATCTGAACTCCCTAACGATGAGGTAATTTGCCAATTTTAAAAATTCATAAATTCTTTTTTTTTTAATGATAGCCAAAAATTTCATTAAAAAGAGACCAAGATGGTCAAAATACAAATAAAAATTCATAAATTCTATATTATCCAAACATTATTAAATCCCAAAAGTCCGGTAAAAAAATCTCATAATTTGGTCTCTAAAATTTTTTCGTCTAGTCAGGCACCAGTCAACACAGACATTTCAGCTGATAGTGATTTTCATTTAAATAAATGTTGGATCTTTACAACCTGAATGTTATGATGGATTGGGTTATAGAGGATGACCCCATTGTTTTAACAAAAAATGATTTACGTAGGCAAAATGTTGAAGATCTTGCTAGAGTAGCTGCTGCGGAAGACGTAGATGACGCCAATCCTGGAGATGTTCCTAGAGATGTTGGTGATGATGACGAGGGGTATTGCTCCATTGAATATGATGATTCTGCTTATGACTGCCCTTAGAAGGATTTAGGAGATAACTAAATAAGTACATTTAAAAGTAGAACAATAAAATATGAGATAAAAAAAAGGGTGGCCCAGTGCACGAGGCTCCCACCATTGCGGGGTCTGGGTATGAAATATGAGATGTGATTTATAATTTATTTTGATGTATTACAATAAATTTAATGTTTTAAGTAGTAAAAAGTTGTTTTTAAATATTTGGTTCATATAATTATTTCTTATGATTTTTAGTAATTTTTATTTTTTGGATATTTAAAAATATTAACCATTAAAAAAAATTCTCTAACAATTCATGCTTCTCACTTTTCCATGAGCCTTCGCTTCCCGCACTGGCAGTGGCAACTATGGTATGAAGCATGGGAATTTTTTAATGAAACAAAGAAAAAGCAAAGGGCAATTAACAGAGGGGCATATTTTAAGAGTTGACACCGGATTGGTAACACATGGGACAACGGGAAATAAGTACATAATGGAAACTTTTGAGTATATTTGCATGATAAGACCTAATGCATGTCACATATCAAATGTTTGACAGCTGCATTGGTGGCAAATGACAATATATACCTATTTTAGACTGGCAAATGGTTGTATGTGAGAAATATTTCCCGTTCATTTGAACAGGAAAGGGGTCATACGTGCACAGATTTTTTTTCCCCTTCCCACCCCTCTGTAAAATTGAACCTTTAACTCTCCTTGAAAATAAAATGAACCTAATTATTGCGCTACAATCCCAGTTTGTGTGTTTTTTTTAATTGTGATGTGACAATAAATTTATTAAAAGAGCAAAGAGAAAAAAAAATCTTCAACCGAGATGGTCAAGGATTCAAAATTACGTATTTTTTAAACACTAGAATACTTCTGTCTGGTGACATGTCTACTAATTAATAAACCGTAAAAAATACTCGCACACAATCAGAAACTTAAAAAATGCATATAATCATTAGTTTACAAACACAGGATCTTATAAGCATTACAGAAATTAATCAATTGTTATTTATTTATGTTTTTGAAATGAATCAATTGTTAAAAAATTTTAAGGTACTAGAATTACACTTATACTGTACTAAAAGTTTAAGAAGCTAGTAGTACCACCCCTCAAATTAGGCACTTCCGCCAGTCTAAAACTTATTTTCTAAAAAGAATATACACTCATTTTTTTCTGTTTAGTTGCAACAACCAGAGAGAGAAAAGATGCTAGAATATATCAAGTAGAGCCTCTAGGTTTCGTTAAAGACAATTTCAGAGGTTACTCAGAATTTGGCTATGATATAATGAAGAAGAGGAAGAATGACAAGAAGTCACCATTGAAGATAGAGTATCAAAATAACAAGGTGGGCCCCATTTTAAAACAAAGATTTTGCAGTGGAAGAAGTTTCATAACGCTAAATAGATCATGGATGTAATTCAAGGTATGTAAGATACTAAGAAGATAAGATATTCAAGGTATAGAGGCATTAAAAATAGGTGGAATTAGTTTATTGAGACCTTAAAAACAGATGGAATTCAATGTATGAGATTTCCAAAAACACTTTTAAACTTCTCTCTCATGGATGAAAGGTTTGGTGAAATTTGGCACAGCACTTCCCTCCATTACAAAGATAAAATAAGGGGAATTCCTGAAACCCTAGAAGTATAAAACCAAATATTGAGCTCAAATACATACAACTCAACTCAACTCAACTAAGCCTTTTGTCCCAAACTAGTTGGGGTAGGTTAATGAATCCTTTAGAAAACTTTAATGAAGAAGGTGAAAGTATCTACCCGGCTCAAATTGAATAAGTCTAATCCTACTAGTTGGATTTGTCTACATGGATCATTTTCTTCCATTCTCTCCTATCCAAGGTCATGTTCCTTGTTATGTTCCTAGCCCTCAAGTCTTTCCTCACTGTTTCTACCCAAGTTCTTTTCGGTCTGCCCCACCTCTTTTTATCCCATCAACTTGGCACATATATAAGCCTGAAAAACCCAGCTCAAATACATAATCTTGAAAAACCATTTCAATCCCTGGATATAAGTTGCAGAATGAATGCAGAACTCTAACAAGGGTTTTCCCTTGAACCCTAGAACAAATAAAATTCAATCCATGCAGATGAAGAAAATAGAAGAGTTATAAACTGCAGAGGCCCAAAAAAATAAAATTAAAATTAAAAAACAACACAAATTCAATGAGATAAACACAAAATGTAAACATCTAGACTTGCAATATAACTACCTTCTCTAGCCAAAATAAATCCATTAGATTGCATAGGAGATAAACCTAACCTGCCTAACACGATCAGAATGCATGATCTGATTGAGTATATCATTAGTGACAGGTAGATTAAGCGATTGGTACCGCCTTGGAGATGGATGGGAGCTCTCAGGTGGTGTGATGAGAATCTCCACGACACTTGTATTGCCCAAGAACACAACCACGAAGAACCACATTTGGCTAGCCGAAGCGCCATCGCACACCAAATAGCCTCAAGTCTGTAGGGAAGCTGGATTTTTTGAAAAGGGGACTGAATGACACAAGAAGTTGAATGTAGAACGAGATGGTCAGCACGAGAGGAGAGCTTCCTTCTCTCCTTCCTTTTTTTCCTTACCTTCTCTTCCCTCTTCTTCGTCCTTTACCTTCTTTCTCTTCTCCCATGTTCTATGCTTCGTGTGAGAAAATCAAGGGTCTTCTAGTCATTTTAGAAAGCGCCATTTAGATACATAAAAGAAAAGATGATTGGGGGTGCTTAATTTTAGGGTTGGCAATAACAGCACCCAAAAATATATTGCATAGGAAGTGACGTCACTTGCACATCATATCCTTGCCATTGCAGTGCCCAACGAAATCAGGTAGAAGATCCATCGTACTCGATCCTTGCTAAAATCAATACATTTAGTAATACATATATAGTAAGTGATAAGCAATGAAGTGTTCTCAAAATTCAGATGAAGAGAATGTAATGCTGGAAGAAAGACCTCAGACATGATGGTGGATTTGGACCCGATTAATGTTGTACTCGTGTTTTGCTTGAGAGACCTTGGTCTTTCGCTTATCAAGTCTTCCCTTATCCGTGTCTTTTAAATCTTGGATTGTTTTTGTTGGGTAGTACATATATGGGCTATTTTGCTTTTGTGTTTTTGTGATGTAATGGGGAGGGACTACTGGTCCCAAAGTTCTGTATATTTGTTATTATCAATAGATATGTCAACTTTCAAAAAAAAAATGAAAAAAGAATGTGATGCGCCTCATGCATCTACAACTTGATATCTGGGTAGCATAAATCATTGAAATCACATAAACGATTCAAGTTTAACACTCCATAGAAGAATAAGAAGAGGAACATAATTTTTAAAAAAATAACAAAAACTTTATTGCAATAATGAAGTCACGGCACAGAAAAAGCAAACTGAAATACTAGAGACCAGATGTCCCATGTGTAAGAAAAAGAAAATGATACAACTGGCAGCAAGAAAAAAAAATATCTCAAAATCCCAAAGCACAAAATCAACAAACCAAGACTTTGGGTAATTGAGCAGACGCTAGACTGGTATGGAGCTGCCAATAACTATATTCTCCCAATCCACCCCCTTATTTTCCTATTTGGTCCCCTAGTTCATTTCATGATCTCAACTTGTGATGAACTTCCGAATAGAGTTTGAAGCGCAAGTCAAGAATTTCAGCAATGACACCTGCTAGTCTTCATGCTTCCGCCTCATTAACATCGCACTCACCCGCATGTCCGGCAAAAGCCATCAATAAATATTGATCCGAATCTCGAAAAACGTCACCTACACTCGCTCAACTTACAACCGTGTGGGGAGCCGAAGGTTTGTTGGCTAATTGGTAGCTCAAACGGGCGGATGCAGAGCTTTTCTGCAGAATTTTGCCCCTATATTAGTAAGGGCAACACCCGGCTTGCCTTTACAACAACTCAACTCAACTCAACAAAGCCTTTGTCCCAAGCTAGTTGGGGTCGGCCAAATGAATCCTTTAGAAAAAAAATTCATGAAGAAGGTAAAAGGGATCTACCCGGCTCTAATCCTGGTTCTAGTTAGGTTCTTTTACGTGGATCATTTTCTTCCATTCTATCATATCCAAGGTTATGTTCTCTGTTATGTTCCTAGCTATCAAGTCTTTCCTCACTGTTTCTACCCATATTATTTTCGGTCTACCCCTACCTCTTTTTACTCCCTCAATTTGGCACGAGTCACCTCTTCTCACCGGAGCATCCAAAGGCCTACGTTGGATATGTCCAAACCATCTTAAGCGGTGCTCTCTCATCTTATCCTCGATTGGAGCCACCCCCACCTTTTTACGTATGTCTTCATTTTTAATTCTATCTAATCTTGTGTGGCCGCACATCCATCTAAGCATTCGCATCTCCGCTACACTCATCTTATGCACATGCTGCTTTTTGGTAGCCCAACATTCTGAGCCGTACAACATGGCTGGCCTCACAGCTGTCTTATAAAACTTTTCCTTCAACTTGGTAGGGATTTTACAGTCACACAAGACTCCTGAGGCAAGCTTCCACTTCAACCAACCTGCTCTTTTTCTATGGTTAACATCCTCTTCAATCTCTCCTTACTTATGTAGAATTGAACTAAGATATCGAAATATATCCCTCTTGCATTCCATATATTCTGTCTTAGTCCTATTCAATCTAAAACCTTTAGATTCCAAAGTAGTTCTCCATAACTCTAATTTAGCATTTACTCCTGCTTTGATTTCGTCAATTAATACTATATCATCTGCAAATAACATACACCACGACACCTCATCCTGGATACCCTCCGTAAGCTCATCCATAACTAGCGTAAAAAGATAAGGGCTTATAGCTAATCCTTGGTGCAGTCCTATTGTAATTGGAAACTCACTAGATGTGCCATCTGTGCTTCTAACACTAGTTATTGCTCCATCGTACATATCCTTAATCGCATCAACATATTTAGTAGGCACTTTTTTCCTTTCAAGGACCCACCACATAACACTCCTAGGAACCCTATCATACGCTTTTTCCAAATCAATGGAAACCATATGAAGGTCATTTCTATTTTCTCTAAATCTCTCCATTAACCGCCTAATCAAGAAGATAGCTTCCATAGTCGATCGTTCGAGCATGAAACCAAATTGATTCTCTGACACCTTAGTCTCTTTTCTTAGTCTATGCTCATTTACCCTCTCCCAAACCTTCATGGTGTGACTCATTAGCTTAATTCCCCGGTAATTGGTGCAACTCTGAATATCCCCTTTATTCTTATAAATAGGTACTAGTGTTTCACTGTTAATTTTCAAAAAAAAAAAGGTACTAATGTACTCTTCCT
Source organism: Tasmannia lanceolata (assembly GCF_043159265.1). Taxonomy (NCBI): domain Eukaryota; kingdom Viridiplantae; phylum Streptophyta; class Magnoliopsida; order Canellales; family Winteraceae; genus Tasmannia; species Tasmannia lanceolata. The sequence goes on from NW_027518678.1 coordinate 85,226, forward strand.
CCACTCATCAAGCATCTTCTTAGTCTTCAAAATATTGTTAAATAATCTAGTTAACCAAACTAAACCCACATCACCCAAGCATCTCCAAGTCTCAATAGGAATATCGTCAGGCCCCCTAGCGTTACCTAATTTCATATGTTTCATAGCTACTATTACCTCTGATGTTCGGATTCTACGAACAAACCTCCGATTTGTATCATTAAAAGCGTTATCAAGTTCTCCCAAATTTACTACAGGTTCTCCATTAAACAACTTATCAAAATTTAATTCCATCCAGCCACATTGTGTGTGTAAATGCGGCTGTTTCTCTCCCAAATTTGCCAAATAACATGCATGGGACGAGTTCCCAAAGGATTTTTCCGACACTTCCAAAAGGACTTGAGAAGGATATTCATAATTGAGCACCGAAACACCCAGAAACTCCATAGCCCTTAAGACAGGCACACCAAAGGCGGCATGAAAACAGATAATGGACCATTAGATGATCTAATGACTTTTCATCCTACTTGCATAAGATGCCATCTCCTTTGGAGAGAAGGCAATCACTCGTGGTGGTGCGATTGACTTCCAAAGCCTTTCGGAAGGATATTTCCTCCCAAATCAAGCAAGCTATGACAAAGATTGAATGAAAAAGGAGCTTGGGTGCATAGTAACCAAATTCTTTTGACAAGTTCAAGGAAAGAAAGGTAAGACTTGCTAAGGAGCCCTATTAAGGATGGGAGGCTATCAATGTCACTATCTTTAAGGTTTTTTCCAAGTCTATTCACCCGTCTAAAGACCACCCACCTCCTCCCCATCCCATGCTAAACCTAACTCAGGATTCATATAGGGACCTAGGACCACATATTGACCACCAATAGTGAGGTTGATATTTATAATCATTCAAAAAAAAATTGGTGACGTTGATTTCTTGGAACGCACTGAGTTGGATAAGATGGGCTTTGAGGCAAGGGGACCCCCTTTCCCCTTTTCTCTTTATGATTATGGCGGAGATGCTTAGTAAAATGCTAGATAAGGGTAAAGATATGAGTTTGATCGAAGGATTGAGGCTTAGCGAAGAGGGGCCACAAATTTCTCATCTTTAGTTTGCCGATGACACTTTAGTGTTTAGTGTTCCTTTTATAGAAAAGATTTTGAAGCTCAAAGCGATTTTAAGGTCTTATGAGATTTTCTAAGGTCAGAGATCAAATTTCTCCAAATCCAAGATTCTTGGGATTCATGTGGCCTAATTTGAGTTGGAAGGGTTGGCTAGTCTTTTGGGTTGCACTGTTGGCGTTTTCCCTACTACCTATTTGGGTCTTCCGTTGGGGCGTGGCAAACCAAAAAAGAAACAATGGGACCCTATTGTTGATAGAGTAGAGAGAAGGCTCGACACGTGGAAGCGTAATTTGGTATCCTTGGGTGGGAGAATTACACTTATTAAGGCGGTCTTGGCTAATATTCCGATTTATCAATTGTCCGTATTTAAATGTCCGATTAAGCATTGTGAAACATATCGAGTATATTCAAAGAAGATTTCTTTGGGGGGGCGCGAATGATAAAAGGAAAATGCATTAGTGAAATGGAAGGAAGTTTGCAAACCTTTGAAGTTGGGAGGCTTGGGAATTAGAAGGCTTAAGGAGGTAAACATGGCCCTCCTTAGTAACTGGCTTTGGAGATTTGGGGAGGAAAGTCATCATTTGTGGGTCCACTTAATTGGAGATAAGTAAGTAGGTCATGGAAATTGGATATCTGACGATAAATTCAAGAAAAGGGGGGTGACAATGTGGAGAGATATCTTAAAACTGAGGTTTAAGTTTAACAATGGGATTCGCTTCAGGGTTTACTCAGGGGAAAGAGTTAGGTTCGGGCATAACAAGTGGTGTGGTGAGACTTCTTTTAAAAACATGTTTGCTGATATTTTCTTGATTGCGATTAACAGGGAGGCATGGATTTCAGATTATATGCTGCTTGGGGAAAATGGTATTTCTTGGAATTTTAATTTTCGAAGAATTTTTTTTGAGATACTACAGTCGCAATACATAAGCCATTCGGGGGCGGACAAAAGGGTTTGGATTTGGTGCATTTCAGGGGAGTTTAATGTCAAGTCATTCTACCTTCAGCTCACTTCCTGCACGGGGTCTCTTCAGGCAGCCAAAGTTTGGAGCATTCCTGCTCCTCCCAGGGTGTGTGCTTTTGGTTGGACGGCGATCCTCAATAAGATTCTAATAGCAGATCATCTTAGAAGTCGGAATATGTTGATAGTGGATCACTGTGCATTGTGCATAGAGGCCGGGGAATCGGTGGACCACCTCCTCTTACATTGCAAATTTGCGCGTTCCGTTTGGAGTATCCTTCAGAGGTTTGGATTGGATTTGATTTTCCCTGCTAAGTCGGTGGACTTAGCCAACTGTTGGGATTTCTCCCCTTGGCGTAAGAAAGGTAAGATATTATTGAGGTTATCTCTATTGGCTGCGATTTGGTCTATCTGGAAGGAGAGAAATGCTAGAGTTTTTAAAGGTGTGAAGAAAAGGCCTCTCTTCATATCCACCATGGTTGTCGCTTTATCTATCCCGTGGGCTAGAGCTCTCCCCGAATTTAGATTCACCTCGGCTTACGAACTTTGGTTTGGTTGGAGAGGTGTGTTCTAGTAGTGAACGTGAAGATTCTGGTGGCCCACAATGGAGCCCTCCTCCTCCGGGGTGCCTAAAGCTTAACTTTGACGGCTCTAGCTTAAGCAACCCCGGTCCGTCTGGGATTGATGGCCTTCTTAGAGACGAGCTGGGGAATACAGTTTCGCCTTCTCTCGCCCGATAGGAGTGGCATATTCAAATGAGGCAGAGATCAGAGCAGCCTTACAGAGTATCAGATTCGTTGAGTCCATTGATTTAGCAAAGGTGACTGTGGAGGGTGATTCTCTTAATGTCATTCGGAGGTTGAAAGGTAATATGCCCACCCCTTGGAGATTTGCCAGGTGGATCGACGAGATTAGAGATCGGTTGGGAGATTTGGAAGTAGTCTTTCACCATGTCAACAGATCCGCCAACGCTGGGGCAGACAAGCTTGCTAGAGTTGGAGTGGGAAAACAAGAGCATCAGCTATTTGATTTTTTGTCTCCCTGTGGACCCCGATCCGAAGAAGTAGAGATGAGGGAACTAGTCCCTACACCATCCTCTGGATCATCCACGTGTGAAGGAGAGCTATGCCAAGGAACTCTCGAAACGGATGCCACCCTCATAACATAGCACGAGTGGCGATATAAAAAGAAAGGGATATGTCTTGATCCGGAACCGAGGTTCGAAACCGAGACATACCTAAAATAAACTCAGAGTCGCCATCCATGGATATGCCATGGAACCCTAAAATCAAATCCTCTGTGCAATGGATAACCAGAAATATATATATATATATATGGGTTCGTGCCTGATTACGAATGGGGAAGGTCTGAAGAGCACCCCCAATTCGTCCTAGTGCAAACACTTGGCCTCTTATGCCATTTTCATTAACTCCAAAGAAGTTTGGGTAAAAATCATGTGAAATGGGAACAGTCATCAGGAATCGTCTACCTAAACATGCATTTCCTGAGGATAGGGAAATAAGCACACATAAAATGAAATGAAAGATGTGTTACCTAAGCAAAGCTATGTTATAAGTGACATACCTAATGAGTGTCTAAGTTTCTGGTGGACATGCACATGCAAGCTACAGCTAAAGGTATAGTATCGGTACAAGAAAGTGAGAAAACACATCAAAACATAAAACACTAATCAATTCTATATACGATTGAGCAAGACAAATCCTAAAACTCTAATGCAGGACTGGACTCGGACCAGGATGGCCATCCACCCTGACTGCGCTACGTATCCCGGCCTCGGGAAGAATCGGAGTCCACGTAGTTCGATGCCCTATTCTAACTACGATGCCTAACCATCTAGAACCGCTATCCTAGATTCGATTCCACTAGACTCGACTGGTTTTTAAAAGCTTTTTGCACAATTGCTTAAATTCATGTGAATTGTAAGTTTTAGGACTCTCTATATGCTCTAACTGATGCAAGTTGATTAGCCTTAAGTTAATGCAGGTGGGCCCTACATCCTATGTATAACTAGGCTGTGCATCCTAAGGAAAACCACGTGCTGACTATATGCCTCATCGGTTCGACTAAATGTCTAACCGATCGACTCAAGGCCTCCTAACTCTAGGGACACTCACACGACAGGACACACCATATCAATACAAATCAAAACAAACTCCTAACTCTAGAACACAACCTAAATAGTTAAGACACACTCCTAACTCTAAAGGAAGATCTTTTTGAAAAGAGTTTGAATATTTTTGTAATTTTTGAAAGATTTAAAATGTTTATTATATATATATATATATTTTTTAAAGTTTGGCTGGACTTGGGATGTGAATCCCAAGCTGCACTACGTACCTCGTGAGAGAGGATCAAGCCAACGTAGTTCGAAAAGAACTCTACTAATTACAACTTTTAAAACACTCAACACTTTAAGCTTCTTTTTTTTTTAAGGTTTTTCAAATGTTTTTGATGTTTTAAATTTCTAATGTTTTTGAGTTTTAAAGTATTCAATGTTTTTGGATTTTAAAAAACTTTTTCCAATGCTTTTGAAGTTTAAAGAGCTTTCACCCTTTTGGTCAAAGACCTAAGGGAAAATACAAAACAAAACCTTAGGGCCAAACCCTAGGGCTAACAAAGGAAGCCCCTAAACCAGACAAACTAATGCCACCAACAAGGGAACAAAAGGACATCAAAAGGCAAAGGTCTAATGAGACCGTGCTAGTCTCCAAAGAAGAGAAAAGACATCAAAACTAAGGAGAAACTCTCTCTAAAAACACTACTAAAAGCGAAGATAAATGAGTCAAAGACTCCCGACTACTGCTATCAAAGGATGGGCGAGTCAAAGACTCTCTAATAATGACAAATGAGTCAAAGACTCCCTAATAACGACAAATGAGTCAAAGACTCCCTAATGATACCAACTAAAAGATGAGTGAGTCAAAGACTCTTTAATAAAAATCACCCGAAAAGAGAGTGCTAACGAGACTAAGTAAGTCTCCTAAGAAAGGCTCCCAGCACTTCCATCATTGTCCTGGCAATGATGAAAGACAAAAGCAACTAACAGACCAAATTGGTCTCCAACTAACAAGGGTACAAGTTGGGATACAATTTGGAGAAGAACTCTATGAATGAGGTAAGGCGTGCCTCCTATGGGCACACTATCTATCAAGATCAAGGCAACCTCCCCGAGGGTAGGCTCTAAATGAGGCTCGCCTCCAAAGGAGCACCGCCTCAATGAGACAAAGCATGTCTCCTAAGAAGAAAACATCTAACATTAACGAGGCAAAGCATGCCTCCTATGGGGGACTCTTCTAATGAGACGAAGGTTGACTCCCTAAAGGGGAAGGGTCTAAGCAACGGGACCTGTCTCCAGAGGAGAGCCGCCTAGCGAGACAAATTACGTCTAGACCAGGTAGGTTTAGCTTGGGAGTCCTTTTTAGGAGCGATGGTTGCTATCTTTCAGAATCCTGATTGGAAGTTAACAAACTAGATTAAATGATTGACAAATGTAATAAGATAGTTTGCACCAAAAGAGAGAAAAGAAAAACAAACATCCTTTGTATTGATTATATTGACAAGTTACAACGCCAGCGATTGGTTACATGTAAAATGATGAAATTATGAATCACTGACTGTCTATAACATGTATCAAGTAAAATTTCTTTCTTTGAATTTTCATCTATAACGAAATCAGATTTACAATTTTTGACTCTGATTATATTCAAGTAAAACAATAAAAGAAACGATAGTCTCATGCCGAAGATTCTCAAACATCTTTTTCCTCCAATCTAGCCCTCTTAGGCTTACGATTTTCGATGTCCTCCGATAACCACTGATAATATCCTTCGGATACTCCACAATGTGTCTTGTCTCGCAAAATCCACGAATATCGCATTATTTTATGATCCCAATCTCTACAGGTTTCTTCGGCAATATGACGATTGAATTGTACAAGAGGACGATCAGGTACCGGGAGATAAAACTCAGTTCGAAAATCTCCATGCGAACATTCAGTTTGAAGCCCTCCGTACTGACGGAATATACGGTCAGGGATATAGAATGAGGTTTTCTCCAGACCAAGAAATTGGACAATTCTATTAGCTCGGGTCTGGGTTACAAACTGATGATAAACAGGGAACCACCAAGCAATTTGGTCAGCTTGACGGGAAGCTAACCACTCAATCCATTCAGCCTTAGTATAGGAAAAAGTTTTGTTTTCCCACTGGTCAAACTTGGACAAAGTAAAGTCTTTGTTTTGCAAAGGTACATAAATTTGGAGTTTTAAACAAAGCCAAATATACAGAAGGACTGGGGATCCAGCAAAAGTGGTACGGACTCCATTGACAATGTCATCCAATCCATTTAGGGTTTCTGCAAGCATGGTGGGGATTGGATTACTCCCTTTTGAAATTTGATATACAAAGTCTAAAAGTTTAGGGGAAGCATAATGAATATCTTGGGAAAGTAACCATTTGGAGTAGACACACAAAACCAGGGCATGACTACGGCTGGTTTGGAATTCCTTGGTTAGCTTACCAGGCTGAGCAAAAAATTTGACCAATTGCTTAATGGATACACCTTTCTCCCCTAAGATGGATTTAACTGGAACAACTTGAGCGGAGATAAGTTGCTCAAAAACATGATTATAACCTAACTTTGTATCAATTTTGACCAAGGGGCCAGAGCGATCTCGATCCATCAAATAACACCATTCGTCAAAAATGGGGCAGACCTCTTGCATGCCGAATCGAAACACATGGACATCAGGTTGCCAAAAGGTGGCGGCTGCCTTAAGGAGATTCCAATCAATCTTATGAGTTGCAAGACTGTAGAAATGGGAAAAGTCATGACCAGAGAAGCTAAGGCGACCACCCCTACGATCAGTAATCCATTCTTTTAACACTTCATTTGACATGATAAATCGCCTAATAATCAAAGAAAGTAAATAGAATGAGAATAAGGTCAACTCTAAATATCGAATTACAAAAGTAAAGGTACTGACTATAAATAATATACTCAAAGGATACAGGTAGGATACAAGTGGGATCAAACTTTTCCATCAATGATCTCGATATGATCCAAGGGTAAAAAGATAAATGATAAACATGGATCAAATGGATGGTCACTGGATGATAGATCATGGCCATAAGAATGACAAAGTAGGGTCAAGGACCAGATCCAAAATCTGCGCGATGGATGGATATATTTGATCAACTTAGATAAGAAACTTCTACTAAGAAGTAGGTCCTGGTCTAAGAATCAAGAAATACAAAGATTGAATCTATCATCAATGAAACAAGATGGAAACCATGGCCATAATAGTGTCAAAAATAGAATCCACTGACCAGGTCCAAATCTAAAAGATGAACTGATACCAATGATAGACTTTAGACAAGGAAACCTCACAAGATGAGTAGGCCCGAGTCTATAGGTATCGACTTTACCATGAATGAATCAAAAGATAGACCATAGCCACAAGGGCGACAAGGAAAGAGCCACATGGCTAGGTCTAAATCTGAAAAATTGATTGATACAATTAATTGAATTAAATAGGGAACCTCACTAAATAAGTAGGCCCTAATATAATAATCAATAAATATAGGTATATATACATGCATACACCCTAACCAGGGGCACCATGCCTAGTCTAATTTAGCAGAGTCAAGAAAATCTTGACTCTTGACAGACTGATGAGTGTACTACGACTGCGTCTGTAGCCACATGAAGTGAGCTACCCTAATCTATAGATAGGATAAGGCTCTTAACTCTAGGCTCCACAAGTGTAAGTAACACATGTTCGTCATTATATGCAAACAAGAGGACAATGCAGTATATAGAAGGGGTACCGTTGCGAGGTCCACCTGGCCGGGTGCATAGTTACTTGTACACTGTGACATAGAGTCCAGTGTACGAACTATGTCCGTTTTACACACGAAGTGTCCAGGTGCTGAGTATACTACTGGTGCGGTGGCACTAGAAGGCGGGTATAGCCCTCACGGCTCCTACTCATAGTATCTCGAATAGGTCATCTGATAGTATATCCATAGCAAACCACAGCAGAAAGTAACCACAAAACAGATAATATATGAATGGATGAAAGTGGTGTGTGAACCCTTGTTTTAATTACGCACCTATCTGGTGCCCCTGGATTCTAAGCGAAAAAGTTACCATTTAAAATGATTTTACCCCAAATTTCTCCAAAGTTAGTAAAAATAGCATTTTTATAGAGTTAGGCAATGTTTCAAAAACTCCCCCAGCAGAGTCGCAAGCCTGTGGACCCCGATCCGAAGAAGTAGAGATGAGGGAACTAGTCCCTACACCATCCTCTGGATCATCCACGTGTGAAGGAGAGCTCTGCCAAGGAACTCTTGAAACGGATGCCACCCTCATAGCATAGCACGAGTGGCGATATAAAAAGAAAGGGATATGTCTTGATCCGGAACCGAGGTTCGAAACCGAGACATACCTTAAATAAACTCAGAGTCGCCATCCATGGATATGCCATGGAACCCTAAAATCAAATCCTCTGTGCAATGGATAACCAGAAATATATATATGGGTTCGTGCCTGATTACGAATGGGGAAAGTCTGAAGAGCACCCCCAATTCGTCCAAGTGCAAGCACTTGGTCTCTTATGCAATTTTCATTAACTCCAAAGAAGTTTGGGTAAAAATCATGTGAAATGGGAACAGTCATCAGGAATCGTCTACCTAAACATGCATTTCCTGAGGATAGGGAAATAAGCACACATAAAATGAAATGAAAGATGTGTTACCTAAGCAAAGCTATGTTATAAGTGACATACCTAATGAGTGTCTAAGTTTCTGGTGGACATGCACATGCAAGCTACAGCTAAAGGTATAGTATCAGTACAAGAAAGTGAGAAAACACATCAAAACATAAAACACTAATCAATTCTATATACGATTGAGCAAGACAAATCCTAAAACTCTAATGCAGGACTGGACTCGGACCAGGATGGTCATCCACCCTGACTGCGCTACGTATCCCGGCCTCGGGAAGAATCGGAGTCCACGTAGTTCGATGCCCTATTCTAACTACGATGTCTAACCATCTAGAACCGCTATCCTAGATTCGATTCCACTAGACTCGACTGGTTTTTAAAAGCTTTTTGCACAATTGTAAGTTTTAGGACTCTCTATATGCTCTAATCGATGCAAGTTGATTAGCCTTAAGCTAATGCAGGTGGGCCCTACATCCTATGTATAACTAGGCAGTGCATCCTAAGGAAAACCACAGGCTGACTATATGCCTAATCTAGTCATCGGTTCAACTAAATGTCTAACCGATCGACTCAAGGCCTCCTAACTCTAGGGACACTCACACGACAGGACACACCATATCAATACAAATCAAGACAAACTCCTAACTCTAGAACACAACTTAAATAGTTAAGACACACTCCTAACTCTAAAGGAAGATCTTTTTGAAAAGAGTTTGAATATTTTTGTAATTTTTGAAAGATTTAAAATGTTTATTATATATATTTTTTTTTTTAAAGTTTGGCTGGACTTGGGATGTGAATCCCAAGCTGCACTACGTACCTCGTGAGAGAGGATCAAGCCAACGTAGTTCGAAACGAACTCTACTAATTACAACTTTTAAAACACTCAACACTTTAAGCTTCTTCTTTTTTTTTAAAGTTTTTCAAATGTTTTTGATGTTTTAAATTTCTAATGTTTTTGAGTTTTAAAGTATTCAATGTTTTTGAATTTTAAAAAACTTTTTCCAATGCTTTTGAAGTTTAAAGAGCTTTCACCCTTTTGGTCAAAGACCTAAGGGAAAATACAAAACAAAACCTTAGGGCCAAACCCTAGGGCTAACAAAGGAAGCCCCTAAACCAGACAAACTAATGCCACCAACAAGGGAACAAAAGGACATCAAAAGGCAAAGGTCTAATGAGACCGTGCTAGTCTCCAAAGAAGAGAAAAGACATCAAAACTAAGGAGAAACTCTCTCTAAAAACACTACTAAAAGCGAAGATAAATGAGTCAAAGACTCCCGACTACTGCTATCAAAGGATGGGCGAGTCAAAGACTCTCTAATAATGACAAATGAGTCAAAGACTCCCTAATAACGACAAATGAGTCAAAGACTCCCTAATGATACCAACTAAAAGATGAGTGAGTCAAAGACTCTTTAATAAAAATCACCCGAAAAGAGAGTGCTAACGAGACTAAGTAAGTCTCCTAAGAAAGGCTCCCAGCACTTCCATCATTGTCCTGGCAATGATGAAAGACAAAAGCAACTAACAGACCAAATTGGTCTCCAACTAACAAGGGTACAAGTTGGGATACAATTTGGAGAAGAACTCTATGAATGAGGTAAGGCGTGCCTCCTATGGGCACACTATCTATCAAGATCAAGGCAACCTCCCCGAGGGTAGGCTCTAAATGAGGCTCGCCTCCAAAGGAGCACCGCTTCAATGAGACAAAGCATGTCTCCTAAGAAGAAAACATCTAACATTAACGAGGCAAAGCATGCCTCCTATGGGGGACTCTTCTAATGAGACGAAGGTTGACTCCCTAAAGGGGAAGGCTCTAAGCAACGGGACCTGTCTCCAGAGGAGAGCCGCCTAGCGAGACAAATTACGTCTCCTAAAAAGATTCTCTAATGAGACCACAATGGTCTCCTAAACGAGGACTTTGGATGACTCCCCTAATAATGATAAAGGGAACTAAAGGCTTGAGGTATATAAAAGGCTGAGCTAGCCTACTAAATAAAGGGGGGAAAATGCCCTTTGGATTGAGCAAGTCCCCTAAGAATTAAAACCCAAACCCACCAACATAAGCAAAACTCTAAGAATGCAAATGGTTAATAAGCACACAGTAATGATAAGCTATAACCTGAACATCTATAGGATCGAATTTCCTGTTTAAGCTAAGCTAAAATAGAAAATGGATTTATGAAAGATGAGAAATTGAAATGAGATGGAATATTACTAAAGACATGAGAAGTTGAATAATCATGGGGAAAACCCTAACAATATGAGTAATAAAAACAGGGAAGAATAAGGGGTTGCAAAAGAAAAGGAACCAAGGGCCTTGACTTCATTATGCGCGAAATCAAACAACCAAATATCCTTTAAAGATATGGAACATGAAGCGCGCGAGCACATGAGATGATATACAACTTGTATGGAACAGTGTATGGAATAAACAAAGCGATAAGCGTTATAATCTTTGCCTAGGAAATATTGTTTTCTGTTCATGTTTAGTTATGTAAGACACTCATGAAAATTGAGCATGACAGAACATTAAAAGTGTAGCTTGATGACTTTGGGAGGCAAGACAAGTAAATTATAGAGCATGAATTGATCAAGAAGACTACTGACGACATGATGGTCGAGGGAATTAAACACAACTGACATATAGAGAGTACCCTCATCATCTATCACAAAGGAATTCATTCGATCAATGCCTTGTTCTAACCAATTCATTTACTATACTTCCTCATATACAGAACAAGGAATTACTAAAAATCCAAAGACAAATGAGTGAAATCAGTACCTTTAGCATGTATTCAAGTAAAGAACAGTAATGGGAAATACATAATCGGGACAAACATGCAAATATACTAATCCCAATATTTGAGAACCGTACTTTGAAGAATTCAAACAATTAACCATGTTTCCAGATTACTCCAACTCATATGCTTTTTATTGTAACAGCCACCCTGAATTTTTATAGTTCTTGAAAATGAAAATGAAACACTCCATGGAATCATTAAACATTGATGAGTTGATAACATGCCTGTACTGCTGCACCTTCGGGCCACCCATGTGGGTACTACTATATTTTAATAACTGCCGCAGCTTATCTTTCATTAATCAAACATCCATAGAGAAAAGATCATTACAATTCGTTCAACAATGAAAGACCAAACAGCTAGTGCATTCATTAAAACATGGTAGTGTTGATGTCAAGCCCAAAGACAGAGCCAAGGAATGGGGCTCCTCCTTTTTTTTTTTTTTTTTTTTTTTCATACTTGACTAGATTTTAGAAATTTTGGACCAATTAAGATCCAACCCCTTTGAACACCCACAATTAAACTTCAAAAAAAAAGAAAGAAGGCTAACCTATTAAGCACCCTCAGCTATCCACAATGACCAAACCAAAATCACAAAGCTACACCCTTCCAATCAAAATGATTCACACATTAGCTTTGAATTAAAGAGAGGGGAAAGAGATTACTTGAGTTCGGTGTATATTCTCTGCCAGAGTAGATGTTTAGCGGAGCCACCGCAATGGCACCTCTTCCTTTTCAGAGATGCGAGTTGCGGTCACCCAACGGCCGATGGTGGAGAAAGAGAGGGAAGGGTAGGTCTATTGGGATTGGATTTTGAAAAGGATGAGAATACGGGGCTGATTTGAGTGGAAATCAAGAGGGAAAGAAAATGGGTTTTAATGGCAGTTTGGAAAAGCAATGAGGTGGCGAGAATGGGGTTTTAGCGGAGCCACCGCAATGGCACCTCTTCCTTTTCAGAGATGCGAGTTGGTCACCCAACGGCCGATGGTGGAGAAAGAGAGGGAAGGGTAGGTCTATTGGGATTGGATTTTGAAAAGGATGAGAATACGGGGCTGATTTGAGTGGAAATCAAGAGGGAAAGAAAATGGGTTTTAATGGCAGTTGGGAAAAGCAATGAGGTGGCGAGAATGGGGTTTTAACGGTGGGTAGTAGAGGCGGTGATGACGTAGCGGTGCCGGATTCCGGCAAAATCCGCCGGAGAAGACGGAGATTCGAAATCAATCTGCAAGCCCCTCCTCCTCCTCCTCCTCCTCTCTCTCTCTCTCTCTCTTCTTCAAAACCCTCTTTGAAAATAAAAATAAAATAAAAGAGGATGAGAAGAAATGGAAATGATGGAGGCTAATGAAGATGACCGGAATCAATGGGGTTTGGTCGGAGTTGCGGAGGTTGCGGTGGTTGGCCGGAAACGAGGTGATGGGTTCCGAGGATTTGTAAGAGGAAATAGAGGGGATAGGGATAGAGAGTAGAAGAGGGTGAAGTGGGAGACGAACAGAGGAGGTGGCGGTGGGTGGATTTTGGGTTTTTTTTTTTTGAAGTGGGTTTGGCTCAAAAATGGGTTTTAAATAGAGATGGGGGTGGAGAGGGGTTTGGAGGTGAAAATAGGGGGGATAGAATGGGGGAGGTGGCGGCTCGGATTTCGGTGGGTTGCTGGCCGGAGATGGGGTCGGAGGTGTAGTTGCAGAGGATGGGTTTTGAAGAAAAGGGTGGTGGCTGGTGGAGGTGGTCGAATCTGGATGGGTTTCGGTGAAGGGTTCAAAGTGGGTTTGGGTTAGAGGTGAAGGTGGCTAGCAATGGTGGTGTGGGTGGCTGCAATGGTGGCGAAAATGGTGGTGGCCGGTGGAAATGTGGTGGGTTTGAGTGATGAGGAAGAGGAAAAATGGGGGAGGTGGGTGGAGGCGGCAGAGGAGGTTGGAGACGAAGAAAAAGAAGAAGAAGGGGGAGGTGGTGACCGGCGGCTGGGCTCCCTCTGCTTCTCCTTGCTCTCTGCTTTTTTTTTTTTTCTCTTCCTTGCAAAAAAGATGAGAAAAACCCCTCCTCGTAACCCTAGCTCGAGCGAAAATATAAAAGGGAAATGATAAATTTGCCTCCTCCCCTTTTTACTTCCTGGACAACCACCCTCTTGTGTATTTGTGAAGAAATTTTAACCTAAAGGGAAGGGGCCAAGTAAAAAATGGGGTAGCAAATCCTTTTTCTGTTCAAATGATCTTAACCCCTTGATTTGATCCAAGGGTCCTTAGGGATTGCTTACACCCTAAGTATTGTTGGAATTCCACAATCGCCCCTCCAAGGATGGCAAATCACCATTTTGCCAAACAAAATATCTTGTCTTTTTTGGAAAAAGGAGGGTGATATCCACACAACCATGCTTTGATAATTCACCCTACCACAACCCAACTTTGATTATCGCACATACTTCGCCTGTCTTATTCTTCATTTTTCGCCCGATTGTCCTGAAATTTTGCTGGGGGATTCTCGAGAATACTAACAACCTCCTGGGAAATTTGTACACAGGAATATGCGTAATAAGGTGCTCCAAGACTCAAACCTTCTTCTCATTCTAGGCCCAGTCCCCCAGGAATTCGCGGAGATTAAATTCGGGACATCTAGGGACTCGAAATTTGGGAATTTTATTGGATATTCAATTTTGGGGACTTTAGGGCCTTGTCAAAATGGGGTGTCTACAGATGCCCCTCTTTGGCAGAGTGTGCTTGTCGCACGGAAGCCAAAGCCGAGCAGACAACACATTTTGACTGGCCCAAGATTTCAAACGGAAGGGATGCAAGGGGGTGACGAGATGGATCGACGAGACCGATCTCATCGAGAAGGAATGATAAGATGAATTGACGAGACAGATTCTCGAAAAAGAAAACTGAGATGGACTCTTAAGGGATAGTAAGACAGACTCTCACAAATTGCAGAATGGGATGATTAGACAGCCTCTAATTAAGCCACTCAGGGATTTGGAGATTATAAAGGTGGAATGATTAGACAGTCATCATGATCAAACCTGAATTAGGATCTGAGAAGACAGCATCTTGACAGATGAACAAAACGGAATGATTAGACAGCATCATGATCACTCCTAAATCAGGATCTGAGAAGACAGCATCTTGACAGACCGACAAGGCGGAATGATTAGACAGCATCATGATCAAACCTGATTTAGGATCTGAGAAGACAGCATCTTGACAGATCGACAAGGCGGAATGATTAGACAGCATCATGATCAAACCTGATTCAGGATCTGAGAAGACAGCATCTTGACAGATCGACAAAGCGGAATGATTAGACATCATCATGATCAAACCTGAATTAGGATCTGAGAAGACAGCATCTTGACAGATGAACAAAACGGAATGATTAGACAGCATCATGATCACTCCTAAATTAGAATCTGAGAAGACAGCATCTTGACAGATCGACAAAGCGAAATGATTAGACAGCATCATGATCAAACCTGAATTATGATCTGAGAAGACAGCATCTTGACAGATGAACAAAACGGAATGATTAGACAGCATCATGATCACTCCTAAATCAGGATCTGAGAAGACAGCATCTTAACAGATCGACAAGGCGGAATGATTAGACAGCATCATGATCAAACCTGATTCAGGATCTGAGAAGACAGCATCTTGACAGATCAACAAAGCGGAATGATTAGACAGCATCATGATCAAACCTAAATTAGGATCTGAGAAGACAGCATCTTGACAGATCAACAGAGCGGAATGATTAGACAATCATCATGATCATTCCCACATTGAAAATTTGATTTGAAAAATGCGTTCAAGTTTTCTCAAATCCTGATTCGTTAAAACTGATATCTCAAACCTCAATGCATGCTAGGTATCTTTTATGGTCTGACTTTCATCAGGACATAAAAGATGCCCCTAGTATAATTTCGCTTCCAGTTCAGGAGTCTTAACGAAACTCAAACAGATTCAAGCTTTCTTTTATGAAACTTGGGTTACAAAGGTTTTGAAGGTACAAGAGACTGACTCTTGTTGAAAGGTCTATCACTTTTATGCCAATAGTAGGGCTCCGGGCCTCAAAGGCTTTCAAAATGCATGCACAAGAGACTGATTCTGCCTGAAACACTTTCAATTTTCTACCAGCTGTCAGAATTTCAGGTTACAACGGCTTTCAACTCCCAAGCAGACTGATTCTGCTTGACACATCTTCAACTCCCTGCCTGTTACAGGAATTTCAAATGGGCCTGAGAGCTTGCCGCGCTTCTAGACCATGTACAGGCCATTTCGCCTTCTGGAGATGCGACTTCATTTTCTGGTACCTGTTATCCCAGCTTTTGAAAAGATATTGGACCAAACAGGTCATTTTGGGACACACCTGACGCGACTGAGTACATGACTTTGACTTGACAAAGAATGACCTTGACAACTGCTTGACGAAGGACTTTTGGTGAGTACACAACCGAGTTACAAGACTGACTTTCAGGAAAGACCGAATCTGCTTCTTAATTTGTTAATTGTTTTAAGATGGTACAGCTTACCACTCTTGGAACTCTTTGAATACCGCGTTTTAAGGGGATTTCGCCTCTTTCTGGTATTTAGTCATGGTTATTATACCCTTTGGATTGCTCGGTTTTAACTCCTAGCTTAGAGGAATATCAAAGGAAGCCTTGCTGGCACTATTCAGACCTTGAAGTGAGGCCAATACAGGTATGAAAGTCTTGCTAGCTTCTGAAATTTAGTCCTTCGCGAGAAGTCACTGCCATGACCAGATTGCCCTTTTGGGTTTTCAATCTAGCGGACCGCTTGCCTTGAGTTTTGCCTGGACTGCCTGCCCTTGCAGGTTTTCCATCCAGCAGGCTCTGCACCCTGATTTTTGCCTAAGCCGCCCTTTCGGGTTTTCAGCTTAGCGGGTGAATGACCCTAACTTTTGCCTAAACCGCCCTTTCGGGTTTTCAGTCTAGCGGGTCTAAGACTCCATTATTTTTTGTTCTTTCCTTCTTTCTTTTTTTGCTTTCCCACAAACCTTTGCCTTATCACACCAGGAGGACTTCTAGGTGGGTTAGGGTTTGAAAGAATTGGATCAGGTTGTTCGCATTGATTAGACCGAATCTGAACCCTTCCAGATAGCCTACGTACCTCCAAAGAGTGAGGATCAGGTCCGCGTAGTTCGCTCGTTGGGGTCTTTTGGGTTGAGATTGTTTTGATTTGACTTTTTCTCTTTTTTTCTCTCCTCCACAGATTTGAAGGATTTGCTTTCTTTCTTTTCTTTTTCTTTTCTTTTCAACCGCTTTGAAAGATTTGACCGAACCCGACTTCGTCAGGTTGCCTACGTACCCTGTGGAAAGGGATCAGGTCATGGCGTAGTTCAGGCTTGCATCTTTTATGACGCAGGTCATAAAAGATGCCCCTGATTTGAGGGTGACAAAGGAATTTTACTTATTGGCTCAAAGGGGTTGCAAATGGTCTTTGACTTTCCCTTCTTTTTTTTCAATTTTGGATTTGTGGATTTGAAGCTCGGATCGACCAAGGACGGCCTCCTGGTGTCTTAGGCATAATATTTTTTTAGCTGATCAAGGTTTGTGGGTTCTGTTAGTTTTTCACCATTTTGATCAAGGAGTCTGACGGCTTTTCCAAGCAGGACTTCATCGACAATGTAAGGACCTGACCAGTTTGGTCTGAACTTTCCTCGGGGATCATAGACCGGTGCCCTGTAGGATTTCAAAACGAGGTCACCTTTCTGGAGATCTCTGACCTTCACCTTCTTGTTAAAGGCTTTCTCAATTCGGTGCTGATATCCTTGGACATGATACAGAGCTCTGAGCCTCTTCTCATCAATCATCTGTAACTCCTGATACCGGGCCCTTGCCCATTCTGATTCGGGCAAATCAGCTTCCATCATTACCCTTAACGAAGGAATTCTCAGCTCGACTGGTAGGACTGCTTCCATCCCATACACTAGTGAATAGGGCGTAGCTCCAGTAGAGGCCCTGATCGACGTTCTGTAAGCCCACAAAGCATATGGTAGCTTATTTGACCAGTCTTTATACGTCTCTGTCATCTTGCTGATGATGGCTTTGATGTTCTTGTTTGCGGCTTTGACGGCTCCATTTGTCTGAGGCCTGTATGGTGAGGACTTGTGATGCTTGATCTTGAACTCCTCACAGAGGTGCACTACTTCTTTCTTGAAGTGCGATCCATTGTCTGAGATTAGCTCATGCGGTACCCCATATCTGCAGATGATGTTCGTTCGAATGAATTTGGCGACTGAGGCTGAGGTCAGCGAAGCGAAGGATGCGGCTTCGATCCACTTAGTGAAGTAATCGATGGCTACCAAGATGTACTCATGCCCACTTGAAGATTTCGGAAACACCTTACCAATGATATCGATTCCCCAGACTGAAAACGGCCACGGCGAAGTCAGAGAATGTAACTCAGAAGACGGCACATGAATGAGGTTCGCATAAACCTGACATTTATGACACTTTTTCACGAATGCGAAGCAGTCAGCTTCCATGGTTGGCCAGTAGTACCCAAGTCTCAGGATCTTTCTCGACAGCATCTTTCCGTTCATGTGAGGCCCACAGACTCCTTCATGTGTCTGCTCTACGAGATTAGTCATGGTTAATTGTTTTAAGATGGTACAGCTTACCACTCTTGGAACTCTTTGAATACCGCGTTTTAAGGGGATTTCGCCTCTTTCTGGTATTTAGTCATGGTTATTATACCCTTTGGATTGCTTGGTTTTAACCCCTAGCTTAGAGGAATATCAAAGGAAGCCTTGCTGGCACTATTCAGACCTTGAAGTGAGGCCGATACAGGTATGAAAGTCTTGCTAGCTTCTGAAATTTAGTCCTTCGCGAGAAGTCACTGCCATGACCAGATTGCCCTTTTGGGTTTTCAATCTAGCGGACCGCTTGCCTTGAGTTTTGCCTGGACTGCCTGCCCTTGCAGGTTTTCCATCCAGCAGGCTCTGCACCCTGATTTTTGCTTAAGCCGCCCTTTCGAGTTTTCAGCTTAGCGGGTGAATGACCCTAACTTTTGCCTAAACCGCCCTTTCGGGTTTTCAGTCTAGCGGGTCTAAGACTCCATTATTTTTTGTTCTTTCTTTCTTCTTTTTTGCTTTCCCACAAACCTTTGCCTTATCACACCAGGAGGACTTCTAGGTGGGTTAGGGTTTGAAAGAATTGGATCAGGTTGTTCGCATTGATTGGACCGAATCTGAACCCTTCCAGATAGCCTACGTACCTCCAAAGAGTGAGGATCAGGTCCGCGTAGTTCGCTCGTTGGGGTCTTTTGGGTTGAGATTGTTTTGATTTGACTTTTTCTCTTTTTTTCTCTCCTCCACAGATTTGAAGGATTTGCTTTCTTTCTTTTCTTTTTCTTTTCTTTTCAACCGCTTTGAAAGATTTGACCGAACCCGACTTCGTCAGGTTGCCTACGTACCCTGTGAAAATGGATCAGGTCATGGCATAGTTCAGGCTTGCATCTTTTATGACGCAGGTCATAAAAGATGCCCCTGGTTTGAGGGTGACAAAGGAATTTTACTTATTGGCTCAAAGGGGTTGCAAATGGTCTTTGACTTTCCCTTCTTTCTTTTTTTCAATTTTGGATTTGTGGATTTGAAGCTCAGATCAACCAAGGACGGCCTCCTGGTGTCTTAGGCATAATATTTTTTTAGCTGGTCAAGGTTTGTGGGTTCTGCTAGTTTTTCACCATTTTGATCAAGGAGTCTGACGGCTTTTCCAGGCAGGACTTCATCGACAATGTAAGGACCTGACCAGTTTGGTCTGAACTTTCCTCGGGGATCATAGACCGGCGCCCTGTAGGATTTCAAAACGAGGTCACCTTTCTGGAGATCTCTGACCTTCACCTTCTTGTTAAAGGCTTTCTCAATTTGGTGTTGATATCCTTGGACATGATACAGAGCTCTGAGCCTCTTCTCATCAATCATCTGTAACTCTTGATACCGGGCCCTTGCCCACTCTGATTCGGGCAAATCAGCTTCCATCATTACCCTTAACGAAGGAATTCTCAGCTCGACTGGTAGGACCGCTGCCATCCCATACACTAGTGAATAGGGCGTAGCTCCAGTAGAGGCCCTGATCGACGTTCTGTAAGCCCACAAAGCATATGGTAGCTTATTTGACCAGTCTTTATACGTCTCTGTCATCTTGCTGATGATGGCTTTGATGTTCTTGTTTGCAGCTTCGACGGCTCCATTTGTCTGAGGCCCGTATGGTGAGGACTTGTGATGCTTGATCTTGAACTCCTCACAGAGGTGCACTACTTCTTTCTTGAAGTGCGATCCATTGTCTGAGATCAGCTCATGCTGTACCCCATATCTGCAGATGATCGTTCGAATGAATTTGGCGACTGAGGCTGAGGTCAGCGAAGCGAAGGATGCGGCTTCGATCCACTTAGTGAAGTAATCGATGGCTACCAGGATGTACTCATGCCCACTTGAAGATTTCGGAAACACCTTACCAATGATATCGATTCCCCAGACTGAAAACGGCCACGGCGAAGTCAGAGAATGTAACTCAGAAGACGGCACATGAATGAGGTTCGCATAAACTTGACATTTATGACACTTTTTCACGAATGCGAAGCAGTCAGCTTCCATGGTTGGCCAGTAGTACCCAAGTCTCAGGATCTTTCTCGACAGCATCTTTCCGTTAATGTGAGGCCCACAGACTCCTTCATGTGTCTGCTCTACGAGATTAGCTGCTTGATCTTCATCCACGCAAAGAAGCTGGATTCCATCAAATGACCTTCTGAAGAGCTCATTGCCGCAAATAATGAAGTTAGCTGCCAACTTCTGGAGAGACCTCCGCCCTTTTCCTGACGCTTCAGGGGGGTGCCCCTGGCCTAAAATGAGATTCTTTATATCAGTGTACCAAGGCTTTCCATCTGGACATCGGGCTGCTATCTCTATAGCGTTCACATGCGCTGGAGCCCATTGTAACCGCACTGCTAGGGGCTGAACTTCCATTGATGTAGAGATATCCAACATCAGTGTAGCCAAAGCGTCCGCGAAATGATTTCTTGTCCTCGACAGATGAGTAAACGTAACATTCTTGAATCTCCTAACCAGGGAATCCAGATGCGTGTGATACGGGATTAATCTATCCTCCTTTGTTTTCCATTGACCATTGATCTGACAAATGATCAAGATTGAATCCCCGAAAACATCTATCTCTTGATTATGCAAAGCCAATGCTGCTTCGAGACCCGCAATGCAAGCCTCATACTCGGCCTCATTGTTGGTACACTTGAACTGCAATTTGATGGACACGGGGATGTACTCTTTCTTCGGAGATATCAACACTGCCCCAACCCCTTGACCTCGGTTGTTCACAGCACCATCGAAATACATCAACCATCTGGTGCTTGGAACCTCATCTTCTATAGCCATGATCTCTTCATCAGGAAAATATGCCGTCAGAACTGCATTCTCACCTACAGGCGCATCAGCCAATTGCTCAACTATCACACGCCCTTTAACTGATTTCTGGGTTACATAGGCAATATCAAATTCAGACAATAGCAGCAACTATCTGGATGTTCGCCCGGTGAGGGCGGGCTTCTCAAACAAGTACTTCAACGAATCCATCCGTGAGAGTAAGAGAACCTTGTTCGACAACAGGTAATGCCTAAGCCTCTGAGTTGCCCAAACCAGTGCCAGACAAGTCTTTTCCAAGATAGAATATTTGATTTCGTACTCCAGCATTTACTTCCACATTCACTTAGGTCAGTCATCAAGTATGCACTGCAAGTAACATACCACCCAATATAGGTTATGAACTGATTAAGAGCCTATAATTCATCCTTTCTCATTTGCAGTGAACACTATCTTCCAACATATTTTGCATCTAGGAGTAGGGGGTGATAGTGTTAACAAACCATCTGGTGACTTGTTAGTACCCATTGAACCAAATTCCAGGGATCTCCTTTCACATTGGTTGGGTGTACATCACTAATGGTTCATGCCACGAGCTTTAACCCCATTCCTTGCGATGCCTCATAAACCACCTTGTTTATTTGTGGCTTTGTCAGAGGATCTGCCAGATTCCTCTCCGACCTTACAAAGTCGAGTGCTATTGTTCCCTCACTCAAGTATTGCTTTACCAAATTATGCCTCAGGCGAATATGCCTTCTTTTGCCATTATAGGTCTTATTTTTTGCCTTGGCTAAAGCAGCTTGGCAGTCACAGTGTAGAAACACCGAGGGAACTGGCCTTGGCCATAAAGGCACATCTGCCATAAAATTCCTAAGTCATTCGGCTTCAGCTCCTGCTAGGGCTAAGGCTATAAATTCCGCTTCCATAGTGGAACTTGTAATACAAGTTTGTTTAACCGATTTCTAAGAAATCGCACCACCACCAAGGGTGAATACATATCTACTGGTAGACACTGAATCTCTTGAATCAGAGATCCAATTCGCATCACTATAGTCTTCTAAGACAGCAGGAAACCCCCTAAAATGCAGTCCAAAGTTCATTGTACCTTTTAAGTACCTCAACAACCTAGTCAAAGCCCGCCAGTGTTCATGTCCTGGTCTATGTGTGTGTTGACTGAGTTTTCCAACTGCTAGTGCAATGTCAGGTCTAGTACAGTTCATTAAATATGACACTGAACCTATAATACTTGAGTATTCCTTTTGGGATACCAACTTACCTTTGTTTTTCTTTAGGTGAACCTGACAATCTAAAGGTGTTTTTGCAGGTGAACTATCATATTGTCCAAACTTCCTAAGAATATTCTCCACATAGTGAGACTGAGACAATATTATTTCATTTTCTTTTCTAATGATTTTCATTCCTAGAATTACATGAGCTTTTCCCATATCTTTGGTTTCAGAGTTTGACATTAAAAATCTCTTAGTAGATTTAACTATGTCCAAACTAGTACCCATAATCAGTATATCATCTACATATACACACAAAATTACACCTTCATCACCATTAAACTTACTATAAACACATTTATCAGATTCATTTATCTTATAACCATTTGTACTTAAGACACTATCAAATTTGTCATTCCACTGTTTAGGTGCTTGTTTCAAGCCATACAGTGACTTAATTAATTACAAACTTTGTTTTCATGTCCAGTTACAATGAATCCTTCAGGTTGTTTAATGTAGATTTCTTCATCTAAATCTCCATTTAAGAAAGCTGTTTTTACATGCATTTGATGTATTACCAAATTATGAATAGAAGCTATAGTTAATAATATCCTAATGGTGGACAACCTAGCAACAGGAGAATAAGTATCAAAGTAGTCTATCTCCTTCTTCTGTCTAAAGTCTTTAGCTACCAGCCTTGCTTTAAACTTATCAATTGTCCCATCAGGTCTTAGCTTCTTTTTAAATATCCACTTGCTATCTAGTGCTTTAGTTCCAGGAGGAAGGTCCACTAGTTCCCAAGTGTGATTTTCTATTATGGAGTCTAGTTCACTTTTTATAGCTTCTTTCTAGAATACAGCATCTGGAGAAGTTACAGCTTCAGAATAAGTTACAGGATCTTTATCTATTAGATAGGTGAACATCCCATCTCCTAGATTTGTTTCTTTCCTTTGTCTTTTACTTCTTCTGAGTTCTTGAAACTCAGGTTCCAATTCCTTTTCAGTTTCAGTTTGATTTCTTGAAACATTACTAGGTTCTTTAGGAATTTCTTTCTTCATAGGGAAGTGATGTTCAAAGAACTCAACATCCCTAGATTCAATAATAGTGTTATATTCTAGGATATTTTCAACTGATTTCAAAACCAGAAACCTATAGGCAGTACTATTTTGAGCATATCCTATGAATACACAGTCACAAGTTTTAGGTCCTAATTTTCTTTTCTTAGGTTCAGGTATTCCAACCTTAGCCAAGCAACCTCAAACTCTTAAGTGAGATAAACTAGGCATTTTGTTATGCCATAAATCATATGATATTTGACCCTTCTTCTTTGGAGGTATCCTGTTATATATATAACATGCCGACAGAAGTGCTTCCCCCCACAAGTTTAAGGGTAAACCAGAACTTATTAGCATAGCATTGAACATATCCTTTAAGGTTCTGTTCATCCGTTCTGCTATACCATTTGATTCAGATTGGTATGGGGCTGTGGTTTCATGGATAATACCATTATCATCACAGAATTTAGTTATAGAGTATTCTGTTCCTCTATCTGTTCTAAGTCTTTTAATTCTTTTATCTAACTAATTTTCCACTTCATTTTTATATTTGATAAAGGCTTCTTCAACCTCATTTTTAGATCTAAGAAGGTATACTTTAGTGTACCTAGAGTAGTCATCTATAAAGGTTACATAGTACCTTTTACCTCCTCTAGATTCAAGATTTCTAAAGTCAGCTAGATCACTATGAATTAGCTCTAATAATTCAGTTTTTCCTTTAACACTAAAGTGAGGTTTCTTAGTGAATTTTGCTTCAACACAAATTTCACATTTTTCTTTACTAGGTTCAATCTTTTCATTTATTAAACCTAAGTTGTAAAGTCTTTTAATATAAGGTGCACTTCTATGACCTAGTCTACCATGTCATATATCAAAGATTCAACTATGTAAGTAGAAGGAGATGGTTTTTCATTCATAATTTCAAGTACATTCAGTACAAACAAACCATTGGCATTATAGCCCTTTCCTACAAATACATTACTTTTACTAAGGATCGCCTTGTCTTCTTCAAAAGTGAGCTTCAGTCCATTTTTGTTGAAGAGCGCGCCAGACACCAGGTTCCACCGTATATTCGGCACATACAGCACTTCTTGCAATGCAAGTATCTTTCCTGAAGTTAACTTCAGAAGGACCTTGCCTTTGCCCATAACTTTTGAGGTCTGTGAGTTGCCCATATAGACTTGATCTCCTCCATCAACTGTAGTAAAGTTGTAGAAGGAACTTCGGTCTCCACATATGTGCTTGGTAGCACCTGTTTCCAGCACCCACTCTTTTGAATCTTCCACCAAGTTCACCTCAGTCACAGCTGCTGCAATCATATCTGCCTCGTTTAGATTAACCTTAGCACTGGATGAACCAGTCTTTCGGTGTCGACAATCCTTCTTGTAGTGTCCGGATTTCCCACATTCAAAACAGACTCCTTTCTTCTTAGGTCCAGATTTCTTGAAGTTTTTATCCTTCTTCGGTTTCAGATTCTTAGATCCATCAATCTTGGTTTCAACAATGTTGCCTTAGAGGTGTACTCTTTGGCCTTTAGTTGTTTATCCTTAAGTCTGTTTTTCTCTTCAATTTTAACCCGAACAACCACTTGGTCTAAGGTCCATTCCTTAGTCTTGTGTTTCATTCCGATTTTAAAATCTTTCCAAGACAAAGGCAATTTCTCAATGAGAGAACCAGCCATGAATGTATCAGGTAATTTCATACCTTCCTTAGCTAATTCACCAATAATAAACTGATACTCATCTATTTGGGCAGAAATAGGTTTCCCATCTTCCATAGTAAAGTCTAAAAATTTCTTATCACATATCTTCTATTTCCAGCATCCTCTAATTCATATTTAGTTACTATGGCATTCCAAAGATTAGCAGCATGCTCATAGGAATAATAGATATTATAAAGTTCATTTGACAAACCATTTAACAAATGATTTTTGCAGATATAATCTGCATTATCCCATTCAGTAGTTTCTTCATTTGGTTTTGGTTGGGTAAGGACAAAAGCAACACCAATTTGTTGCAAAGCAAACAAGATCTGTTGTTTCCACCTTTTGTAATTCAAACCAGTTAGTCGTTCGATTTTGGAAAAATCAGGAACAGTATTGAGAATTCTGTTCCCAACTTGTGTTCGAACGACAGAATTTGGATTGGAATTCTCACTAGAGATGGGAAGAACAGAAATTGGGTTTAGATTATCAAAAGCCATAAGATCAGATCTGTTTAGATACGATTCTTAAGACTGTTGAAAATTTTTAGAGTAATGGATCTGATCTATGGTTTATTCGAACCCAAAAAATCTGCAACTTGAAATGAAAAACTCTTTCTGTTTGGAAATCAGAAATAAAATAGAACTTATCTGTTTGGTTGAAAACCCTTTGGAAATCGGATTGATAAGAATAAGGCTGAGTCGTGCCACTGGTCACTCTCCTTAAGAATCGTATCCGCCCCCTACCGGTGCAACCGGGATTTGCGAACCGACGCTCCAAGATAAAACAGCCGAAATTGGCCCCAGTCCACGTGCACTCGCTGACTGGTCCACCCAGAATCACCAACAGAACTGTGCTCAGAAAGAACGGAACGAAGGAGGAAGAAGAACAGAACAGAAAGCCTTGAAACGTCTGTGTATTTTTCTGTGTCTAAAAATGTCTATGTATAGACCTGAAAGTGTCTGTTGGGGAGAGCCACCATTAAGACACACCCTTAAAGGCCAGTAACGTTTTTTCTCCCAACAGTCATTTTTGTGACCGTTGAGATTTTAAACGGTTCTATGCAATTAAGGTGGTGTGTCCATATCAAAACCAAAGGGTAAAAATCAAAACGGTTTTTTTGCAATAAAAATAACCTTTTCATTTAAACCCAGACTCGGACCTCGGACTACGGCCCGGCCCGGCGAGGCGCGCGCGCGCGCGTGTGTTTTTTACACATGGGCTTGTGCTCTTCTAAAAGCCCAAGACCCAACAAATTCTAAAGCCCCTTGAAGGCTCAAACCTTTCTCCAACTCTCCATCTTATATGAATGAGAAAATTTCTCTCAAGCTCCCATGTGGGACTATTTATTTTGCCTTGGTTTAGAGAGCACAATGTTCACACACACATCGAGGTCTTGGGTTCAAGTCCCCATTCAAGCAAAAGACTTTTGCCTTCCAAATAAGAGAGGGAAACTTAAATTTGAATCTTCCCTCTAAATTATAAATACAAAGAAAAAGTATCTTTGACTTTTCAACTCTAATTTTGATTTAAAAATACTAACTCATTTGCTCTGCATTTTGCCAAGGTGAAACTGGGACTTGCTCTGCTTTCACACGAGCCATCATCATCGATGTAGAAGACATGCCCACGCTCCCTCACTACAAAGCCTAATGCAGAGGGAGCAAAACCCTAGTTAGATCGATACTAGATGGAAAACAGAACAGAGAGCGTGAGCCAAAAAAAAGATCGGACGGACAGAGCGAAGGAATTAAAAAAACTAGAAGAACACCTGGCCGCAGCACATGCGTTGATTTAGTGTAAAGTGATGGACACCGATTTCACTTGTTTTTATAATGGGACCAACTCACCTTTTCTTCTTTCGCTTTCCTAAAGAAAGCATTATACCCCCACGCCCACCCCCACCTAGAGTTGTTAATAAAAGACGAGGTGAGTTCATCAAATCAACCGTCTTCTATCATATTATTATTAACAACTCTAACATTACTTTCTAATTCCATACTCATGAGAAATTCGAGCCTCCACCATCTCTTTCACAGTAACACTATTCAACAGAAAGATGAGGAAGAAAAAAGATGAATCGGGCGCAATCCTAGTATTGAATTCAAATCAACTTGCCTCGACTTTGAGGTATGGGATTAATCTCAACTTAAAACCACATTAAATTCAAATCTACTCACATTACATATCAAGCTCTCACTCATCTTCCTTTTTTTTTTTTTTTTTTTCGCTTAGGCAAGAGAAATTGAACTAGGGAGAAACAAAGTTGAGCAAAAGCATGAGGGAGAAGACCTGAATAAAAGGAACACCCCAAGACTGGCAACCTGAATAATACATATCAAGGTCTCACTCAGTATGCTCAGATGTAGTGTTCACTGCAGTTAGCAATGGAATTTTTCTCTATTATCAAATGTATGCTGGAGTTTGTACCACGAGAACAAGGAGATCTGTAAGGGGAAATGATTCGAAACCAATCAAATGATGCGCGCAATCATTCCTAGTTTCCTACTGACGGGTGGCTTTAGACAAAATGCATCAATTCATTTTTTTTATTTTCGTCAACTTGGATACTGTTAGTCAGAACAAGATGCACACACAATGAGCCTAGTGACTCAATTCTATAAACTTAGAACGGACAACTATTTAGTACCCAACAAATCATTATTTTTCTCAATTTCTATTGCATACATTGATGAAATACTTGAGTAAGAAACAATCCTCACAAGCTTACATGATGAAAAGATCACCTAAATGACATTAGACTAATTTTCAAGTATTTCGAAGACCTGCACAGTCGTCATAACGCTCACATGTAGAAGCCAATTGTAATTCAACATTGGAGGCCTGATGTCCTTTGGGAGGCATTGGGGTGGTTCCAAATAATTTTGCTAATGATTTCATGTATATTTGCATTATGGGGTAACAAACTGTCATAATCCCATAGAGCCAGAAAAACTTGTTCGCCTGTAGCAAACACCCATAATTCAGAAGTAAGCTTGGGGATAGAGGGCAGAACTATCATGGGCTTCACTTTGAGCAACAGTGTTAGCAAACTGATAAAGGTTGGATCCTGTGATCCTGTGTGTTTGTGATAACAACCCATTTGCCCCCATAAAGCCTTGCATTGCTGAAGATGGGAAGCTCTGTACACCAGTTGTGCTGTCGTTCCCATGCCAACTGTATGTTCCCATCCTGTTGTTGTTGCCCATTCCAGGAAATGAACCATTTCCAACAACCCCACTTCCAGCTGATGGCCCAGCTCCAAGAAAATTTCCAGCAGGCAGTAGTCCTCTCTCAGATAGCGCACCAACAGGTCCTGCCAAGGTGCCTCCTGAGAAGCCACTGAGATTGCCAGGGTATCCACCATCTGACAACCCATCATGCAGCAGCAAGCTCTTTTCCTGAGATGGGATAACCTTAGGAGGAGGAGGAAGAGGGTGCCTTTGTGCCGCAGTGGTAGGCCGGTGATGTTTTGCTTTATGAGTTTTCAGTTTATCCAATGACACGTGTTCATCAGCTTTTCTCTTTGAAGCTACCTTCAAATTCTCCAAATTGGCAATTTTCTCATCGATCTTCCAGCTGGAAAGCTTTGCACGATCAAGCTGGTGGTCCTCCACCTAGATCTTGACTTTGAGGTGGTTAAGAGCAGGGACCAAGTCAAAAGGGCTTTCTTCTTTCCCTTACCGATTCTATGGTCCACTATTACATTAGTACTATGAAGAACATGACAGGAACGAAAGGAATTAAAATTACATATCTGAAGTAATATGATTTTCTATATTTAAGCTCATGGGTTCAAGTCTCAAGGGCATTCCTTTTTAACTTTAAAAAGAAAAATTACATATATGAAAATAACTCATCAACGATGCCAGTTAATCTTCAATAGCTTGGAGAGTACTTCTTAGCCCGAGAAATGATATGTTAGCGGAGTCTAACATTCCACAATAAGATTACCACCCAGATCTTTGCTTTGAGGTGGTCAAGAGCGCTTTCACCTCGGCTTCATTGGAATCCTTCCAATTGGCACGGAAAAGGAGAGCATAGTTTCTCCAATGGTTCCTAAAAACATCGACCATACCCACCGGACAGGGGTTGCGAATAAAAGCCCTGTCCAAGTTGAACTTAACAGTCTTAAAGAGTATTCAAAGAGAGGGCCAACCGACTTTCTTCTTTTGCTTACCGACTCTATCCAATATGATTTCCTCCCATCGGCAATTAGGACTTTGAATAGAAAACCCCTAAACTCCTTTACAAGAAAATAAAGCTTTTAATATCGCCAAGCATATACACTATTGGCTTCTTTTTATCCCCAAAAGTCAATTTTTCCATATATTCCAGATGCCCGAAAACTCCGCCTGTGTTTTTCACAGTCTGTCCCAAACCAGGATAAAGGAGGAGGGTTGGCGTCAGGTTGTCAACCGGCTGAAAAACTTTGCCACTCTTCTATGAAATGAATCATATATTTCTAAAGGATTCATTTAGCTGACCCCAACTAGTTTGGGACAAAGGCTCTGTTGAGTTGAGTTGAGATTCCAGATGCCCGAAGCAACCGCGAATGAAGTCAGGCACTAAAGGATACGACCTTTCCCCCAAAGACAATGGTAGCACCATTCCTCCATTAAGGCTGAGAAAAGCAGTGTTTAAAAAGTCTTTGACTTGACTTGGAACTCGCCCGAGTCAACTCACTTTTACCTTGGCCGCGTTCCGCGTTCCTCGTCAAATCCGTATTTTTAAATACTGGAGAAAAGACCAAGGAAAAACCCAGAGAATACCAAAAAGATCAAAAGCTGACACCACACCTTCCTTGCACATCAAGAATGAAGAAAGATTCTCTTCCACTACCTTGCAAAGCACATCTATTCACCATTTGTCAACTTTCTCTTTAGGATATTGATGGTATTGATTTTTTGGTAACAGTTCAACAAATACTATGGATTTTGGAGGGAGCATGGGGCCACCACACTTTCTAGTTCAATGAATTGAAAGATGGGTGCTTTCCTTTAGTGAAACTCTGACAAAAGGATCCAACCGTGAAGAGGTCTTTAGGATTCGGAGTCTATGTCCTCCTATCACTAGGAAGGAAGACACAAACACTACTTCAAGATGACCAAGAAGAGAGGAAAAGGATTTAAATTCCTCATCATTCAACTACCGTCGGATGATCCAAAACCACAGCCCCTTCTCCTGCCTTGCATAACAATCCATAACATGCATACCCTTCTCACATACTATCCAGTAAAGACTCGGATAACCACATCACCCTTCTCATATACTATCCCACCTCACATCACCCTTCTCAAACAACAATCCATAACATAGACACCCTTCTCATACTCTAACAAACCATATATCCTCCTAAAACACAATCACCTCTCCACTCTCCCCTCTCCCCTCTCCCCTCTCCATATAAACCTAGTCATAAAGTCACCTTTTACACTACAGATTGACCGCCATACCCCCGAGTCTTTACCCCTACCTAACTCTCTCTCTCCCGTCCCAAACCACTAATCCTTCCCCATATTCTAAAAAATTATGTCCTGCTCCTCCCCCAACCTTCATAGCCATTTCCAAAGAAGCAGGCTATTTCAAAACTGAATATTCCCAATCCCTAGACCACCTTCCACTCTAGGCCCACAAACAATTTCCCACTTCAAAAGATGCTACATTCTTTTTACACACTGCCCTTCCCACAAAAGGTCACACTGGAGCTTTTTAATGTATAAGCAACTGACATCAGAATCCTGAGAGGGGGCATAAATAGTGACGCTGATCAAGGTCTCCTCCGTAAGTATGATCCCCGCGCCCAACTAACAAGAAATCCTTCTTTCAATGAACCAGCCTCCTTTCAACACGCTCTATAATTGAGTTCCATAATGACTTGGAGGGGACACCAAATCCAAGAGGGAGATTGTCTACCTTGCAACCAAAAGGTTCAGCAAGATCAATCACTCTACACTCCAAGTTCCAACTTAAAACCTGCCAAGAAACTTTGCCTCTGTCTTCAACCCTAAGACCTCAAGCCACCATAGAACACATCTCAAACCATGCAATTTCTCCAATGAATTTGCTACAAAAAATGATAGTGTCATCTGCAAATTGAACGTGGGAGACAACCAACCCACTCCTAGTCTGAAAACCTTAAATCATCCCAAACTCCGCAGGTTTCGAAATGAGTTGGCTCCAAGATTCAGCCACCAAGGTAAAAAGAAGGGGAACTGTGTAGAACAGGCTTTTTTATTGCATCAAGCGTAGTGAACTGTGTAGCATTGGGTGAGGATTTTTTTAAGGTTTTCCTTACAATCCATGGATCATTGGATCTTAAGCTTCAAGGCTAGCACACCTCCCACTCAAATTCAACATTGGAATTTGAATGGGAGGTGTGCTAACATTGAAGCTTCCCACAATTTGCTGTTGAAGACTCAAGCTTCTCAACTAGCATTCCTATCCCTAGGGTTTATCCACCTCTAATGCAATATGTAAGTTATGAGGTTCATCCCTATTTATAGAGAAACAGGGTTCTCTTAAGGTTTGTCTTGAAATCCATGGATCATTGGATCATAAACTTCAACATTGGAATTTGAGTGGGAGGTGTGCTAGCCTGGAAGCTTCCCACAATTTGTCGGAGAAGCCTGGAGCTTCTAACCTGGTATTCCTATGCCTAGGGTTTATCCACCTCTAATGCAATATGTAAGTTAAGAGGGATGTGGGTCCCCGCTCCACTATTAATAGACAAAACTTTGGGGTTTAGAATAGGACGTGGGGTCTGAGGGATTCCATAAGTAGAGATATATCTGGGGAGATGTATTTACGTTTGTAATGTTTTTTTGACTTTCCCTTATTGTTGAGCTCACGCCTTTGTTTGGCTCATGGAGCCCGAGCCATTGAGTTAGTTGTCCTTTGACAACTTCTCCTCCTTTCATGTAATTTTCTTTTTGGTTCAATATATTTGGTGGGGGTCTTGCCCAACCCCAGCTTAACCATCAAAAAAAAAAAAAAAAAAAAGGATAATCACAATTATTAATGTAGCTAAACAATGATTGTTTATACCAAGGTCCCTTTACTTTTCCTCAGATTTTATTAATCTAGTTAATTTTTTTTTTTGAAAGTTTAAATTAAATAAAATGAAAAAATCGTGGAAGGAATGTGCACAAGCAGAATCTTTTTATGATGCTGACAATAGGAGAGTAATATCTGTTAAAGATGTTTCAAAATCAAGTGTTTTTGGTCAAAACATTTTTTTGGAAAATATTTTCTTTAAGTGTGTTTTGGAAAAAGAAAAACTTTCTTTGGAAATAGTTACTTTTTGCAAGAGAAAGAGAAGAGTGTAAAGTAGAGGGAAAAGATAGTCCCGTATCGACTCGTAAGAAAGAAAGAGTTGAGCTTATAAAGCTTCACTCTTTCTTCTTATTTGTTTATGTGCACATGGGGTCTTAGCCGTGGGTCGAACCGCGGGACGGTGCAACGCACCGTCCGCGCACGCGTACGTGCACACGCACGCGCGGCGTGGGCAATGGGCTATTGGGCTTTGATTCGAGCACAACGGTCAGCCCAGCGGGCCCAGTGCTCCAACGGTCAGTGGGTGCGATCCATTGGGTTGTGTCCCTTCCCCAATGGTCAAGGATCTAAGGGGTGCGATCTGTACCATAAATGGATCATCTAACGGTTAGATGGGAGGACGGGAATTTAAATATCCCATCAGTCTCTCTAGGATTGATCTGGTTCATTGAATCGCGTATGAGCACGATCTAACGACCAGAATTCAAACCGATCTGGAAAGACTCTATACAGGGGTGCTTTTCACACTGAAAAGTCACCAGAGGCTCTATAAAAGTTGCAGAACCCAGCCATTTCAAGAGGGAATCGAATTTACCCATTTCTGGAAAAATTCTTAAGACTTCCAGTGCATTATACTCTCTTTCTTGCTCCCACCAATCTTCGTTTTACTAAACTATTTTCTTATTGTTTATCTAATTACTGTTATACTGCAGTAACAGAAATTAGACTGATTCTCTCAGGCTTGTAAGTTTCTAAGGGCATTTTGGATTTGACTCCGCTTGTGCATAGCGTCGTCAAATTAGTAGGACATTCCTACTGGCTTCATTGTATCTTGGAGGCAGTTCGCGGATCCCCTTT
The DNA here is from genome assembly GCF_043159265.1 of Tasmannia lanceolata. Lineage (NCBI taxonomy): Eukaryota > Viridiplantae > Streptophyta > Magnoliopsida > Canellales > Winteraceae > Tasmannia > Tasmannia lanceolata. The sequence goes on from NW_027518678.1 coordinate 118,325, forward strand.
GCACACTTCTAGTGGGGGCGAAATCTGTCTTAAAGAAAGCGATTTCGCGCCTTGAAGCAAACTGGTTACTGTTTTTTCTTTCCAACAGATACAAATTATTTCTCCAACAATATCTCTGTCAGCCATTGAAAGATTAGAGAGATCTGCATTTCAGAGGTTAAAAAAACCTTTGATTTACGCTTTCGTTGACACGCTCATTGGGAGACCAACGAACGCAACGCCTTACTAAAGCGAGATATTAATCTAATTAATCAAATATTGTTTATATCAAGGTTCCTTTACTTTTCCTTTGGGGTCAAACAAAATGAACTAATTGCAATAAACAATCTTAAGGAATTAAATTATATGCGGATGGGATGTCCCACTCTAGTAATCGAGAACTGTCACAATCATCCCACATATGACAGTCATATAAGTTAGTTGTCCCGACTCATGCCTAATTGTGATACTTTATTGGTTTGCCCACATTACAGTCATATAAGTGAGCTGCCCCGAGTAATGCCTGATTGTTATACTTTATGGGTTTATACATTATGAGACAATCAGTTCTCTGAATGCTATCCTCAACATCAAATACGCTGGTGTTCCCAAAGGACACAATCTCTATTCAGAGAATGGGATAGAGCATTTTTTTCTAAGGTGATGGCAGGAAGTCCAAAGCATGGGATTCTTTAATGAAACAAAGAACAAAGCAAAGGGCAATTAAAAGAGGGGCATATTTAAGAGTTAACACCAAAGTGGTAGCATATGGGACAACGGGAAACAAGTACATTATGGACCCTTCTGAGAATATTTAAATGATAACACCTAATGTATGGCACATATATCAAATGTGTGGCAGCTGCATTGGTGGCAAATGACATTATATAACTATTTGAGACTTGTAAATGGTCGTATGTGAGAAATATTTCTCGTTAATCCACACAGGAAAGGGGTCATCCATGCACAAATGTTTCCCCCTTTCCAATCCCTCTGTTAAATAGAACCCTTGACCCTCCTTGAAATTAAAATGAACCTAACTATTGTGCTACAATCCCAAGTTCCCAACCTGTGTATTTTGTTTGAAGTGTGACGATAAATTTATTAAAAGAGCAAGGAAAATAAAAATCTCAAATCAGATGGTCAAGAAAACAAAGTTGCGCATCTTTTTAAACACTAGGATACTTTTGGCAGGTGACTTTTCTACTTATTAATAAACTGTAAAAATACTCGCACACAATAAGAAACTTAAAAACAAAATGCATAGAATTATTAGTTTACAATCACAGGATCTTATAAGCCTTACAGAAATTAATCAATTGTTAATTTTTTTTAATGAATCAATTGTTAAAATAAAAAAAATTAAGCTACCAAAATTAGACTTAGAATGTACTAATCATATAACCATTCAAAAAAAATGTACTAATCATATAAAAGCTTAAGAAGCTAGAATTAACACTGGTCAAATTAGGCAGTTCCGCCAATCTAAAAATTATTTTCTAAAAAGATTATATACTCTTTTTATTCTGTTTGGTTGCAACAACCAGAGAAAGACAAGATGCTCAAATATATCAAGTAGAGCCTCTAGGTTTCTCTCCTTCCAACAACCAGTGTGTGTGTGAAAATACAGTTGTTGCTCTCCATCCAAAATTCCCAAATAACATGCATGGGAGGAGTTCCCAAAGGATTTTCCCGACACTTCCAAAAGGGCTTCCTTCCTAGTTGAGAAGAATATTGTTGATTGAGCACTGAACCAGCCCCAAACTCCAAAGACCTTAGCACTGGCACAACAAAGGTGGCGTTAAAACTGACATTAGACCATTGGATGATCTAATGACTCCTCAACCTCCTTGCATAAGATGCACCTACTAGCAAGGAGAATTTGGTCACATATATTAATCTTTTTTGTCATAATTGTCCAAGCAGAGTTATCAAAATCTGATCCCAATTTAAACCCTATGAATCAAGCAAAATCCAAACAAAAATTTGCATTTGTAATTCAATTCAATTTAGAAAATTATAAATTACAAAATTCGCTTAAAATAGATGGAAAAGACTTGTATTATTTTTAATGAATAAATGAGGAAATGAAGGAAGATGAGTTGGAATTACTTCATCAAAAGATAAACTGAAATGAAGTTGCAGTTTAAATTCTAAAAACATTCCTGATACGAACAATGCTCTACAGTGGACAAGGAATCCTATCATTCAATCTGAATTCAATTAGCTCAGTCTTATTTCTCTCTCTCTCTCTCTCTCTCTCTCTCTAGAGAGAGAGAGAGAGAGAGAGAGAGAATCCAAAACTCTACAAAATAAAATTCAGAGTTTGCTCTCCAACAATTTGAGATGGAGTTATATAAATAAGAATTCAAAAGCAGGAGAGAGAGAGAGAGAGAGAGAGAGAGAGAGAGAGAGAGAGAGAGAGAGAGAGAGAGAATCCAAAACTCTACAAAATAAAATTCAGAGTTTGCTCTCCAACAATTTGAGATGGAGTTATATAAATAAGAATTCAAAAGCAGGAGAGAGAGAGAGAGAGAGAGAGAGAGAGAGAGAGAGAGAGAGAATCCAAAACTCTACAAAATAAAATTCAGAGTTTGCTCTCCAACAATTTGAGATGGAGTTATATAAATAAGAATTCAAAAGCAGGAAAGCAAATTATTTTATCAGGCATCAGTTAAACCTTGAACCCTGTCGACGAGGACAGGGGAAAGGCGAAGGACTTGGGCTTTCTTCCGTAATACACCCAAACAAATGAGCTGGTAGAGAAGGTCGCTGGCAAAGTCAGACGGAATCCCGAAGGATGCTACAAAAAGCAGCAAGGCTAGGGCATCATCAGGGCTGGCATTGGCAATGCCACCTTCATGGAGAAGGCGGGTCCGCCAAGCAACAGCGGCCAGCTCAGCCTCTGCCTTGACACAAGTGTCGATGATGATGCTGGCTTGGGAGAAGAAGAGGAAGAATTCGAGGATGAGGATGCAAGCCCTGCGGATGGCCACTATGGGAGAATTTATGGTATAGGCCTTTCTTCCCTGGAGATAAAATGTACCAATGCAATCCAAGACAAGCCTTGATGGGTTGGGAGCGAGCTTCAGCGCCTTACAAACCTCGTCACGGAGCTTGTTTATGTCGTGAAAATGGCGGGCCACATATCTGCGCAGGCCGCGGCTTTTCATGCTTTCGCAGATTCTTTCCATCTCAGAAAGAGGGTGGTCCTCGGGATTATCATTGAGCTTCTTCGGAATGGATTTCTGAATAGAATGGAGATGCTGCTCCAATTCGTTCCATTGTTTGGTGAAAATGGAGAGAGCAGAGGAGAGGCAATTCAACTCGCCTACGCATGATTTAACAAGAGAAGAATGAGAGGAAGAAGACCAAGACAATTCCACTTGTTCTGCTGCTTCATCTTGCGATTGTGAAAATGGGACTTGCTCTACTTTCACACTCGCCATCATAGAGCAAAACCCAAAGTTAGGTAGATGATACTAGACGGAAAACAAAACACAACAGACAGCGTGCGTGAGCATAAAAGAAAAAGATCCGACGGGCAGAGTGAGGGAATTAATTAACCAAAAGGACACGTGGCCGCGTTGATTACGACCAGCGACCCCGACTCGCGCTCATTTAGTTGAGCACCAGCTTCATCAGGTGATCCCTACTCTGCCATTGATCCAAATCCAAAGGAAAGATTAACCGTTGATTTTTGCAGTCCTTCACCATCCATCCCATTCAAAGAGCAACATTGGATGGTCTTCCCCCATTACAATCTCCAAAAAGTTCTCCGGCGCCAAGTAATTAAAAAGAAGGAAAAGACAAGTGAGTTCGTCTCATTATCAAAAATTGGTCCTTCAAGTTTCAACCATATCGTCGCTGCCCCTATGTTAAAAATTAGGACTGCAACTCGAGCCGGGTTTTACCCGACCCGCATCGACCCGACCCGAAAATGGCCTGGGTTGGGTTCAGGTTTCATGGGTTTCGGGTCGAGCCGGGTTTGAAGGGGCCCGACCCGACCCGACCCGACTCGAGTTACATAAGTTATAGTATGTACATTTTTTTCCATTGTTAGTTAAAAGTTAAAAGTGAAAACCCACGCACCCACTATTATTGTGTGTGAGTGTAATTTCTGCTTCTATGAGTTGAGTTGATTCAGCATTTTTTGATTGTAATTACAACATTGTTTGATTACAGCATTGTTTGATTCAAGTGTAATGTGAGTGTAATTACATCATTGTTTGATTCAAGTGTAATGTGAGTGTAATTTCTGCTTCTATGAGTTGAGTTACCTTGCCAAACAAGAATTTTCATTAAAAAATTGCGTCAACATGAAAAAACCCGACCCGACCTGAGATTTATCATGGGTAGGGCCGGGTTTGAGAATCGTGGGTTTTCCGAAAAAAAACCCGACCCGAGATATTTCTCGGATAGGGTTGGGTTCTCCAAAACCCGACCCGCCCGACCCGAGTTGCAGCCCTATTAAAAATGATATGAAATGATGTATCCATAGCGACACTAAATCAAAGTGGATAACGCCTTTAACTTCGGAGCCACTCTTTCTAAACAGCAACTCACACTTACCTTGGCAAATGCCATTCACTTAAAAATCATTCTTCCACTAAAAATCATTGTTAGATAAGCTATTCTTTCTAAAGAGCAAACCACATTTACTTCTGCTCCTTCAGTTTGTACATCTGTGTGCAGGTTGTATCCTTTCATTAAAAAAAATATAGAGTTCTGAACTCCCATGTCCCAATTCTCGTGAAAGAGTATGTCTTCAGAGGAAAAAAAAAAAAAACTCTAGAATTGAAGAGCATCATCCTGACGCTGCTATTATTTTGATGATCATCATCCAATCCAATAGTGGGGATTGCAGTTCGTAAAATATTTTGCTCTATTCCATACTGTGCCATCATCCAAAGACACTTACAAACCATTTACTCCTTGAAAAAAATTACCTTGTTCAGACCTCTGCTACGCGAAAAGGAAGATATTTATCTTCATGCAAAGGCTATTTATTCACCATACAGAGAGTCAGCTCAATAAGAAGATATGATCATATGAGTCCAGAGACGCACTCATCAAATAGATGCTGGGATTATATTCTTATAAACCACACAATGAAAAAGACAAGTTGAACAAGAATTAATAAAAAAAGTATGAAGAGCAAGCTTTCATCAGAGCGGTGAAAAGAAAAGAAAATTCAAGAAAATCCTGTCAAGTGAGATTTGTCATCTCCTCCAAAGTTCGAAAAATAAAATATCAGAAAAAAAAAAAAAACTTTTATTTCTTAATTTTCAGATTAAATAAAGCCCTAGAAGCAGCACAGTGAGTTCAGCCCATTGTCAGAACATTGCAGTGACATATATTAGTTGCCTAAATAAATGATATTGTTTCATGAAGCTAAATAGACCTGATAAAGAGCATTTTTAAGAAATTTATAAACAGAAAAACAGAGCACACCTCAGTTCCTTAGTTGCCTGGTCATGGTTGAACCCGTTCTGGTTCAAAAGGACAGGTTTGAGTTCCCAAGGGCCAGTTTAGAAGGACCTTCAAATTATGATTATACCTCCTCTAAATTAACCATAATCATGTCATTACCCTCTAAATCGTGGAAAGAAAAAAAAAATCCATCACAAATGTTTTACTTGAGATCCAAACAAGGCCTAAAGGATTAAAAAAGTTAGAAGAGATCTGAAAGATGCCAAAAAATAAAAAGGATATAACACAAAACACAAAGACAATGACCTTCAAATGAAATTGAAGACCTGTTCCTCTGGAGTAGGTTGCTCATCATCAGACACTACAGGTTCTTTATAAAGAGATAGGCCTTCCAGATATGGTCAGTTCTCAGGTATCTGATACTCACCAGCATTGAGGAATACAGAACCACTTTCAATCAGTCAATGGAATTTTGCCATTTGAAATGCAGATCCACTGATGCACTTTCAATCAGTCAACTGATTAACGTCAACATTTTACAAAGATAAAAAATAAAAAATCAGACAATCCCCATATTCATGGCTTGTTTCGTTACATTCCCAGTGAAACCTAATTCAATATATCCAGATTTCTATCCAGGTCAACACAAAGGCCATAGAGTTCTGCTTGAATGTTTCTTCAGATTCATTAGATCTTGTTAACATGTAATATCCAATAAAAAAAACAAAAACAAACAAAAAAAAACTAGCCTCTGATTTTGTACTAAAGGACTGCTTTAGCATTGTGGATGGGGGATGTGCAAAACCCACATTAAATAGGTAATCACAGATCCATCCAGACCATAAAAAGCTCCGATCATGTTTACACAAATACAGGTCAAAGATGGCTTGCATGTCGAACTCCTAACAGCTGATATAGATGTCATGTTGGAACCAATGTCACCTGCCATGTTAGATCCATACAATTGTATTGTGATAATAGTAATAGCAGCTGCATAATTATGCAAGTCTTAAGGAACTCCCAGCTGTACCTCTTCTAGCTTGCTACGAAAAATGAACTCCACTTCTCTACGAAGGTTATCCATGTCAGTCGCAAAGTCTCTCCCGTCTTCATCTAACATTAACTCTTCCAATTGCACCCTCATCCTCTCCAGTGCTCCATCCAGACCGCAGAAGTCCTTGAAATCTAGCGCTTCGGTGCTAGTAAGTTCGAGTAGGCTCTTAGTTGCCATTAATGCCTGGGAAAAAAACATATTGTCAATGGCAGGAGTTAAAATGGGAAACACATCGGCATTAATCCCTGTTAAATCCACAGGATGATCCACATTGTTTCCCTAACAACATGCATAACGGGCTAAGTTGTAATGAAAAATCAACGACGAGAGATAGACCTTCTCCTGAAGATCAAGGTCAGTAGACGCCATCAGATCAACCACAGATTTCAAGAAGAGACGATTCTGGAAGAAATGAAGCTCTGCTTTATTTGTATTTTGCAATTGACCCTCCACTGATTCTGCAACTAGAGAGGCAACTAGCGAGGCGGATTTCCTACGAAGCCTGACATCGATACTAGAGTTGCCCATTATATCCTGCACGATGAAAAATCAATTGTCTTAATCAACAGACTTGGGTTTGTAATTTGAAACACTACTTTGATTCTCAATTAGTTCATCTTCTCTACCTGTAGAATCAAATCTCCACCTTCTGAATAGAACAATTCCTGGCCATCAACATTGCTTCTGATCACAGCTGAAACAGCATATAAAGCTTTGATGGCCTCTTCAATGGAACTGGATTTCACCATTATCATTAGTTTTCTCAGCGCTCCAAGTTCAACAATCTGGGACACATGTGTTAAGAATCAGTTAGATTAATTACCAGATATGACAGGAATGGCTGTTGGGTGAAGAAAAAAAAGGCAGCCCAGTGCACGAGAATGGTGAAACTATAGACAGGTAAAGGAAGTTAAAACAAGGCATAAGTAGGTAAATATTGACCAAATGTTGATGCAATGCAATCAGCTAGACAAATTTGTCCAAGTCAATGAGAAAGCCAAGCAGTGGAAGCATGATTTAAATATTTGTATAGAAAGTACAGAATAACCTGCTTCTGAACAACTGGGTTATTCTGACTGGCTTTTCCAAGAATCCATGCAGAGATTGTCCGTATCTTTGGCTCAGAATTATTGAGATCTTTAATTACCGCAACAAGGCCTCCCAGTTTGTTCAGATCTAATAAGATAAAACGCATTATATTAGCTGCATAATCATTGTTGTAATGAACATCACAAGCAAGCAACAATGTATTTTCTTGAGAGATTGCAACTTGGACTAATCATTCAAGCCGCTGCCAGCACTAACATTTCTCATAGACAAAGCTTCACAAGGAAGTATGATGCAAGGTTTTTTGCACTTCATTCAAAAAAAAAGAAGTTATGCCTTATATAGTCCCATTAGTAACAACGGAAACTAAATAAGGATTTCAGCAGTTTGAGGAATCTCATGAGCATATGGAGTCACTAGATCTCAGAAATGATGCAGTAACCAACAAGCATGAAAGCTGATGAATCAATCCATAAATATTAAGCAAACTAGCAAATAAAACTGGCAAAGGAAGTGATACTCTGATAATGGGATTTAGAAGTGTCCACATTGTGCTAGATCACCAGGCTGAATCTTTTCGGTTGTGTTTAGAGAAAGTGGGCCTGAATGTCGTGCAAAAAGTGAAGTTTTTTTTTTTCTCATTTCAAAAAAAAAAAAAAAAAAAAAAAAAAAAACATCAGTGACATTTTGTTCACATGATAGTGGCGAATGGATCCTACAATGTCAACACATTCTTTAAGGCCCCGTTTCTTTCGACGTAAAATGGGAGTAAAATAAATTTTATGACCATTTTTACCAAACGCAGCCTAAGCAGTGAATGCTTCCTGTAATTCCCAGTAACCCATAAAAGCTATGAAGCATGGGTACAGGTACGGGGTGCGGGTACGACACGACACGGGTACGTGGGTACGTGATTTTCCAAAAAAAGGGGTGCGGGTACGTTCCGGTACGCCGAATATAATGATATATTTTAATATTTTATTATATATTTATAAAAATTAAAAAAATAATTGGACAACAATCAAATAACAATAACATCACCAAAATGGAAAATTCTAATATTACTCATCATTTCATAAGTGATTAAGTTCCATATTTCATAACATGAGGCATCAATACATCACTCATTAGAAAAAAAGTCTGTCGTCAGGGTGTTGACTAGTGTGTTGACCAGTGCCTGACAAGATGAATAATTTTTAGAGACCAAATTATGAAATTTTTTATACCGGCTGTTGAGATTTAATAATGTTTGGACATGATAGATTTTATGAATTTTTAAAATTTGAAAAATACCCCACCGTTTGGAAGTTACGAAAGTTGAAATTTTGACCCGACCCTTTTTCTTCGAATTTTGTACTAGAACAGGAGAGTTGACTTTTTTTCCTTTTAGATTTGGGCTTGAAACTATTTTTAATAAATCAAAATGAGGGGTATTCCGTTATTTACATGTAAATCTTAAGTAAATGGACATTTACTTAAATGGTTTACAAGTAAGTACTAAGTGCAGGAGAGGAGAGAGAAGAAGCAGGATGTGTCGGGTACGCGTGGGTGAACACCCTAAACGCACCCGACACACACCCAACAACCAAAATTGTTTTTTTTTTTCCTTTCTAAATATGGTTACGTATCCAAGGCGTACCCGAACGTACCTGCACCCAATACGTGTCGGGTACGGGTACTGGAGCCCCAGAGAGTACCCGTGCTTCCTAGCATAAAAGGAAACCACCACCATTCACATAACTAATCGTTTCCCTGTTTTCCTTTTGTCCCTCCAGCTGCTGGCCAGACGCAATGCACAAGGTAATTGCCCGCATGTATCCTTAAAAAGAGCCAGGTTCCTAGCATATTGTAAAAATCAATTTGATATATACATTAGGATTTACTCTTAAACCTTGAAAGTCGGGTTTGATAAAGTCCATGTTATATGATCAACTTTTGCAAACACAATGACTGGACTGAATCCAGTTAGAAGATAAGGAAGGAGAAGGAGAAAAAGAAGAGTGAGGGAGAAGATGGTGAGATTCTCCACTAACGAGCTCTCCCATGTAATATGGTGTATACATAGAGCCCAAGTAGGGTCACATGGTACAAAGACTATAATAGCCTCTAATCATACACGTAATGACCACAATACCCTTCAACACTCCCCCTCAAGCTAGAGTGTATATTCGCCCTCCGTACCTGTGTATATATTACAGAACTCCATCTTGTTACAAAGAAAACTACAATAAACAATTATAATACCCATACAACAAAAAAGGCAATAATCCCATACACACAGCCAGCTTGGTACAACACTCCCCCTCAAGCTGGTGTGGTGAAAACATAGTGAAAAACATAATAAAAAAGAGCAACGGCCACAGAGGGTACAATGGCGAGATCAACGGCCATAAAAAACAACAGCTCCCCCAGAATGATCACGACGGCGAGAGAGTCTCCCCCTGAATCAAAGCACCGCTAACAAATCCGCACACCAATAATGATTGAACAGAGGCACCTCGGCAGGGAAACAACAACGATCTATCGAACAAAATAAGCACACCAAAGGCGCACACGAACAACGGCAAAGAACCACGAGTAAACATCAACAGAACAACACATTGCCAAGGGAAGAACTCCAACCACCAGAAAGGTTTCAAGAGCCAGCAACTAACTAACAAACAGGACGATAGAAAATCAGCCAATCACAACAACGATCAACAACTAGCGTTCAACAAAGGGGCGCACAACAACCAACCGACAACGACCAAACAATACGTCGCCTGGACAACAACGAGGCTGAAAGCAATGCTAATGACTGAGCATATAGCCACCAACAACAACAAAGCCGAATACATCGCAAACGACCGGCATATAGCCACCAACAACAACAAGGCTGAAAGCAACGCTAACGATCGGGCATATAGCCACCAACAATATGGATTGCAACGCAAACCACTACAACGATAACAAATGCGTAAAACTACGCAAGGCAACTACACTCACGTGTAGAAACACCAACAAGGTGGATTGCAACGCAAACCACTACAACAACAACAAAGGCATAAAAGTACGCCAAGCAACTATACTCACCATGTAGAAGCATCAACAAACACGACTCGCAAAGTGAATCCACCAACAACCAACAACAATCAACAAACCAACAATCCAACCAACCAACCAATGACGGGAACCTCATGACACTCCAACAAAGAGGGTGATACTACATCATCCCGGAGACGACGACAAGACATAATAGGAAGAACCACCAACAAAGGAGCAACCATAAAGGTAACCAAACCATTGTTACCAGATTTGCCATCCGCCCTCTGACCCACGATCCGGGGTCGCAAGATCCCAAACGTGGTTCGCTAGCGACCCGGATCGCCAAAAATGACAACCCGCGGGAGAGAAAGAGAGGGATGCATATAGACTAAGGGAGAAATGGAGAGAGCTACAAATTTTATATATTTTGGGTTGGATTGGAACTAGAGCTTTCTTTTTCTTTTTTTTAAATATGTAGGGCATACATGATGTTTTTTATTTTGTTTATTAAATGGTTGTAGTATGGACTATGGAAGGATATTCATATATTCCAACGGGAACTGTCTTTTTGAAAAAATATGTATGACATAAATGAGATTTTTATATTTTGTGTACTAAATATATGTAGTGTCTATTATGGAATAATATTCTTGTAAAAATATATGAAATTATATATATATATATATATATATATATATATATATATATATATATATATATATATTTGTGTGTGTAGAGAGAGAGTGTGTGTGAGTTCAAATTACCGCTCCAAACTGATCGCGGCCCGAATAACGAACCAACATAGCATACCCCCATCGTACTGCGTACCGGGCTAGTATCGTACCCCGTACCCGTTCCCGTACCATGTACCGGAACGAACCGCGTTCCAGGTAACATTGAACCAAACCAACAAGGAAGACGAAACTATATCATGCGAAAATGACAACAATACAACACGACAACAACAGAACAACACTCCATCCATGGAACATTCAACACTCCCCCCTCAAGTTGAGGTTCGGCCTCAACTTGCAACGAAAAGAATAACATTAAGGTACAACATCCCTCTTGGACATTTCATAAAACACTTGGCATGCGCCTTTGACATCAACACAAATGTCATAAAACGCAACTAGGACAAATTACGAAATGACAAAGACGGATGGACGGGAGGGGAGAAGGGATTTAAGACCATAAAGAAATGGAGGATTTAAACCATAAGAGAGGGGGTTGTGGAAACTAGAAGGAACTCAACAATGGACTAAGATGTAGAAAAGAAAGAGATTTAGAGATTTAGAAAAAAGGAGAACAATAAAGGAACTTATAGATAGAGTAAGAATATACAAGAAGGGATCTTCTGCTTGGTTTTTTTTTTGTGTGTGTGTGTTGTGGAAAAATGGATGGATTTACAAATAGTAATTACAAAAAAAGGGAGGGGTTTAGGAACTCACAAGAAGGGAAGGGGTTAGGGGTTAGGGTTTTACGGATTTAGGGTGTGGGGTTCACGATTTTAGGGTTTAGGGTAAGGGTTTCACGGATTTAGGGTGTGGGGTTCATGAATTTAGGGTTTAGGATGTGGAATTTACAGATTTAGGGTTGAGGGCTGAGCCAGGGTTTCACGGATTTAGGGTCTGAGTATGGGTTCCATAGATTTAGGTTCAAGGTTCTCGGATTTAGGGTTTAGGGTTTGGGAAAAAAAGGAGAACTAACGGCTACGGTGGAGATAGGGGTGGTGGCCGAAGGTGGTGGAGGTCGATGGAGGTGCCGCCAGAGGAGGTCACCGTTGGAAATGGAGATGGTGATGAGGGACTCTTTCTTTCTTTTTCCTCCCTTAGGATCTTATCTCTAATACCATGTTAGAAGATAAAGAAGGAGAAGGAGAAGAAGAAGAGTGAGGGAGAAGAGGGTGAGATTCTCCACTAAGGAGCTATCTCATGTAATATGGTGTATATATAGAGCCCAAGTAGAGTTAAATGGTACAAAGACTATAATACCCTCTAATCATACACGTAACGACCACAATACCCTTCAACAAATCCTTTCTCTGAAAGATTATCAACTACATAGTCGACAAGTCAAAATTGTTCGCATTTAGACAAAAATACTCCAAAACACTGTTTAAAAACTCACCAAGTCATTCACCAACTCGCTCGAGTTGACTAAGTTTTACTTTGCTCAAGGTTCTCTTCCAAGTACAAGATTCTCCTTACCATGTCATTCAAAATATCCTTTGACTCACCCAAGTTAATGAAATAAATTACTGCATCAATACTTAAATCGACATCGACTTGAAGTTTTTAAACATTTCTCCTCAAGATGATTCCTACTTTCCTTCACAAAAGCACCAGGATTGTTCACATCATTTTGGAGAGCCATTAACCACATAAAATAACATGTCAACACTGGGATAAAGGATATTTTGCTGTCATTTGATTTGACATTGTAATTTGGGGAAGTACATATAGAAAAGATGGTTGCTGCATGTTATAGGATATTGGAGATGGTCACTTGGGTGCCATTAAGCCAGGGCGCATGGCATTAATCATATATTCACTGCTTGATGCTGACAGAGCTCAAGGCGTTGTTCCTTGGTCATGGTTTCATGATTCCGTTCTAGCCTATTATCATACAAGGGAATTGACATCCACACTCCCTAGTCTCACTCATGAGTCATGTCACTCTATAGCTCTTACTTTAAAGGTTTTAACAAGGAAGCAGGAATCGCATAGCAAAAGGGGGAATCATGGTTTTAACAAGGAAGCAGGAATCGCATAGCAAAAGGGGGAATCATGATTCCCCAATACGTGATTCAGAATTGTGAATCGTGACGCTTCCCCAAAAAGTGAGAATCATGTTTCTAAGCGGGGGAAACGCGCTTCCCCAAAATGGGAATGCGCTTCCCCGTCGCATTCCATCGTTTTAATTTTATGGGAATTACAAAAATGGGAAACACGCTTCCCCTTCGCTTCCTTTCGCGCTTCCCTTCATGCTTCCTGCTTCCCACCATCCCGGGAGACTTCACTTCCCGCTTCCGCTTCGTTTCCCTCTCTGGCAACCTTGGGTTTTAAATTTCAGTTTTGGTTTTGGTCACCATAGAAACGGAAAATTTTTGGTTTCAGTCAGAAATTTCAGTGAAAATCCTATAAATCACAAAAGGGTATGTGAAACAAATGCAAAAGATAGAATTTTAGGATGAACTTTCAGAAAATGCTATAATAAGCAATCACAAAAGGGTATGCGAAACAAATGCAAAAGATAGAATTTTAGGATGAAAGTTCAGAAAATGCTATAATAAGCAAAAACACATGCTTATAAAAAATCACATAAGCAAGACATCGAAAATACACACCTATAAAAATAACACATAAGCAAGACATCGAACATCTAATAAAATACGTTGGTGAGCGCATGTCTAGAATTGTAAGGTTCATTATAAACTTAAATGTATACAACCCCATAAATGTAGGATACATAAAGGGAAATGATATCCCCCCTGGCGGATAAAATCCCCAGGGGGGGGGATGATGTAGGAAACTACTTCATTCATTAATTCCATAAATAAAATACAATATAAAGATGGGATAATATAATGTAACAAAGAAATTTACATGTATCAGATATGTTTACATGTATAGTATTTGATAATACACCTGTATGATATTTGATTAATAGTGGAAAAATAACCCTCATTTGCTTTTCTATTAATTGTACCTATTCGAAAAAATAAGTAAATTTGGTTGCGCGAGAGGCAAAGTTTTCCTATTATTATACAAAAATACAAAAAGACCCTTCGATTTAGATTATGACATAATTAAGTTTTTACGTTCAAAAGTTACAGGGAAATGATATTTTTCACCCCCCACCCCGCGTTAAATGGATAAAATCCCCCCCCTTTAACGGTTTCTGTGAGAATGGCTCACTGCTTGAGGATAAATTCACCCCCTTTAACGTTTTTCTTTGCCTTTAAAACTTAACAGATAACGTTGTGTGTGTGTGTGTGTGGGGTGGCGTGGGGGGGGGGGAGGGTTTTATCCGTCAGAGGTGGGAAATATCACTTCCCAAAAAAAAAAACATTTATAAGATATTTGATAACTTAAGGGAAATTCACATTTATAGGATTTTAAATGGCCATAAGAAGTTTACATCTAATAACTATGGAGAAATTTACATAAGAAATTTAATGGTATAAATTAATTCACCACTATAAAGTATTTATTAATTAAAGAAAACTTTATATTATAAGGATTTAATAGATCATGCACACAATTCGATAGTTTTAAAGAAATTTACACGAATGGATGACCCAAACCCTAAACTTTAAAGTTTAAACCCTAAATAGTGGGGAGAGTAATTGGATAATCCAAGCCATTCATTTATTGGGCCCCAACTTAAATAGGTTGTACCCAAACAACATTAGTCCCATCAAGGTAAGATCTGTTTTCAGTTATTTGCTTGGTCCCATATTGAATAATTTATTCCTTGAGATTCAATTGAACATGAAGACATTTCTTCCTTCACGAGAAAGGTTGGGGTCAGTGCTCCCCACAACAAGAAAAAGAAAAAGAAATACCCACACCGATGCTCCCCAAGGAATACAAGGTAGCATCAATATTTAAAAAAAAAAACAACTATGACAAGAAGAAATGTTCGAGAAGTACATTTACCATTCGCGTTATCTATAGGCTCAACAAGAATCAGAAGCTCCTCTAATGCACGATGGCGATCTTCCAAAGAAAGGGAAGAATTATTCAAGTCTGCTATTGCTATTTGCATCAATTCTGCATCCGATGGCACCTTCAACTTCTCCATCAATTCCTGCTTGTTCAGAAAGCAACAAAAAACCCGATTAAGCACATTTTCCTAACTTTCATAATCCATGTGAACAGTATGATTCAAATGTAATTACTATATAAAGCAAAACACAAACACAACAGGCAGTCTAAAATTTAACATCCAACACTGAGATGCACAAGAAACAATAGCCATCATGCTGAGAATAGGCATGCATTTCTCTGGATGTAAACATGGTATTCCTTGGGCTTTCTTCGGACTTTCATATACTCAACTCAACTCAACTCAACTCAACAAAGCCTTTGTCCCAAACTAGTTGGGGTCGGCTAAATGAATCCTTTAGAAAAATTTCATGAAAAAGGTGAAAGTAATTGGGTTCTTCTATGTGGATCATTTTCTTCCATTCTTCGGACTTTTATATATGGGCCAAAATCGGTTAATATAGAAAAATTTGCCCAACCTCCTCTTTCCATCACAATTTTTTCTTTCTATTTTTTTGAAAGATAACATAAACCTATAAAATCAAAGAGGAAAGAGTACAATGGAAGAGAGTATGTTGGCCCCAAGATACATAAACAAGGGACCAAAAAGAAAAACAAATGCTAAAAACTAGTGAAGGGGAATTGCTATCCCAACACAAAGAACATCTCTATCCGTTCATCTTGCTATTTGGTCCGTGCTTCAAGAGATGTGCAATTAAGACGAAGTAGAGGCCTATTCATGTCCCAAATTTCCAATGTGAAGTTTGCCAATTACTACATAACTGCTTTGGGATTAAAGCCTACAAGATACCATTAGCAGAATTGTATTCCACCCAAAGTGGACCAGATAACTCCTCCATAAAAATACAAAGCCCCCAGCAGCACACACTTCAGGTTCATTGGAATCAGGATTACCAGTGGGCCAGGAGTAATCCTTACAACCTAAAACAATTTGTTCCCAAACACCTATAAATGGTAGTGGGGCCCGGTTGCCTCCAGAACTAAAATTGTGAGAGGTATCCATCTAGCCTCAACATTATCCATATTGGACAGATCAAAGCAAATTCCCTCCACTTGTGTAAGATACCACAAACTAAAACTCATAAAAATTGTTTGCAAGGCCCAAATTGGATGAGAAAAAAATTCAATGTCAGTCATCGACTATGGAGCAAAACTTCTATTCCCCAATATTCTTAATTCCTCTTGTTTCCATAATAATCCCCATACCACCACAATGGAGAGATTTTCTGAGGAACCTTCCATTTATCCTCATCTATAGATTTTATCCATTCACGAAGAGCACCAATCTACCGTAAACAAATACTTCTGCAGGCCCAATGTATTGTGTTAAACACAATACGAAACTGATACTTGTACCAGATACTTCCTGAATAATTTGTTGGTCAGATAACTATCATTTTTCAAACAAATGTCACTCTCTTCGAACTATCACGTTGTCTGCCTGTTAGAGTCTCATATTTGTAACTATTTTATAACTTAAGATATGTGAGTCCCATAGGTGCTATTTTAGAATTATTATTAATTCCATCTTCTAACTTAAATCTAGTTAAGTACCATTAGGAAAAAGCTAAATCTAGTTAAGTTATATGTTATTATGTAAATGTCTTATTTTTTATCTCATTATATAAGATACCCGTATTCATATCTATATCTTGGATTATGGAAAATGCCAAATCGCATCTCCTTTTTTGTGCATGTATCCGTGTTCGTGTCCATATCTGAATATCATAGTGCTGAATATCATATCCAGAAAGAAAAAAAAAACTCAAAGCATCTAATAATATGACAAGCCAAGAAGGATCACGCTAAAGGAATTGCAGAGCCCATGCAAATCAGGTTTATAACGGGCCACCAAGGACCACATTGAAGAAATTCTAACATTGTACAGTCTATGCAAACCTCGTTTTGGTGAAAACACCACCTTATATCACAGCAAAAAACCATATTAGTGACCAGTGTACTAGATGAATACAGGGACAGACACTTGAACAAACAGGAACCTGATTAAGGACTCTATCCGACTATTTTGATGTTAGTTTTCATGCTTTCAACGTTTTAACAGAACAACTTAAGAGCGATAAGGTAAAATCCATTATTGACACTTTTTTTGGATCTAAGATAGCATAATTGTACTACACAATGGGGTGTCAAGTTCAAGGAGAATAGCAGATGAAACAATATATTCTAAGAAATCCCACTGATATCAACAGTAAACCATCATTTGATACCTCATACCTCAGGAGAAAATGGATATCTGACTGGGGAAGCAATTACAAGTAGAACTCTCCAAGGGAAGTCTAATGTGATACACACATGAACAGAGTGCATTCCCCTCCAATAGAGGTAAAGCTTTTTTATTCCCGAAATACTGAACGGTTATCAATATATTTAATATGCAATAATCATAGTACCACTAGCGCTACTAAACTCACAATATTCAACGAGCATTGGTATGAGACAGACTATCTTAATGCAGGACATACATACACAATTCTCACCTTTATTTCTAACTGACGATTTTTCAGCTCATTTGCAGACAGACGTTGAATATCATTTGCTGTTTCCTTCAGCTTTTCTGTATCAGAATGGCCTAGTTCATTTGAAAAATAGAAGGAAAAGGATTATTTAACTTCAACATAAAAGACACAAGGTACATTACACAATACAGTATCAAAATGAAAAACAATAGCTATAAGACTGACTTATCCTCAAAATTATTACAACATGGGGCTCTTATTTGAAAGGTCATGTTCAACATATATGATGGATGGTGGCAGAAATAGATAAAAATTATCAGTAATCAAAGTTCACCATCAAATTAAGATGCACTCAATCATGCAGGTTGAAACACAAAGATTAAACTCAAGAGAAGATAAAATTTTTGTAAATTTTCAACCCCTTTGAAAAGGATTAAGTTTCTGAAGGAGGTTCTTTTCAGTACAATTGCTGAAAAGGGAAGCAAATCCCTTCCTGGTTGTTTTTTCTAAGATTTAGGAGTCCAAGCAAATCATATCTTCCATTTCAGTTGGTTTCTATGTTGCATCCGTATGGGTATGAGTGCCAGAATTCAAGACGAATATCGAGTATTGGATTCAGGAAACCTAAAAACGAAAGGTTTGTGGATTCGCCAAAATAGTTTAATCAATTCTAGAATTTTAATGTTTTTTACATAATTATAAAGTTATAACTTATAACGAGTAATATATCGGAATTTTAAATAGGTTAATAAGTAAATATAATGCTTAAATTCCATATAAAAAACTTACTGTTAGGATGGATATAGCTCAAAACATGCGGTAAATTGTAAAGTTGTGGTAGTAGTATTTAAAAAATATTGATAAAAGAATCTAGAAGTGTGAGAAAGAATCCCAAAGTATTAGAATCTGAGATGTGTCTGATACGGGTACTTCTCTGGTTCTCCCATTGAGAAAAATAGATGTAAAATGGGTTGGTTGCATCCAGCATATTCATGGGGAAGGAGATGGAATGGAAAATAATTTAGCAACCCATAACATTGGAATTATACGCCTAAATTCAGTGTTTAAAAAACTACCAAAGTTAATCATTGACTCGCCCAAGTCAACTAGGGTTTTAATCTTGGCCGAGCTCACATCCACATAAATAAAATTCTTGTTTATGTGTTTTAGCGATCAATCACAAGATTTCATATACGTAGGAATCAAATTAGGAAATAAAAATACAAGTGAGAATCTCAGCGGAATAGTAAAATTTCGTTCAATTTTCTGGAAGTATCCAGAGTGGAACAGTCGTTCCTTAATTGTAGAGAAGAAAGCAAATAACAGACACAGTTGTAGTAGGAGGACTAGGAGGGAATCATAGTTCATTTGAATAAGAAAAGGGTGGGTATACCTATCGCCCACTGAAACATGGAGTCGAAGGAAGGGAAAGAGTGGTCCTCCTGGAAATCATCCTTGTTGTCTTGGAGAGGGGGCAATTCTTCAGCCTCCTCCTCCGCTGCTGCTGCCTCCTCGTCCTTGCCCGGCGCCCAAAATAACCCTCCCGAAGAAGACTTGTTTGCTAGCTCTGCTATGCACAAACCCATCATCATCATCATTGA
This sequence comes from Tasmannia lanceolata, assembly GCF_043159265.1. Classification (NCBI taxonomy): domain Eukaryota; kingdom Viridiplantae; phylum Streptophyta; class Magnoliopsida; order Canellales; family Winteraceae; genus Tasmannia; species Tasmannia lanceolata. The sequence continues at coordinate 137,733 of NW_027518678.1, forward strand.
AACCAAGAGGAAGAAGAAAACAACCTTGGCCATAATGTTACTAGACAACAACACAATTGCTTCGCATCAGGAACTAACCCATAATTTATTTATTTATATACAACCATCCGCTAATCGCAATTGTAGATGAGCGATTGCGCGTCTCAATCAATACGTGGCACTTGAGATCTGGACCGTTTATCTGGACCAGTTTGTACGACGGGAACCTCATCCGACTGACCCACAAATTTTAATTTTAAAACCCTTCCTTAAATAAACTACCTTACTTGAGGAATGCTAGATTTACATGCGCCCATTGCTCAATTTCCATTTTTATGACACTTGGGTTTCCACTCTTCTCAGATGTCTTTTCATTAACAATAGAGATTGCTTAAATAAGCAATTACATATAAAGATGAACATAAGAAAAGAGAAAAGATAAGATTTATCTTAACTAGCCTAATCTCTCGACCTAAAGATAAGGATTATCTTAACTAAAGAAAATCAATCTAGGAAACCTAATCTCACCCTTTCATAAACCAATGGTCAGATCTGACATATCTTAACACTTATAATCCTAATTTTCTGTGCCATCTTAAGTGAGAGTTGACCAATTGGGGCGTCCTTTACTCCCTTTTCTGCAAGGCCTCTTGTGAGTCTAGCATTCCCCACCTTATGAATGTAAATTTCTCTAGTATGCAAATTTCTTTATAGTTATTAAACACCTTACACTTTTCCATACTATATATAATGGTAAATTTTAGGTGGCCTTAAGGTTATTTGAAACTTTTTTTTTTTTTTTTTCAACGGCTGGGGTTAATTGAAACCTTATCTATTATAAGTCTTAAGAAGCATTTTAATGCCTTGGCTTAAGCATCAACGCATCACCTACTTTCTTGGTTGTATTATGAAAATCACCGAGGCAGAGTCTAAGTGTTATCTATAGTTTGTCTTCTTTTTTCTTTAATTTTCCTTTTTATGGATATCCAAACCACATTCAAAAGTTTTTTTTTTTTCAAAAACTAACCGATGCTTTTCTGAAACTATTTTTTCCCCTTTTCTCTATAATTCTTGGATGTTATGGAATAATATTAAAGCCTCTACCATTGAGCCTCAAGGTTGGAAAAACTGATGCATACTAAAATTCTCTGGAATTCTTGGGTGCTATGAAATTCATTGGCCCAAAATTGAGTTAAAACTTGAATATATAACCTTTTGGTTTGACCTTGCCGCACACTTTCTATTAGGGTCTATTCCAGTGAGGGTAAATACGAGGGATTAATCCACTTTAGGGTAAACCATTTCGGTGTGATCTACTTACCATGCATTTGTTTACTTTTTGTTGTTTCATTATAGAAAGTAAATAAGGAGGATGTATTATTTCTAGTGTACCTGAACCACATATTGCAGAGGCTAAATGTCATAAAGGTATTTTAATCATATTCCATTACTCAGGGGCATTTTGGTCATTTTCTTCCAATATATAGGGACATTTCCGTCCTTTTTAATGGTGCAAGAGTATTCTGGTCATTTTTTCATGATACGACGTATTTTGATCATTTTTATGTCATGGGGGTATTTTAGTCATTTTAGATGACTCAGGGGTATTTCGGTCATTTTACCCTATATGGGGGTATTTCGATCATTTTATATCATAAGGGTATTTTAGTCACTTTCCATGACTCGAGGTATTTTGATCACTTTTATCTCATGGGGATATTTCGGTCATTTTCCATGATGCTGGGGTATTTTGGTCACTTTTTACCTGATGTATTTCCATGATGATGGGGGTATTTTGACCATTTTTATGTCATAAAGGGTATTTAGTTATTTTCCATGACTCAGGGTTATTTTGGTCATTTTCCATGATATAAGGGTATTCTGGTCATTTTACCCGATACGGCGTATTTTGATCACTTTTATCTCATGGGGTTATTTTAGTGATTTTTCATGACTCATGTGTATTCTAGCCATTTTTACCCTATATGTGGGTATTTCGATCATTTTTATGTCACAAGGGTATGCAAGTATTGGAACTCGGTGGTTTTTTCCCTCTATTTCATCCCCCACCCCATGATTTGGACTTTATTGCTCAAATGCTTGTTACTACATGCATAAACAAATCAATACCTTGTATCTAGTCTGTTTAGTAACTTCTACTTTTGCATGGCAGGGATGCTCGTTCTCTCAATTTTTTCTGCATGAAATCTTGATCATTATTATTCAGTTATTGATGTGTTGGTCCTATTGGTATTCTTCCTCCTTTTTCTTTTTTCCCTCCTGTGATTGGATACCAAATTAATGCAATCTGATGGCTTGATATCCTCAACATATAACCAAGATGATCCTATTCAAACATGCCCAATCTACCTCCAAGATGATCCAACGGTGGAATATGTGAGATCCAACCATTGGGTTGGGTTAAGATCTCACCATTTATATTGGATCATCTAGGAGGTAGATTGGTCAAGTTGAGGTAATCTAGGTAGATTATGAAAATAGGTTGATTAGGCAACTAGGTTGGATTAGATTGGTCAGGTTGATTGGGTAATCTAGGTAGATTAGGCAACTAGGTTAGATTAGAATACTATCTTTCCATAGTTATCAAGATTTGTTTCTATGCTTGTCACATAAGTCCTCGATATGAGAACTATTGAATCTCCGTAATTGCATCCAAGTTTAGTGAAATTCTTAAATTTTTTCATGGTATCAACAATCCGGCCTACTACTGACCAAAACCCATAGAGAGTTATTCTCCACGGACGACAGCTGATGCAACCGTCCGGACGGCCCCAATCTGTCATCATCAATGGCTATTGCAATGCTCTCTTTAGGAACTCAAAGCATTCTATTTTTAGAAATGTCCTGTATTCTGTTTTCTAGCTCCTCATTGCCTTTCTTCTTGCGTCGTTCTTCCTTACAAATCCAAATCTCTTGGTCATCTTCTACTTTCTCAACCTATGCCCCTGCTTCTCAAACCAAAACCCACTTCCCTGCCTATCTCTCTATTAGATTCGCCCACAAATAGCTTGTGGGCTTCTCATACCGTCATACAAGATGCCAGAGGATGAAGACAGACTTTGCAAAATGTCCACTTGTTGCCAATTCCCCGGTTCTTACCGGAACAAATGTCTTTAGTCAGAACCCAAGTCAGTGTTGTTGCGGCAAGACCCCGCCGCTAGAAATCCGGTTATCAGAGACTACTCAAACCAATTAACAACAAATAGCCTCCGGCAACCAACGGAATTAGCCCAAACGAGTATGTGCACAAGTCAAGAGTATGGAAATAAAGGAAGAAAGCAAGAGAGCAAGAGATTTACGTGGTTCGGCACTTTGGCCTACTCCACGGGCAATCCAACAAGTAAACTTTACTATCAACAATGGGAAATTACAAACAAGGGTTAAAACCCTTACCTCTCCAACAATGGTGAAAACCCCACCAACACCCTCTTCTTACAAATCAAGCAAAAGCACAACTCCCTCTTTACAATGTCTTCACAAACCCAAAAACGCCATAAAATGAACCCTAATAACCTTGGATTAAAGCCCTTACAAGAGAAGAAGAAGAAGAAACTCTTGGAGAAAGAAAACCCTTTTCTTGTAGAGAAAAGCCCCAAAATCCCTTCTTTTGAAGAATCACCCAACTATAGATAAAACCCTCTTTAGTAGACATAATAAACACATTCCAAGAATGCCCCTCCAAAAGAAAATATTACCAAGTGTTTTTATATCACTTTTCCAACAATCTCCACCTTGATAGAAAATCACTACTTGCCATTGCCAACACCACCAAATTCACCTTGGCATAATACCGAGAGAAGTCAAGCTCCACTCCAACTTCTCTCCTTGAACCACCTTGGTAAGCATATCCACCACATTCTCTTTGGTTCCCACTTTCAACAGTCGGATTCTTCCGTTTTCAATGACTTCCCGAATGTAGTGATATTGGACGAATATATGTTTGATCCTTCTGTGATTAACCGGATTCTTAGCCAAATAAATAGCACTCATGTTACCACAAAACAAATCCATGGGTTTTGACTTAATGCCAATCTCACCCATCAAACCTTGAAGCCAAACCACTTCCTTACAAGCTTCCGTTGCCGCCATGTACTCGGCCTCGGTAGTTGATAATGCCACCGTTGTTTGAAGTTTAGACATCCAACTTATCGGCCCATTAGCAAATCGAAAAACGTAACCCAAAGTAGATCTTGCTCTATCACGATCATCGGCATAACTTGCATCAACAAACCCTTGAATTGATGCTGAACTTTTGCTAAAAGTAATGGAATAATCACTTGTGCCTCTCAAATACCGAAGCACCTATTTTGCCGCTTTCTAATGCATCTTTCCGGGATTAGCCATGAACCTACTTAATACACCAACCGAATGAGCAATATCCGGTCTAGTACACACCATTAGAAACATCAAACTCCCAACAACACTTGCATAAGGAAACCTAGCCATGAGCTCCTTTTCTTCTTTTGTCTTTGGACTATCATCGGAAGACAACTTGAAATGTGATGCCAATGGGGTTTTAACCGCCTTTGCCTTGCTCATGCCAAACTTGTCAAGCACTTTCTCCACAAATCCCCTTTGTGAAAGTGACAAGGTTCCATGCCTTCTATCTCTTTGAATCTCAATACCAAGTATTTGCTTGGCCGGACCAAGATCCTTCATTTCAAACTTCTTGCTCAAACACCCCTTGAGCTCTTCAATCTTAGTCTTGTCCTTGGACACCAAGAGCATATCATCCACATACAAAACTAAGATAATGAATGTACCATCATCAAAGAATTTCATATACATGCAATGATTATAGTCACTTCTTTGATAACCAAGACCCAACATAAAATAATCAAATGTCTTGTACTATTGTCTTGAAGCTTGTTTTAGTCCATATAAGGACTTTTTCAACTTGCATACAAGCTCCACCTTGCCTTTTTCAACAAAACCTTCCGGTTGCAGCATGTACACCTCTTCTTGAAGATTACCATGTAAGAACGCCGTCTTTATATCCATTTGCTCAAGCTCTAAGTTATGCATTGCAACAAGCCCAAGCACCAACCGAATAGTGACAAACTTTACTACCGGAGCAAATATTTCAAAGAAATCAATGCCTTCCTTTTGTGCAAAGCCTTGCCCTATACATTTTCACATTGCCATCTACCCCTTTCTTAAGTTGGTACACCCACTTGCAACCAATTGCCTTTCTACCTTGCGGCAACTCTACCAAGTCCCATGTTTTGTTCTTTTGAAGTGCTTGCATTTCTTCTTTCATAATCTCTTTCCAACTTTGAGCATCATTTCTATTAATGGCATCTTGAAACGAGCTTGGTTCTTCATCCAAGGCTATCAAAGTTCTAAGAGTACCAGGGTCAACATAATCTTTGAACTGTTCCGGTAAACGACTTTCTCTTGAAAACCTTCTTTGAGAAGATTCCACTACTTCCTCTTCATCATCAACCGGTTCTTCATCTTGATTTTCCGGTTCTATACCTTGATCACTAAAATCCATGGGAACATCTTCATTGGTAACACCCTCATTTGAAGAAGAACTTGAAGGTTGAATTTGAAATTCACGGGTATCTTCAACAATAGACTTTTCTTTCTCAAGCCTCTTTTCCAATCCCCTCATCAACATTGAGGATTCATCAAAGTGCACATCACGACTTATGATGATCTTGCGGGAATTTGGATCCCACAACCGATACCCTTTTACATTCTTCCCATATCCCACAAAAAAACATTTCTTTGATTTTGGATCAAGTTTAGTTCTATGACAACTTGGAATTAAAGCATATGCATCACAACCAAATACTTTCAAATCGGAATAATCATAAGGAGTTCCGAACCATACCTCATTTGGTGTCTTCTCATCCAATGCCATTGAATGAGACGTATTCACAAGATAGCATGCCGTTGATACGGCTTCGGCCCACAATCCTTGCTCTAAGCTAGCATTGCTCAATATAGCCCGAACCCTATCCATCAACGTTCTATTCATGCGTTCTGCTACGCCATTTTGTTGAGGAGTATACACCATTATGTAATGCCGAACAATTCCTTCATCCTTGCAAAATTTAATGAAATTCTAAGGGTAGGCCCGAGTACTATTCTAATGGCAACTTATGAGAAGGGAAAATTAGGTTCCTAACAAGTTTTAAGCTTTTGAAAACTCTAACCCAATTTTGAAGATTAATAGATCAACACACAAGTTAAATCCTAAGTGCAATACAAATGTAAAGCAAGAGATAAGAGAGAGTGCACTCGAGATTTAAAGTGGTTCGGTCCTCAAAACGCGAGGCCTACTCCACTCCACCAACCAAACCCGTTGATGGCTTCACTATGTTGATCTTCTTAACTTCGGCGAAGATCGGTGTCAATTACAATTCCAATTGCCTTTAACCTTGGTGGCAATCCTCACCACGGATAGTGGGCTCTGCTTCTCCGAACACTCGCCCGAATACAATCGTTTGAATAAGAAAGAAAGAACAAAAAATCCCTTACAAGGGTTTACAAGGTTTGTAGAAGATGCACAAATTTGAGTCTAATGATCCAAATCCTAATTCTAGAGGATGAGAGGCATAAACAAGCTTAGAATATTCCAATAGGTTTTTAGAGTATTAAGATTGATTATTGGGAAGTTTAGAATACCCATATATATATAAAAACCCAAATATGACCGTTTGAGGGCATAGTCGTAATTCTGGCAAAGTTCACCAACGGATATATTTTTTCCCGTTATAATGTTCTCGGAGTTCCGAGAATTTTTCTTGGAGTTCCGGGAATACAAACAGAAGTTGAAAAAATGCTACTGGACCATTTCTCGGAGTTTCAAGCTCGGAGCTCCGAGAATATTCTCGGAGTTCCGAAAAGCCTATATGCAGCTGTTTTTTCAATTCTGTTTCTTATTCATTTGGGCTTCCAACTCTACATCAAGTTGGGATTGTTTATGAGGGTTCCAAAGTGTTGGAACACCACAAGGACATTCTCTTAAACATTTTGGGGTGTGTGATTTACTTTATTTATGCCTCTAAACACCTAAACTAGGATTGGATCTTTACCTTCTAAAACGACTTCGATCTTCAATTGCGATGCTTCAAGTCTTCATGCGTCTTGGATCTTCGATGTCTTGGCCTTCCGAATGTAGTCCAATGAGAGCTTCTTGGCCTCAATGCAAGCAATCTTGTCTTTATACAATCATGATCTACAACTTAGACAATCAAACACATTAGTGATAGAAAATCATTTGTGTATTGGAATCATCAAAAGAAGATGAGAATGCCAAGGTGGGAACCATTGGGCTTACATTTAACAAACTCATTGGAGGCATATTCCGTCCTGTTGTCCGTCCTTAATACCTTGATGCATTTGCCCATTGTCTTCTCCACCTCGGCCTTGAAGTTCTTGAAAGCCATAAACACATCACCCTTAGACTTAAGCATTGTCACCCATACTTTCCTTGAGAAATAGTCAATGAAAGTAACAAAATACTTGGCACCACCATAAGACGCCTCCAAGGGACCACATACATCGGAATGTATGTAATCAAGAACACCTTTACTCGTATGACTTGATGCCTTGAAAACCCGTCTATGTTGTTTCCCATAGACACAATGCTCTCAAAATTCGTTTTCACCAATGCTAATCTTAGGGATAAGACCCTTTTTCATCAAAATTTCCATGCCCCTTTCACTCATGTGACCCAACCGTCTATGCCATAACCGAGCCGGAAATTCATCATTTTTCGCCACCATGTGTGCATCATCGACCACCGTGCTTCCAAGTAACTTGTACAAGTTTCCAACCCGGATGTTTTTCATAACAACCAAGGCACCCTTAGAAATTTTAAGGACCCCATCTTGCCCGGTATATTTGTAGCCACTTGAATCCAAATCCGAAAGTGAAATCAAACTTTTCTTCAATTCCGGTACAAGCCTCACATTCTCAAGTGTTCTCATCATCCCATCAAACCTCATTAATCGCACCGTACCAACTCCCACCGTCTTACTTGTAGAGTTATTCCCCATCAAAACCGAACCACCGTTACATGGCTCATATGTAGCAAACCATAACCTATGAGGACACATGTGGTGAGTGGCACCACTATCAAGGATCCAATTTTGGTAAAAAATGGGAATGCTATTAGCCATGAACACTTCATCTTCAATGAACCCGGATATAGACTCTTCAACTTGATTGGCTTCATTCTTGACTTCAACATTTTGCTTCTCTTTACCCTCTTGGAAACCTTTCTTGTACCGGCAATCTTTCTTTTGGTGACCTTTTTTTTCACAATTCCAATAAGCATCTTTGTCATATCGGCCTCTTGATTTTGATCGATACTTGGACTTGCTTCTTAAAGTCCATTTTGATGAGCTACTACGCTCACTTGATCTCCCTCTTATCATAAGAGCTTCATTTTCAACTCGACCCGAACTCTCCAATGATACCTTTCTCCGGTGTTCATCGGCAAGCAATGCACTACACACATCATCCAAGCGAAGAGAATCATCCTTGGAACAACTCAAAGCTGTGACCAAATTTTCATAACTATCCGGCAATGTACACAACAATGTAACCACCTTATCTTCATAATCCATCTTCACACTAACACTTTCAAGTTGGCAAATGATGTTGTTGAACGTATTCAAATGCTTGGATATGTTTGTGCCTTCTTTCATTCTCAAAGAGTATAACTTTCTCTTCAAGAAAATACGATTGGTGAGAAAATTTCTTTGGTACAAGCTTTCTAACTTTGCCCATAAATTGGCGGCCGTCTTTTCTCCCGCTATGTTGAATAAAACTTCATTCGCTAAACACAAGCGAATAGTAGGCCTTACCTTCAAGTTCAATTCCTCCCAATCATCACTAGCCATAGCTTCCGGTTTCTTATCTTTTCCAAGCAATGCCTTATGTTGTCCATTTTGAATCAACAAGTCATGAATTTTCATCTTCCACAACTCAAAATTCTTTTTCCCATCATACTTCTCCACCTCAAACCGAGGACTCGTCATCTTCTCAAACTTTGCCTCTCACAAATAATTCCACAAACACCTTGTGTGCAAAACCCGGATGCTTTGATACCACTTGTTGCGGCAAGACCCTGCCGCTAGAAATCTGGTTATCGGAGACTACTCGAACCAATTAACAACAAATAGCCTCCGGCAACCTACGGAATTAGCCCAAACTAGTATGTGTACAAGTCAAGAGTGTATGGAAATAAAGAAAGAAAACTAGAGAGCAAGAGATTTACGTGGTTTGGCACTTTGGCCTACTCCATGGGCAATCCGGCAAGTAAACTTCACTATCAACAACGGAAAATTACAAACAAAGGTTAAAGCCCTTACCTCTCCAACAATGATGAAAACCCCACCAACACCCTCTTCTTACAAATCAAGCAAAAACACAACTCCCTCTTTACAATGTCTTCACAAACCCAAAAACACCATAAAAGGAACCCCAATAACCTTGGATTAAAACCCTTACAAGAGAAGAAGAAACCCTTGAAGAGAGAAAACCCTTTTCTTGTAGAGAAAAGCCCCAAAATCCCTTCTTTTGAAGAATCACCCAACTAAAGATAAAACCCTCTTTAGTAGACATAATAAACACATTCCAAGAATGCCCCTCCAAAAGAAAATATTACCAAGTGATTTTATATCACTTTTCCAACAAGTGCTACCGCGTTGGACATGTCCGATCTAGCCATTCGGCTTTCCACTTGACTCCATAATGGCAAATTGGCAAGGATCTAAGCACCATCATTTTCGAAATCCTTCTTCCTAACTCTCACCTGCGGCAATTGTTCTATGCAATGTCTCTCCCATAGTAGACATGTGAAGGAGATGAAGTATAAAAAAAAAAGTGTTAACCTCACCTTTTATCTGTCGACCGTGCAACAAAGAGATCAGATGGAGTGAAAATATGAATATACAAAGAGGTTTGGAAGCTTCCTTAAAGTGGTGGTGTAGACAATAATGACTTGAGAGAGAGAGAGAGAGAGAGAGAGGTTATTAGCATCTTCCATTTTCACTACACTACTCTTTCGTCTTTTCTGAAATATCCATACCTAAGATTTGAGAAGTGCACCCCTTTTCTTTCATCGTCTTCCTTACCCAACTATCCTTCTTCTTGATAACACAGCCATATTATCATGATGCACCCCTCCTTTTGATCCATACACCTTCAAAGAAAAGGAGAGGACATTTCATGCACCGTCCAAATTATTCAAGTTGATAATTATTGCTGATTGCAAGCCCAATGGTTCAACCCATGGCAATCCTCAATCTTATTTTGATGATTCCAGACGCAAGTGATTTTTTATGTTTGTTGTGTAAGCTGAAAATCATCTAGGTTCAAAGTCAAGGAAACATGGATCAATGTGTGAAGCTATCACGAAAATCAAATGAATCAAAGGTAAGTGATGAAAATCCGTGAAGGGAAGATCAATACTTGAAGAGTGAAGATCAAATTGTAGACTCAAAATCAAAGTATTGTGTTAGATTGTATAAATCTAATCTAAAAAATTCCTAATTAGAAGCATTCAATATATCTTAAATGAGACTAAAATAAGTTAAATATATCAAAGGAACCTGGTGGACCAAAGCCCAAGTGCCAAGAAGAGCTTAAACATTGAAAAAGTCAAAATTGGCACTTGCTCGGTTAACCTAAAGCCATCGTCTTATGGATAATTGCTCTTAGGAATTTTCAAATAATTTTTTAATTATTTTTATCAGAAAGTAGACCCTCTTACATTTTCGTAGAGCACAAGAACGTCCAAATCAGATAAGAAACGAGGGAAATACGAATTTTACAAGTTAACTATACAAATCGGACAAAATATGGAAAAACAAATTTTTGCATGAGATGATATGTTGCATATCAAAGGTGCAATGGCTAGCCGAATGGTCGACCGTGGATCATCCGTAATGACTCTATAAAGGCTAGTTTTGGTTCAGTTGCTCTATATAAAGGGGTTCTACACCCTCAAACCTTCAAGACACACTATTGGAATACCCTTGGACATATATTTTAGTGTTTAAACCCTTTGTGTCTCCAATTGTTTATCATATGAAGGATTACAATAGGATTCAAACGTGTATATCTTTGTGAGAGTTTGTAGTGAGCTATCTTGTTGTATTACCTTGAAAGAAGGCATTATTTTTCTTCTTTCATTCTTTGTACTTGACAAAAGGGTAGCCATTAAAACCCTTGGGGTGTGTTTGGATTGCTAGAATTAGGAATTGGTATCAGTATCAAATTCCAATTCCCCCAGTAAATGGATAACGATTCCAATTCTATTGTTTGTGTAAGCACTAGAATTTATCAAATCAATCGTGGTTCCGATTCTAGCGTTTGGGACCGTTTGGAATGAAATTAAATTTTCAATAAATATTTCAATCAATAATATTTGTGTTTTTTAACTAAAATGTAAAATCATATATATTACTAAGACATTTGACACTATATAAATGCCATTGCCACCGTAAAAATTACAACAAGCAACTAACGTGGGACTTTATTTTAATCCCATTGTCTTTAGCCCAGTTAACAGAGAGAGAGAGAGAGAGAGAGAGTTTGAAACAAAATAGCATTCTTTATGCACAAAATTTCAATGATATGGAATGATGAGAATCTACAACAGAAAAACCCAAATATCAAAAGAAGGTTGAGGGACATAAAGAGCAGCACCAAATGTGCTTTCTAGTAGCCAATATATAGCCCATAAATCAGAATCCTGAATCAGATTATGGCCTCCATGCCATAAACTGTACCATTCTTGCCGATGCCATAGTGACATGGTTTGGTTTAAGCATTAGTAGCTAATCTCATTGGTAGCATTTTCCAGAATCAACAAAAAACTTTTAAATGAGGGAATTATACACAGCTTTATTAAGAACGAGGTACTGGGTATGTCAAACAGGTTGCTTGCTTGCTTGAGAGAGAGAGAGAGAGAGAGAGAGAGAGAGACTCTCTTTATCCTTGATTCCGGAATCAGAATACCACCTCTTGTCGCGGGTATCAGATGACCCTCCTAACTCCCGCATAAATTCCGCCCGGATTTATCTCCACCCTCTCTAATCTGATGCAAACACGGGAATCCGAGGAATCAGATCAGGATATCGATTCCTGATTCCGTAAAGGAGAGATTGTATCGGCTCAAATCTCAGTCGTAAAGGAGAGATTGTATTGGCTCGGATCTGTCTGGCAAGGAGGATCGATTATGACATCGCCCACAGACGTTCATCCTTGCCCATCATGGAGTTAGTCAATAGTAACTCATGCGCAGTATCAAACCCGGCCTAAAGACTCACACATTAAGGCTCGAGGCCAATCCAGTTCATTGAGGCTCTTCACGGCCCATCTAAATTACCTCATCTAACCGACGCATGCACGTCGGTTAGATGAGGCAATTTAGGTAGATTAGGCAACCAGGTTGGATTACAAAAATATCTTTCCATAATTAGATTTGATTCCATGATTATCACCTAAGTGTCATGTATAAGCACTATTGATTCTCCGCAATTGCATCAAAGTTTAGTGAAATTCCTATATTTTTCCAGATTTTATGGTTACTTCTTTGTCGCAAACAAAAATAATTTCGGATCTTGGAATATAGATCCAATGAGCAAGGTACAGATTCAATTGTTGTGCTAAAACCCTACCAGTTAACGGATCCTTTGAATGCATCGAACCGTGTGGGTCATTGACCTTGCACATAGCTTTCTCCTAGTTTATCTTTCACAAAAAAAGGAGCTTTCTACTCGTTAGAAAAGTATAAATTGAAAAGGGGAGTGCTACTTTTGGAGACACCCATCAACTGCTAACTCAGATTCCCGGAATGCATTTCTTCAAGGTCTCTAATACAGCTTTTGCAGCTAACTTCTTTGCAGTCTTCTTATTTTCACCAGTGCATGTTTCCCTGTAAATGACTCCATGAGCTTCAACTTCTGCTGTGATGCCAGCAATGCCATTGTTGGATGTCTTGATGAATTTCTTCACATATCCTTTACTCCCGCACAGTAATTCAAGCTCTCTCACTGGTTGGTATTTCATTGTCTCTGGTGTAACCAAGGGCTCTAGAAGAGGCCTTATGCTCTCCCAAACAGCCTCCTTGTTAAATCCAGAATCAATGAGAATCGCCCCCGCAATGGATTCAATTACATCTCCGAGTACCTGTTTAAAATAGGAAATCCTTAAAAGTAATTGAAACTGAGAATTGTTCACGTGACTTGGAAAACCACATAAAAAAATTTGAAAGTGATTGAAAATGATGACTTGCCTTAGGTACAGCTGACCCAGATTCCCAACCAAACGATGAGCCTCCAAATGATTGCTCGAAATTTTGGACAAAGGTAGTAATCTGACCATGAAGCACAGATGATGCATGGAGAATGTATTTGTTGAATCCAGCCTTTACTGCTGCATGTGCATAGCAATCATTGTTTACAGAAGCAGACCTAAGGTCAGTCAGAAGTCCAGGGGGCAGTCCAGGATATCTACTGTAAAAGTGTATGGTGATAAGATAGTCCAAAACAGAGTCCCCAAGGAACTCTAGGCGCTGCATCATAACAAAAGATATCACATCAAACAACATTTTAAGCATGAACAATTCAATGCACAACGATAGGAAAAAACTACTATATGGGACTATTCTTCCATTAAGTTGTAAATATATTGCACTTTGAGATTTCTGCAGTATTTTTAGTATTGTTTAACTGTGATCGTATATGACTGCATATCGATGTATTTCTCAAGTCAATGTATGTTCACTTTGTATATTGTGTGGCATTTAAAGAATCTAGTCACTTAGTGAAATGTACACATTTCAAAATCAGAATACAATTATACAAAGTGGCTAAAAATATAAATGCTAGCTTAGATATTGACAAAAGGGAGAAGAAGGGACAATTCCCAGCTACGTTATCTTAGGGTGCACTTAAATCTGGCTAAAAATATAAATGCTAGCTTAGATATTGACAAAAGGGAGAAGAAGGATTCCAATAAATCAATTCATAAATAAGACTATGGATGATGATAAAATAGGAGGGACACAGAAGTAGCACTCCCTCCAGGGATTAGCCAGTGTATTTTCATCATGAATGCAAGCAACCGGGACACATGGCCAAATATCACTGATCATCCCAAGGTTTCATCCAGGTTATGCGACCCATAGCATAACTCTTTAAGAAAAGGGTAGGTTCACCACCGAGTAGATGACCAAAGCAAGACATTCCTTTTTATACCTCATTTGCAAGATGCTCCATGACATATGATTATCATAAGTTATTATACAATGGGACATTTACACAGCTATGGAAGACCATTTTCATAAAATAAATGTGATCATTGATGAATTTGGACAAATTATTAAACTCATACATTGGATACGGCACAAGTAAATAGATACATCTCACAAACCATAAGGTAGATGGTGAGAACCAAACATATAATTAATTGCTCTGAAAAAACAACCAACCATATAACTAATGAGGCCCGCTTCAAAAATGGACATTTGCAGCGGCAACGAGTACAAGATGATCATTTCAGAAAAAGAGGAGGGAGATGTTACGACTATTATTTTCATTTTATGATAAATACAAATTATTCTTGACAAAATAAAATGGCAAGAAAACAGCCCACAACAATTCTAATAAATTGGGACAACAACAAAGTGCACCCCAACTCGCATCAGATAAATAGTGGATAATTGGGGCTTCAAAATGAGAGCGAGCAACACTTCTTGACATAAGAAAGCACCCTTACAAGGGATAAGTAACTTGTCAGCCACAAGCATCAAATTAACAATATTATTAGTATATAACCAGTGAAAACATCACAATGATCAAAGTTCAGAAAAAATACCTGATAGCATCTTGGGATATCGGGAACTTGATATGACCCATGCGTTAATGCTTCAACCAACAAAGAAGGATCACGAAATGAGTAGTTCAATACCGATTCAAGATGTGTGATATGTATATAAATCTCAGGTTTTGCTAAAAATGGCGTCCCATCTTGTAATTCCTTGACAAAATCAACCTTCATACCAAGCCAGTCTATGAAAACTAAAGCTGCCAATTCACCTCCTTCGCTAAGGTATGCTCCAATGAGTGCCTCCACAACATCTGCAACTGTTTTTTTCTTTATATGCCTTGTCCCCCTATTATAGATATTTTTTGAAGTAGAAAAGAATTTGACATCCTCTACAAAGCATCCAGAAGATTCACCGGGAATTACCCAATATTTAGGATCAAAACACTCATTACGAATATAACCCTGCAAATGAGAATGAAGGCAAATGAGTCATATGTAATAGCCAGCACAATCCTACATGCCAACATAGCATGATAAATTTTTTTTTTTTTTTTAATGATTCCAACATAGCATGATAGTATTCAATAATTACATGAATTTGATGAATTACATAAGAAATCTCTTTCGAAAAATATAACAGCAAAAGGCAATATCAAGGATCCCAAAGACATGGAAAATATCACTTATCAAGCACAATTAACTGATATATTGACTATGTGGTAGACCGATTAAAACCAAAGATGAAAGCATGAAGCTGCACGACAAAGTTCTACGAGCATTATTGTTGAGAGTAGATGAAACCATGTACTCTACGACAGATTACATGGAAGTAAGTGATGGCAAGGACACTATTTAGTTAGCTGTATTGGTTCGAGATATAGGGCAGAAGCAGAGAGAAGACTTGTTGCACCGTGAAAGTCGAACTGTCATACATTTGGAGAAGAATCAAGTATTTAATGCCAGGACGAAACATATACATGTGAGACATCACAAGATAAGAGAGTGGGTGGCAGATGGAAGCATCGACTTGAAAACGATATATACAGATGACAATGCAACTGATATATTCACAAAATCGGTTACAGGGACCAAGATCAAGCATTGCTTGGACTAGACCAATAACAACAGTTGTTGATGATTGACGAAGCAACCCATGGAGTGGGGTGGGCACCTTATGTGCACGATATGTGGAGCTGTGCTCTAGAGAGTACACATTGGAGTTAACCTTCAAGTGTTTATAGAATACAAGCCAAGGTGGAGATTGTTGTGCGTTTCTCATATTCTGGCTGTGATACAGCAAACTGTGGAGTTGACGTTTAATTTGTTTACTAGGAAAGTTGAAGGTAAGTAGGGTGGTTTAGTAGGAAAGTTCAAGTAGATGTATGTTAAAAAAAGTAACATCGAGACACAAATTACTTAGGAGTGAAAATTACCATCGATAACCATTTTGAGTATAAGAATATCCTAAGAAAATATATTTTATAACTATAGGATGAACTTACTGAGACATTGTACAAAGCGTACACCTCAAAACGCAAGGCAAAGAAAAGGGGAAATATCAAGAAACATAATCGAGTACGGAGATTTACCAGCAATAATAAATGATGGAATTCAGCTGATAAAATAACCAGTTGTGAGAATCAAAAACATGGTTTGGGCGTATTGTAAAGACTAAAGAGTAAGACTTGAGGCAAATAGAAGCGTATGTTTTGATAATTATTAAAAAATAGATGATTATAGAAAAAAGGATAAAGAAGGGAAAAAACAATTAACAAAGAGTAAGACTTGAGGCAAATAGGAGCATATGTTTTGATAATTATTAAAAAAGAGATAATCATGAGAGAGAAAAAGATAAAAGTCGAAAAAAAAAAAAACAATTTACAAAGAGTAAAGTATGACGTGAATCCATTTCTTTAAAGTATGAATCACAAAGAGACTAACTATTAAGTAAAAAACTAGGCTTTTCAAAAGGTGATAACGAATCATAATATTTGATTATTAGTTTAAGGTTAGAAACTACCAAGTAGAAAAATGCTAACAAATCAAACAAGTTTAAAACCCAATTTGCGAGTGCAGAACTCAAGAGACAAGTCAAGGACTCAAACATGTCATATGAAGATTGTAAGTCTCAATGTCAGACATATCTTGGTCAACAACGTGACCTAGGCTTCTTATTTTGATCCTAACACGAAAATCACACATTTCTGTTCAGCCTCAAGGTGAACCACATACATACTCAGTGTGCTTCAACCATTTTGTCTTTATTAACTTCAACCCTATAAACTTGTTACTTCAAACTCCAAGAACAAATTTGACCTCTTCACTTAAATGGCATTCGAAAGGTAAAACAACTAATTTGTGCACAATCTTTCAACCATGTGAAGCATCTATTACAGAGCTTTCCAACAAGAGAAACTGCCTAATTCAAGAGGTTCTCCTTGGTATCATTTATTGGACTACCAGATTTCTCTTCATGCATGATCCTATCAATTATATATCGAATACTGCACTTCCCTAGCCACATTTTCCTATCTATCCATAACGAGGCCACACGTCACCAACACAGCACAATAAATTGTAATTATAGGTTAATATAATACCGGCAGTTCGCGCTTACACCCAAGACTGTAAAGTGCAGTATTAGATATCATTCTATCCTTCTTCGAACTAAGAAGACCTTCATGATGATACTTATTATCTCTGAATAGCTGTTGACAAGCCGCATATTTGAGAAAAGAGTCTCCAAGTGTCTCCAATGACTCCAACGAAAATTCCTCCTGGCATTTCTTTGTGGTAATTGCTTCCAAAACCTATTACGAAAAAAAAGAAGTCAGCAAACCTGAAAGAACAATTTCCCCATCTTCATTGGAATCTTTAATAGGATCAGCGTAAACAAAATTATTTGCAAATTTAGTACAAATCCATTCATGTTATAACATGAATTACTTATGGCAACTCAAATGTTGAGAAGATTCAAAAAGTCAACAGAAGACTGTATTTCAATACTAGAGAATGAAGGAAAAAAGATTGCAGCAAGGCTCCCACTAGGGAGATTCGATAGGACCTATTAAAAAAATGTAAAATTTAAACCTTGTAGTCCTTACTGAAGTACAGCAAACCAAACAAAAAAAAATGGAATCTGCGAGATGACTGCTTCAAATTAACCTTGACAATGTTACAATATCACTAACATCATTTCAGAAGCTTCTGTTGATAAAATAGTGACATACCTTGATGGCTGGAACAACAACATTTTGCGTGCAATGATTCATTTGCATTTGTTTCAAACTGACAGCGAGAAGCATAGACTCGATGCGATGCATGATAGATGGAACAAATGAGAAAGAGTACAATGTACTAATGGTGATGGGACACATAAGCACCACACAAAGCTCAGGTGGCAATTCAACATCAGCATTGCTCAATGCTGCAACATGGAAGGGAAAATAGAATTATAAATTGTAAAGAAGACGATAAATATTAAAATGCGAGTGTATTTCAGAAAAAATAGAAAGATGAAAATTAGGACAACACTGCATGAAAATGCAATATTTATTAAATTGACATTCAAAATGATAACTAAATACTATTTTAACATATTAGTATTACAAGGCATATACATAAGAAATCACGGAAATGCATCAAAATAAACATGACAGGAAGAAGTTGTACGGATAATCAGTTTTAAGAGGCGGAGATAGTGTTAAGAAAAATTTGCTGCATGCATACAAATTCTTTGGTCCAGGTAAAGACATGCCCCCATATTCTATGGCATGATACACTTTCTTTCGTTCAGGAGAAGACACCCCCACCCCCACCGCAATATCCAACCAACACATATGCACACAAACACTGACACACCAATGCTAACCACAGCCACACTATGCACAAACACACACCCATGTGTGTAAATGTTTATTTACTCATCCACATGCATGCAAGTGGAGAGATGGAAGACTAAAAGACAAGACAACTAATAAGTGTACCTCTAATACCAATTGATGTAGGATTGATTGCATAAAGCACTAGGTATGAAGAAGCACCAGAAGTACTAAATAGAATAGGTATTAGTTTTGTAATGGTTGGAGCAGCAAACTCGGATTCGGCAAGAATCTCATTTTTTGGTAGTACGAACGGGGAATTGGCCCAAAAATGGGATAGGGGTCAAGACGCAGCTGGGCGCCGGCGGCTGACTCAAGTGCCCCCCGAGCCGCGCAAAATGGTAGCCTATTACACGGTGTCTAATGGATGGATATTTTGGGGAGGGAAAATGGGAAAAAACAAAACAGCTTAGGGTAGATAGGACTTTTTTCCAGAAGTACTAAATAGAATAGGTATTAGTTTTGTAATGGTTGGAGCAGCAAACTCGGATTGGGCAAGAATCTCATTTTTTGGTAGTATGAAGGGGGAATTGGCCCAAAAATGGGATACGGGTCAAGACGCAGCCGGGCGCCGGCGGCTGACTCAAGTGCCCCACGAACCACGCGAAATGGTAGCCTATTACACGGTGTCTAATGGATGGATATTTTGGGCAGGGAAAATGGGAAATAACAAAACAGCTTAGGGTAAATAGGACTTTTTCCCAGATAACCGAACAGGTCTGTAATTTCTGAGCAGTCAGAATAGGATGGGTTTCAAGGCCAGGTTGAGGAGAGATCTGGGAGTTACAAGTGTAGGGTAAAGTCTAGGATTTATGACAGGTCTAAAAGGAAACAAGGTTCATGGTTCTTGTTCATGGATAAGGTCAGATTGTTGGGAAATTTAACTGTAGATTTGCAGGGAGGGTCTAATGAATAGTGCAAAGAGTGGATTGCTGGGTTGACACTTTGGCGGAAGGGGGGAGGAGGGGTGGGGTTGAGATGGACTGATATTAAGGGAGAATAGCTAAGGTTTCTTTAGAACTGCTTCAGGTTATTTCAAGGCAGAGGGTGACAGATAATGGGTGCAGTAAATATGTGAGTCACAAGTGATTAGATGATGGAGTAAATCTGCGACAGTTACAAATGGTTGGCTGATGGAGTAAATCTGCGACAGTCTCGAAAGGTTCGCTGACAGATTTCAAAGAGGATAAAGGTCTGGTGTAAGGGATTGGTAATAGAGCTAATTTGACCTCACAACAAAAGAAAATACTCCCCCTTCATGGCTAGGGAAATACTCTCCCTTAATGGCTAGGAAATCTCTCATATGGGCCCTCCTCGATTCTCATGCCCAATCATCTTGAAGTTGTGGAGGTGGGTGCGTACTCTATTTCCTCTCTGCTTTTTTTTAATGGACGAAATTTCATTGAAAGAACAGGACCGAGATGGTCGAATATACATGAGATATATAAAGTAACAAGAAAAATAAAAAACAGTGAAAAAACCAAAAGGAGTCAAGACAGTACCCCCTCCCTAGCTAGCCTATCCGCCACCACATTACCTAATCTCCTTATATGACGGAAGGAGATACTGGAACTGCCCAAAATATCTTTAATCTCCTCAAACAGATCCGCAAACCTCTAGGGAAACACATGTGATCCTCTTAGCCAACGGATTACGTTGAGGGAGTCCCCTTCCACCACCACTATATCTAAATCTTCTCCCTCTAGAAACTTTATACCTTGGTGACTCACTCACACCTCCGCCTCACTCGAGTCACAAATGGGTCCAAAGATAGCCCACTTCACCGATCCCCCATCACCTCTAAGGACTCCTCCTATGTCAATCAGACCCGGATTTCCAAAGCTGAATTCATCAAGGGCTGCCTTTGATCCTCTGTGTCCTCTCTGCTTTACCCTCAAGGGCTGCCTTTGATTCCTAGCATAGAGACAAACATTTACACGTCTACTGAAGTAACTCGGAAATGGCTTAGTCCAGATCATCTCATTGTGACATTATTTAATTGGACAAGGTTTATTGTTGTTAAGGAAATTTTTGTTACTACAATATATCTGGAGGAAAAATTGCAGATGTACTTACCAAAGCAGCAGCTTGGTGTAGGAAGAGATGTGGGGCTTCATCTGAGAAAATTGTGTATCATTTTAATCCACACAAAACTTAAGCAAATGCATCCTTTTCTCAATGATGCCCAAGAAAATGATAGAAGGTTACATTACGCACCATCCACTTTCCATTTCTCCCCAACTCATGTCCCTTCTCTCTTCGTTCTTCCTCTTCTCATTTACAAACAATAACCTAGTAGGTTGAATTACAACTCCTATCACCATGTGACACCACTCAATAACATGTGAATCAGACAAGCTTAAGAGAAAAGGAGCTCAATAGGCAAAATATATATTCCGTACCACTTTAGACTGCCACCAAAAGATAATCATGGAAGGGTCAAGACTCAAGACAGTATCATACAAATTTATTTAATATGAGAAAGTGGATGTGGAAGTTTGAAACAACATCTAAAGAAGGAATTGAGATTTTATTTCATACCGAACTAAACATATACAAGTTTAGTATGCAAGAAAGTTTAAACGAAAAACATCGTTGTAAATAGATGGATCAAACTCCTAAAAATCAAAATAGACTTATATGGACAGAAAGAAAGAGAACTTGAATCCACAAAATAAGAAGAAGCAAGCACACCTTTCTCCTTTTGACCAGAGAGCCTCCGAAGACAATTATGCAGCGTAAAAAGTTGTCTCCCACTAAGTAACGATTCTCTACTGTAACACAAAGTAATACCGTACCTGTTGATAAATTAGGACATGTAAAACTGATAAGAACACAAATTAACCCAAATTAAAATTCAATAAAAATGCAATAAACAAAAATTTGATTGAATTTCAATTGCAAAGGAGTTAGAAGAACTCACCGGCACTGGAAATACTCGTTGTAAGTAAGTACCTCTCCCCTCTTCGACTTCATGATGGAGTTTCCATTGAGGTCATCTAAGATACCAATAATGCAATATACACGCCCATTATGTGGAGTAAATACCAAGGAATTCCTAAGCATACAACTACATAAAGAACTATCTCTCGTTTGCATCAAATGAACATTTTCCTTGGGACAGGAACAACACCGAATGCCATAGCCACCAGCCTTAAAACTAGAGCCACCTACGTTGGAACAAAATAAGGCAGAACTAACACAAACCCAATCAATTTTGGAAGAAATAGAGGGGAGAAGTAAATAGGAAATCCTTGCAAGTGATTCCTCCTGAAGATGGTCATCTAAAGCATCCTTTAATTTACTCAAGTTATGGTCCATAAGCAATCTGAGTATAGTAACCTGAAACCTTCTTGCCATAAGGACCTGGAAACAGTCAATACAACAGTCAACCACATAACAGATAGATATAGTTTCACCATTTACTGAACCACACAGCAACACAATTAAAACTGATGACTTGCCTGGTCAGCACTAAGATAAATAGGAGCAATATATTCCATGCCCAGAGTCACAGAGCCCCTATGAACCTCCATCTGAAACGTTGTACTTACAAACTCAATTCCGAGATCGCTCTTGACGAGAAGAGTAATGTCTCTGAAGGGAACATCATAGTAGAAGTCCTGCTTTAAGCGCAATGAGTAGCAATGGTACAATTCCTTTTCAGAAAAGGATAGGCAACGACCAACTAGTTCTCCTGGGAAATAATCAAAATATTGGTCCTCATATGAATTAGTCCCTGGGTAGAAAACAGTAAGGATAAAAGATTAGTATGAGACACATCAAGCCACTGGAAGAAAAAAAAAACAGAAACACAAGAAATTAAAGTGTTAAAAAATTAAGTGAAACGCAACAAATATTCCCGATCTGAAGTTTGAGTAATAAACATGTACACGGAAAACATGCAAGTTTGATAGTAGAAAGAACTGAACAATATGTGGAGTAACCTCAAACTATGCCAAGACCATTGAGAAAACAGAATTTACCACTTTCTTGGGTATCATCTTCTTCTTCTTCAATGTAAGACTCTGGTAACAGATAATCAGTTAGAGCACCAATCTCATGAAGCTTTTTGCATGCTTTCAGACACACAATTTGCTTCAGCATATTGTGTTGCCCTTGTATGCAAACAGATTGTATCGGGCAGCTTTTTGGAAGATGTAAGGTGCAAAATCCAGACTCGTTGTCAATATCAAACCTAGGCGATGGACGAAAATACCTACCAATGGGAAAAAATGAAAGTGAGTTGTCATGCAGAAGCTAAATAAACAAAACAACCAAGGTCCAAGAGCTTTCTAATAACAACTGCAAGAAATACGTAGAACTAACCCGTCAGAAGGAAGCTTTGAGCAATAGAAGTATATCAAAGCTACACTTGAACTCAGCGTGACAGTAGCTCCAGTAGTTTCAACACAGAAAAAATCCTCATAATACATTCCAGTCTCAAGTGGTGTACATGGATGCAAAGCCTGTCGAATGGACTCTTCTCGCATAATATCTCCACTAGCAAGATAATTTGTTATCCTTGAGAGTGTAGATGAATCCCCACTAGAAAAAGAAAAAAGAACAAGATAGGTATTAGATTTAGCAGAAGATAATATCATGAATAACACATCACATGAGCTAACTGAACAGTAAAAAGACATAACTACAGCCCACCCCAAAAAAGAAAGAAAACAGAATCCAAACTCAACTGAGAAAGTGCATCTCTTAACTGGAACAGGTTTACTAAAAAACCCATTTTTCCCAAATAGTTTGGGACAAAGGCTTTGTTGAGTTGTTGAGTTGAGTTAGAAACACATCAAGGGACATGCTAGTCAACTCTGCATCTCAACATGAATGCATTGCACACTCATTCGTTTAATTCATAATCTTCTGAATCAACTTGATGATTAATGGATTTGATTCGGTTGAGTCATAGTAAACCTCCTAGAAATTAGATACATAATCTCCTTCGAAAAAAAAAATTATTATAAATGTAAATATCTAACAGCTATATATCAAGAAGAGAAAAAAAGAAAGAATAAACAACAATGTATGAAAAAATACAGGAGAAACGAAAATGCAAAGAAAAAGGAGAATAGGATTTTCCTAGATTCTTGTGTGATCACATATTGTCAGACAAGCTTGTCTGAGAAAACACTATAACAGGATAAATCCATGACAAGTGTAGGATCAATCCATCGAGTATACTATAATATTACAAAATTAAAAATAAAAATCAGGTAAATTGCCTCTTCCAAGCCTCAAATCCACATCCCTCCATTGAAAATAAAAACAATATTTGATCTTCTCCCCTTCACCCTTGTTACTTAAAAAGAGAAAGCAAGTAGACAACTATATTGATGGCCCCATTAAAAAACAAGTCACAACTGGTGAGTAGGATGAACAAATTACAAATAAAAAAACTACAATACTGGGATTGAGCCTCTAGCTCAATGGTCAAGGCTTTGTTCTTCAACCTGGAGATCGGAGGTTCAATCCCAGCTTACCTACCAAAAAAAAAAAAAAAAAACTACAATACTACAATAAGGAACTCATAAATTCTGACAGAATGAAAAATACAATGAACAGTATGTCACCTCCTGACAAGTAATAAGTAGTCCGATCCTCGCATCCTTGCACGACCACGTGACTGTATAAAACTGCAAACCGTGGCTGAAGGATCAAATCTAATGACCAAGTTGCAACTTTGTACATCCAAACCCTCCTCAAGAATCTGTGTAGCAACAATAATATTCACCTGCACAAAAATAATTCAGATGCTTTCAAATCTTTTTCCACTAAATTGCACAACAATACCAACAAAATAAAAATAAAACAAACAAAAGAAAACCCACTGTTCCTTCACGGAATGCATCAACTATTCTCATGTGTTCCTTTCTAGTTTGGGATTGCAACCCTGAATGATTCCCTGCCATGTAAGCTGTCTTCCAGCAGGAAAGTTGAGCCACTTGGCTCAACAGAGACTGAAGAACAATGGCTGTAATGACCCTTTCCACAAATATTATACATCTCAAGTCTTTCTCTCTCCTGGATAGAAAACCATGAACAAGAATCTTAGCATAATGGAGGAATCCATTGGCATCGTGATAAAATAAAGATATTTCTCAAAATAGTGATGCATGCTCACTACAAATGATAAATAGACTTGGTTCTGAAAAACAAAGCAGCCTATCTTGCCCTAGCACTGACAGGAGAGAATTTAATTTACAGAAAAGCATATGAAACCCAGATTTGGTCAATCACTGAAATAGAATATGTTATAAACACTATTCCCAATAGAGGCACTATCCAAGGTGGATATATAAATGGATATGTTAGAAATGAGGATAAGGTAAGAGAGGAAGAAGAAGAGTAAGTCAACTTTTACACCTGTATTCGATAAGTGATTGGATGAGGCAGTCAACTTTTGCAGTCAGAAATCCAGAAGCTAAATCCATTCCGAGGTCTTCACCAATACACCATTCTGGATCTAAGTGTAAGATAAAAACAGAAGTAAATATCAGCCACGGGATTTTACAACACGCCTAGAAATCAGGTTAATACAACCAAACAAGCCGGCAAAGCTGCTTTAAACATAAGTAGAATAATATACAAGAAACCACTGCAAAACAGACAAGCTATTTAAAACAACATATAGAAACAGATAAATCAAACAGCTAGAGACAGATGAATCTGGGAATAGAGAGAGAGAGAGAGAGAGAGAGAGAGAGAGAGAGAGAGTACTCAAAGTAAATGATACCTGATGGTACATACTGGGAGAACGCATGAAATATGTCTCGGCTAAAATTTCTCACTATACTATCACCAAGCAAATCCCTCCTTTCTCCCCAGAAGAAAATATCAGTTTCACTGGACGATAAAGACTTTGCTGCCTGTTACAAAAAACATCATAAATTTGAAACTGCCCAGCTGCTCTTTCAACAATCCACAATTACCTAAATATTCAGAATGAACCCATACTGTTAAAGTAAACCAAACACCCAGTTCTGTTAAACAGA
The DNA here is from genome assembly GCF_043159265.1 of Tasmannia lanceolata. Taxonomy (NCBI): domain Eukaryota; kingdom Viridiplantae; phylum Streptophyta; class Magnoliopsida; order Canellales; family Winteraceae; genus Tasmannia; species Tasmannia lanceolata. Next base: position 163,417 of record NW_027518678.1, read on the forward strand.
ACAGAAAAGTCAAGAATAGCTTTGCAATTTTCTTCTTTGTACTCCCCTCCGCATTATCATTGAGTTGCAATGGTCGCAGAGCCTGTATATGCTAAACAAATAAGCCTATAAAGTATTAGAATATTGAACAAAGAAAAAAAAAGTCAACTGTCAGAATCAAAGATAGAGGACAAAAAAATACAGCTGAAACCTAGGCATTTTAGCCATGACAAATGCAAAACTAAGTACGTCTCATTTCTGGTGGGTCAAAATCGAGTAGCTCGACTGAAACAACTCGGATTGACCAAAAATTTAATCCTTGGAAATGAATAAAATCAGATCACTTCTTTCCAACAAATTAGTGGGACACAATACCCCTACTTCTAATTTGAATAGGTGTACTTGAACTCTTCAGGAATAACTAATGTTCCATAGTAACACATAAAAGAAAAAGATAAAACAGCCTTCATGGAGGTTACTTCATCAAAGAAAATAGTACCATTTTTTTTTAAAATACCAAGTTGCTTAAAGATAATATATAGTGAAGATAGTAGTTTGACTTTCATCTTCACAGAGCCAAGGGCGTACACTTCACAATCACAATTAGACACATCCACTAAAATCATATTAATACAAGACAATTGTCATGAACAAGATGAAAAAAAAATGTTCAATATCTAGCTCTGGCGATCCTAAAATGGAAAGAAACCATTACTAAGTCGTTCTAAAGATGAAAAGAAAGTCATGCAAATTTAACCAGGTAGAACTCACCCCTAAATGCTAGCCGTTAGAGGGAGGATGCCCATTCCCTTATAACCCATCCCCAGCCATCTCACTTTACCGATGTGGGACTATTTTACTTTTGTGTGGGAAAACAAATTCCTCTAATGACTATGAGGAATATGTAGGGAATTTAACCATGTAAACTCACTCCTAAAAGCTAGCCATTAGAGGGAGGATGCCCATTCCCTTATAACCCATCCCATCCATCTCACTTTACCGATGTGGGACTATTTTACTTTTGTGTGGAACCCCAACAATCTCCCCCTCCATGTGGAAGCAAGGTGGACAATATCGCCCCTCCACGTGGCAGCGACGTGGGAACCACGAGATCCTACACCAGGGTTTCCGAGATCTTCCCAGAGAGACATTTCCGCCCTCGGAGGCAAACCGAGGTTACCACACCTTGAGCTCTGATACCATTTGTAGGGAATTTAACCAGGTAGAACTCACCCCTAAAAGCTAGGCATTAGAGGGAGGGTGCACATTCCCTTATAACCCGTCCCCATTCATTTCTCTTATCTGATGTGGGACTATTTGCTTTAGCGTGGAACCCCGACAGAATTTATGTGCATCCGTGATAAAGGCAACTAGTCTACGGCCACATTCGCTCAATCAGGTAGCAAGTCCTATTTTCTTTCTGGTTCTACCTCTGGGTCATGGCTCATTGATTCAGGGGCATCTCACGACAAGACTGGTAATTCTCATATTATTTCATCGTTCCAGTCAGATGTCTCTAGGATCCCTCCACAATTACCTTAGCAGATGGAACCAAATCCCCTGTCTCTGGCGTAGGTATGGTGTCCATATCTAATGACATTAATTTATCTTCGGTTCTATATGTTCCTTCATATCCGGTAAATTTGTTATTAGTGCGTCAATTAATCAAATCTCTAAATTGTTTTGTTTCCTTCTCTCCATCTTATTGTCTTTTTCAGGATCTAAAGACTAGGACAAGGATTGGTTTGGGCCGTGAGCTTGGTGGCTTGCATTACCTTGATTCGACCCACACTGGTGTTGCTATTCGAACATATGTTGATGCCTATCAGTGGTATTGTCAGTTGGTCACCCTCTTGCAAAGAAGCTTCACAAATTTCCTTTCCTAACTAGTTCTGTTGAGTAGTTGCCCTGTGAGTCTTGTGAGTTGGGAAAACACCATCGGGTGTCCTTCCCTTCGCGTGGTAGTCGTAGATCGTCGCGCCCATTTGAGCTTGTTCATTCAGATAATTGGGGTCTCTCACGCACTATTTCTTTATATGGGTTTCGCTATTTTGTTTTCTTTATTGATGACTATTCTCATGCTACATGGTTATTCTTATTGAAAGATATGTCTGAAGTACTCAATGCATTTAAATCATTTTACTTTGAATTTGCGAATCAATTTAAGTACTCCATTTCTTTTTTTTGAAATGGCTAGTACTCCATTTCTTGTTTGCATACAAATCAATAATTTTCTAATTGTAAAGGCTTTACTCAATTTCTTGATTCACGAGGCATCATACATCAATCTTAATATGCAGACACTTTGCAACAGAATGGTGTTGCTGAGAGGAAGTTACGGTACTTATTGGATATGACTTGTACACATGTTTCAGAGGCGAGTTCTCAAGATTTATTAGGGAGATGCAGCACCAATGGCTTGCTTTCTAGCGAACCATCTTCCCTCTTATGTCTTCTCAGACACCATTCTCTGTCTTGTACCATTTAAATGATCTTTTTCCCTTGATCCCTCGTGTAAAGGGGTATACCTGTTTTGACGAAATTCAAGATTCTAAAATCCGGGTATCCAAACGGCCCCTACGATCTTATCTCCATGCTAAAGATGATCAACAGTGAGGGTTTATAAAAATAGGATATGGGTACGTTGGGCCTCTGGAGAGTGCAGGTGAGCCCGGGTACGCCCTCATCCTCCCAATGATGTTTGGGTGTGTACCCGGTACGCACCTAGGGAGTACCCAGGCGCACCCGCACCCAATACGCACCCAACACGGGTGCGTGGGCTTCCAGAGAGTACCCATGCCTCATAGGTCCAAATCCAGTGCGGAATCAGAATACAGGGCTATGTCACATACAAGTAGTGAGCTAATTTGGTTACTCTCTTTTCCATCCGAAATTGGACTTTCATCTTCAGATCCAACACGAGTATATTCTGATAACAAGTTTGCGATTCATATTGCCACCAACCCAGTCTTTCATGAGCGAACCAAACACATTGAGGTAGACTGCCACTTCATTCATCAAAGAATTCAAACTGGCGAGATGCACTATTTTCACTCGATCAGCAGACCAACTTGCAGATGTGCACACTAAACCATTAGGGCCTGATAAGTTAAAGGATGCTTGTAACAAGCTTGGAATGTATGATATATACATTACAACTTGAGGGGGAGTGCTGGATGCACCACACTCATTAAGGGTATTTTGGTCTTTGTAACAGTCACACGCACACATATTCGTGTGGAGGGAGAGCTGATGCAGATAGTAGGCCAATAAGTGGCATATTTGCCCATTAGGATTTCTAGGCATTTATTTTCTATGTTTTCAGGCTTTTATTTTCCATGTTATTTAGAATTAGGAAGTTTAGTCTTTTAAGAATTCTTATTTTAGTAGGTTTCTATCTTTTAGGTTGTTAGTAGGTTTTTATCTTTTAGGTTGTAAATTGCCTATTTATAGGCCTCTTTACAGCTCTTTTGTTAACTTTTGGATGATTAATTGACTGATTGAGATTCTCCCCTCTAATTCTATTCTTCTAATTCTAGTTCGCCTCTCCTCTTCTTCTCTTCTTCCCCTATTCTTCTTATATTCTTCTCCTACTCTTCTTTCCTCTCTTCTCTACTTCTTCTCTTTCTCCCCTTTCTTCTATTTCTCTTCCCGGTCCTACATCAAATTTGGTATCAGAGCAACAGAAAGTATCAATCCATGACCATCCTTCAAAAGATCAACACCAGCTGGTATCTCATCAGGCTCAATGGAATCATCCATAAAATCATCTGCTAGGGGCGTATCTGGCTCAATGTTGTCGACCAATGTGCTAAAATCCTCTGTCGGAATATCCACGGGAGACTCAACACTGCCACGATGGTCCTCTGTGTCAATAAAAAGCTCGACAATCTGCTCAATCGGCTCAAAGATAGGGCAATCCTCCGTAATATACTCTCAACCATCCGTCTCAAGTAATGGCTGAAAAGTCAAGTCATTCGGCGCTGACTCAGGATGATGCTCGAACATCCATCTCAGGTAATGGATGAGACCATTCTAGTTGTTGAGCCTATGATTATGTCAGATACAGGGCCACAGAGTACAGTGACTGATGAGGCCGACGACGATGAGCATGACGATTCAGAGATTTCCACAAGGCCGATTGCCGAGCATCTAGAGAGAGCTCTTGACACTTCCACGTAGAGGAAGATATTGTAATTGAGCCATGTGAGGCTGATCCATTGACAGAGTCGATCGAGCACCGTCATGACTCAAGAGTCAGAAGCGAGCGACCTGACTGTTGAGGCATTGCCAGATCATACAGAGCACGAGCAGTTCATTGAGGATACCGATTCCATATTATTACATGACCACAGTGACATCATTGCTTTTGTAGTAGATGTCACGATCGAGATGATTGTGGAGGTTGAGACAGTGGATTTCAGTGTACATGACGATCATCAGGTGATTTGTCAATCTGACATCACTGAACCGCATCAGATGCCCACGGATGAGCTTATTGGTGATGACCTTTTAGATGATAGTCATGGATTGGTACTACCCATAGTTGTTATGCCGATCCCACCGATTCAGGAGTACGTTGCTATCTACCCAGCCAGTTTACTTCTTCAGAGTGTTTATGATTCTACATGGGCGATTTCTTCCCTATCACTCCGCCAGCATTTGAGATTATTTTGACGTTTGTCACAAGCATTAGACATCAGCAGTGCCTCCAATGGATTACGACTCATACTACTTGTGTGGGTCATCTACATATTTGATCCTCGCGGATTAGAACTCGAGGGCGAGTTCTTTTCAAGCGGGGGAGAATGATGTAGATAGTAGGTCAATAAGTGGCATATTTGCCCATTAGGATTTCTAGGCATTTATTTTCTATGTTTTTAGGCCTTTATTTTCCATGTTATTTAGAATTAGGAAGTTTAGTCTTTTAGAAATTCTTATTTTAGTAGGTTTCTATCTTTTAGGTTGTTAGTAGGTTTTTATCTTTTAAGTTGTTAATTGCCTATTTATGGGCCTCTTTACAACTCTTTTGTTAGCTTTTGGATGATTAATTGACTGACTGAGATTCTCCCCTCTAATTCTCTTCTTCTCATTCTAGTTCTCCTCTCCAGTTCTCCTCCTCTTCCCCTATTCTTCTCCTACTCTTCTTTCCTCTCTTCTCTACTTCTTCTCTTTTTCCCCTTTCTTCTATTTCTCTTCCTGGTCCTACATCAAAAGCTCTCTCTAATACGCCATTCTCTATCTCTCTTTCTCTCTTCAACACTCTATCGCTCTTTCAAGCATGTAATAATCTAACAAATTCTATCATTTGCATAGGTTTCCATATGTTTTCATGATTTTACAGGATTTCCACCAAAAATTTCAACCGAAATTGAAACATTTTCATTCCGTAATGACCGAAACTGAAACATTTTCATTCCGTGATGACCGAAACCGAAACCGAAATTTAAAACCTTGGCAGGACGATACTTCTAGGAGAGAAGCCTTAATACTTGATATCTACAAGGTTTTGGAGAATCAAACTACGGTTGTAATCAACCTAGGAAAGGATTTTTTGTTTGACAGGAATAAGAAGGAAGTATGGGAACCTCTACTTTCTATCATGTGCGCATGTTATGCAGGTTGTACATGGAGATTGAAGGGATAAAACTTCCAGACAGGTTTCTACTGCCAAAAATTAAAAGACTTTGAAGAATACTATACAAGTGTAGTCACCTTGGAAGTGTTCTTCTTTGACGGTAATTTCTGCACAAATTGTTAGTGGATGTATAGATTAGTGGACTGAAATTATGTGATGTTTACAGTGATTCACAGAGTGCGTTGTCAAGAAACTGAATTAGAACGTGGGTTTTTATGATTGGAAAGCTTTTCTCAATCTTGAATGTACGAAATTCAACAGCTGTAAATCAGAATGGTGTTTTAAAAATGTTGCTGTAATTGTATTTAATTGCACAAAATACAAATGTTATTTGGATTCTTGAAATACAAGAAATTTGGAAATTTGTCCCCATACGTTAATTAGCCACATAGGCATCAATATTACAATCTATTTCTTTTTACAATAATTGGGGTATAAGACAATCTACGGTAGAATCTGTCCTAAATTATTTAGTCAAAATCCTGGATGGAGACGAGAGAAGGAGACCGTCCGTTGTTTTTTTATTTCTTGCCCTTCTTTCCGTTGAGCGAGAGAGAAGGAGACTGTCATTGTTTCCAGGTTTTAGAAATCTCAAGATGGAGAGAGATTTCTAAAACCTGGATTTCTTAAACCCTTAGTCTGCAACATACTTCCCCCACATCTGCAACCTACTTACATTGTAAAATCCAGAATTTTACACTGCTTCCAAACTAAAACCTGGATTCTAAAATCCACTTTCCCAAACAGAACTTAAGTGTTTGAACGTTAGATCTAACCCTAGATAATTGAGCTCCAAAATCCTCAGATTCAGTTTACAATTAAAAAAAGAAAAAAAAAAAAAAAAAAACCCTAGGCTCATAATTTTCATAATCCTGTAGAAATTATAAATTGAAAAGATGGACCTTGATTTGTGGTCAGATAATTATAATTTTCGAATCAGAAAATTATACTTTTTATATTGTCCATTATTCTTCCTTGCTTATCACATACCTAAATTTGAGATGTGTCCAACTGTTGGATCTCAGCCGATCCAATGGGCAATTCTTAAATTTAGTAAGTTTTTTCTGATTCGAAAATTATTTTGTGATCCATTGATCACCCTTACTTTCTTATTGTTATTCTTGATTTTAGAACCGTAAAAATCACCCTCAACTACCCTAAATCAACTACCAACCCTTAGAACAGTTTCATGTCCTTATCCTCACTACATGTACTACATCAACTTGGTGTAAGAGCTACAATGTCTAGTTTCATCCTTTTTGGCATTGAATCAGACACAAGATAAAAGGAATTCGAGTTGGGAGTCCAATGTCAATTTCTCCGCCAAGTCATTCACATATGGAAACCTCATTAGATTGGAGGGTTGGGAACATCCTATGAAATGATTTTTGGTGCATAACCGGCACAACCTATTTACATTGTGGCCCATCAAATGGACGGTTTGGATGATCCTACGGTGTGGGACGTACAATAATTTTTGAAATACTGGACCATATGGGCTCACACGGTCGCACCATATAAAATCTCTTAAAAATATGGTATAGTCTGATTTTTCTTTTTATCTTCCCATGTGACCCATGCATATCCTATTAAAGTGTTTATCAAACACTTCCTAAAAAATTACGGTTTATTCTTATTTCTTACCTATTCTTATCGTCACACCCCAGACTAACGCACATAAGAGCACTTGCTTGGAGTTCCCCTCTCCCTTCCCAGGTTGTTGCTTTTAGCTGGATGGCCATTTCGGAAAGCATCAACATGTGTGACATCCCCCAAAAGCAAATCAGATTGGCTAGTTGTTGTATTATGTGTAGATCCGATGGGGAAACTGCTGCACACCTTTTCATTGAAGCCCGAGCGGTAATGGTAGATTAATCGCGTTCAAAGAAAAGCAATAGTCAATGGGGGTTCGCTAATTTTATATCTCTGGAGATCAGTTTCGACCTCATCCCTCTTATTGCCAATAGCGCGGAAGACGAGTTGGCTAAATCTAGAACTAGCAAGGAGAGTTTGATTGTGTCAAATGTCTTCACCATTAAGTAGCTGATTGCTTCCAGCTCAGTCTATCTTTTGCCTTTAGCTTCTCCTGTTTTCAGGACTCCTAGCATTTGCTGTTCTCTTTTGCTCTTTTTTTTTAATAAATTTTGGCTGCTGATGTTGGCACAACCATGTTTTGATAATTACACAAAGTCCTATTGTTTAAACAGCTGACAAAAGGTCATTACAGTTCTCAAAAAGCTATCAGAAGTCAATTAAAAAAGAAAAGACACACTGAGTTTGTGCAATTATTAAAACACAGTAGTGCCAATATCAGTAGCCTAAACTTTATTCGCTTTCTCACAAAGGGATTAATAAAATAATTCCACCAGACCGATTACTTCAGGGTTGCCACTTTGACAACCCAGGTCAATGCTAAATACTAGCATGCCACCCTTCACCATGACAAGTAGATTCCAGATGCTACCCTATTCAACAAAAACAAATACAATACAGATGGTAGCTAATGGCCAACGAAAAATAAAGTCATTTTTTATCAAATGAGACAAGAAAAATATAATCATTTTTTATTACAAGATTCCAACCAAACTAATGGGCAAGGAAAAAGATACAGGAGAGAGAAAATATAGAAGCAAAACCTATGGTTAAAGATAAGAAATGTACCTTAAATTTCAAAGTCTTCAAATGATCAGCTAAGCACAACCATAAATCATATGGTATGTCCACGTGTTTATAAAGCTTTACCTTAGGAGTAGAAAACGGTATAAACTTGGCCAACACGGATTCATTTGCAACAGTATATACCTTCAATATGGAGCAAGAATAACAAGTTGGTGCTGATACTCAAATCAAAGAATTGAAGGAAAGGGCTCAAAAATCATAATTAAAATATAATTTTTTGCATTTTAGCAAAAAATTGAATACAAATAGCCATAAATTTCATAAATAATAACAATAGCAAAAAAATAGAGAATGAACTCTCTGATTGCAGGCATACAAATTAATAAAATGGTACATTAACCAGACCAATAAAAAAAATAGTACATTAACCAAAAGAAAACGTATCCAGCAGGAAGACAATAATATAACCACTGTATAAAACTGAAAGCTGCAAATAATCATTCGGCAAGTAAACCGGTGAAAGTTCCAAATTAATGCTAAAATCTCAACACAACAAAGAGAGATGGAACAGTAGAAGAAAGATTATAAACCAAATAATCATAAAAGAAAATTCCAAAAAAAAAAAAATAGAAACCCATAAAGACAACTTAGAAAAATATTGTCCAACAAAGTACGTTTTTGCAGAAATATTATCTATAAGATAAGAAATCAATTCTACCGTTTTCCACTTGTAGCCTTGTAGGTAGTCAAACCCAAAAATCACTTTGTGCAAGTTGACCAAGGCAGCAAAATAAACACCAAAATGCAATAGTAACAATACTGCACAAGTTTAGACATCCAAACACAGGCCAAAATACACAATGACCCAACGGACTCCTGCCCAAAAGCAATATTGGACAAGCTTATAAAAATTAATCTGCTACACACAAGCCATTCAACTATAGAGGGCCTAATGGAACGGAAATGCTCAAAGGCAGAATAAATCAAGAACAAACTTAGAAAAGACTGACAACTAAAAAGAAACTGAAAATAATTGCAATAACAACATAACGAAAATAGGCTATACGAATCAATGAAAAAATTCTAAATAAAAGAGAATGGACGAAAACAAAAATGAGGCTCACAACACAATCTCATTTAACATAATAACAACAGAAAGAAAACTGAGATAACAACAGCGAAAACACAGCCAACCTTTGAATTCATAATTGACTCGAGTTCTTTGATTTGTTTTGCATAGCCAGCCCGCGAGCTTGAAGCTACAATGGGAGAAAAAAAGATGACTAAGCCTGAATATCAAATGCAATAAACTAATGCTAAAATACTAATAATGCCATAAAATGTAAATACCCACTACAATTCAAAATAAAAACAAGAAAAAAGGATCCAAATTCAAAATGAATCAAGTCAATCAACTAAAATATCAACTTTACCTTTTGAATTTATTGGCGAAGCAGTCATACCAAAAATCCTTGGAAGTGGAGTACAATTGGAGCGTAATTGTCGGTGATAGAACTCCTGTCAAACCAAACAATTTCATCAAAAAAAAAAAAAAAAAATTGCAACCCAAGCTATACACGTGAACTCCTATTAATGAACATGTAATGAAAAAGCAAACAACGAAGTAACATTGGGATTCGCATAAGAATCTAACCATTTAAACAAATGATCTTAAAAACATACAATCCCCAACAAGAGACTTTTCAAAGAGAGAGTGGCAATTAAAGGAAACCTAATCAAAGGAGTCAATCCAAGTTAGAGAAATCTAAATGAGTGAGGGGCAAGAAGATTAAAGAGAGAGTATCCCAAATAGATGTTGTGCAGAGGCTGAATGAATTAAGAGAAAACATAATGAGCTAAGAAGCACGGGTACGGGCACGTGATTTTCCAAAAAAAAACGGGTGTGGGTACGTTGCAGGTACGCCGAATACAGAGAATCGGTTGGGGAGAGAGGAGGGAGATTTGGGGGGAAAAGACCTAATGGTCTTTTTAGTTGTTTTTACCCCCCCCCCCGGGTTTTTGTTTTTTTTTCTTAGAGGAAAAATGGTTTAAAACGTGTCGAGTGTGCACCCCCAGCGCACCTGACCCACTTTTTTTTCTTTTTTGAAAAAAATAAAAAGGGTACGCACCCGACACGGGTGCGGGAGTACCCGTGCTTCCTTGATAATGAGCAATAGGAGATCTAAGGCAACCCTTGGAGACTAAGGACATAGCCAATCAATATGTGACTCTAAAGACCAAATGAGCTTACACAAAACAAAGAGAATTAAGTGAATCATAAACAATGAAAACCAAAAAGTATATCTCAAGAGATAAAAAATTAAGACATTGGTAGAAACATCAAGGGCAAATTTGTTTGATTATAACAACAACTAGATTAGGAGTTTCAAAACTTGTAATGAGTTGGGGCTTGGTTCTAAAATTAGGAGTCAATGGTTAGAAAGTGTTAAATAGAGAAGCCATTTATATAAGCAAATTCCAATGTAGAAACAAGACTGACGTAATTCATCGTTTGAGGAACAGAAGAATTTATGTGTGCTTTTGCTCCTAGAAGTTGTACAAACAACTCAAGCACTGATTTAAATCAAATCTTCTTTGATATTCTTTTGTGATTTTAGTTTCAAGTTGTCTCATGCTACATCATGAGGAAACTTCAACAATAAGACGTTTTAGCATTTTTACAAGTTGTTGGATCTTCCAAGTGGTTTGAGGTTTTGCAAGCCGCCTCCTAATTGGATCAACTTAATGTTGATGGGGTGTCTGAAGAGAACCCTGGTTTGGCTGGAGGAGGAGGAATTGTTAGAGATTTTCTTGGCAAGGTTGTTTTTGCTTTTGCTCATTTCTATGGTATATCTTCAGATATGGTAGCTGAAACTAGAGCCTTATTAGATGGGCTGAGATATTACAAAACTTTAGGCCTCACCAATATTTGGGTTGAATCTGATAACCAAGTCCTGGTTAATCTCATTAAAAGCAACAATACGCATCCATGATCTATCTATTTTTTTCTCAAAGATATATTGCTCTCATTTCTAGTATGAACTGCTTCCTATCTCACAAGTATAGAGAAGGTAATTGTGCTGCAAATTCGTTGGCTAATCATGCCTGTTCTACTAGACTTAATGATACCTTCTGGAACTGGTTGGATCTCCCAAGAGGCATGAGGGGGGGCTGTTAGATGTGAGCAGCTCGGTATTCCTAATGTTCGAGTTAAATAGGTATTTTATACTGTGATGCGGTTTCTTTAGTATTTTGTATGGGTTTTAGAGGAAAGGTGGCATGTCCTCCTCTCATACTTCTTTATTTCTATGAATAAAATTTCAGGTGCCGCCCCAGGTTCCTAGATAAATTCTGGGTAAAAAAATAGCATTTTTACGAGTGACTTATAGAAAGGAAATCATTTTCCCTCCGCATATGAGATTGATTGGGGAAATAGAAAGAGCCTATAACCATATCTTCAACTCTCTAAAATTAATGTTACCTAGAAGTTTGAAACGTGGTTCGCTCCTGTATGCGGTACGGAAATAGGTACGGGGTACGATGCTTAGCCCGATATGTGGTGTAATGGGGGTATGTCATTTATTCAACAAAAAAAAGTTTCAATTACAAACCAAAATATATGAAATTTAAAAATCTCAATATAACACAAAATAAAGCAACAACATATATTGTATACTCAGTCCTAAAATCAAACAAAAAACAACTACCCAGTTATGAAATAAAAATATAAGAACATGATAAATGATCAAACTAATGAATAAGCTAGGGTGCAGCTGCATTTCCTTAGTCCACCAAAGTATTCCCTATTGAAAAGTTGAATATGTGAGTATGTTGTAGTCCGAGACGATGGGATTGCTATTTTCAGCAATCTGGATCGTGAACATACCATGTTTGGGGTCGTTCAACCCAGCTCACGAGACGATATTAGGGGTAGCGAGCTTGGTAACATCGTCTAAAACTACGCCCATTAAAAAAAAATCTAAAAGCATGCAAAAAACTCAGTTTGAAAGAACAAATTTCATTTGAGCATATAAAGACAACCTCCAATTCATTGAGTGGTTTACAAAAGCTTCCCCATGCCATTCATCATTCAGGGAGAGGTGGTTGAACGGAATTGATGAACAATAACCTTGGGCATACAGATGATCCTAAACATAGTCAAGGACTTCTAGATCCTCACCATTAGAAATTAGCCACATCACTTTCCATGAGTAAACCCATTTATAACTATTTTTAGCAGGCAATAAATGTTCCATTACCAATTTAATAACACTTTAAACAAATAAACCAAATGAATTAAGATAAAAGAATTGAAGTAAAAGCAGCAAATAGCCATCAAATATAATTTTAAAATCCCTTCATGTACTAGAATACTTCTTCAGCCAATGACATAGAAACTAATACAATCAGAGAAAATTTCATATCAAAACAAGTGGCCTCAAATTAAGCTAATAGTAAGGATCCAAGAACGCTTCATTCCTGCATCTAGATGATAGAGGAGTCCAAGCATTTCCCAATTTACATGAAACAAAATCTGGATCTCCAAAAACAATTGTGTCAAAGAAGAAGGTGAAAAAATACCCCATCACACAGTTACATAAACAAAGGTTGTACTTGACTCTTCCAGTAGTTTTGCCTCATTGCTGAAAGTAGACGTGGCAAGTTATAAGGCCAAACAGTAAATAAAATAGCATCTGAATCTCCAACCAGATTAAGAACGATCATTAGGTGACAATATTTTGGATATTACACTAGTGGTAGGAACAAAAAATCAAAAGAAGATCTATGTGGTTTCCACTTTGTTTTTTGGAAGGCAACATGACACCTAGTCAGTACAAAAAATCAAAAGAAGATCAATGTGGTTTCCACTTTGTTTTTGGAAGGCAACATGACATCTAGTCAGTACTCGGTACTCAATATTCAATGATTATGGACCAAGCCAAGCTACCTTCAGCTAATAAATGCCATCCAAATTGGGATGTATGATTGTTGTGCGGTGCTAGATAAAAGGGCCTTAGATAACCCCCCCGCCTCTCCGGAATATGATCAATTACAAAGGTAGAGAAAGAACAAGACAGAAGTTGTGGAGTTTCGACTCAGTTCCTTTTGTTCAATCATAATAAAATACAGGTTATAGCTGATATTTATATGGGGCTGGTCAAAATGATAAAGATACCATTGCCATTGACATTAAAGTGTGACGCATCAAAAGAAATATGGTGTGAGATTCAAACATTTCATGCAGTCAGTTAATAAAAACTTCTATCACTTACAATGATCACTACAGCCAACAACGATACATGAGGAGAATTTTTGTCTACTGAAAGACAAATCATGAACATAAAAGAAGCATCCCCAAGAGCAGAGATGAGAGTAATCTAGATCCATGCCTGTGAGAAGATATGCCCGTGATTATTGTTCGAGGGAGGCTATTCAGAGCATATTTCTTTAATTTCCATAAATTTGGGTGTAATTATCCATCACCCCAATTCTTGCCTTTTCCTTTTAGGGTAAGCATTTGAGCAATTAGCATTTCCAATATTGTTATACACACAGACAGATACAGATATGGAAATAGATATAGATGTAGATATAGATGTGTGTTCGTGTGTGTTTATATGTATATGGTCATATACATACACATAAAAACCATTAAAAATCATTTTTTCTGCTTTAGTCACTAGAGAGACCACCTAGGAAGTGGGAACGATGAACATAAAAAACAACTTAGCATAATATTCAACAAATATACTGAAAGAAAATACCCATTACCTCCATGAACCAAATAATGAAAGAAAAGATCCACTACTTCCTTAAACCACATACACGAGACAAAAAAATTGATTATCCATACTACTACAAAACTAGAAATATAAAAAATAAACCATAAATAAGAGGAAAACTTAACATATAAACTAGGAGCCACAACAATGTCAACACTGGATCCTATTCTCATAGATGACGAAAAGCAAATCTTATATTTTACCGAAATCTTTGATATCTTTCAAGTCTTGCAGTTGTTACTAATAATTTTATGTTCCTAGAAACTGATGAAGAAGCATCTTAGCCGTTAAAATACTTTGCAAATCAAACCCAATACACCAGATTTTAATTTTCCATAAAACCTCTGCATTTATATAACTACCAACATGCCAACATAAGGTTACTGTAAGAAATCCAAATGCACTATCGCATTCCAAAAGTATTCAGCAAAATAAGAGTATTATGAAAAATTAAAATTGATGAACAATATTAAGAAATTAGAAATTATTATAATTGTTTAATTACAATACCTCGCACCAAATAAGAAATCAAAAAATGGATACAAAGTACACTGAATCAAAGCTTCCACACTAGAAGGGGCCATCATAAGAATAACATAAGACCACTCACATAGTAATTCATGATACTAATTAAGGACTAGCCTATCTATAAGGCCAATATTTATTAACAGTGGGGTGGAGAGAGAGAGAGAGACAGAGACAGAGAGAGAGAGGGGTGTCTAGTTAACCCGTTACACGCTATCATAACAAGCCTAAGGATCTATGACTCTAGCATTAAGTTGTCCATCAAATATTATCAAATATTACCAGCTTAATCATATTCCAACGGAAAAACAAATATTAAGAAGAGGGAAAAAGAAAATAATTAATCCAGAACTCACCGTCATAATGCAAGCATAAGGGCTTCTACCTCTTGCATGATGGCATTCATCAAATATTAATAGCTCAATCATGTCTAGCATGAAAAAGCAATGCCGCAAGTTATCAAGAAGAATTTGAGCTGTCATTACAAAGACCTGTAAGAAATGGTCACAGTTGTCAATGGGGACAATGCCACAATTGGAAATTGTGTACAGGTACAAGACGCACAGAAATCAATGAAAGCAAGTTGATCAATAGTAACTAATAGAAGAACAAAGTAAGTAAAATATATAAGAAATTTATAGCACAACCAAACATTTAAAATACATTGCAACCATACGTTAGAATCAATAACAAAAACAATTTTAATATAAAACAAGAAAACTCCTTATAAATTTAGAACTTTTGAAAGGTTAGTAAAAAAGTTATCGCAGAACCAATTAAAAATTTGCAAAAGCCAAGGAATTCCAGGGAGTCCATAAATAAGGAAAGACACTATAATTTAGAATAGTCAAGATTCAAATGTTCTGCAGTTAAGATTTAAGTGTTCTTGTATATCTCATATTGACATGCACTACTACTAGCTGCAAGCATTTAGAGGACATTTAGGTGAATCTAAAATTATAACTTATGGATGCTAGATAGTTATTTACTCTTTACTTAATAGAGTACTTGTAGTGAAATGTCTATTTTGCTTTTGTTGTTCTATAGGAAAACACTCACACAGGGGAATTGACATGAACATACGACTGAGACAAGTCAAAGGAATTTGTGATTGACTCGATAAGGCCAAAACTAAGTAGACTATGTCAATGACCATCGAGTTTTCCAACAGTGACGTAGAGACGTCAACTCAACTCAACTCAACTCAACTCAACTAAACCAACTAAGCCTTTATCCCAAACTAGTTGGGGTCGGCTAATGAATCCTTTACAAAATTTTCATGAAGCAGTGACGTAGAGACCTAAGCTTCCATAATACATCATTGGATGACATATGAATGCTTTATTACGGAGGAAATGGCATTAGATGAGACATGCCCCGACTCTAACGATCAACATGAAAAAATTAAAATTTTATGTATTTATTATGCTTTAATAAGTTGTATATCAATCTACATGTGTAAAAATGTACATTTTGTAATACTATGCTTTAATAATTGTGTAGTTATGTGTTGATCTAAAATGGTTTTGAAGTAGCGAAATAATGAATTGAAATGATGAATTACTAATATGATATGTGCTTGTATTATGAGGTGTACAAAACTCAATACATGGAAATAAACACAGGTGTCTTCGTAAGAGTTGGAGGAATTAAGATGAAGGTTTAGCATATTGATGATTGATTGGGGTTAAGCCTCTAGCTCAATTGGTTAAGGCTTTGGTTTTTAACCTTGAGGTCGGGGATTTAATACCAACATACCTATCAAAAAAATATTGATGATTGATCAATATGGACTTGTATCTTGTAAATCTTTTGAGACTATTCAGTACGTATGGGTCAATTGACTTGATTATTTATTGATTTGTAATATCCATATGCTGGTGATCGTGGTGGTTCCTAACTTCCTCATTAATTAATGGATGTGGATCGAAATGGATATACTAAGACCAGAATGAATCTCATGATTTAAAGTTTGATTCAATTCAACCCTACTATGAGTTGAAATTTGATACCGTATTTCATAACATCGGTGTATAGTGTCTTATAATTTGATCATGGGTGTTTTACTAGATTTTTTAATTTCGAAATGAAAAATCAGTGTACAATATGAAGTATTGATTAATGGCAAACAATTAATTAATAAAACTATTATTAAAACACTAAACCAAATGTTTGTTCTATTGAATAGAAAGATTTGTACTCTACCCAGATGACAATAAACAAATATAGCTAAACAAATCATTATATTCAAATGGGATTTCTAGCAAAAAGAAAATAAATGGCACTGCCCAAAATGAGTATATGGTATGGATGGGGAAGCAGCTGCGAATTTTACGCAAATTAATATTCTCAGTGTGATTTAAAAGATTATAAGAACATGGGGAGAGAATTAACATAAAATGAAAGAAAATATAAATATATATATAAAAAAAACAGAGAAAAGCAGCACCTCATATTTCTCCAATTCCTTCTTCCAGGTTGTGGCATCCCAGTAATCGACCCCCATAGCTCCATAGAGTTTTCTGACTTTTAAATCAGTGTGCATTTCCAGAGACTCAGCTTGCTGGCATCATAGAGTGCAGAAAAGAAAATAAGAATTGGCATCATAGAGTGCAGTAAAGAAAATAAGAATAGATAAACGAGCCAATCATAATCATTATCTCATCGTCATCGTCATCATCATCATCAGCATCAAATCTCAGTTACCTGGGTGACCAAAACAACAGTGGGAACCAAGAAAACAGCAATGAAGGGGGATGGTTTTCTGAGGTGATGAGCATAAGCCCGAATGAGCATAATGGCGATGAGAGTTTTGCCGGAGCCAGTCTCCAGGAACGCGATCGTATTCCCCTTCTTCGCTTTCTCCAGTGCTTCTATCTGATAACTGCATTACCCAAAAAAAAAAAAAAAAAACAATCAGTCACACACATGAAGAATCTTCCTCCTCCTCCTCCCTCCTCGAAAAAGACAATAATATAAGAAGAAAATCTGGCCTTCTAGCAAATGCTTCAGGATCCGTTTGATCCATTTCAGAGACGGAAAGAAGCTTCCGATGCTTCCTACGATCTTCTTCGTCACCGATAACATTCATAGCTCTTTCCCCTTCCCCCCCTTGAGCCACAAAAAGCGTCTCCTCGCTCCTCTGATTTTCCATTGGCTGTCGTTCAAATTTCAAAATGAGCGAATCAGATTCCCGATTTCACGGTCGCAGCACAGCAGATGATGATGCAACAAACAAAAGGACTGATTGCGCAGACTCCCTCTCTCCCCCTCTCTCTCATTTAATAGAAGAAACGCTTTGCTTGCTCACCAAGATACCGAGGTGTCACCATACCGTGGTGGGACCATGCGCGCCTTTCACTCTCTCACCCTTTTCTAACAAATGAAGACCCACCCACGCTAAACTAAATCACTCTTAAATGTAGCTTAATTCTCACCACTCTTAAATGTAGCTTAACAAATCTCTTGCAAACATATTCCATAGGGATAAATAATGGCAAGTGACATATTCGACCCAACTCCTTCCTTCGGCCACCCGCTCTCGGGTATTATGACTCCTCCATTTAGATTGCTATAGTTTGGCATTGGGAAGAAAGGGGGGTGAATATATCATTTCCCAAAATTATATATTAATTTTTGGGATTTATGCTTATTAGTCCCTACATGGCAAAATAATTGCTTATTAGTCCCTAAGAAAAGCATATTAGCTGAATAGTCCTACTTTCAGAAAATATTTGCTAAAAGGTCGCTAAAACTCACGAAATTCAATTTTCTCCGTTAAAAATTTTAAAATGACGAATTTACCCACCAACCGATTTAATCAGTTTTAGCGTTTTTTATTTCACTTCCAGTATTTTTGAAAAAAAACTAGGAAATAAGCAACAATATTATCTCTTCTAATATTCTCATCTAAAAACCTTTAACAAAAAAATCATTTTAGAAATTAAATAAATTGAAAATCCCTCTAAAATAAATTAAAAAGGGTCAGTTTGAGTTATCTTTTCTTCATAGATAATAAAGTAAGAAATTTTAGGAATATTTTTCGTTTCTAACTTTTCTAAGAAATTCCTATCTTGGTTGGATTGCAAGAAAATATCTCCGATGGAAAAGTATTTCTATAGAAATTTTTTTCATTGAGGAATTATGTCTGATTAATTTAGAGGGATAACATCATAAATGCCTAAGTAGAAGGCATTTTGTAAGAGAAGCACTAATCCATCTCAAACAGTTGGAGGTCTCCGTGTTCTTGATGATGGCCACCGGTTGCAATACGGTAGGGTTTTAGTTCTGTTATGGGAATAAGAACTAGGGTTTGGCTTCTAATCTTAAGAGAGGAAGAAGGGAGAATGTTAAAGGGAAAGTCAATGTTGGAAGAGATAATATTGTTGCTTATTTCCTAGTTTTTTTTCGAAAATATTGGAAGGGCAAAAAAACGTAAAACGGATTAAATGGGTTTGGGCGTAAATTTGCCATTTTAAAATTTTTAATGGAGAAAAATGAAGTTCGTAAGTTTTAGGGACCTTTTAGCAAATATTTTCTAAAAGTAAGCGCTGTTCAGCTAATATGCCTTTCTTAGGGACTAATAAGCAATTATTTTGCCATGTAGGGACTAATCTACAAAAATCCCTTAATTTTTAGTTTGTGGAGGAGCATTTAAACTACTCTAGTAAAATTTCCCCTTACAAGTCCTCATATGCGCCCTCTTTACGGGTGGGGGATGGGGGGTGGGGGGTGGTAAAGCTTTCAACCCATAAACAGAACACGCTATCTCCTATCTCTTTTAAGTTTTAACACAACGCTTAAGCTCACTATTTAAAAAAAAAAAAAAAAAAAAAAAAAGGCATGCCTCCACAAGCACCCACTTTGTTCAAAGATCCAATCCAATCACTTGTTAGGCCCTAATTTAAATAAGCATTGTCCCAAAAATATTCTCCATAGGACAAATCCATTTTACCATTCACATTGAATAAGAATGGTTTGGATCTTCAAATAACGTGGCTCCATTGTATTTTAAAATGGTACTAGTTGCAAACCCGTGCGTCGCACGGGAATGAAAAACAAAGAATCAAATGGAGCGAACAAAAAATATATCTTAAGACTAAATACCTGCAAATTTTAGGCTTAAAAAAGTAATAGTTGTAATTTTTTAGATTGAATTTGATGGCAAATAGGGAATTGGTGAATTGAGTCGACTGATAAATTCTAGGTTCTTTTGAAGTTTGCTAAAAAGTGAGCCCTTTGAAAATCCAATTTTGTCATATTAGATATTCATACTTAAAAATGTGACAGCAGTCCTACCAATATATTCTTTGAACTGAAATATGTGGAGACACAATCAATTCCATCATCACTTCTACTTTACACAGCTAGAGTTGCAAAGGTTGATACCTGAATCAACTCTCACAATAAAAATACTGGGAACTTTCTTTGGATTTGGATATTGTTCAATGCTGCTATAAATGATTTGGATATTGTTCAATGCTCCTATAAATGGTTGTTCGGAGAAGCTTCCGTAGTATGTTGTTCTTAGTGTTGTCACTTGTATAAGGATTTTTGCAAGTGATATGGCAACCTATTAAAAAGTGATCATGAAAAGTAATATTAGTTACCCGCATGTAGAGTGTGGTGGGCAAATGAAAGTTTGAAAGCGAAGTCTGCTTCTTACTACAATCATGAGGGCAATCTCAATAGATGCCAAAAATTACACCAAAGAAGACTCGCAAGCATGCAACAAGATCCAAAGAAATAAAAAAAAAAAACAAAGAAGCCTCCCATGAATGCATGGCGTCCAAACTTTAGTTTATATAGTCTGTTGTTTTCTTGACATCTGATTAAACGTGAAAGGAAATATTCCAAACTCAAATAAGTAGTTTCAAGATGAAAGGGATATACAAAAGTTTGCAGAAATTAGGAATGCATGAATCATATTTGGAAGCAACATATACACTACCATGAGGAACGATTGTACAAAAAATATATATCCCCACCTACAAAGGAAATATTTGGAAAAAAAGCAACAGCCCATAAGAAATAAAGAAAAAGATGGAAAAAAAAATAAAGCCTAAAGCTTTGAGGATAAAAAATCAGATTTTAGGAAATGAAACAAAGCTCAAAACCTTCCACAGCCTGATGGTAAAATCAAAGAATAAAGGCCTATTTGGGTAAATCTCAAATTTTTAGAATTGCCAGATTACAGCGATTCCATAAAATATAATATTGATAGCTCTGAAATTGTCAAAAGATTCAAAATACTGAACATCTCAGAAAAAGAACAGAGAGCCACATGAAGATAAAAAAAATCTAGACATGGACAGGTAATTGTCCACGCAAAAAACGAATATTCAGGAAAAAAAACATAAAGTGCATGTTAAGTTTTTTTTTTTTTTTTTTTTTTTTTTAAAAATAAGCAAATGGAATCGCCATCAATAAAAGTTAATCACAACCAAACAAAGAATATGATGTAACCACGGCATGGTCCCTGCTATTTAAAGGAAGCAGAAAACAGACAAAATTAATAAAAAGCATACGGGAGGAGCAATGCAATGAAACATAGGACTAAATATTCATTTTAGTACTTTCTGAGATCATCACAAATTAGATGACTTAGAGCTGCAATGCACCCATGAAACTAACCATAAATTTAACAAATGTTGATAATTTTTTGTGAATGGTAAAATTTTTAATAACTCAGCATGAAAAACCTAAATAACATCATATTCTACTAAAGCATCCTATTTAAAACTCATATAGGACCAGGAAGAGAAATAGAAGAAGAGAGAGAAGAATAGAAGAAGAATAGGGGAAGAAGATGAGAGAAAGAATAGACGGGAAAGAAGAGGAAGAGGAAGAAATCTAGGGGAGAATATGAGAAGAGGAGGAGGAATAGAGGAAGGAGAAAAACCTGTAGAGGGGAGAAGCCATTCAATCTTTATTAATAATCCAAATGTAAGAATCCCTATTACATGAGGCCTTTATATAGGCAATTAAACTAAAATTCCATGAAAAATAAATAAATTCTCTAATTCTAAATAACATGGAAAATAAAATCCTGGAAACTATATAAAATAGAAATAAAATCCTAGAAACTAAATAGCATGTAAATAAATCATAATATCTGCATCATTCTCCCCCGCTTGAAAAGAACTTGACCTCTAGTTCTAGTCCTCTTGGATCAAATATGTACACGATCCACTGAGTCGTAATCCGTCGAACTCTGGAATGCTGTACAACGCTCGTGATGTCTGTGAAAGTGGTATAGAACGCGAGAGTAGTGATATAGAAGACATCATTCATGGAGAACCATAAAGAATCGAACCTCTCTTGACAAGTAATGCGGTAAGGAATATAGCAATGTACTCCTCTTGTACTGGAGTGAGGGTCATGCGTAGCATAAACCCATATTCTAAAAGGTCAATCTCTAACAAGCATCGGCAAAACGTTTCGATAATACGCTCCTTTGTAGTCTCATCTGGCCCAAAGGAACCCATCTCTGCAAATACTAAGACCTTCTGATCAAACTGCGTTACTTCTTCCTCTGTGTCAGCATAAAGATCGACAATCTGATCAATCGGCTCAAAGATAGGGCAATCCTCAACAATATGCTCTTGATCATCTGTCTCAGGTAATGGCTCATCAGTCAAGTCACTCACCTCTGACACATGACGGTGCTCGGTCGACTCTGTTCAAGAATCAGCCTCACATGGCTCTACCCCAATAACTGTCTCGACTATGGAGTGTCAAGCTGTCTCTCTAGATGCTCAGCAACTGGTGCTGGGCAAATCTCTAAATCGTCATGGTTGTCGACGTCGGCCTCAGCAATCACTGGACCCTCTGGCTCTATATCCGACATCTCTGACTCAGTATCTTCCATCATGGACTCAGTATCTGACATAACTAAGGACTTAACTATAATGATCTTATCAACACTAACATCTGGTTCCTCAATAATATCATCAACAAGTGGTACGGGGAAAGTAGTGAAGTGGCTTTGCAAATCCGACTCAGGCGTGCGACGCTCTTGGTATCTGGTGGCTACTTTAATTTAGGCTTTTTGTGTACATTGAGTGGTTTTTTCTCGCCAAGCAGCTTCTTCATGCATCAATCTTTGTTTAAACGTTGCTCGCTCACGTTTCAATCTTTGTTGATAATGATATCCATAAATGTTCATAAATTCATAATGAACTTCTTCCCATAGACGAAATGGTGGCTTGCCTGAGTATTGCGCTCTAGTACGAAGAATCGTCATTTCGATCTGGCCTCTCTGCATACTATATCTTTGACATTAACAAATGTTTATTTGATGATCATAACCATCGTACTTATGATATGCAGCAAGTGCCTTGATCCATTCTAGAAACGCATCCTCGAAATCTCAATAGGGATGGTGATAGTCATCATAACCATAGAAATATGGAACCCGTGGTGCAGAAAAATATTAATTCTCGTATCCATCAAAATATGGAACAACTGGTGGAGCCATTGGGATCGGTATCGAAAAATAAAATTTATGATCTGTCTGTCATGTCAAAAAGAACACAATGCTTGTCGCGGATCATAAATCGGACTCCCGGATAGCCTAGATTGGAGTTCAGACCAAAATCGACGGATGTCAAACGATACTCGAAGTAGTGTCCATACTCACTGCTGATTGCTAATAATATGCTAGATATACTGCTGATGGCGAAAGAAAGTGACGGTCTCTCGCGGAAGGTCGATCGGATGTCGGGAAGTTGTTGATCGAATGATGGAACGCGATCGACAGTTGAGATGACCTCTGAAACTGTGCTAAAAGGCGCTGCCTGCTACCAAATTTTATGTAGGACCGGGAAGAGAAAGAGGATAGGGGGAGAAAGAGGAGAAGTAGAGAAGAGAGGGAAGAAGAGTAGGAGAAGAATAGGGGAAGAAGAGAAGAAGAGGAGAAGAGAACTAGAATTAGAAGAGAATTAGAGGGGAGAAGAAGAGAGGAAATTAGAGGGGAGAATCTCTATCAATCAATTAGTCATCCAAACTTAATGATCCCTAATACATGAGCTAATAAAAGTTACTTTCCTTCCTTTGTACATCAGGTCTGTACGGTGTTACCTATTGTTGTACATTATTTCCAATGTAGACACGTAACCTGGAAGGATATCCACTAACACTTTGGGTTTTTTTTTTTCTTTCTACTTTATCCAGTGGTCACGTGTACCACTTACCTGAGAAAAGCAGAGGTTGCCTTTTTATAATATAACCTATAAAAAGAGTCTACTTTGGGCCCATGGAAACTTTAGGCAAAAAGTTACTGAGTGTTACGATACTCACTTTCCTTCAAAAAAAGAAGTTATACTTACTTTTTTTCTTTCTTTTTTTTTCGCAGAGACTTGCAGCGGAAGTCACGACCAAGTAAAAGTTGCTTCGTTGAGGGCACCTTGAAAAGATAAACTCTAATGACTTTCCCTTTTCATTCACAAAAGTAACTGGCCAGCTAGTGGTGACTGAAAATCGTGTTGCAGCCAGATTTCAATCGATTGACGATGAAGGAAGTGTTGTCGGCACTTGAAGCAAGAAGGTTGAATAATGGGTTAGATGAAAACAAGGGCTAGTGGTTACTGTTTCAGGTTTTGGGAAGATGGCAGAGCACCTATTTAAAGGGAAAGATGTTTGTGACTGGTTTGTTGATGCTTCTTTAGGCAGGTTTCGATTGGATAAATAGAGAGAAATAAATTAGGGTTAGAAGGGTAAATTATGGCTGAATTTTAAGGGTCTATTGGTGGCTAATTAAGGGGCTAAAATTTATAGGTTTGATGTCGGATGTGGAGAGGGAAAAGGGTTTGGGGTCTATTAGGGCTAAGGTTAGGGTTTTGGTTTAGGGTTAGGGTTTCAGATTAGGGTTTGGAGGAGTCTTCTACAGGTTCTGTGGGTTAGGTAAAGGCTGAAATATGAGAGAAGAGGTTGTTATGTTCAGGTATAATTTCTGGGCAGCAGATTTTGTGGAATTTATGGGCGATTCGTGACTCGAAATTCGGAGACTTGGATCATTTGCTTTGATACCAAATTTGATGTAGGACCAGGAAGAAAAATAGAAGGAGAGAAAAAGAGAAGAAGAAGAGGAGAGAGAGAGAGAGAGAGAGAGAGAGAGAGAGAGAGAGAGAGAGAGAGAGAGAGAACAATATAAGAAGAATAGGGGAAGAAGAGGAGACGAGAAAGAGGAAAAAGAAGAAGAAATCTGGGGGAGAATAGGAGAAGGAGAAGGAGAGGAGGAATAGAGGAAGGAGAAGAACCTGTAGTGGGGAGAAGCCAATGAATCTTTATTAATCATCCAAACCTAAGAATCCCTAATACATGAGGCCTTTATATAGGCAATTAAACTAAAATTCCATGGAAAATAAATAAATTTCCTAATTCTAAATAACATGAAAAATAAAATCCAAGAAACTAAATAACATGGAAATAAAATCCTAGAAACTAAATAACATGTAAATAAATCACAATATCCGCATCAAAAACATGTAGTAACTTAAATCCATCAAGTAATAAAAATGAAAAAAAAAAACCTATTCAGATGAGAGGCAAGATCCAGGCGCTCAAAATCTCCCTTTTCATCATTTTTTAAGTTATGTAAAAGAAATCTGGGCAAGAGGAAAAATAAGGTTAGAAGAAGGTTCGATGGTTTCTAGTTGGAAAGTTCAAGTAATTAAAAATGGAAAAAAAACCCTAGATGAGAAAGGAGTACCTGAGAGGCCTGAAAACCCTAGATGAAGAGAGAAAAGTAATAACCACTGTTCAGTCAGCCTCATTTCTGCATCCAAGGGGGAAAAAATTCTCGATAAACCCCATATCCAGATATGCTTATAAGTAGAGGGAGTAGATGTCCAGGGAGGGAGAGGAAGGGGAAGGGGAAACGAATAGTTCCGAGTTATGAGCAATACGCTAGTACATTATTTTAGGAGAGAGAAAGAGAGAGAGTAAATAGCTTTTTGGAAAAGGAAAGGATATATATGGAGAGATTTAGCAATAAACACGTTTTGATTATAATGCCAATAATGGCCTTGGAATAAGTGGCTGAATCTTCCTTTATTTTTTACACGCCAATTAATAGTAAAACATGAGAGAGAGAGAGATAGAGAAAGTTGTTTTCTCTCTTAATAGTAAAACCAATTAATAGTAAAAATGTGAGAGAGACAGAGAGAGAGAGCTATTTCTCTCCTAATTGGAAGAAGCTTTTGCAATGCCCATTAGATAGACTTTTACAATTCCGCTTAGATAGAGAAGGGGACATTTCATTATATATATATATATATATATATATATATATATATATATATATATATATATGAGGAGAGTGTTCCTGAGCTTAAGCTCAGATAAGCTTATCTGAGCGCGAGCTTATCTGAGTTCGAGCTCAAAAACACATGTGGCCCCACATTTTTTGGAAGATCCAAAGCATTCATTTGGAAGGCCCTTCCATGGATAGGGTGTGTACCAAAAATTAGACATATAAGATCATCCTAACCCAATCAAAGGTGGAGGGGGAAATGGACAAACACTGTGCGTCCATGTTACTGCCCATTTTTTCCCTACACAATTGGCAGGGTTAGGATGATCCTATAGGGCTGATTTTTGGTACACACCCTATCCATGGAAGGGCCTTCCAAATAAATGCTTAGGATCCCCCCCAAAAATGTGAGGCCACATGTGTTTTTGAGCTCGAGCTCGTATAAGCTTATCTGAGCTTGAGCTCAGGAACACGTTCCTCATATATTTTCTCTGAGATTTTGCTGCGGAAAATTGAGCAAAATTCCCTTTTTTTAGTTTTCTGACATTATTTTCTCTCTTTTTCGTTTTTTCTTCCTTTTTTGAGAATTTTTAAATCGTAAAATATATCTAAGGGGGAAGGGAAGGCCGGCACGTGTCCTATAACAGTGAAACTCTCTTCCCTCCTTATTATATATGAGGAAACAGTTTCTACACACAAGTGTAGGTAAGTTATCTACACACTAGCTTAAAATACAGTGGAGGGCATATTGTTTGGGTGATCCAAACCATTCATTTGATTGGCCCTCACATAAATAGGGTGTTCACAAAATATCAGCTCCAAAAGATCATCCCAACCCTACGATTTGTGGAGGTAAAATGGATGTGTATAAACCTTCCATTTTTTGCCTCCACAGTTCGAAGGGTTAGGATGATCCTATGAAGCTGATTGTTTGTGGACACCCTATCTATGTGTGGGCCAATCAAATGAATTGTTTGGATCACCCAAACAATGTGGGCCTCCACTGTATTTTAAGCTAGTGTGTAGATAACTTATCTACACTTGTGTGTAGAAACCGTTCTCTCTCTCTCTCTCTCTCTCTCTCTCTCTCTCTCTCTCTATATATATATATATATATATATATATATATATATAAGAAAACGGTTCCTACACATATGTGTAGAGAGTTCTCTACACACTAGCTTAAAATACAGTGAGGGCCTACATTGTTTGGGTGATCCAAACCATTCATTTTTAAGGCCCTCACATAGATAGGGTGTCCACAAAAAATCAGATCCATAGGATCATCTTAACCATTCGAACTATGGAGGCAAAAAGTGGACTAATTTGTGAAGGTTTAAAGACGTCCATTTTACCTCCACACATCGTAGGGTTGGGATCCTATGGATCTGATTTTTTGTAGACACCCTATCTATGTGAGGGCCTTTAAAATGGATGGCTTGGATCACCCAAACAATGTGGGCCCCTACTGTATTTTAAGCTAGTGTGTAGAGAACTCTTTACACATATGTGTAGGAACCGTTTTCTCTCTCTCTCTCTCTCTATATATATATATATATATATATATATATATATATATATATACATGGAAAGTGAAGCTACACACTCATGTAGCTAACTTAGCTACACCAACGGCTTAAAATACAGTGGGCCCATTGTTTGAGTGATCCAAACCATTCATTTGATAGGCCCTCACATTGATAGGGTGTGCCCAAAAAATCAGCTCCATAGGATCAGCCCAACCCTTCAAACTGTGGAGCTAAAAATGGACAGATTTGTGAAGGTTTTTACACATCCATTTTTGCCTCCACAAATCGTAGGGTTGGAATGATCCTATGGAGCTTATTTTTTGGGCCCACCCAATCTATGTGAGGGCCCATCAAATGAATGGTTTGCATCACCCAAACAATGTGGGGCCCACTGTATTTTAAGCCGTCGATGTAGCTAAGTTAGCTCACCAGTGTGTAGCTACACTTCTCTCTCTCTCTCTCTCTCTATATATATATATATAAATATATATATATATATATATAGAGGAAAATGATTGTGCGCTCGAACGCACCAAGCTTAGGTGCGGTCGAGGGCCCAAAACTCATGTGGGCTCACATTGTTAGGATGGTCCAAAGCATTCATTTGCAAGGCCCCATCATAGATAGGGTGTGTACAAAAAATCAGCTCCATAGGATCATCCTAACCCATCCAAAAATGGAGGGCAAAATGGACAGACACCGTTTGCCACAAATCTGCCCATTTTTGCCCTCAACTTTTGGAGGGGTTAGGATGATCCAATGGAGCTGATTTTTTGTACACACCCTATATATGATGGGCCCTTGCAAATGAATAGTTTTGATCACCACAAAAAGTGTGGGACCCATGTGTTTAAGCCCTCGACCGCACCAAAGCTTAGGTGCAGTCAACCGCACACTCCTTTTCCTCATATATATATATATATATATATATATATATATATATATATATATAGAGAGAGAGAGAGAGAGAGAGAGAGAGAGAGAGAGAGAGAGGAAACTGTTGGTGATCCAAACCAAATGTTTTCGCTTGAGTGAACTCACAGGCATTTACATCAAAGGACGTACGAGTCTTTTCTGAATTACTAGTTGCTTCAGCTACAATTGACTTGGCTGATGTCTCGTGCAGAATAAGATTTGATCTCTCTTTATCGGCATGAAATAAAGGGCTGAGATAACTTCATATTGGTTTAGGAGATCTGAAAACCTCTGGTAGAAATCCACAGATATTAAGTTTCAGTTGGCAACTTGGCAATAAAATTTAGCAACTTACCACGTATAAAACATTTAAGTGTTATTCCGTTATACCTCGAGAACAGATTCAACAGCCGGTAAGGTAGTCAACAAAAGATCATGGTGATCCTGACCACAGTTAAAAAAGACAAATCGAGTATTAAATTAAATTTTAAAATATACTATCAACAAAGTTGCAGATACTCAACTCTACTCAACTAAGCCATTGTCCCAAACTAGTTGAAAGTTGCAGATAAAAACAACGAAACTAGAAGTTATAAAAGGAATTGCATCTGTTACTCGTCTCTATTATTTACCATGTCTTTTGTCTCGTGAGACAACTAATTACTCCAAAAGCTTTAGCTGTTGAAGAAGGTGTCATTAAATCTTTAATACTTGAACACTCCCCTTCACATGTGGGCCATCATTTTAGGGTTGGCCTACACGTGGCACATGTAGCACCTCTTTTGGGTTTGGCCATTGCATGTGGATTTTTACTATCAAGGAGGTTTGAACCGAGGGAAATTGCTTTGATACCATGTGAAACAACCAATTAGTCCAAAAGCTTAAGCTGTTGAAGAAGGTGTTATTAAATCTTCTATACTTAACATCTCTAAAGAAAGTTGTCCAGAATTCCAGATAAATGAAAGCAGCAAATAGATATAATTTAGAGGTCAATATTCATGTTTCCTATGGATAAACAATCAAACTGTGGATACAAGTATGCTAGCCACATGATAACAACACAAAATATAGATTAATTTATTATGAAAATTTATTACAAAAAATAGTGCAATCTTGTCAAGTTATTGTCTGGTATAGGAATTATAAATGAATGGCATGCATTATTGGTCTAGTTTGATAAAATGCATGGTTATAGCGAACTGTAAATAACACTATTTATGCACGATTGTCTAGTTTGGATGAAGCAAATGGTTATAGTAATTCAGTATCAAGTTTGAATCAAAACCATCCACTTTGTGAATAATTTTCCAAAGTTATTAGTTCTTGATATATTATGTACTTCATTATCTACGAATAAAGTTTTAAAGCACCACTACTTGCAATGGTTCATAAAATTACAGGTGAAGGTTCTATATCTGAATAACAAGACTTGTGGTTGTGATCTTTAGAATGGTACTAAATAGCAACGGAAAGCTAATGATACTGGTGAGAAAGGGGAATAGCATTTGCTTTTCTTTTGTTTTGAAAATGGCACTCCTCATTTTGTCAAGAACTTTTTTTTGGTCGGTGGTTTTGATTAGAAAATTATAAAATGAAGAGGAGTGCATAATTAAAACAAGGTGTTGAATAACATGTAAGGGTAGATTAGGTATTGATGATAGTTTAGAGGGTATTGTAGTCTTTGTACACTATTGCCCTATTAGGGGCCTATACATACATCATATTCATTAAGAGCTCCCTAGTGGAGACTCTCAACCCTAGCTCACTTCTAACATGGTATCAGAGCAAAGATCCATGGAAAAGGAATAAGAAAAGAAGAAGAGCCATCTCAAGCATTTCAGGCCATCTATCTCTCCTCAAGTCAATCTCTCCTTACGAGTCCTTTTTTTTATTTTGCGCTAACCCATTTTTTGGGTTTTTACACTCCCGAAAATCTCTCTCTGATCTTCTCCTAAAATCTCTCTCAAACTTTTTTTCCTTTTCTTTTGCTATTTGCGCACAATGGGTTGGGTTTGCCATAACCCACCTCTCCACGAAAATTTCTCTCTCTCTCTCTCTCTCTCTCTCTCTCTCTCTCTCTCTCTCTCTCTCTCTCTCTCTCTCTCTCTCTGTGTGTGTATGGCTGTCCCTTAATTGTGCACAAAAACAAAAGCAAAAACAAAACAAAAAAAACCAACTCCCCTCTGTTTGCCATAAACACTCTCCCCTCTCTACCTTGCTGTGAATTCCAAATCTCCCCCATTCTCAACCCAAAATCCCCTTTTCCAAATCCAAAATCCTCAATCTTTAATCCTAAATCCTAAATCCTAAATCTTTCCTTTCTTTCTCTTTTGAATTCTCATTTGGGAAGAAATCTTCTTCCCAAATCCCTTTTGGCATCCCCAAATCTCCACCCAAAACCCCAAATCCTTTTTCGACCATATTTTCTCACCACCATCCCTAAACCTTCTTCCTAAAACAAGAAAAACAAACGGATCCCTTCTTTCTCTATTATTTTCTATCTTTTCTCATTCAATTGCTCTCTTTCTTGTTCTTTTTTGTTCTAACTCCATAAATCTCTTTCTTTTCTCCTAAATTCATTCTTTTCCCCTCTTTCTTGTTCTAAATCCATACATTCCCTTCTTTCTTGTTCTAAATCCCTAAATCTCCTTTCTTTTCTAAATCCATGCTCTTGTTGGGTTCTTTCTCATTCCTTCATCTCTTTCTCTATGTTTTAAATCCTCACTTTCTTTCTTTTTTGAGTCTCTTTTGAAATCCTCCTCCCTCTCTATTCCATCCTAATCTTTGTTTTCTCTTTATTCTATGTCTTTTGTGTAGATATCCAAGGTGCACACCAAGTGTTTGGTCAAATGTCCGAAAGAGGTGTACTGCCTTGTTTGCCTTCTTTTCATTGCAAGCATGGTTTTAAATTTCGGCCGAAACGAAATTTCGGTTTCGGTGGAAAACGAAACGAAATTCACAGTGAGTCGGAAAAGTACCAAACTTCGCCGAAACGTTTCGGAAATTTCGGCAATTTCGGTGAAACGTTTCGGTGAAGTACAAAATTTCGATGAAATTTCGGAAATTTTGGTGAAACGTTTCAGAAAGTTTTGAAATTTCAATTTTTACAAGATTTCGTCCGAAATTTCGTACCGAAACCGAAACCGAGATTTAAAACCTTGGTTGCAAGTTGAAGGCATTCGACCTTCAACTTGAAGGGGAGAGTTGTCATGTAGTTCTTCTTTTGTTGTTTTTTCCTGAGGGAGTGATCTAGTCTTGTTGTCTTCCTTGTTGCCCTTTCTTAAGGGGGAGTGTCAGTGTGTCTTCATGCCTTTTCTTGTCTTGTTGTCATCTCCATACTCATGTAGTTTCACCCGAGGGGGAATGTTGTTATGCTCCCTAGTTAGTCTTTGTCTTCTCGACTTTATGCCTTATCCCGGGTGATGGCTTCCATATCCATCGTTCATTGGCTTTCTTACATGTGACGGTCTCTTCCCGCCGACCTATCTTTTCCGAGCGATGGTGTCCCCATTGTTGGTCGGCTCCTCTTCAGGCGATTGTTCATGCTGTTGACCTTGTCTCCAGACGATGGTTTCCCCATCGTTGGTTGGTAATCTTCTCCCTCATTTTCTTCTTATCTTCAGGCAACGATGTTCATATCGTCGACTTTGTCACCAAACAATGGTTTCTCCATCGTTGGTTGGTTATCTTATCATTTTCTTCTTCTCTCCAAGCGACGGTTTCCCCGTCGACCTTGTCTCCGATGGTTTCCCTATCGATAGTTATCTTCTCTTAATGTTGTGTTACTCAATTGGTATTCCCACTCGTGGTGCTTCGCCATTGCTCATGTGTGCAACCTTGGTGTGCCTATTTTACTCGATGGATCGCTGATATTTTCCTATCGAGGTGTCATCGTTCGATCCTTCGTGGTTTGTAGATGCCATTGCCGGGCTATCATTCAGTTGGAGTTTCATAGTTGTCGTTATCATCGCTCTCGTCGTAAAACTACTTCAGGGGGGGAGCTGGTCCTTTTTTGTGGCCGCTGATCTCAACGATAGTACTCTCATGGTGGTCGTTATCTTTTGTTATGCTTTCCTTATGTATTCACCACACCAGCTTGAGGATGAGTGGTATACCAAACCGGATATGTGTATGAGATTATGTACTTTTTGTTATTTTAGTTATTGTAGTTTTCTTTGTACCAAGCTGGAGTTTCATAGCACATACACTCCAGCATGAGGGGGAGAGTTGAATAACATGTAAGGGTAGATTAGGTATTGTTGATAGTTTAGAGGGTATTGTAGCCTCTATACACTATTGCCCTTGGGGCAGGGTAGATTAGGTATTGTTGATAGTTTAGAGGGTATTGTAACCTCTGTACACTATTCCCCTATTTGGGGCCTATATATATAATATTCATTAGGAGCACTCTAGTGGAGACACTTCGTCCTCCATTCCTCTTCTTCCTCTCTTCTAACCCTAGCTCACTTCTAACACAAGGGTGGGCAGACATCATGTCCCACAAGAAAATATAAATTGTAAGCAGTCAGAGACCGATAGAATCAGAAACTCTAAAAGGAATCATGTACCTTAAGGATATATGGGTCCAATAACTAGTTACAAGTGAAACTTTTTAAGTGACAAAAGTTTCAGCATATCAACCCCCGTAAGTAAATGAATAACTGCATAGTTTATCCACATATTTCACTCAAAATTCTTGTAAAACGGAATTGGAAAGCATTGATGTTTAGAGTGTTGAAAAGCCAAGGCATCATATTCATATTCTCATCCATTTGGAAAGAAAAGTATCTCGTTGGCCCACATTAGGAGTCAAGTATTAATAAACAGAAACTAAAGTGATTCATGTTATCAACTACATTTATATAGAACAATAGAAACCCACCTAAACTCAATGTTTGACAGAAGTGGCCACAAAATAAGAATATCTTAAAATACGATGCTTGGAAACTCGAAAGAAATTTCAATATTTTGTGATTTAATGTTTGCCAGAACATGAAACTCATGGTAGTTTTTATTTATTTATTTAAAATGACACTCATGGTAGTGTGGACCCCGATCCGAGAGAGGCGGCGGTGGGACGTGCCCCACGCGCTAACAGTCTCTATGGATCATCCACGTGAATGGAGAGCTCTACCACGGAACTCTCGAAAGAAGAAATGCCTCTCACAGCATGAGTGGCGATACAAAGGGAGATACCTCTCGATTCGGGGACTAGCCCAGATTCGAGGCGTACCTTAAACAAAGAAGAGTCGCCATCCAAGGAAGTGGGCCAAGGATCCCATACTATGCTCTGTTGCAACGGATAACCAGAGATATAAAAGAGGGTCCGTGCCTGGTTACGAATTCGGAAGGTCTGAAGAGCACCTCATCCGCCCAAGTGCAAGCACCTGGTCTCTTATGCCATTTGTTATTGATTTTGAAGAGTTTTGAGCGAAAGTCATAGGAAATGGGAACGAATATCTCCGAGAAGACGTCTATCTAATCATGCATATCTCAGAGATGAATAATAAGCACACATAAAAGAAATGAAAGAAGTGTCGCCTAAGAAATAACTAGGTTATGAGTATCATACCTAATTAGTGTCTGAGTTCTGGTGTGCAAACACATGCATGCTACAGCTAAAGGTATAGGATCTGTACATGAAAGTAAGAGAACACAGCAAAGTACACAACACAATTCAATTCTATACATGACTGGACAAAAATGAGTCCTAACTCTAATACGACCTGACTCGGACCAAGATGGCCGTCCATCCCAGCTGCTCTACGTATCCCGGCCTCGGGAAGAATCGGAGTCAACGTAGTTCGATGCCCTATTCTAACTACGATGTCTAACCATCTAGAACCGCCATCCTAGACTCGATCCACTAGACTCGACTGATTTTTAAAGCTTTTTACACGATAGCTTAAGTTCAGGTGAATTGTAATTTTTAAGACTCTATATGCCTTAACTAATGCAAGTTGATTAGCCTTAAGCTAATGCAGGTGGGCCCTACATCCTATGTGTAACTAGGCTGTGCATCCTAAAGAAAACCATGGGCTGACTATATGCTTTCTAGTCTAGCCATCGGTTCGACTAGATGTCTAACCGATCAACTTGAGGCCTCCTAACTCTAGGGACACTCACACGACTGGACACACCATATCAACAAATCAGGACAGACTCCTAACTCTAAAACACCCTAAATATCTAGGACAGACTCATAACTCTAGAGGAAGATCTTTTTGAAAAAGGTTTGAATATTTTTGTAATTTTGAAAGATGTGAAATGTTTATTTTTAAAGGTTTGGCTGGACCTGGGATTTGGATCCCAAGCTGCACTACGTACCCTGTTGAAAGGGATCAAGCCAACGTAGTTCGGAAACAGATTTTCCTAACTACTCCTAAATGACTCAAGATTTTTGAGATTTTTGGATTTTCAGATGTTTTTGATATTTTTGACACGAGATGACTGAATCCTATCATCATAAGGGGAGGACAGACTCCCGATATCCCGCAAAGGTTGGACAGCATCCTATGCTTTGCGGGGGAAAAAGACAGAAACACAACTCTGCAAGGGTTGGACAGCATCCTATACCTTGCAAGAGCGGATAGAAGAACATGATCTGATGAAAGGTTGGATAAAATCCTAACCCCTATGATGATAGAATTTGATTCTTGAATAAGAGGACTGACTCTCTAGACTAAGAACGGATTCCTATGCTAGTGGACTATCAAACCAAAATAAAACTCACAAGTAATAAGGAAAAAAGAGACCCTGTGCATATTTGGCAAAGGAAAAACACCCAGCCGGGCCGGACAGCTACCTAGCCCTAGGGTGCAACAAATGTGCAACCCAATACCCATAAGGGTAGGGGTATGTTGCCAAGCCGAGTAAGGTGTTCTCCCAAAACTAAACGACGCACAAAGAGGAGGTTTAGCAAGAGAATGAGACTGGGTAAGTCTCTTAGACACAGAGATAGAATAGAGAAAATTGCTAACGAGACTAGGCAAGTCTCCTAGGATGGGCTTGGGCTATTACCTTCATCGCCCTACAAGAAAAGGGCTAAGAAGTCTCTATAGAAAGAAAGAGAAGGGAGAGGGTATTACTGAGACTTCGTAATTCTCCCCTTTACGATGGGCTTGGGCTATCGCCTTCATCGCCCAAGCTTTACGAATCCAAGATCCCATGGGCATCCTATTTTTAAAACTAATCTTTATTCACATTGCTAAACAATTTCCAAAGATATGAATCATATCCTTATGTTAAACTCTCACGTAAAAGTACCTTCATAGATAATTTAAACCACAAAAGAATGACACTATGACAGGAAAATATTGGTATATATATACTTTTTTACTAAACATTCAAAAGGTCTATTGAGCATTACTGACATGGAGGCTCCAAAATGATCATTGAGTCTTTATTTATAATGCAAACAAAGAATCGAATTTCCATAATAGCTTTCTCAAACAGATTATAAGCCTGAGTAAACAGACGTCTAGAATCACACTCAATATATCTAGAATATCTCAAGAAAACTCAATAGAACACAAACATTTGACACCTAGAGGCATTCAATCAAACAAATTATAAGCCTGAGCAAACACATATTTGTCACTTGTTTTCTCAAATCAAAACCGGACAGCATGAAATTGAGGTCATAAAAAAACAAAGCAAGCAAAAATATATGAAAAATAAGAGTACTTAAAGTGAATTGAAGGGAAAGAGTAAAAGAATTACCCGAGATCCGAAGCTTGTAAACCTTACCTCTTGTCTTTCTCAGCACTTTATCTTGTAAAACAATGAAAAATACAACATGAAAGCCTCATTCTCCAGGAGCTGCAGAGAGAACACGAGCTGAACTTTTCTCAAATCAATTGCTCGGCCATTGATTACAAAGGTTATTGAGCCGTTTAAATCCTCTTGTTAGATAAAAAAAAATGACAGAGAAATCACTGAATCCAATAGATCGGAAATAAAAACACCAGCTAGAGTCTAGATCTAGAGTATCTAAGCTTGATATAGGACTTTGGAAAAAAGTAGATCTAGGGTTTGCTTTTTTTTTAAAATGGCACAAAACAAGGTGAATACATGAGGAGTAAGCACAAACAAGAAGAAAGAACACTGGCCGGAGCTCCGGCGATCTCGCCGGAGAAGATAATCGGAGAAGATGATGAAAGGGTTAGAGTTTGACCTGAATTCTCTCTTTTCTCTCTCTCTTTCTCCTTCTCTCCTCTGCTCGGTCCAACAACCCAAACGAAAATCCCCCTTTGCTGGGGTTTCAAAGATGGAAAATTATAGATCTGAAGGTTTCACAACTCTGATCAAAGAAGAACCTGGCTGGAAAATTGCCGGAATCCGATCGGATCTTGGCCGGAGAAGGAAGAGGGATAGATTTAGGGTTTAAAGGTTGAATCTATGGTTTTTGAAACTTGGCAAGGGTTAGATCGAGCTTAGATCTGACGCTGGTAGAGGAGCAAAACAACTGTGAAGTTGATGCCGGCCGGAGCTAGAGTGTTGCCGGAGAAGAAGATGCCGGACGGAGCTCCGATGAGCTCACCGGAGAGGATGACCGGAGAAAATGGGTTTGGGAGATGATCTCAAAGATCTATTGAAAGAGATGGATCTAATGGTGAAGAGGTGAAGGTAGGTGGCGGATGATGGTCGGATCTCCGGTGAAGGAGATCAAAAATCCCTCTCTCTCTCTCTAGCTTTCTTTACTTTCAATTTCTTGG
Organism: Tasmannia lanceolata; assembly: GCF_043159265.1. Taxonomy (NCBI): domain Eukaryota; kingdom Viridiplantae; phylum Streptophyta; class Magnoliopsida; order Canellales; family Winteraceae; genus Tasmannia; species Tasmannia lanceolata. The sequence continues at coordinate 200,376 of NW_027518678.1, forward strand.
ATCTCTCCCTTTAATTTCTAATCAAGGAATCTCTCTTGCTCTTTTGTTTGTCAAATCTCTAACTACTAGTTCAGCTCCCACTCTCTGCAGATTTTTGGGTCATGGAGCTAACTTCAATGGCAGCCAGAAGATGAATTCGACTTTAAAGGTTATGTTGCTGAAAAGAAACTTGGTCAAATTTGACGAAAGCTGACCGGAATCCGGTAAGTTCTCGTCGGAATTAATGGAGTTTTGCTGGAGTTAGGGTTTGACCTTAAAAAAAATGAAGTAGATTTGAGGCTCTAAGGTGTGGATCTTGATCTTTGATGAGGGAGAGATGGAAGAGGAGGTAAATGATAACGGCAAGGAAAGATCACGATCGGAGCTCTGGCGGATTGACCTGAGAAAAACTTGAAAATGCTCAGATCTAGAATTTTGTAAGCTTCAAATGAGGAAAATCAAGGTTCTAGTGAAGATAATCTTGGTGTTCAAGGTACAGGAATGAAGAAGATGACTTTAACAAGGTAAAAACAAGGATTTGATTTGCCGGATTCCGGTGAGTATCGTCGGAGAAGATGAAGAGCCGACGAAAATTCCTTTCTTTTCTCTCTCTCTGTTAAAACAAGAAAATGAGATCTCTTTTTTTTTTTTTGTAAAAAATGAACTTAAATCCTTTTTTATAAGAATTTTTCGAAGTGATATTGGCACTACCACCTGATGAGCGCACGGTTTTACTCGAAAAAGTGATGGGCGCACGCCCGAATCATGTCTTATTCGGCCATACACGTCCTTTCAAGGATAAATTCGCCCCCCTAACCGGATAAATTCAACCCCCTTTCTGGTTTACACTACGGACACCTCTTTGGTTCGTTCGCTAGGCAAACGCACTCGGATTTTGACGAAATTTTACAGGGAGCTAGATGGGATCCTACCCTAGCTTAGGGTGAAATTTGGGATCCTAATTCATTCATTTGATGGGGTTTTGATCAAACATGGGAGGGTTTAGGGCACGGTCAAAATGGGGTGTCTACAGATGCCCCTCTTTGGCAGAGCGTGCTTGTCGCGCGAGTGTCAAAGCTGAACAGACAACACATTTTGACTGGCCCAAAAATGATTGGAGAGAAAGAAGAATGAAGGAGATGATTTTGCGAATATTGGACTTTTGGAAGGATCAGATATCTCAGGGGTTTTAAATGGAAGTGATGCCTCAGGGGTTTTAAATGGAAGAGATGCCTCAGGGGTCCTCATTTGGAAAGGTTGCCTCAGGGGTCTTGAAATGGAAGGGTTGCCTCAGGGGTCTTCATTTGGAAAGATTTTGGTATTTCTCAGATTTCTACGCTCAGGGCGGATGCTTTCAAAGAGAAAAATTGGATCTACGCTTGGAGCGGATGTTTTCAAGAAAAAAATTTGGCTTTACACTCGGGGTGAATGCTCTTCAAGAAAATAGTTCCTACGCTCGGGGCGAATGCTCCCAAAGAAGAAACTTTGGTTCTACGCTCGGGGCGAAATGTTTTCAAGGAAATATTAAATTCTACGCTTGGAGCGAAAGCTTTTAAAGATACAAAATGATTTTACGCTTGGAGCGAATGCTTTCAAAGATACAAAATGATTTTACGCTTGGAGCGAAAACTTTTAAAGATACAAAATGATTTTACGCTTGGAGCGAAAGCTTTTAAAGATACAAAATGATTTTACGCTTGGAGCGAAGACTTTTAAAGATACAAAATGATTTTACGCTTGGAGCGAAAGCTTTTAAAGATACAAAATAATTTTACGCTTGGAGCGAAAGCTTTTAAAGATACAAAATGATTTTACGCTTGGAGCGAATGCTTTTAAAGATACAAAATGATTTTACGCTTGGAGCAAATGCTTTCAGGAAGAATTGATTTTATGCTTGGAGCGAATGCTTTCAACGAGACAAAATTGATTTTACGCTTGGAGCGAACGTTTTCAAGGAAAAACTGGGTTCTACGCTTAGAGCGAATACTTTCAGGAAGAATTTGGATTCTACGCTTGGAGCGAATGATTTCGGGAAGAATTTTGGTTTTACGCTTAGAGCGAATGCTTTTTCAAAATAGACAAATTGATTTTACGCTTAGAGCGAAAGCTTTCAAAGAGAACAATTGATTTTACGCTTCGAGCGAATGCTTTCAGAAAGAATTTGAGTTCTACGCTTGGAGCGAATACTTTCAGGAGACAAGATGATTTTAAGCTTGGAGCGAATGCTTTCTGGGATAATTCGGTTTCTTCACTCGGGGTGAATGCTCTCAGGGATAATATGGTATTTTCACTCGGGGTGGATGCTCTCAGGGAGAATTTTTGGTATTTTCACTCGGGGTGGATGCTCTCAGGGAGAATTTTTGGTATTTTCACTCGGGGTGAATGCTCTCAGGGAGAATTTGGTTTCTTCACTCGGGGTGGATGCTCTTAGGGAGAAAATTTGTTTCTTCACTCGGGGTGGATGCTCTCAGGGAGAAAATTTGTTTCTTCACTCGGGGTGGATGCTCTCAGGGAGAAAAATGGTTCTTCACTCAGGGTGGATGCTCTCAGGGAGAATTTGATTTCTTCACTCAAGGTGAATGCTCTCAGGGAGAATTTGGTAAACAGGAATAGAGGGTCCATGGTAATAAACCACGAAGAGCCTCACGAGAAAGATATTGAGGTGGTTGGTAGGTTAGAAAACTAGGAATCAATGGTCCATAGCCATAAGCTATGAAGAGCCAAGAAGTAATCGAGGGTCCACGGTGACAAGTCGTGAAGAGCCACACAATGAATCTAGGGTTCATGGTAATAAACCATGAAGAGCCAAGCATTGAATCTGGGGTCCATGACAATAAGCCACGAAGAGCCCAGCATACAGAAACAATGGCATATAAAAGATATGAATGGAATGACCATGAATAGTGGGTCCATAATATATCTGAAAGGATATATCACAAAGAGCCACTCAGGAAGCAAGGGTCCATGGTATACCTGAATGTAGACCACGAAGAGCCTTGGAAGGACAAGGATATTGCTGAGAACTGATTGATTTTGAATGATGATTTTTTTTTTTTTAGACTGATCACCTCTTGCCGAGGAAATTGGGAGTACGAGTTCCTTGCTGAGAATTGGACTCAAATAACTTGCAGGGATTTGGATATTGGCCCTTCTTTGACAAGTGAAAAGCATTCTGCTGAGGTTTTGAAGGTTGCGGGAGCAAATTCTAGACTCCTCTGGGAAATTGATTTTCTTTGGAAATTGACTCTTTTAGAAAGAGGGCTCATTTGAAGAGTTCAGAGATTTGGCTTAAAACGTGCTCGTGTCTCTCTTATCTCAACTTGTTGAAAATATTGGCACTGATTGCCTTTGTGCATTCGATATCTTTTATGACGCAAGTCATAAAAGATGCCCCTAGTGTATTGTGATTCCATGACAAGAGTCTTAAGGGAACGGAACCAGGATAGGTAAGGAAATTTGAATTTGCATGGGTTCTTTCTTTGGAATAAAGATAGGATGATGGTTGAGCCAGAAAATTTCTCTTTTCATTGACTATTATTTGAGGTTCACTCTTTCCACCACCTACTGCTTGAAACTTGACATCTTCGCCATGTCTGAAGAGGATATTTTTCGCTTTTCTCTGGTACCTAAACCAGGGTCTATTCTGAGAATTTTTTTTTTTCACTTTGGAAAGTATACACCCATTCTCCCAGTGCCAGACAACTTTGGACCTTGAAAAGAAAATGGATAAGAATGAGGAACAGACTTCCAAGACTCTATCAAAGAAGATGTACATTATTCAAGGGATTTGACTCACTTTTGATTCACCCTTAGACCTGATGTGTATTTTTAAATGGTAAGGCTAGCTGCTCTCAAAATAATTTCGAAAACCATGTCAAGAGGCACTAATTTCCTCCATCAGGATTTCCGTCATGGTTATTTTCCCCCTTCGGATTGCTCAGTTTCAATGCCCCTAGTTTATAAAGGAGTCAAAGTAAATCTCACTGACACTACTTGGATTCCAAAGATCCTGCCTTGTGTAGTGATTGCTTCTTCATCTCTTCAAGTTTCCTCTGGTGGGAGCTCATGATTATTGCATTCCAGGTTTCTGGTCTAACAAACCATTTGCCTCAGCTTTTACCTGAAATTCTCACACTATTCAAACGTCAGAGTTCTTCATAACCGAGGAAACTCCTTCCATGTTTATCAGCCCACTTTTTGTGGGAAGTCTTTGCCTCTGACTGGATTGCCTCTTCAATTTTCAACCCATCAGACCGCTACCCTCACTTTCGCATAAGCCAACCCTTTTGGTTGTTTACTTAGCAAACGCATGACTCTAGGCCGCCCTTTCGGGTTTTAAACCTAGTGGGTCTTCAGACTCTCGTTCTTTTCATTTCTTTCTGTTTTTATTTTTCAATTGCCTTGAACCTTTGCTTGTTTCACCAGAAGAACTTTATAGGTAGGCTCGGGTTCAAAAGGGTTGGATATCGGAAGTTCAAACGATTTGGACCGAATTTGGTCTTGCCAGACTACCTACGTACCCCAAAAATGGAGGATCAGGTCCGCGTAGTTCGCTTTGGGGTTTAACAAAGAATGGTTTAGCTTTTAAGCTTCAAAATTTTGAAAGGGGGATGATTTAGCTTTTATCCCCAAAGGTTTGACCGAACCTGAGTTAATCAAGTTGCCTACGTACCCCTGAAGAGGTGGGGATCAGGTCCGCGTAGTTCGGGTGCATAAAATGCCCCTGGTTTATAATGTAGTTGAAAGAATTGTTTGGTTTTAAAATGTTGGCTCAAAGGGCTCACAAAAGGATTTTTTTTTAAACGTTGGGATTTTGGCTATAAAGGCTCAAACGTCCAATGATGGCCTCCTGGTGTTTTGATGTACAAGCTTTTGAATGTTTAAGGTTCAAGACTTTGAAATTTTTTTTTTTTCGAGAGTCTGGCGGTATTTGCAAGCAAGACTTCAACCACGGTGCTCCACTTAAACTTGTGCGCTTCTCGAATATCTTGAATGCTCAAGATTATATCACTCTCGATAATCTCCAAATGTCGGAGACAATTCTGATATTCAATCTATCTCATAAACTCCATCACTTGGGTCTTTGATTTTTCTAAGGAGTTGTCTAAGGGACACATTCCCTTCTCCTTCTTGTCTTTCTCAGGCTCTTGTTTCTTTTAGATGTGCTCTTTCTTTCTCTTGAATATTTTCTTTCTTTGGATATAAGAACTGTCCCACTCTCTGAATACAATGACTTCAAATCCCACCAAGATTTACAACACAAATGCTCTTCATGGGGATCAAGTCTATGACTTTCTTTTATGAAAGTCATCTCTCAATGTCTTCTCATCAGCTCGACTGGATGTCTGATGCTCATTTCTCGAGCATTTTAGTTTCTGACTTGATGTCTAAAGCGGAAGGAGTCTTGCTTTTCACAACAACAGGGCGTTCACTTGGTTTATCCTTATAGGATCAAGCAAGACTATCTCAAACCCCTATAAACAGGTTTATCAATTCCTCGCTCTCCTTGGGAGATAAAGTTTTGCCAATCCATCTTTCCCGAGTTTCGGATTTCAATACCACTATCAACAGCTTTGATTTCTTCTTTGAGTGGCTATGGTCGACGCTCTCCCTCTCATTTGATCATGTTTCAGATCTCGAGGGGAATTTCGTCTGCATTCTCATCCGAGAAGGGTGTGTTTAATCATTTAAACATTAAATCTAAGAGTGAATCACAAGACATTGAAGATACAAAAGCAAATGCTTTATTGAATTGAAAACTCCAAGTACATTAATGATTCTTGGAATGCCTCTATAGGCTTTACATTTGCTTGACAGAAAATAAAACACTGGCTGTAAATGAGGAAGACTGACAGACACGACACACTTTTTTTTTTTTTATCGACACAATGAGACTTACCAACTTTGAGAGAGAAAAGTTGGTGTACACTCAATGAAAGACAAACCTAACAAAACAGGACATTTCTTCATCAGTAATGCACTGGCACTGAAAGTTTATGGGTAGTACTCCTTCCTCTATGACGTATGACTGGAGAGTCCAATCCTGGTATAGGTTCTGTTGACCTGGCTGGGTAAAATGAAAGGAAACTGGTTCAACAAATGGGTGAAGTCAGTTAGGTCTGACTCCTGTCATGGAAATGACAAACACTAACTTTAGTATGAGGCAATCTCGTTGAATGTTGTACACAAGTTGAAACAAGAGATAATACAAACACATCTCTCCCTTGGGTAAGAACCAACAGCATAACAATTGGAAGAAGGATTATGGTAAGATAAACACATGACTCATCAACAATCACAAAAGATGGCGATCACACTGAAAATGTGTTGGGTAAAAATTGGCAGCATGACGGCCACACAAAGGGACCCCACAAGTCATCTCAAGGGTATATGAATAATCTCTGTAGTATAGAACTCCCAGCAAGGATACTTGCACTCAAATGATGGTGGCAAGATAGGCTCATGAGTGAAAAACAGAATATGGTCATCGGAGGGATGTGAGGGAATGATCATGAATGACGACATTTAGAGATGGGTTGAATTTGCAACCAAAAGATCTAAGGATAGATCGTGACCATAAGAATGATGATTAGAAGCCATCGATCTGATCATAATCTAAAAGAATGAATAGATAAGGATAATTGATTAGATTAGGAATGAAAACCTAACTAAGAGGTAAACCCTAATCTAACAATGAAAAATACGGATCAATTTTAAGACCAATAGATCAAGGAATAGATTATGGATAAAGAACCAATAATCTAATGATAATCCACAGAATGGATAAAATAGAAATGATTGATTAGATTACGAAGGAGAACCTAACTAAGAGGTAAACCCTAATCTAATAATGCACATATAGGATCAATGATACAAGGTATGAACCAGATCTATGATCGAAAGATCAGAACAAAGACCATGGTCATAACGATGACAAATAGAAGTCACTGACCAAATCTAAATCTCAAAGAAAATGACTGATTGGATTAGATAGGAAACATTACAAAGGAGTAAGCCCTAATCTAATAATCAATATATACATATATATCCTAACCAGGGGCACCAGCCCTAAATATAATTTCGCAGAGTCAAGAAGCTTGACTCAAGACAGACATGTGAGTGTACTAGGACTGCGTCTGTAGCCACATAAGGTGAACTACAATAATCTATGGATAGGACATGGCTCCTAAATCTAGGCTCCAACATGTGTAAGCAACACATGTTCGTCCTTATATGAATGCAATATATATATAAGCACATGCAGATCCTAATTGGGTTTTACTAAATCAACAAATATATCCATATACATAATATATGTAAAATGAAAGTAGAGCTCCGGACTCAATATATCAGGTACTATGCATATGATCCATACTTTAAGTATACAACACAAGTACACCGAGTGTTATATACAGTATGCTTCATTGCTCACCGGCTGCTGTAAACACAAGTACACCGAGTGTTTACGACTGCAGCACTGGCGCATAGCTTGGAAATAGATACAACAGCGCCATCTGGATAGTGATATCCCATGAGGCACGCATTATATCTATCCCGTGGAGCCAATAATAAGAAAATCAATAAAAGAAAATAAAGAACAAAATGATGTATGCTGTGCAATGTGTGAATCCCTTGTTTTAAACACCTATCTGGTGCCCCTGGATTCTAAGCGATTAAATTCCCATTTATAATGATTTTAGCTCAAAATTCTTCAAAGTTAGTAACAAATGGCATTTTAACAGAGTTAGGCAATGTCTCGAAAGAGTATCCCCAGCAGAGTCGCCAGCCTGTGGACCCCGATCCGAGAGAGGCGGCGGTGGGACGTGCCCCACGCGCTAACAGTCTCTATGGATCATCCACGTGAATGGAGAGCTCTACCACGGAACTCTCGAAAGAAGAAATGCCTCTCACAGCATGAGTGGCGATACAAAGGGAGATACCTCTCGATTCGGGGACTAGCCCAGATTCGAGGCGTACCTTAAACAAAGAAGAGTCGCCATCCAAGGAAGTGGGCCAAGGATCCCATACTATGCTCTGTTGCAACGGATAACCAGAGATATAAAAGAGGGTCCGTGCCTGGTTACGAATTCGGAAGGTCTGAAGAGCACCTCATCCGCCCAAGTGCAAGCACCTGGTCTCTTATGCCATTTGTTATTGATTTTGAAGAGTTTTGAGCGAAAGTCATAGGAAATGGGAACGAATATCTCCGAGAAGACGTCTATCTAATCATGCATATCTCAGAGATGAATAATAAGCACACATAAAAGAAATGAAAGAAGTGTCGCCTAAGAAATAACTAGGTTATGAGTATCATACCTAATTAGTGTCTGAGTTCTGGTGTGCAAACACATGCATGCTACAGCTAAAGGTATAGGATCTGTACATGAAAGTAAGAGAACACAGCAAAGTACACAACACAATTCAATTCTATACATGACTGGACAAAAATGAGTCCTAACTCTAATACGACCTGACTCGGACCAAGATGGCCGTCCATCCCAGCTGCTCTACGTATCCCGGCCTCGGGAAGAATCGGAGTCAACGTAGTTCGATGCCCTATTCTAACTACGATGTCTAACCATCTAGAACCGCCATCCTAGACTCGATCCACTAGACTCGACTGATTTTTAAAGCTTTTTACACGATAGCTTAAGTTCAGGTGAATTGTAATTTTTAAGACTCTATATGCCTTAACTAATGCAAGTTGATTAGCCTTAAGCTAATGCAGGTGGGCCCTACATCCTATGTGTAACTAGGCTGTGCATCCTAAAGAAAACCATGGGCTGACTATATGCTTTCTAGTCTAGCCATCGGTTCGACTAGATGTCTAACCGATCAACTTGAGGCCTCCTAACTCTAGGGACACTCACACGACTGGACACACCATATCAACAAATCAGGACAGACTCCTAACTCTAAAACACCCTAAATATCTAGGACAGACTCATAACTCTAGAGGAAGATCTTTTTGAAAAAGGTTTGAATATTTTTGTAATTTTGAAAGATGTGAAATGTTTATTTTTAAAGGTTTGGCTGGACCTGGGATTTGGATCCCAAGCTGCACTACGTACCCTGTTGAAAGGGATCAAGCCAACGTAGTTCGGAAACAGATTTTCCTAACTACTCCTAAATGACTCAAGATTTTTGAGATTTTTGGATTTTCAGATGTTTTTGATATTTTTGACACGAGATGACTGAATCCTATCATCATAAGGGGAGGACAGACTCCCGATATCCCGCAAAGGTTGGACAGCATCCTATGCTTTGCGGGGGAAAAAGACAGAAACACAACTCTGCAAGGGTTGGACAGCATCCTATACCTTGCAAGAGCGGATAGAAGAACATGATCTGATGAAAGGTTGGATAAAATCCTAACCCCTATGATGATAGAATTTGATTCTTGAATAAGAGGACTGACTCTCTAGACTAAGAACGGATTCCTATGCTAGTGGACTATCAAACCAAAATAAAACTCACAAGTAATAAGGAAAAAAGAGACCCTGTGCATATTTGGCAAAGGAAAAACACCCAGCCGGGCCGGACAGCTACCTAGCCCTAGGGTGCAACAAATGTGCAACCCAATACCCATAAGGGTAGGGGTATGTTGCCAAGCCGAGTAAGGTGTTCTCCCAAAACTAAACGACGCACAAAGAGGAGGTTTAGCAAGAGAATGAGACTGGGTAAGTCTCTTAGACACAGAGATAGAATAGAGAAAATTGCTAACGAGACTAGGCAAGTCTCCTAGGATGGGCTTGGGCTATTACCTTCATCGCCCTACAAGAAAAGGGCTAAGAAGTCTCTATAGAAAGAAAGAGAAGGGAGAGGGTATTACTGAGACTTCGTAATTCTCCCCTTTACGATGGGCTTGGGCTATCGTCTTCATCGCCCAAGCTTTACGAATCCAAGATCCCATGGGCATCCTATTTTTAAAACTAATCTTTATTCACATTGCTAAACAATTTCCAAAGATATGAATCATATCCTTATGTTAAACTCTCACGTAAAAGTACCTTCATAGATAATTTAAACCACAAAAGAATGACACTATGACAGGAAAATATTGGTATATATATACTTTTTTACTAAACATTCAAAAGGTCTATTGAGCATTACTGACATGGAGGCTCCAAAATGATCATTGAGTCTTTATTTATAATGCAAACAAAGAATCGAATTTCCATAATAGCTTTCTCAAACAGATTATAAGCTTGAGTAAACAGACGTCAAGAATCACACTCAATATATCTAGAATATCTCAAGAAAACTCAATAGAACACAAACATTTGACACCTAGAGGCATTCAATCAAACAAATTATAAGCCTGAGCAAACACATATTTGTCACTTGTTTTCTCAAATCAAAACCGGACAGCATGAAATTGAGGTCATAAAAAAACAAAGCAAGCAAAAATATATGAAAAATAAGAGTACTTAAAGTGAATTGAAGGGAAAGAGTAAAAGAATTACCCGAGATCCGAAGCTTGTAAACCTTACCTCTTGTCTTTCTCAGCACTTTATCTTGTAAAACAATGAAAAATACAACATGAAAGCCTCATTCTCCAGGAGCTGCAGAGAGAACACGAGCTGAACTTTTCTCAAATCAATTGCTCGGCCATTGATTACAAAGGTTATTGAGCCGTTTAAATCCTCTTGTTAGATAAAAAAAAATGACAGAGAAATCACTGAATCCAATAGATCGGAAATAAAAACACCAGCTAGAGTCTAGATCTAGAGTATCTAAGCTTGATATAGGACTTTGGAAAAAAGTAGATCTAGGGTTTGCTTTTTTTTTAAAATGGCACAAAACAAGGTGAATACATGAGGAGTAAGCACAAACAAGAAGAAAGAACACTGGCCGGAGCTCCGGCGATCTCGCCGGAGAAGATAATCGGAGAAGATGATGAAAGGGTTAGAGTTTGACCTGAATTCTCTCTTTTCTCTCTCTCTTTCTCCTTCTCTCCTCTGCTCGGTCCAACAACCCAAACGAAAATCCCCCTTTGCTGGGGTTTCAAAGATGGAAAATTATAGATCTGAAGGTTTCACAACTCTGATCAAAGAAGAACCTGGCTGGAAAATTGCCGGAATCCGATCGGATCTTGGCCGGAGAAGGAAGAGGGATAGATTTAGGGTTTAAAGGTTGAATCTATGGTTTTTGAAACTTGGCAAGGGTTAGATCGAGCTTAGATCTGACGCTGGTAGAGGAGCAAAACAACTGTGAAGTTGATGCCGGCCGGAGCTAGAGTGTTGCCGGAGAAGAAGATGCCGGACGGAGCTCCGATGAGCTCACCGGAGAGGATGACCGGAGAAAATGGGTTTGGGAGATGATCTCAAAGATCTATTGAAAGAGATGGATCTAATGGTGAAGAGGTGAAGGTAGGTGGCGGATGATGGTCGGATCTCCGGTGAAGGAGATCAAAAATCCCTCTCTCTCTCTCTAGCTTTCTTTACTTTCAATTTCTTGGATCTCTCCCTTTAATTTCTAATCAAGGAATCTCTCTTGCTCTTTTGTTTGTCAAATCTCTAACTACTAGTTCAGCTCCCACTCTCTGCAGATTTTTGGGTCATGGAGCTAACTTCAATGGCAGCCAGAAGATGAATTCGACTTTAAAGGTTATGTTGCTGAAAAGAAACTTGGTCAAATTTGACGAAAGCTGACCGGAATCCGGTAAGTTCTCGTCGGAATTAATGGAGTTTTGCTGGAGTTAGGGTTTGACCTTAAAAAAAATGAAGTAGATTTGAGGCTCTAAGGTGTGGATCTTGATCTTTGATGAGGGAGAGATGGAAGAGGAGGTAAATGATAACGGCAAGGAAAGATCACGATCGGAGCTCTGGCGGATTGACCTGAGAAAAACTTGAAAATGCTCAGATCTAGAATTTTGTAAGCTTCAAATGAGGAAAATCAAGGTTCTAGTGAAGATAATCTTGGTGTTCAAGGTACAGGAATGAAGAAGATGACTTTAACAAGGTAAAAACAAGGATTTGATTTGCCGGATTCCGGTGAGTATCGTCGGAGAAGATGAAGAGCCGACGAAAATTCCTTTCTTTTCTCTCTCTCTGTTAAAACAAGAAAATGAGATCTCTTTTTTTTTTTTTGTAAAAAATGAACTTAAATCCTTTTTTATAAGAATTTTTCGAAGTGATATTGGCACTACCACCTGATGAGCGCACGGTTTTACTCGAAAAAGTGATGGGCGCACGCCCGAATCATGTCTTATTCGGCCATACACGTCCTTTCAAGGATAAATTCGCCCCCCTAACCGGATAAATTCAACCCCCTTTCTGGTTTACACTACGGACACCTCTTTGGTTCGTTCGCTAGGCAAACGCACTCGGATTTTGACGAAATTTTACAGGGAGCTAGATGGGATCCTACCCTAGCTTAGGGTGAAATTTGGGATCCTAATTCATTCATTTGATGGGGTTTTGATCAAACATGGGAGGGTTTAGGGCACGGTCAAAATGGGGTGTCTACAGGTAGTTGCTAACTTGATAGCTATTTTCTTGCTAGGAAGGCTTCATACCTTCCTCAAGAATCAAATGAACAGCATAAGCTAAGGTCTTGAAGAACGATACCTGTAAAGGAACACGGATTTCTTGCACTCGAGAGGCAAACAAGCTCAAGCTAACTGCCAACTCCATCCCTTTTCTTTCTTGACCACCAATTTTTGCCTCATCCTGGCCATAGTCATGGGTCCACTCTACTAGTGGGTCCCAAACAAATACCTCCAACAACATCAAGAGGATGTCCTTGTTCTTTCGAAGAACATTAACAACTGCCTCACAGTTTGCTCTGAAGGTACCTTCAATACAAGTCAATCCTAAAGCTATTTCAATTGTCTGCGTAAGGCGGAAGGGGACAATCTCAGGAATCTTTAGTCTCTTCCCTTTATCAAAGCATATGTTGTAATCTATATGGATGACATCACTGGTGCAGAAATCCATCAGAATATTATCCAAATGCCTATCTCCTAAGCCTAGAACATGGCCCACCATTCTCATGGCTGATACACTGCCAGAAAACCTGCAAGAGGAATATCATTTAGATAAAATAGATGCGAGGTGTCCAACACGAAAACCCCTACAAATCTAGAAACGGGCCCATACTAATACGTACATATAAAATTACTGATTAATAATCATAAATTACAATAAAATAAATATGGTATTCATTTAACAAACTAATAAATCTTGGGATTAAGCAACTATAAGTCTTAAAGAAACATGAGATAATCAAATAACAATGCATACATCAATCTAATCTACTTATATGCATTGAGATACCAATAGGATACTGTTAGAATAAGCTTATGTAGCCTAAGGGCATTATAGTCTTTTCATATTCATTTCATAATAAATATATATATATATATATATATATATATGTGTGTGTGTGTGTGTGTTAGGTCAAGGAGGCTAACACACAATATTCATTCTCAAATCTCTCTGTTAACATGGTATCAGAGCCCTAGGGTTTCTCGATGCCCTAGGGACCTCCATTGAAGGCCTCTTGTCTTCCTCCATTGAAGCTCATGCCCATGCCCTAACTTCTTCTTCCATTGAAGCCCATGCCCATGCCCATGCCCTAACTTCTTCTTCTTCTTCTTCTTCTTCTTTTTTCTTTCTTCCTCCATCTTCACTGGTTGCCCCCCCTGCGCCCCCCTGGAAACCCAACTTTCCTTGTTTGCCCTGCGCGCCCCCCTGAAAAACCCTACTCTTCCCTGTTTGCCCCCCCCTGCGCATTCTCCCTTCTTCTTTTGTAACATCTTTCCCCATCTTCTTTGACCTATAAGGATAGTGTTCTTCTCTTTTAGCCGTCGGGTGTTCATGCCCTAAATCTTCTCGTTACGTTTCTCACCTTTTTTGGTCGCGGCTCCGCTTTGTTACATTTTTCTTTACTTCCTACTTGATGACTTAAGCTTTGTCTCTATGTTTCGTTGTAAGTCCACAAGTATGAGGCTTCCTGCTTGTTTTTTCGGGGTCCTTCCGGCGGATGTTTGTGATTTTTCCTTCTGATTGTTTATGTTTCGTGGTGATTTGCTTGCCTATATTTGGCTGCCATTTTCTGTGCTTGTCTGTGATTGTTGTGGTGTGTCTTGTCTGGTCTGCTTCACCCACATCCCATTTGAGTTTTGGTGTTTATTATGGCCTTGCCATCAGCTTCTTCCTCCGGTTCATTTCCGGTGTCGGTGACCTCTATGACATCCATTAAATTGAATGGTGCTAATTACCCTGTCTGGAGTCGTTCTGTTCACCTCTATTTGCTAGGTCAGGGCAAGTTACGTTTCATCATGACGGATCCTCCGGATCCTAAAGATGTTGGGTATGATAAGTGGAGTCAGAAGGATGCCCAGCTTCAGTCTCTTCTCTGTCAAAGTATGGAACCAAAGATTGCGAGCCACATGCTATTTCTGGATACATCACGGGCAGTCTGGTTGCGTGTTGAGACACTCTATTCCAGCAGCAACAATCTCACGCGGATCACTGATGTTTACAGTGACTTCTTTCGTATCTCGCGTGGAGATAAGACTGTTGCTGAGTACTATTCGGATTTTGTTGGTCTTTATGAGCAGATTGATATTTATCATCCCCCATCCGCCGACCTTAAGGTTTTGGCTCAACAGAAGAATGAGCTCCGTACTACTCGGTTTTTTGATGGCTTAGGGCCTGAGTTTGTTCCTCTTCGGCAGCAGATCCTTGGGTTAGGCACGCTCCCATCTTTGGATGAGATCTTTTCTCGCGTTCAACGCGCTCTACGTCTTGATCCGGCTATCTTTGTTGCTGGTGACCAGTCCGCCTTTGCTGCCCAGTCTAGTTCCTTTCGGGGCACTCGTGCTAGGGGTCGTGGTCGCAATCGTCGCGGACAAGGCCGTGGCTTTGGCCGAGATTCAGGGGGAGGCCGTACTTATGGGGGTCGTGGCTCACGTTATTGCAGTCATTGTGACATGGAGGGTCACACTATTGATTTCTGTTACGATCTCCATCCAGAGCTACGTCCCGCTCGAGCCACCCACTTCGCTTCTGAGACACCTGTTGCACCTACTCCTGCTCCCTCAGACACCATGCTCGTCTCTCGGACTGAGTATGAGTCACTTTTGCGCCTACAGGAGAAAGGAAAACAACCGGCTGCTCAACTTGCCACAGAAGGTAGCAACCCATCTTGCTCCCTTAGCCACTCCGCTTCCTGGCTTATTGATTCTGGTGCCTCTCATCATATGACCAGTAACAATACACTTCTTAGTTCCTTTACTTCTTGTGCTCCTACTAAGATGGTCACCTTGGCCAATGGGACTCGATGTCCTATTTTAGGCACTGGGACTGTTACAGCCACATCCCACTTATCCTTATCATCTGTACTCTGTGTTCCTACATTTTTCTGCAATCTTCTTTCTGTTAGTCAGCATACTAATCGCCTTAATTGTTCAGTAACATTCTTTCCGTTTTATTGTGTTTTTCAGAACCTTACGACTGGGAAGACGATTGGCTCGGGGCATGAGACAGATGGCCTATACTACCTGGATGATGCTATCACTCCCACGGCGTTTAGTACCTCAGCAGATTCCTTTATGTGGCACTGTCGGCTCAGTCATCCTTCTCCTGAGCGTCTGCAGTGTTCTTCCGTTGTTTCTGGTGTTATTAGTCATTTTCATTGTGAGTCATGTCAGTATGGAAAACACCATCGTGTTTCCTACCTGTCTCGTTCTGTTAGTCGTGTCAGTAGTCCTTTTGAGTTAGTGCATTCTGATGTTTGGGGTCCATGTCGTACTCCTTCTATGTTTGGTGGGAAGTGCTTTGTTATTTTTGTTGATGATTTTTCCATGATGACCTGGCTTTATATAATAAAGGATCGTTCTGAGGTGTTTTCTACATTTTGTTTATTTTATGCTGAAATTACAAATCAATACTCATGTTCCCTTAAATGTTTACGTACTGATAATGCCCATGAGTATTTTTCTGATTGGCACGGTTTTTAGGAGTTTCTTTCTAGTCGTGGAATTATTCATCAGTCGTATTGTGCCCACACTTCACAACAGAATGGTGTTACCGACGAAAAATACGGTATCTTGTAGATATAGCTCGCACCATTCTGTATCAGATGCATGTTCCCAAATCTTTTTGGGCTGATGCTATGCTTACGGCCTGCTTTCTGGCTAATCGTCTACCATCTTCAGTTCTTAGCAATCGGTCCCCTTTTTCGGTGTTACACCCTTCTGGGGATCCGTTTCCGTTACCTCCCAAGGTGTTTGGGTGTGTTTGCTTTGTTCAGGATCTCACCCCAGGACTTGATAAATTGGCCCCAAGGGCAATCAAGTGTGTTTTCCTGGGTTATTCACGAACCCAGAAGGGTTATCGATGCTACAGTCCTCAGCTTTGCCGCAAATTTATCAGTGCTGATGTCTCATTTTTTGAGGATACTCCCTACTTTCCTGCTTCCTCTTCTTTATCGGTATCTCCTCCTCCGTTGCCATTGCCGGTTTCGGTTCCCAGTTTGCCACCGGATCCGGTTCAGCGTCCCTTCCAGGTATATACTCGCAAGCGTTTTACTACTTCAGTTGAGCCTTTATGCCCTGCCATCTCTTCTCAGCAAGTGGGTCCTTTACCCTCATCCTCTGATGATGCTACTCAGGTTGATGAATCTTTTGATGCCCCCATTGCGAACCGTACTCGTTCTCGTACCACTCATCACATTATTTCTGATGCGGTAAGTTATGCTCGGTTATCTCCTTCGTATACCACATTTATATCATCTTTGTCATCGGTTTCTATACCCCGCTCTGCTCAAGAGGCTATGCTTGATTCGGGATGGCGAGCAGCTATGGAAGCTGAGATGAATGCTTTAGCCAAAAACCAGACATGGCAGTTGGCTTCCCTTCCTCCAGGTGCTCAGGTAGTCGGATGTAAGTGGGTGTTCACCATCAAATACCTACCTGATGGCTCTGTTGAGAGGTTAAAAGCCCGTCTTGTTGCCAAGGGCTTTACTCAGACTTATGGGATTGATTATGTTGAGACATTCTCTCCAGTGGCAAAGATTCCATCCATCCGTGTATTGATTTCTTTGGCCGTGAATCAGTCTTGGCCACTATATCAGGTTGATATCAAGAATGCGTTCCTCCATGGTGATTTGTAGGAGGAGGTGTATATGGAGCAACCACCAGGGTTTGTTGCTCAGGGGGAGTTACAGCATACCGTCTATAAGCTTAGGGACCAGGGGTCTCCTTTACAAGAAGTAGGGACCAGGGGTCCCCTTTACAATATATCGAGTAAGTTCTATATGATTATACCCCAAACCACAAAAAACCAAAAAACTTTGATTCGTTCCACTTCCTTCCCGGCATCAGAAAAAGCACCAAGGTAATTGATTGACTCCCTTCCAGAAAGTTTAAACTTTTCACAAGACTTACCTTTTAGTGTGAGCATTTTCCTAGCTCCAAAAGTAGCTGCTCAACCTCGCATGCAAAAGTCTCCACATCCGGAATCTTTTCCCCGGCGTCCTTTTTCCGACTAAGCATAGCTAGGGTTGTTCATTCGGTTTTAACCGAACCGAAGTAGCCGAAATTAACCGAACCGAAATATTTCGGTTACATAAAAATAATAACCGAAACCGTAACCGAATGTATTGATACCCAAATTAAACCGAAACCGAAATATGATTTCGATTGTTCGGTTAGTGCGATTATAACAGAAAAGGAAAGCACAAATAACCCTCAACCAGTCAAAAAAAAAAAAAATAAAAACATAAACCATTAAAAAAAATCAAACCCTAAAATAATAACCTCGACTCGGAACTCGGAAGAACAAAGTCACAAAGAGGGTCACCAAGTCTTGATTCCTTCTCGGAGTTGAGAGATTAGAGATGGCGAGATCTAGCTAAGCCGAGAATCGCGGTGGCCGGTGAGTCGTTGACGCGATCTTCTTTGTCTCTGCTCAAAACCCTAAGGCCTAAACCCAAAAGAGTCTTCAAGACCATCGAAACTCGAAAGAAAAATGAGAGAGCAGCCAAGGGCCCGAGGGTTTAGTGACTTTAGTCGATTAAAGTGATATATATTCACCTAATATTTTTTACTCGGGACAGCCCCTGCCCAGTGATTATGCTTTATTGAGTGAGTTGGGGCTGTCCCAAGTATAGTTACCAGGGTGGGAAACGAATTCGGGAAACGAAACGTGAAACGGAAACGGGAAACGCATGAAAAAAAAATACAAGGGAAACGAGAAATGAGGAACGATAGACAATCGTACGAGAAATTTCTTAGGAAATGATGTGTTTTTTCCAAAATGATTTTCGTAAGTTCCACACATTTTTCCTACACATTTCATATGCACTTTCTACGAGTGTTGCATACGTTTATCACGCGTTTTAACATTATTTACATAAGTTTTTCCTATGTTTCCCATGTGTTTCAGAAACATATCTCCAATTTTGTATCATATTTTGGAAACGTTTCCGAAACGTGTTTCCCTCATTTTAGGGGAAAGGAGTTTCCCAACTGGGAGAAACATGTTTTATGGGAAACAGGTTTCCCACCCACCCAAGGAGTTTCCGGTAACTATGGTCCCAAGTAAAAAAAAGAGGGTGAATATATCATGTAACAACAAAATTTGGGTGTTGATAATTCCAAAAGAGAAAATCGAAACCAAAAACCTACGTTTAATTACGACTACTCTCTCTGCACTACAAGGTGTTGGCCCGGGGAAGAAGGAGGGTATATATTATTTCCCTTTATATAGTAGCTTCTCCTGCCAGTGCCTCGAAAAAGTCTATGGTTTGGATAAATACGCGCTGGCATTTGACACGTGGCAAGAATCGCCGCGATTTGGCAGCGTGTAAATGGGCATTATTTTGCTATTGTTCCGCATCGTAACGCGTGTAGGTATGCATGTCTTCCTACCACTTTCTTCCAACTTAAATTTTACCACACTAGTTCTAATATTGGCACACCGCCTTGGACACAATTTGGTTTTCGAGTAAACCGAATTTATTTTTGACAGAAATGTAACCGAAATTTTAGTGAATCAAAACCCGAAACCGAAACGAATAGCTAAACAACCGAACCGAAATAACTGACAAAATTCGGTTCGGTCGGTTATTTCGGTTAAAACCGACGAAGGAACATCCCTAAGCATAGCTTCCGACGACCTCTTAACCCCTGACGCCCTATCTTTTTCCCAACGAAGAAGTCTCTCTTTCTTTTCGTCTTCCAGAGACTTGACGAAGAATGGATGCTTGTGCATCGGCGAGTGGGATTCTTTTACATTATATGTTCTGGTTAGGTTATGAAAAGTCTCCGGTCGGTTGTTGGCTGCCTCCTTAAAGAGTTTCCATTGCCTCTTCAGAAAAATTTTAATCTTTTCTCGTGGTATTGGTAATATTATTATATACCATGGCACGCATTTTACTTAAGGCTTCTTCCACTTCCAACACATCCAAGGGACGCTTCCTAGTTTGTTTAGGGAATGATGACCCACTCGGATTCTCCATTTCCGCCTATTCTAATTTTTTCTTTTTTTTCTTCTTCTCTTTTTTTCTCTTTTATTTTTACTAAGAAATGAACTTGTGTTTTGTTGAAGAGTGTAAGGGCATTTGGGTCATTACGTGTATAAGTGAGGGGTATTGTAGTCTTTATACTATGTTGCCCTCTTTTGGGCTCTATATATACATCATTACATGGGAGAGCTCATTAGTGGAGAATCTCACCATCTTCTCCCCCACTCTTCTTCTTCTTCCTCTCTTCTCTTATCCATTTTCCATTCTAACATGGTATCAGAGCAAGATCCTTTGGGAAGAAAGAAGAAGAAGAGTTTCAAGTTTCCATCTTCATCTATCTCGTCTCTCTCGCTGTCATCTCTTCCTCGTCTAGTCTTGTCTTACGCCAAACCCTAAACCATTCTCATCTCCTCTCATTTGTCGTAAAACCCAAAACCCAAACTCATTTTTTTGGGTTTCCCCTCTCTGCACCCTAACTCCATAACCTTCAAACCCCTTGTGAACCTCTAATCCCAAACCCCTCTTGTAAATATCATTTGTAGATCCATCCATTTCCCAAACAAAAAAAATAGGAAAATTCCCCTTTTATCTATGCTTTTCTTTTCTTTTCCATTTATAAGCTCCTTTCTTGTTCTTTCTTTTGTCCCAAATCCATAAATCTCTCTCTTTTTTAGTTCTCAATCCCTAAATCTCCTTGTTGGGTTCTTTCTAGTTTCTTTACCCTCTCTTTATGGTTTAAATCATTTCTTTCTTTCTTTCTTTCATGTTTGAAGTCTCATCCCCCTTCTACTCCATCCCAATTCTTGTTCTATCCCTCTATATTCATTGTTTCTTATGGCATTTGTATTGATCTCAAAGGTGTACGCCAAGTGTTTGTTAAAATGTCCAAGAGGGATATTGTGTGTTGAAGGTTGTATTTTCGTTGCAAGTTGAAGGCCTTCAGCCTCAACTTGAGGGGGAGTGTTGTAGCCCTCATGTAGTTCCATTGATGGAGTGTGTTGCATCCTTGTTTTGTTGTTGCCTTGCTCTTTCCATAGTTTTCTATGTCTTTTGTGTTGATGTCAAAGATGCACACCAAGTGTTTGATAAAATGTCTAAGAGAGGTGTTGTGCCTTTAAAGTCCTTTTTCTTGTTGCAAGTTGAAAGCATTCGGTCTTCAACTTGAGGGGGAGTGTTATCATGTAGTTGTGCTAATATGTAGTTGTTGGTGTTATCTTTTTTTGGTGTTGTCTTCGTTGGTAGTCTTTTAGTTGGTTGTTTGGTTGTTGGTTTGTTGATGGACAAGGGTTGTTTGGTTGGTTGTTTGTGTGGATTCATTGTTGGTTGGTTGTGTTTGTGCCTTTATGGTTGGTTTGTCGGTTGGATTGATCGTGGTTGAGATTATAGTTGTTGTTGTTTAGTTGTTGGTTGGTTGGTTAGTTGTGGTTGGTTTGTGATCATCGTTGGTTGAGTTGGTTGGCTTGTTGGTGATTGGTTAGTGTTTTGTTGGTGTTTGTTGGTTCTTGGTTGGTTCATTAGTTGGGTTGGTTGTTGTGGTTGGTTGTTGGTGGACTCGCTTTGCGAGTCATGTAGTTGATGCTGCTTCTACATAGTGCGTGTAGTTGCTAGGCGTAGTTTTACTCCTTTGTTGTGGTTGCAGTGGTTTGCGTTGCAATCCACTTTGTTGAGGCTATATGCCCGGTTGTTGGCATTGCTTTTGGCCTCGTCGTTGTTGGGGCTATATGCCCGGTCGTTGGTGTTGCTCTTAGCCTTGTTGTTGTTTCTTCCAGGCGACGTGCTGTGTGGCCGTCGTTGGTTGGTTGTTGTCGTGGGCTAATCTTTATATCGCCCTGTTGGTTGGTTGACCGTCGTTGGTTGGTTGGTTGGTAGGTAGTTCTTCTTATGGCGATGTGTTGTTCAACTGATATATACTCATGGTGCTTCGTCGTTGGTCGTGTGCCAGCCTTTGGCATGCTTATTTTGTTTGAGGATTGTTGTGGTTTCCTACCGAGGCGCCTCCATTGCTCGTTGGCATGCAGATTTGTTCGTCGTGCTTTGATTCAGGGGGAGGCCCTGTTGTGATCGCTCTCGCCATCGTACTAATTTGGGGGGAGCTGTTACTTTGGTGGCCATTGAGCATGCCATTCTATTCACTGTGGCCGTTGCTATCCTTCTTCTTTTTTTTGTTAAGTATTTTATTATATATTCACCACACCAGCTTGAGGGGGAGTGTTATACCAAGCTGGCTGTGTTTATGAGCTTATTGTACCTTTTTTTGTTGTATGGTCTTATTTAGTTGTTGGTTGTAGTTTTCTTTGTAGCAAGCTAGAGTTCCATAGTATATACACTCCAACTTGAGAGGGAGTGTTGAAGAGTGTAAGGGCATTTGGGTCATTACGTGTATAAGTGAGGGGTATTGTAGTCTTTGTGCTATGTTGCCCTATTTTGGGCTCTATATATACATCATTACATGGGACAGCTCCTTAGTGGAGAATCTCACCATCTTCTCCCCCACTCGTCTTCTTCTTCCTCTCTTCTCTAATCCATTTTCCATTCTAACATGTTTATTGGAAGGTGATATAGGAACATATCTACTTTCCAATGTTATAAATTTGGATTTCAGTTTCCGTTTCCATTTCAGTATTGGTCGCAGTGGAAACGGACACGTTTCGGTTTCTGTTAGAAATTTCAGTGAAAATCCAGTAAAATCAAGGAAATGCATGGAAAATATGCAAATGATAGAATTTTAAGATGAAACTTCAGGAAATGCTAGAATAGGCACAAATACATAGTTAGAAACCATCACATAAGCAAGATAGCCCTCTATAATGGTTTAAAAACAACATACACCTGCTGAGATGCATGTCTGATAATTCAGAATGTTAAAGTATAAAAGATTAAATAATGCCTTTCTCCAACAGCTTAAGCTTTTGGAGTAACTGGATGTTTCACATGTATCAGAGCAAAAGGTCCTGAGTTCAAACCTCCTCATAGCAAAAATCCACGTGTAATGGCCAAACCCAAAAGGGGGGCCACATGTGCCACGTGTAGGCCAAAAAACCCAAAAGAGGGGCCACATGTGGGGGGTGGGGGGGGGGGGGTGGGGGGGGGGGTGGGGTGTTAAAGTATAAAAGATTAAATAACGCCTTTCTTCAACAACTTAAGCTTTTGGAGTAACTGGTTGTTTCACACAGAACATACTACATTTCAAATGTGATTACATACACCACATTTCATATGCAATTCACATAAATATAATTATGTAACACACACTGAAATGTAAATGGAAACGTTCTGGTCGTTTCACATCGATTTCAATGGAAATTTAAAACCATGATACTTTAAGAGTTGTTTCTCCAAGTAAAGAAGCGGGTAGTGGGACTCCCATTGGCGGCATTGCCTCCCAACCACCTAGGATGAGGGGTCCAATTAATCAGTTTGGCTCCACCAAAGCTTGACAGACAACTCTAATGTCTAGGTGGAAGGAGGAACATACTGGTGTTTGCAGAAAGATAGGGATATTTATTTATGAAAATGCCCTTTCTTTCAATTAGTCCATATTTTGTGCCTATGTATGAGACGGTTACAGCATTTGGGGTCAACTTTAAGCCCCTTAAATGCATGAGATGGGGACATGAGTGCACTATTATGCTTAATTGGTTGATCGACGACAAGATTAGAAGTTTAATCAATTTTCTTGTAAATAGTCCAGTAGGAACATGATTTATAAAATCAGTTGATGAATCTATAAATAAAGGATGGGGAAGAAAAAGTAGCAGAGGTTATCACTGTTAACTTACCAACTTCTCCAAAAGCTTAAGCTTTTGGAGAAGTTGGTAAGTTAACATGGTACCAGATCCAAAACTCTTGAGTTCAAACCTCCCAGATAGCAAAAATCCACATGCGATGGTCGGCCCAAAGTGGGACCACATGTGCCATGTGTTTGCCAATGGGCCACACGTGCGGGGAGTTACGGGGCAAATGCCTGGGTTCAAACCTCCTTGATAGCGAAATCCACATGCAATAGGCCAACTCAAAAGAAAGAGGGGCCACACATGAGGGGAGGGTGGAGTTACGGGTAGACCTGGCAAACGGGTAACCCGCGCGGGTACGGGTACGACCCGTGCGGGTACGGACCCAACGGGTACGGGTAAAAAATACCCGCGATCCTGCGGGTAGCCATTTCATGTACCCGTACCCCACCCGGGCGGGTACGGGTAAACCTGCGGGTAACCTGAATTTGGGATTGTAATAATTATTCTGAGTTTACGTGTGTTTTTTTCAGTAATTGTCATAACCTTATATAGTTTGTTGGATTGTAATAATTATTCTGAGTTTGCCGTCTGTGTTTATTACAGTAATTGTCATAACCTTATATATTTTATTCGTATTTTTTTGTAATTTTACAATTTTATAACTATTTCTAGGTAATTTTTCATTTAAAACTTTATACTTTAGCTATTTTACTTTTTTCCGTGTAATGATTACTTTTTTACTTTTGCTATCACCATTTGCCCATCTGTGCATCTTTGCACCACCATTGACACTTGCCGAGAAATTGACATTGGAGAAGCTTGGTAGCAAATTACTATAAAATAAAAAACAGATGAAAATGTTATCAACACTACTGTTTTCATACGAGCGCACTCTCACTTTATTAAAAGTATGGTATGGCCCACACCATAGGATGATCCAAACCGTCCATTAGATGGGCCATAGCCTAAATAGGTTATGCTCCAAAAATCATTTCCATAGGATGATCCTAGCCCTCCAATCTGAATGTTAGAGGGTTGATCCTAATCCTCTATAGATCGGAGGGTTAGAATCAACCAATGGAAATAATTTTGGGGCATAACCTATTTAGGCTATGGCCCATCTAATGGATGGTTTGGATAATCCTATGGTGCAGGCCATACCGCACTTTTTATAAAGTGAGGAGTTCCCTCATAAAAAACAGCAGTGATGATAACATTCTAAAAAAATTAAATAATACTGTAAAAATGCGAGTGCCCGCGGGTTGACCCGACCCGGCCCGTGTTTTTGCAGGTTGGGTCACTCGCGGGTTAGTTTTTGACGGGTCACTAATCGTAGACCTGTGCCCGCAAATTTGCGGGCGGGCCGGGTCGACCCGCGGGCACAGGTCGCTTTTTGCCAGGTCTAGTTACGGGGGGGGGAGGTTACGGTTGGGGGGATTGGAGTTACAGTGCATAGAAGGAGGGTACTGTGGGTAGAAGGGCTTGCCGTAAGGGTACGATGGATGGAGTTGGCTTTGGATGGAGGATTTGGCGTTGGGTGGAGTAGGAAGAAGATGGGTTGGAGGCAGGGGCGGTAGATGGATTTGGCTTTGGGTGGAGATGGAGAAGATGGAGGTTGACGATTGTCCCTAGGGCTCTGATACCATGTTAACTTAGCAACTTCTCCAACAGCTTAAGCTTTTGGAGAAGTTGGTAAGATTGTTGGTATCAGAGCCAAAGGTCTCGAGTTCAAACCTCCAGGATAGGAAAAATCCACATGCGATGGTCGGCCTCTGATATTTTCAAAATATAGCGTTTTTATCGCGACATTTTGACAAAACGACAAAATCCGGAACTAATCCCAAGATTTTCTCATAAATTCTCCCGATAATATCGTGATATTATCCCGATATTTTTATTTATATTTTTCTTCAATTTAATATTTTTTATGTATTTTTTAAATAATTTTATTTTTACCTTTTTTTTCCCGATATAAACCCGAAAATAATAATTTTTTTTAATATATCCCGAGATTTTCCCTTGCTGAGAAATTCCCGAGAACGACATTTGTGACATAGAGTGGGACCACATGTGCCATGTGTTTGCCAAGTGGGCCACACGTGCGGGGGAGTGTTAAAGTATAAAAGATAAATAACGCTGTCTCCAGCAGCTTAAGCTTTTGGAGAAGTTAGTAAGTTAACAATCACAAATAACCATTCTGAATATGTTAGTATAGGGAAGACATTGATGGAAAGAGAAATTATTAGAATTCCAAGTGTTGTTCACTGCATAGATTTGATTTAAGAGCATCATCAAATTGAAAGGATATGCATTGACAATTTAGAAGGGTAAGAAAGCAACTGAGTTCATTTATGTGCATCCATGGGTTCTTAACTTAATGAGAACCTATGTAAAGAATCAGGAGCTTCTTTGTTCTATGATAACATGGTTTTCCACAACCTAGCTAAGTAACATTACAGAACTTATACAAGGATAAATCGGCTGACATTGCATTATTTTCCATTGGAAGAATTTACTCACAATTCTTATGTCAAAATGGTTACGGGCACAAAAGCACGTAGTATTGTGTTATTAGATAGGTTATTTTGGCTACAGGTTGTGATGTAGGACGGATTAGGGAAGCCAGGCTCAAATCTGATGAATTTAGTCACAGCAGTGAAGATGAGGGGTAAAAGCTAAGTTTTAGGGGTCTAGCGAAGGGATGTGGGATCAAAGAATATGGGACTGGGACTATAGAATTGATCAGGTAGACTTATGAAACTGATTTGGGGGACTGTTGGGACTGGTTTTGGTGGACTGTGATGATGATGAGTAGGGACAACCAGACTAGTATAGTTTGCAGGGAAGTCAATAGGATTGGTTGTAATGTTCGATAGAAGGGGGAAAAAAGTAATGGTGACCGATGGGATGGGGAAACGATTGGATAGATTTGGTTGAGGATTAAAGGCTGCAGATCTGATCTAGGACTGTTCTGGAATTTCGTGGCAGAGCAAGAAAGGGCACAGCCAAGGGGACTAGTGTATTGGGTTTCTTGAATATTAAGGGTGTGTTTGGCGTACCGTTTGAAATAGCGTTTAAAACGCCGTTTTGCAAAACGGTGTTTTGCCAAACGGCGTTTTCATGTTTGGTTGGCCAGATCAAAACGGCATTTTAAACGGCAAACGGAGGTATTGTGTGTTTGGTTGCAAATGCCCCAAAACGGAGTTTTAGTGGTAAAATGACTAAAAAGGACATTGTTTGGTTGGCTTCAATGTAACTCAACTACTCTCTCATTAGGCCCAATATTAAAAGGTCATTAGGATCTCATTCAAACACTATTAAAATTAAACATCATTGCCAAAAAAAAAAAAAAATGGCTATATACCTTTGGGGTTCTTCTCCTTCTTCTTCTTAACAGCCGGATTTGACGAACGAGTGGAGGCGTTGAGGCAGTGAGGTGGACGAGTGGGTTTGCAACTTTGCAAAGTAGATGAAGAAAGTAAGAAACTAGGGTTTCTTTTAATTCTTTTGTCTTTAAAAAATCAAAATTAAGAGATTATATAATGATATCAGCAGCCCCTTGTTTTGAATTAAATATTAACAATTTAACAAATTTTTGTCCTCAAGAATGATATTAACACCCTCACTTTTTTGGTATTTGACGTAACGCATAAAGTCGCACGCATATATATATATATATATATATATATATATATATATATATATATATATATATATATATATGTAAAAATGGGTTTTGGTGAGGGCAAACACGTAAAAACCCATAGCCCAAAAACTCCGTTCAAAACGGCGTTTTGCAAACGGACCTCCCCCCCTCCGTTTGCAAAACGCCGTTTTGAGGGTTCAAAACGGTGTTTCAAACGGCGTTTCAAACGGTGGTTGCACACCCAAACACTCCCAAACGACCGTTTGGCCTCAAAACGGTGTTTCAAACGCCAAACGGTGTTTTAAACGGTACGCCAAACACGCACTAAGGGACATTTGACTTTTCCTCAGCAAGAACTCTGCTATTAATGATTTCAAATATCTTCAAGCCATATTCTTCTTCAACTGCTTCATATTTCTTCCTCCCCATTTGCCTTTGGAATGACCAATTTGATGTATATTCCACTTCTTGTCATCATTTGCAGTTGTGCTTCCAATAAATGTCAAACGGGGCCATAGCTTAGTTAAATTTCAGAGAAATGATAAATGTATCTGTTAACTTACCAACTTCTCCAAAAGCTTAAGCTGTTGGAGAAAGGAGTTATTTATCTTTTGTACTTTAACACTCCCCCGCACGTGTGGCCCACTTGGCAAACATGTGGCACATGTGGTCCCACTTTGGGCCGACCATCGCATGTGGATTTTTGCTCTCCGGGAGGTTTGAATGAGAGACCTTTGGCTCTGATACCATGTTAACTTACCCAACTTCTCCAAAAGCTTAAGCTGTTGGAGAAAGGCGTTATTTATCTTTTATACTGTAACGGTAACGTATGTTTTTTGTCATCGAAATATTCTATATCCTGGCCAAGTATGTTGACAGTCTGGTTTTAAGGTGGGCACAGTTCACTGACACCAAAAAAGTGAAGTCTTCAACCAACTCCGGTGGTGAACGTAGGGATATGATATCAAATCATCAACTTCTTTTTCTTTTTCATTTTTTTTTTTTTTTTGGAGTGTGCATGTGTGCTGGGGGAGGGGGTTTCCATATTTCTCGTGGGCCACTCATTGCTGTCCGTGCCTTAATATTTCTACATTGTATTGCCAACTATGCTTGAACATCTCCAGATTATGAGCAGCTTATGACATCTTGGTTAGTCTCAAATACAGATGCCGGCTCGTTAAAGAAAAGGGTTTCCTGAAAAATAATTTGCAGTTCTCTGGCTGCTTTCACTTTTTGAAAAGCAGTCGGAGTACTCTGTCTCCCAATACCATTGTTCTCATCGATGCTTACAGTTCCTAACCTAGATTAGGCTTTGGCTACAATCCAGAATATTTCGGATATAAGTATCGATAAAACACCCAATAATAGTATAAAAAGGAAACTCCCAGACCAAGAAGTCGCTGCTGTAGCAGCAAAAATAATGGTTTAATTAATTGCATGAAACATGAGGATCATATTCTCTGGCCAACGAAGACTAGTAAGTTCCTAACCAATCAGATTAAAAACAAGGAGTCTTGAACACCAAATCTGAATGT
Source organism: Tasmannia lanceolata (assembly GCF_043159265.1). Classification (NCBI taxonomy): domain Eukaryota; kingdom Viridiplantae; phylum Streptophyta; class Magnoliopsida; order Canellales; family Winteraceae; genus Tasmannia; species Tasmannia lanceolata. The sequence continues at coordinate 228,749 of NW_027518678.1, forward strand.
ACAAAATATTGAATGAAAGTAAGTAAAAAAGTTACAACCACGAAATACTAAAAATTCTTAATTTGAGAAAGTCAATAAATCAAAGTATATGAAAGTGGCGACAGAATATATCTACCATTTGAGAACATTTTGCTCGAAAATGACTTATCCAAATGGATTCACACAAAAAGACAATAAATGATCTTAAATCCATTAAAGGGTTCCACCAATAAAAAATATATAGATGGGACATAATTATATATTACCAAGCATCCCATTATGTGCTGAAGCTCCTCTGAAGGCTCCCCTTCGTATGCATTCACATCAACAAGTGTAGGGTGCACTATAGACCAAGGAGATAGCTTGGCTAACATCAAGAGCAAGCCCTCCAATTGTTTTCTAACCACTTGCTCAGGATGAGAAGTTAGTCGAGCAAATAGCTGGGGTGTAATTTCCTGCAGAAGAGAACAACAGAGGCAATATATAATTAAACTATTATTTCTTAATGAGGAGTTCTAAAATGAGGGGCACCCTTGCAAAAAAGGGATGAAAGGGCGCCCCCATTGGTTGTAAATCACTGAAGTGCATTAAATGGGATGAAAAGTCAAAGAACATTAAATGCATTTTGATGATTTACAACCAACAGGGGCGCCCTTTCATCCCTTTTTTGCAAGGGCACTCTTCATTTTAGAACTCCTCTTTCTTAATTCGATGCTCTAGAACAGCAACAAACTGAAGTATACCTGCCAAGGCAGTAGAGGAACTGTTAGAAGACCCGGTTCAAGTGTATCTCTTAACTCCACTCCATAGTTCAAAAGAATATGGAGAACATATAATGTCGCCCTGAGAGTGGAGTTTCCAGCCTTCTACTTCACAAAATCAGCATGGCCGCTAGCCGAGAGACTTCTATGATGATTGGAGGAGGAATGCGTGAGGAATTTCATATAACCATGAGCAGCGTGTCCAAAAAGCGAAACCCTTCTTTTCCTTAACGACCACCAAATATCAACCAATTCATTAACTAAAGACAAAATTTCATCTTTCTCTATGTCAGCCTCAACATAGAGGAAACACATCTGTAATTGAGATGTTAGTGTAGTGTAGGCAGATTCACCATCAGTGTTTTCCACTCCGGGTGCCCCAGCCACAGCTTGAATTAGACACACTACTTGCTGGACCAATGACGTCAGAGGTCTCGTGTTTCAAATGCTCACCAGAATAAGGCCAAATGATATGGTTTTGATTATTCTTTTGGAAAAAATTTGCAATTATTGTTTTGACTCTTGATATCTCTTCTTTGGTCAAATGAAATCTGTCCGACTTAATCTCTGCAAGAAGAGCGGGAGACAAAGTGCATGACTCTAGAACAGAATCTGGTGTGGAAAGAGAGCCTCTTGCTTGACTATAACACTAAAAGGCATAAGACAGCCATGACTTACCCATACTGGGACAAAGAACAGTAGACACTTTGGTAGCTGTACCCACAATTTCCTCGAGAATCAGACTATAATTTGCCTCAGACGTGAAGCTCTCATCATTGCATGTCTTGGATTCCAAAAAATCCACACGTATCTTGGAAAGAATAATTTCCAAATTTCTGTTTGAATACTCTTGTTTCAGCCAACTCGATAGTTTCAAGCATGCCTTGGCCTTCAGCAATTTATCAGATTCAGAGACTATCATTGTTGGAGACAGCATAAAAGGGCCCACCAATGACCACAGATTTTTCAAAGCTTCTTCATGATTATTATCTGCATAATTTAGCAGGATATTCTCATACTGCAAATTTGTAATAAGAAAATCAGTGTGCTTTCCCTCATGATGTGACAGGAGATCATTTTTAGAAAATCACTCAAACGATGTGCCATTATGAAATTTGTCTGCTTACGAGCTAATCTGATAAGCTTCTGACAGAGTTGCAGAGTAATTGGTGAGGTTGGAATCACATTACGATAAACTCGCAATATCTTTAACCATGAACTACAATCTTGGTGAACACTATTAATTGGAGCCTGCAAAACTTGATGTGGTGAACCCAATATTGATGAAAGTTTTGATTCATCTTGGTTGTTCAGATCACAACCTTCTTCAAAAGCAAAGATACAATGAAGCTGAGTGGCATAGGCAGCTACCTCAGTCAACCCATAAAGGGAAACAACAGAGAGAGCTTCCTCAAGCATCAACTTGGCCTTTTCTATTTCAGGGACTGTATCTACCTTGGCATTCCTTTTAAGCATTGCCTGCAAAAGCTGTTCACTCCTCTGTAAGGCCATTTTAGGATCAAGTGTAAGCTCATTGCTACTTTTAGGTGTCAAATCAAGAAAGCTCCATGATGCTTGGATATATCCTTCATCAAAGCGTGCTAAGGCATGAATTGCATTTATTTCATTGCCTGCCGTAGTTAGAGCACCAGTATAACTCTTCCCGGCATGCTTACCACGAAGGGCCTGTAGTTCTAATGAGCAGCAGCCTTTTCATACTGCCCTTGGGCCTGATATACAAGTCCTGGCATCCATGAAAAAGCCCCCAAGCTCACTATATCCCCGGAAATAATATGACCGTCCTCCACAAACAATGACGAAAATGCCATCGCCGCCCACTTTTGAAGACCAAACAAAGCCTCAGGTTCGTGACTCCGGCACAAGGCCAAGGCTGCATGCCTAAGGATCCTCAAGACATCTCTAGAATATCTGGCTCTAATATTATGGAGATTCTCAGCTATTTGTGTCCGGGGTTTGTCCTTAAAAGCCGATGCTAATAAATGACGGAGGTCGTGTAAGCGTAATAAGCAGTAATGAATGGTTGCGGCGTGAGAATGAAGAGCTAAACCAGCATTCATCATGGGCTCACAAATGCGACAAAACCACTCTTCACAGACCTTCTTGTTAGCCCGAAAGAACAAGGAACTCTGTCGGGTTGCGGCTGGTAAAACACAAGACCAATCATAAGCATTATACACATTTTTCTTCAGAGCCTCGACAAAATGCAACAATAAATGCATTGGTCATAAGTGAGCACTAGATGAACCAATATTTAAATTCCCTTCACTTTGTTCAGTATCTAGCTGCAATACATGTGCTACGTCTAAAAGCATGCGCTCCAAAGCTGCGAAAGTCTGGGTGGGCCCACCAAGGTTTGTTCGAAGACGAACAGATATACAATGCCTTGCTGCTTCATGTATGGACCACCAAGCAGCAGCCACATTGTTTACTGAGCAAATTTCATCCATCATAATTCCATCCACTTTTACATCCATCCATAGGCCATCTGGATCAAGGTTTCCTAGCTCTTCTAGTTGACTTGGTACAAAGTCGTCCTTCGTACCATGGCAGCTAAAAACTGAGCGTTGGATCCAAGATGAAAGGGGAACTTTCCACCTCTGTGAAATGTAACTCAAAATAGAAACAAGTTGCTGAGAGTGAAGCTTCTGAGGCAGCTGCTTGAGAGCAAATACTTGCTTCCAGTGCAAATAAGGTCTATTTCTCAAACTAATAACACCACGATCCTCAAAAGCACCACATGTGTAAATTGTAACTGGCAATACACTGGAAAGCACCCTCACAAATGCATTTTTAATACTAATATCTGGATCACCGAGTTTTTCAAGGACAATTTCAGCCATAGAGTAGAAGTGCCCCGGATAAACAAGTCTTGCTTGTAGTAGTAGTTCCAAAGTTGATGCGACATGTGACCTCACTTTCAACTCTCCATCAGATGCTGCATCGAGAACTGAGAAAAGCAAGCTACTGCTAATACTAGCACACTCACATATATCACAAATAAAATCTTTTTGTTTCACATCCTTATGCATAGTTATGATGGACCCACAGAAACTACAGAGCCACTCTAGGGCTTCAAGTTTAACTGTGAGAGAAGAAGAAACCTGGAGAGCTCTAACAAAGTAGACACTGTACTTCCTTAAAAACTCCATTATAACAACGGAATACTCATTCTTAAAATCAATCCAGCCTTGATGCTTGCTATCAATTTCAATAGAAACTGTTTTCCAAGAACTTTTACCTATGGCCCACTTGCTTAAGTATTCAACTTCACTGAGCTTGTGTAATGCCCTCAGAACATGAACTTGCAACTCCACACATTCTTGAACGGGGAAATCAAAAGGATTCAGTTTTTCACAAACAAAAGATGCGAGTTTTACTGATCTCTCATAATGGGAAGTGGAAATGTCTATCTGGTTCAGCAAATTTCCACCAGTACCCAAACACACACGAGCTAACAAGACTTTTAAATCAAATTTAATCAGAGCAAGCAACTCAAGTTCTGAGCATCCTTGGCCACCAACTGAATACACATCTGATTCACCAGATATCACACTAGAGACCCGAATACTGTCATGACCAACTCTTAACACGATCCCTAAATTTTCCAAGCATGCCCCTTAATAACTGCAGCTCCTCAATTAACAAATCCATGGCCTGTCCAACAACTTCATTACACCGATGCTGAAGCAAGAATACATAAGTGGCAGTGAGAGACCCTGTCACAAGGTGATTTGGATGCAAACGCAGCTGAGATAAAGGCGAATCAAATTGCAGTATCTTCTGAACGGACGATGGGAGGAGACAGAGCTTTTGTAGGGACAATAGTTGCAGATTTGTTTTTAGCATTCCATGCACCTGAAAGGATGGAATGTCCTCCCTTGAGCTTTGAAACAATATATCAACGGCCGCAGGATAATAGGTCGAAAAACTTTCACACATTACTTCAGCCAATAAAATCAAGCACCTCCATGATTCTCTTATCCATTTTGACCACCCGAATTTCTTGCCAACCATAGAAAGGCATTCCAACAATTGAGGGAGCATCCTGGCAAGGGGTTCACGGATTTGATCAAGTAGATTCATTTCTAGCATACCATAAGCTGTGACCAGCAAAACTGTCAGAAAACATGAGAGTAAAGCAAGCAACCGTCGGAACTGTTGTGGGGTCCCAACACTTCCATCCTGAAGTAGAACCTCCATGTCACCCAGAAACATTGACAGCAAACCCAGTGAAAACTGCAAGTTAGTCAACCAGTGTTTCTGGAACTGCAAAAAACTATCCATTATAGTGGACCTATCCGATTCCGAAAGGTCTGGTACCAATGCCCATCCGAGAAGCAGGTCAACAATGTCAACAAAATGAGGCTGAAAGCACCGGCTAAACTTGAAAGAAATTAAAGTCAGGGTCAAGGAGGTTCTCTCATCCTCAAGAAGTTCTTGGCATGCTTTGAGGATTGGCAAAACATATCGCTCAATTCCACCTGTATCTCCAATATTAAGAAATTCCCGGAGGCCTTCCAATGCCAATCCAACCGTCCCATTTCCAGTACTAACATCCCTAAGAAGGGGCAAAGCCCAACCAATGAATCGATCGACCAGACCCCCTGCTATAACATGATTATGTCGCCCATTTGCTGCCAAAGGGCTGGAACACACTACAGAACACAGAGAACCATATGCAGTTGCTGCCAACTGCCTTACCGAGTAGGACCTGCAAGTAATTTCAACAATGACATGAATTCATTTTAAGCAGTTTTCGTACGGAGCACGGCGTAACTAACTGTGCTTGAAGGAAAGTTTCCTCTCACATACTATTGCACAACTTAAGGGTGCATTCCTTAACTTCCTCATTTATAAATAAGCCTAAATTATGATTAAATAACACCAACTATAACAGCTTAAGCTTTTCGAGCAACTGGTTTTTCACATAGTATGAGAGCTATTGCCTCACGACATGTCCTGGGTTCAAAACCCAACAACTACCTGATATTAAAAATCCATGTGTACGGCCAACTCTAAAGTGGAGCCACATGTGAGGGTGGTGTTGAATCATAAATGATTAAAAAACACCAACTCTAACAGCTTAAGCTTTTCGAGCAATTGGTTTTTTCACATGGTATGAGAGCTATTGCTTCACGACATGTCCTATGTTCAAAACCCAACAACTCCTTGATATTAAAAATCCATGTGTACGGCCAACTCTAAAGAGGAGCCACATGTGAGGGTGGTGTTGAAGCAAAAATGGTTCAATAACACCAACTCTAACAGCATAAGCTTTTGGAGTAATTGGTTGTTTCAGATGGTATAAGACCTATTGCCTCACGACAGTCCTAGGTTCAAAACCCAACAACTCCTTGATATTAAAAATCTATATGTATGGTCAACCTAAAAAAGGGGCCACATGTGCCAAGTGAATGGCCAACCCAAAAAAGAGGGGCCACACGTGAGGGGGGAGTGGTGAAGTATAAATGATGACTTTAACAGCTTGAGCTTTTGGAGTAATTGGTTGTTTCACATTCATCTCATCTAAACCATTGAATTAACAGAGTTAGGGTTATGAGTCCTACACGAAAATAGTAATCACAATCTCAAGTGAATCAAAGAGTTATGGTTAGGGTTATGAGTCCTACACCAAAATAGAAATCATTCTTTCAGAGCCTTGCTCTAAGCATATGATGTCGTTATTGAAAATCCAAGGGTGGTCCCGAATTGGCAACAAATGAGGAGTGAAAAATTATTAGGTTGCTAGCAAGTTTTAACCTTTTAAAAACCTCAAACCTAATTTGGAAATTAAGAGATCACAAATGAAATTCAAGCACACAAGTTAAATCTAAAGGTGCAATGCAAATAAAGAGCGAGAGTTTAAGAGAGAGTGCACCCGAGATTTAAAGTGGTTCGGTCCTCAAAACGCGAGGCCTACTCCACTCCACCAACCAAACCCGTTGATGGCTTCACTATGTGATCTTCTTAACTTCGGTGAAGATCAATGCCGATTACAATTCCGACCGCCTTTAACCTTGGTGGCAATCTTCACCATGGAGAGTGGGCTACGCTTCTCCGAACACTCTCACGAATACAATCTTGATAAAGAAGGAAAGAACTAAAAAACAATCCCTCACAAGGGTTACAAAATGTAGAAGATGTACAAATTTGAGCCTAAAGATCCAAATCCTAATCTTAGAGGATGAGAGGCATAAACAAGCTTTGATCACTCTTAAGATGTTCAAGTTTAGTTTTTGAGTGTTAGGATTGATGGTCTTGAAGTTTAGAATGGCCATATTTATAGAAAACACCAAATATGACCGTTCAGGGGCATTGTGGTAATTCCAGCGAAAATTCCCAATGGCTATTTTTCCGACCTTTATAGTGTTCTCGGAGTTCCGAGAATATTTCTCGGAGTTCCGAGAATACAAACAGAAAATGAAAAAAGCTACTGGATCATTTCTCGGAGCTCCGAGGAATGTCTCGGAGTTTCGAGAAGCCTATGACAAGCAGTTTTTCAATTCTTGTTTTTGGGCTTCCAACTTTACACTAAGTTATAAGGGTTCCAAAGTGTTGGAACATCACAAAGACAATCTCATAAACATTTAGGGTGTGTGAGATTAACTTAATTATGCCTCTTAAAATCTAAATTAAGATTGGATCTTATACAATCTAAATGGACTTTAATCTTCAATGGATTCTTCAAGTCTTTATTCGTCTTGGATCTCCGATGTCTTTGGCCTTCATAATGTGGTTCAATGAGATCTTCTTGGCCTCAATCCAAGCAATGTTGTCTTAGCACCAATGTGATCTACAACTTAGACAATCAAACACATTAGTGATCATAAATCACTTGTGTATTGGAATCATCAAAATAAGATGGGAATTGCCAAGGTGGGAACCATTGGGCTTACAGTTATCTTTTATTTCCATTGCATAGGCACTATATTCTACTTTTGAATTTTCCAATTTTTTGTAACAAAGGCTTAATCGTGGCTTTAAAGGTCAAATTTCACATCTTTTTCAATTAAGAAGGAGTAGAATAGAGAGAATTGGAGAATAAAAAAAAGAGAGATCGATAGAGAGGGACGAGGTTTCTTACTTGTCAGAGACAAGTTGGGAAAATCCCTGAGAGAGGAAAAAGGAGGAGTGGGCAACGAGTAACGAGTTGGGCGGGTAGAGAATCGCTCGGTAGAGTGAGCATCTCTCTCTTTCTCCTGTGCGCACCACACGAACTTCTTATTTAAAGTTTGGCAGCTGATAAATTCGCTCGCTAAGGATTTTTTTTCTCAAAAATGCCAGCTTCAGCGCTTGTTCGAAAATACAAACCATCCATTTGTTGGCCCATTGTTAATAGGTTTTCCTACTTTGATCTGTTATTATATGGTGCCTTTTGTTTATAGATCAAAGGGTTAGGATTGTCTCATTATCTCATGAAGATCATTTTATATGCAGGACCTATTTACATTGGGGCCCAACAAATGAATGGTTTGGATCTTTGAAAAAGTTGGTTGGGCTTTCTTAAAATACCCTTCGGGGCCGTTTGGATACACAGATTTTAGAACCCAAGATTTCTTCAAAATTGTAGCTAAGAGACAAGAGAAGAAGAGGACCGGCCGTCGTTTTTTACTTGTTTTTTACTTCTCGCCCTTCTTTCCATTAGCATGAGAGTAGCAGATCCTCTCATATTTCCCGGTTTTTTAAATTGTAGGATGCGGGAGGGATTTTTAAAACCTGAATTTCTCACTCAAAATCCAAGAAACGCTGTCAGGACAACATCCAGCAGCTTGATCATGAACCCTCTGTTACACTGTTTTCAAATTAAAGACATGGATTCTAAAATCAGCGTATCCAAATGGCCCCTTCGTGAATAATGACTTTATGTGGTATCCCAAGTAGGTGCCGTCAGTGGCGGAGCCAGGAATTGACACGGGGGGCAAGATTAATTTACACAATGCATGCATTAGTCATTGGGGTTTGGGTAATGTGACATAGATGTATGTAGATCTAATTGGGTCCGTTGATAGCCCAACTGCAAGTGATTGTAAGGTCATGGACCGGATAAAAAATATTGCTTACTCCTATAGCCTATGAAATGGATGGCTCAAGTCATTCAAAATTGGATCCACAGTATTTTATATTGTGAATGGAATTATTTACGAATGGCATGAGAGATTGGGTCCATATCTGTTTGACTCCCATCTAAGAGATAGGATTTTTGTCTTTTAACTTGCCATTAATTTAAGGAGGCTGGATCTTTTCTATTAACTCACCACTAATTTAAGGGCTGGAACCAATCATCATTTTACCCCGCTTAACATGTGGGTTCGTCGATTCTCGGGTGAGCTGGCACTTGCGTAAAAGGAAAGTTTCTGTCACGTGGAGTATTACAGACCATTCATCGATCGACTACCAGACATTCAACGGACACAATTCATTTCAAATTGGAATTCAACAGTTCTTACTACGACTCTTTTTTTTTTTTTGATCGGTAATTACTACGACTCTTAGTTGTCGTTTTAGAAATTTTATCGTTTCCGTACTGAACGTTGTTCCTGAGTTGGCACTTAGGTTGACGTGGTTTTTCATCATAAAAAAGGATAGTGTAACGGTACTGCTTCTTCGTGTCCTCTCTCTCAACAAACCTATAAAAGCCCCGCCAACAATGGTGTTCCTCAAAAACCTTGCTATGAGAAGAAAATCTACTCCCCTCACTCTCTCTTCCTATCTGCATCAATGCTGTTCCTCAAAACCCTAGCTCGGCCTTTCTTTTACCCCCCACAAAAAACCCACGTCAAACCCTAACCCGATCACCCATTTCCCGCTCCATCAAAACCCTAACCCAACAAAACCACCGATCACCCATTTCCCGCTCCCTCAAAACCCTAATCCAACAAAACCCCGATCACCCATTTTCCCCTCCCTCAAAACCCTAACCCAACAAAACCCCACGCCAAACACTTTCTTCATAAAATTTCGCCTCATCATTCTCGAAGATTTGGAGCTGAAGGATCTCTGCTAACTATTGTCGGTAACTCGGTTTTAGACTGGAATATTTGAAGATCTGCTTCTCAAACTCGAAGGTAATCTCCTCTGCTTCTCTTTTTCTTGATGCCCTTTTACTAATGCAAAAAAATGCTTTGTTTAATATCATTGTCATTTGAATTGGCATTCTCGAGACTGTAATTTCTCAGATCTGCTTTTCTTCTTCTAAGATCTCGCTTCTCTTATTGACTTCTACAAACACACAACCTCATCTCTTCTAGTAACAGATTCCAGCATTATTTTTTAAATCTGCTCCTGAAAAATCTACTATTCGAATTTTCTCGCCCTAAAGGATCTCGATCTGATTTTATATTACTGTTTTGGCGCCCTTCCCTCAACCTTGTATTCCTTATGAAGAGAAAAAAAAATATGAAATGAAAAAAAAACCCACCCCTTTTTCCGGATTGAATTTAATTCTATTAGGATTCGCTTGCCTTTTGGGTTCTGTTCGAATTTCGTTTCTCTTTTATAGCTTTATCCCACTCAATAAGGATTTTTTTATATAATTTATCTTTTCGAATCTCCACCTTTTCCATATACAAGTCCATTGTATTTACATGAATTCATTTATTTGGTTTCTAGCCCTCCAGCTGCCAAAACCCTGCCCTGAGTCGAACACAAAAACGGAGATGAAAGTGCAGGAGATTGCTTCTTCTCAGTTCTCGAATGCTCTAGCTAGAGGAAGAAACTTTCAGTTCTGGTATATATCCCTCGTTTATCTCTTTTCCCTCTGTTCGATTCCCTTGCGATAGTTGGTTGATTATTTGAAACTCTGATTGTTTTTTATTATTATTATGACTGTAATCCATTTATAAATCTTATTTGGAGCTTTGATTTTCATTCTGATTGAGTTATGCATGTAATCCATTAAGAGAGTCATGTGTTTGATTACCAGGGTGTAGGAATCGTTGAAAACCCACATGAGTTCTTGTAAAAACCCGTTTGCATTGGTCAGGGATTTGCAATACTTAGTATAAAATAGGGTTTAAACCTCTCTCTCTCTCTCTCTCTTCTTATTTTTCCTCTGGAAACTGGAAAGAGAATGTACGATTGTGGAATACCTGATAAGATCACTTTTTTTTTCAGATACCCGGAAATGGGTGTTTTCATGGTTCTCAAAGAACCATAGTTTTGTGTTGAACAGAGTGTTATTGTTTTAATTGTATTTACTGGTTTTGAGAACGATGGCACCATCGGACACTTACACCTCTAGTTGAATATTGATGAGGTGGATGACTGTAGGTTTTCTGTTTTTGTTTGGATTTCTTCTTTAAATATGTTTATTCTTTATTTATTCTCATTTTCTTAAAAAATATTTTAACCCACGTATGAGTTTCTTTGTTTTCCCCCAATGAATTTCTATGTTTATTCTTTATTGATGCTCACCGGGCACTTAAGATAAAGAGACTCGGAAAGAGTCCGGTCTTGCAATTCTTTTGATTCTCTTGGCGATTTCGGATAGCTCAAGGTAAGTGATTGTTGTTGTAAATTGTTCTTGGATTCAGTTCAATTCCTGAAGTTGTATATGAATTAGGTACTATTTGTTTTATATTTTATGATTTGATTTTGAGTCCAACTCTCGCTGAGATGGACGACTCTGGATTTTCTGTTTTTGTTTGGATTTCTTCTTTGAATACGCTTATTCTGTACTTATTTACTTATATTCTCATTTTCTTAAAAAGAGTTTAACCCACGTATGAATTTCTTTGTTTTCCCCCCAATTATCCAAAGCTTGGGGGTGTGCATGAAGGTTTCACATCTCTGTCCCCCAATCCTTCCTTCAACCACTCTTCTTCGTCCAAGCAAGAAACACCCCCAATCTTATAACCTGTAGGCCATTTTCAGCTTTCCTTTGGATCACTTCTTCTTTGAATCTATTTAATGTTTTCTTATTTTCTTCACAGAGAAATTCATTCTAGTGAATGAAATTTTTTTGGTCCATGTTTGTCTTCAATTTTTCCCTATGCTTATCAGCTTATCTTCTTAGAGGCTTCTATATAAAACTATTCTCTTAGCCTACTTATAGTTGGGGATGTACCAATACCTGGAGTGTACCACTACCGTTATGTTGAACGTTTGATTTTATTTTCTTTTTCCTGTTGAAGGCAGGATTTTACAAGAGCATGGAGTGTTTTTTGGGTTGCCTGCATTTGGCTTCTAGGACTATATTCTGATGTTCCTGTGATCAGACTTGGCTTGCACCGATGTGGCTACCATTGAACAATCCCAACCTCATTCTGATGGGGAGGAGGTTATAATAGACTCTGATGGAGATAGTTTCACCTTTTGATTGGATGCTTTTCTGTGTTTATTCATGCCTTTTTTTTTTCCTGTTGGGGTTTTACTAGAGCATGGAGTGCCTTTTGGATTGCATTTCATTTCTGATTTTGCAACATCTCAAGCTTCTGCGCTCCCAAGCTCTAAGAAAAACCCTTTCTTGAATCATCATCATAAGGAACACATTTTTTATTGATAATCGATCTCATACTTTTTTATTAGGTTTTTTCTATTTTGTCACCTTTACTTGCTCTGTTTTTTTTTTGGAATGGTAATCAGAACCTTGACTTGCTCTGCTCTCTTTATAATGAATATTTTATCTTTTTCTTTCGTTTCATGAATGGGAGTGGAAGTTCTATCATTTTTTCACTTTGCTCTTTTTTGGTGCTGATGAAAATGAGTAGATTTTTCATTTGGGCTTTTTTGTGCCAAAATCCGCTCTGTAGTGTAACAGTACTTGGGTGTGAGAGCATACCTGGCCTTGAGCGTGGGGGTCTTATTTGTAGACGAGGAGTCCTAGGTAGTTTAAGATACTTCCCTATGTGGGAGTCTCTCCCTATTGATCAACTTTCCTATGGAATCGGTTTCCCTATTTAACTTGATAAGTACCGAGTTTCCTCATGGGAACCGGTTTCTATCTTGAACCACCAAGCTTTTTAGGAGAGGAGTCGTTCTAGGTTCGGCCTTTTCCCTAGGGCACCTTCTTGCCCTCTCTATCTAAAAGGCAATTTCGGTTGCCAAATTAGGCTAGGCGCCACATGTCTATTGCTTAGTGGATGGACGAATTTCACCCCTAACAGACTTTTTCATCCGATTTTCTTTCTATTTTTTGGTGTTACTCTCCTTTTAATACTTAAATTGCTCGCATTTTTGCGTCACCAACTAGATTCTGAACTGATTTTGCAATATATTCTGACTTCTGCACGTTATTTGCATTCCACATAGTCAATGACTGGCTGTTTATTTGGTTGAGGTATCAATTTCTTTTCAATATCTGTTTTATTTGTATTCGATTGCTAACGGTCTCCGTTTTGGTGATCGAATGAGTAATGAGTGTTTTATAATTGGTTTTATTACAAGAGCATGGAGTGTTTCCTGGGTTGTCTTCATTTCGTTGCTGACTTTTCAACATCTCAATCTTATTCTCCCAAGTTCTAAGAAAAACCCTTTCTTCAAGCATCATCATAAGGAACATTTTTTTTATCGATAACAGATCTCATACATTTTGTTAGGTTTTTTCTATTTTGTCTCCTTTAGTTGCTCTGTTATACTTTCTTTTAGCGAATATTTTATCCTTTTCTTTCGTTTCATGAATGGGAGTGGAAGTTCTATAATTTTTTCGCTTTGCTCTATTTTAGTGCTGATGAAAATGAGTATATTTTTCATTTGGGGTTTTGTTCAAATATTAAATTGCTCGCATTTTTGTGTCGCTGACTAGATTTTTCATTTGGATTTTTTGCACTGATGTTGCAATATATTTTGATTTCCACACGTTATTTGCATTCCAGATAGTCAATGACTGGCTGTTTATTTGGTTGAGGTATCAATTTCTTTTCAATTTTTTTATTATTTGGTTTCGATTGCTAACGGTCTCTGTTTTGCACACGTTATTTGCTAACGGTCTCCGTTTTGGTGATTGGATGTGTAATATGAGAATGACACATGTTCATCAATTGCTTAATTTAATTATTGAATGTCATTTGCATGATTTTCTTGGCCGAGCAACTGCATAGTAATCTTTATTTTCTATGTTTTATCATATTCTGCACATGTATAATGTGTCTTCCCTATTACTGATTTGAATATTTGCCCTCTGAATTGCGCAAGTGCAAGAGCTGTGTAGTAAATTCTCAAGATTACCAATAGCAAGATAGGAACTCCTCTGAATTAAAACACTTTATACCATTTATGATTGCAATGATCCAGACAGATTGCCAAACATTTTATAAAATCCATGTATATCTAATAACCCAAGATGCCCTTTAGTAGCTACTAAAAACATCAATCGTGGAAACAGGTGTGCAGAATCAATTTTATCTTATAGTTCTATACTGATTTGATGCATCAGTTTCCCTTTATGTGAATTTTAATTGTTCATATGTGGGTGTGCGTAGTCTGTCATGCATTTATATGCCATCTGAGATTCTCAGGCAGATATTCCCTATTTCAATTCGATTGACATGTCCTAGTATCATATATTTGTATTGGTTATTGGTATCTATATGTTACTTCGTCATAAGTGGTATCTATACGCTACTTCTTGATATCCTTAGATGGGCATTTTTTTGTGGCTGTGTATATTTGTATGCCACTCTGTTTAGTGGTAATCGAACACACTTGTTTAGGTTATACATGACTTCTTGATATCCTTATATGCATATTTGCTTGTGGCTGTGTATATATGTATGTCAGTCTGTTTAGTGGTAATGGAACATATTTGTTTAGGTGCTTGAATGCTACATGGTGAATAGACTTCCAGAGAAAAAAATACATAACATGAAAGCTAGCAAATACGATAGATACATAGGCTTACTGTTGCAACATTTGCTACCATTTATTGATATTGCAGTTGCCCGGTTATACAAATTTTCAGACCTTAATTATTATACTCAACTCAACTCAACTATGCCTTTGTCCCAAACTAGTTGGGGTCGGCTCTGACCTTAATTATTATAACATTGAAAAATAATCTTTCCATATTTTTCATAAGTTAATTCAAGATTAAAAATGAATGAACTACCATAATATATTTTTCTAAGGTGAAGTATGGACAGTTGTCACATGCCAACCATTTTAAAATGAGACAGTTGTTGCAAGCAAACAATTTTAAAATGAAAAACTTAGGTCTGGCGAAAGGAAAATCCTTTATAATTTACATTTATAAGATATTTAACAGATATAGGAAAACTTATATTTATACTCTTCTAAATAACCTTTTTATGTCAGAATTCACTCGTCACAACCATCGTAGAAGGCAATTCTCGAGCCGGCTATTGCATGAGAGAGCAGCCACTCAAGTAGCTTTTGAAAACTTAAATTTATACTATTCTAAATAACCTTTTTTAAGTTATTAACACTCAAGTAGTAATTTTACAGTCATGTCTGTGCCTTTTCCTTTCACTTATATTTTCTTAATTTTTAATTGTTTATTTATTATTTTGTTATTTTTGTTTTACTTTTTGAAGCTCTTGGTACTCAAATGGCTTTAGTTTTTTCTTGGCCTTTATAACAAATTTTCTATTTTTTTGTTAATTAAATAAATTTATTTCTTTGTTGTGTTAATTTTGTTTAAATTTTTTAGATTAAATTTGAATCTTGTGATTGTTTTTGGATTTTGTAAAAAATTTATGGTATTTGTAGATTTTTTCAGGCATTTTTAATCTAACATTTATTCTTTTATTTCAACTTTTTTGAGTTGATTTTTTTTCCTAATTTTTTCTCCTGTTTTGATGATTGGAGGATTTTTATCAATTTTATGTTTTTATTCTTTGTATGTTTTTGTTATTTTTAGGATTATTTATAATTTGGTCTTGTTACAAACCTATGATTTAATTCTCATTTAGAATTTTTTTTTTATCTAATATGCTATTAATTGGCAACGATTAGAAACCTCGTCACAAATGTTTTTTTTTTGAATGGTATCCTCGTTACAAATGTTATAATGAAATTATGAAAAATTAAAACTCTCTCAATATAAGCACGGACATATAAGATAAAATATTAAATTAAAAAATAACTTCCAAAAAATTTGCAAATGTCACAAAATAAAAAATAAAAAAAAATCATTAAAATGTAAAAATTATTTTATAAAAATTAAAATTAAAAAGTGTAAAAATTGCAAAAACACAAAATTCATACCCTTTAAGAAGGTAAACATGTAAGTGTTTAAAGATCAAGATGCATATAATTATGCGTCTTTGTTTAAATGATTACATTCTTAAAGGGTTTGAATTTTGTGTTTTTACAATTTTTATAATTTATAATTTTAATTTTTATAAACTAATTTTTACATTTTAATGAGTTTTTTTCATTTTTTAATTTTGTGACATTTGCAACTTTTTTGGAGTAAGTTTTTAATCTAATTTTTTATCTTTTATGTCCGTATTTATATTGCATGTTTTTCTTTTGTTTTTTAACAAAAAATTTTCATTTGTTTTGATGGTAAAAGGTTTTTTTTTTTGCCATTTGTTTTGATTATTGAAGGATTTTTTTTGTAGTTTCATTCCCTTTTTACTTTAATGGTATTTTAAGTTCTTAAGTCTTAACTCACCTGGTATTTTATTAGTTTTTACTAAAATTTTCATTTATTTTGTTATCTTAAAAAAAATTTCATTTCACATACAATGTTAGTTTTTGTTCGTATTTTGCTAGTTTTACTAAATTTATCATATATTTTGTAGATTTTTATTAAATTTTTTATTAATTTATTAGCTTTTACTAAATTGTTGATTTATTTTGTTGGTTTTTTTTATAATTTATTATTTTTTGGTAAATTTTCTAGGTATATTGTTAGTTTTTGCTAGATTTTCTATTCCATTTCAGTTTTTGTTCGTACTTTAATAGTTTTTTCTAATTTTTACACTCATTTTATTAGTATTTACTAATTTTTCCACGTATGTTGTTAAGTTCTTATGATTTTTCTATTTTGTTGTTGTACTTTGTTAGTGTTTACTAAAATTTCCATGTACATATATGTTTTTACTTATTTTTTAATTTTACTAACTCTTCCATGCATGTTTGTTTGAACTAAATTTTCCATTTTTTTATTAGAATTTACTAAAATTTTCATTTATTTTTGTTAGTTTTAACTAAATTTTCCATCTATTTTGTTTTTTGTACTAATTTTTTCAAATATTTTATTTGGGAAATGATCTTCCATTAATAATTTCGTCATGAACCATAGAAAATGGAATGTTTTTGACATGCACTCTCCCCTATTAATAATAAGGCACTAAACTGATGACCTTTTTGTTAATTGTTACTAAAATTTTCATGTATGTTGTTAGTTTTTACTAATAATAAGGCACTAAACTGATGACCTTTTTGTTACTAAATTTTTCATGTATGTTTTTAGTTTTTACTAATTTTTCTGAATTTTGTTAGTTTTTACTAAATTTTTCATGTATTTTGACAATACTTGCTGAAGTCTTCTATTTAATTTTCTATTGTTAGTTTTACTAAATTTTCTACATATTTTGGTTAGCTTTTACCAAATTTTCCATGTATGTAGTTTTTACAAAATTTTCCCTATATTTCGTTAGTTTTTACAAAATATTTTTCATGTATTTTGTTATTTTCTATTACATTTTATCTGTATTTTCTTAGTTTTTACTAATTTTTATGTATTTTCTTAGTTTTTACGAAATTTTACACACATACACACACACACACATATATATATATATATATATATTGTCAGTTTTTGTATTGTATTAGTTTTTAATATGGGATTTGCTAGCATCCATTGTAGAAGGCATTTTGCGAATGCAATTGCATGTCAGAGTAGCCACCAAGGCTCACTTTTCAGCAGATTTTTTCTCAATTCACGAGGTGGTTGCTCTGACATGCAACAGAGCATCCGTGAAATGCCTTCTGCGATGGACGCTAGCCTTCTTGGGCCGGAACTGGGATATCATATCAAAGAGAATTCTTTCACGAAGCGAGTACCAAGGCTCACTTTTCAGCAGATTTTTTCTTAATTCATGAGGTGGGCTGCTCTGACATGCAACAGAGCATCCGTGAATTGCCTTCTGCGATGGATGCTAGCCTTCTTGGGCCGGAACCGGGATATCATATCGAAGAGAATTCTTTCACGAAGCGAGTACAGGAGGGCAATTCAAGCTGCTTTAAGTCTAAGAGCTACAAGCGAACAAAATTGTTATTTGTAGGGTAGATCAGAAACCAAGTCTTTCCTTGCGAGTACAGGAGGGCAATTCAAGCTGCTTCAAGTCTAAGAGCTACAAGTGAACAAAATTGTTATTTGTAGGGTAGATCAGAAACCGAGTCTTTCCTTGCTTTCTTCTTTTCTGTATAGTCATGTAAGCACCTAGGCAGAACTGGAAAATCAGCCAGATTCAGAGCGCGAATACAGAAAGGATGGAGAACCCTATTATATAAGCGGTAACATCACACTACAAAGATGAAGGTCTAAAAGGAACCAATATGAGCAAGCAGATGAGCGACTAGAGGAGACGACCTCATGCCCGTCCTAACTGTCAGAAATCTCTTTTAATTTATTTCCCTGCATTTTGTTTGATTTTACTAATTTTTTCATATATTTTGTTAGTTTTTTACTAAATTTCCATGTAATTTGTTTGATTTTGCTAAATTTTCTATGACCTCTCAGTTTTTACTAAAATCTTTTCATGTATTTTCATAGTTTGTACTAAATTTTCCATGTATGCGCTTAGTTTAATCATTGAATGTTCATCAATTGCTTAATTTAATTATTGAATGTCATTTGCATGATTTTCTTGGCCGAGCAGTGCATAGTAATCTTTCTTTTGTGTATGTTTTATCATATTCTGCACATGTATAATGTATCTTCACTATTACTGATTTGAATATTTTCCTTCTGAATTGCAAGTGCAAGGGCTGTGTAGTAAATTCTCAAGATTAGCAATAGCAAGATAGGAACTCATCTGAATTGCAAGTGCAAGGGCTGCCAAACATTTTATAAAATCCATGTATCTTATAACCCAAGATGCCCTTTAGTAGTTACTAAAACATCAACGAAACAGGTGTGCAGAATCTGTTTTATCTTTTAGTTCTTTATTGATTTGATCCATCAGTTTCACTTTATGTGAATTTTAATTGTTCATAAATGGATGTGCATAGTCTGCATTTATATGCCATCTGAGATTCTCAGGCAATAGCTAGGAACATAAAATAGAACATGACCTTGGATAGGATAGAATGGAAGAAAATGATCCAGGTAGACGAACCCAACTAGAGCTAGGATTAGAGTCGGGTAGATTCCTTTCACCTTCTTCATGAAAATTTTCTAAAGGATTCATTCAGCCGGCCCCAACTAGTTTAGAGAAAAAGGCTTTGTTGAGTTGAGATTCTGAGGCAGATATTCCCTATTTCAATTCGATTAACATGTCCTAGTATCATATACTTGTATTGGTTATTGTATCTATACGTTACTTCTTCATAAGTGGTATCCATACGTTACTTCTTGATATCCTTAGATGGGCATTTTTTTGTGGCTGTGTATATTTGTATGCCACTCTTTTTAGTGGTAATCGAACACACTTGCTTAGGTTATACTTTACTTCTTCATATCCTTATATGCATGTTTTCTTGTGGCTGTGTGTATATGTATGTCAGTCTATGTATGACGTCTGTTTAGTGGTAATTGAACATATTTGTTTAGATGCTTGAATGCTACATGGTGAATAGACTTCCAGTGAAAAAAAATACATAACATGAAAGCTAGCAAATATGATACATAGGCTTACTGTTGCAACATTTGCTACCATTTATTGATACTGCACTTGCCTAAACATACAATTTTTCTGACCTTAATTATTATAGCTTTTAAAAATAATCTTTTCATATTTTTCATAAGTTAATCCAAGATTAAAAATGAATGAACTACCACAATATATTTTTCTAAAGTGAAGTATGGACAGTTGTCACAAGCCAACCATTTTAAAATGTGACAATTGTCGCAAGCAAACGATTTTAAAATGAAAAACTTAAGTCTGGAGAAAGGAAAATCCCTTATAATACATTTATAAGATATTTAACAGATATAGGAAAACTTAAATTTATAATATTCTAAATAACCTTTCTATCTCACAATTCACTCGTCACAACCATCGCAGAAGGCATTTCTCGAAGTTTTTATGGTGAATTCTATAGAGATGTTTTTGTTTCCATTTTTTTTAAATATTTAAATTCAATTTCTTTATTCTATTTTTTTTACCTTTTTTATGTTATTAACACTCAAGTGCTTTACTTGTTTTCTTGGCCTTTTAAAACAAAGTTTCCAAGTTTTTGAAAATTAAAGCATTTTACAATCTTGTTTGGGCGTTTTTCCTTCCACTTATATTTTCTTAATTTTTAATTGTTCATTTATTATTCTATTATTTTTGTTTTCGTTTTCGTTTTCTAAGTTCTTGGTACTCAAATGGCTTTAGTTTTTTTTTGGCCTTTTACAACAAATTTTCTATTATTTTTTTGTAATTAAATTAATTTTATTTCTTTGTTGTGTTAATTTCGTCTAACTTTTTAGATTAAATTTGAATCTTGTGATTGTTTTTGGAATTTTTAAATTTTTTTTACGGTATTTGTAGATTTTTTTAGTTATTTTTAATCTCGCATTTTATTTTTTTATTTCAATTTTTTTGAGTTCATGTTTTTTTTTACTAATTTTTTCTCGTGTTTTAATGATTGAATGATTTTTCTCAATTTTATGTTTTCATTCTTTGTATTTTTTTGTTATTTTTAGGATTATTTATTATAACTTGGTCTTGTTAGAAAACAATGATTTAATTTTCTTTAGAAATTTTTTATCTAAAATGCTTTTAATGGCCAACGATTAAAAAACTCGTTAAAAATGTTAAATTGAATTTATAAAAAATAAAGGGAGATGATTGTTTCACCCTCGTAGGATTATGCTCCCCCTTTTGACGTGATTTGACATCAAACAGCGTTAAAGTCTGCAACAATTCACGTTAAAAAGGGGGCACATAATCGTACAGGGGAAGAAAAAAATCATCTCCCAAAATTAAAACTCTCAATATAAATACGGACATAAACGATAAAATATTTGATTAAAAAATAACTCCAAAAAATTTGCAAATGTCATAAAATTAAAAAAATGAAAAAACTCATTAAAATGTAAAAATTATTTTATAAAAATTAAAATTATAAATTATAAAAATTATAAAAATACAAAATTCAAACCCAACCTTTAAAGTATGCGTCTTAAAAGAATTTTGTGTTTTAAATGTTTACATTCTTACTAAGAATTTCGATCCTCAACTAACCGATGAGATGGGTGAAATATCGCGTAACGACCTATCGACCTTACTCATAACTCATATACTCAATGTGATCCATGGGCTAGTTAAAATATTTCATTACTACCTACAAGCCTTACTAACAATTCAGATCCTTAGGTAATTGATTGGCTTGATAAAATATCTAGTAACGAACTATATGCCTTGCTTGGAACTCAGATTCTTAGGTAATCTATGGGCTGGATGAAATATCCCGTAACTGCCTAATGACCTTGCTCAGAACTTGGATAATTAGCCCAATATTTCCCCTTTGTCTCCTTGTCTTTTATCCCCATCTTTTTCCCTAATCTCACTCCTAATTTCCCCATCTGAATTTTTTCTCTTGTTGACGAAGAGTCCCTTTTCCAATCGTTCTTGTAACTATATCTTTAGCATCTCTTTGAAACTCCTTCACGAAGAAGACCATGGACGAAGCTTGCACGATCAAGGTACGAGTTCCCCTTCATCTTTATTTCATTTTTGGAAACCTACTTTCATATTTGATACTTTCTAGTTTCTACACTTATTTGCTTTTACCAGCCTCATCTTCATCACCCTCAGTCCTGTTGTGATGACTGCTAAATAAGTGGCGAAACAGAGAGAACAACAAGATTCTCTGCCAGAGAACTGGAGGAGGAAAATGGGTAACGAGGTGAGAAGTTACTGTAACAACAATTGAACTAAATAAGAGAGGATTGAGATGAGGAATGGTGGAGAGAAAGGCGGCGGCTGTAAGATCCTTCCTTCGGAAACTAGGACCAATAGATGGGGGAGTGGTAGCCGATCGTCCGAAAATGTTCTAGACTCTTCAACTAATTCTCTCATAGGGACCTATCGACCTTACTCATAATTTTCGATCATCCCGTACCCGATGGGCTTAGTGAAATATTTTTTAATCGCCCATCAGACTTGCTTAGTGAAATAATTTATAAACTGTAATCGTTGTTGTAGCCATTTCTTTAGCATCTCTTTGAAAGTTCTTCACGAAGAAGACCATGGTCGAAACTTGCACGATCAAGGTACGGGTTCCCCTTCATCTATATTTCATTTTTGGAAACCTACTTTCATATTTGATACTTTCTACACTTATTTGCTTTTACCAGCCCCATCTTCGTCACCCTTAGTCTCACTCTCCATATATCCACACACTCAAGTCACAACCCCTAGCTTTCTTGGACATAGGTAGGTATTTTATCCTGTCAAACAAATCACAATTCACTGTAAAATACTTATCTATGCCATGAAAGGTAGCGGTTGTGATTTGTATGTTTAATAGATGTTGGTTGTAGGGTATGGAGCTAAGGGTGATAAAGATGGGGACTGGTATAGGCAAATTAGTGTTATATAAATTTGATAGAAATTGGGTTGGCTTGAATGAAGTAAAGATGTATTGGAACCCCTAGCTTGATTGTGCAAGTTTGGACCATGTAAAGGCCTTTTGGTCGAGGAGTTTCCAAGAGATGGTAGAGAAATAAATACAGCACGGATTGGCAAAGGGTCTGTTCCAGCCACAAGAGAGAGTTCAGGTGAGGAAATTAGGGGTTTGATTTGCGAAAAAGATTATGCGACAAAGGGAATGATTGCGGAGAAGTGGAGGCTGCAATTCGATGCATAGGAGGATAATAAAATGGGGTGAAACACTGTTTTGACAACTGCTAAATAAGTGGCGAAACAGAGGGAACAACAAGCTTCTCTGCCAGAGATCTAGAGGAGGAAAATGGGTAACGAGGTGAGAAGTTACTGTAACAACAATTGAACTTATTGGCAAAGAGATGAGGAATAGTGGAGAGAAAGGCGGCGGCTGTAAGATCCGTCCTTGAGAAACTAGGAGCTATAGATAGGGGAGTGGTAGGCCGATCGTCTGAAAATGTTCTAGACTCTTATCCATCAAATAAGATCGATTGGTTTAGATTATTTCAGAAGGTCTTCGACTAATTATCTCATAGGGACCTATTGACCTTACTCATAATTTTTTATCCTCCTGTAACCGATGGGCTTAGTGAAATATTTTTTAATCACCTGTCAGACTTGCTTAGTGAAATAATTTATAAACTGTAATCATTGTTGAAGCTATTTCTTTCGCATCACTTTGAAAATCCTTCACGAAGAAGACCATGGTCGAAACTTGCACGATCAAGGTACGAGTTCCCCTTCATCTATATTTCATTTTTAGAAACCTACTTTCATATTTGATACTTTCTACACTTATTTACTTTTACCAGCCCCATCTTCATCACCCTTAGTCTCTCCATATATCCACACACTCAAGCCACAACCCCTTAGCTTTCTTGGACATATGTAGGTATTTTATTGTGTCAAAGAAATCACAATTCATTGTAAAATACTTATCTATGCCATAAAAGGTAGGGGTTGTGATTTGTATGTTTAATAGATGTTTGTTGTAGGGTATGGAGCTAAGGGCGATAAAGATGGGGACTAGTATAGGCAAATTAGTGTTATATAAATTTGATAGAAATTGGGTTGGCTTGAATGAAGTAAAGATGTATTGGAATCCCTAGCTTGATTGTGAAAGTTTTGACCGTGTAACGGCCTCTTGGTCCAGGAGTGTCCAAGAGATGCTAGAGAAATAAATACAGCACTGATTGGCAAATGGTCTATTCCAGCCACAGGAGAGAATTCAGGCGAGAAAATTAGGGGTTTGATTTGGGGAAAAGATTATACAACAAAGGAAAGGATTGAGGAGAAGTGGAGGTTGCAATTCGATGCATAGGAGGATAATAAAATGAGGTGAAACACTGTTGTGACAACTGCTAATTAAGTGGCGAAACAGAGAGAACATCAAGCTTCTCTGCCAGAAAATTGGAGGAAAATGGGTAACGAGGTGAGAAGTTACTGTAACAACAATTGAACTAAATATGAGGAGATTGAGACGAGGAATGGTGGAGAGAAAAGCGGCGGCTGTAAGATCAATCCTTGGGAAACTAGGAGCTATAGATAGGGGTGTCGCAGGCCGATCGTCTGAAAATGTGATAGACTCTTATCTATCAAATAAGATCGATTGGTCTAGATTATTTTAGAAGGTCTTCGACTAATTATCTCGTAAGGACCTATCGACCTTACTCAGAATTTTCGATCCTCCTGTAACCGATGGGCTTAGTGAAATATTTTTTAATCACCCGTCAGACTTGCTTAGTGAAATAATTTATAAACTGTAATCATTGTTGAAGCTATTTCTTTAGCATCACTTTGAAACTCCTTCACGAAGGAGACCATGGTCGAAACTTGCACGATCAGGGTACGGGTTCCCCTTCATCTATATTTCATTTTTAGAAACCTACTCTCATATTTGATACTTTCTACACTTGTTTACTTTTACCAGCCCCATGTTCATCACCCTCAGTCTCATACTCTCCATATATCCACACACTCAAGCCACAACCCCTTAGCTTTCTTGGACATATCTAGGTATTTTATCGTGTCAAAGAAATCACAATTCATTGTAAAATACTTATCTATGCCATGAAAGGTAGGGATTGTGATTTGTATGTTTAATAGCTGTTTGTTGTAGGGTATGGAGCTAAGAGTGATAAAGATGGGTACTGGTATAGGCAAATTAGTGTTATATAAATTGGATAGAAATTGGGTTGACTTGAATGCTGTAAAGATGTATTGGAACCCCTAGCTTGATTTTGCAAGTTTTGACCACGTAACGGCCTCTTGGTCCAGGAGTGTCCAAGAGATGCTAGAGAAATAAATATAGTACTGATTGGCAAAGGGTCTGTTCCAGCCACAGGAGAGAGTTCAGGCGAGGAAATTAGGGGTTTGATTTGGAGAAAAGATTATACGACAAAGGAAATGATTGAGGAGAAGTGGAGGCTGCAATTCGATGCATAGGAGGATAATAAAATGGGGTGAAACACTGTTGTGATAACTGGTAAATTGGTGGCGAAACAGAGAGAACATCAAGCTTCTCTGCCAGAGAACTGGAGGAGGAAAATTGGTAACGAGGTGAGAAGTTACTGTAACAACAATTGAACTAAATGTGAGGAGATTGAGATGACGAATGGTGGAGAGAAAGGCGGTGGCTGTAAGATCCATCCTTGGGAAACTTGGAGCTATAGATAGGGGAGTGGTAGGCCGATCGTCTGAAAATGTTCTAGACTCTTATCTATCAAATAAGATCGTCTGGTCTAAGATTATTTCAGAAGGTCTTCGACTAATTATCTCATAGGGACCTATCGACCTCACTCATAATTTTCGATTCTCCTGTAACCGATTGGCTTAGTGAAATATTTTTTAATCAGCCGTCAGACTTGTTAGTGAAATAATTTATAAACTGTAATCATTGTTGAAGCTATTTCTTTAGCATCACTTTGAAACTCCTTTACGAAGAAGATCATGGTCGAAACTTGCACGATCAAGGTACGGTTCCTCTTCATCTATATTTAATTTTTAGAAACCTACTTTCATATTTGATACTTTCTACACTTATTTACTTTTACCAGCCCCATCTTCATCACCCTCTGTCTTATACTCTCCATATATCCACACACTCAAGCCACAACCCCTTAGCTTTCTTAGACATATATCCATATATCCTCCCACGATAAAGGAAAGGATTGAGGAGAAGCGGAGGCTGCAATTCGATGCATAGGAGGATAATAAAATGGCGTGAAACACTGTTGTGACAACTGCTAAATTAGTGGCGAAACAGAGAGAACATCAAGCTTCACTGCCAGAGAACTGGAAGAGGAAAATGGGTAACGAGGTGAGAAGTTACGGTAACAACAATTGAACTAAATATGAGGAGATTGAGATGAGGAATGGTGGGGAGCAAGGCGGTGGCTATAAGATCCATCCTTCGGAAACTAGGAGCTATAGATAGGAAATTGGTAGGCCGATCATCTGAAAATGTTCTAGACTCTTATCTATCAAATAAGATCTATTGGTCTAGATTATTTCAGAGGGTCTTCGACCAAGTATCTCATAGGGACCTATCGACCTTACTCATAATTTTCGATCCTCCCGTAACCGATTGGCTTAGTGAAATATTTTTTAGTCACCCGTCAGACTTGCTTAGTGAAATAATTTATAAACGGTAATAATTGTTGAAGCTATTTCTATAGCATCACTTTGAAACTCCTTCACGAAAAAGACCATGGTCGAAACTTGCACGATCAAGGTACGGGTTCCCCTTCATCTATGTTTCATTTTTAGAAACCAACTTTCATATTTGATAGTTTCTACTCTTATTTACTTTTACCAGCCTCATCTTCATAACCCTCAGTCGCATACTCTCCATTTATCCCCACACTCAAGCCACAACCCCTTAGCTTTCTTCGACATATGTAGGTATTTTATCGTGTCAAACAAATCACAATTAATTGTAAAATACTTATCTATGCCATGAAAGGTAGGGGTTGTGATATGTATGTTTAATAGATGTTTGTTGTAGGGTATGGAGCTAAGGGTGATAAAGATGGGGACTGGTATAGGCAAATTAGTGTTATATAAATTTGATAGAAATTGGGTTGGCTTGAATGAAGTACAAGATGTATTGGAACCCCTAGCTTAATTGTGCATGTTTTGACCATCTAATGACCTCTTGGTCGAGGAGTGTCTAAGAGATGGTAGAGAAATAAATACAGCACTGATTGGCAAAGGTTCTGTTCCAGCCATAGGAGAGAGTTCAGGCGAGGAAATTTGGGGTTTGATTTGGGGAAAAGATTGTCCGGCAAAGGAAAGGATTGAGGAGAAGTGGAGGCTGCAATTCGATGCATAGAAGGATAATAAAATGGGGTGAAACACTGTTGTGACAACTGCTAAGCGAAACAGAGAGAACATCAAGCTTCTCTGCCAGAGAACTTGAAGAGGAAAATGGGTAACGAGGTGAGAAGTTACTGTAACAACAATTCAACTAAATATGAGGTGATTGAGACGAGGAATAGTGGAGAGAAAGGCGGCGGCTGTAAGATCCATCCTTGGGAAACTAGGAGCTATAGATAGGGGAGTCGTAGGCCGATCATCTGAAAATATGATAGACTCTTATCTATCAAATATGATCGATTGGTCTAGATTATTTCAGAAGGTCTTCGACCAGTTATCTCATAGGGACCTATCAACCTTACTCAGAATTTTCGATCCTCCCGTAATCGATGGGCTTAGTGAAATATTTTTTAATCACCCGTCAGACTTGCTTAGTGAAATAATTTATAAACTGTAATCATTGTTGAAGGTATTTCTTTAGCATTACTTTGAAATTCCTTCACGAAGAAGACCATGGTCGAAACTTGCACGATCAAGGTACGGGTTCCCCTTCATCTATATTTCATTTTTAGAAAACTACTTTCATATTTGATATTTTCTACAGTTATTTACTTTTACCAGCCCCATCTTCATCACCCTCAGTCTCATACTCTCCATATTTCCACACACTCAAGCCACAACCCCTTAGCTTTCTTGGACATATGTAGGTATTTTACCCTGTTCAACAAATCACAATTCATTGTAAAATACTTATCTATGCCATTGAAGGTAGGGGTTGTGATTTGTATGTTTAATAGATGTTTGTTGTAGGGTATGGAGCTAAGGGTGATAAAGATGGGGACTGGTATAGGCAAATTAGTGTTATATAAATTTGATAGAAATTGGGTTGGCTTGAATGAAGTAAAGATGTATTGGAACCCGTAGCTTGATTGTGCAAGTTTTGACCATGTAACGGCCTCTTGGTCGAGGACTGTCCAAGAGATGGTAGAGAAATAAATACAGCACTGATTGGTAAAGGGTCTGTTCCAGCCACAGGAGAGAGTTTAGGAGAGGAAATTAGGGGTTTGATTTAAGGAAAAGATTATACGACAAAGGAAACGATTGAGGAGAAGTGGAGGCTGTAATTCGATGCATAGGAGGATAATAAGATGGGGTGAAACACTATTATGACAACTGCTAAATTAGTGGTGAAACAGAGAGAATATCAAGCTTCTCTGCCAGGGAACTGGAGGAGGAAAATGGGTAACGTGGTGAGAAGTTACTGTGACAACAATTGAACTAAATATGAGGAGATTGAGATGTGGAATGGTGGAGAGAAAGGCGGTGGCTGTAAGATCCATCCTTGGGAAACTAGGAGCTATAGATAGGGGAGTGCTAGGCCGATCGTCTGTAAATGTTCTAGACTCTTATCTATCAAATAAGATCGATTGGTCTAGATTATTTCAGAAGGTCTTCGACTAATTATCTTATAGGGACCCTATCGACCTTACTCATAATTTTTGATCCTCCCGTAACCGATGGGCTTAGTGAAATATTTTTTAATCACCCATCAGACTTGCTTAGTGAAATACTTTATAAACTGTAATTGTTCTTGTAGCTAATTCTTTAGCATCTCTTTGAAACTCCTTCACGAAGAAGACCATGGTTGAAACTTGCACGATTAAGGTACGGGTTCCCCTTCATCTATATTTCATTTTTTAAAACCTACTTTCATATTTGATACTTTCTACACTTATTTGCTTTTACCAGCCCCATCTTTATCACCCTTAGTCTCATACTCTCCATATATCCACACACTCAAGCCACAACCCCTTAGCTGTCATGGACATATGTAGGTTTTTTATCCTGTCAAAAAAATCTCAATTCATTGTAAAATACTTATCTATGCCATGAAATGTAGGGGTTGTGATTTGTATGTTTGATAGATGTTTGTTGTAGGGTATGGAGCTAAGGGTGATAAAGATGGGGGCCGGTATAAGCAAATTAGTGTTTTTAAATTTGATAGAAATTGGGTTGGCTTGAATAAAGTAAAGATGTATTGGATCCCCAGCTTGATTGTGCAAGTTTTGACCATGTAACGGCCTCTTGGGTGTGGAGTGTCCAAGAGATGGTAGAGAAATAAATACAGCACTGATTAGCAAAGGGTGTGTTCCAGCCTCAGGAGAGAGTTCGGGCGAGGAAATTTGGGGTTTGATTTGGGGAAAAGGTTATACGACAAACGAAAGGATTGAGGAGAAGTGGAGGCTGCAATTCGATGCATAGGAGGATAATAAAATGGGGTGAAACATTACTGTGACAACTGCTAAATAAGTGACGAAACAGAGAGAACATCAAGCGTCTCTGCCAGAGATCTGGAGGTGGAAAATGGGTAACGAGGTGAGAAGTTACTGTAACAACAATTGAACTAAATATGAGGAGATTGGGACGAGCAATGGTGGAGAGAAAGGCGGCGGCTCTAAGATCCTTCCTTGGGAAACTCGGAGCTATAGATAGGGGAGTGGTAGGCCGATCGTCTGAAGATGTTCTAGACTCTTATCTATCAAATAAGATCGATTGGTCTAGATTATTTCAGAAGGTCTTCGACTAGTTATCTCATAGGGACCTATCGCCCTTACTCATACTTTTCGATCCTCCCGTAACCGATGGGCTTAGTGAAATATTTTTTAATTACCCGTCAGACTTGCTTAGTGAAATAATTTATAAACTGTAATCATTGTTGAAGCTATTTCTTTAGCATCACTTTGAAACTCCTTCACAAAGAAGACCATGGTCGGAACTTGCAAGATCAAGGTACGGGTTCCCCTTCATCTATATTTCATTTTTAGAAACCTACTTTCATATTTGATACTTTCTATATTTATTTACTTTTACCAGCCCCATCCTCATCACCCTCAATCTCATACTCTCCATATATCCACACACTCAAGCCACAACCCCTTAGCTTTCTTGGACATATGTAGGTATTTTATCGTGTCAAACAAATGACAATTCATTGTAAAATGCTTATCTATGCCATGAAAGGTAGGGGTTGTGATTTGTATGTTTAATAGATGTTTGTTATAGGGTATGAAGCTAAGGGTGATAAAGATGGGGACTGGTATAGGCAAATTAGTGTTCTATAAATTTAATAGAAATTGGGTTGGCTTGAATGAAGTAAAGATGTATTGGAACCCCTAGCTTGATTGTGCAAGTTTTGACCATGTAACGGCCTCTTGATCGAGGAGTGTCCAAGAGATGCTAGAGATAAAAATACAGTATTGATTGGCAAAGGGTTTGTTCCATCCTCAGGAGAGAGTTCAAGCGAGGAAATTTGGGGTTTGATTTGGGGAAAAGATTATACAACAAAGGAAAAGTGGAGGCTACAATTCGATGCATAGGAGGATAATAAAATGGGGTGAAACACTACTGTGACAACTGCTAAATAAGTGGCGAAACAGAGAGAACATCAAGCTTCTCTGCCAGATAACTGGAGGTGGAAAATGGGTAACGAGGTGAGAAGTTACTGTAACAACAATTGAACTAAATATGAGGAGATTGAGACGAGCAATGGTGGAGAGAGAGGCAGCGGCTGTAAGATCCATCATTGGGAAACTAGGAGCCATAGATAGGGGAGTGGTAGGCCGATCGTCTGAAAATGTTCAAGACTCTTATCTATCAAATAAGATCGATTGGTCTATATTATTTCAGAAGGTGTTCAACTAATTATCTCATTGGGACCTATCGACCTTACTCATAATTTTCGATCCTCCCGTAACCAATTGGCTTATTGAAATATTTTTTAATCACCCGTCAGACTTGCTTAGTGAAATAATTTATAAACTGTAATCATTGTTGAAGCTATTTCTTTCGCATCACTTTGAAAATCCTTCACGAAGAAGACCATGGTCGAAACTTGCACGATCAAGGTACGAGTTCCCCTTCATCTATATTTCATTTTTAGAAACCTACTTTCATATTTGATACTTTCTACACTTATTTACTTTTACCAGCCCCATCTTCATCACCCTCAGTCTCATACTCTCCATATATCCACACACTCAAGCCACAACCCCTTAGCTTTCTTGGACATATGTAGGTATTTTATTGTGTCAAACAAATCACAATTCATTGTAAAATACTTATCTATGCCATGAAAGGTAGGGGTTGGGATTTGTATGTTTAATAGATGTTTGTTGTAGGGTATGGAGCTAAGGGTGATAAAGATGGGGACTGGTATAGGCAAATTAGTGTTATATAAATTTGATAGAAATTTGGTTGGCTTGAATGAAGTAAAGATGTACAGGAACCCCTGTAGACACCCCATTTTGACCGAACCCTAATTCCCCAAAATCAAATAAAATTTCCGGAATCAAGTTTCAGGATTCCCGAACCAATTTTGATCCGAAATCCAAAACTTCTGATGAATTGAGTCCTAAAATATAAGAGTACCCGAAAGTGTCCATTTGCAGACCATTGTTGTAGCCTTTTTGGAGCCCAAATGATGCCTGGCCCCAATTGTACCCTTTTGTTTGAAAGCCCTAAGCTTCTTTTGATTTTCCCAAAATTTGGAAAAAGTTACGAAACACCGTTGAGTTTTTTTTGGTATTGGCATTGCTTTATCTATACCCCTAAGCTCTAATGTGTACCTGCAAGCTTTATTTGATGTTTTCACTATGTCGCCTTGTCTGTGAGAGTGTAGAAAATATTTCATGTAACATCATTTTAAGGCCCGT
This sequence comes from Tasmannia lanceolata, assembly GCF_043159265.1. Classification (NCBI taxonomy): domain Eukaryota; kingdom Viridiplantae; phylum Streptophyta; class Magnoliopsida; order Canellales; family Winteraceae; genus Tasmannia; species Tasmannia lanceolata. Next base: position 260,264 of record NW_027518678.1, read on the forward strand.
TTGCTAACCGAAACCGCCCCTGAAGGGCAAAAGAGTAATGATAAATACACTAGAATGGGTTGTTCGATGAAAAAGAAAGAGAAGTTGTATTATCGAGAAGAAGGGTGTCATTATCAACCATACATCAGGTTAATAAGGGAAGACAATTTGGTATGTGCTTTTAGCAAAGTATTGTTGTCCTTATGGTGTTTTCTTAAGGTCAAAAGGAAAGTGAAATGGTTTAAATAGGGGGCTGTCCAGAGTAGAAGAAAAGGGGCCTAAATGCATGTCAAGGGGGGTGAAATAGATATCTAGGGTGGCTGTCCATGAAAATAAGGGGTATAAATATACTATGTCTTTTCATTCACCTCCTTCCTACCCGAGCCACCCCTGTGATGTAAAAAGAGTAGTCATTATTCACTACTAGAAGTGCTGTCCAAGGAATGTGGGGAGGGTAATAATTTTTTACACTTTCTCTTTAAATAGCCAAGAGGGTTCGTTTCAGAAGGAAGAGGGCTCATTCTCGTTTTCACAGAGCAAGAGAGAGGGGGAGGGGAAGAGCCATAAGAACCCTAACCTTCCTTTCCGGTCCGATTCTGGCAAGACTCCGGCCGGCTTCCGGAGAAACATTTTCGCGAGTTGCTTTGCTACTTTTAGTTTTTTATAACCCTAGGATCCAAGGCCTGCTGTTCTTAAAATATCCTCAAACCCTCCTCCGTTAAATCATGATCTAAGCTCCGATCATCTCATAGTTTTACATCACCTCCATCATCTTGTTCTCTTTCTTTTTCTCCAATCTTTATTTTCTAATTTTCAGCAGCTAGAGAGAGAGATCTCAGATCATAGATCTTTGATCTGAGAGCAAAGAAAAGGAGCAGAGAGCTTAGTAAGATAGAGAGAGCATCAGAGAGAAGGGAGAGAGCTGGGGAGATTTCTTAATTAAAAATTATAGAGTGGGAGAGGGTTTTCAGAATTTTTGTGAAAGGAAGGAGGCTGATCTGTTAGGGTTTGAGTCGAATCTTGATTTCTGAAGAAGAAGTAGAAGAAGAAGAAGAAGAAGAAGAGGGCTTCGAGGTTCGAGGTTGCAGCCATCATTGGATCATCAACTTTCAGAGAATCAAAGAGAGGGAGAAAGAGATGCCAAGTTGAAACCCTAACCCTCTTTTATTTTCTTCTATTCATCTTCTTCTCCGGCAAGGCTCGCCGGTGCTTTGGTCAAGCTCCGATTATTTGTTTTCATCACTATCTTGTTCAATACACAAGATCTCCTTTGATTGCCATCATCTTTAGCATCAGTTCTCTCATTTCTCTTTTGTTTTTTTAAGTCAAAACCTTAACTTTGATCTATAAATTCTAGACCTACTCGTCTCTTTCATCATTTTCATCAATGTCATCTGTTACTTTTGGTAAGAAAATTGCAGAGAGGGTTTCAAAAAATCTAGGAGGTAAGCTAGGGTTTCGGTGGAGCTATAAGAGATAGAAGGATTTGAGAAAAATCAGAGAAAGCTGGGAGAGAATTTTGTTCAGAAATTAGAGGAGAGAGATCTGAAATTGAGATAGGAGACATAGCTAGAGAGAGAGAGTTTCTTCTCTGGCCGTTGCCGTGGCTCCAATCAGCATTATTCGCGCCATTAACCTTTGATCAAGGTTTTGTTGAAGAAGGGCGATGACAAGATACGATCCAGAGGCCATATCATTGTCCAGAGAAGGTATGTTTTTATTATGATTTTCCCATCTTCTTTGGTTTTATCATTTGTGCTGCTTCGATCCTTAGATTCAGATGAGCATCTTAGTTTTAACAGTCATTGGAATGAGATTTGTTGGTGAGCATGTCCTCTGGTGGATGTTTCAGTGCTATTTTTTTTTATTAACATGAAGATTTTTCTTATAATCTTGGCCCTCATCTCAATTTCGAGGTTTTGATTCTATACACTCGGTCTGTGAGAATGTCACTTTCTAATCTATTGAGAAATCACATTTGGTTCACTTCAATTTGAGGCCATCTACATGTTTCCTCTAGTTCTGTGTCCGCATGTTTTGATTGATCTGCTAGATTTTGAAGCTGTACACAAACTTTTTTTTTTTAGTCTCACGATTGTGTACATGTAATCTTGTTGGCATAGAATTATCAGATTCATAGGTAGCTCCTTCTCCAGCAAATTATCAAGAGGGCCTAGTTTTCGATTTTTTTTACCAAGTGGAATTAGTGGCAGCTTTGGACCCCTCATTTATTCTCTTTCAGCCTCTAGAGTCTTCCTGATGTTTGATCTCATGGACCAATATCATCTTGATTTCTATTATTTTTTTACAAAAGATGGTGTTAAGGCTTGGCCTTTGGCTCCGGTTTCAGTTTGATGATTTCTGAGTCTCAATATTGAACCAAGAAGTAGGATAGGTTCCCCAAGGCTTTACTGTGGTTCTGGTCTTTTGAAGGATTTGGGTTACTTGGATTTTCATCTCCTGTGTGAAGTCTAAGTGTTGAAGTTACAAGATGAGGTTTGATAATTTTTTTTTTTTTTACAAACATCCTCATTTACATCAATTAGGGAAACAGGCATGATCTTGTACATTGAGCGTTTTTTTTAGACATGGGATTTCCATCCTCGGGTAACTGATCTGGTTCAGCTTTCAGAAATAAACCATGGCACAGGCATTCAAGGGTCATTTCATAATTAGTTTATGGTCATAAATAGTTATCATTGTTTGGATATTTCTAGTACAGGGAGATAGTTAATTTCACTCGCTGTTTTTTCTTTTGGATCATATGGAGGTCGACAAATCATTAGATACATTATTAGAATTCTGTATGTTTATCCTAATGAATTTCAGTATGTTCATTAATTTTTTTAGTTGATCTAAAAGAGTATTGCAAAACAATTGGACTTCTAGCTAATGCATTATGTGTATTGAGATACTAGACCTAAATAGCATTCATGGTTTTGGTTTCCTCTTCATTTGACATTGACATATCCAAAGATCCAATGAGGTCAGGGTGTTCTTTTCATTATAGGAATTTCCCCTTTCAAATATTCTTCTAGAACTGCAAGGGTCTCCAATAGGTTGTGTGGAGGTAGGACGCAGAGTTCAATTCAATTTTCAGATAAAAGGGTATCCACAACTTCATTTTCATACTGCAAGTTGATGGTTCGGGAAATAAAAATGGGAGAAGCTAAAGCAAGTTGAATGTGAGTCCTTATTTGAACATGGTTATGCCAAATGTCCCTTCTTACACTCCCCACCTGTATTGTTCCAATGCTTCAGTGATTACAATCTTTTATGATTGCTTGGTCCTAGTGTCTTCCTTGATCTAATGATGTTTTGATAGTACTAGATTTTCACAGATACGTGTGCCCAACAAATTTCGTCCCATTGTTTGATGCCATGCAGCCATGTTTATTGCTTAGTGTCTTGTTGATATTGATAGCTGCTCAATCATGTTTGTGAATTCCACAAACTCTGCTTGTCGATTCCATGTTCATTTTAGGTTGTATGGTATTTGAATCCACATAACTGTTGCAATGAGAATACAAGGTGAATTTGGGTAACTAGGAAAATGTGGCAGTACTAATGTTTCTAACACGCAAGAGATTTTCCCTCTTCTATTTCTTGTGAAAAATGGTATTGGCATGCCTTGATGTTTTATGGCCACAACAGATCACTTCTTTGGTGTGTATGGGTTTTTCTTTATAGAATAGCAATTGTATTCTGACAGTCCCTACAAAAGGCAAAGTGAGTCATGAGATGCTAAAACAGAGGTATGCCGATATCATTTCTTCATAAGAAATCGTATGAATCAGCTCGGTTGTTTCATTTTTTTTTTTCTTTTTAGGGATAATCCAAACCTCCATAGTTTTTTATGTCCAGTGACAATTAACGGTTTTTTATGCATATCAAATGACTCGAGTGATCACTAATGCTTTATAGTCGGATATTTTACAAATGAGTCTAGATATAAGAATCATGGTTCCCCCATTCAGGACCCTCTTGGAAATGATCTTTGAATCACCTCTGCAGGGAGGATGCTAGACAAATTTCATGTGCTATTGGGTAACTTTCATCCCAGTACAATCTTGTCAATATCTCCATGTCAGAGCCCTTATGTAGTTTCAGTGAAATCGCTGCCTTTCTATACTAAGGTAGCGCAGGGTGGGATTTAGTAGTTACTTTGCCACTTTGGTTCCATTTCAATTTTCATGTCTTTGAATGCGCATATATGTGATCTAAGAGGTATAATTTGGATCCTATCTACTGTTACTTCAACCTGGAAATTTTGTGCGAGTATATTGACTCAAACAAACCTTGAGGTTGGTTTCTTCTAGGGTTGCATTCTTATCATGATTTTCATGTCGAAGTATGTTTGAACAAAAAGAGAGAGGGCTCAAGTTTGTTTATTTAGTTTTGTTGGGAGCATTGGTTTTGGTCTGAGGGGAGTTTGGGCGATGAAAGAGTTATCTAGAGCCCACCCTTTTAGGAGACAAGTTATGTCTCATGCAGAAAAGCCCATCCTTTTAGGAGACAAGCTATGTCTTGATACAAAGTCGCACCCTTTGGGAGACGAGCTATGTCTCATGTAAACTCGTCACATCTTTTTAGGGACACATGCTTTGTCTCACTAGACGATCATTCTTTTTAGGGAGACTCTCCCAGTCCTATCTTTTTCTTTTAGGAGACTCGCCCAGTCTCATTCTCTTGTCGATTCTTCTCTTTTAGGAGACAGGCTATGTCTCATTAATCGTAATAGTCATTTTCATTTGAGAGACAGGCTTGGTCTCATCTGCACACTCCTTCAGAGAAGAGCAGTGCAAGAATTCGTTTCTGATTTAGTTCTTGTCCTTTCTCTCAAGGTTTAGCTCAGTCTTCTTAGGTTTTCACACCTTCTTGGGATTCCTTCCATTCTATCATCTATTTGAGACACCGATTTGCTTGTTTAGGACAACCCTTTGGCTAAAAGGGTTCCGTCGTTTCATCTGACACTTCTCCAGGCTATGGATCATAGGAGTGTTCTTTTTCTTTCTAGTTGTTTCCTTGTTTCCCTTTGGCTAAAAGGGTTAAATCTCTTGAAAACCCAAAACAGCAGTAATTCGAAATATCAAAAACATTGAAACATTTCAAAATCCAAAAACATTAGGTAGACGTCTTCTCGGAGATATATGTTCCCATTTCACATGATTTTCGCCCAAAACTCTTCAAAATCAATAAATTAATGGCATAAGAGACCAGGTGCATAGGAGGATAGTAAAATGGGGTGAAATACTGTTGTGACAACTACTAAATAAGTGGCGTAACAGAGAGAACATCAAGCTTCTCTGCCAGAGAACTGGAGGAGGAAAATGGGTAACGAGGTGAGAAGTTACTGTAACAACAATTGAACTAAATATGAGGAGATTGAGATGAGGAGTGGTGGAGAGAAAGGCGGCGGCTGTAAGATCCATCCTTGGGAAACTAGGAGCTATAGATAGGGGAGTGTTATGCCGATTGTCTGAAAATGTTCTACACTCTTATCTATCAAATAAGATCGATTGGTCTAGATTATTTCAGAAGGTCTTCGACTAATTATCTCAAAGGGACCTATCGACCTTACCCATAATTTTAAATCATCCCGTAACCGATGGGCGTAGTGAAATATTTTTTAATCACCCGTCAGGCATGCTTAGTGAAATAATTCATAAACTGTAATCGTTGTTGTAGCTATTTCTTTAGCATCTCTTTGAAACTCCTTTACGAAGAAGACCATGATCGAAACTTGCATGATCAAGGTACGGGTTCCCCTTCATCTATATTTCATTTTTGGAACCTACTTTCACATTTGATAGTTTCTACACTTATTTGCTTTTACCAGCCCCATCTTCATCACCCTTAGTCTCATACTCTCCATATATCCACACACAAGCCACAACCCCTAGCTTTCTTGGACATATGTAGGTATTTTATCCTGTCAAACAAATCACAATTCATTGTAAAATACTTATCAATGCCATGAAAGGTAGGGGTTGTGATTTGTATGTTTAATAGATGTTTGTTGTAGGGTATGGAGCTAAGGGTGATAAAGATGGGGTCTGGTATAACCAAATTAGTGTTATATAAATTTGATAGAAATTTGGTTGGCCTGAATGAAGTAAAGATGTATTGGAACCCCTAGCTTGATTGTGTAAGTTTTGACCATGTAACGGCCTCTTGGTCCAGGAGTGTCCAAGAGATGCTAGAGAAATAAATACAGCACTGATTGGCAAAGGGTCTGTTCCAGCCACAGGAGAGAGTTCAGGCGAGGAAATTAGGGGTTTGATTTGGGGAAAAGATTATACGGCAAAGGAAAGGATTGAGGAGAAGTGGAGGCTGCAATTCGATGCATAGGAGGATAGTAAAATGGGGTGAAATACTGTTATGACAACTGCTAAATAAGTGGTGAAACAGAGAGAACATCAAGCTTCTCTGCCAGAGAACTGGAGGAGGAAAATGGGTAACGAGGTGAGAAGTTACTGTAACAACAATTGAACTAAATATGAGGAGATTGAGATGAGGAATGGTGGAGAGAAAGGCGGCGGCTGTAAGATCCATCCTTGGGAAACTAGGAGCTACAGATAGGCATTCATCTCTTCATCTATGGCATCCTTCCATTCTCTTACCCCTTTTGCTTCATCAAAGCAAGAAGGCTCATTATTATCAAAAGGACCAGAAAAGAAAGAAGAATAAGTGCTTAGCATATTTTCATCCTAATACCGTGCTGGTTTGACAATCTTTTTTTTCGATTTTCTAGGATGTGATGTACTACACTCATCTTCATTAGTTTCTTCATTTTGTTCATCTTCTTGATCATGACATGCAACATCACTCTCCCTATCACCTTGCTCCCCCATCGGCAAAGAAGAGGAAGACCCGAATTCCATTGAAACATTTGGTGTCACAGGCAAGTTCATTGTTGCTTGAGGCTAAAACTCAACAAGATTGTGCTCACCTACCCCCACACCATTAGGAATACCACCATCCAAACTATAATAAGAAGAGACTTCATCAAACACAACATCTCTTGAAACAATGGACTTGTGAATTGTAGGATCCATGCACTTCCAACCTTTATTCCTTTCATCATACCCAATGAAAATACACTTATTCGCCTACGCATTCAACTTGGTTCTCCTTTCATCCGGCACATGCACATAGCAAATTGAACAAAAAACCTTAAAATGCTTGACACTAGGCTTCACCTCAAACATCAACTCATAAGGAGACTTCATATTAATCGGACTAAGAGGCACCCGATTAATCACATAAGTTGCACAAGCCATACCTTCCGCCCATAAGGCCTCGGGTAAATTCTTTGCATACAACCAACTTTTACAAGTTTCCACAAGATGCCTAATCTTCCTCTCCGCCACTCCGTTTTGTTGAGGCGTATAGGCACAAGTGAGATCCCTTTGGATACCATGATCATGGCAAAACATAGAAAATTCATCGTAAGTAAACTCCCGACCATTATCGGTTCTCAACCGCTTGATCTTCTTTTGAAGTACACCTTCAACGTTCTTCTTGAACTCAGCAAACTTAGACAATGCATCGGATTTCTCCCTTATGAAATACACCAAAGTGAATCTAGTAAAATCATCAACAAATAACAACATATAGTGGAAGCCGGAAAATGAAGGTGTCCTATAAGGTCCCATTACATCACTATGGATAAGCTCCAATGGAGCCTTGCACCTTGAAAGAGACTTATCAAATGGAAGACAATATGCCTTACCATATTGACAACCCTCACACACCTTTCCACTACCAAAAGAATTTAAGTTTGGTAGCCCATTCACTAGATTCTTAATCACCGTGACCTTCAATTTATCTATGCTAATATGACACAATCTACAATGCCAAATTGAAGCGCCATCATTTGTACTCATTTTATCAACATATAAAGTTGAAGCCGATAAAACAAACAAATCTTTATCTCTCTTACCGGTATAGACAACATCCGCCTTCAATCTTGAAATATTCCGAAGAAATTTCACCTCTTTAGGCCTGAACAAAACATAATTTCCCGCATTTGCCACGGAGAAGAGATTCTTCTTCATGCCGTGAACATGAAGCACACTCTTAAGTGTAATGGGATCCTCATTCGCTCCACCAATGGTGATGACCCCTTCCTTCTCTACCGGATGTATAGTGTTGTCCGCCATGATAATAGCATCGTTGCCTTCATATTTTCAGAACTTTGAGAACTTAGATTCATCGCCGGTAAGATGATGCCCACAACTGGAATCGACAATCCAATCATCTTCAAAATTAATGGATGCCAAAGCACCCACCGTAGTAAGTTTCCGCCACGAAACATCTACCCCAACCTTCATGTTTTATTAGATCATCAACTTTTTCGGCTACATTACTATCCTTCAATTTCACACGGCAATTCTTCTGTATATGGCCAAGTTTATCACATCAGTAACACTTGATACCCTCTCGGTTTCCATTACCCATAACGGATGATCCTCCTTCATCTCCACATTGACTTAGAACATTTTTCTTCTCTTTGTATTTGTTGAAGGGCTTCTTGTTGCTTGAAAACAATGCTTCTCGACAACCCGCCTTTTGTCTAGCTAAAGACTCTTGCAAAGCAAGAAGATTTTCGAACTCCACCAAAGATGGTTGCCGATCCCATCATTGAATTGATGTAACATAAGGAATATACTCTCTTTTCAACCCACGAATAATATGCCGCTTCATTCGTGCCCCGAAATAGGCTCTTCCGGATCCAATAAAGAAATCTCCGAACAAAGATTCTTGATCTTCAAAAAGAATTGGGAAATAGAGAGATTACCTTGTGTAGTATTTGCCAACTCATTTTCTAATATTTATAGACGAGCCATATTATTCTTGTTGAGCAATCCATCAAGGGTAATCCAAATCTCACTCGCCGATTTACACCCAATGATGTGCTCAAACAAGTCATGAGAAATAGATCTCTTCAAAAGAAATTCGGCCTTGGCATTCTTCATCCTCCACGCCTTCAATACATTGGCATTTTCTTGTATATCTTCCGGAACTACAACGGCATTGCCACAAACAACCTCCCATAAATCTTCTCCCACAAGATAAGACTCCATACATGTTCTCCATATCTTATAGTTTGATTGATTTAGTAACTCATTGCCGAGTCCACTAACCCTTCCACTCATATCCATCTTTAAAGCACCAATTGAACTTCTTTACCAAGGATATCTAGACAAGCACCAACTACCACCCTTGTGGCTCTGATACCATATAGAGAAAGACGGATTTCGCAACACCAGAAAATGCTCTCCTCAAATAGTGAAACCAAAGTTTACACTAGCCCAAAATCAACAACCAAAGTAGAAGAAGAACAATGCCCAAACAAGATGTAATCCAATAGATATGATGGAAGAACACAATACAAGACAAGAACAAAAAGAGAGAAGAAAGCTTCAAAACTAGGAGAAAATATGGGCAGGGTGACTCTCTTCTTCAACTACAAGCTTGCACACAAGAAAGCTTCAATTGAGCTTCAATGGAGGTCTATTGCTTAGTGGAGAATCTCTACCAAAAAGAAGTAAATGAGAATAGGCTTAGTCTAAGGAAAGTAGAGAGGGCTTTGGTAAGTGGTAGTAGGTATGAGAAAGTGGTGTCATTAATGCTTAGGGAAGTGGTGGGTTTAGAGTTTCAAGTAGGGTTTGAATTTGAAATAGGTGAGTAGTAGGAAAAGATGGACCAAACATGTGTGGCTCACACATGTGCAAGCTAGGGAAAATGACCACCATGCCCATGGACACAAAATACAAATTTTGTCCTCACTACATCTCTTAAAATAAAAATAAAATAAAGCAACCCAAAAAATACACTTTAAAATTAACACTTACGAGCATACATTGAAGGCTTGCTTCCGTCGATTAGGTATTTTCATCCTTATTCTAGATCTCCAATAATATTATAGGGAGATTTTATATGGTGGCCGACCTTTACACCTTTACATGTAAAGGTCGGAGAGAGAACCCCCCCCCCTTCCTATTCTAGGTAGATTTTCTCTCTCTCCGCCCTTGTTTTTACACAGTTAGCCACCATATAATTTCTCTATTCTAGGAACACTAGAATTGCTGTGAATTTGTTTTTCCAGAAAAGTTGGACTCCCTTAAGGCAGTGCTTTGTTTCAATCCTTTGATTTTGTTTTTGAATAACTTCTGTTGAAATTGGTTTCTACTAGAATTCATCTGAAAAGAACCAGTAGCCATCTCCTTATAAACACTAGAATGAGAAAATACAAACTGTGCAATATTAGAAGTGTAACTTGGAAGAAGCATTTAAAGAATGTCTATTAAATTTCTAGTTCTTTGTTTGATGGCGGAAACACTATTTTACTTTTCCAGAGTCTTTTATGCCCTCTGTTATACTCCAAATGCACAAATTATACAAACATCTGAATTACTGCTGAAGGAAATGAATGCATGAAACAATTTCAGGCAATCTGCAAGCATGATATGCTTTCCATGACTGAACTGTTCTAGACAAATCACATAATATACCATTTGGATCATAGCAAACCACTATCATTTTTCATTCACACAAAAAGTAAGCAGAAGAGTTGTCAATTACTGTTGTCCAACTCTTAGTTGTTTCTGATTGGAAATTTATGTGCAGGAATGGATCAAATGTCAGAGCTAACTTTGTTTGGTCCTTTGTGGATTGTTTTGAGCTTCTTTTTGGATACAGTGCTCGTTACGGTCTCTATGGAGTCGATTTCGATGACAAGGATCGTAAGAGGTACCCCAGGCGGTCTGCTCACTGGTATTCCAGCTTCCTTAAAAATACTAGACTGGATATGAGAAAATCCAGTTACTTATACAGTTCCTAAACATTTCAAATGTTCCATTTTATCTGTCAAGTTAACACCTTGGAAGTACCTACCACTTGGACATGGTTCTTTATGAGATATTACCCATGTACTGTGCACAATGTCCATACTCCATACCTCTACATGCATCATGGGTCCTTAATTTCTTCATGGAATGATGAAAATACTGAGGCCATGTTGTGGGTGCTGGGCAGTAGTTGAGAGGAGAGAATGCTAAAGAGCTACATTGCTTAATGCTTATGCTATTTATTGAGGCTGCTCATATTGGCACTACCATGATAATGGCCTAACTCACGTTGTCTTTTCTTTTCTAATTGGCTGGTGTGAGCTTTGATCGATTTTCAGACATATTTGCGGTGAAACAAACAGAATTCTTCGATAATCTTGTCCTGATACTAGAGAAGATTGCGGATGTCAGTGATCAGAAGTGCAGAGGCGAGACTGATTATGTTTGTTTTCTCATCAAAACTAGATCTTCTCTGATATGGCAATGTATTTTCCAAGCCATATTTAAATTTTCCCTTGGAGGAAGAAAGTTCCAGTTGTTTGATGTGCTTGTGCTCATCAGCATACATGGAGATTACCAAAAATGTCTCTCTTATCATCTATCTTTTCAGTCAAATTGTTTTAAGAGTCAGACGTTGGATCAAACATCAAGGGTGGTACTTTTATCGTACCACCTACACGTCGGGCACCATCTAATTTCTCCTAAAAGCTAACTAAAAAGGCTTGGCATGAAGAGTGGAATGCCATTATTGAGACAAGGGAGTGTGGATACCAATAATGGCATTCTATTGAAGATGGAAGAATCATGCGAGAAGTCAGATTCCATATGGCTTCTAGATCCTTCATGATGACAGATTAAATATGACAAAACCCACTTTTTTTCCTTTTTTTTTTTAATAAGACAGAATTATATAAAAAATAGAACCGAGATGGTATGAAGAGATACAAAGAGGAAAAAAAGGAATTACAATAACTCATGGAGGTAGGTAAATTACAAAACCCACTTTTTTTGTACTTCTTTTTGTCTGGTTCGATTGTGACCTCAGCAATGGGTCCCACAGCATGGATCAGACAGATCAATCAATCCAAATCATTAAGTAAAGAAAAATAGTGTGATTGGAAGGGTGACTGGCCTGTAATTTCAAAGAAGAAAGCAAGAACAAATGGGCAAAGGGCAACCAATAGTCAATCCAAAACAAGTGTCACGTAATTACAGGATGCTCCCTTCGTTAGACCTTCTTCCTCTTGTTTGTGGGTTGGTACGAGTATTCATATCATTAGTTTGGTGTTTTCTCCTTAAAGTCTTCTCTTCAACAAAAATATCTAATCGATCTACTGGCCCAATATTTCTTCCCTTCAGCAAATATCTAATTAATAAACGTTCTTGCCTCAACCATCTCCAAGTTTCCTTCCCTCTTATAGAGAGAGAGAGAGAGAGAGAGAGAGAGAGGCAGAGCAGTAGCAAGGTGGAAGCATATGTGGTGAGACTTGGCCGCCACCTGCTTCTCTTTGTGGTATCAGTAGCAGTAAATTATGGCAACGTCATTGGCATCAGCAGACATGACTTCCCACCAGGCTTTATCTTCGGTGCTGGTTCCTCTGCTTACCAGGTCCTCTCTCTCCCACAACTCGTCTCATAAAGGCTACACCAGGATCATTAGAGACCATTTGAGATAACGACAAAGCAGTCCCTCAATTCCCAATTTCAACACCGCCCACATCATAGATGATCAATAAGAATAATCTTCTTTGGAAATGGGACATTAAGGCCTCTTTGGAACCCATTAATTAAATAATTTCTAGCACTAATTCCAAATAATCATGCCTAACTTCATAACCGTTTGGATATATGATTATATGTAAATAATTTCTAGAGGTATACAAAGATGCTCTTGCACAGTCTCACCCACCCAGATGATCCTAACCACCTGATTAATTATCAGGCCAAACACAGTTAAAGTAAAAAAGGGCAATGGTTGACATTCAACTCACAAGTTCGAGAAGTTCAATGGAAGGTCTAATCTATTTAACTTTTCATTTTCTTATCTTCTGACGTGCATGTGTTTTGATTTTGTTTTAGGTTGAAGGAGCAGCTGCAGAGGATGGAAGGAAACCCAGTATCTGGGACACTTACGCTAACGCCGGTCACTCTTTATTCTCTCACTTTCTCTGTAGCACGTCTTCAGCTACTGAGATAATTCAATTGGAAATAACATAAACTGCCTGTAACAAGTCCTCCTTTTTTTTTGTCCTGCTTCTTCGCAGGAAAAATTTTGGACAAGAGCACAGGAGAAGTTGCTGCTGATCAGTATCATAAGTACAAGGTAAAAAAATAAAGCATGTTGATTTCCTCATGAGCTAGCTATTGAGAAGAAAAATCATCTCTCAAAAGAATTCTTGGTATTAATCATGGCAGGATGATGTGAAGCTCATGTACGAGACGGGTTTAGACGCCTACAGATTTTCCATCTCCTGGTCCAGGCTTATTCCTGGTATGGACTGTTACAACTGGTTTTTTTATAAATGAATTTTTTAAGGTACCCTTAGTTTTTTGTTTGGATTGATGGACGTGTAAATTGTTTCCAACAAGGAGCTGGTGTTTCTAAAGCCAAAATTAATTCTCAATTCATAGAAACGTAGCTAAATCTCCCATTTGATCTTTTCCATGCCAAATTACTTGCAGATGGTAATGGAGCTGTCAATCCCAAAGGCTTGCAGTACTACAATAATCTCATCAATGAACTTATCATCCATGGTACCTCATAGCAGCATTACTCTTCTTTCCTAATATTTCATTTACAATCCCTCGTTATTTCATTAGCAATCTGATAGCTCTCAGATAGTATGTCTCTGCTACAGTTTCAACTTTGGAATTTTACTATGATCAAATATCCCTGAAGCTAGTACTAATGGTAGTGCTTGTGTTCCCGGATTTTACAGGAATTGAGGCTCATGTTACTTTGAATCATTTTGATCTTCCCCAAGCACTAGAAGATGAGTATGGGGGATATCTGAGCACAAAATTCATGTAATCTGCTGCCTCTTACCTAAGGCCCTGTTCATTTAAGATTATGACAACCGATTGTGAGTGCTAAACTGATTATTTGACTCAAATTTAAACGTAATTTTGAGTCCAATAATTGGTTTTGGACTCACAATCGGTTGTCATAATCTTAAATGAACAGGGCCTAAGTAATAAGATTTACTGAACTAGCACAGTTGTAATATCCTTTTAGATAATCACAACAAGATTGAACTGGAGATTGTGAGAAAGAACCTAAACTGATATAAAATTTCTTTGAAAGAAAAGGAAATAGAAACCTGTTGGAAGCTCCCCTCAACTAATATACAGCACTCGAAAGAAGAAATCATAAAAGCCCAGAATTGTCAACACGCTGCCTCGCAAAAAACCTCAGCCCCGACAGGCAGGAGCCTTCCTTCCTTCTCTCTCTCTCTCTCTCTCTCTCTCTCTCTCTCTCTCTCTCTCTCTCTCTCTCTTCTCTCTCTCTCTCTCTCTCTCTCTCTCTCTACAACTAAAACTTTGCCACTCATCAATTTCCCTACCCGCCCCGTCATCTTGCATTGCCTCAACAATTCTAATGTGACCTCCTAATCCTCACATTCTTCTAACATAGATTTTGATTGCTCTACACTGGGTTGGTGGTGGGAACTAAAAGAAAACAGATTTATTCAATCCCCACCATATGGACTGATAAAATTGAAATCTACATTACATCAACTTGAGCAAAAGAAAGACAAACAGAAACCATTTGAAAATCCAAAGAAGAAGCTACAAGTCTCACTAATTTCTGCTGAATATATTTTGCATCTTTTGGAGACTTGTTTGGAACATCCAAAAATTTGAATTACATCAAACAAAATATTCATGGCCTTTCGACTTGATTATTGTTCATAACTGGTGATGATGTTTGTCGTTTTATTCCAGCCAGGATTTCACAGCATATGCAGATATTTGTTTCAAAGAATTTGGGGATAGGGTGAGGTCGTGGAGCACTTTTAATGAACCCAACATACAAACTATAGCTGGTTATGATATTGGAATCTTTCCACCAGAGCGATGTTCTTATCCTTTTGGTCTCAATTGCTCAAAGGGGAACTCATCAACGGAAGTATATACTTCTGCTCATAATATCTTATTATCACATGCAGCGGCGGTCCAACTGTATAGAGAAAAATATCAGGTTAGAACATCTTCAATCATTCATCTCTTTGTCCTACCCTTCTTATGCCCCAGTCTTCTGCTTCTATAACTTTGTGTGGCAGTATTCGACTTAAACATTTCAACAATTTGGAAGATACAAACGCACTTGATGTTACATATTGAAATTCCCCTTCGAATTTTGAAGGCAGCTTTTAAAGAGAAATGTTTTATATGTAGGAAAAGCAAAAAGGCTACATAGGGATTACACTTTTGGGATTGTGGGCTGAACCACTCACAGACTCATCAGAGGACATTGCTGCGAGACAAAGATTGATGGATTTTCATATTGGTTGGCGAGTATAATGATCATGAACCATAAATTTTCTTCTTTCCCTTTTCTTTTTTTGATGGAAACATAGATATTGAACTGGCGATGTAGAAAATCTATTACTCATATATGTTGTCTAACTCATTGGACCAGGTTTTTGAATCCACTAATCTACGGGGACTACCCTGACACTATGAGAACAATCGTAGGATCTCGATTGCCATCATTCAGTGAGAATGAATAAAAAATGTTGAAGGGATCACTTGATTTTATCGGTTTAAATCACTATTGGGCATTATATGTGCAAGATGCGCCTGCTGACTCAGATAAGAAAGAGCGAGACTATGTTTGGGATTGAGGATCCTGTGAGACGCTTTGGGTCCTAAAATGGCTTATTTTTGTACTTCTTGTTGAAACTTCTGATAATTGAGTTACTGTTCTGATATATAATTCTGAGATTTTACTCTTTGCATGAAGTCAGAAGGTAATATTATCTATTTCATACCCATGCCCTCTTGTTAAGACATTGACACCAATCTTGGATTATCTCAAATGGACTTGGACACAAATGGTAAGGAAACCAGTTTCATAGTAAGGTACACTTTCAAGGTGAAATGTGAAATGGAGACGAATAAGTTTCTAAAATTATCATTTTATCTTTTATTTAAGGAGTCATGTCTCGCATTTTTCAGTCATTTCACTCGTAAAAGGAGATAAACACATTTTGGAGATGGCTTTTTTTAAGTAATCACTTGCAGTTTCAAGGCATTCTGGTTGCTGTTTGACGCATTTTTTACTTCCCCTTTTGACATCTTCCTGGTTTCTCACATTCATACCAGACATTATTCTGTTCATCTACCTTCCCATGTTGGTAAATATGGACTCAAGAACCCAATTTTTAAGATTATTAATTTTGATTCAGCATCCCACCATCGTTTGTAATTTCTTGTATTTTTTTATATTTTAATATGACAGTACTGTTTCAAGAAATTTTTAATGTTCCCGTCAGCAACACACCATATTGTTCATAATTTCTTGGAGCTTCTCATTAAATTTTTTTGGACGATGAAGTTTTATTAATAAAGGGTGGGGGGGGGGGGGGGGAGACCCTGTGACCGAGGTGATCAGCTACAAAATTGACGTGAGAAAAAGAAAATAAAAGAAAAGAAAGACATGGAAAGAAAAATACAGCAGGTAGTCAAAGGGAAGGATGCCAACTGTGGAGAACTCCAACTCAGTTGGCCTGATCAAGTAGCTGGATTGTCTCCCTGCTCACCCTTTCACGGGCTAGAGCTGCTACTGAGTTAGCTGTCTGCCAAATATGAGTGATCATGGCACCATGTCCCTCCATAATATCCTGTATCTCCTCAATAGTGTCTGCAATTCTCCATGGATGTTTGATGTCCTCTCTCAGCCACCTGACCACATTGAGGGAATCTTCCTCAACGATCACCTGATCCAACTGTGATTTTTCCACGAGCTTTACACTGTAAAGGATTGCCTGCACCTCAGCCTAGTTAGAGTTTGATACCTGATGAACCATAGAGACCCCAAATCGTACCCCAGTTTGCCGATCTCAGAAGACCACTAATACCTGTCGGGCCAGGGTTATCGAAACTCGAGCCATTAAAATTCAGCTTCACTTTCCCTAAAGGGGCGGTTTCCCCATGGGCCACAGACCCTTCTTGTAGTAGCGGTTCAATCTGATTTCCACTCATGATGTGTAAAAAGAGGACATCAAGATCCATCTGAAGGAAGAGAGGTTTTGATGGCCTCTGGACTACCCGTCGAGAAAGTTCGCCTCTGAAAACTGCTGAGCAATATCCAACACTTGGGATGAAAAAGACTTTCTTTAAGACTCGTTGATTTCTTGATCTCGTTCTATAAAGATACTGTTGAAGGAAATGTTAAGTTTCTATTTAGCGAACTAAAGGCTTCTTAGCTCTTCTGCTGCCGCTGCTGTTGTGTCATTTAGAGATGGATAGCTGGTTAGCTTTTCAGAGAAGAATAGAATTACATTTCTCTGAGTCTTACTTTTTATTATTTACAAACATCCAAACATGTCGAAAACCAATGATTTTTATCAGTTCCCTTCCGTTATTTCATTCCCTGAGTTTTTTAGCTTCAATTAGAGTTTCTTTTCCTTTTTCTTTTTCTTTTTACCCGACAAGTAATATAATTTTGGTGGATTGAATAGGATTGTTTTCAGGCCATTAACAGATCATATAGCAAACTGATATTTCTTGGGATCCTAATACCTGTGTGGTTCTTTGGTGTTGCATTTAGTAAATTTTAGTTGGAGTTATGTTGCTTTCATTAAATCACGAACTAACAGGTGATTAAAAATCATGTTTTTTTATGCAGTGGCGGGTGGGTTGCTTTGGGAGGTAAGATCATAGAATCAATGATTGCTAGCAGCTGTGTTTCTTCGAATTTAGGGTGGCAGACTGACACAATTGAATTCCTCTACAGGATTTTCGCAGACTGAAAGCCTTTGAGGCGCCTGTAACTCCATGGGCTATGCAAAGATTGCTGGAATATATAAAACTGCACTACGGAAATCCTACAGTTGTAATCCATGAAAACGGTAATCTGCAAAAAATGCTTGAGAATATAAAGATACTGATGGTGACACTGAAACTGACCAATAGTAAAGCTAAATTTGGTCCTGATTGAGATTATTATGGCAATCAGGATATATGGAGCTTAGCGACTCTTCCACTCCCTCTAACGCCCGTGATGATACTGAGCGATCTGAATACTTACAAGCATACATTGAAAGCTTGCTTCTGTCAATTAGGTATTTTCATCCCTATCCCAGACCTCCAATAATGATCTAGGGAAACTAGAGTTGCTGTGAGTTTTTTTTCTAGAAATGTTGAACTAGCTCAAGGAATTGCTTTGTTTTAATAGTTTGATTTTTGTTTTGAATCTCTTCTATTGAAATTGGTTTCTACTAGACTTCATCAGAAAACTAGGTAACATAGATCATGTTGAACCAGTAGCCTACACCTTTTTTTTTTTTTTTTTTGATGACGTAGGATGTCCCCACCCCCTTCGGGAGTAGGACTAGTCCCTACGGATACACGCAACGACCCACTCACCACGTGTATAAGGTAAGTCGGGGGCGGGATTCAAACACTCGTCAACAGGGAGCAAACCCGTGACTTTATGCTGAAGAGCCAACGCCTCGGTGGGTTAAGTAGCCTACACCTTATAAACAGTATTATAGGAAAATATAAACTGTGCAATAGTAGAAGTGTAACTTGGAAGAAGCATTTAAAGAGCAGTTAATTAAATTCCTAGCTCTTGGTTGCGAGTGGAAACACTCTTGTACTTTTCCAGCTCCATTGATTCTCTCTGTTATACTCACAGTTCACAAAAAACCCTATATCTGAATTACTGCTGAAGGAATGCATGAAACAATTTCTTGCAATCTTCTTACCATGATTAGCTTTGTGGAATATTGGATGTTCTTTCCATAAGTGAACTGTTCTGGAAAAGGCACATTATATGTCATTTGGATCACAGAAAACCACTATCATTTTTCAGTCACACAAAAGGGAAAGCAGAACTAGTTGTCAATTATTACTGTAACTCTTATTTGTTTATGAATGAAAATTTATGTGCAGGAATGGAGCAAATGCGAGGGCTTACTTCATTTGGTCCTTTATGGATTGTTTTGAGTTTATAACTGGATACACCACTCGTTACGGTCTCTATGGAGTCGACTTCCATGACAAGGATCGTAAGAGGTACCCCAGGCTGTCTGCTCACTGGTATTCAAGCTTCCTTGAAAAGACCGGACTTGATACGAGAAAATCCAGTTACTTATACAGTTCCTAGACATTTCTACCGTTTCAGTCGGTACAATAAATGTTAGAAAAAGTGAACGCACAGAGTAATAAGTAGTGAAAAGGCAGAGATGGTACTTTTCATGCCAAGACCTCAAAGCGCAAACCAGTGAATGTTGCTTTCGTACACAGCTGTATGTGTGAGTTATTCTTACTGGAATGATGAAAATACTCGAAGATCATGTGAATGGAAATCTACTAAGTTTTCATGGCGGTCCTGTTGTCTCAATGAATTTGATAGGTAGGAGAACCCCATCAAAATTTCAAATTTCCCTCCCCAAAATATGAAAATTTGAAGAACAAAATTAGGCTTTTTCGCCTTTTAAGCAAGGTACAGCTCTAGAGTTAAATCCTTTTATGAGTGACAGTTGTAGAATTTACCTCTAAGTGCAATTTTTGGCTGAACCGGTGCATGCTGCTTTTGAACACAGCTGCGTGTGCAAAGTTCATACTTGTACATGCTTTATGTTCCGTTATTCTTACTAAAATGATGAAAACACTCAAAGATCATGTCAAAGGAAATCTACTGAGTTTTATTGTGGTCCTGTTTTTCTTAATGAATTTGGTAGGTGGTAGAACCCCATAAAAAATTCAAATTTCCCTCCCCAAATTATGAAAATCTGAAGAACAAAATTAGACAATTTTGCCTTTTAAGCAAGGTTCAGTTCTAGAGTTAAATCCTTTTGTGAGTGACAGTAGAGTTTAGTAAAGAAAATGCAGAGAAAAGGCGTCTCCAGAGGAAGCGCTCAGGCGGTGAGAGCACATGCCAATATATATCCTCAGCTCAAGCTTTTCCAGTTAAGTAACATGGATTCTCCAATCAATTATACTAATCTCTGATGCCATTTATCAGGACCAAGTAAAGAATCTATAATTTTCAGTAATAAAAGATAAACAAACATTTTAACATTCTAATAAACTGTGATGTGCTGAACCTTGTCAAATGGCATACAAAAAGGTTCCTTGCCAAAAATCCAAAATAAAAGTTAAAAATTATTGAGAACCTAGTTTTAGGCTTTTAGATTAAATGGTTTGCATGTCAAATTGTTGCTTTAGAAGTTTTAACTAGGAGAAAAACAGCACATGGATCCAGCATTTGGATTCAATTTTTCATGCATTAAAATAGACAACAAAACTTGAATCAATATATCTTCTCTACTATTGCGGGTTGGCATAGTCAAGGCTTTAAATTTCGACCGAGATCTGGTCAAGACCGAAACCGAAATGGCCGAAATGGCCGAAATGTACCAAATTTCGGCCGAAATTTCAGAGAAATTTTAGTTAAAATATTATTTTTTTAAAAATTTGTTTACAGAATTTCAGCCGAAAACCAACATCTCACGCCTTTCTACCAAATTTTGGCCAAAATTTTGGGATTTCAGTGGAAATTTCAGTTTCGGTTAGCACTGAAATTCATGCCAAAAACTGAACGGAAAGCACTAGAATTATATGACCTTACCAACTTCTATGTCACAGCCACCAAAGAACTCCCAACAACGTAAAATTTAGGAAAGGTTGTCCAATTTGAGTAACCTTTCAAGCCCCGACATAGCATTTCATTCTCTAATTTGTTCAATGTTTCAAAGGGATCATTAAGGGACATCCATATCGGAACATAATGATCCGTTATTTACTAACCTGTTGGGCCTTGCTTGATAGACTTGGGCCTAAATTTGCTCTCTTGTTATTTGTGGCTATTTACCAATTTTTTTTAAATATTGGAGAATTTGTATGATTAAAGTACAGTGGTCCCGGCATGAATGTATGATCTATAAACCATTCCTTTTTTCAATCCCCAATGTTGATAGGCTGTCCCCCAAAAAACAGTGACCACACGAGGATCCTAACCTTTCGGATGGCAGGGTGTAGGCAAAGTTAGGACTATTTATGGAAACCACATTTTACGGATCAATAATCTACTAATAGGTAGAGTAATGAGTTACTGGTGAGGCTCACAGAGGAGATATTTGGTGAGCCCTTCAACGTAGCCCGACTAATAAATTAGGGGAGTGATTACCATACATGGGGTCCATACTTTTTTGGTCAGCAGGCCCTCAATGTAGACACGCTAATATATAACTAATTGCCATACACATGGGTCTGATTAATTTTCGGGCAATAAGACCTACATATTATGCATACTAGCAGATCATTGACTAGTATATGTGTGAGGTCTATTGTCTTTTGGTTCTATGGAGTTCCACTAGTATACAACTAATTACTTTATGGGATTTGCTGAGCTCCATCGCAAAAGGCTTTTCATGCATCAGGCCAGCCACCTCATGAATGAAGACAAACATCATTCACTAGGTGGCTGGTCAGGTCTATTGTCTTTTGGTCCGAAAAGCCTTTTGCAATAGACGCTAGCAATTCCTTAATTTATATGTTGGTTAACTGATGTGTAAGGTTCATTATTATTTTTTGTTGGGATTTGCTGGGCAATTTTGTGGAAAGCCATGTCGCAGCTCACATTTGCAGGAAAGAACAGCCCCACGTGCTCAATTCTATACGAGGCGCATGTTCTTTCTTGCAAAAGTGAAAAGCGAAATGGCTCTCTGTGAAATTGCCTAGCAAATCTCATTGATATGATGCCATCTCTGTATGACTAATATGCAAGTCATTAGCATACATGTGGGCCCAATTAACCATAAAGGATGTATTTAATTTTATTATTCGGGTAACAATCATCAAAACCAGAGAAATACTTTTCTAAGAAACAAAATGTAAAGGAACAGGCTTTCCGAAGAGAAATACCTTTCCACCTGTCCACGTACAGAATGAGGTACGTTGGTTGAACCGTTGAAGAATGGTAATCACACGAGCTGTAAAAAAAGCACTAACTAAACCATCTTTTCTGAAACAAGCGGGCCATCTATGTCATTTGTCTTTATCTGAGTCGCTATTCACGCCTAAGACAAACGGATATAGTGGCATGTCTAATCTCAGTGCCATTTCTATTATCATCATACACTGAATATTCTATCTATGGTTTTCTACCGCACACCATGTTTTGTGATGATGGATACGGCACTTGTTTTTATTTTATTTTTTTTAAAAAAAAGAAGCTTTGTCTCAGAACGGTTTTTATCAAAATTCTGTTACACATCACCACGAGAGAACGGAAATGCTGCTGCATTTTGGGCAGGTTGTGGATTGAAGGCCCATCTGTCTACATATTGATATAACTTGGCCGATTGGGAAATCATAAGCTACACAAAGGATGAACAAATCATAAGCCATCTCAGGTGACGCGCGTCTGTCGGATTCGTTTCTGTTCAAAGAAATCCAAAAATGGGATGTTATAGGAGATTCAAGAAAAGGTCTGTGTTCACTTCTAATGTAGGATATATCTATTCATTCCTGTTCTGCTTTCTATAGATCTAAGAGTGAGCACAAACAAACAAGCTGTGTCAATATATTTTGGATTTGCAATTTACAAGTGTACCTTTAATAAGAAGTGGGTTGTCCAAGTAGCCATAGTCCATAGATGTAAATGTTGGTTCAAACCCATTTGGAGAAGGAGCTGAAGACAGAGGTGTTGATGACCAAGCAGTTAAAGTGGTCGACATTTGCAGACACTTATCTGCTATAATCAATAACAACAGAAACAATAAATCAACCATTTTCCCTACGCTGCTTGATTTTGTTTGTAGTGTAGGGATTGATTAGAAGTGTTTGATCTCATGTGTTGGGAAGCAGTTCTCGTCATATGTCAAGCGCTACATTGAGCTTCTTACACCCAAGTGATCAGAGGGAAAACAGGAAAGGTTCAAGAACAACGAGGGTGCAACTAAGTACTTGCTTTGCATGCTAAAGGGCCTTCAATTGTAAGTATTTTCCTTGTAGAGTCTGGTTTCTATTAATAAATCAGGCTTTGCGGTAACTAAATCTAGTCATTGTGTTTTTGAAATTTTCAGCTTCATTGGCGAGAGCATTCATGATGACAGGACCATGGTATTTGGATACCGGAAAGAAGGCTCCACTGATCCGACATTTCTATACTTTGCATATGGCCTCAAGGAGGCCAAATGCTAAGTACCAGAATAGAGAAACCAAGTTTTCTAATATTGTTTTTTCCAAGTTTTTGTTGTTCTTCATCGGAGAAAGGAGTCCTGCTACATATATAATGAAGTACGGAATTTCGTTTAGGCTGAAATATTGTTTTTTGAATGATTTTTAAGCTGAAATATTTACCATATAGCAATAGGAAGTTAGGAACTACTGAATTGTTTGAAGCCAAAGTTAGGATTTGAATTGTTCCCATCCAGGCTTCAGGGTTGCGTTTTAGTTTGCGAGCAATCGGATAAAATGTTAAAGATTTCTCAATACAAAATAATAGTTGATGGAAAACAAACCCAGATGTGAACAAGGTAAGTAGGACCAGAAGCTTTTCACCGCCTTTCTTTTGACAGCTCTGGGTCCCTGAGGATGCAGAACAGTCAACAAAAATCAAAAGGGAAAAAGATTAAGCAGGAGTAACAGATATAGGATGCATGCCCCACCTTTGAATGTGATCGAGAATGAGAAGCCTAGGTCCAGGTAGGATTTTCACTTCTCTGAGAGCACTGAAACAGATCAAGGCAGATAAAAGATCTCAGCTTTGCCTTCTCTTTGTGACTGGTAAAGAACTCGGATTATTCTACATGGTAAAAGACTAAACGAAACAAGGAGAGTTTCACTTAACTATCTGTAAGCAGTGGTAAAGGAGAGTCTGTCAGCAGCCCGTTCTTGAAGTTCTTGTCATAGTTTTGAAGGCCAAGGCTAGTCAGCATGCATCTAGCTCTGGCATAAAACATGTCTTCTGCAGGTGGCTGAGAGAAATTCTGACCGAGCTGTGCAACCGAAAAGAGAATCAATTTTCATATGGATATCATTAATTTAAGTTTGCCAATTGGATGATTCGAGAGGATCTGAGAGCAACAGATCAGATTGTAAAAGAAAGGGGGGCTCAAAGTTTATAATAATTAAGATATAAAGCACCTTCGCAAGTAATACAATTTTCAAGAATGCTAATGCCACTCTTCGAGTTCTAGATTGAGGTTTTACAGAAATGCATGCCAAAATTAAATGTAGGTATTGTTGAAAATTGCAGGAATGCCTATTTAAAAAATCATCCAAATAAGCCCAAGTTAAACTACTGTTGAAACATCCGAGGTGCCAAAAAGTAGAAAAGTAGGACATACATACAAAAGCTGATTAAGGGTGTAAAAGAAAAAGAGCCAGGGAAAAAAAAGAGAAGAAACAGAGCCAGGGAGCTTCATATTACTTGTTATTGAGGACAGGAACCAATAGTCTTGCTGGGCTGGCCCTTGGACCTAGAGCCCTCTCAAATGTAAGGATCATTTTTCTTTGATAATAATAAAATGACTGGGTAGTGATAATTCACACATAACAGAACATCATATATTAAGCACAACCACAGTTACAAAGCTTGGATTCGGGAATAATTCAGCAAGGCAACTTATCTGAAAATATGGGAAATGCTTCAGAACTCTTTGTGAAAAATTCAGAGAAATGGCAGGTGTTTTTCTATTCACAACATGTCTATTATATATACATATATACTTATTCTTCACAATACAACACAACAAAAATCATGGAAGGATGGCTAAGTGCATGCGTTTGCTAGTTTAGGATGTGAGTTCAGTTTTTACTACAACGTATTTTCAGCAATTTTGAATCAAATAATATGAGAAATTGACGAATTATTTGTCAAACTTATGTTTAAATGTAAAATACGGGTTTAATCTGGGAAATGCTAGAAATTATAATTGTAAATTGAATTATCGTTTAGGAAAAATTCATGAAATATGCCGACCTAAGCACTATTTCCGCTTATATATCGTATAGGAAAAATGTAAATTGAAATAACATTAAGGAAAAATTCATGTTTAAATGTAAAATACAAGTTTAACTGGAATTAGAGCCTTGACTGGAATTATTTATGAAGAGCAATCCCTGGCTTTAGAAAGAGACTGAGTAGATTATAAACAGGTGAAATTCATTGTCCAGGCCAATAATCGAGATATTAATGAATAAAAAAAAAATGCATTCAATTATGTTTTTTGAAACTTTTTTTTTGAAAGATGACAAAAGATATTGATAGATTATACGAGAATTACATAAGAAAGGGACCAGGAGGCCCCCATGAAATTACATCGTATGAAGGCCTAGGAGATAACTCCAGGTAGTAACAAAAGAACCAAACCTATTCCCCCTTATCTTCCCTTCAAATTACCAGGCAAAACAAAATACCAAACTTTGTGATCTTCAACAAAGATCTTAAAATCCTTTCCTTCATTTAGCGCGAAGCCTTTTGAAGCCCATCCAGAAATCCCTGAAGAAAAGAGGAAGGAAAAAACTCTTCGTCTTCTCCCACTGACCTTTCCAGAAATCCAGGGGATGAGCGTGATTCAATCATGTTTTGTACTATGGCTGGGGCCGTATCCCTAACGGCGTGCCAAACGTTGCTTCGATGCCTTCTATCCTCTGGTCGGCGACCAATGCAGTTGAGGAAAAAATTGCCAATTGCCTCTTCATCAACGTAAGTCATTCCTCTCATCTTGTCAATAATGGAGTGCAACACCATTAATTCTAAAAAAAAATTGCGTCCTCAATTACCAGGGCACGATTCAAGAGGCTCTTCATCATTCATTCCTCTTTTCTTTGTTCAAAAGTCACCTTAGAGAGCAAAGCCCAAAATTCACCCCTAAAATTCTCAGCCTAAGGTTGCCTAAAACCTTACCTATTAAACCTTGACTTAAAAAGCAATCAAGGAGACTTAACAATACACCTGGAGCTAGGTATAAGAGCCCACCGCCAATAGTTGGCGGCTGGAACAACCTAAATGAGAAAAAAGAGGTAATATTCATTCCTCACCTCGAACACCCTTCTCAAGAAAACTAACCTTACATGCATCTAGCTTAAATTTGGCTATAAAATATGTTTTCGAAAATACCCACGGAAGCTACACCTGGAGAGAGAGGCCTTTTCTCCAAGCTTGGCATCCCATCAAAATCTTTAAGTACTGACACGTGCGGGAAAAGCCTAACTTTGGAAGCTTAGGGGGGATAGAGTCATGACCCAAGAGATTACATAAAAGATTTTGTAGCAGTTTCTGTACTTTATTGCTTTTTCGATTTTTCAAGATGGAGGTGACATTCGCACAGCGATTTCTGGCCTTGACATCAGCTAAAGCTTCATCATATCCACTTCGGACTGACTCTATGTTTTGAATTTTGGAATTCAAAAACTGATTGTATCCTTGCAAAGGAGTGTCTCCGAGTTTACTCAACTGAGTTGATCCTGATCCAACAATCTCAAACCGATTTCCTAACTCGTCAACATTGGATTGCTTACTGGAACGCCTACACTCCCCTAAGGTTTCTCGAACGGCCAACTTTACCGGCTCCATGGCCATGGGCTCAGATAAGGATGGAACCTGAAAGGGTAACTTCGATTGGAGGGATTTGATGTCCCGAAGATCTACTTCAATTCTAAAAACGGTTTCCTGAACCCGAATATGGACAAAAGATCCTATTTTGATTATATCCAAGGGGAGGATCAGTGCCGAAGCCACAGTCATTCCATCCAATTTAACTCTTAAAACTTTTCCAAATAACCCACGCAAAGCCTCTACCGTTGAAGACGCCCATACATGGAGAGGGATTCCTGAGAAATTAATCCAGACCGCCTTTTTCTCATGTTTAATAACCGGGCTCCACGCTGAAATAGCGGAGAGAAAGGATCCACAAGCATTTGTATTCATCTCCAAAACTTTGGATGCCATCCTTGCACTGGTAAACATAAATAGTATCTGGTTATGCCCAAAAATCCCTGGTTTTGGAAGGGATGGGATTTTCCAATGAAACCTAGCTCAGTTCCAAATGTCCAAGAGACTCCATTTGTCGTTCAATGGTCTCCCAACCAAGCAAGATTTTAAAAGGTTACTTCGCTCCACCACCTCATTGCCTGAGATGGTGAGAGTCGAAATCCCATTTATGGAGCTGATTGTGATACCCCCGAGTCCGGCCACTGTCCCCCAGAACATTCCTCCTATTTAGGTCTCCAAAATCTCCCATAATCTTTTCCAGTATTGCAGAACCGACACTTGTTTCTCCATCTAAAGTTAAGGTATTTGCAATTGAAGCATTTCCAGTCACCCTTCATCTTCGGGAGCTTGTTCTAACCTCTTTTTTGATGTAGTCTCCTTTGCAAGTTGAAGTCCTAATGGCTTGGGCCTCCTTCGATACAAAGTTACGAGTTGTGCCAATGTTTACCAAGGCTCTAGTCTCAGGCTAGAAGATTTAGGCCAGACGAGGATGAAAAGAGCCCCACTCTTGGGGGCTCTTCCTCAGCAGGAGGAGCACCATCTAAGCTCCCATCTAAAGCAGGTTTACTAGAGGGGATGGACCTCTTTGAAGGAAGAGTTCAGGCCCTCTCTGAAAATATAAAAGAAGACACATTCAGACTTGCGATGCTAAATTATGTTTTTTGAAACTTGGAAATGCGATTGCACAATGCTGACCTTAAAAATGCCACCTTGAACAAGTGCAAAGAAAAGTCCTGATGTGATGACATTGGCTGCCTGATTCGGCCCTCCCATGCCACTGACTAGTGAAAACATGGCTCCTGAACCAAAAGCTGCCACCATACTGCAATAATAATATTATGAAGCAATTATATGAGTTTAATAAAAAGAAATTAAGCTGACAAAGTTAAATTTCACCAGTGTAAATTCTAAACTACAGGGAATACTTGGTGACCCTGAACACACACACACACACACAGTGTCTCACACACACACACAGACATATATTATTGAAAGGAGCAGTAGATAGTAATTAATTCCATGCAATAAAATTATTGAAACATTAATTCATTATGTCCAGCAGTCTCTGCGGAACAGGACTTCAACACTATGTAGATGAATAGCACACATGGAGACACTTCTCCAACTCAAATGCCTGAACCCAACAAGTAGAGGCCTCCAAACCCCAATTGCCGTTGTCCTTGTGCACAGTACGAAGGAACAACTTCAACTGTGCACGGGATGCGGGGGCGGGAGCGGGGGCGGGCACCGCGAGAGAAGATTCTTGCTAAGATTGGTTCTGAGTCGCAGGTGATCCATGATCTATCGACCGACTTGTTTCTTTAACCCATTACAAACACAAAAATTTATGTTGTGCTGCAAAAAACTAGGAGGATCTTCGTTCTGATACTGGTTCTGAACTGGCCTATAGGTTTATTCAAGTGACTGGCGTGCTATACATGGACAAAATGTTGTGGACCATGGTTGGAGAAGGGCATAAGGGGTCAGGCAGAGCAGCTGTTGAAACATGGGAATCTAACCTGTTTGTACAGTCATCTCTTCGCATTAATAGTTACATTATCATATACAAGTATATTAATTGTCACATTATCAAGCAAGTATTATTTCATTAAAGCACAAGATACAGAAAGTGTATAGATCATCGAAAAAAAAGCAATATACTATTAAAATATTGTATAAAGTTAAGAGGGTGATACAGACAGATGCCATATTGTTCGTAGTCTCTAGTAATCTGACAAAAATAGCGTCACACCCTGCAGGGCCTGGGAAGTTGGGTACCGCATTCCCCATCCTATCTTTTTACATGGATTGTTGTGTGCTTCCCTTGCTCTTCTCACAAGACAGATACGAAACTATAAATAATGCCAAATCTGTCATGTGCAATACTTGTCTTGGTGCCCAAACTACCAAATTTTCAAATATATAGTGAGCTTACCAGTATCAGTTAGTGTTCACAACAAATTTCATATGCATGAAAAAGAAAATCACACACATAAAATGCATTGAGATCAAATTTCCCTCTTGCGAGAAGAGGTTTTATTAATTGGTAGGGATCGTACCAAAATTAATTTTGGTAGGGACTTATCCAACGTAGGCCTTTGGATGCTCCAGTGAGAAGAGGCGACTCGTGCCAAGTTGATGGGGTAAAAAGAGGCAAGGGCAGACCGAAAACAACTTGAGTTGAAATAGTGAGGAAAGACTTGATAGCTAGGAACGTAACAGAGAACATGACCTTGGATAGGATAGAATGGAAGAAAATGATCCATGTAGCAGAACCCAACTAGAGCCAGGATTAGAGCCGGGTAGATTCCTTTCACCTTCTTCATGAAATTTTTTTTCTAAATGATTCATTTAGCCGACCATAAAATCCCTACCAAGTTGAAGGGAAAGTTTTATAAGATAGCTGTGAGGCCAGCCATGCTGTATGGCTCAGAATGTTGGGCCACTAAGAAGCAGCATATGCATAAGATGAGTGTAGCGGAGATGTTAATGCTTAGATGGATGTGTGGCCACATAAGGTTAGATAGAATTAAAAATGAAGACATTCGTAAAAAGGTGGGGGTGGCACCAATTGAGGAGAAGATGAGAGAGCACCGCTTAAGATGGTTTGGACATATCCAATGTAGGCCTTTGGATGCTCCAGCCTTTGGATGCTCCAGTGAGAAGAGGCGACTCGTGCCAAATTGGAGTAAAAAGAGGTAGGGGCAGACTAAAAACAACTTGGGTAGAAACAGTGAGGAAAGACTTGATAGCTAGGAACATAAGAGAGAACATGACCTTGGATAGGATAGAATGGAAGAAAATGATCCACGTACAAGAACCTAACTAGAGCCAGTATTAGAGCTGGGTAGATCCCTTTCACCTGCTTCATGAAATTTTTCTAAAGGATTCATTTAGCCGACCCCAACTAGTTTGGGACAAAGGCTTTGTTGAGTTGAGTTGAGTTGAGGTAGGGATCGTACACTTCCGGCTTTATTGGCTGTTAATTACATTTCTTGAAGAAATAAAATAACTCTGATTATCCATCAAGAGGTTTCCTATCTAAATACAACTTTTAATTAATTATCTTTCAAAAAGATCTGATTTTTGTTGACAGATCCTTTCGGATGGTATTTCTTTATACTGACGACTTTTTTCATCTTCCTAAACTTTCTTCATCTTCCATTTGGGGAACTGTCATCTTCATCATCCTTCTCCTAGAGGAGAAAGGTTTTCTCCCTTTAGGGAGTCTCTGGGAAGAGATCCTAAATGGACCTTTAGAGAGTATCTGGAAAGAGATTCTAAAGCGATTTTCTTTTTTCTCTAGAAGGAGAAAGGTCTTCTTTCGCTTGGGGAAACCACCGTCTTTATCTTTTGAGGGAAACTGCCGTCTTTATCATCTTTAGAAAGTCTCTGGAAAAATATTCTAAGGGGATTTTCTTCCTCT
Organism: Tasmannia lanceolata; assembly: GCF_043159265.1. Classification (NCBI taxonomy): domain Eukaryota; kingdom Viridiplantae; phylum Streptophyta; class Magnoliopsida; order Canellales; family Winteraceae; genus Tasmannia; species Tasmannia lanceolata. The sequence continues at coordinate 290,700 of NW_027518678.1, forward strand.
CCCAAAGGAGAAATGTCTTCTTTCTTTTGGGAAAACCACTGTCTTTATCATCTTTCTCCCGGAAGAGAAAGGTCTTCTCCCTTTAGGGAGTCTCAGAGAAGAGATCCTAAAGGGACCTTCAGAAAGTCTCTGGAAGAGATTCTAAAGGAATTTTCTCCATCCTTCTCATGAAAGAGAAATGTCTTCTTCGCCGAAGAAAATCTGCAAAAGAAAGAAAGAGGAAAAAAAAGAAATTGTTAGCCCCAAATCTTTTCTCACCTTTCTCTCTTCGTTTTCTTCTGTTTCTCCTTTTGAGTAGCTTTTTCTCCCAGAAGATCCGATCTCTTTGCTAAAGGATCTTCTATCTATTTATAGAATTCTCTTGAAGTGGTTGGCAATTGCCGCCTCACCCCTTATCTTCATGATCTCCACTTCCTCTTTTGTGGGGAGTTACGTAACTTCTTCCTTTTTGAAAACTGGATGACTCACTCTTTCCTTCACGAGAGTTATTTCATTCCCTATCATTTTACTTTAGGGAATAACGTGATGCGTAACCAACCCTTTTCTCTCTCTCTTCTTACTTTAATAAGGGATTTTACTATTATACCCTTTTTGTAAAATTTCGAGTCCAACAATTAGCTATAGAGAATAACTTGGGAAAGCTGTATAATTCAAGTATTGCTTCCAATACCTAAAATCTGTATAAATATCTCCGGTTTAGTCATTGGGTGTAAACTCTGCCATCTGAACAACTAAAGTTCTGATTCACAAAGTAAAATTTCTGAACAGGAGGCAATATATCATTTGGGTGAAATCCAGTTTTCGCATGAAGTCTTCCCTATTTTTGTACATGTCACTGAATTATGTTCTTGTAATTTATAAAATAAAGATTTCATATGCAATGCCCACATCATCAATATTGCACCTAGTGATTTTCCATCAACAAGTGGGCCAAGCCAGCTGCCAAAGCTTCACAGTTCACATGTTATACATAGAATTAGGGATAGCAAAGTTTGATATTTGATAAAATCTCAAGTGATGAAAGAGACATGTTATACATAGAATCTGGGATAGCAAGTTTGATAGTCAATAAAATCTCAACTGGTGGAAGCAACTCTAGATGGCTTTTTTCGCAACTATATATCTTCAAACAAATGCTAGACACCAAGATGCTGAAGACCATGAGTAGTGTCTAGACATAAAAAGTAACTAATTTGAAAGGACTGTTTTATTGTAAGACAGGTTCTCCTAGATAAGATCTATTCCAGGATATGAATTATCCACTGTTGGACAAGGATAAGATCTACCCCAGAATAATAATTTGTCCCAAACAAATAAGGATAGGGACATAAATTGCATTGGAAAGATCTTATACAGAACAACCTATCTATGAATTGAAGGCAATCCAGGAGAAGGTCTTATATGGGTTATCCTATCCTACAATCAAACAGCCCCACGAAGTCCATGCAATTCTGGAAACATCACTGTTCTAAGGTTACCCCCATCATGGAAAGGGTCACAAATGCTAGACCATCCATTTCTCCTGTTCAAAGTCTTTCTATTGGAAAAATTGAAAGCTCAAGACTTACACAGCAAAGCAATAAAAGACAAAGTTTGGCATTGATTGTTTTTTTTTTTTAATAGTAATTTTTCCATTGATTGTTATCTCATGTTTGGACAGTCTCCAATGAAGATCTTTGTACTCCTACGACTTTCACTACACAATAGATTTAGAAACAATAAGTAGCAATTTTTGGTTTTGATTGTTGTCCCATCTAAAGACTTTAGTTAACCTTTCTCCCATCCACTGTATACTCCCATCCAAGACTTTAGTTAACCTTTCTCTTTAAAAATATTTTCTTCCATTTATGTAAAGCTTTAGTTTAATTATGTTAAAGTATAAAAGATTAAATAACGCCATCTCCAACAGCTTAAGCTTTTGGAGAAGTTGGCAAGTTAACATGGTATCAGAGCCAAAGGTCTCGAGTTCAAGCCTCCCAGATAGCAAAAAATCCACATGCGATGGTCGGCCCAAAGTGGGACCACATCTGCCACGTGTTTGCCAAGTGGGCCACACGTGAGGGGGAGTGTTAAAGTATAAAAGATAAATAACGCCTTTCTCCAACAGCTTAAGCTTTTGGAGAAGTTGGTAAGTTAACAAATTATTACAGACTACTAAAGGATTAGTCATGTTGAATGGGCAATGCCCTCATCCCAAGTGGCAATGAACACCTTTTCTATGAAAGAGGTAATGAGACCTAATTTTGTCCAGCATCTTATGTGTAACTGGTTAGACCTTCCTTAATCGACTTCAGTACCCAAAAAACAAAAGACAAATTGAATGGAAGAGAAAAATATAATAGGAGAATTACGAGTCATCTACCTAGTTTGGACATCCTCCACTCCTCTTACTCTCTTCATGATACAAGATATCCCTGCATTTACACCAATCATGACAGCAAAGTTGCGGGCTTGCACCAAGGGACCATATGCAAGAGCCTGCAATTAAAAAAGTAATGATACTCAAATGTACAATAGAAGGAATATATATATATATATATATATATATATAGAGAGAGAGAGAGAGAGAGAGAGAGAGCGAGAGAGAGAGAGAGAGAGAGAGAGAGAGAGAGAGAGAGAGAGAGCGAGAGAGAGAGAGAGAGAGAGAGAGAGAGAGAGAGAGAGAGAGAGAGAAATTATATGATGCCCGACCGTCAAAATAAAGGGCGGAGAGAGACAAACCCTCTCTCCCTTGATTTTTAATCCAAGGGAAAGCACCGTTTTTTACTTTTCCTTGGTTAAAAAACCAAGGCAGCAGGTTTTGTCTCCTTCCGCCTTTTACATTTTGACGGTCGGGCATCATATATATATATATATATATATATATATATATATATATAAGAAAAACGTTTGTGCGCTCAGGCGCATATAAGCTTAAATGCGCTTGAGTGCACAAACAGTGTGGCCCACATTTTTCCGATGATCCAAAGCATTCTTTTGAAAGGCCCTTAAATAGATAGGGAGTCAACAAAAAATCAGCTCCATAGGATCATCCTAACCCATCCATTTTTGGAGCTCAAAATGGACAGATTAGTATAGACCCTATCTACGTAAGGGCCTTTCAAATGAATGCTTTGGATCATCCTAGCAATGTGGGCCCACATGAGTTTTGTGCACTCAAAGCGCATATAAGCTATATGCGCCATCTCTCTCTCTCTCTCTCTCTCTCTCTCTCTCTATATATATATATATATATATATATATATATATATATATACACACACACACACACACACAAACACACACACACACACACACACACACACACACACACACACACACACACACACACACACGCGCGCGCACGCATATATGGGAAAACTGTTTGTGAGCTTGAGCTTATATATCTTATATGAGCTAGGGTGCCACAAAAACATGGGTTCCACATTTTTTGGGGTGATCCAAAGCATTCATTTGGAAGGACTTTATGTAGATAGGGTGTGTACCAAAAATCAGGTCCATAGGATCATCCTAACCCATCCAAAATGAAGGGGAAAATTGACAGACACTGTTTGTCGACAAATCTCCCCATTTTTGCCCTCCACTTTTGGAGCGGTTAGGATGATCCAATGGACTTGATTTTTGGTACACACCCTATCTATGATGGGGCCTTGCAAATGAATGGTTTGGATCACCACAAAAAATGGGGGACCCATGCGTTTGGGCACTCAAGCTCATATAAGCATAGACGAGCTCAAGCTCACGAACAACATCCCTGCACGCACGCAAGCACATACACATACTTCTTGAAATTTAAAGCACAAGCCCCGAGTTGAAATGACCCCACGCCAAAAGTTGTTGTAACATGCCACAGACTAAAATATTGTCACATTAGAAAAATAGTCCACCCTACAAAAAATACCCTCATTTATAAAATGAGAAAGGAATCCCCATGCGAAGATCCATGAGGCCGACTTCTTCCGTTGCAAGTATCTGCTAAATCATTTGCACTTCTGGATGTGTCTAAAAGGAGGGAGTCAACTCTCCATTTTTTTCAATGATAGATAATTTTATTACTAAAATGAAAGACCATGACCGAGATGGTCACTAGAAACAAGCCTGGAAAAAGATCCTTCAAGGGTAGCCTCCTTGACAGCCGCCTCTCAAAGCAATTTTCTCTATCACTTTTTACACCCCGATTTAACCTAATCAGCCTTTCCCTTCTCACCATACATCCTACCTTGATCCTTTAACCACCCCCTTATTTACTTACCCCATTAGCATTGTTTGGGTTATAGTTAGTATTTTATTTCAGATATGATTTTCTAGGACAGATTTTACTGACATCTGAGTTTTTTCATTACATAGTTGTTGTCACTTTTGAAGAATTATTGTATGGAACATGATTTGGATGAATTTAGTTTCTTTGATGGTTGAACTCTTAAGCTTAGCATTTCTTTAAAAATAATTGTTATATTTGACTATTTATGATAAGTTTATGCTGATTCGGGAATCAATGTTGTTTTGTGGGCTTAAGACCCATATATTGCTCCTACATTACAAGAAACTATGTGAACCTGTACGTTTGCACCTAAAACAATTAACAACTCATACTTAATAGGCACAAGTTCTTCAGTCGTAAAGTTAGGATTGTCTCAATCAATACAATTTTAGACAATGACCCATCAGCTCTAATCAGACAGACGTGGTAGTCCAAACAATGCAGTTTTTAGACTGGCTCATTGAAATGTGTGTGCCACAAGTAACTATACTATACAGAAGCAAAGCTCCCCTCGTACACTTTAGGGGAGATTGTTAAAATTGATTTCTTAAGTTGGGGGTGAACCGAATATGACATCTAAATAGTAAAAGGATCCTTTGGCATGCGCCTCTGATAGAACAAAAATGAAGCACCATATCACATACTGAATATGAAAAGTGGAGAAGATAAAATTAATCGAACAATAGATAAATTGGTGGCGAATGGAATTCTGTCATGAACATGGTTTTAAACTTCCACCGACACATGTCGACTTTCGTGCGGACCAAAGTGGAAGTCCGAACCGAAGTCTGAAGTTTGGTTCTTTGCGGTGCACCCACATAACCAAAAAAAAACCCATATATCCATGAAATATTAATGTCATTCCATTAATAAGATGTGTGCGGTGAAAAGTAAAAGAAATGGCGTGATCATCAACTTTCAAAACATTATATTTAGAATGAGCTTTGCTATTCTCGACAAGCGCAATAGGGCATGTCACTAGGTGTTTGATTTGGTTAAACCAATATTTTGTGAATGGCAAGATAAATTGACAAGGAGCAAAAATACAGACACGACTGAGAAGACCGTGACAAGGTCACAAAGAACGTAAAGGGAGAACAAACAAATAATAACGCTGCACTGCCTCAAGAGGGTAGAAAATAAAAAAACCTCCAGACGAGGCCTACCAACCCCCTCTTGAGCAAGGGCGGACTCCTCGATCATGAATCTCATCCATCAGGTGCGCGAACCTCCAAGGAGGGGTATGACTCCCCAGCAACCACCTGATAACATTGAGGGAGACCCCCTCCACCACCAAGATTGGCATGACACTCTCATCCACAAGCCTGATACCATGAAGGACTGCTCATAGCTCGGCTTCATTAGAGTTTGCACGGCCGATCGGACCAGAAAAATCCCACTTAATCCTTACTCGTCGCTAAGGAGCCCACCAACACTGGATGGACCTTGACTAACAAAATTGGAGCCATCAAAATTTAACTTAAACATACTAAGGTGAGGGGGCGACCACCTAGGGCGAGGAGGATCTCTAAGCTCTCCACTAGAGCAAATCTCCTGCCATCGACGCCATAAGTCGGTACTAGTGATGAACCTAAAGCACGGAAGAGACTTTGCACAGAAAATGCATAGAGAAATAACTTTAGAATACATAAAGAACGGGCTTTTAGCAGAGATTCGAAAAACTCTGTTGTTTCTTTCCTTCCAAATCACCCAAATAGTAGCTAGAAGAGATAGGTTCACAGGATTTTACATTTGCTTTTCCACAGGACAAGGCCCAACTACCTAGAAGATCGGCCATACTAGAGGGGAAGACCTACATTATCCCAAATCTCCTGAGAATAAGGCACCAGATAGCTCTAGCATACCTGCAATGAATAAAAATATGGGCCACTGACTCCCCTGCCTCAATGCACAAAGGGAAATTGTGGCGATTCGCTGTGAGAATTCTGTTTAGAAAGGCCGTCCACCCAAAGACACGAACTCTAAGAAGGGCTAGGATGTGCCACACTCTGACCAAGTGCGAGGATTGAGGGCAACGAGAGATGTGATGGTAGAGCAATCGAGAAGATCCCTAAGAAGTCCTAAATCCAAACCTGTTTATCCTTTCTACTCTTCTTGATATAGCAGGAATACAACCGATCCAAGAGTGCTGCCACTCGATCAATTTCTATATACGACCTTGACCATGCTATACGACCTCCCTCCCAGTTGAAGTAGTCTTTAACAAATGCATCCTTATCAACAACTACCAATATAATGTCAGTGAAGGAGACACTAAGGAGGGTTATCTCAGCACCAGGTGTCGTGGCAAAACTTGATTCTGTCACCCTTATAAACTTTCAATATCCCCATCTGGAAGTTGTAGTTTTGCTTGATGATATCCCTCCAAACTGTCATTCTTCCAAACTAGAACCTGGCATTGGAGGACAAGTTACTAGGAGTGGACCCATACTTGCTCGCTATAACTTAGATCTTGCTAAACCATTATGGATGGTTGTCTTGCTTATGTGATGGTTTTGAGGTGTGTCTTTGTGCTTATTCTAGCATTTCCTAAAGTTCCTCCTTAAAATTTCAATATTTCTTTGAACTTTCATAAGCTTCTATGAATTTTACACGATTTCCATAGACTTCTACTAATACTTCTACTTCATTCGGGTCCAAACCGACAATTAAAACCTTGTACATGAGTACCAGATGATGTATATACTAAGAATGAGTTGGGTCCAACTATTTAGATGGTCCGTCGGATGACAAGTTACTAGGAATGTACCCATAGTTGCTCTCTATAACTTAGATCTTGCTAAACCATTATGGATGGTTGTCTTGCTTATGTGATGGTTTTGAGGTGTGTTTTTGTGCTTATTCTAACATTTCCTAAAGTTCTATCTTAAAATTTCATTATTTCTTTGAACTTTCATAAGCTTCTATGAATTTTACAGGATTTCCATAGACTTCCACGGAATACTTCTATTTCATTCGGGTCCAAACTGACAATTAAAACCGTGTACATGAGTACCACATGATGTATATACTAAGAACGAGTTGACTCCAACCATTTAGATGGTCCATCGTAAGAATGCTTTAGTCCTACAGCCCAACAAAAAATAACCCTATGTAGACCTAAAAGTGGGTGTGATAGTATTTCAAATTGTTTGTTGACACGGACATAGTTAGGGAAATCCTCTGAAATTCTTTAAATATTGGACCTTTGACATATAATAGTTCTAAATCGAATCTCTTTAGGAAGAAGATCTTTCATGTAGGAAAAACAACCTAAGAAAGGACTCTATGTCTCTATCTGACTGCTCCCTTTAAGGTCTCTTTTGAAGATAATAGATCAAGCAAGCCCCCACTCTTACCCCTTAGGTGTAGTGACTCCTACACAAATATTTAAAAAGAATACTACCGCAATAGTGCTCCAAAACTGTTTTATTTTTAATGTAAAGAAACAAACTCTATTACACATGCATACCATATACAAATGACCGAAACAAAAGAATCTCGTTATACTATTCTTTGGAAACCAAACCAAACTACAATCTAGATTAGAACTACATATAGCACCATAGATATAAATTCCGTTCCGTTCCGGCCGGAACGGACCGGAATTCTGGTTCCGGACCGGATTCCGGAACGGAATGGGCATATTTTCCGTTCCGGCCGGAATTCCGGTCCGTTCCGGTCGTTCCGGTCGGAATTCCGGTTTCCGGTGGAATTCCGGCCGGAATGGGCGGAATTCCCTGTTCCGGCCGGAAATGCAGAAAAATTCAAAAAAATTCGAAAAAATTCGAAAAAAATTCAAAAAAATTACAAAAATGCCACTAAGGCTGTTGGGGAGTGTATTTTACAGATTTGCCCTCGTTTTATGACCGTTTTATAGTTGTTGGGAGGGCATTTTTCGTCTTTTTCCAAAAAATTCGAAATAAAAAAAAAAAAATCCAAAAAATTACAGAGGGCATTTTTAACTATTTTTTTTGACCGGAACGGAAAGTTTCGACCGGAACACCGAAACGTTCCGTTCCGGTAGCCAAAACGGAACGGCGACCGGAACGGAATTTATAACTAAGTATAGCACTAAAGAATAACTATGGTATTTATTGATAACCACATCAATATGTAACTGACATGGAAATATTTTTTGTTTAGAAAAAAAATGAGGGCTGTTTGACAAGGATCAGATGGCTTTGGCCTTAGAACATATCACTTCTGCTAAATGTTTGCGTTTCCAATCAATAAGCGCAGTGTAATTCTCTATTGTGACATGATCATATGTCTGATTTAGAATCCCTCGAAATTGAGAGAGCTGGGACTTTATACGGGATAGTAAAATTCTATACTCGGGCCGTGCATATTTATTCTCTTGAAAAGATACCGAGAGCTTTGCTAAAAGAATAGAGAGAGCACAACATGGCCCCTCAAGAAGCGCATTGTAATAGTCTATTGAGACATAATCATATGTCTGATTTAGAATCCCTCAAAATTGAGAGAGCTGGGACTTTATACGAGATAGTAAAATTATATACTCGGGCCGTGCACATTTATTCTCTTGAAAAGATACTGAGGGCTTTGCTAAGAGAATCAGGAGGGAACAACATGACCCCCTCACCAGTGAATTGTTCACGCACATCTACAAAGTGATTAGAAAATAATGTCAAGTACAATTCTAGTTACTGGTTGTATCCTCAACTTAAGTTGAATCTGACACAGGTCACTCACCCACATCACCAGTCTCATTTCATGCATTTTGTCCAAGATGAATATTAAAACTAGATATTGATATGCAGTTAAAGGAACCTATGCCCTCAAAATTCACTCAGTAACAAAATATTTAAAATTGGCGCTAAAACAATCCCATTCTTAAATAAGAGATGGATGTTCAATTGTCCACAGCCGAGGAATTGTGAATCATAAACTCATTAATCCAATCATTCAAGAGGGAAAAAAATAAAATATCTGCATTTACATGAAAAAAGGGGGGAAACAGAGAGACAAGAAGTAGCAAACAATCCACGGTCAAATAACTAACAAGCTGACATTTCATTGTTGTTGTTGTTTCTTCTACATCTTCAAAGATAAAAGCAAAAACCAAGAATAACCCATGTTCTCAAATTCTCATAAGAAGACCAAAAAAAAAAAAATAATAATAATAATAAGAGAAGTTAGAGTAAAGGAATTGTTAACCTGGGCTTGCTTGAGAGAAGCTATGGCTTGCGGATTGAGGGCGGGCTGTAGTGGAGGTGAGACGTCGGGGGTTAGGGTTCCCATAAAGGTTCCGATGGCGGCGCCCTGAGCGGCGCTGGTGGCGGTCACCACCGCGGCCTCCACCGGCAACGACTGTTTGGCAAGCCACGTCCTGAACCCATTCTCCAACTCCTTGAACAGGGTTTGCACTTGGGCTATTGGGTTCGGAGGAGGAGGAGGCATGCTCTTATTCACCACACCCCCTCTCCCTTCCATGCCTCCAAACAACAACAACAACCTCTTCTTCCTATCCTACCGCTGGCTGTAAATGGATTAAAGCGTTTGGGGAAATTGGGGTTCAGGCTAAATTCACTCTTACACTAGAATGATGAGGATCGTTTATCTGATGGGTCCATAATGCGTCACAAATCTACAAACGATCTACCATTGAATTTTCTCGACACAGGGTTTGATAAGGGATTAAGATCATCTGACTCATGGGTCCCACAAGATTAACAACCCAATCATGTGTTACCTGTTAATCTCCTAGAAAACCATTTCCTTGATTACAATTTATTTATTTATTTTTATTTTTATACCGGAAGGTTGTCCATGGTTAAATAGATTAAAAGAAACGTGGGGGTATCCAATTTGTTTTATAATGTTTTCTTATAACTTAGCTTTGTAGATACTCTAGATGCAATAGTTTTGTAGATACTTTAGAATGCTAGCAGATCGGTCGGTCCACCTAAGTAAACCAAACCAGAATATTAACTCGAACAGCTAGTTATGGCAAGCCATGTGCACTGCCCATTGGTTCTACATATTTCTAAACTACTCAAAAGATGCTTGCTTCATTACTATTTCAAGTCATATCTAAAATGAACCCTTTCCAGTTCATTTTATTTTGACAAAGTGGTACTAGGACTCGTTTAGATACACGAAAAAAAAAACAGTTAGTACCCATCTCCATAGACTTAATTTCCTTCTTTTTTTGGTTGATAAGCTGGGATTGAACCTTCGGCCTCCAAGTTGAAGAACGAAGCCTTGAGTCCTTGACCATTGGGCAAGAAGACTCAATCCTGACAAAAATATTTGGATCATTTCTCGACTTGTGCATGTCATCCTTGCAGGTACCCATACTATCGTTCTCTTAAGGACAAATATGAACCTAAAATGATCATATTTATAGGAGATTATTCTTTTATTCCATGAGTTGAACTCAAATAATACTCGACTTCAAAGATAGAAATATGAATATATTAAGTCTAGTGTTTTAAAACGCGGATGCTAACCCTAAAGCGGCCAAAGAATATTATAGTTGACCCAGTACGGTGCAATCAAGTATTCAGGTTGATACGACGGTAGAATCAAAGGAGCTTTGATGGGTTTGTGGGGCAAAATGTGGACTTGAAAGAGTCAAGGGAGCTTTGATTAGGGCTGCAACTCGGGTCGGGCGGGTCGGGTTTTGGAGAACCCAACCCTACCCGAGAAATATCTCGGGTCGGGTCGGGTTGGGTTTTTTTTCGGAAAACCCACGATTCCCAAACCCGGCCCTACCCATGATAAATCTCGGGTCGGGTCGGGTCGGGTCGGGTTTTTTCACGTTGACGCAATTTTTTAAAGAAAATTCTTGTTTGGCAAGGCAACTCAACTCATAGAAGAAGTTATACTCACATTACACTTGAATCAAACAATGATGTAATTACACTCACATTACACTTGAATCAAGCAATGCCGTAATCAAACAATGTTGTAATTACAATCAAACAATGCTGAATCAAACGCTTGAATCAACTCAACTCATAGAAGCAGAAATTACACTCACATACAATAACAGTGCGTGCGTGGGTTTTCACTTTTAACTTGTAACTAACAATAGAAAAAATGTACATACTATAACTTATGTAACTCGGGTCGGGTCGGATCGGGCCCCTTCAAACCCGGCTCGACCCGAGATTCATGCGGGCTTTTGAATGCTAAACCCGGCTCGACCCGAAACCCATGAAACCTGAACCCGACCCAGGTTATTTTCGGGTCGGGTCAATGCGGGTCGGGTAAAACCCGGCTCGAGTTGCAGCCCTAGCTTTGATGGATTTTGTAGGGCAAAATGTGGACTTGAAACAGAAGGTGGCCAAAGGTAAAAGGGAGTTGACTCAGGCGAGTTGACAATGACATGGATGAGTTTTGAAACTATGTATTAAGTAGCATATTTTTTATGCTATTCCTTTAGTTAGTCAAACCATGTCGAGTAAACAAGCACTGATAGCAGACATGATCCAAAGATTTGAGCCACCACAAAATTCACATATTCTCTAAATATAATTGGATTGTGCCACCCCAAAATTCACATATTCTCTAAGTGATATTTACGCGCCTTTTGATCACCAGGGACACCCAGCGCCAGTGAACGTGGCAATCAATCAAACCCACTGGATTCTTCTAACGTCAAGTACATTAGCCCCCCTTCAGTCATTGATACACCGGCATTGGGTGTCCCTAGTAATCAAAAGGGGCGTAAATATCACTTCCCATTCTCTAAATATAATTAAGTAATGTAGAGTTATGCTAGTTTCCAAGAATTAAACCTTATCTTTCAAGCGTCCCTCTCATATTATCGAAATTCCATCATAATTAAATATAATTAAGCATTGTAATGGCCATCAGTCTTAAGCTCTTAAACAAAATTCAGTTTTAGAGCACTCCTCATACCAAATTAGTTAATAATAGAGAAATCCTAACAATGCTTTACAAATCAAATAAATTAAGAAGAGAAGTAATAGAGAAGAAAACTATTATGCCTCCATGGGTTATTGGAGCTTCTCTTGCCAGGGAGACTCAAAAGCCATACATTGAACAGATACTTGAGAGCGAGTATGTTCTCAATGGTGGGTGTGATGCTGGTTGGTGTGATGCTTTGGCTTCTTCACAATCATGACACTGCAATGAGCATGGTGAGCACAGTAGTCGCTCACACTCCCCAGAATAGCCCTACAAAAGAGAAGCCAATAATCAAGATTTACTCTTTCTTAAGATAGTAATCCCTAATCAACTGTGGATGCTTCTGGGTCCTTCCGTTTAGTCGCTAAGTACCATTTTCAAACCTTGATTTGTTCCAAGCTATATATAACGAAAAAGTAAGTGCATACCTTTTGAAGGCACCATAGCCATTGCTGCCTATGACTAACATGTCTGCGTGGTGCTTTTCCACAGCATCACAAAGCACATTCCTGGCATCCCCCTCGCCGGTTATCACTTCAAAGTCCGAAATCTGCAAGAGAAAACACCCATTATATTGTTACTGGTACCAATAATAGCAAGGAGGCAAATATAATATTAGTACAATGCCCCCTTTGGGAATTATACACTCTTTTTTTTAACAATCCCCGCACTTCTTTTTTCATTTAAACTTTCTAATGGGATGTTGGAGGCTAATACAACTACCAAATAGCTATAGCATCAGATCAGAGAAGTGCAAAACAAATTAAGGGAGGAGTCTCATTATCAACACAAAGGAGTGCAGATAGTATTCCCTGTTTTAATAGTGTAAAAGTGCATGGGCATTAGATATTTTGTATGAAGGTGATCGATATTTATGGGATCGTGTAGCCATCAACCCTTGATCAGATATCAGTGATGGTGATGATCATCAAGTGAAAATGCCTAGACGCGTATTGCACAAGCTCACATGCATTGATTTATAAATTATATTATATTAAGGGGAGTGATAAATCGACCCCCATATATCTTAAATCGACCCCTTTTAATGTAAAATGTTAGGGTGTGTGAGTTGTACACTTGTACGGTGCTTAACAGAAGATGGCAACTTTATTCAATCCTCTAACGTTTTACGTTAAAAAGGGGTCGATTTATCACTGCCTTATATTTATTATTTAGGGGAGTGATAAAACATCCCCATATACATCCTTTCCGAAAAAATTCCCAATACAGATATTTGTGACCGATACTAAGAAGCTGCCAGTCGATGTTTAATTCCTCCATTCTAATGGTTACAACTGTAATTTTTAGGCTATGACATCTCCCTGACCAGCCAAACATAATCAAATTACTAAAACAGGGAATGATACAAGATATATCCAAATTGAAAATGTTTAGTCATTTTTAAACTAATCAAATTACATGCAAAGATGAGAGGAAGAAGAGCTTACTGATCTCTTACGGCAAACCTCCTTAGCTCTTTCTACGATGGAGACAGCAGCTTTCTTTATATCATTTTCAACCCTTGTAACAACGTCTCCGAATCCAGTTGCTGCTACATACATTGCATGTAATTAAATTCTTTTTCTTTTTCTTTTTTTCTGTAATGTAATTTTAGTTAATTTTTAAAAAAAAGTCAGAAAAAATGAATAGGGCTTGCCTTGAAATTAAGGGGAAGAAATGGAATATTGTACACACATTCGAAATCATTTAGTTTTCATATATAACTGAACTGCCGAATAAATGAGAATAAAGGAATTGATATCTACACCTGGTGTTTTGATATTAGCACCCCTATCTTACCGGGTCCGGAGAATCGGAGGACAGAGAGAGCTGGGACTTTGACATGGATCAACAGGAGCTTGAAGTGGGAGGTATCATTGCACAAGGGCAAGAGGAGATTGTCGAGAGTTTATTCCAAGGAGTAGAAACTCTCCTTGGTGTCATCCACTCCCACCATAATAACTTTCTTCCTCGATCCCTCCATTCTCACTCTCTTTTATCTTTAGAAACAAGGGAAAACAAATTAAAGATCTTGTTATGGGCTTTCAAGGACTGGAACTGGGAAGAGCAAGCAGACCCACGTCTGTGTTTAAAAAGTCAAAGATGTCCCGGTGATGGTTTTTGAGCTTCTTCTTACCTTTTTTGCAGTAAAAGTTCGTTCAACAGTAACTGTTTGTTGTAATTTTGCAGTTTCGGAGAGAATGGTTTGTTTTTTTCTTCTTCTTGCGGAGAGTGGGGTAGTGGGTGGTTCTCTCTTTTCTGTTTCTACGCATGTTTATTTTTTGGACGAAGACCCAGTCACACTCAAGGGAGAGAGAATGACATTGTCTTCGATAGGGGACTTTTCTCTTAGACTAAACATTTAGAAATGCCAGGAAAATCTCTAAACCATTCACTTGTAAGCCCCCTCTCTACAACCAGACAAATAACAGTGGGCCATGAAATGTATGGCGGGAAGACTATCAAGATAATTTGTAACTGCGTTTGATGGCTACATTTGCAAGCCAAAGTGATAACATATATGAAATCAAACCAAAAACAGTGCATGTTCTTCTATGCTTATGTATTTAAAGAGTATAGAGAACCACATCAAAATGCATACTCCCTAGCTACTAACTCAATTTGACACGTACTTGTATGCTTTTCTTCAACTATTAATGTCATATTTTATTTGCATTTACATATTTGGACAACAGGCCACCTCAAGATTTGCTATTAATGTATAGGCACAGGTGTTTACACATCAGGGAAATAATTAAAACAGAGGAAATGAAATGAGCCTGCTTGGTGGGCTTCAGGACTAGTTCAGTTGTGGTGGGCCTCATCCAGGCACTTCTTTCTGCCTCCAGTTGTGATGGGCCTTCTCCTACCTGTTTTTTCCTTCCGGAAGGCCTTTAGCTCTAAAGCAATTGTAGCTTGTTCATAATCTTTCTCGTTATTAAAAAAGTCATACAATATTTAGCAAGACATGTAAATGAAATTCTAGAATTTTGGGTCCCATACAGTGTAAAGCAGAGGGAACTCCTGGTCCCTATCTTATGTCAATTCCGTATGAATTATAATATAATATAACTCTGTCATATTTCAAAAAAAAAAAAAAAAATTCTAGATTTTCATCGCAGGGAGAATAGCCTATAGTTCTGTTTTGATCTCCCAAGCTCGAGGCCGTTGTCTTCCTCCCTTTTGCATGTAACAAATCCGCAAAAGAAAACACCGCGTATAGTACTTAAATCTTTGAAATAAGTTTAGCAAAAAGCAAGGCCCATCTCAACCGATCAAAAAAAAAGGCCTATCTCACACGGTCACACCTCCCATCGCGACTAGAGGTGAAACAGAATCCTCTTTTCGAAAAATATTAGTTAGTTTTCTCAATTTCCAACCCAGCTTTGTGAATCCTTGCACCAATTTGGTATTAGAAAAAGTTGTGATCCACCGGGATCTTTTTTGTTATTAAAAAAGTAATGATCTACCAGGCTTTATCCAATTTGCTTCGAAAAAAACATTCGGCATAGCAACTACATAAGCTACCCAATTTTATCAGTTGATGCGGTCACGTTTGACAAACAAAAGCACGCCACAGTATGAAGCTCACTTCGGAAGCTAAATTCTTCTTTACTTCCCAAATTTAGGGAAATGTGCTTCCCACAGGCTTCATCTTACTTAACGAGCACACTAGTGTAATTTTCTAAGCTTAAAAACTCATCTTAAATTTCAAATATAACTTGTGCGGATTTTATTTTATTTTTATTTCTTTAATTTAACATTAAAATTAAAATCTATATGAATAAGAGAGTAAAAATTATCCCATTGCCATTATAAAAAAAAAAAAGAATTAAATCCTGAGGTGATTGAATGCGTCTCCATAGGAGTTGGAAACATGACTCACCTACTATTCACAAACGACATTCATTTTCATCATGGCTGAGGCAGAGCAAATTAAGGGAATTAAAATCCTCCTAAAATGGTTTGAAGTGGTTTCTTGCCTAGGAAAAGCTCTCTCATGGGATACAAGGGGAGAGCAAGATATACAGTGTTGTCTTAAGCAGAAAACAGCAAAGGGAAGAGTAATATTCCTTAAATTTTCATAACTGACTCACCTACTATTCACAAACAGCAAAAAATGTATTTACATCATATAGATAGACTATTTTAACCTCCAAAATATTTTCCTTATGCAGAATTCTAAGCCTTTCCTACACAATTTATAACATTAAATCATTTCAATAAACGAGCTACAATTCATTTTTAACAAAAGAAAAGACTTAAAACAGACCCAATTTGGAAATGATGTCAAAAGGTTAAAATGCTTGGAATACCCCCACATAATGATTATGTTTGTAAATAAATGTCATCATTGGAGGCTGTGTGAGACCAGCATGGAAGTATCTCGCTTCAGGCGGAGGGATTCCACACTACTTCCTTGTAGTGTGGCGCAAGTGTCAAAATTTTGAGCATAATCTTTTCTGGGAAAACAGGTTCCCGTCTTCCTAGCAGTTCCATAACAAAATTTGAAAGTTTTACTAACTAAACGATACTTTCAAATATAAGAAATTGTGGAAATAACCAATAAGTCTGTTTTCATTATGCATCTTTACAATTCAAAAGTTATTCAATTTCCTATATGGTGAACCACTTTAAAATTTTAATTCCCTAGATGGTGTGCCACTCAACATTATTTCAGTCTTATGCTGATAAAACCAAAACTTACATTGCAATAAATACGAGACAGAAAATTGTCATGATATTTATACAAACAACAGGAAACTTATTATATTATCAAAAACTAATGATTTCAAACAATTACATGTACTATCACAATAAGGAACACTAAATTGCACAGGTACATACCTACCTACTGGGGTGCATCTTCAGAGAATCTGGCATCGAAAGGAACAGAAGTAAGAGAGTGAGTGGCCCATTGGCAGTTCCAGAGCCATTCTGGAGTTGTATAACAAGCCATTGCACAGCTTTACTCATCTGTTCCAAATGAACCACACTGATTGGGGGAAGACCAGCAGTAGGCTGTCCCGGCCTGACAGCAACAGAGCCAGTTGCTTCATCCACAAGACATTCTGAGCCTATGCGTTGCTTCACAGACTCCACAAACTCTTCCGTGTGATCACAAGCAACCCTAAACAATTCCCACCGCTGCTTGAAGTTCTCTAGAGCAGCATCTATTGCTGTTTGCCCACCTGATAGCTCCTTGGCTTCAAGCACACCCGCTGCAGTACCCACAAACTCTTGATATGCACTGTTCAGTGCATCTACAGTGCTCTCCATCAAATGATCCACGCCTTGCTAATTGCAATTTGAGATTGCAGATATTTTGTCTTAGCTTTGGCTTTTTCCTGGGCCCCTAGCTCATTCAAAGAAACGGATAATTTTGTTAAATTTTTAAGTGTATTTTTTGGGGAGCTTTATTTTATTTTTTATTTTGAGTGTTGTAGTGAGGGCAAATATGTACTTTTGTGTCCATGGGCATGTTGGTCTTTTTGCCTAGCTTGCACATGTGTGAGCCACACATGTTTGCTCCATCGTTTCCCACTACCTACCTATTTCAAATTCAAACCTTTACTTGGAACTCCAAACCCACTACTTCCCTTGCATTAAAGTCCTCACTTTCCCATACCCACTATCTCCTACCTAAGCTATCTTCTCTTTACTTTCCTTGACCAAGCAAAATTCTCATTTACTTCACTTTTGTAGAGATGCTCCACTACCTAGACCTCCATTGAAGCTCTCTTGTGTGCAAGCTTTCCTCTTGAAGCTTTCTTCTTTTTGTGTTCTTTATCTTGTATGTTTTGTTGTTCTTTCATATATTGAAGCCCATTTTTTTTTGGGCATTGTTCTTCTTCTACTTTGGTTGTTGTTCTTGGGCTAGTGTAAACTTTGGTTTCACTATTTGAGAAGAGGATTTTCCGGTGTTGTGAAATCCGTCTTTCTCTATATGGTATCAAAGCCACAAGGGTGGAAGTTGGTGCTTGTTAAGATATCCTTGGTAAAGAAGTTCAATCGGTGCTTTGAAGATGGATATGAGTGGAAGGGCTAGCGGACTCGGCATTGAGTTGCTAAATCAATCAAATTACAAGATATGGAGAACATGTATGGAGTCTTATCTTGTGGGAGAAGATTTATGGGATGTTGTTTGTGGAGATGCAAATGTGGCTCTGGATGATACACAAGAAAATGCCGATGTATTGAAGGCGTGGAGGATGAAGAATGATAAGGCCGACTTTCTTTTGAAGCGGTCTATTTCGCATGACTTGTTTGAGCACATCATTGGGTGTAAATTGGCAAGTGAGATTTGGATTACCCTTGATGGATTGCTTAACAAGAAGAATATGGCTCGTCTACAAATGTTGGAGAATGAGTTGGCAAATACTACACAAGGTGGTCTCTCTATTTCTCAATTCTTTTTGAAGATTAAGAATCTTTGTTCGGAGATTTCTTTATTGGATCCGGAAGAGCCTATTGCGGAGGCACGAATGAAGCGGCATATTATTCGTGGGTTGAAAAGAGAGTATATTCCTTATGTTACGTCGATTCAAGGGTGGGATCGGCAACCTTCTTTGGTGAAGTTTGAGAATCTTCTTGCTTCACAAGAGTCTTTAGCTAGACAAATGGCGGGTTGTTCAATATCCGGGAGTGAAGGAGAAGCATTATTTTCAAGCAACAAGAAGCCTTCCAACAAATATAAAGAGAAGAAAAATATTCCAAGTAAAGGTGGAGAGGAAGGTGGATCATCTGTTATGAGTAATGGAAATCGAAAGGGTATTATGTGTTACCGATGTGGTAAACTTGGGCATATACAAAAGAATTGTCGTGTAAAATTGAAGGATGGCAATGCAGCCGAAAAAGTTGATGACCGAAAAAATGAAGAAGATTGGGGTAGATGTTTCGTGGCGGAAACTACTACGGTGGGTGCTTTGGCATCCATCAATTTTGAGGATGATTGGATTGTTGATTCTGGTTGTGGGCATCATCTGATCGGCGACGAATCTAAGTTCTCAAAGTTCCGAAAATATGAAGGCAACGATGCTATTATCACGGCGGACAACACTATACATCCGGTAGAGAAAGAAGGGGTCATTACTATTGGTGGTGCAAATGAGGATCCTATTACACTTAAGAGTGTGTTTCATGTTCCCGGTATGAAGAAGAATCTTTTCTCGGTCGCAAATGCGGTTGATGAGGGAAATTATGTTTTGTTCGGGCCTAAGGAGATGAAATTTCTTCGGAATATTTCAAGCTTGAAGGCGGATGTTGTCTATACCGGTAAGAGAGTTAAAGATTTATTTGTTTTATGGGCTTCAACTTTATATGTTGATAAAATGAGTACAAATGATGGCGCTTCAATTTGGCATGCTAGATTGGGTCATATTAGCATGGATAAATTGAAGGTCATGGTGATTAAGAATCTAGTGAATGGGCTACCAAATTTGAATTCTTTTGGTGGTGGAAAGGTGTGTGAGGGTTGTCAATATGGTAATGCACATCATCTTCCATTTGACAAGTCTCTTTCAAGGTGCAAGGCTCCCTTGGAGCTTATCCATAGTGATGTAATGGGACCTTGTAGGACACCTTCACTTTCCGGCTTCCGCTATATGTTATTATTTGTTGATGATTTTACTAGATTCACTTGGGAATATTTTATAAGGGAGAAATCCGATGCATTGCCTAAGTTTGTTGAGTTCAAGAAGACCATTGAAGGTGTACTTCACAAGAAGATCAAGCGGTTGAGAACCGATAATGGTGGGGAGTTTACTTCTGATGACTTTTCTATATTTTGTCGTGATCATGGTATACAAAGGGATCTCACTTGTGCCTATACGCCTCAACAAAATGGAGTCGCGGAGAGGAAGATTAGGCATCTTGTGGAAACTTGTAAAAGTTGGTTGCATGCAAAGAACTTACCCAAGGCCTTATGGGCGGAAGGTATGGCATGTGCAACTTATGTGATTAATCGGGTGCCTCTTAGTCCGATTAATATGAAGTCTCCTTATGAGTTGATGTTTGGAGTGAAGCCTAGTGTCAAGCATTTCAAGGTTTTTGGTTCAATTTGCTATGTGCATGTGCCGGATGAAAGGAGAACCAAGTTGGATGCTAAGGCGAAGAAGTGTATTTTCATTGGGTATGATGAAAGGAAGAAAGGTTGGAAGTGCATGGATCCTACAACTCACAAGTCCATTGTTTCAAGAGATGTTGTGTTTGATGAAGTTTCTTCTTATTATGCTTTGGATGGTGGTTCCACTAATGGTGTGGGTGTAGTTGAGCACATCCTTGTTGAGGTTGAGCCTCAAGCAACAATGAACTTGCCGGTGACACCAAATGTTCTATTGGAATTTTGGTCTTCCTCTTCTTTGCCGATGGGGGAGCAAGGTGATAGGGGGAGTGATGTTGCATGTCACGTTCAAGAAGATGAGCAAAATGAAGAAACTAATGAAGAAGAGTGTAGTGCATCACATCTTAGAAGATCAAAAAGAAAGATTATCAAGCCGGCACGGTATCGGGATGAAAACATGGTGAGCACTTATTCTTGTTTTCTTTCCGGTCCATTTGATGATAATGAGCCTTATTGCTTTGATGAAGCAAAAGGGGTGAGAGAATGGAAAGATGCTATGAATGAGGAGATGAAGGCACTTGTGAAAAATGAGACTTGGGATCTTGTTCCTAAGCCCAAAGATGTGAATCCAGTTGCATGTAAATGGGTGTACAAATTGAAGCGGAAAGCGAATGGGAGTGTGGATAGATTCAAAGTAAGGTTGGTGGCTAGAGGGTTCTCTCAAAAGTATGGAGAGGATTATGAGGAGACCTTTAGTCCCGTTACCAAGATGACTTCCGTTCGAGTTGTAATTTCATTGGCCGCTTGTCATGGTTGGAAATTATTTCAACTTGATGAGAAAAATACATTTTTGTATGGTGAGATTGACAAAGACATCTACATGGAGCAACCGCCGGGTTATAATTCAAGTGATCATTCGACTCATGTTTGCAAGCTCAAGAAAGCTCTTTATGGGTTGAAGCAAGCTCCAAGGGCGTGGTATGGTAAGATTGTCGAATACTTGCAATTTTGTGGTTATTTTGCATCTAACTCCGATTCTAGTTTATTTGTGAAGAAAGACCAAGGCTTGCTTGTTATTGTGCTTCTTTACGTCGACGACATGATAGTTACCGGCAACAATGATGTTGAGGTTGCAAAGCTAAGGGAGGAGCTATCTATTCGTTTTGAGATGAGGGACTTGGGAGAGCTAAGTCACTTTTTTGGCTTGGAGGTGGAGACCTTGAAGGATAATGTGCTAGTTTCTCAAAAAGGTGTGGACCCCGATCTTGAGAGAGGCGGCGGTGGGAGACGAATCCCCACACGCTAACAGTCTCAGGATCATCCACGTGAATGGAGAGCTCTACCAAGGAACTCTCGAAAGAATGTGCCTCTCACAGCATGAGTGGCGATACAAAAGGAGATACCTCTCGATTCGGGGACTAGCCCAGATTCGAGGCGTACCTTAAACAAAGAAGAGTCGCCATCCAAGGAAAAGGGTCCAAGGATCCCATACTATGCTCTGTTGCAACGGATAACCAGAGATATAAAAGAGGGTTCGTGCCTGGTTACGAATTCGGAAGGTCTAAAGAGCACCTCATCCGCCCAAGTGCAAGCACCTGGTCTCTTATGCCATTTATTTATTAATTTTGAAGTGTTTTGGGCGAAAGTCATATGAAATGGGAACGAATATCTCCGAGAAGACGTCTATCTAATCATGCATGTCTCGGAGATGATTAATAAGCACACACAAAAGAAATAAAAGTGTCGCCTAAGTAGCTAGGTTATAAGTGTCAAACCTAACTGGTATCTAAGTTCTGGTGTGCAAACACATGCATGTTACAGCCAAAGGTATAGGATCTGTACATGAAAGTAAGAAAACACAACAAAACACACAACACAAATCAACTATATATACGACTCAGCAAGACAAATCCTAAAACTCTAATGCAGGACTTGACTCAGACCAAGATGGCCGTCCATCTTAGCTGCTCTACGTATCCCGGCCTCGGGAAGAATCGGAGTCAACGTAGTTCGATGACCTATTCTAACTAAGATGCCTAACCATCTAGAACCGCTATCCTAGACTCGATCCACTAGACTCGACTGATTTTTAAAGTTTTTGTACAATTGCTTAGCTTCAAGTGAATCGTAATTTTTAGGACTCTCTATATGCCCTAACTAATGCAAATTGATTAGCCTTAAGCTAATGCAGGTGGGCCCTCCTATGTGTATCTAGGCCATGCAACCTAAAGAAAAACTATGGGCTGACTATATGCTTCCTAGTCTAGCCATCGGTTCGACTAAATGTCTAACCGATCGACTCGAGGCCTCCTAACTCTAGGGACACTCACACGACAGGACACACCACATCAATACAAATCAAGACTGACTCCTAACTCTAAAACACCCTAAATAGCTAGAACAAACTCCTAACTCTAGGGGAAGATCTTTTTGAAAAGGTTTTGAAGTTTTTTGTATTTTTGAAAGGTGTTTGAAATGTTTAAGTTTGAAGGTTTGGCTGGACTCAGGATATGGATCCCAAGCTGCACTACGTACCCTTTGGAGAGGGATCAAGCCAACGTAGTTCGGAACAGATTTCCTAACTACTCCTAATGACTCGAGATTTTTGAGATTTTTGGTTTTTTAGATGTTTTGAATTTTAAAGTGTTTTTTTTTTTTTGAGATGTTTTTTGGATTTTTAAGTGTTTTTGAAATGTTTTTGACACCAGAGAATAGAATCCTATCATCATAAGGGTAGGGTAGACTTCTGGAATCCCGCAAAGGTCGGACAGCATCCTATGCTTTGCGGGGGAAAAAGACAGAAACACGACTCTGCAAGGGTTGGACAGCATCCTATACCTTGCAAGAGCGGATAGAAAGACACGATATGATGAAAGGTTGGATGGAATCCTAACCCCTATGATGATAGAATTTGATACAAGAGGACTGACTCTCTAGACTAAGGACAGATTCCTATGCTAAAGGATTGACTCAAATATGAAAGGACTGATTCCTAATGCACAACCCTAAGAGGGGAGTGCCAATGAGACTAGGCTAGTCTCCTAAAAGAAAAGGATATAAATAGGGTGCTAGTGAGACTAGGCAAGTCTCCTAAACACAGAGATGAGCTCCATTACCCTTGCAATGATAAGAAAGGTAAGG
Source organism: Tasmannia lanceolata (assembly GCF_043159265.1). Taxonomy (NCBI): domain Eukaryota; kingdom Viridiplantae; phylum Streptophyta; class Magnoliopsida; order Canellales; family Winteraceae; genus Tasmannia; species Tasmannia lanceolata. The sequence continues at coordinate 314,066 of NW_027518678.1, forward strand.
CAAACAAACAGACCAAGTTGGTCTTGAACTAATAGGGGCGTTCTATTTGAGACTTGGATAGTCTCCTATGTATGACTCGCTAAATGAGACAAAGCTTGTCTCCAAAGGATTTGATTATGTTTTTGTGAGACATAGCTTGTCTCCCTAAAAAGGTTGGCACTCTAATGAGACAAAGCCTGTCTCTAAATGGATTTGACATTAATGCTGGGACATAGCTTGTCTCCCTAAAAGAAGGCTCCAACTAGCACTAACATTAACCTTGCAATGAGAAAGGATTCTAATATTTAAGGGATGCACATCTAAAAGACTTGGGCAAGTCTTTTGAAAAGAAGAGGGGTGCTATCTGGACTAAGCAAGTCCCCTAATAAAAGGCTTGGGCTATCGCCTTCATCGCCCTTTACAATGAGAGGGGATTCTAGCATCTAAAGAAATTTAACAGAAATCTATAAGACTGTGTTAGTCTATCAAATAGAGAAGAAAAAGGCTACCAGATAATCGTAAATTTCATTTTATTCTTATAAAAATAAATCAAGTGCTAAGCAAAGAAGAATTTTCAATAACATAGCAATCATAAGATGGTAAACAACATTAATTAGTCCAGACCAGCCGCTGGATAGCCTAATAAAGCAAAAGAAAATCATATCAAACACTTCTATGCCCAACCACAAACACCACCCCAATATGGGGATGAAATCAGATGATGCTAAAGTAATCATCTGATATCATAATACACATGATAATATTTCCATATCCCTCCTTGAAATCAGACAGTACTCATGTCGATAATATCGAATAGAGTAGTCATCTGATTTCCTTCTTCCTATTAAACAATTTATTTAAATAAAAGGAATGAGTATAATAAACTTTGAGATAATCTCACCTGAACAAATCCATTTATTATCGTCTTCGAACCCTAACTCAAAGCTTGATATGAAAGAGAAGTATTAAATTTCCAACAGATTATAGAAACACATTAAATGATATTTTCAATTTGTACAAATTTTAATACATAACAGGGCATCAACTTGTGCAGATTCAAATGTAAAAACTGTGAGAGCGAAATATAAGCAGATTTGTGCCAACAGTGGGGCCAAAATGTGGACAGATTTTGAATTAAAACTGGACTAAGACGGATTAAACTATAAAAAAAAAACTGGGGCTGAAACGAACTGAACTATGCTCAAAACAGGGCTGATTTGGTGAACAAACAAGGGCTGATTGCTGGGTTGATCTTGCACACAAACAAAGGTAAGTTCATGGGTTGATCTTATACATAAACAAGGGCTGTATTACGGTGTAATAACAAGGCTGAAACAATAGAAAAAATTGTTGCACAGTGGGGATTGAAGCAGGAAAACCATCATTGAATTAAGAGGAGATAATGAAAATACTATTATGCTCCCAATCCTGCACCATTCAAAGATACAAATTCAAGTAAAAATCTGTGTACTTAGATCAAAAACCAAGTCCTTATGACTTGATAAGCATATCAAGACAAGCATTTTTTTTTTTTTTACTTTAACAACTCAGACAATATCATAATTTAGCTATCATGTCATATAATATCATTAGAACTCATTTTTCTAAATAAAGAAAATAAGCTAAACATGTGACCATTAAATCAATAGAACTGACTTACATAACATATATATATATATATATATATATATATATATATATATATATATATAAGACATGACTGCTGTTTTTTAGATCACAGGAACTTAAAAGATCAAGCATGCAATAGATTTTAAGTGCAAATGATAACCCAGGCTTATAGCAGATATCCTAACTTTCAAATAAACCCATCCACTGATTTAACTGAAGCAGAGAAGACCATTGTACTAACACAAGGAACTTCAAATGCAGAAACAGATCAAGTTTTCAATTCAGAGACAATAAAAGCTAAATTTGAATCTTCTTTCAAGACTTTTCAAAGGAAAGGAGATAATAGAAGCATGCATGTATAGAAATTCCAACAACAAATTGAAATAACCAGTAATCCATTAGGTTTTAATGAAAATTAAGGATGATAAACATTAAAGACAAACCTGCTGAAAGTATTGATGACTATGAGAGGTAGATCTATTGAATATCCGACAAATCAACTGGAGAGGAAGGCTTTTCCTCTCTAGTTTCTCTAATCACTGCAATTCCCCTTCTCTTTTCCCTCGTTAATTCTCTTCAATTTGATTATTACAGAATAATGATCCACCACAAAAATCGTGTAATCCTCCGAGGAAAAATGAAGAAATAGGGTTTAGAAGCTAAGGGAAAAGGTTAGGGTTGCTAATGGAGATGAAATAGCGATGGATCTAAGATTCAAAAGCTTAGCTAAGGTTTCATTCAAGAGGATAAGAGAAACAGTGAGAATAAGAAAGAAAAATCAGAAAAGTCTACCTACCGGAGAATGATCGAAAAAAAATGGCCGAAATTACGGTTTGAGGTGGAAAAAAATTTTTTGGGGGATATCTCTCTTTCTTTTGGTTTGAACTAGTAAACAAAATGAAAAGCTTATTGAAAACTTGCAGAAGGTAAGAGATGATCTGATTCCGGCCAGAATCTCCTCGGATCGACGATCTTGTCGGAGTTTGGATGAGATCCGATTGGAAAAAGACAAAAATAGAGAGAGAAACTGAAGGAAATGCTTCTGACGATGACCGGCCGGAGCTAGGGTGTTGCCGGAGAAGATGAAGAGAGGGTTAATCGAAAAAAAATGAAGAAGAACTCACAAGATCTTGCCCGAGTTCCTGTAGATCTGGCTGACCGAAGCTTGGAGAGATTGAGAGAGATAGTCAGCCGAAACGTGGAGATCTACCGGATTTCATGAGGATCGGCCGGATTTTACGCTCGCCGGAGGAGGTGGATTGGCAGGAGAAGAGGAGATCGGAGAAGGAGAAGGGAGTTGGGTTTTCGCACAGATCTCGCCCTCTCTCTGCGATTTTTCAATTTTTTTTTTCCTTTTCTTTTCAAATGAGGCTAAAAATGCTATTTATAAGAAAATTTGGCAATTGATATTTGCACTACCACTTGATGGGCGCACAAATGCGCGATTCCAACTGGCTAATTCAACCCCTTACTGCTTGATAACTGCACTAACTTGCCTTGTCTTTTGTGCAATTTCTTGGCGGATTTTTCTAGAATTTTGCCGGGACATTTCTAGGTCTTTAAGGCTTCTAAAAATGTATTCATGGGCACTTAGGGTCTTTGGATGACTAGAATCTTCCTTCAAATACACGGATTTTGGGGTAAAATGAAAACCTAGTGGGCCACCCCCTCATTTGCACTACACACTCTATTTCGGTTCATTTACTAGGCAAACGAGCTCCAATCAAGAATTTTGCTTGGGGACCCTAATGCTGAGATTCGGATGAATTTGGCATGAGCCGGGAAGGTTTAGGGCTTAGTCAAAATGGGGTGTCTACAGATGCCCCTCTTTGGCAGAGCGTGCTTGTCGCGCGAATGTCAAAGCTGAACAGACGTAACATTTTGACTAGCCCCAAAAATTGATTTAGAGAACGGGATGAAGAAAATGACTTGGATTATAAGAGGGTTGGTTTGTTAGGAATGTTGGTTTTCTGCTCAGAGGCGAATGGTTTTATGCTCAGAAGCAAATGGTTTATGCACGGAGGTTGAAAGGTTTTAGCTTAGACGCTAGGGAATTGTAGCTCGGAGGCCTGAGTTTTTGCACAGAGGCTTGTTTCTATGTTCAAAATCATGGTTTTATGCTCAGAGGCGAGGATTTATGCTTGGAAGCAAAGTTTTATGCTCAGAGGCAAGGATTTATGCTCGGAGGCAAGGATTTTATGCTCGGAGGCAGGGTTTTATGCTCAGAGGCAAGGAATTTATGCTCGGAGGCAAGGATTTATGCTCGGAGGCAGGGTTTATGCTCAGATGCAAGATTTTATGCTCAGAGGCAAGGATTTATGCTCGGAGGCAAAGAATTTATGCTCGGAGGCCAGGGAATTATGCTCGGAGGCAAGAATTTATGCTCGGAGGCAAGGATTTTATGCTCTGAGGCAGGGTTTTATGCTCGGAGGCAAGGAATTTATGCTCAGAGGCAAGGTTTTATGCTCGGAGGCAAGGATTTATGCTCGGAGGCAGGGTTTAGGCTCGGATGCAAGATTTTATGCTCAGAGGCAAGGATTTATGCATAAAAGCTTGATTTTTAGCTCGGAGGCTTGATTGGTTTATGCACAGATGCAGATGATTTAATTTGAATGCTTGGTTTATTTATATTTTGTGGATAGACACTCCACTGGGGCTTATGAGATAGGTTTTCAATAAGATGATAAGAAAGACTCTCAGAGGAATTTGACTAAAGCTCTACTGAAGCTCTTCTTATCTTCATTTAATGAAAATAATTATCTCAATTATCAGAGTTTACTTGATATCTTTTATAACCTGAACAGGTTATAAAAGATGCCCCTAGTACGAATTTACTTCCATGACAAATTCATAGGAGAGCAAACACAGGGAAAAAAGTAAAAAGAGGTTTCATTTCCTGAATTTTTTGAAGTTACAAATCTTTTTATATGTAACAGACCGAATCTGATAATTTTCTTCTCTCTTCGTCAGCTGCCAATACTTTGAATGGTCTGAGTACCATCCTTCTGAACTCTGCTCTGCTCTGCTCTGTATCACTTTTGAGGATCCACAACTTAATCATTTTTTCATTACTCCAGCCTTAAAGAGACATTGACCACACAGGATTCCCCCTACAAGGTTTTTGGAATTTTAACCCTGACTTGATAAGGAATGAACTGTGGCTAACAACAAAAGAGGACTTTGACCATGACATGACTTGGATTCTAAGAGAAACTGAATCTGCTTTTCAGCCTGATAAGTATTTTAAAATGGTACAGTCTACCACTTCTTAGAATCTTTCAAAAACCGTATTTAAAGGTATTTCATCCCTCTTTTCAGGTTTTCCGTCATGGTTATTATCCCTTTGGTTTGCTTAGTCTTAACTCCTTAGCTTATAGAGTGTCGGAAGAATCTCTACTGGCGCTTACTCAGACTTCAGAGTAATGTCTCAGGAGAAAGGAAAGTCTTGCTGGCATTCAGAGGTTTTGTCCTTTTGAAGTCACTGCCATGACCAAATCGCCTTTTCAGGTTTTTGATTTGGCGGACCGCATGCCTTATATTTTGCCTGGACTGTCTGCCCTTGCAGATTTTCTATCCAGCAGGCTCTGCACTTTGATTTTTGCCTAAGCCGCCCTTCCGGGTTTTCAACTTAGCAGGTGAAAGACCTTAATTTTTTTCCTAGACCGCCCTTTCGGGTTTTCAGTCTAGCGGGTCTAAGACTCCATCATTTTTTCTTTCTTTCTATTTCTCTACAAGCCTGGACTTAAAATACACCAGAAGGACTTTTAGGTAGACTTGGGTTCAAACAGGTTAAACTTTTGGTTTCTTTTATGTATTTGACCGAATCTGGCCCTCCAGACTGCCTACGTATCCCCAAAGAAAATGGGAATCAGGTCTGCGTAGTTCGCCCTTTTAGGGTTGTAAGGATTGTTTAGTTGCTTCTTTCTTTTTGAAGATTTGAAGGATTTGACCGAACCTGAATTGATCAGGCTACCTACGTATCCTGTAAAAAGGAATCAGGTCATGACGTAGTTCAAGTTCAATATCTTTTATGACGCAAGTCATAAAAGATGCCCCTGGTTTGAGTTTATCAAAGAATGAAGGTTTTTTTTTTTTTTTTAGACCCAAGGTGTTTGCAAATGGTATTTGACTTTTGGGTTGTTAGCTTTTGGCTCTGATCGATCAAGGATGGCCTCCTGGTGTATTCAAGCATAATATTTCTTTAGTTGATCCAGGTTTGTAGGTTCTGTTAATTTTTCACCATTTTCGTCGAGGAGTCTCACGGCTTTTCCAGGCAGGACTTCATCAACGATATATGGACCAGACCAGTTTGGCCTGAATTTTCCTCTGGGATCGAACACCGGTGCTCGATAAGATTTCAAGACGAGATCTCCTGGTTTCAGGTCTCGAACCTTGACTTTCTTATTGAATGCCCTTTCGATTCTTCTCTGATACCCTTGGATGTGGTATAAGGCTCTGAGCCTCTTTTCATCAATCATCTGCAATTCATCATGTCTGGCTTTGGCCCACTCAGACTCTGGTAGATTTGCTTCCATCATAACCCTTAGAGATGGGATTCTCAACTCAACAGGGAGGACAGCTTCCATTCCGTAAACTAGAGAATACGGAGTTACACCTGTAGAGGATCTAATCGAAGTCCTGTAAGCCCACAAGGCAAAAGGAAGCTTGTTCGACCAGTCCTTATAAGTCTCGGTCATCTTACTGATTATGACCTTGATGTTCTTATTCGCTGCCTCTACAGCGCCATTTGTCTGTGGTCTGTAAGGAGATGACTTGTGATGCTTGATTTTAAATTCTTCGCACAGGTGCACTACCTCTTTCTTGAAATGAGATCCATTGTCAGAAATCAATTCATGAGGTACTCCATATCTACAGATAATGTTCATACGGATAAACTTCGCAACCGTATTGGAAGTTATGGAAGCGAACGAAGCAGCCTCTATCCACTTCGTGAAATAGTCAATGGCCACCAAGATGTACTCGTGTCCACTTGACGATTTAGGATAGACTTTGCCAATGATATCAATCCCCCATACTGAGAATGGCCACGGCGACGTCATAGAATGCAACTCTGACGGAGGCACATGAATAAGATTCGCATAGACTTGGCATTTATGACATTTCTTCACGAATGCAAAACAATCTGTTTCCATTGTGGGCCAATAGAATCCAAGTCTAAGGATTTTCTTTGATAGCATTTTGCCATTCATGTGAGGGCCACAAACACCTTCATGTGTTTGCTCTATAAGCTCTACGGCCTGATCTTCATCAACACACAGAAGCTGAATCCCATCAAAGGATCTTCTGTACAACTCTTCACCACAGATGATGAAGTTAGCAGCAAATTTCTGAAGAGTCTTCCTCTCTTTGCTGGAAGCTTCAAGCGGATGCCCCTTGCCTGAAATGAGATTTCTGATATCTGTGTACCACGGTTTTCCATCTGGACATCGTGCTGATATCTCAATGACATTTACATGCGCTGGAGCCCATTGCAACCTGACAGCTAAAGGCTGGACCTCCATTGTCTCAGAAATATCCAACATCGAGGCTAGGGTAGCCAAGGCGTCTGCAAAATGATTCTTGGTTCTCGACAGATGAGTAAACGTGATACTTTTGAATTTCTTAGCCAGAGATTCGAGATAGAAATTATACGGGATCAATTTTGATTCTCTTGTCTTCCAATTACCATTGGTTTGGCAAATTATCAAAATAGAATCCCCAAATACATCCATCTCTTGGATTTTCAAAGCTAAAGCTGCCTCAAGTCCTGCGATACAAGCTTCATACTCTGCCATGTTATTGGTACACTCAAATTGCAACTTGATGGATATCGGGATGTATTCCTTCTTTGGAGATACCAAAACTGCCCCTATTCCTTGACCATGATTATTGACAGCTCCGTCAAAATACATAAGCCACTTGGAACTCGGAGTCTCTTCTTCAATGTCCATGATTTCCTCATCAGGAAAATCAGCCTTTAGAAAAGCATTCTCTTCAATAGGAGCATCAGCCAACTGCTCAGCGATAACTCGTCCTTTAATTGATTTCTGAGTGACATAAGTGATGTCAAACTCAGACAACAATAGCAACCATCTGGCTGTTCTTCCAGTAAGAGCGGGTTTCTCGAACAAATACTTCAACGGATCCATCCATGAGAGCAAAAGTATTTTATTCGACAAAAGGTAATGTCTTAGCCTTTGAGTTGCCCACACCAATGCTAGACACGTCTTTTCCAAAACAGTATATTTGATTTCGTACTCTAGCATTTTCTTGCTAATGTAGTATATGGGCTTTTCCTTCTTAGATCCTGCATCTTGCTGAGCAAGCATACAACCCATTGCTGTATCCGTGAGGGACAAATACATCAACAATGGTTGACCAGGAATGACTGGGGATAGGACAGGAGGCAAGGACAAACACTGCTTGACCTTTTCAAATGCTTCCTGACATTCTTCATTCCATCTCTTGGAAGAATTCTTTTTCAATAACTTGAAGATAGGTTCACACGTCATAGTTAAATGAGATATGAATCTCCTCAAGTATTGCACCTTGCCAAGGAATCCACGGATCTGCTTTTGTCTTTGGTGGCTGCATTTCTTGAATTGCCTTGATCTTCTGAGGATCTACCTCAATTCCTCTCTCGCTGACCATGAACCCAAGCAATTTTCCTGATGTAACCCCAAATGCACATTTATTTGGGTTCAAACGAAGTTGATACTTTCTGATTCGCTCGAAGAATTTTCTCAAAGCAATTGTATGCTCTGGCCGAGTCTTGCCTTTGACAATCATGTCATCTACATAAACCTCGACTTCCTTATGAATCATGTCATGAAGAAGAGTAGTCGCAGCTCTCTGATAAGTAGCACCAGCATTCTTGAGACCAAACGGCATTACTCGGTAACAGTACGTACCCCATTGAGTAATAAATGCCGTCTTCATCATATCCTCACGCGCCATCTTGATTTGATTATAGCCTGAAAACCCATCCATGAAGGATAACAGAGCATGTCCAGCAGTGTTGTCTACCAGGATATCGATGTTCGGAAGAGGGAAATCATCTTTTGGGCTCGCCTTATTCAGATCTCTGAAATCAACGCACATCCTGACTTTTCCATCTTTCTTGGGCACAGGAACTATATTTGCAAGCCATTCGGGATATTCCACTACTTCAATGAATTTTACTTCGAGCAGTTTCTTCACCTCATCATGAACCTTTAACTCCCATTCTGTCTTGAGTTTTCGGAGTTTTTGCTTCTTCGGCTTGATGCCAGGGATTAGAAGTAATCTGTGTTGGACGATATCTTCGCTCAATCCCGGCATGTCATCGTAAGACCAAGCAAAGACCTCCTTAAACTCTTTTAGCAAGGTGATTAATTCTTCGCGTTCCTCAGGAGATAAAGTTTTGCCAATCCGAATCTCCCGAATTAAGGTTTCATCACCTATATTTACAGTTTCAATTTCTTCTTCGAGTGGTTTTGCTCGGCGAATCTCCTCTTGTTGAATCATGTATTTGATTTCAAGGGGAGTTTCGTCGACTTCCTCGTTTGAGAGGGAGTCTTGTTTATTATTAATTACTTGATCAGGCTTTGAAGCAGAATTAGAAACAGAATTAGAAATGAAGACAGGATCATACACAAATGAGTCTTTTATTTCTTTTGCGGAATTGATGATTACATCGAATGATTCACCCACAGCGGGCGTTACAGACTCAGAATTCAAATGAAATGACATGTCGACATCAGTATCAACATAGACAGGACTATGTACAAATGAAGAATCAGCGAAAACATCCTCTGACTGAGACTCGACAGGGACTGACTCTTCACCATCTCCGAGAACCACTCCAACCCCTATGGTACCTGCATCAAAAGAAAAGTTAGAAATGACAGCCTTTGGGTTGAACTCAGAAACTGACACATATTTTGAAATGACTGACTCTTTTGAAAGAACTGGGCTATACTGGAGGACTACTCCGGGTATAACCTGTGCGGTCCAATTGTCTAAAGGTCCAGTAGCTGGAGTAATGCAATCTTTGGGGCTCACGAAAGGCACATCTCCTCCAATCATAGCGATGATTGGGGCCTCAACCTGATACAGGGAGTCTAGGAGATGTGGCTCCAAATTTTCTGCCCAATCTGTAGCTGGTTTTTCTACTATCGCTGTCAAGGTAATCTGCCCACTGTAGAAATCCTCTGATAACTCATCTGTGAAGAAGATCTCTAACCCTGGAAGCCTCTTCCCAGTCTCATCACACCAGGTCTCAGGAAAACCATAGAACGGACAGTCTGCCCCTTCTCTTCTGAATCGGCCGTTCATAACCATGCTGTACGGTCCTGTCGGAAATTCTATACCTCGACGACGACATTCAGCCCACTTCAACATATACCTTCTCATTTCTTGAACCTCTTTTTGGGTTGGCTGATATCCTAACCCAAATAAGCCATCAACTGCTTTCAACTGTGGCCACTCAGTTGGGCCCTGCAGATTTCTTCCCAGGCCAGCTCCTGGGACATAACCATATTTTCTCATTATCTTTACTACTTGGGTGTTTGTGCTTGATAGAAACATTATCTCTTCATTCATCGCTTCCCCAAAGTTGATAGTAGAGACTTCTAACGAAAAGCCAGTTAAACTAACATCTCTTGATTTTTCAGTGATCAATTCAGATGTTATTTGACCAATTTCCGGCTCAGGGTCGCCTCGCACTGCGATCACCCGATTATTTCGGACGAATTTCAATTTTTGGTGAAGTGTGGAAGGAACGACTCCAACTTTATGAAGCCATGGCCGGCCAAGAAGGAGAAAGAAAGATGTTTTGATGTCAAGAACCTGAAACTCTATCTCGAAAGATTCACCTCCTATTTCGATTTCTGTGGCGAGTGTCCCGATGACATCTCTTCTGGTTCCGTCGTATGCCAATATCCCCTGTTCCGACGGGATAAAATCGGCTGGCCCGAATCCCAGGGTAGTGGCGGTGCTTAAAGGACATACATTTAAAGCTGACCCATTATCCACTAATACCTCGGGGACCCTCTTCTTGTTGCACAGTATGGTAATCCTGAGAGGTCGAGTGTGATCTCTACCCTCCGGAGGCAAATCCTCATCAGTGAAGGATAAAGTCTTGGAGACCCTTGCCATGGCAACTAAACTGACTAGTTCGTCAGGAGTAATCTCGACTGACACTTGGGATGCGTTAAACTCTCGGAGTACAACTTGTCGGTGCTTTGGGGATGCCATCAACAAACCCCAAATTGAAACATTAGCTTGTGTTTTCTTCAATTGTTTCAACAAGTTGTCTTCTTCTTCTTCTACAGTCTGTCTTTGCCTCTGATTTTCTGATGCTCGGGCTATTTCAGCAGGATTCTCAGCTCTGAGCTCAACTGGCTTAAAGACCCGACCACCACGTGTGACATGACGGAGCTCGTCACACTGATCTTCTAGAAGCAACAAGTCTTCTTCCTCTAGTCTCAAAACATAGGGGACCTTTTCTTTCATCTCTTCCTCCTCTTCACTCTTGAGGACATAAGAACAAGAACACTCAGAGGATCCTGTTAATCCTTCATCTAGAGGGGACAGTATGTAAGGTTTCTTGTTTTCGATCGTTTCATCTTCATCATCCCATCTCAGAACATACGGTCTATCAGAAATAACCGCACAAATACGGGAGTGATCTAAGAGGATTTCTTCAGTGAAAATGGCATACACATTCGGAGGGGGGACTGCATGTGTAGGTAATGGGTTTCGAGTGACGTTAGGTGCTTCAACGGCAAGATCCTTTGCGTCTATCATGTCTTGGATCTTGTGTCTTAAAGCCATGCATTTGTCAGTCAAATGCCCTGAATTCTGATGATAATCGCAGTACTGGTCCTTCCTCCAATACTTGGGCAAAGGGTTGGGAAGCTCTCTAGGTTCCAACAGAGTAATCTTTTTATCTCTCAGTAACTTCTTCAAAGCTACTGATAAGGAGTAAGGGAGAGGGTCGAACTGACGAAAAACCTTCTTTTCCATCGGCCTTCTGACCTCGGTCACTGCTCTGGATTGCGGTCGGTCATAACCCGGTGGTCTGGCATAACTAGGAGGCCTGTCATAGTTAACATTGTGTACCTCCTTCGGTGCCACAATAGGTCTTTTTCCTTCTCTCACCTCAGACGAAGGTCTTGATCTTAGTCCCTTGGACAAAGCATCTTCGATTTGAGTTCCGGTTTTGATTAGAAAATCAAAATCAATGAAGTACTGGATTGCCATGTGGTGATAGTATTGAGATGATAAGTTTTTCACAACAATCTTGATCTGCTCTGAGTCAGGCAAACGGTGAGTCATCTGTGCTGCCTTTCGCCTCCATCGGCGAATGAAGGACGTGAAGGTCTCATTGTGACCTTGCTTCAATGCCTTCAGGTCTCTCTTAGTTACATCTATCCCTTCTTCCATAGAAAACTGCTCGACGAATCGATTTGTAACATCTTCCAAGGTTCTGATCTCTTCGGTTTTCAAGCTCAAAAACCATTTCTTTGCTGTTCCAGTAAGAGATCTAGGGAAAAGAAGAGCAATCTGCTCTGGAGTTAGCCCATGCTGCTGTAAGAGAGGAATAAGGGCTTTCAGATGACTCTTGGGACATCCTGTCCCATCATACTTATCATGATCCGGCATCTTGAAATTAGGAGGTAGCACGATTCCCGGTATTATCATAAACTCAGCCATATTTAATTTTTTCGGACCCTGCATTTTCATGTTCTCCATCTCCTGGGCCATCTTATCCAACCTATCGACTATCCCCTTGCCTTTATCCAGATGGGGGAGACAATTCTCTTCTTCATACTGTTCGTCATCAGAATTGTCATAGACTGGCAACACAGTAGGTTGAGCCATCGCAGGAGGTGGGCGAGGCATGATTGGGGTTTGCTGAGGTGCAGGATTTTTGGAAGTAGATTCTCTGTCACTTTTCAACTTGGCCATCTCCTCATTGAGGGTATTCAGTTGTAACAGGATAGCTTTCATCATCTCATTGGTGTCCATACCATTTTGCCCATTCTCTGCCATTGTTTCAAGGGTTGGTTGGACTGGTGAAAGTATTTCTTGAAAATTCAAGGAAGGTGATAGAGGAGAAGTAAAAGAAAAGAGTGACAAGGATTGTCGGCTCAGCCTGGAATCAGATGTCTGACGGGACCAGGTTGGTTTTGAAATATGAGATTTCCTAGAAGCAATGATTACTTACTCGGGAATCCTGAAATGGAAGTATAATGACTAGATTAAAGCATTGATAATCGAGATAATATACTCTGGTCAAATAAGATAAGATAAAGCAAAAACAAATTTCATTGATGATGTTCGAACGAGTTACAAAGATAATAACAGGTAAAATAAACGATATGATGCCATAACAAATGAAACTCTGGATAAACAGATGTTCATGACAAAAGATAGATGAAAAAAACTCAATCATCTCTTTCCTCCAGTCTGGCCCTTTTAGATTGACGATTTTCAATTTCCTCAATCAACCACTGATAATAACCCGGGGACACTCCAGCATGTATTCCTCCTCCAGGTGTTGTTGCTCCAATTGTCCCTCTAGGAGTCTTATCTCGAATACTATGCAAAAGATCTTCAGATTTACGCACCCAATCTTCACAAATGCTTTTGGCAAGATGACAATTAAACTTTTCAAAGGGATGGACTGGTGTCAGACGATAATACTCTGTTTTAAAACCCAAACAAGGACATTCAGTCTGGAGTCCTCCGTATTGACGGAAGATACGGTCTGGGAGATAGAAAGAAGTTTTCTCTAAACCAAGAAACTGAACACCCCTACTGGTTCTGGTCTTGATTATTCCCCAATGACCCAGAAAGAACCTCCAAGTAATTTGGTCGTCTTGACGGGAACTTAACCAATCAGTCCATTCCGATTTGGTAAATTTGAATGCCTTATGTTCCCACGACCTATGCTTGGATAAAACGATTTCATGGTGTGTCAAAGGTATGAAGATTCGAAGTTTCAAGCAAAGCCAGACATATAAAAGAACTGGAGAACCCTTGAAAGAAGTAGAAACTTTATTGGCAATATCATCCAATCCATTAAGGGTTTCAGCAAGAATAGTTGGCACTGGATGACTTCCTCTAGAAATTTGATCAACAAAGTCTAGAAGTGCAGGGGAAGTGTTGTCACCCTGGTGAAAAAGGAGCCACCTGGCATAAACACAAAGGACTAGAGCATGAATGCGACTGGTTTGATGCTCCCGAGTGCACTTCCCCAGATCAAAAAATACTTTAACCATTTGAGGAATTGACAAGCCCTTATCATTTAAAAAGAAACTGACAGGGTTAGGCGACGCGGGAAACAATTTCTCGAAACTAGTATTGTATCCCAATTTAGATTCAAGCCTGACTAAGGGACCTTTGCAATCATAGCCTAACAAATGACACCAGTCCTCAATGATTGGACACATTTCTTGCTTGCCAAAGCGAAATACGTGAAGATCGGGTTGCCAAAAATCGACGGCTGCATTGAGGAAATTCCAATCTATTTTGATGTAGGGTAAGCTTTAGAGTGCATCAAGGTTATGACCAGCAAGGTTTTCTACATAACGATATCCTCTTTCATCATTCAACCACCTCTTCAATTTATCATTAGACATGATGGTTCACCTGATAATCAAAGGAGATAAATAGGATAAAAATAGGGTCAACCCTAAACGCTGAGTTGCAAAAAGAAAGGTATTGACAACAGTTAGTCAAAAGATGATAGATCATGGCCATAATAATGACAAAGTATGGTCAAGGACTAGATCTAAAATCTATACGATGGATGGATACATATTTGATCAATCTTAGACTAGAAGTTCCTACTAAGAAGTAGGTTCTGGTCTAAAAATCAATGAATGCAAGGATGGAATTTATCATTGATGAAACAAAATATAGACCGTGGCCATAAGAGTGTCAACACAGAAGCCACTGACCAGGTCCAAATTTTGAGAAAGGAATTGATATCAAAGGTAAAACTTAGACCGAGAATCCTCACAAAATGAGTAGGTTCGAGTCTAAGGATCAAATTTTACCATCGATGGATCAAAAGATAAACCATAGCCATAGGAGTGGCAAAGAAAGAGTCACAGGCTAGGTCTAAATCTGAAAACTAGATTGATATAACCGATTTGAATTAGATAGGGAAACCTCATTAACTATGAAGGCCCTAATCTAATAATCAAAATATAGATATATATACATATATATATATATATATATATATATCCTAACCAGGGGCACCAGCCCTAATTCTAATCTAGCGGAGTCGAGAGAGTCTCGACTCATGACAGACATGTGAGTGTACTAGGACTGCGTATGTAGCCACGTAAAGTGAGCTACCCTAGTCTAAAAAAAATAGGATAAGGTCCCTAACTCTAGGCTCCACATGTGTAAGCAACACATATGTTCATCCATAAATGCAAACAAAAGGACCATGCAATATATAGAGAGAGTAATTGTCGCGAGGTCCACCTGGCCGGGTGTATAGTTACTTGTATGCTGTGACTATCGCCCAGCATACGAACTATGTCCGTTTTACACACAAGGTGTCCAGGTGTTGAGATACTACTGGTGCGGTGGCACTAGAAGGCGGGTATAGCCCTCACAGCTCCTACTTATAGTATCTCTCCGAGAGTAACCTGATAGCAAATCCACAACAAAAAGTAACCACAAAACAGATAATATATGCAAGGGATGAAAGTGAGTGTGTGAGCCCTTGTTTTATTTTGTATCAATTTGGTGCCCCTGGATTCTAACGGGAAAAAGTTCCCATTTGAAATGATTTTAGCCCAAATTTCTTCAAAATTAGTAAAAAATGGCATTTTTACAGAGTTAGGCAATGTTCCAAGAACTCCCCAGCAGAGTCGCCAGCCTGTGGACCCCGATCTTGAGAGAGGCGGCGGTGGGAGACGAATCCCCACACGCTAACAGTCTCAGGATCATCCACGTGAATGGAGAGCTCTACCACGGAACTCTCGAAAGAATGTGCCTCTCACAGCATGAGTGGCGATACAAAAGGAGATACCTCTCGATTCGGGGACTAGCCCAGATTCGAGGCGTACCTTAAACAAAGAAGAGTCGCCATCCAAGGAAAAGGGTCCAAGGATCCCATACTATGCTCTGTTGCAACGGATAACCAGAGATATAAAAGAGGGTTCGTGCCTGGTTACGAATTCGGAAGGTCTAAAGAGCACCTCATCCGCCCAAGTGCAAGCACCTGGTCTCTTATGCCATTTATTTATTAATTTTGAAGTGTTTTGGGCGAAAGTCATATGAAATGGGAACGAATATCTCCGAGAAGACGTCTATCTAATCATGCATGTCTCGGAGATGATTAATAAGCACACACAAAAGAAATAAAAGTGTCGACTAAGTAGCTAGGTTATAAGTGTCAAACCTAACTGGTATCTAAGTTCTGGTGTGCAAACACATGCATGTTACAGCCAAAGGTATAGGATCTGTACATGAAAGTAAGAAAACACAACAAAACACACAACACAAATCAACTATATATACGACTCAGCAAGACAAATCCTAAAACTCTAATGCAGGACTTGACTCGGACCAAGATGACCGTCCATCTTAGCTGCTCTACGTATCCCGGCCTCGGGAAGAATCGGAGTCAACGTAGTTCGATGACCTATTCTAACTAAGATGCCTAACCATCTAGAACCGCTATCCTAGACTCGATCCACTAGACTCGACTGATTTTTAAAGTTTTTGTACAATTGCTTAGCTTCAAGTGAATCGTAATTTTTAGGACTCTCTATATGCCCTAACTAATGCAAATTGATTAGCCTTAAGCTAATGCAGGTGGGCCCTACATCCTATGTGTATCTAGGCCATGCAACCTAAAGAAAAACTATGGGCTGACTATATGCTTCCTAGTCTAGCCATCGGTTCGACTAAATGTCTAACCGATCGACTCGAGGCCTCCTAACTCTAGGGACACTCACACGACAAGACACACCACATCAATACAAATCAAGACTGACTCCTAACTCTAAAACACCCTAAATAGCTAGAACAAACTCCTAACTCTAGGGGAAGATCTTTTTGAAAAGGTTTTGAAGTTTTTTGTATTTTTGAAAGGTGTTTGAAATGTTTAAGTTTGAAGGTTTGGCTGGACTCAGGATATGGATCCCAAGCTGCACTACGTACCCTTTGGAGAGGGATCAAGCCAACGTAGTTCGGAACAGATTTCCTAACTACTCCTAATGACTCGAGATTTTTGAGATTTTTGGTTTTTTAGATGTTTTGAATTTTAAAGTGTTTTTTTTTATAGATGTTTTTTGGATTTTTAAGTGTTTTTGAAATGTTTTTGACACCAGAGAATAGAATCCTATCATCATAAGGGTAGGGTAGACTTCTGGAATCCCGCAAAGGTCTGACAGCATCCTATGCTTTGCGGGGGAAAAAGACAGAAACACGACTCTGCAAGGGTTGGACAGTATCCTATACCTTGCAAGAGCGGATAGAAAGACACGATATGATGAAAGGTTGGATGGAATCCTAACCCCTGTGATGATAGAATTTGATACAAGAGGACTGACTCTCTAGACTAAGGACAGATTCCTATGCTAAAGGATTGACTCAAATATGAAAGGACTGATTCCTAATGCACAACCCTAAGAGGGGAGTGCCAATGAGACTAGGCTAGTCTTCTAAAAGAAAAGGATATAAATAGGGTGCTAGTGAGACTAGGCAAGTCTCCTAAACACAGAGATGGGCTCCATTACCTTGCAATGATAAGAAAGGTAAGGCAAACAAACAGACCAAGTTGGTCTTGAACTAATAGGGGCGTTCTATTTGAGACTTGGATAGTCTCCTATGTATGACTCGCTAAATGAGACAAAGCTTGTCTCCAAAGGATTTGATTATGTTTTCGTGAGACATAGCTTGTCTCCCTAAAAAGGTTGGCACTCTAATGAGACAAAGCCTGTCTCTAAATGGATTTGACATTAATGCTGGGACATAGCTTGTCTCCCTAAAAGAAGGCTCCAACTAGCACTAACATTAACCTTGTAATGAGAAAGGATTCTAATATTTAAGGGATGCACATCTAAAAGACTTGGGCAAGTCTTTTGAAAAGAAGAGGGGTGCTATCTGGACTAAGCAAGTTCCCTAATAAAAGGCTTGGGCTATCGCCTTCATCGCCCTTTACAATGAGAGGGGATTCTAGCATCTAAAGAAATTTAACAGAAATCTATAAGACTGTGTTAGTCTATCAAATAGAGAAGAAAAAGGCTACCAGATAATCGTAAATTTCATTTTATTCTTATAAAAATAAATCAAGTGCTAAGCAAAGAAGAATTTTCAATAACATAGCAATCATAAGATGGTAAACAACATTAATTAGTCCAGACCAGCCGCTGGATACCCTAATAAAGCAAAAGAAAATCATATCAAACACTTCTATGCCCAACCACAAACAACACCCTGTGGACCCCGATCCGAGAGAGGCGGCGGTGGGAGACGAATCCCCCACACGCTAACCGGTCTCAGGATCATCCACGTGAATGGAGAGCTCTACCAAGGAACTCTCGAAAGAAGTGCCTCTCACAGCATGAGTGGCGATACAAAGGGAGATACCTCTCGATTCGGGGACTAGCCCAGATTCGAGGCGTACCTTAAACAAAGAAGAGTCGCCATCCAAGGAAAAGGGTCCAAGGATCCCATACTATGCTCTGTTGCAACGGATAACCAGAGATAAAAAGGAGGGTTCGTGCCTGGTTACGAATTCGGAAGGTCTAAAGAGCACCTCATCCGCCCAAGTGCAAGCACCTGGTCTCTTATGCCATTTACTTAATAATTTCGAAGAGTTTTGGGCAAAAGTCACATGAAATGGGAACGGATATTTCCGAGAAGACGTCTATCAAATCATGCATGTCTCGGAGATGAATAATACGCACATGCACAAAATAAATGAAAGATGTGTCACCTAAGCAAAACTAGGTTATAAGTGACATGCCTAATGGGTGTCTAAGTTCTGGTGTACAAACACATGCATATTACAGCAAAAGTTATAGGATCTGTACGTAAAAGTAAGAAAACACAACAAAACACACAGCACAAATAAACTCTTTACACAACAAGACAAGACAAATCCTAAAACTCTAATGCAGGACTTGACTCGGACCAAGATGGCCGTCCATCCCAGCTGCTCTACGTATCCCGGCCTCGGGAAGAATCGGAGTCAACGTAGTTCGATGCCCTATTCTAAACTACGATGCCTAACCATCTAGAATCGCTATCCTAGACTCGATTCCACTAGACTCGACTGATTTTTAAAGCTTTTTGCACAATTGTTTAAGTTCAAGTGAATTGTGATTTTTAGGACTCTCTATATGCCCTAACTAATGCAAGTTGATTAGCGTTAAGCTAATGCAGGTGGGCCCTACATCCTATGTGTATCTAGGCCATGCAACCTAATGAAAACCAGGGACTGGCTATATGCTTCCTAGTCTAGCCATCGGTTCGACTAAATGTCTAACCGATCGACTGGAGGCCTCCTAACTCTAGGGGCACTCACGCGACAGGACACACCATATCAATACAAGTCAAGACCGACTCCTAACTCTAAAACACCCTAAATATCTAGGACAGACTCTTAACTCTAGGGGAAGATCTTTTTGAAAAGGTTTTGAAGTTTTTTATGTTTTTTGGAATATTTGAAATGTTTACTTTTAAAGGTTTGGCTGGACTTGGGATGTGGATCCCAAGCTGCACTACGTACCTCGTGGAAGAGGATCAAGCCAACGTAGTTCGGAACAGATTTCCTAACTACTCTCCTAATGACTCAACGTTTTTGAGATTTTCGATTTTTCAGATGTTTTTGACATTTCTAAATGTTTTTGTGAGATGTTTTTGGATTTTTAAGTATTTGTGAAATGTTTTTTTGGATTTTTAAGTATTTTTGAAATGTTTTTGGATTTTTGGAATTTTTGACACAAGAGGAACAAAATCCTATCATCATAAGAGCAGGACTGACTCCTGAAATCCCGCAAAGGTCGGACAGCATCCTATACTTTGCGGGGGGGGGGGGGGGGGGGGGAAAGAACATAATAACAAATCTGCAAGGGTTGGACAGCATCCTATACCTTGCAGGAGCGGATAGAAAGACACGATATGATGAGGGGTTGGATGGAATCCTAACCCCTATGATGATAGGACTGACTCTTGAAAGATTGACTCTCTAGCTAAGGACAGACTCCTATGCTAAAGGATTGACTCTCAAACTGGTGACTCTAAGAGAGGGGATGACATATAGACAAAGCATGTCTTTTAGAGAAAAGGGGAGACAAGGAGGAGTACTAATGAGACTAGGCAAGTCTTCTAAACACAGAGATGGGCTCCATTGCCCTTGCAATGATAATAAAGGTGTGGACAACTACCAGGCCAAGTTGGTCTTCAACTAAGAAAGGAGTTTCTAACGATGAGGCTGAGCAAGCCTCCTACGTGCGACTCCCTAACGAGACAAAGCCTATCTCTTAAAGGGGATGACTTTCTCTGCACGAGACATAGCTTGTCTTCTAAAAGAGGGCGCTAGATGATCTTTTCATCGCCCTTGCAATGATAAGGCTCCTAATGTACAAGGGACACACAAATGAAAGACTGGTCAAGTCTTTTCAAAAGAAGAGGGGAATGCTGCTTGGACTGAGCAAGTCCCCTAATGATGGGCTTAGGCTAGCGCCTTCATCGCCCTTTACAATGATAGGAGATTCTAGCATCTAAAGAAATTTAACAAAAATCTAAAAAGACTGTGTTAGTCTATCAAAGAGAGAAGAAAAGGCTACCAGATAGTTGTAAATTTCATTCTATTCTTATAAAAATAAATCAAATGTTAATCAAAGAAGAATTTTCAAGAACATAGCAATCATAAGATGGTAAACAACATTAATTAGTCCAGACCAGCCGCTGGATAGCCTAATAAAGTAAAAAATAAACAATAGCAAACACTTCTATTCCCAACCACACACATCACCCCAATATGGGGATGAAATCAGATGATGCTAAAGTAATCATCTGATATCATAATACACATGATAATATTTCCACATCCCGCCTTGAAATCAGACAGTACTCATGTCGATAATATCGAATAGAGTAGTCATCTAATCTCCTTCTTCCTATTTAAACAATTTATTTAAATAAAAACATCTAAAAATGGGCTTAGGCTAGCGCCTTCATCGCCTCTGCGATGATAGACAAAGTGTAATCATTTAAAATCATAGAACACTAATTATTAAATCCATTTGTAACCAAAGCCAAAACCAAAAGAAAATACACCTACTTGAAATCCAATTATGCATCAGATATCTTTCAATTGAGGAAGAGAGTTGGTAAAAGAATTCCATAGTGAATTCAATCATTGGCAACACCTTATGTTGTTCTCTTCCAATGATGACTCTACCACCTTATGTTGTTCTCTTCCAATGATGACTCTACAAATCAAGTTTTGCTATGCATGTAGGAATTTTTGGGTTCACAATATGAAAGACACAAGATGAAAATGCATTCAGATAGTGAATATTACAAAGACTAAAAATGTGTTGCCTGAGGAAGTGAAGTGCTTCTTTATATATGATACAATTAACTTATAAAGTATGGCTTCAATAGAATACTCCCATTTGGAATATAGGTAAAATGAGAACGCAAGATTTGATGCAAACAATGGGAAAGGCTATGAATATTTGCAAAGCCATGTTCTCATGATGAAACAAATTCAACCCTTTTCTTTATAACTGAAATGGTAAATGAATAGAAATTCAATCACAATATTACCATCATAAGTGAGTTGTCTAGGTTCAAATTTCAAGACTTAAAGGTAAACTAGAGTCACAATAAATTTGAATCAATACAGTGCACTCACTCATTAACAAAGAACAAATGAACAGAACTTATGCAAAACAGGGGCCAATTCTTGGGGCTGAACTGTATCAAAACAAGAGTTAAAAAAAAAATAAAAAATAAAAAAAATGAGCTAACTCATGGATTGAAATATGCCAAAACTGGGAGTATATCCGTGGGCTAAAATGTGCAAAACAGACCGGGACTAAATCATGTTCTTGAGCCATACAAAACAGGAGTTGAATCATGTATATGAGCCATACAAAACAGTGGCTGATTCAGAATATATGCATGAATAAATGTGAAATTCTGAGACATAAACCAAACTTGAGACCAGATTTTTCTCAAGAAATAAACACTCAAAGCTTATACATTTGCATACTAATATCTTGAATAGTGAACACAGGTTGGGGAATTGAATTAAAATCTCATATTCTTATATTACTACACTCACACCTTATTACATTCACAGCTCTACAATCAAAGATTCCAGGTTAATTGAAACATCAAATGATTTTTTTTTTAACACATTACACTAAATCAGGCGTCAGAACTAAATTCCAGAACAGGGACAATATTAACATTCTACTACACTTCAAGGATTCAAAACTATCATTCACATACCTACAATACAGAACCTAACATTACAGCACAGAACCTATCACTTTCCTATATCAAAAATTCATTTTAAACAAAACACTTCCATAAAAAATGATATTCCAGCTCTTTCTAACATATGTTTAGTGATTACTCTCTGAACTACATAGAATCTCATACTAAAATTCAAATCCAAAATTAATGAATGGATTTACTACGTACACAACTTCCTCTGTAGATTATCAAGATGAAATCCTTATAGCATAAGTCTACATAACTCACTCAAAGAAAACAATAACCTTATAAAACTATTGAAGGAAACAAGTATGAAATTGAAGGAATTTTTTTTTACAAATCATTCCCCAGACTATCACTTAAGCATAATTTATCAAACATAAAAAAAATCACAAGTAAACATTCAATTAGCTAAACATTAACAAGATCATAATCACAATCAAAATATAAAAAATAAATACCTATCTTGAAGTGAATTCCTCTTTGGATCTTAAATCCTCGCTCCTTATGTATGAAAGAGATCAATTGAAGCTAGGCGGAGATGATTTCTGATCGGAGAAGATTGCCGGAATATGAGCGAGATCTGTTTTCTCTCACTAGAAAACCGAGAGCTTCTCTCTCTAGAAAATGAATTTTTCTCTGATTTCTCTCTCTTTGATGAAGATCCGGTGATGATGAAGGTAAAAATCAGAATTCCGGTAGATCTGGCCGGAGCAGATCGGAGAAGACGAAGATCGGAGCTGGCCGGAGCATGAGCCGGAGCAGATCAGAGAAGAAGAAGGGAGAGCTAGGGTTTAAAAGATGAGAAAAGATGAAAACAAACGGATCTAGTGTTTATTCAAGGAAGAAATCAAAATTCGAAGAAGATCAGCGATGGACCGGAGCTCGGTCGGAGGTTGACCGGAGACTCACCGGAGAAGAAAAGGATTTGGGAAAAAAAATCTCTCTTTCTCTGCCAATTTTCTTCTTTTCTCTGAAGCTTAAATCCTTTACCGGAACTTCGGCCAACAGGCCGGAGAAGATGATAGCCGGAATTTGGCTAGAGCTAAGCCGGAGAAAATAATCGGAGGAAGGATTTTGGGATTTTCTCTCGTTCTTTCTCTTCTCTTGATCTAGAAAATGAAATTCTCTCCCTCATTTTACACGAATTTTTTTTTATATAAGAAAAGGATGGGGCGGATATTGGCACTCCAAGCTGATATCTGCACAAATGTGTGATTTTAACAGGCTATTTCACCCCCCTATCGCTTGATAAATGCACCAACTTGCTCTGTCTTTTAGTGCAATTTCTTGGCGAAAATTTCTGAGATTTTGCAGGGAGATTCCTGAGATTCTAAGGCTTCTAACAATGTATTCATGGATATTTGGGGTCTTTGGATAACTTTCATTTTACCCTAAAATACCAGGTTTTTATGGTAAAATGAAAAACTAGTGGGCCACCCCCTCATTTGCACTACACACACTATTTCGGTCCATTTACTAGGCAAACGAGCTCCGATCTTGATGAAATTTTGCAGGGGGTTAGAAGAGACCCTCATCTAGCCCAGGGTGAAGTTTGGGACCCTAATGCTGAGATTCGGATGAATTTGGCACGAGCCGGGAAGGTTTAGGGCTTAGTCAAAATGGGGTGTCTACAGATGCCCCTCTTTGGCAGAGCGTGCTTGTCGCGCGGATGTCAAAGTTGAACAGACGTCACATTTTGACTAGCCCCAAAATTGATTTATAGAACGGGAGGGAGAAAATGACTTGGTGAAGGTTGGATTATAAGAGGGTTGTATTGTTAGGAATGTTGGTTTTCTGCTCAGAGGCGGATGGTTTTATGCTCAGAAGCAAATGGTTTATGCACGGAGGTTGAAAGGTTTTAGCTTAGATGCTAGGGAATTTTAGCTCGGAGGCTTGAGTTTTTGCACAGAGGCTTGTTTCTATGTTCAAAATCATGGTTTTATGCTCAGAGGCGAGGATTTATGCTTGGAAGCAAAGTTTTATGCTCAGAGGCAAGGATTTATGCTCGGAGGCAAGGATTTTATGCTCGGAGGCAGGGTTTTATGCTCGGAGGCAAGGAATTATGCTCGGAGGCAAGGAATTATGCTCGGAGGCAAGGTTTTATGCTCAGAGGCAAGGATTAATGCTCGGAGGCAAGGTTTTATGCTCGGAGGCAGGGAATTATGCTCGGAGGCAAGGAATTTATGCTCGGAGGCAGAGAATTATGCTCGGAGGCAAAGAATTTATACATAAAAGCTTGATTTTTAGCTCGGAGGCTTGATTGGTTTATGCACAGATGCAGATGATTTAATCTGAATGCTTGATTTATTTATATTTTGTGGATAGACACTCCACTGGGGCTTATGAGATAGGTTTTCAATAAGATGATAAGAAAGACTCTCAGAGGAATTTGACTAAAGCTCTACTGAAGCTCTTCTTATCTTCATTTAATGAAAATAGTTATCTCAATTATCAGAGTTTACTTGATATCTTTTATAACCTGAACAGGTTATAAAAGATGCCCCTAGTATGAATTTACTTCCATGACAAATTCATAGGAGAGCAAACACAGGGAAAAAGGTAAAAAGGGGTTTCATTTCCTGAATTTTTGAAGTTTGAAGTTACAAATCTTTTTATATGTAACAGACTGAATCTGATAATTTTCTTCTCTCTTCGTCAGCTGCCAATACTTTGAATGGTCTGAGTACCATCCTTCTGAACTCTGCTCTGCTCTGCTCTGTATCACTTTCGAGGATCCACAACTTAATCATTTTTTCATTACTCCAACCTTAAAGGGACCACACAGGATTCCCCCTACAAGGTTTTTGGAGTTTTAACCCTGACTTGATAAGGAATGAACTGTGGCTAACAACAAAAGAGGACTTTGACCATGATATGACTTGGATTCTAAGAGAAACTGAATCTGCTTTTCAGCCTGATAAGTATTTTAAAATGGTATAGTCTACCACTTCTTAGAATCTTTCAAAAACCGTATTTAAAGGTATTTCATCCCTCTTTTCAGGTTTTCCGTCATGGTTATTATCCCTTTGGTTTGCTTAGTCTTAACTCCTTAGCTTATAGAGTGTCAGAAGAATCTCTACTGGCGCTTATTCAGACTTCAGAGTAATGTCTCAGGAGAAAGGAAAGTCTTATTGGCATTCAGAGGTTTTGTCCTTTTGAAGTCACTGCCATGACCAAATCGCCTTTTCAGGTTTTTGATTTGGCAGACCGCATGCTTTATATTTTGCCTGGACTGTCTGCCCTTGCAGATTTTCTATCCAGCAGGCTCTGCACCTTGATTTTTGCCTAAGCCGCCCTTTCGGGTTTTCAACTTAGCAGGTCTAAAACTCCATCATTTTTTCTTTCTTTCTGTTTCTCTACAAAACTGGACTTAAAATACACTAGAAGGGCTTTTAGGTAGGCTTGGGTTCAAACATGTTAAACTTTTGGTTTCTTTTATGTATTTGACCGAATCTGGCCCTCCAGACTGCCTACGTATCCCCAAAGAAAATGGGAATCAGGTCCGCGTAGTTCGCCCTTTAAGGGTTGTAAGGATTGTTTAGTTGCTTCTTTCTTTTTTGAAGATTTGAAGGATTTGACCGAACCTGAATTGATCAGGCTACCTACGTATCCTGTAAAAAGGAATCAGGTCATGACGTAGTTCAAGTTCAATATCTTTTATGTCATAAAAGATGCCCCTGGTTTGAGTTTATCAAAGAATGAAGGGTTTTTTTTTTTTTAGACCCAAGGTGTTTGCAAATGGTATTTGACTTTTGGGTTGTTAGCTTTTGGCTCTGATCGATCAAGGATGGCCTCCTGGTGCATTCAAGCATAATATTTCTTTAGTTGATCCAGGTTTGTAGGTTTTGTTAATTTTTCACCATTTTCGTTGAGGAGTCTCACGGCTTTTCCAGGCAGGACTTCATCAACGATATATGGACCAGACCAGTTTGGCCTGAATTTTCCTCTGGGATCGAACACCGGTGCTCGATGAGATTTCAAGACGAGATCTCCTGGTTTCAGGTCTCGAACCTTGACTTTCTTATTGAATGCCCTTTCGATTCTTCTCTGATACCCTTGGATATGGTATAAGGCTCTGAGCCTCTTTTCATCAATCATCTGCAATTCATCATGTCTGGCTTTGGCCCACTCAGACTCTGGTAGATTTGCTTCCATCATAACCCTTAGAGATGGGACTCTCAACTCAACAGGGAGGACAGCTTCCATTCCATAAACTAGAGAGTACGGAGTTACACCTGTAGAGGATCTAATCGAAGTCCTGTAAGCCCACAAAGCATACGGGAGTTTATTCGACCAATCCTTATAAGTTTCTGTCATTTTGCTAATAATAACCTTGATGTTCTTATTAGCTGCCTCCACAGCACCATTTGTGTGCGGTCTGTAAGGAGATGACTTGTGATGCTTTATCTTGAACTCTTCACACAGGTGTACTACCTCTTTCTTGAAATGAGAACCGTTGTCAGAAATCAACTCATGAGGTACCCCATATCTACAGATAATGTTCATACGGATAAACTTCGCAACCGTATTGGAAGTTATGGAAGCGAACGAAGCAGCCTCTATCCACTTCGTGAAATAGTCAATGGCCACCAAGATGTACTTGTGTCCACTTGACGATTTAGGATAGACTTTGCCAATGATATCAATCCCCCATACTGAGAATGGCCACGGCGAGGTCATTGAATGCAGCTCTGACGGAGGCACATGAATAAGATTCGCATAGACTTGGCATTTATGACATTTCTTCACGAATGCGAAGCAATCTGCTTCCATTGTGGGCCAATAAAATCCAAGTCTAAGGATTTTCCTTGATAGCATCTTACCGTTCATGTGAGGGCCACAAACACCTTCATGTGTTTGTTCTATGAGCTCTGCAGCCTGATCCTCATCAACACACAGAAGCTGAATCCCGTCAAATGACCTTCTGTATAATTCTTCACCACAGATGATGAAGTTGGAAGCAAACTTCTGAAGGGTTTTCCTCTCCTTGCTGGAAGCTTCAGGCGGATGCCCCTTGCCTGAAATGAAATTTCTGATATCTGTATACCACGGTTTTCCATCTGGACATCGTGCTGATATCTCAATGACATTTACATGCGTGGGAGCCCATTGCAACCTGACAGCTAAAGGCTGGACCTCCATTGTCTCAGAAATATCCAACATCGAGGCTAGGGTAGCCAAGGCGTCTGCAAAATGATTCTTAGTTCTCGACAGATGAGTAAACGTGATACTTTTGAATTTCTTAGCCAGAGATTCGAGATAGAAATTATATGGGATCAATTTTGATTCTCTTGTCTTCCAATTACCGTTGGTTTGGCAAATTATCAAAATAGAATCTCCAAATACATCTATCTCTCGGATTTTCAAAGCTAAAGCTGCCTCAAGTCCTGCGATACAAGCTTCATACTCTGCCATGTTATTTGTACATTTGAATTGTAATTTGATGGATATCGGGATGTATTCTTTCTTGGGAGATACAAGCACTGCTCCTATTCCTTGTCCTCGATTGTTAACAGCTCCATCAAAGTACATTGTCCATCTGGTACTTGGAATCTCTTCTTCAAGTCCCATGATCTCTTCATCAGGAAACTCAGCCTTCAGAAAAGCATTCTCCTCAACAGGAGCATCAGCTAGCTGCTCAGCAATAGCCCGTCCTTTGATGGATTTCTGAGTGATGTATGTGATGTCAAACTCAGATAACAATAGCAACCATCTGGCTGTTCTTCCAGTAAGAGCGGGTTTCTCGAACAAATACTTCAACGGATCCATCCGTGAGAGCAAAAGTATTTTATTCGACAAAAGGTAATGTCTTAGCCTTTGAGTTGCCCACACCAATGCTAGACACGTCTTTTCCAAAACAGTATATTTGATTTCGTACTCTAGCATTTTCTTGCTAATGTAGTAAATGGGCCTTTCTTTCTTCGATCCTGCATCCTGCTGAGCAAGCATACAACCCATTGCTGTACCCGTGAGGGATAAATACATCAACAATGGTTGACCAGGAATGACTGGGGATAGGACAGGAGGCAAGGACAAACACTGCTTGACCTTTTCAAATGCTTCCTGACATTCTTCATTCCATCTCTTGGAAGAATTCTTTTTCAATAATTTGAAGATGGGTTCACACGTCATAGTTAAATGAGATATGAATCTCCTCAAGTATTGTACCTTGCCAAGGAATCCACGGATCTGCTTTTCTGTCTTTGGTGGCTGCATTTCTTGGATTGCCTTGATCTTCTGAGGATCCACTTCAATTCCTCTTTCACTGACCATGAAACCAAGCAACTTTCCTGATGTAACCCCAAATACACATTTATTTGGGTTCAAACGAAGTTGATACTTTCTGATTCGCTCGAAGAATTTTCTCAAAGCAATTGTATGCTCTGGCCGAGTCTTGCCTTTGACAATCATGTCATCTACATAGACCTCGACTTCCTTATGAATCATGTCATGAAGAAGAGTAGTCGCAGCTCTTTGATAAGTAGCACCAGCATTCTTGAGACCAAACGGCATTACTCGGTAACAGTACGTACCCCATTGAGTAATAAATGCCGTCTTCATCATATCCTCAGGCGCCATCTTGATCTGATTATAGCCTGAAAACCCATCCATGAAGGATAACAGAGCATGTCCAGCAGTGTTGTCTACCAGGATATCGATGTTCGGAAGAGGAAAATCATCTTTTGGGCTCGCCTTATTCAGATCTCTGAAATCAACGCACATCCCGACTTTGCCATCTTTCTTGGGCACAGGAACTATATTTGCAAGCCATTCGGGATATTCCACTACTTCAATGAATTTTACTTCGAGCAGTTTCTTCACCTCATCATGAACCTTTAACTCCCATTCTGTCTTGAGTTTTCGGAGTTTTTGCTTTTTCGGCTTGATACCAGGGATTAGAGGTAATCTGTGTTGGACGATATCTTCGCTCAATCCCGGCATGTCATCGTAAGACCAGGCAAAGACCTCCTTAAACTCTTTTAGCAAGGTGATTAATTCTTCGCGCTCTTCAGGAGATAAAGTTTTGCCAATTCGAATCTCCCGAATTAAGGTTTCATCACCTATATTTACAGTTTCAATTTCTTCTTCGAGTGGTTTTGCTCGGCGAATCTCCTCTTGTTGAATCATGTATTTGATTTCAAGGGGAGTTTCGTCGGCTTTCTCGTTCGAGAGGGAGTCTTGTTTATTATTAATTACTTGATCAGGCTTTGAAGCAGAATTAGAAACAGAATTAGAAATAAAGACAGGATCGTACACAAATGAATCTTTTATTTCTTTTGCGGAATTGATGATTACATCGAATGATTCACCCACAGCGGGCGTTACAGACTCAGAATTCAAATGAAATGACATGTCGACATCAGTATCAACATAGACAGGACTATGTACAAATGAAGAATCAGCGAAAACATCCTCTGACTGAGACTCGACAGGGACTGACTCTTCACCATCTCCGAGAACCACTCCAACTCCTATGGTACCTGCATCAAAAGAAAAGTTAGAAATGACAGCCTTTGGGTTGAACTCAGAAACTGACACATATTTTGAAATGACTGACTCTTTTGAAAGAACTGGGCTATACTGGAGGACTACTCGGGGTATAACCTGTGCGGTCCAATTGTCTAAAGGTCCAGTAGCTGGAGTAATGCAATCTTTGGGGCTCACGAAAGGCACATCTCCTCCAATCATAGCGATGATTGGGGCCTCAACCTGATACAGGGAGTCTAGGAGATGTGGCTCCAAATTTTCCGCCCAATCTGTAGCTGGTTTTTCTGCTATCGCTGTCAAGGCAATCTGCTCACTGTAGAAATCTTCTGATAACTCATCTGTGAAGAAGATCTCTAACCCTGGAAGCCTCTTCCCAGTCTCATCACACCAGGTCTCAGGAAAACCATAGAACGGACAGTCTGCCCCTTCTCTTCTGAATCGGCCGTTCATAACCATGCTGTACGGTCCTGTCAGAAATTCTATACCCCGACGACGGCACTCAGCCCACTTCAACAGATACCTTCTCATTTCTTGAACCTCTTTTTGGGTTGGCTGATATCCTAACCCGAATAAGCCATCAACTGCTTTCAACTGTGGCCACTCAGTTGGGCCCTGCAGATTTCTTCCCAGGCCAGCTCCTGGGACATAACCATATTTTCTCATTATCTTTACTACTTGGGTGTTTGTGCTTGAGAGAAACATTATTTCTTCATTCATTGCTTCCTTAAAGGTGATAGTAGAGACTTCTAATGAAAATCCGGTTAAACTAACATCTCTTGATTTTTCAGTGCTCAATTCAGATGTTATTTGACCAATTTCCGGCTCAGGGTCGCCTCGCACTGTGATCACCCGATTGTTTCGGACGAATTTCAATTTTTGGTGAAGTGTGGAAGGAACGACTCCAACTTTATGAAGCCACGGCCGGCCAAGAAGAAGAAAGAAAGATGTTTTGATGTCAAGAACCTGAAACTCTATCTCGAAAGATTCACCTCCTATTTCGATTTCTGTGGCGAGTGTCCCGATGACATCTCTTCTGGTTCCATCATATGCCAATATCCCCTGTTCCGACGGGATAAAATCGGCTGGCCCAAATCCCAGGGTAGTGGCGGTGCTTAAAGGACATACATTTAAAGCTGACC
Source organism: Tasmannia lanceolata (assembly GCF_043159265.1). NCBI lineage: Eukaryota > Viridiplantae > Streptophyta > Magnoliopsida > Canellales > Winteraceae > Tasmannia > Tasmannia lanceolata. The sequence goes on from NW_027518678.1 coordinate 344,782, forward strand.
CATTATCCACTAATACCTCGGGGATCCTCTTCTTGTTGCACAGTATGGTGATACAGAGAGGTCTTGTGTGATCTCTTCCTTCTGGAGGCAGATCCTCATCAGTAAATGACAACGTTCTAGAAACCCTGGCCATCGCCACGAGATTGACCAACTCATCGGGGGTAATTTCAACTGATACTTGAGAGGCATTTAATTCTCGAAGCACAACCTGTCTGTGTTTCGGTGATGCCATTAGTAAACCCCAGATGGACACATTAGCTTGTGTCTTCTTCAGTTGTTTCAACAAATTTTCTTCCCCTTCATCCACAGTCTGCTTCTGTTTCAGATTCTCTGCAGCTCTTAAAACTTCGGCAGGATTTTCAGCTCTGAGTTCTGCAGGTTTGAAAACACGACCACCTCGTGTGACATGGCGGAGCTCGTCACACTGATCTTCCGGAAGCAACAAGTCTTCTTCTTCCAATCTTAAAACATAAGGGATCTTTTCTTTCATCTCTTCCTCCTCTTCACTCCCGAGGACATAAGAACAAGAACACTCAGAGGATCCTGTTAATCCTTCATCTAGAGCGGACAGTATGTAAGGTTTCTTGTTTTCGGTCGCTTCATCTTCATCATCCCATCTCAAAACATACGGTCTATCAGAAATAACCGCACAAATACGGGAGTCATCTAAGAGGATTTCTTCAGTGAAAATGGCATACACGTTCGGGGGAGGGACTGCATGTGTAGGTAATGGATTTCGAGTGACGTTAGGCGCTTCAACGGCAAGATCCTTTGCGTCTATCATGTCTTGGATCTTGTGTCTTAAAGCCATGCATTTGTCAGTCAAATGCCCTGAATTCTGATGATAATCGCAGTACTGGTCCTTCCTCCAATACTTGGGCAAAGGGTTGGGAAGCTCTCTGGGTTCCAACAGAGTAATCTTTTTATCTCTCAGTAACTTCTTCAAAGCCACTGATAATGAGTAAGGGAGGGGGTCGAACTGACGAAAAACCCTCTTTTCCATCGGCCTTCTGACCTCGGTCACTGCTCTTGATTGCGGTCGGTCATAACCCGGTGGTCTGGCATAACTGGGAGGCCTGGCATAGTTAACATTGTGCACCTCCTTCGGTGCCACAATAGGTCTTTTTCCTTCTCTCACATCAGACGAAGGTCTTGATCTTAGTCCCTTGGACAAAGCATCCTCGATTTGAGTTCCGGTTTTGATTAGAAAATCAAAATCAATGAAGTACTGGATTGCCATGTGGTGATAATATTGAGATGATAAGTTTTTCATAACAATCTTGATCTGCTCTGAGTCAGGCAAACGGTGAGTCATCTGCGCTGCCTTTCGCCTCCATCGGCGAATGAATGACGTGAAGGTCTCATTGTGACCTTGCTTCAATGCCTTCAAGTCTCTCTTAGTTACATCTATCCCTTCTTCCATGGAAAACTGCTCGACGAATCGATTTGCAACATCTTCCAAGGTTCTGATCTCTTCGGTTTTCAAGCTCAAAAACCATTTCTTTGCTGTTCCAGTAAGAGATCTAGGGAAAAGAAGAGCAATCTGCTCTGGAGTCAGCCCATGCTGCTGTAAGAGAGGAATAAGGGCTTTCAGATGACTCTTGGGACATCTTGTCCCATCATACTTATCATGATCCGGCATCTTGAAATTAGGAGGTAGCACGATTCCCGGTATTATCATAAACTCAGCCATATTTAATTTTTTCGGACCCTGCATTTTCATGTTCTCCATCTCCTGGGCCATCTTATCCAACCTATCGACTATTCCCTTGCCTTTATCCAGATGGGGAAGACAGTTCTCTTCTTCATACTGTTCGTCATCAGAATTGTCATAGACTGGCAACACAGTAGGTTGAGCCATCGCAGGAGGTGGGCGAGGCATGATTGGGGTTTGCTGAGGTGCAGGATTTTTGGAAGTAGATTCTCTGTCACTTTTCAACTTGGCCATCTCCTCATTGAGGGTATTCAGTTGTAACAGGATAGCTTTCATCATCTCATTGGTGTCCATACCATTTTGCCCATTCTCTGCCATTGTTTCAGGGGTTGGTTGGACTGGTGAAAGTATTTCTTGAAAATTCAAGGAAGGTGATAGAGGAGAAGTAAAAGAAAAGGGTGACAAGGATTGTCGGCTCAGCCTGGAATCAGATGTCTGACGGGACCAGGTTGGTTTTGAAATTCGGGATTTCCTAGAAGCAATGATTACTTACTCGGGAATCCTGAAATGGAAGTATAATCACTAGATTAAAGCATTGATAATCGAGATAATATACTTTGGTTCAATAAGATAAGATAAAGCAAAAAAACAAATTTCATTGATGATGTTCGAACGATTTACAAAGATAAAAACAGGTAAAATAAAAGATATGATGCCATGACAAATGAAACTCTGAATAAACAGATGTTCATGACAAAAGATAGATGAAAATTCTCAATCATCTCTTTCCTCTAATCTGGCCCTTTTAAGCTGACGATTTTCAATTTCCTCAATCAACCACTGATAATAACCCGGGGACACTCCAGCATGTATTCCTCCTCCAGGTGTTGTTGCTCCAATTGTCCCCCTAGGAGTCTTATCTCGAATACTATGCAAAAGATCTTCAGATTTACGCACCAAATCTTCACAAATGCTTTTGGTAAGATGACAATTAAACTTTTCAAAGGGAAGGACTGGTGTCAGACGATAATACTCTGATTTAAAACCCAAACAAGGACATTCAGTCTGGAGTCCTCCGTATTGACGGAAGATACGATCTGGGAGATAGAAAGAAGTTTTCTCTAAACCCAGAAACTGAACACCCCTACTGGCTCTGGTCTTGATTATTCCCCAATGACTCAGGAAGAACCTCCAAGTAATTTGGTCGTCTTGACGGGAACTTAACCAATCAGTCCATTCCGATTTGGTAAATTTGAAGGTCTTGTGCTCCCATGACCTATGCTTGGATAAAATGATTTCATGGTGTGTCGAAGGTATGAGAATTCGAAGTTTCAAGCAGAGCCAGACGTATAAAAGAACTGGAGAACCCTTGAAAGAAGTAGAAACTTTATTGGCAATATCGTCCAATCCATTAAGGGTTTCAGCGAGAATAGTTGGCACTGGATCACTTCCTCTAGAAATTTGATCAACAAAGTCTAGAAGTGCAGGGGAAGTGTTGTCACCCTGGTGAAAAAGGAGCCACCTGGCATAAACACAAAGGACTAGAGCATGAATGCGACTGGTTTGATGCTCCCGAGTGCACTTCCCCAGATCAAAAAATACTTTAACCATTTGAGGAATTGACAAGCCCTTATCATTTAAAAAGAAACTGACAGGGTTAGGCGACGCAGGAAACAATTTCTTGAAACTAGTATTGTATCCCAATTTAGATTCAAGCCTGACTAGGGGACCTTTGCAATCATAGCCTAACAAATGATACGAGTCCTCAATGATTGGACACATTTCTTGCTTGCCAAAGCGAAATACGTGAAGATCGGGTTGCCAAAAATCGACGGCTGCATTGAGGAAATTCCAATCAATTTTGATGTAGGGTAAGCTTTGGAGTGCAACAAGGTTATGACCAGCAAGGTTTTCTACATAACGATATCCTCTTTCATCATTCAACCACTTCTTCAATTTATCATTAGACATGATGATTCACCTGATAATCAAAGGAAATAAATAGGATAAGAATAGGGTCAACCCTAAACGCTAAGTTGCGAAAAGAAAGGTATTGACAAATAATCATATACTCAAAGGATACAGGTAGGATATGAACAGGATCAAACTCTTCCATCAATGATCTCGATATGATACAAGGGTGAAAAGATATGGATCAAACAGTTAGTCAAAAGATGATAGATCATGGCCATAATAATGACAAAGTATGGTCAAGGACTAGATCTAAAATCTGCATGATGGATGGATATATATTTGATCAATCTTAGACTAGAAGCTCCTACTAAAGAGTAGGTTCTGGTCTAAAAATCAAGGAATGCAAGGATGGAATTTATCATTGATGGAACAAAATATAGACCGTGGCCATAAGAGTGTCAACATAGAAGCCACTGACCAGGTCCAAATTTTGAAAAATGAATTGATATCAAAGGTAAAATTTAGACCAAGAATCCTCACAAAATGAGTAGGTTCGAGTCTAAGGATCAAATTTTACCATCGATGGATCAAAAGATAAACCATAGCCAAAAGAGTGACAAAGAAAGAGTCACAGGCTAGGTCTAAATCTGAAAACTAGATTGATATAATCGATTTGAATTAGATAGGGAAACCTCTTTAAATATGAAGGCCTTAATCTAATAATCAAAATATAGATATATATACATATATACATATATATCCTAACCAGGGGCACCAGCCCTAATTCTAATCAAGTGAAGTCGAGAGAGTCTCGACTTATGACATACATGTGAGTGTACTAGGACTGCGTCTGTAGCCACATAAAGTGAGCTACCCTAGTCTAAAAATAGGATAAGGTCCCTAACTCTAGGCTCCACATGTGTAAGCAACACATATGTTCGTCCATAAATGCAAACAAAAGGACCATGCAATATATAGAGAGAATAATGTCGCGAGGTCCACCTGGCCGGGTGCATAGTTACTTGTATGTTGTGACTATCGCCCAGCATACGAACTATGTCCGTTTTACACACAAGGTGTCCAGGTGTTGAGATACTACTGGTGCGGTGGCACTAGAAGGCGGGTATAGCCCTCACGGCTCCTACTCATAGTATCTCTCCGAGAGTAACCTGATAGTAGATCCACACAACATAAAAGTAACCACAAAACAGATAATATATGCAAGGGATGAAAGTGAGTGTGTGAGCCCTTGTTTTATTTTGTATCTATTTGGTGCCCCTGGCATTCTAACGGAAAAGGTTCCCATTTAAAATGATTTTAGCTCAAATGTCTTCAAAATTAATAAAAAATGGCATTTTAACAGAGTTAGACAATATCTCGAAAGAGAAGATCCCCAGCAGAGTCGCCAGCCTGTGGACCCCGATCTGAGAGAGGTGGCGGTGGGAGACGAATCCCCCACACGCTAACCGGTCTCAGGATCATCCATGTGAATGGAGAGCTCTACCAAGGAACTCTCGAAAGAAGTGCCTCTCACAGCATGAGTGGCGATACAAAGGGAGATACCTCTCGATTCGGGGACTAGCCCAGATTCGAGGCGTACCTTAAACAAAGAAGAGTCGCCATCCAAGGAAAATGGTCCAAGGATCCCATACTATGCTCTGTTGCAACGGATAACCAGAGATAAAAAGGAGGGTTCGTGCCTGGTTACGAATTCGGAAGGTCTAAAGAGCACCTCATCCGCCCAAGTGCAAGCACCTGGTCTCTTATGCCATTTACTTAATAATTTCGAAGAGTTTTGGGCAAAAGTCACATGAAATGGGAACGGATATCTCCGAGAAGACGTCTATCAAATCATGCATGTCTCGGAGATGAATAATACGCACATGCACAAAATAAATGAAAGATGTGTCACCTAAGCAAAACTAGGTTATAAGTGACATGCCTAATGGGTGTCTAAGTTCTGGTGTACAAACACATGCATATTACAGCAAAAGGTATAGGATCTGTACGTAAAAGTAAGAAAACACAACAAAACACACAGCACAAATAAACTCTATACACAACAAGACAAGACAAATCCTAAAACTCTAATGCAGGACTTGACTCGGACCAAGATGGCCGTCCATCCCAGCTGCTCTACGTATCCCGGCCTCGGGAAGAATCGGAGTCAACGTAGTTCGATGCCCTATTCTAAACTACGATGCCTAACCATCTAGAACCGCTATCCTAGACTCGATTCCACTAGACTCGACTGATTTTTAAAGCTTTTTGCACAATTGTTTAAGTTCAAGTGAATTGTGATTTTTAGGACTCTCTATATGCCCTAACTAATGCAAGTTGATTAGCCTTAAGCTAATGCAGGTGGGCCCTACATCCTATGTGTATCTAGGCCATGCAACCTAATGAAAACCAGGGACTGGCTATATGCTTCCTAGTCTAGCCATCGGTTCGACTAAATGTCTAACCGATCGACTGGAGGCCTCCTAACTCTAGGGACACTCACGCGACAGGACACACCATATCAATACAAGTCAAGACCGACTCCTAACTCTAAAATACCCTAAATATCTAGAACAGACTCTTAACTCTAGGGGAAGATCTTTTTGAAAAGGTTTTGAAGTTTTTTATGTTTTTGGGAATATTTGAAATGTTTACTTTTAAAGGTTTGGCTGGACTTGGGATGTGGATCCCAAGCTGCACTACGTACCTCGTGGAAGAGGATCAAGCCAACGTAGTTCGGAACAGATTTCCTAACTACTCTCCTAATGACTCAAGGTTTTTGAGATTTTCGATTTTTCAGATGTTTTTGATGTTTTTGACATTTCTAAATATTTTTGTGAGATGTTTTTGGATTTTTAAGTATTTGTGAAATGTTTTTTTGGATTTTTAAGTATTTTTGAAATGTTTTTGGATTTTTGGAATTTTTGACACAAGAGGAACAAAATCCTATCATCATAAGGGCAGGACTGACTCCTGAAATCCCGCAAAGGTCGGACAGCATCCTATACTTTGCGGGGGGGGGGGGGAAGAACAGAATAACAAATCTGCAAGGGTTGGACAGCATCCTATACCTTGCAGGAGCGGATAGAAAGACACGATATGATGAGGGGTTGGATGGAATCCTAACCCCTATGATGATAGGACTGACTCTTGAAAGATTGACTCTCTAGCTAAGGACAGACTCCTATGCTAAAGGATTGACTCTCAAACTGGTGACTCTAAGAGAGGGGATGACATATAGACAAAGCATGTCTTCTAGAGAAAAGGGGAGACAAGGAGGAGTACTAATGAGACTAGGCAAGTCTTCTAAACACAGAGATGGGCTCCATTGCCCTTGCAATGATAATAAAGGTGTGGACAACTACCAGGCCAAGTTGGTCTTCAACTAAGAAAGGAGTTTCTAACGATGAGGCTGAGCAAGCCTCCTACGTGCGACTCCCTAACGAGACAAAGCCTATCTCTTAAAGGGGATGACTTTCTCTGCACGAGACATAGCTTGTCTTCTAAAAGAGGGCGCTAGATGATCTTTTCATCGCCCTTGCAATGATAAGGCTCCTAATGTACAAGGGACACACAAATGAAAGACTGGTCAAGTCTTTTCAAAAGAAGAGGGGAATGCTGCTTGGACTGAGCAAGTCCCCTAATGATGGGCTTAGGCTAGCGCCTTCATCGCCCTTTACAATGATAGGAGATTCTAGCATCTAAAGAAATTTAACAAAAATCTAAAAAGACTGTGTTAGTCTATCAAAGAGAGAAGAAAAGGCTACCAGATAGTTGTAAATTTCATTCTATTCTTATAAAAATAAATCAAATGTTAATCAAAGAAGAATTTTCAAGAACATAGCAATCATAAGATGGTAAACAACATTAATTAGTCCAGACCAGCCGCTGGATAGCCTAATAAAGTAAAAAATAAACAATAGCAAACACTTCTATTCCCAACCACACACATCACCCCAATATGGGGATGAAATCAGATGATGCTAAAGTAATCATCTGATATCATAATACACATGATAATATTTCCACATCCCGCCTTGAAATCAGACAGTACTCATGTCGATAATATCGAATAGAGTAGTCATCTGATCTCCTTCTTCCTATTTAAACAATTTATTTAAATAAAAACATCTAAAAATGGGCTTAGGCTAGCGCCTTCATCGCCTCTGCGATGATAGACAAAGTGTAATCATTTAAAATCATAGAACACTAATTATTAAATCCATTTGTAACCAAAGCCAAAACCAAAAGAAAATACACCTACTTGAAATCCAATTATGCATCAGATATCTTTCAATTGAGGAAGAGAGTTGGTAAAAGAATTCCATAGTGAATTCAATCATTGGCAACACCTTATGTTGTTCTCTTCCAATGATGACTCTACCACCTTATGTTGTTCTCTTCCAATGATGACTCTACAAATCAAGTTTTGCTATGCATGTAGGAATTTTTGGGTTCACAATATGAAAGACACAAGATGAAAATGCATTCAGATAGTGAATATTACAAAGACTAAAAATGTGTTGCCTGAGGAAGTGAAGTGCTTCTTTATATATGATACAATTAACTTATAAAGTATGGCTTCAATAGAATACTCCCATTTGGAATATAGGTAAAATGAGAACGCAAGATTTGATGCAAACAATGGGAAAGGCTATGAATATTTGCAAAGCCATGTTCTCATGATGAAACAAATTCAACCCTTTTCTTTATAACTGAAATGGTAAATGAATAGAAATTCAATCACAATATTACCATCATAAGTGAGTTGTCTAGGTTCAAATTTCAAGACTTAAAGGTAATCTAGAGTTAAAAAAAAAAAAAAACAAAAAAAAAAAAATGAGCTAACTCATGGATTGAAATATGCCAAAACTGGGAGTATATCCGTGGGCTAAAATGTGCAAAACAGACCGGGACTAAATCATGTTCTTGAGCCATACAAAACAGGAGTTGAATCATGTATATGAGCCATACAAAACAGTGGCTGATTCAGAATATATGCATGAATAAATGTGAAATTCTGAGACATAAACCAAACTTGAGACCAGATTTTTCTCAAGAAATAAACACTCAAAGCTTATACATTTGCATACTAATATCTTGAATAGTGAACACAGGTTGGGGAATTGAATTAAAATCTCATATTCTTATATTACTACACTCACACCTTATTACATTCACAGCTCTACAATCAAAGATTCCAGGTTAATTGAAACATCAAATGATTTTTTTTTTAACACATTATACTAAATCAGGCGTCAGAACTAAATTCCAGAACAGGGACAATATTAACATTCTACTACACTTCAAGGATTCAAAACTATCATTCACATACCTACAATACAGAACCTAACATTACAGCACAGAACCTATCACTTTCCTATATCAAAAATTCATTTTAAACAAAACACTTCCATAAAAAATGATATTCCAGCTCTTTCTAACATATGTTTAGTGATTACTCTCTGAACTACATAGAATCTCATACTAAAATTCAAATCCAAAATTAATGAATGGATTTACTACGTACACAACTTCCTCTGTAGATTATCAAGATGAAATCCTTATAGCATAAGTCTACAGAACTCACTCAAAGAAAACAATAACCTTATAAAACTATTGAAGGAAACAAGTATGAAATTGAAGGAATTTTTTTTTACAAATCATTCCCCAGACTATCACTTAAGCATAATTTATCAAACATAAAAAAAATCACAAGTAAACATTCAATTAGCTAAACATTAACAAGATCATAATCACAATCAAAATATAAAAAATAAAGACCTATCTTGAAGTGAATTCCTCTTTGGATCTTAAATCCTCGCTCCTTATGTATGAAAGAGATCAATTGAAGCTAGGAGGAGATGATTTCTGATCGGAGAAGATTGCCGGAATATGAGCGAGATCTGTTTTCTCTCACTAGAAAACCGAGAGCTTCTCTCTCTAGAAAATGAATTTTTCTCTGATTTCTCTCTCTTTGATGAAGATCCGGTGATGATGAAGGTAAAAATCAGAATTCCGGTAGATCTGGCCGGAGCAGATCGGAGAAGACGAAGATCGGAGCTGGCCGGAGCATGAGCCGGAGCAGATCAGAGAAGAAGAAGGGAGAGCTAGGGTTTAAAAGATGAGAAAAGATGAAAACAAACGGATCTAGTGTTTATTCAAGGAAGAAATCAAAATTCGAAGAAGATCAGCGATGGACCGGAGCTCGGTCGGAGGTTGACCGGAGACTCACCGGAGAAGAAAGGGATTTGGGAAAAAAAATCTCTCTTTCTCTGCCAATTTTCTTCTTTTCTCTGAAGCTTAAATCCTTTACCGGAACTTCGGCCAACAGGCCGGAGAAGATGATAGCCGGAATTTGGCTAGAGCTAAGCCGGAGAAAATAATCGGAGGAAGGATTTTGGGATTTTCTCTCGTTCTTTCTCTTCTCTTGATCTAGAAAATGAAATTCTCTCCCTCATTTTACACGAATTTTTTTTTATATAAGAAAAGGATGGGGCGGATATTGGCACTCCAAGCTGATATCTGCACAAATGTGTGATTTTAACAGGCTATTTCACCCCCCTATCGCTTGATAAATGCACCAACTTGCTCTGTCTTTTAGTGCAATTTCTTGGCGAAAATTTCTGAGATTTTGCAGGGAGATTCCTGAGATTCTAAGGCTTCTAACAATGTATTCATGGATATTTGGGGTCTTTGGATAACTTTCATTTTACCCTAAAATACCAGGTTTTTATGGTAAAATGAAAAACTAGTGGGCCACCCCCTCATTTGCACTACACACACTATTTCGGTCCATTTACTAGGCAAACGAGCTCCGATCTTGATGAAATTTTGCAGGGGGTTAGAAGAGACCCTCATCTAGCCCAGGGTGAAGTTTGGGACCCTAATGCTGAGATTCGGATGAATTTGGCACGAGCCGGGAAGGTTTAGGGCTTAGTCAAAATGGGGTGTCTACACACCCCAATATGGGGATGAAATCAGATGATGCTAAAGTAATCATCTGATATCATAATACACATGATAATATTTCCATATCCCTCCTTGAAATCAGACAGTACTCATGTCGATAATATCGAATAGAGTAGTCATCTGATTTCCTTCTTCCTATTAAACAATTTATTTAAATAAAAAAAATGAGTATAATAAACTTTGAGATAATCTCACCTAAACAAATCCATTTATTATCGTCTTCGAACCCTAACTCAAAGCTTGATATGAAAGAGAAGTATTAAATTTCCAACAGATTATAGAAACACATTAAATACTATTTTCAATTTGTACAAATTTATACATAACAGGGCATCAACTTGTGCAGATTCAAATGTAAAAACTGTGAGAGCGAAATATAAGCAGATTTGTGCCAACAGTGGGGCCAAAATGTGGACAGATTTTGTATTAAAACTGGACTAAGACGGATTAAACTATAAAAAAAAAACTGGGGCTGAAACGAACTGAACTATGCTCAAAACAGGGCTGATTTGGTGAACAAACAAGGGCTGATTGCTGGGTTGATCTTGCACACAAACAAAGGTAAGTTCATGGGTTGATCTTATACATAAACAAGGGCTGTATTACGGTGTAATAACAAGGCTGAAACAATAGAAAAAATTGTTGCACAGTGGGGATTGAAGCAGGAAAACCATCATTGAATTAAGAGGAGATAATGAAAATACTATTATGCTCCCTATCCTGCACCATTCAAAGATACAAATTCAAGTAAAAATCTGTGTACTTAGATCAAAAACCAAGTCCTTATGACTTGATAAGCATATCAAGACAAGCTTTTTTTTTTTTTTTTACTTTAACAACTCAGACAATATCATAATTCAGCTATCATGTCAGATAATATCATTAGAACTCATTTTTCTAAATAAAGAAAATAAGCTAAACATGTGACCATTAAATCAATAGAACTGACTTACATAACATATATATATATAAGACATGACTGCTGTTTTTTAGATCACAGGAACTTAAAAGATCAAGCATGCAATAGATTTTAAGTGCAAATGATAACCCAGGCTTATAGCAGATATCCTAACTTTCAAATAAACCCATCCACTGATTTAACTGAAGCAGAGAAGACCATTGTACTAACACAAGGAACTTCAAATGCAGAAACAGATCAAGTTTTCAATTCAGAGACAATAAAAGCTAAATTTGAATCTTCTTTCAAGACTTTTCAAAGGAAAGGAGATAATAGAAGCATGCATGTATAGAAATTCCAACAACAAATTGAAATAACCAGTAATCCATTAGGTTTTAATGAAAATTAAGGATGATAAACATTAAAGACAAACCTGCTGAAAGTATTGATGACTATGAGAGGTAGATCTATTGAATATCCGACAAATCAACTGGAGAGGAAGGCTTTTCCTCTCTAGTTTCTCTAATCACTGCAATTCCCCTTCTCTTTTCCCTCGTTAATTCTCTTCAATTTGATTATTACAGAATAATGATCCACCACAAAAATCGTGTAATCCTCCGAGGAAAAATGAAGAAATAGGGTTTAGAAGCTAAGGGAAAAGGTTAGGGTTGCTAATGGAGATGAAATAGCGATGGATCTAAGATTCAAAAGCTTAGCTAAGGTTTCATTCAAGAGGATAAGAGAAACAGTGAGAATAAGAAAGAAAAATCAGAAAAGTCTACCTACCGGAGAATGATCGAAAAAAAATGGCCGAAATTACGGTTTGAGGTGGAAAAAAAATTTTTGGGGGATATCTCTCTTTCTTTTGGTTTGAACTAGTAAACAAAATGAAAAGCTTATTGAAAACTTGCAGAAGGTAAGAGATGATCTGATTCCGGCCAGAATCTCCTCGGATCGACGATCTTGTCGGAGTTTGGATGAGATCCGATTGGAAAAAGACAAAAATAGAGAGAGAAACTGAAGGAAATGCTTCTGACGATGACCGGCCGGAGCTAGGGTGTTGCCGGAGAAGATGAAGAGAGGGTTAATCGAAAAAAAATGAAGAAGAACTCACAAGATCTTGCCCGAGTTCCTGTAGATCTGGCTGACCGAAGCTTGGAGAGATTGAGAGAGATAGTCAGCCGGAACGTGGAGATCTGCCGTATTTCATGAGGATCGGCCGGATTTTACGCTCGCTGGAGGAGGTGGATTGGCCGGAGAAGAGGAGATCGGAGAAGGAGAAGGGAGTTGGGTTTTCGCACAGATCTCGCCCTCTCTCTGCGATTTTTCAATTTTTTTTTCCTTTTCTTTTCAAATGAGGCTAAAAATGCTATTTATAAGAAAATTTGGCAATTGATATTTGCACTACCACTTGATGGGCGCACAAATGCGCGATTCCAACTGGCTAATTCAACCCCTTACTGCTTGATAACTGCACTAACTTGCCTTGTCTTTTGTGCAATTTCTTGGCGGATTTTTCTGGAATTTTGCCGGGACATTTCTAGGGCTTTAAGGCTTCTAAAAATGTATTCATGGGCACTTAGGGTCTTTGGATGACTAGAATCTTCCTTCAAATACACGGATTTTGGGGTAAAATGAAAAACCTAGTGGGCCACCCCCTCATTTGCACTACACACTCTATTTCGGTCCATTTACTAGGCAAACGAGCTCCAATCTCGATGAAAATTTGCAGGGGGTTAGAAAAGACCCTCATCCAGCCTAGGGTGAAGCTTGGGGACCCTAATGCTGAGATTCGGATGAATTTGGCATGAGCCGGGAAGGTTTAGGGCTTAGTCAAAATGGGGTGTCTACAAAAGGCTATGCGGAGAAATTAGTTGGAAGATTTGGGATGAATCAAAGTAAAAGATCCTCTACTCCTCTTGATTCCAACATAAAGATAAGGCGGGGAGAAGGCAAGCTTCTTCCGGATGCACGGCTATATCGTGCTCTTGTGGGTAGTCTCATCTACTTGACTATCACAAGACCGGACATTTCTTTTTCCGTTGGGCTTGTTAGTCGCTATATGCAAGCGCCACGGAAACCACACTTGGAAGCGGCAAAGAGAATTTTGAAGTATGTGAATTCTACCCTTGAGTTTGGGTTGCTTTACAAGAAAGGGGTTGATTTTGTGTTGAATGGATTTACCGATGCCGACTATGGAGGGGACTTGGATGACCGGAGATCTACTTCCGGTTATGTGTTTTTGTGTGGATCGGCGGGTGTTTCTTGGTGTAGTAAGAAACAAGACTCGGTGTCTCTTTCAACAACGGAAGCGGAATATAAGGCCGCCGCTCTTGCGTCTCAAGAATGTGTTTGGTTGCGGCGGTTGATTGAAGATGTCCATTTACCTATCCACAAGGCGACGACTATTCTTGGTGACAACCAAAGTGCGCTCAAACTTGCCACAAATCCGGTTTGTCATGCAAGAACAAAGCATATTGAGATCGAGCATCATTTCATTCGTGAAAAGGTGTTAGATGGTACAATTGGTATAGCGGAAGTGAGGAGCAAAGAGAATATTGCCGACATCTTTACTAAGTCACTTTCCAAAGGACCATTTCAGCTACTCCGGGATAAGCTTCGAGTAGTTTCCAAAAAATTACTTTAAGGGGGAGTGTTAAATTTTAAAGTGTATTTTTTGGGTAGCTTTATTTTATTTTTTATTTTGAGTGTTGTAGTGAGGGCAAATATGTACTTTTGTGTCCATGGGCATGTTGGTCTTTTTGCCTACCTATTTCAAATTCAAACCTTTACTTGGAACTCCAAACCCACTACTTCCCTTGCATTAAAGTCCCCACTTTCTCATACCCACTATCTCCTACCTAAGTTATCTTCTCTTTACTTTCCTTGACCAAGCAAAATTCTCATTTACTTCACTTTTGTAGAGATTCTCCACTACCTAGACCTCTATTGCAGCTCCATTGAAGCGCTCTTGTGTGCAAGCTTTCCTCTTGAAGCTTTCTTCTTTTTGTGTTCTTTATCTTGTATGTTTTGTTGTTCTCTCATATATTGAAGCACATTTTTTTTTGGGCATTGTTCTTCTTCTACTTTGGTTGTTGTTCTTGGGCTAGTGTAAACTTTGGTTTCACTATTTGAGAAGAGGATTTTCCGGTGTTGTGAAACCCGTCTTTCTCTATAAATTTGGCTCTGCAGTTGCAAGAACTGAGTGAGTAATAAAACAGACATTTCAGCATCCTACATAACTACAGACTTTTTTTTCCCTTTCTGGGCCACCATAAAATGAGTATAGTTCCATTATCATCACCCTTCACCATCCAAACAAAACTTCACTGGGAAATAAAGAAGGCCTCTCCAAGAAAAGCAAGCTGTCAAACAAAGATTAGAGGACCTCATAAAGCAAGTAGGCATAGATTTCTTTGCGCCAAAGAGAAATTTTTTGTTGTACTTTTTTTTTTCTTTTTTTGTCACCATAATTACTAGGTATAGTTCCATTCTCACCCTTCACCATTCAAAGAAAACTTCTTTGAAAATAAAGGACTCTAAAATTAAAGGAAGCTGTTCAACAAAGATTAGAGGACCTGACAAAGCAAGTAATTCTTACAGCCAAAGTGCAGAGAGAGGCTAAACTAGATGGAAGTGTGTGTCACAAACTTGGGGCAGCTGACTTGTACCAAGTTTACCAACTAAAAAATAAATGTGGAGAAAGTTAAGAGGTAAACCGGGGAAGCAACTCAGCAAGGGCCAGGAACTTCCTACTACACGTTATGGCAGTAAAAAGCAAGTGGAGTGAATAAATTTCCCAAAGTGGTACATAAGGTGACGAGCGTAACAGGACAACAATTCTAAGCATGTCTATAATATAGAATAGAAACAAGCCAACTTCAACCCACGACGCCTCACTATTGACGAAACAAATGAAAACAATAGATGAATGAAAAGGTGTACAGGAGGTTATGATAAGCAATACAAAGGACAAAACGAGACAAGTGTTTTTTTTTTTTTTTTTTTTTGAGGGCACTATGGGTTATGATTAGCAATACAAAGGAGAAAACCAACTCCCTCAGAACTATTTGTGGATTTCAACATCATATTCAGACAAGGCTGAAACTAATGTGATGTTCAACTTCTCATTTCGTGCGAACCTAAAGTTTAAGAGTCATTTTCTTGAAACTTGGGAGCAATAAAAGGTTTCTAACTCAGTTTCATAGTAAGATATATTCCCACAATGAAACAACAGTACATAATAATCATTTGGCAACTAGAAAATTCAAAAAGATCCATAGCTTTTAAAAAATAGTCACCAATAGAGATCAGCTCATTGAATGGAAATGCCAACAATAAAACATGTCCAATATTCTCATAAAGAATTAAATTAATGGGTAAGATGATGATTGGATCACATCATCATTTCAACAATGAAGCGAATTTGACAAACGATGGCAAGAGAGCAATGAAAATCCCAGAATTAAATATTATGAAAATATACAAAGAGCATAGAGGAAAATAGGGAGAAGAGTGACAAAAAAGAATCAGTGGCGTCCCCCGGTGATGATTAAGATTTCAAGAGCTGAGAGGATCACATCATTATTTCAAAAATAAAAAATGTCATCAATGGAAATCAGGGATACATATCAAGTCGCATTGATAAACGACCACTCTAAACAACCACCTGAGGGGAAAATGATGCATGGATGTACGAGGAGATGTGATAGGAAAGAAAGGGTGGACAGAAAGATTCAAAAAATAAAAATACAAGGAATATGGGTAGGCTAATGAAAGAATATGATGGATCCGTATCTGTGATGTCGCAACGGGCGTAAAGTTGTCCTGTTGCAGTGGTCTCTAAGAGAGAGAAGAGAGATAGCTAGAGTAGAGATGAAAATGGGCTGAAATTAGTTAATACAATGAAAATAAAGCAATGGAGGATCAAGGTCAAGATCATGAGGGGAGTAATCGAAGTAGAAGAGGGTAACAATTTATAAGCCCACCTGAGGGAGAACAATTTACATGCCCAATAGAGAGGGGAATGGTTTATGAACCCAATTGAAGGGGGTGAGAAAAGTTAAGAGCAGGGCAGAAAAGGATGCACGGATGTAAGAGGGGAAAAGAATTGAAAGGAAACAAAGGAGCAAGTGGGAGAGAGGGAAGCGAAAATGTAAGGGAGAAAGAGTAGAAGAGAAGAGGACAAAGAACGGGACAATGAGATAAAAAGAGATGGAGGAAAAGGGGAAAGATGATAGAATTTGGGGGGGGGGGGGGGGGGGGATGGGGATGTTAGGTAAGTAGGTCATGGTAAAAGGTTAAAAAACATATGTTGGTGTGGATATCCTCACATCTAGGCTAAATACAAATAACACATGTCCAATATTCTCATAAAGAATTAAATCTAATGGGTAAGATGATGATTGGATCACTTCATCATTTCAAGAATGAAGCGAATTTGACAAACGATTGCAAGAGAGCAATGAAAATCCAAGAATTAAATATTATGAAAATATACAAAGAGCATTGAGGAAAATAGGGAGAAGAATGACAAAAAAGAATCAGTTAAGATTTCAAGAGCTGAGAGGATCATGTCATTATTTCAAAAATAAAAAATGTCATCAATGGAAATCAGGCATACATATCAAGTCTCACTGATAGACAACCACTCTAAAAATAAATAGAAGGAAAACATCACAACATCGTTATTTTAAACCTCTTCAGTTCAAGTCTCCATACGCTTTTCCGCATGGATTACCACGGAAGAACTAAAATTCTCTCTGTGTCATCCTCGTAGAGAAACAAAGTTAACAGTTATTTATAGTGTTAAGAAAGTCAAGTGAACTCAGAAATATCACTATATTGTCTTCAAATCAAAAGTCAATCAATAACAAGATAAAACTGAATAAATCCACATGGGGCCCAATAATGCCCATGTGCCACATGCGGGGCCAACTGCGTGGTTGTTAGGGAAGAGCCTAACATCCACTGTACTTTTCTGCAGTCGAATGGTAAACCCTTCCGTGTTTTTTAATGGTATCCACATGGTAAACCCCTATAATACATGAGCCACGGAAAAAAGATGGCACAATCATAAGACAATCCTACATGTCTATCTGATGGATTGAAATGAAAGACAAAGAAAAAAGATAAGTAGTCTAGGTCCAAGAGACAAAATTCCAATGACCTAAATATTGGTACCTTGATGAGTTTAATGCAGGTACTCGGCCCATGTTCCTTTCTTGGGTTGGGAAGAGTACCTGATGAGTTTCTATATTTTAGTGTGGGTTGAGTTTAGCTAGAGCCTATGAAATTGGTGCAAACCTAGGGTTCACAAGTTCCTTGGAGAACTTGTAGGAGCATAAAGGGTCTAAATTTCAATTAAATTTAGTGCTTTTTTTTTTTTTGAATGGTTAATGCTTTTTTTATTTTTCCTAATTGTATTTCTTTTTTTTAAATTTAGAGCCTTTTACTTTATCAATTAAAGTTAGTGTTACCAATCCCAAATCAGATTAGATGTAAGGCTTTAAGTGGTTCAGTGGTTGTTGAGATCCAATATACAATTAGGAATTCTAAGCCACTGATGTAGTTATTCATCTCAAGACTTTTCTCGTGTTTGCAATTTGCTGTTGGGTTCTTGACTGCAGTCCTGTTGTGCCTCTAGTCTGTACAATGACTACAGAAAATAGAGCTTTCTTGAAATAAACAGCCCTATAAAGCTGTACTTTGTTAGTACAATGATGTAAACAGTATGATGCATTATAAATAGATATCCCTCTGAAACTTGCGTAGAATTGTACAATTTCTGTTATATGGCACTATAACAGAACAACAGAGAAACACAAGCTAGTTCAGTAGAGTTTAGAGCGATATGCATAAAAAAATATAATGTAATGTTTATTGAGCAAATATAAGTAGCAAAGCTAGTTCAGTAGAGTTTAGAGCGATATGCATAAAAAAATATAATGTAATGTATATTGAGCAAATATAAGTAGCATTGGGATGAGGGGCAACAACTATGAATGAATACCAAAACGGGCACAACAATATGAGAGAATGGGATATTTTGGTAAGTTAAGAAAATTACAAGGGCACAACAACGATGACTCTCCTACAAAGGTTCCTTTGCTTTAAAATTCTCGTCTTCTCATTTCATTCAAATACAAGAACTTAAATACAAGCACAAAGAGAGTGCCACATCAACAGCCCATTAACCCACAAACTCTACCCACTAACATGACACATAATAAAACTAACATCCACAATCCTATATAAATTACTACTTGATAACTACTTCGCAACTATAGCACATACACCATAGAGTGGGTTGTTACAAAGAGAGTGCCACATCAACAGCCCAAATAAGAATATCTTATCACAAAATCAGAAGTCAAATTAGTTGTTCTTAAGTAATCGACATCCCATCCAAAACCATGACTATAAATCCTCAAAGGAAATGCCCAGTAAGAGTATTTCTATAGATCACGAAGCTCTTGCACTGATTCTAGACCGGCCATAGCTAAATTTCATCAAATGCTTCATCAAGTGCCAAAATAACCACAGAGCGTGGAAGAATTAACATAACCTCAAAGGAAAATTCCAATCACACAGTATTGAGTAAATCCATAAAAGAAAATAACTATATACCATGAAAATTGTAAAGTCCAGTAGGATTTAAATGCCATTACCTTCTTCTTTTAGAAGATTAAAACAAGATCCACTTGCAATTTTCAGAGGAGTGATTCTTGCTTTGATTTACCTTCTTCTTCCTTAAAATTTGCTCCCTGATAGATGATCAACAATGATGAAAGATCACTCAAGATTCGGTTTTATAACAAGGTTAAGGTTTGGATCTAGAGGTTAAGAGTCTAAAAAAAAACGAGTTAGGGCTTTAAATAGATCAACTTTGTAGGGGAGAGAATGTCAAGGATGAAATAGTAGCAAGGAATGGAGATTGCCGGCCAGAATTTGGCCGGAATCCGGCAAGAATTAAGCCGGAGATGAAGATAAGAAGGGTTAGGGTTTTGGTAGATTTGGGGCTCTCTCTCTCTCTCTCTCTCTCTCTCTCTCTCTCTTCTCAAATTTTCTAGAAAAAAATGAGATCCTCCGCCTTTTTTTCGTTGTTTTTTTTTATACTCGAAAATGGCTGCGGATATTGTCACACCGAATTTGAGGGGCGCACAAAATGTACTGGGCGCACGAAATTGGCTCGGATTCGGATAGGCTAATTCACCTCCCCTTTATGCAAAAACGATATATTTGCCTCTTTTTTCCCATGGACAACCCCCTTTTCTAGTTTATTACACTAACTCATTGTCTCAATTCGCTCGCTATACAAATGCGCTCGGATTTCGACAAAATTTTATGGGGATCATGGTGAGACCCTAACCTAGCTTAGGGTAGAATTTGGAACTCAAAAAACCTTAATTCACTAGGGTTTCAACCTTAACCAAATTATTAGGGCTCGGTCAAAATGGGGTGTCTACAGATGCCCCTCTTTGGCAGAGCGTGCTTGACACGGAAATGCCAAAGCTGAAAAGACAACACATTTTGATCGACCTGAAAATAAAGCAAACAAATTTTTGGATTTTTCGGTTCTAAGAACAACATTCACAAGGGCAAAGCCTTAAAATGACACTACAGAACTCAAAGACTGCAAGCAAAAGAGAGATAGCCTCTCACTGACTCTTGACACGGCAATTATAACATCTCAAAGAGATAGCCTCTCTCTAATACTCGTGACTCAACTATCTAAACCAATCCACAAGGGCTATTATTACAAGTAAGCACTCATAAAACACAACACACTTTCCTTTTTTTTTAAACCAAGGTTAAACCAAAGCAAACATAACAACTGCTCAAAAAGCAAAAACCACCCAGATCAAACTATTCATTTAAACAAGGATGAATCATAGACTCAAAGAGTTCTCTCTTTTTTTTGTTTTTTAACCACATTGTAACTTGTCTAAGACAAGCACAAATCCAAACACTCAGAGAGCCTGTGGACCCCGATCCGAGAGAGAGGTGGGGGATGAGCCCTCAGCGGCCTCTGGATCATCCACGTGTGAATGAGAGCTCTACCAAGGAACTCTCGAAACAGATGCCACCCTCATAGCATAGCACGAGTAGCGATAAATGATCCAAGAAAAAATCCTCAAACCAAAACGTACCTAAAATAAACTCAGAGTCGCCATCCATGGATAGGCCATGGAACCCCAAAAACAAATATTCTGTATACCATGGATAACCAGAAATATATATGGGCTCGTGCCTGATTACGAAAGGAGAAGGTCTGAAGAGCACCCCCAATTCGTCCGAGTGCAAGCACTTGGTCTCTTATGCCATTTATTATTAACCTTGAAGAGTTTTGGGCAAAAATCATGTAAAATAGGAACAAATATCCCCGAGTGGATGTCTACCTAAACATGCATGACCCGGGGGCAAAATAATAAGCATGCACAAAATAAATGAAAAAAGTGTCGCCTAATCACAGCTAGGTTATGAGTGACATGCCTAACTGGTGTCTAAGTTCTGGTGAGTAAACACATGCATGCAACAGCTAAAGATATAAAGTATGTACATGAAAGTAAGAAAACACAACAAAACATGCAATACAACTTGATACCACACACGACGCAACACAACAAACCCTAAACTCTAAACGATTTCGCCCGATTCTTTAGATGGTCTGGTATTCATCCAAAGCCGCCTACATATTCCCGCCTCCACGAGAATCAGAGCAACGTAGTTCTTCGTGCCTATTCTAAACTATGATACCTAAGACATCTAGACCACTAAACTAGACTCAACCTAAAAGGCTACGCTGATTTTTAAAGCTTCTAGACGCTTATTTAAATTCAAGTGAATTATGGATTTTATGACACCTTATATGCCCTAACTAAATGCAGGTTAGCCCTAAGCTAATGCAGGTGATTCCTATAACCTATGTGTGACTTGGCTGGTGTCCTAAGGAAAACAATGGGATCACTAACGCATCCTAGACCTAGTCATCAGTCGGCGATGTGAATTGCCAACTGACCGGACGGAGACGTAACAAACTCCTAACTCTAACACAAACATACAACAACCACAACAATCAAACAACATATCAAGGAGAAACTCCTAACTCCAAAACTCTCTATCTAGGACAAACTCCTAACTCTAGAGGAAGAACTTTTTTAAAATAATGTTTTAAAGTTTTTTGAATGATTTTTGAAAGATTTACAAAGTCTATTTACAAAGTTTGACTGGACCTGGGATAAGAATCCCAAGCTGCACTACGTACCTCGTGGAAGAAGATCAACCCAACGTAGTTCGGAAACAAACTTTCCTAAACTACACTCCTAAAACACTCAACACCTTAGATGATTTAAGGTTTTTAAACGCTTTTGATTTTCAAATGTTTTTAATGTTTTTGGACTTTTAAATGTTTTAGATGGTTTTTGGATTTTTAAATGTTTTCACCTTTTTGGTCAAAGACCTAAGGGAATACACAAAGCAACACCCTAGGGCTAACAGGGAAAACCCCTATACCGGGTAATTTAGTATCCCAAGAACACTGAAAATGATCTAAGATCCCAAACAAGCAAAGCTCTAATATGACTAAGATAGTCTCTAGCATTAGATTGTTGCAACAACACTAAAGACAAACACCTATCTAAAAGATAAACTCTAAAACTAAGGGATAAACTCCTAAACAAGCACACTAAAGATGGAGTATAAGTATGTCAAAGACACTCTAAAGAATGAGCAAATGAGTCAAAGACTCCCTAATAACACTATAAAAAGTATGGGAACAGATAAGTCAAGGACTCACTATTAACGCTACCAAAGAATGATGGGCAAATGAGTCAAAGGTTCGCTAGAAGGAGCTGCTCTAACATAAGGCTGGGTAAGCCTCTTAAAAGGGAAACTCTCTAAACGAGACAAGACTTGTCTCCAAAGAGGGACTCTATAAATGAGGCAAGACATGCCTCCTACGAGTACTCTCTACTAAGGCAACCTTCCTAAGGGTACGCTCTAAATGAGGCTTGTCTCCCAAAGAGACTTGCCTTACTAGTGAGGGCTCTAGATGACTCTTTCATTGCCCTTGCAATGACAGGGACTAATGGTTTTTAAAATTACATGTCTAAAAAGTTTCTAAAAGACTGAGATAGGCTTGGGCTAATGCCTTCATCGCCTTTGTCTTGAAATGACAAGGGAATCTAATACCTAAACGGGATATCTAAAAGACTCAGAAAGTCTCCTAAAATGAGTAAAGAATAAGGTACATAGGACTTAAACAAGTTCCCCTAAAGATGGGGCCCGGGATAGGGTCTTCAAAAGACTAAGTCTACTATACAAAGAAGGGGAACACTACTTGGACTGAGCAAGTCCCCTAAGGATGTGCTTGGGATAACTCCTTCATCGCCCTTGCAATAAAAAAAATCTAATGACTAGAAATATCTATCTAAGAGGTGAAACAAGCCTTGCAAAGAAGAATAAAGGGAAACACTACAAAGACTGAATAAATCCCCTATAATGATTATTTTTCACCTAGATTCCCTTAACTGCCGAACATCAATATGTAGTTATACTAAACGTATGTCAACTTTTCTTTTAATAAGATACACCATTCTTTCTCTCAAACAACGATATAAAACAATCACATCTGTCCATATATACTATGAATAAATAGAGACATATAGCCATTTTATATAAACAAGGTAATTAATAGATCAGAACATGCAATTATTCTAAACATTAGTAAAAACATCGACACTTATTGTAGGCCACACTTTATTTGGACAATTGATCCAACTCCACTCCATTTAAGGAGCCAAACAAATATATAAACTATCAGAACACATGTGCTAGCACCCTGGAATAGAAACTCAATCTGCTCATACGTTATTGAGATTTTCCTCATCACAGCAGCCTTTGTACCCTTTGCCATGGCCTAAGTACACGGTCATTATGGTCTAAGATATAGTACGAAATTTGCAGACCGAGCTTATCCAACAATTAATCATGGTAGCACTATTACTAACAGTTTTAGAATATAAAAATAATTACTGCCATTTTTCCAATAAGCATGGGTTTAAATGGGAAGAAATTTAACTCTTAATGGATTTATCTCACCCGAACAATCCAAACAGGCAGGGATCAATAAAGAAGGCTCCAAATCCAAGGCTTCAACTTACAAAGAATAAAATTCTGAACTCACATACTACCAGGTTCAAGTGTCAAAAACCGCTATAACCCCAAATATAATGAAGAATTAATTTGGGCAGAGAAGAGAAGCTGACTCAATAAGACCATTTGAACAAGGTAATGGCATCAACAAGTTGAGATACTTGGAGCTAAGGGAACTGGCACCCAATTGATAAAAATGCTAAAATAAAGCTATGAAACAATTGCCTCACCTTCTCATTTGGGCCACCCAATGATAGTACAAAATGACAAAATGAGGTATTGACACATGAGAAATGATTGGCCTAATGAAAAAATTAAGAGTGAATATCATTTCCACCATAAGTGGAGGAGAAAATAATTTGCATACCCAAAGGAAATGACCACACAAGTAACCTGTTGAGGTATAGGTACCCAAAAACAACATCCAATAAAAATAACAGGAAACATCCAAGATATCCACTCAATAATTCCATTTTCAAATCAAGAAATAAGCAGCCAAGAGAACGCGAATATCAGGAATCGGATAAATCCATTTTGAGCAAATTCTTTCAGCACCACTATAGCAATAGAAAACCATGATCCGGCCCTAAAGTTTATCTAATATAGAACAGCCAAGCTAGGATCTTATTCCAAAGGATGCCAAAAGAGACTCTAAAAAAAATCAGTCACTATGAGCTATACAAAACAAGTGGCTAACCTTTAAACTGTTAAAGCTCAATATAAGCATCACTAATTCTTATGTGAAATATCTCTCATATCAATTCATATGCACCAACAAGTGAGAAATCATATAAACTATATGCTCAACAAAAGGATATTAGTCCATACAAACTGATAAAAAAAAGACTAGACAAACACTTTATATAGTTCAAAGTATTGTCCATCTTATGTTATCTCACACGCATCAGTAAAAGAGAAATCAAATGACCTGTATACATATCTCTACATAGCCAACCTAATATCGTTTAACATGTAGTGATAGAAGATAAACCAACAAGCTTTATATAGACCCAAGCATTATTTATCTGATGTTATTCCAAATGCATCCATAAGAGACAAACTAGATAGATTGTATGTCCATAAAAATAATCTGATCAATTCAATATCAGTTCACATATATCCACAGGAAATAAACCAAATAAATTATTCACACCTAAACATAGCCATCCTGGTATCATTCCACACATATTAATCAGAGAAAAGACAAAGACCAGTGGTATGGACATCATAACCTAAAGCCTATGGATAATAAGAGAACCTACCTGCATGTCAAAATATAGATGAATCGATACCATTTGTTGGGTGTCAATAGAAGAAAAAGACAAAACAAGAGAGATTTTAAATAGCTATATACACTAAGAAATACCTGCCCTGAATATAGGGAGAAAGCTCATAGAAATCAAGAGCAAAGCATATAAACATACTTCCGCAATATATTTTCAACGTTGAACAATGTTTCTATCAACGCAAAACTAAAAGGATCACATTCAATTACCATTTCAACAGTATGACTTCTAACAGAATTCATTAAAATCTGTAGATCCTTATTATCCACTCATCAATATACTTCATACCTCATCCAGCAAAATCAAACATAATCAAAACAACATCCTTACAAAATGATAGCTAATAAACAATTACCTGTGCTTCGGCAAAATTAATTGGAAAGATCAAGTGAGAATCGAAGCTATGCACAGATCAAAGTGCAAGTAATCTGCTCTGTCTAGATAAGAGATGAATGCTGCCGGAATCTGACGAAAATGAAGTACAGTAATCTCGGAGGTGATCGGATTCTGTAGAATCACTAGATCCGACTAAGATCGTGAAGTATTTGACAAAGAAGACGAACGCGACAACGGCGCTCCGATCTCAGAAATGATGGTGATAGGAGAAAGAAATGATCGGATCTGAGAAATAGGGTCTTAGACAATATATTTGGTTAGGGCTTTGATGGTGGTGAGCTTGGAGGTGAAAGAAATGAGGTTTTGAGAGTGGTAATGACGATGATGGTTGAGAGGGAGATGGCAAAGTAGCAGATCTGACCTTGGATGGTCGGAAAAAATGGTGAATGATCGGAGGGAACAAGGTTTTCGCAACTCGCAAGGTTTTTTCTAAGGTTTAAAGGAAGCAAAACTAGAGAAAGCAAGTTTAAGCTTTGAGATTCACATATGATTGTTGACAAACCAGCCGGAATCCGGCAAATCTGACCGGAGATTTAGAGGAGAAAAGCTAGGGTTTAAAAGATGTTGGAAATTTCTCACTCTCATTTTCCTTCAAAATTTTCCAACGAAAATGAGATCCACCCCATTTTTTTTTCTTCGCCGGCTGTTATACCTAGTTGTGGTTATTGATATTGGCACTTTCAAATTGATGGGCGCACAAGATCTTGATGGGCGCGCGAATTAGCCGCTGCCCAGACGGGCTAATCCACCCCCCTTTCAATTAATATATGCATGAAATGATATGTTTAACCTCCCCTCAAAAATCACCTGGACAGCCCCCTTATGTGCATATTCAAGGCTATTTTCAACTATACAAAGGGGTGATCCCATGTAAAAAACGGAGATGAATATTACCTTTATTGCAATCGGACATGGAATTGGTAATGACACACCTTTATTGCGACAACTCACTCCCCATATTACCCCATGCTACACTACGATACTATGACGCTCGTTTGCTAGGCAAACGCTCACGGATTCAGACGAAACTTCAGAGGGACCTAAATGAGACCCCAACCTATCCTAAAAACAAATTTGGAACTCTAAGACACTAGTCTAATAGGGTTTCTAATTGAACCAAGCTATTTGGGGTTCGGTCAAAATGGGGTGTCTACACCGACCCTATTGGAAAGGGGCAAACTAAGACTGATGATCGAAAGTCCACCAACTTCACACCAAACCCTATTGGAAAGGGCCTTGATTTTTACGTCTTCTAGATTGACTCCCACCACAAAACTCTGCCACATATTCAGCTTCTTTTCTGAAAAGAATTCCACGTATTCAACTTAGTCTCTAAACACTTCAAAATTCAAACCATCTAAAATACCTTGGAGAATGTAGACTTTCTCTACCTTATCATAACCAAAAATTATGATATCGTCTCATATTGGAAATGAGATATTTTGGGCGTGTTTGTACTCTAGACATACTTCGAAACCTTTTATGTCCCCCTCATGTTTGCATGACTTAATAGAATGTCGAATGCTTTGGAATATTTTTAGTTACATGGTGTGACGGTTATGTCTTCGAGCTCGTTGGCCGTTCTTCCTGGATTTCTTCTAGCTCTTCATTGTCGCCCCTCTTTCCTGCTTGTTCCTTCCAGTAAGCAACTTCTTTAGATGGATGACTTCCTTTGATGAGACATTCTTGCTCGGATCATTCACGATGGAGCAAACTCTTGATGCGTACCTAAACCAACATGAGAAGACATTTTTTTAAAACCTACGTAACTTTGCCACATTAGATCTAAGAAACTATTAATCTAACATTGAGCAACAACTATTTAACGAGAAGATCAAAACAGTGCATAGTGGGTCTCGTCCAAGTTTGACTCCGCTGGAGAGACATTCACAAACGTGAGTTTTAGCATTGCCTCCAAGGGAGTCGCTCAATAGCATCGTCAACTTGTGGTTCCTGTAAGGTATATGTTTTGCCTCGGAGGACAGAGCACAGATCACATCCCCGAGGGTTGAGAGGGACTTGTTGATGCTTTTAGCTTCCTTTAGTTTATTACTAGAAGAGCCTGATTTCTTCACCCTTTCTGAGCCGGCAAGATCCACAAAACTAAGCTGCAGGCAGGAGAAGTTTTGCTATTCAATTTATAAACCAAGATTCGAAATTGAGTTTCTAAACACCAAAATAGTACATGTCCCCATGCATTGGACTTGATGATAGTTTGTGGGCATGGGCATATACACACACACACACACACACACACTAGTAGAAAACCCCGTGCGATGCATAACTTTTAATATACAAATCTCTAGAAAATAAGAGATTGAAAATGGTCTCCTCTACTGGCCCCGAATAAAAATAAATGCAAAAAAACTGATGATGACCATTATAGAAATTAGAGTTCAAATTATCCAATATAGAAAATACCAAAGGCGCTTTTTACCTCTAAATAATAATCAATATCTGAGAACAAAACAAAAGGAGATGGGGATCTAAATGAATGAAGCTCTAACCAAGGTTTGAATGTCCAGATATATTTGTTATATAAGACCCAATGCCAGTATGTGAGGCAATATTCCAAAATGTTCTCAGATATTCCTGATGTAGGGTGCCGATATATAGACCTTCACTAAAATCTGAAACTAAAGGCCGAAAGAGAAATAGGGAAATGGCACTTAGAACCTATGAAGAGTTTAAGGTCATAAGTTTTGACCCTCTGATGAATTTTTTGTTTTTCAAAGAAAACATGACTCGTATAAATATAAATTTCATAGAAAGAATTGTCTGAACATCAAAAGAAAAAAAAAAGACAGACCCAACATACAGATTCAAGTCAAAATAAACAATGTACTCACAGAAATCAAGACAATTAACTTATCAAGGATAATTGCCTAGGTTCTCCATTTGTGGGATGAAAAATACCTTGATGATAATTCAATAAATTGTACAAAAGAAATGTAATTTCTAAGTTCTGGCCTTAATCGTTGTACTTTCAGGAAGTGGAACAAAGTAGTGTAATCCCCTATAGCATATTAATATATCTATATGCTCTGAAAACACACATCAGACTTCCACCCTTATCTATGCCATTGGAAGGAGAAATCAAACAAACCCATGTAAAAAGCACCAAAAGAAAGACTAACAAAGCATAGAATCAATTAAGTATACATATAACAACCACAATAATCTGTGACAACCTCTACACAAGGCTCATGTGTACCTTGAAAAACTACATCAGCAGAACAGTTATATTTAAGTTCTTTTTTCTTTTCTTTTTTATTGTGCATACACTAAACAGGGCCAAACATACAATGTCTTAAATCCTAGGACACAACAGAATTCATGCTTGAGAAAGCCCTAAAACCAGAGCATTATTTGTTATTGCTCAATACATTTTGACTGATGAACATCTTGCCAGATAATGATGATTATCAGACCAAGAGTTTCTTCAGTCTCTGTAATTGAAGTCAAGTAAAATTGTTATTATTCCCTTGATTTTCAGCGTCTATATTTTTATGAGATTCGATCAAGCAGATATTACCAATTCTATAACAAATTTGATTTCCAGTGTCTATATTTAAATGAGAGACCATTAAGAACACCAAGTCCATATATTTTTTACCATATATATAGAGGGAGAGAGTAACGCACCATGACCTACATCTAAGTGAACAAAAATGGGAAAACGATACGAAGAAGATATAAATGAATCATCAGAAAAAGAAGAATAAATCTAGATACATATATGGAGCGATTAAAGAGGAGAAAATCTAAATCCAATGAGGAAGTGAATAAAGAGAGGAAGAGATCATGATGGAGAAACCTTATTTGTTCAGCCCGGCTGGGTCTAAGGACTTATTTGTCAAAAAATCTAGTGATCGGCAGAGAGAGAGGCCAGGACATGCGGTCTACAGTAAGTTTTGTTTAGGGTTTTGCAACTTGCATATTGATTAGAAGAAAGAGGGCAAAGCCAACGCCCAACCACACCTCTTGCCGGATTTCATGCCTGAACCGGGATACTCAAAAGACTGACTATACTCAAAAGGCCATTTTGTCTTATATAGAGGGAGGAGAAAAGAGGGAAGACAAAGGAGGGCACTAACAATGGCTGTGGGATAAAGATAAGGAGCGAGACGAGAGAAATCGAGAAAGAGCTAGGGTTTCATGGGTATTGTGGAGAGAGGGTTCTCTGGGACAGATGGAAGAGAGATAAGGACACGTCTTCTGTTAAGTCGGACAGGGCCTAAAAAATCTTTAAAAAATCTCTGCCAAATTATAAATCAGATTAACTTGAAGTGAAAGCTATTGAAAGGGCAAAAATACCCTAAGAAAGGACGATTTTACCAATATAGGTAAATATCTAGGAGGGTGCTAAACGGTAAATATGGCAATACTCAATGTGTTAAATCCAGAGAGTTTTCAAATAATTCAAAATATTCTTTCCTGTTCTCTTCTGCTATACATAGAGCAGAAGAGAAGAGGAAAGAATAGCACGATGAAAAAAAAAGATGGACACGATGAATAAAATATAACATTTTCCTAAAATTTTGGACAGAAATGCAGGAAACAGAAATTTTGACCGAAATTCTCGAAATTTAGGTAAAATAAAGTACCACTTCCGGTATTGGCCGTTTCGGTGTCGGTCTCAACCAAAACCCGAAATTTCATATTTCGGTCGAAATCTAAAACCATGGTGAATGAAGAAGGTCAAAATATTAGTTTCGTGTATCTCATGTCATGTGTGTGTGTGTGTGTGTGTTGGGTTGGTGGCGGGCAATAATGGAACATAGCCCACTCGATGCTTAAGTGAGCTTTAATTTGATTTAGGCCTTTACATGATAGGAACTTTTGAGGCATGAACAAGCATTTCTATTATTACTTTCTAGCGCTAGTGCTAGGCATAAAGTCCCTAGTTCAGAAAATAATTGCAGGGTACATACTGATCCCTCCAGCACAATCTGTCAAAATAAAGCATTTGTTGATAATTTATATCAACCAAGTAATCATTCTACCTGTAGACAGTGTCTAGCAAGAAAACAGCTTCATATAATGTAGACATTTATATGTTTCTATGGTTGCTACTGAGACCAGTAAAAGATATTAAAGAAAAAACCACTTCCAACTTTAGTGACGTAACACAGCATATAACTACAGAGAACAAAGTTTAAAAAAAAAAAAAAAAAAAAAAAAAAAAAAAAACTCTGGAGATGGTTCAAACAAAGTACCTTCAAAGAGAAACAGAATTTATTGTTGTCAAAACTTAAAATCTTGAAGAGCTCATAAGTTGCTCTGGGAGCGAGTCCTGGATTTCTCTCTGACCCATAAATTGTGAATGTCTTGCCCGAACCAGTTTGCCCATATGCAAATATGCACACATTATATCCATCAACAGCTGACTGAACTAGATACTGCACAATATTTACAAGAAAAGCAATCTTCAGTTCAAAATTGGTTCAGTTACTATCAATATTAGTGAACAAGAAGGCCTGGCACAATTTTGAAATGGGAAGGATACTACTCTGATGTCAGTGAATTGTTGAACCACAGTAGGTTTTACCTTTGTATCCTCAAAAACATCTTCTTGGGACGCACCACTGTCAAAAACATGATCATAGAGGTGTTGCTTTGGCTTATCATCCGTCCAAAGATGTTCGACAGTAAACTCATCAATACTTGTAAGAATATTCCTTTCTTTGTGTGCAATCTCTTTTCCACTAAGAGGCCGCACGCGACAATAAACTCTGATTTTCCCCTGAATATCGGCACGAATGTGGCCCAAATATGTTAAAGGTGAGAATGAAGATAACATACATCAGTACTCTGTCCTGACAAAATGGGAAAAATAGTTTTTTTATGACATAGGGCATCCCTACCCCATTTAGGGCAGGACTAATCCATATGGATGAACGCAATCACCCGTAAATCACGTCCATTGGGTAAGCCATAGGAAAAATAGCTATGATGTACATAAGTATGGCGTACAAATGCAGAATGATAAACAATAATACATATATGAAGAAACTTATACCGTAAATGCCAACCTTCGATTGTATTGAAATATCACATCCTAAGGACTCGTTCTTCCTTGTAGAGAGCTTCTAGCTCGACCAACCGTGCACCTTGCTTGTTCAAAATGGCAGCAGTTTGTTCATTCTTTCCATCAATGTCTTGTTGAGGCATTTGCGAGGTTAGAAAGGTTTTAAGTTTTCTTTTTATTAATTTATAGAAACAAAAATCTAATGACATGGCAAGCTTTGTGATGTTAAAGAAAAATTTAAACATTTGATCCCAAAACCAGAAGGTTAACCTTTAACAATGGAAATATGAATACTACCTCTTTCTCTTCTGTAGCCCCTTCCAGTTTCTTTTCAAGTGCCTTGCTCTCTTGTTCAAAATTTCTTTTAAGAACTTCTATCTCTATTTTTAAAAAGCAAAAAATGATATCAACATAAATACACCATACGTGTACCAAGTTGAAAATAGTTCAAATCAAGATAATTGCATAATGCATAGATAACCAAAAACTCCAGATATTTGACAAGTCAAGTCAGTAATAGCATTCAAATTAAAATAAATCACCATATAGAAATTATCCAATACATCTTCTATTTTCTTCTTTAGCTCTTCATTCAAATCATTTAGTTCTTCTTTCTTTTTTGTCATTTGTGCCACTGAACAAATACAAAGCAAAGATGAAGATCATCATCAAATTTGACAATGATTTCAAACTTACAAAGGTAAAAAAAAAATTACCAATTTCAGATTCCCTTTTCTCTACAGATTTCAATGCTTTTTGAAACCCTTTGATACAAACCCTAAGTTTCTTTATGTGCTGAGTCATTTTCTCACATTTCCCCTATAAAATTAATTAAAACCATATAAACAGAATAATACAAAACAAACAGAAGGCACATAAAAGAAATAACAAAAATCTCAGATCCAACCTTGTGATCGAACTTGTTCTTCCCCTTCATCTTTTCATTTAAAAGCAATTCAACATCATCTGTATTTTCAACACTCCCGCATTCTGAAGTCGTGCCAAGATCTGGACTAGAATCAAAGGCCCGGCGACTCCGGGTGTTGTTGGCCGGCCGGCCAACAAGATTCCTATCTTTCTCCGCTTTGGTAGCGGAGTCTCAATGTAGACACCCCATTTTGCTCTACCTTAATCGATAAAGAAATTAGGGTTTGTTTTCCGTCGGTTTTCCAATGTCTTTCTTTCCCGCATCCGTTTGTTACATTTCTAAATATTTTTGGTCGTTTCCGTCGTGTTTCGTATTTTCCCGCTAAATGTTGAGAATGATTATTCAGAAAAATCTAAACCAGAGAGAATTGGGACCCGTTTGGTGGGCCCGCATTGGGTGCTTCGATTAAATTTGGATCGAGAAAGTTGGACCCATTTGGTGGGGCCGCATGATGCATTTTGATTAAATTTGGACTCGTTTGGTGGGCCCGCATTGAACATTTGTTTAAAATCGAATCAACCGAGGGCCCACATTGTGGGGCCCGCGTTGTGGGGCCTCAGTGGGGCCTCTTGTGAGGCCTCTTATGAAGAGCAATGATGGTAGCTCTCCACTAAGACAACATGATGGGCCCTCCACTAAGAGCAATAATGATGGACTCTCCACTAAGAAACATGATGGGCCCTCCACTAAGAGCAATAATGATGGACTCTCCACTAAGAAACATGATGGGCCCTCCACTAAGAGCAATAATGATGGACTCTCCACTAAGAAACATGATGGGCCCTCCACTAAGAACAATAATGATGGATTCTCCACTAAGAGGGACAACATGATGAGCTCTCCACCAACATATCTCTCTCTCTCTCTTTCTCTCCCTATATATATCTCCCTTCCCATCCATAAGAAGAGGAAAAAAAAAAAGAAATTTATCTTCCATTATCTCTTTCTCTTCCATTATCTCTTCTAATCACTCCCTCCAATCCCTTTCCTCAATATATTTTTCCATCCCTCTCCCTAATATTCTTCTTCCATTATCTCTTCACTCCCTCAATCACTCCCTCTAAACACTCCAGAGAAAGCGAAAGACGGCGGAGCGGATCGGCGGCGGCAGGATTTTTTATATTTTTTTGGATTGGGCGGAGATCTTCACCACAGGTAGGTGCATTGTTCTCAAAATATTTCTGTATTTTTCCGAATTTTTCTGATTTTTTCCGCAAATTGTGTTTTAAAAATGGAAAACTCTTCAAAAAACATCTTTTGACGAAGAAAAATTAAATTATATACCAAACAGATTCTAAAATTAATGAAATTTCGTGGGAACATAATATGTTACTGATTCATTTTACCATGAATTTGTAAAGATTTTTGGAGTTTATTTGGTATATTATTTAATATTTTCTTTGAAACTTATCAGATTTTAGGAGAATTTTTACTAACATCAGATAATCATTAAAATTCATAACATTTTTACAGTAGTCTTATCTTCCATATTACTTGTTACTGTAAACTTTTCGTGTGATTTGGATCTGTTTTAATATGGGATGTAGTGTTAATTTATAATCTGGTCTGGAAATTGTAAAATCCGAAATTGGTAGTAAATAATTTCTAAAATTCATGAAAATCTCACTGCATGCTATTTTGATTCATATAGTATTTCTGTAGAAATTTCATAGAATTTAGAGTTATATTTCTACTAGTTTATGTGTTAATTGTGCAATCTGGACATTTAATGGTTTAATCAAGATTAAATGTGAATTTAATGTAAAAATATGCAAAACTCATCCTGTAAGCTACATACATTTTCATCTTGCTGCTGTAGAAATTTCAAATCATTTCGAATTTATTTACAACAATTTCACTTGTAAAACCGCTCATATGCTTAAAATTGATAAAATCCATGGAAAATTCGAAATTAATTGAAAATCATATAAAAATTCCTAAAGAACTTTAAAATTCTGTCACATGTTCACTCCTTAATCCATTGAAA
The DNA here is from genome assembly GCF_043159265.1 of Tasmannia lanceolata. Classification (NCBI taxonomy): domain Eukaryota; kingdom Viridiplantae; phylum Streptophyta; class Magnoliopsida; order Canellales; family Winteraceae; genus Tasmannia; species Tasmannia lanceolata. The sequence goes on from NW_027518678.1 coordinate 379,004, forward strand.
CAGAAATTTTAGGATCTTTAGATTTTCCTGGAAAAATGGCCCGTGCATCCATAATCGTATCCCAATTGCAACTTGATCTTTGACAATTTGAATATTTAAGTTATAGCATGTTGTTGGCTCCGAGGTTAGTGTCCACGGAAATCCTGAGATTCTGCCAGGCAATAAGATGCTATAACCTAAGTATTAAATTGCACAAGGAAAGAGCGCACGATTCCCTCCTTTGGATGCCATTCAAGGCCGAAATTGGTGAACCCTAGAACCATTGGTAATCCTTAAATGTCTAGAAACTGAAAATCTTCGAAATCTGAAACTCATTAACCTCGAGAACTTAAATCGATTTATCTTGTGTCTTTCGGAACCATTGGATTATGGTTTCCAATCTAAGAACCATTAGAGCCCAATTTAGGAACACTGGTGTCGTGCCGTGTCCTAGGTTTTAGGGAGTCCTAGAGTTAGGATTCCAGCCTCATCACGGACGCTTGCTATGAATAGCAACCGTACCATAGGTCTAGTTACACTAGTCACCCGATCTTTCCCTAGGACAAGCCTAGTAAACTAGGATGTAGGCAAAACCTGCATTAGTCTAAGGGACAACTTGCATTCAGATAAGAATCATATAGCATCTTAGATGAAATCCTAAGATAATAAAATCCTCAACTTGAATTAAATAATTCCTCTTAAAACTGTTGAAACAGTCAAATCCGTCTAAGTCGGTGTCCTAGTTGAGTTAGGCATATGTAGCTTAGCTTAGGTGCACCGAACTACGTCGACTCTGATCCCAGTGAGGCTTGGGTACGTAGGCAGCTTGGATGTCTGACGGCATACCACCCGCGAGTCGGCACCACAACAAATTGTGGTGTTTTGTATATTAATTTTCTTGTAAATACTTAATCAAATCAGTTAGGGTTTTCCATGAAATTAGAATTCTAGGAGAACTTTCACTTAGAATGAATCCAGACAAATTAATAAATCAAGATACACATCTAGGATTCACATTGAAATTAGATTCTAGGATGCATGTCACTTAGTTCGCACATTAACATAGAGTTGAATGAGCCATTTAAAATAAATTTAAAAGAGTTAGCTTTTGGAATCGAAGACCGATTATCGGACAAGAATGGTGCATGTGGTGGATAACTCCCCATACCTTCCATTCTCGTAACCAGGTAGCGAGTCTAGATTTCTGGTTAATTATGGGTCCTAGATCCCACATCTAGGTGGCGACTCTGTCAATCTCTTTCGTGTGGAATTCGGATTGCCTTAGTGATCCCAAGTTCACAGGAAAGACGAATTCAAATCAATAATTAAAATGCACACGCCAATCGCGTGGGAACGAGAGACCAAAGGAGAGCGCGCGGCGGCTCGCGCCCCACGCCCCTCTCGCGGGATCATGTCCCACAGTCTGGCGACTCTGCTGGGGACCACCTAACTTCATTAAAATTTCAAAAGATAATTCATTTGAATTTAATTTAACTGGCTCATAAAAACTCTATACTTGTTAGATTAGTTTGTCTCGTTTTATTTTCTCATCACATTTTACTCGAACTTAATTTAACAAAACCTGAAGGCATCATAGATTGCGCGAACTTATTGCACACACTTACATCACTTGCATCTAAACCCTTGCATTTCACATGCACACACGTCCTATTTTAGGAACCCGGAGTGTTATCTAGCATGGTTGACTGGGATTTCATCACCTGGTGCCTCTGTGCTAGAGAAGCATTCCACCCTTAGCCTAGTACCTTTATGGTGCGTAAACGGATCTCTTGTTCACGTACTGATACGCCGGACACTGGTACAGTATATCGAACATGGATTCGCGCTAAGGGGACTCTTGGCCTTACCCCTAGATTAACCCACACATGCATGCAGTATACGAACACATGTGCACCACATGTGTGAGCCTAGTTTAGGATATCTTACCTATTTGTGTCTAGATTAGGCCGTAGACCATCTTCTAATGGCTACGATCGGTCCTAGGTACACAAACAAAGTCATGAGTCGAGATCCTCTCTCCACTCCGCTAGATTAGGATTAGGGTTGATGCCTTCAGGTAACACTGTTAAAATGTGCGAAGACTAAAAACTTTTCCTTTGGGGTTAGGATATAAATCCCATCATTTCCAAAGATCTCATAGGATTAGTCATTCATGATCTATCCGTTGAAAGCAATCTTATACTATCTCATCTAATCTCTTGATCGTGCGTCTTTCATTCTTCTGTCATACGATTCGATCGTATCTTCATGCCATCCCCTAACTGGCAGGAGCAGAATCTCACAATCTTTCGATTATGCAATCTCATGATCTGATCATGCCTGGTCCAGATGATCCAATCTTGCTTGTACCCTTGGTCTTTTCTTACTCTAAGGGCAACCTTTTTCAAGAATATTTTGCTAAGTCCTTCAGAGTTCACTATCATAATCCTTGAACTAGGGGCGTTCCCCTATGCGAATCAGTAATCATGGTCAGTACAATTGTTGAGTCCGGTCTTACATTTCAAGGTCAATGCCTAGTCCAGGCAAGATATCTTCTGCTTCTCTTTTTTATTTAGAGTTGTGAATCCTAAGAATGTTCAGGATAGGTCATCAGATGTAATAGCCATTTCTTTAAATAAAAATTTCAGTTCCAAAAGTTCATTGGTGTCTGTTTCTTAAGTGTGCTTCTGATCTTAAAATAAGACTCCCTCATCAAATGAGGACAAAATTGACGAAACTCCACTTGAGTCACAACGATTACTTGAACAAGAGGAGGAGCGCCAATCTCAGCCTTTCAAAGATGAAATTAAAGTGGTAAACACTGGCACTGAAACCTTGATCCAGTAAATGCCGATTGAAAATACATTACCCTCTGAAGAGTGTGAAGAATTGGTAAACCCATTTTGAGGATAAAAAGATGGTCCGGTAAGTGTTACCATTAATGCCAAGAGAAAGACCCAGATAGAAGGTTCAAGAAAGAATGAAGTGAATATCATATGCTATGCAAGGGGCATGGAGTGGAAACAACTTTCATATTACCAATCAATGACCTTGGTTCTCAAATTCATAACATGAAGCCATCAAATTCGAGATAAGAAGTTCAAGAGCAAGCATTGAAAAGTGATCATCAGATATCAAGAGTTACAAATCCATAGATGGAGGATGTCGAAGAACAAGTTTCGCTCTATGAAAGTCGAAGGCACGTATTAGAATCTTGAAAGAAGAAGATTTATTATCTCTTACCTGGAAATGCCGTCAAACTCCGTAAAAAAAAGAAAAAGAAAATAAAAAAATAAATAATCAGTACCAGAGGGACTCTAGTAAACTAGATCGACTCCCAATCTGAACATCGGAAGGCCTCCTTTGGCCGAATAAATCCCAAAATCAGAACCCAACGTCAAAAGAATACTGGTTTGCAAACCCTTCGAGCCTAAATGAAATTTTCTTGAAAACCCATCAAACTAGGGGCATTCGCCCCGAACTACGCGAGACCTGATCCCTACACTGGGGTACGTAGGCAGCTCGGTTAAACTGAGTTCGGTCAATTCAAAAAAGAAAAGCAATTCAATCAATCCAAAAAAAAAAAAGAAATTCAATCCTTTCAGAAAAAAAAAAAGGGGACAAGTTCCTAAAGAAGAGAAGTCAATTATTCCAGAAAGAAGAAAAAAAAAGAAAAATCAATAAACTTTCGAACAATTTATCTTCAAACTAGGGGCATTCGCCCTGAACTATACACGACCTGATTCCTACCTTGGGATATGTAGGCAACCTATTCACAGGTTCGGTCAAAATCTTTGTTGAACCTTAAGCCATTCTTTGAAAAGCCCTATCCTACCTATAAAGTCCTTCCGGTGTTCAGAACTAATGATCTAGGTCCCGAAAAAAAAAAAAAAATGATGATGAATAAAAAAAAATGGAGTTTGAAGATCTGCTAGACTGAAAACCTGAAAGGGCGGTTTAGGCAAAATTTAAGATCATTCCCCTGTTAAGTTGAAAACCCGAAAGGGCGGCTTAGGCAAAAGCTAAGGGGATAGCCTGCTGAATCGAAAACCTAGAAAGACGGTTCAGGCAAAAGTTAAGGCTACCACGGTCCGCCAAGTTAAAAACCCTGAAGAGGTGACTTGGTCACGGTAAGAGAATCATTATAAGAAGGCTACAGCCAGTATCAAGACTGAAGATCAACTGAAGTTCAAGCAAATTTATAAGAAGGTTACAGCCGGTATCAGGACTGAAGATCAATTGAAGTTCAAACAAATTCAAGTGACATCCTCAAAACTGGGGGCATTGGAGCTAAGCAATCCTAGGAGTTGTAATTAAATCATTGAGGCATTACTGTTTTAAGGAAAAAGTCCAGTGTTTACCAATTGAAAAAAATATTCCTTGAAAGGATAGACTTACCAAATAAAACGTTAACTAAGTCAGAAGCATTACTGTGTCTGTCAGTGTAGTTAATCAATCGTTGTTATTCTATGTTCATTCCTTCAGAGCTCCTCAATCCTTTGAGTAGTGTCTTTTATCTAAGTTTTCTCTTTAAAAAGAGTCAATCGTCGTCCTTGTGTCCAAAATGATGCAACTGTCTCGGTGAAGGAGGCCCGGCTTTGTCAGCTCCCTGCGATTGTACCTGAAAAAGTTCGAGAATCTAGTCAAACAGCTATATTTCAAAGATGATCAACCCAGAAGAATTCAGAAGTAGAAACATCAGAAAGCCCAGCTTCCGTAAAAAGATCATACCCTAGGAAGGCATCTTAAGCTTGGAAGAGCCTCAGATGCAATGATGGTCGAGCCAATTTCTCAGAAAGATGAACCGTTAAAATTCAGAATTTCCTTCCAGTTAGTTAAATACTTTCCTGGTCAAGAAATGTTTATCTAAACACCTATCAAGAGGCAAGTCCCACTTTTCCATGATTATATCCAAGAGAGCCGTTGTTCTAGATTACCAATTTCAAGTGTCTTGTTCAAGGTTTCAGTCATCCAAATCCCCAAAGACAAGACCAGCAGTCTCTTTGAGAAAAATCTTGTTGAAGTTTCATAAAAGTGTTTCTAATCCATTCTTGTTAGTAATGGTTCTTCGGTTTGCCGTTTCATCATTCGTCAAAGTCCTAGTTTCCGATATCTTTGTCAGGCACGATCTATAACATCCTCGATTTCATTAAGTTCAAAAAAATCAAAAATTCATCAAATCCAATCCTATGTCAAATTCAAGTTCATGAAAAATCTCTAAATTCTTCGTTATTGAATTCATCAATCAAAGCTATCTTGTTTCTTTGAGCCTGTTTGTGAACGATGCCTCTTTTCTCGAGTCCATTTGTAAATGGTCTCGTCTTCTCCTTGAACCCGTTTGTGAACGGTGTCTCATTTTTCTGAGTCCATTTACGGTCTCATGTCCTCCTTGAGCCCGTTTGTGGACGGTGTCTTATTTCTGAAAAATCAAAAATTCATCAAATCCAATCCTACGTCAAATTCAAGTTTATGAAAAATCTCTAAATTCTTCGTTGTTGAAGCTATCTTGTTTCTTTGAACCCGTTTGTGAACGGTGCCTCATTTCTCGAGTCCATTTATGAATGATCTCATGTTCTCCTTGAGCCCGTTTGTGAACGGTGCCTCGTTTCTCGAGTCCATTTGTGAATGGTCATGTGTTCTCTTTAAGCCCGTTTGTAAACGGTGCCTCGTTTCTCGAGTCCATTTGTGAATGGTCTCGTCTTCTCCTTAAGCCCGTTTGTGAACGGTACCTCATTTTCTGAGTCTATTTGTGAATGGTCTCATGTTTTCCTTGAGCCCGTTTGTGAACGGTGCCTCGTTTCTCGAATCCATTTGTGAATGGTCTCGTCTTCTCCTTGAGCCCGTTGGTGAACGGTACCTCATTTTCTGAGCCCATTTGTGAATGGTCTTTTTATTCTCCTTGAGCCCGTTTGTGAACGGTACCTCATTTTCTGAGTCTATTTGTGAATGGTCTCATGTTTTCCTTGAGCCCATTTGTGAACGGTGCCTCGTTTCTCGAATCCATTTGTGAATGGTCTCGTCTTCTCCTTGAGCCCGTTGGTGAACGGTACCTCATTTTCTGAGCCCATTTGTGAATGGTCTTTTTATTCTCCTTGAACCCGTTTGTGAACGGTACCTCATTTTCTGAGTCTATTTGTGAATGGTCTCATGTTTTCCTTGAGCCCGTTTGTGAACGGTGCCTCGTTTCTCGAATCCATTTGTGAATGGTCTCGTCTTCTCCTTGAGCCCGTTGGTGAACGGTACCTCATTTTCTGAGCCCATTTGTGAATGGTCTTTTTATTCTCCTTGAGCCCGTTTGTGAACGGTACCTCATTTTCTGAGTCTATTTGTGAATGGTCTCATGTTTTCCTTGAGCCCGTTTGTGAACGGTGCCTCGTTTCTCGAATCCATTTGTGAATGGTCTCGTCTTCTCCTTGAGCCCGTTGGTGAACGGTACCTCATTTTCTGAGCCCATTTGTGAATGGTCTTTTATTCTCCTTGAGCCCGTTTGTGAATGGTACCTCATTTTCTGAGTCCATTTGTGAATGGTCTCATGTTCTCCTTGAGCCCGTTTGTGAACGGTGCCTCGTTTCTCGAGTCCATTTGTGAATGGTCATGTGTTCTCTTTAAGCCCGTTTGTAAACGGTACCTCATTTTCGAGTCCATTTGTGAATGGTCTCGTCTTCTCCTTGAGCCCGTTTGTGAACGGTACCTCATTTTCTGAATCCATTTGTGAATGGTCTCTTATCCTCCTTGAGCCCGCTTGTGAAAGATGTCTCATTTTCTTTTTTCTTTTTTAAAAAAAAAAAAAAAAAAAAACCGCTTGAGAACGATCTTTGTTCTTTCTGTTCGGAATCCATTCGAAAGTGGTATCTCATTCTCTCGTTGCCCGTTTGTGAACGGCACCGCATCAGGATTTCTTATTATGTTCTAATTCTAGGATTTCATTTAGGGCCTTGCATTAGGTAGTAAATGTTTGCGTCTAAGTTCCGTTTGTGTAGAGTCTTTTGTCGATTAAAGCTACGCAAAATGGCTCTGTCATTTTGACTTTGGTATTCGATGACTACGTCATCTCTACCAAAGAGGGGCATCTGTAGACACCCCATTTTGCTCTACCTTAATCGATAAAGAAATTAGGGTTTGTTTTCCGTCGGTTTTCCAATGTCTTTCTTTCCCGCATCCGTTTGTTACATTTCTAAATATTTTTGGTCGTTTCCGTCGTGTTTCGTATTTTCCCGCTAAATGTTGAGAATGATTATTCAGAAAAATCTAAACCAGAGAGAATTGGGACCCGTTTGGTGGGCCCGCATTGGGTGCTTCGATTAAATTTGGATCGAGAAAGTTGGACCCATTTGGTGGGGCCGCATGATGCATTTTGATTAAATTTGGACTCGTTTGGTGGGCCCGCATTGAACATTTGTTTAAAATCGAATCAACCGAGGGCCCACATTGTGGGGCCCGCGTTGTGGGGCCTCAGTGGGGCCTCTTGTGAGGCCTCTTATGAAGAGCAATGATGGTAGCTCTCCACTAAGACAACATGATGGGCCCTCCACTAAGAGCAATAATGATGGACTCTCCACTAAGAAACATGATGGGCCCTCCACTAAGAGCAATAATGATGGACTCTCCACTAAGAAACATGATGGGCCCTCCACTAAGAGCAATAATGATGGACTCTCCACTAAGAAACATGATGGGCCCTCCACTAAGAACAATAATGATGGATTCTCCACTAAGAGGGACAACATGATGAGCTCTCCACCAACATATCTCTCTCTCTCTCTTTCTCTCCCTATATATATCTCCCTTCCCATCCATAAGAAGAGGAAAAAAAAAAAGAAATTTATCTTCCATTATCTCTTTCTCTTCCATTATCTCTTCTAATCACTCCCTCCAATCCCTTTCCTCAATATATTTTTCCATCCCTCTCCCTAATATTCTTCTTCCATTATCTCTTCACTCCCTCAATCACTCCCTCTAAACACTCCAGAGAAAGCGAAAGACGGCGGAGCGGATCGGCGGCGGCAGGATTTTTTATATTTTTTTGGATTGGGCGGAGATCTTCACCACAGGTAGGTGCATTGTTCTCAAAATATTTCTGTATTTTTCCGAATTTTTCTGATTTTTTCCGCAAATTGTGTTTTAAAAATGGAAAACTCTTCAAAAAACATCTTTTGACGAAGAAAAATTAAATTATATACCAAACAGATTCTAAAATTAATGAAATTTCGTGGGAACATAATATGTTACTGATTCATTTTACCATGAATTTGTAAAGATTTTTGGAGTTTATTTGGTATATTATTTAATATTTTCTTTGAAACTTATCAGATTTTAGGAGAATTTTTACTAACATCAGATAATCATTAAAATTCATAACATTTTTACAGTAGTCTTATCTTCCATATTACTTGTTACTGTAAAATTTTCGTGTGATTTGGATCTGTTTTAATATGGGATGTAGTGTTAATTTATAATCTGGTCTGGAAATTGTAAAATCCGAAATTGGTAGTAAATAATTTCTAAAATTCATGAAAATCTCACTGCATGCTATTTTGATTCATATAGTATTTCTGTAGAAATTTCATAGAATTTAGAGTTATATTTCTACTAGTTTATGTGTTAATTGTGCAATCTGGACATTTAATGGTTTAATCAAGATTAAATGTGAATTTAATGTAAAAATATGCAAAACTCATCCTGTAAGCTACATACATTTTCATCTTGCTGCTGTAGAAATTTCAAATCATTTCGAATTTATTTACAACAATTTCACTTGTAAAACCGCTCATATGCTTAAAATTGATAAAATCCATGGAAAATTCGAAATTAATTGAAAATCATATAAAAATTCCTAAAGAACTTTAAAATTCTGTCACATGTTCACTCCTTAATCCATTGAAACAGAAATTTTAGGATCTTTAGATTTTCCTGGAAAAATGGCCCGTGCATCCATAATCGTATCCCAATTGCAACTTGATCTTTGACAATTTGAATATTTAAGTTATAGCATGTTGTTGGCTCCGAGGTTAGTGTCCACGGAAATCCTGAGATTCTGCCAGGCAATAAGATGCTATAACCTAAGTATTAAATTGCACAAGGAAAGAGCGCACGATTCCCTCCTTTGGATGCCATTCAAGGCCGAAATTGGTGAACCCTAGAACCATTGGTAATCCTTAAATGTCTAGAAACTGAAAATCTTCGAAATCTGAAACTCATTAACCTCGAGAACTTAAATCGATTTATCTTGTGTCTTTCGGAACCATTGGATTATGGTTTCCAATCTAAGAACCATTAGAGCCCAATTTAGGAACACTGGTGTCGTGCCGTGTCCTAGGTTTTAGGGAGTCCTAGAGTTAGGATTCCAGCCTCATCACGGACGCTTGCTATGAATAGCAACCGTACCATAGGTCTAGTTACACTAGTCACCCGATCTTTCCCTAGGACAAGCCTAGTAAACTAGGATGTAGGCAAAACCTGCATTAGTCTAAGGGACAACTTGCATTCAGATAAGAATCATATAGCATCTTAGATGAAATCCTAAGATAATAAAATCCTCAACTTGAATTAAATAATTCCTCTTAAAACTGTTGAAACAGTCAAATCCGTCTAAGTCGGTGTCCTAGTTGAGTTAGGCATATGTAGCTTAGCTTAGGTGCACCGAACTACGTCGACTCTGATCCCAGTGAGGCTTGGGTACGTAGGCAGCTTGGATGTCTGACGGCATACCACCCGCGAGTCGGCACCACAACAAATTGTGGTGTTTTGTATATTAATTTTCTTGTAAATACTTAATCAAATCAGTTAGGGTTTTCCATGAAATTAGAATTCTAGGAGAACTTTCACTTAGAATGAATCCAGACAAATTAATAAATCAAGATACACATCTAGGATTCACATTGAAATTAGATTCTAGGATGCATGTCACTTAGTTCGCACATTAACATAGAGTTGAATGAGCCATTTAAAATAAATTTAAAAGAGTTAGCTTTTGGAATCGAAGACCGATTATCGGACAAGAATGGTGCATGTGGTGGATAACTCCCCATACCTTCCATTCTCGTAACCAGGTAGCGAGTCTAGATTTCTGGTTAATTATGGGTCCTAGATCCCACATCTAGGTGGCGACTCTGTCAATCTCTTTCGTGTGGAATTCGGATTGCCTTAGTGATCCCAAGTTCACAGGAAAGACGAATTCAAATCAATAATTAAAATGCACACGCCAATCGCGTGGGAACGAGAGACCAAAGGAGAGCGCGCGGCGGCTCGCGCCCCACGCCCCTCTCGCGGGATCATGTCCCACACTCAAATACCTTGGCATCGTTCTTTTCTGCCCAATCTCTACCAGATCTTTCTTCTCATCACAGTCGTCCGATGTTGGATTTGGTAAAGCCGACGAAGATAAGGGCATGTCTTTCTTCAAAGTAGAGGCGATCGGGAGCTCCATTTGTGGTGCTGTGAAAGGGTTTTTTCTGGGGTGGTGGAATTTTTGAGACTAAAAGAAATCGGTCCCTGACATAAAGGAGATGAAGGGAGCTACAACGAACTGCAAAAATCAACAGAGGAACCCACCTGGTCTTTTGTCCCACAACAGAGGAACCCACCTGGTCTTTTGTCGTCTTTTATCCCACATGATGAACCCTATTTGAGACGATTGTGGGTGCTCAGAAGCGGTTCTCTTCTCCGACCCATTCCTCTGTTGTGGGAACATGAAACGGGAGCTACAAAGAACCACAGTTAAGAAGATTTGTCTCACGCCGGAGATCACGTTCTGCTCCAGTCCCACCTCTGATTTCTTTTAGTCCCAAAAATTCCACCACCACAGAAAAAACCCTTTCACGGCACCACATATGGAGCTCCCGATCCCCACTTCTTTGAAGAAAGACATACCCTTATCTTCTTCGGCTTTACCAAATCCAACATCGGGCGACTGTGATAAGAAGAAAGATCTCGTAGAGATTGGGGCAGAAAAGAACGATGCCAAGGTATTTGAGACTCCGCTACCAAAGCGGAGAAAGATAGGAATCTTGTTGGCCGGCCCGGCCAACAACACCCGGAGTCGCCGGGCCTTTGATGCTAGTCCAGATCTTGGCACGACTTCATAATGCAGAAGCGATGAAAATACAAATGATGTTGAATCGCTTTTAAATGAAAAGATGAATGGGAAGAACAAGTTTGATCACAAGGTTGAATGTCAGATTTTTGTTATTTTTTTAATGTGCCTTCTGTTTGCTTTGTATTCTTCCGTTTATATGGTTGTAATTAATTTTATAGGGGAAATGTGAGAAAATGACTCAGCATATAAAGAAACTTAGGGTTTGTACCAAAGGGTTTGAAAAAACATTAAAATCTGCAGAGATAAGGGAATCTGAAATTGGTAATTTTCTTTTTCTGCCTTTCTAAGTTTGAAATCATTGTCAAATTTGATGATGTTAATGTTCTTCCTTGCTTTGTATTTGTTCAGTGGCACAAATGACAAAAAGGAAGAAGAAGTAAATGATTTGAATGAAGAGCTCAAGAACAAAATAGAAGAGGTATTGGATGGTTTCTATATGGTGATTTATTTTAATTTGAATGCTATTACTGACTTGACTTGTCAAATATCTGGAGTTTTTGTTTACCTATGCATTGTGCAATTATCTTGATTTGAACTATTCTCAACTTGGTACATGTAGGATGCATTTATGCTGATATCATTTTTGGCTGTTTAAAAATACTGAAAGAAGTTCTCGAAAAAATTTTGAACAAGAGCGCAAGGCACTCGAAAAAGAAATTTGAAGGGGCTAGAGAAGAGAAAGAGGTAGCATTCATATTTCCATTGTTAAAGGTTAACCTTCTGGTTTTGGGATCAAATGTTTAAATTTTTCTTTAACATCACAAAGCTTGCCATGTCAATAGATTTTTCTTTCTATGAATTGATAAAAAAAAAAATATAAAACCTTTATGGCCTCGCAAATGCCTCAACATGACATTGATGGAAAGAATGAACAAACTGCTGCCATTTTGAACAAGCAATGTGCACGGTTGGTCGAGCTAGAAGCACTCTACATGGAAGAACAAGTCCTTAGGATGCGATATTTCAATACAATCGAAGGTTGGCATTTACGGTATAAGTTTCTTCATATATGTATTATTGTTTATCATTCTGCATTTGTACGCCATACTTAAGTACATCATAGCTATTTTTCCTATGGCTTACCCAATGCACGTGATTTACGGGTGATTGCGTGCATCCATAGGGATTAGTCCTGCCCTAAATGGGGTAGGAATACCCTATGTCATAAAAAAACTATTTTTCCCATTTTTGGCAGGACAGAGTACTTATGTTTGTTATCTTCATTCTCACCTTTAACATATTTGGGCCACATTCGTGCCGATATTAAGGGCAAAATCAGAGTTTATTGTTGCTTGCGGCCTCTTAGTGGAAAAGAGATTGCACACAAGGAAAGGAATATTCTTACAAGTATTGATGAGTTTACTGTCGAACATCCTTGAATGGATGATAAGCCAAAGCAACACCTTTATGATCATGTTTTTGACAGTGGTGCGTCTCAGGAAGATGTTTTTTAGGATACAAAGGTAAGACCTACTGTGGTTCAACAATTCACTGACATCAGAGTAATATCCTTCCCAGTTCAAAATTTTGCCAGGCCTTCTTGTTCACTACTATTGATAGTAACTGAACCAATTTTGAACTGAAGATTGCTTTTCTTGTAAATATCGTGCAGTATCTAGTTCAGTCAGCTGTTGATGGATATAATGTGTGCATATTTGCATACGGGCAAACTGATTCGGGCAAGACATTCACAATTTATGGGTCAGAAAGCAATCCAGGACTCGCTCCTAGAGCAACTTATGAGCTCTTCAAGATTTTAAGTTTTGACAACAATAAATTCTCTTTCTCTTTGAAGGTACTTTGTTTGAACCATCTCCAGAGTTTTTTTTTTTTTTTTTTTTACTTTGTTCTCTGTAGTTATATGTTGTGTTACGTCACTAAAGTCGGAAGTGGTTTTTTCTTTAATGTCTTTTACTAGTCTCAGTAGCAACCATAGAAACATATAAATGTCTACATTATATGAAGCTGTTTTCTTGCTAGACACTGTCTACAGGTAGAATGATTACTTGGTTGATATAAATTATCAACAATTGCTTTATTTTGACAGATTGTGCTGGAGGGATCAGTATGTACCCTGCAATTATATTCTGAACTAGGGACTTTATGCCTAGCACTAGCTCTAGAAAGTAATAATAGAAATGCTTGTTCATGCCTCAAAAGTTCCTATCAAGTAAAGGCCTAAATCAAATTAAAGCTCACTTAAGCATCGAGTGGGCTATGTTCCATTATTGCCCGCCACCAACCCAACACACACACACACACGACATCGAGTGGGCTATGTTTTTCTTGTAAATATTGTGCAGTATCTAGTTCAGTCAGCTGTTGATGGATATAATGTGTGCATATTTGCATACGGGCAAACTGGTTCAGGCAAGACATTCACAATTTATAGGTCAGAAAATAATCCAGGACTCGCTCCTAGAGCAACTTATCAGCGCTTCAAGATTTCAAGGCGTGACACAATAAATTCTCTTTCCCTTTGAAGGTACTTTGTTTAAACCATCTGCAGAGTTTTTTTTTAAACTTTGTTCTCTATAGTTATATGTTGTGTCACGTCACTGTGGACCCCGATCCGAGAGAGGTGGGGAACGAGACCCCAGAAAGTCTCTACATCATCCACGTGAATGAGAGCTTTACCAAGGAACTCTCGAAAGAATGTCCTTCACAGCATGAGTGGCGATGTAAAGTGAAATACCTCTCGATTCGGGAATTTGCCCGGATTCGAGACGTCCCTTAAACAAAGAAGAGTCGTCATCCAAGGAAGTTAGCCATGGATCCCATACTATGCTCTGTTGCAATGGATAACCAGAGATACAAAAGGTTCGTGCCTGGTTACGAATTTGGAAGGTCCGAAGAGCACCTCATCCGCCCAAGTGCAAGCAGCTGGTCTCTTATGCCATTTATTTATTGATTTTAAAGAGTTTTTGGTGAAAATCATGTGAAATGGGAACATATATCTCCGAGAAGACGTCTATCTCGGAGATGAATAATAAACACACACAAAATGAATGAAAGAAATGTCACCTAAGAATAGCTAGGTTATGAATGTCATGCCTAATTGGTGTCTAAGTTATGATGGGCAAACACATGCATGCTACAGCTAAAAGTATAAAGTCTGCACAGGATGAGAAATCTAAAACTAGCAGTTAATCATAAAATGAATTAAGAATACAGTAAATGAAATAAAGAATAAACTAAATGACAGAAAGCAGGTAAGTGTTGCTGCTAAGCATGTAAGTAAACAAGAAAGCAGGATAAAGCTACAGCTAAGCATGTGAGTAAAACAAATAAGCAGAAAAATTCGACAGCTAAGCATGTAAGTAAAACAAGAAATGAACACACACTATAATGATCCTATGCAAAAATCATCATCAATATACAAACACAAACATTAAAGTGCTAACAACAGACCTTCAGACTCTAATGCTTAAGCCCGAGTCTTTAAATGATCTGATGTTCATCCAAATAAGCCTGCGTATCCCCGCCTCTTACAGGAATCAAGGCAACGTAGTTCTTCGCCCTATTCTAAACTATGATGCCTAACCAATCTAGGACTGCTATCCTATACTCGACCTAGAAGACTTGACCTGTTCTTAAAGCTTCTTTTGCAATTATCTAGATTCAAGTGAATTGTGGATTTTTAGGACACCATATATGCCGTAACTACATACAAATTAACCTAGTCTAATGCAGGTGGGTCCTACATCCTATGTATAACTAGGCTGTGTCCCTAGGGAAAACAATGGGTTCACTAGCGCATCCTAGTTTAGTCATCAATCAGCGATGTGGATCGCCAACTGACCGGACAGAGGCGTAACATACTCCTAGCTAGGACAGACTCCAAACTCTAGAACAAACACAATCAGGATAGACTCCTAACTCTAAGACACCCCAAACATCTAGGACAGACTCCTAACTCTAGGGGAAGATCTTTTTGAAAAGGTTTTGAAGAATTTTTATATTTTTGAAGGTTTGACTGAACTTGGGATAAGGATCCCAAGCTGCCTACGTACCCTGTGGAAAGGGATCAAGCCAACGTAGTTCAAAAAAGACTTCCCTAACTACTCCTAATGACTCAAGATTTTTGAAATTTTTGAATTTTTCAGATGTTTTTAATGTGATTTTGATGTTTTTGACTCAAGAGGACAGAATCCTATCATCATAAGGGTAGGCCAGACTTCTAATACCCCGCAAAGGATGAACAGAATCATATACTTTGCAGGAGGTTTGGACAGAATCACGACTGTACAAGGGTTGTACAGAATCCTATGCCTTGCAATGATTGGACAGAATCACATGACTTGATGAAAGGTTGGACAGCATCCTAGCTCGCTATGATGATAGGGCAGACTCCTATATGACTGACTCATATGCTAAAAGAACTAACTCTTTGGCTAAGGACAGACTCCTATGCTAATGAATTATCGGTAATTCTAAGAGAGGGGTGCTATCTAGACAAAGCATGTCTTCTAGAAGAAGAAGAGACAAAGAAGGATGTCAGTGTGACTGGGCAAGTCTCCTAAAAGAAGGGATATCTATGACCAATGAGATAAAGCTAGTCTCCTACAGGAAGAACAATTAACTCTAATAAGACACTGAATGTCTCCTATGGAGGGCTCCAAGTAACCTTATCATTGCCCTGCAATGATAAATAACATGGGGTAATTGACAGACTAAATTAGTCTTCCACTAATAATGGGTGTTTTACCTGAGACTTGGATATTCTCCTAAAGGGTTGACTCACTAATGAGACAAAGCATGTCTCCAAAGGGTATGCTTTCTATGAGAAAATGGAAGTCTCTCCAAAGGGTGTGACTTTCTATGAGACAAAGCATGTCTCTCTAAAGGGTGTGACATTTTTACACAAGACATAGCTCGTCTCCTAAAAGGGGTTTGATTTTTCAAGTGTCTTGCGCTCTTGTTCAAAATTTCTATCAAGAACTTCTATCTGTATTTTTAAACAGCCAAAAATGATATCAGCATCAATGCACCCTACGTGTACCAAGTTGAGAATAGTTCAAATCAAGATAATTGCACAATGCATAGATGAACAAAAACTCCAGATATTTGACAAGTCAAGTCAGTAATAGCATTTACATTAAAATAAATCACCATATAAAAATCATCTAATACATCTTCTATTTTCTTCTTTAGCTCTTGATTCAAATCATTTAGTTCTTCTTGCTTTTTTGTCATTTGTGCCACTGAACAAATACAAAGCAAAGAAGAACATTAACATCGTCAAATTTGACAATGACTTCAAACTTACAAAGGTAATGTTCTTCTTTGCTTTGTATTTATTCAGTGGCACAAATGATCAAATAGGAAGAAGAACTAAATGATTTGAATGAAGAGCTAAAGAAGAAAATAGAAGAGGTACTAGATGGTTTCTATATGCTGATTTATTTTAATCCGAATGCTATTACTGACGTGAGTTGTCAAATATCTGGAGTTTTTGTTTATCTATGCATTGTCCAATTATCTTGATTTGAACTATTCTCAACTTGGTACACGTAGGGTGCATTGATGCTGATATCATTTTTGGCTGTTTAAAAATACAGATAGAAGTTCTTGATAGAAATTTTGAACAAGAGCGCAAGACACTTGAAAAATCAAACCCCTTTTAGGAGACGAGCTATGTCTTGTGTAAAAATGTCACACCCTTTAGAAAGACATGCTTTGTCTCATAGAAAGTCACACCCTCAATAGGTCTTACCTTTGTATCCTCAAAAACATCTTCCTGAGAAGCACCACTGTCAAAAACATGATCATAGAGGAGGTGTTGCTTTGGCTTATCATCCTTCCAAGGATGTTCGACACTAAACTCATCAATACTTGAAAGAATATTCATTTTCTTGTGTGCAATCTCTTTTTCACTAAGAGGCCGCAAGCGACAATAAACTCTGATTTTGCCCTTCAGATCGGCAGGAATGTGGCCCAAATATGTTAAAGGTGAGAATGAAGATAACAAACATAAGTACTCTGTCCTGACAAAAATGGGAAAATAACTTTTTTTATGACATAGGATTTCCCTACCGCAGTTAGGGCAGGACTAATCCCTATGGATGCACGCAATCACCCGTAAATCACGTGCATTGGGTAAGCCATAGGAAAAATAGCTATGATGTACATAAGTATGACGTACAAATGCAGAATGATAAACAATAATACATATATGAATAAACTTATACTGTAAATGCCAACCTTCGATTGTATTGAAATATCGCATCCTAAGGACTTGTTCTTCCTTGTAGAGAGCTTCTAGCTCGACCAACCGTTTACCCTGCTTGTTAAAAATGGCAGCAGTTTGTTCATTCTTTCCATCAATGTCCTATTGAGGGATTTGCAAGGCCAGAAAGGTTTTAGGTTTTCTTTTTATTAATTCATCGAAACAAAATATCTATTGACATGGCAAGCTTTGTTATGTTAAAGAAAAATTTAAACATTTGATCCGAAATCCATAAGGTTTACCTTTAACAATGGAAATATGAATGCTACCTCTTTCTCTTCTGTAGCCCCTTCCAGTTTCTTTTCAAGTGTCTTGCGCTTTTGTTCAAAATTTCTATCAAGAACTTCTATCTGTATTTTTAAACAGCCAAAAATGATATCAGCATCAATGCACCCTACGTGTACCAAGTTGAGAATCGTTCAAATCAAGATAATTGCACAATGCATAGATGAACAAAAACTCCAGATATTTGACAAGTCAAGTCAGTAATAGCATTTACAATAAAATAAATCACCATATAAAAATCATCTAATACATCTTCTATTTTCTTCTTTAGCTCTTGATTCAAATCATTTAGTTCTTCTTGTTTTTTTGTCATTTGTGCCACTGAACAAATACAAAGCAAAGAAGAACATTAACATCATCAAATTTGACAATGACTTCAAACTTACAAAGGTAATGTTCTTCTTTGTTTTGTATTTGTTCAGTGGCACAAATGATCAAATAGGAAGAAGAACTAAATGATTTGAATGAAGAGCTAAAGAAGAAAATAGAAAAGGTATTAGATGGTTTCTATATGCTGATTTATTTTAATCTGAATGCTATTACTGACATGAGTTGTCAAATATCTGGAGTTTTTGTTTATCTATGCATTGTCCAATTATCTTGATTTGAACTATTCTCAACTTGGTACACGTATGGTGCATTTATGCTGATATCATTTTTGGCTGTTTAAAAATACAGATAGAAGTTCTCGAAAGAAATTTTGAACAAGAGCGCAAGGAACTTGAAAAGAAAATGGAAGGAGCTACAGAAGATAAAGAGGTAGCATTCATATTTCCATTGTTAAAGGTTAACCTTCTGGTTTTGGGATCAAATGTTTAAATTTTTCTTTAACATCACAAAGCTTGTCATGTCAATAGATTTTTGTTTGTATGAATTAATAAAAATAAAACCTAAAACCTTTCTGGCCTCGCAAATGCCTCAATAAGACATTGATGGAAAGAATGAACAAACTGTTGTTTTTTGAATGTTTATTTTCGAATGTTTGACTGAACTTGGGATAAGGATCCCAAGCTGCCTACGTACCTTGTGGAAAGGGATCAAGCAAACGTAGTTCAAAAAAGACTTCCCTAACTATTCCTAATGACTCAAGATTTTTGAGATTTTTGAATTTTTCAGATGTTTTTAATGTGTTTTTTATGTTTTTTACTCAAGATGACAGAATCCTATCATCATAAGGGTAGACTAGACTTCTAATATCGCGCAAAGGTTCGACAGAATCATATACTTTGCGGAGGGTTTGGACAGAATCACGACTCTGCAAGGGTTGGACAGAATCCTATGCCTTGCAATGATTGGACAGAACCACGTGACTTGATGAAAGGTTGGACAGCAACCTAGCTCCCTATGGTGATAGGACAGACTCCTATATGACTGACTCGTATGCTAAAAAAACTGACTCTTTGGCTAAGGACAGACTCCTATGCTAATGAATTATCGGTAATTCTAAGAGAGGGGTGCTATCTAGACAAAGCATGTCTTCTAGAAGAAGAAGAAACAAAGAATGATGTCTGTGAGACTGGGCAAGTCTCGTAAAAGAAGGGATATCTATGACCAATGAGACAAAGCCTGTCTCCTACAGGAAGAACAATTAACTCTAATGAGACACTGAATGTCTCCTATGGAGGGCTTTAAGTAACCTTATCATTGCCCTGTAATGATAAATAAGATGGGGTAATTGACAGACTAAATTTATGAGACAACGCATGTCTCCCTAAAGGGTGTGACATTTTTACACAAGACATAGCTCGTCTCCTAAAAGGGGTTTGATTTTTCTAAGGGTTTCTAAAGACTGGGCAAGTCTAAAGATAAAGGAGGGGAGCACTACTTGGACAGAGCAAGTCCCCTAAAGATGGGCTTTTCTATTGAGACATAGCTTGTCTCCTAAAAGGGTAGGCTCCAGCTAGCGCTATCATTGCCCTTGCAATGATATGTTTTATATTAATGACTAATCTAGACTCTCTTGAAGATTCTGACCAAATCAAACATGTAGTCCTAAGTAAATCAAGAATGGGAAAAATTATGACATGACAAATTCTAAGTCAAACTCTATACAGATAGTAGTTAGATATTCAAACCTATGATTCGGAATCAACATATGACATGAGCCTACCTTCGAATAGGCATATGAGGGGCCCTAAGAATAATTTTTAAACCAAAACTATGTTTTACCATCTTATTGTACAGTATTCAAAATTATAAAAAAAAAAAAAAAAACAAATGATCAAATCCTACTATTTTATTAAAGACCATATAGTATAAAACTCAGGGTCAAGCAAATCTAATAACCACCTAAAGACAACTGAGTCAAAGACTCTCTAATAACACTACCTGAAGAAGACTGGGTAAGCCTTCTAAAAATGGAAACCCTCTAAATGAGACAAAGCTTGTCTCCAAATAGGGGCTCCATAAATGAGGCAAGGCATGCCTCCTATGGGTACACTATCTGTCAAAATCAAGGCAACCTCCTTGAGGGTAGGCTCTAAATGAGGCTTAATTCCAAAGGACCATGGCCTAATGAGACAAAGCATGGCTCCTAATGGAACTTGCTAATGAGACCACAATGGTCCCCTAAATGAGGGAAAAAAATCTATCTAAAGGTGTCTAAAAGACTCGAAAGTCCACCAAGTAAAGAGGGGAGACTCAACTCGGATTGAGCAAGTCTCTACAGGATGGGCTTGGGCTAGCGCCTTCATCGCCCGGCAATAAAAATAAATTGGGTAACGAAAAGGATAAAATTAACCTTTAATGAGTAGGGGAAATAATAAAGAGACATGTTCCCAAAGAAATTCTCAAAAATTAACAAATAATTGCAGCAATGATATTAATCTTATATTCCGATAAAAATCTTAAAGACAAACATAGAAGGGTCCCAAAAGAAAACAAAGTAAATTAGTTGATTCATCAAGTAGTAACTAAGAGAAATTGTCACGAACTATTTAGGAAGGAAGAAAAATCAAATACATACATAATAGTATCATTTAAAACAAATGGATAATAAAGAGAAACTTGCCCTACCCTACCTTATATAGTACAAGTTGAACTGGTGTAATTGTTATAACATGGTAGTGTCAATACCAGTAACACTATGCTTCAATACTCACATCCAAACCATCTCAGCTCACACCACCCAAACAACCTTCAAAATTATTCCAACCTTCTAATATTTTCACTCACCTTGTTTGTCTCTATTGATTGCATAATAGGTAAAAACCTCTTTAACCTATGAGAAAAATCAATCGGTTCATATGATGCCTACTAAAATTTGACAAGAAAATTAATAACAACTCATCAACCCTTTGATTGGTTTGCTACAACCCACTGATTTAATGATCCTTAAAAATGATAGTAGTATCTTGATTATTCTACTGACTTTGGGAAAGCAAATTGAAAGAGAGTGATAATAGTAAGAGCTCCAATATCGAAATATGGTAGTATGGGTATCACTTCTCCCAAGAGATCAAAAGACAACAAACTTCTTTTAAATCCATGCATTTAAGTCGTGTATATCTCACGGTTTTCAAGGGATGGATGAAATATAACACCGAAAGCTACATTTTTCTTTTAAAGTCTAAAATATATACCTAACTTTTCAAGGTTCTTGACACAAACCATCATGCCATGAAATTCTTTTAACCTGTAGCAAAACTCTATACAAAGTAATCAACATGCCATATGCCATGAACAACAAAAGAGTGTTACCTGAACTGCTGTTAGAAATGAAATGGAAGAGTAATTGGCAAGGATCTAATTCAAACGAAATACCTTACTAATGCAAAACCTTTTATCTTTCAGTTAATTTCAGACCACCAAGGCATCTGCAACTCAATCTCCGACTGATTTTGATTCTTCTTCTCCTTTCTCTCGCTTATAACAACAGATTTTTTTTTTCATTTTTTTTTACAAAAAGACAACGGGAGAAACCCCAATTGATTTTGAAGCTCTCCTCTTTGACCTCTCTCTCTCTCTCTCTCTCTCTCTCTCTCTCTCTCTCTCTCTCTCTCTCTCTCTCTCTCTCTGATTTTCTAAACAAAATGGAGATGAATATGAAGGTGGTTAAAGGTTGGCCGGAATTAATGGTGTGGTAAATGAGATGGGTTTAGTATATGTGGGTTCTTTATGGTAGTTGTGAAGAGAAATGGAGGTGAAGGAAGGAAATGGTGGAGGTGGGTTGAAGAGAAATGGGGGATGTGGCTGGAGGTAGAAGATGAAGAAGAAGAAAAAGATGGGGGCACGGATTTGGCCGGAGCTCCGATGGGGTTGCCGGAGAAGAAAAGGTTGGGGGTCTATCTCTCTTTCTTCTCCTCTCTACCTCTCCCTCTGCTAGGATATTTTTGGGCGAAAAATTCGATCCCTCCTCTCTGCTTCTCACGAAAATGGGGGGATTTGAAGTGAGTTTTGATGGTATTTGGGGAAAGAAATGAGGTGGCGAGAATGGGGTTTTGAGGGAGGAGATGGGCGCGGATAGCAGCTTGGGAGGTGGCTGAGAGAGGGGTTTTGATAGAGGTGCGGCCGGAGTTGATGAGAAATGGGAGTTCGCCGGCCGGAGATTGGGATTTCCCACCAGAGAAAATAGAGTTTGTGGCCGGCCGGAGTTAATGGAGATGAGGGTAGAAGGGGATGGTGATTTGGATGGGTAGAGGACCGGATTAAATAGGGAAATGGGAATGGGGTGGAGGTTGGATGGGGCTTGCCGGATTTAATGGCGGCCGGCCGGAATTAATGGAGATGGGGGTGTGGGTAATGAGAGATGAAGATGAAGACAGAGAAAAGGGTGGGGTCCGAGAAGATGATCGGAGGTAGAGGGATGGGGGTTGTCGGATTCCGGTAGGGGGTGGTCGGAGAAAAGGCTTCTCTTCTTCTTCTTCCCTTTGCTCTCTCTCTCTCTCTCACTCTGTGCCTTCTTGTAAAATGAAAACCTCCCCTCAAACCCTAATCGGTTGGGGCTTTATAAAATGGAGAAAAACATAAATTCGAACCCCCCTCTATCTCTACTGGACAGCCCATTCTAGTGCATTTTTGAAACTTTTTTATACCAGCTGAGGGGGGCTTGAGTAAGAGATGGACCTCTAAAAATAATGATATATGCCCCCTTGTCCTTTGGACAGCCCCTATCTATGTATTTTTGGGGAAAAATCTTTGTAAAATATCTTCTCCTTCTTTTGATCCCGACCCTTCAAATCACCTTTTTGCTCGAGGGTTGGGATCAAAGTCCTAAACTTCTCACTAACCTAGCTTAGGGCCTAATGGTGACTTGGAGAGGAAGAAAAGAATCTTCACTATTTACGAAATTGCTCTGGTTCAGGATAATACACCCCCTAATTAAGTTACACACTAATCCGTATGCCCCCTATATCTCCCTGGACAACCCATTACGGAAAGTTTGAACTGGTTTTCCAAGCTCCAGCGCACCCCTATTTCTGGCTAAATCGCCACCCTTATTCCTACACCACGCTATACTACAAACCTCGTCCGTTTGCTAGGCAAACCGCGACGGATTCGGACAAAAATTTACGGGGACCTAAATGAGACCATAACCTATTCTAGGAACAAGCTCGGGACATTAAAACACTAGTTTGATATGGTTTCCACCCTAACGACTCTATTAGGGTTTGGTCAAAATGGGGTGCTTACAATATTATGAACTTTCAAAAAAATATTATCTATTACTCAGTTGTAGCTACTGTAGTGATTCCATCTTGAAATTTCTGTCATGCAAAGTTGGGGACTGGACTGAGTATCATGATCTCGAAAAGAAATCCTTCCTTGGTGACTACTTTTGCACTCCTGTCGTGGGGATATGCTTTCAGCTCATATCAGGAGGTTTGTCCATCTACTTATTTGGGTTCTCTTTTGTTCTTTATCTCTTATATTTTATTGAAAGTCTATTGATGAAAATGTTTAGATTAAAACCTGCTCATAATTGTCACTCCATGTTTTTTTCCAGGTTAAGTCGGTTGTTTTGCATACTTTGAACCGGGCAAGATTCACTATGGCAGTGGAATCGTTCCTTAAGACAGGTAGGTTCGGTCTTTTAAGTTCCATGTACTTGTATAATTGACATCAGAAGCCTAAATAACAGGGGCATCCCTATCTTAAAAGAACTGCAATGCTGAACACATGTTGAAATGGTTATTAGGAGAAAACATTAATTTTATTAGATTTCTCACTTCTAGAATTTATTCTTGTACTGTTTATGTAATATTGATTTATTCCTATTTTACCTAAATACAATTCTTGAGACATTTCTGCCTATTGAGCTGAGATTTATGCCCCTTTTGTTTTGGTGGCAGTCACCCCTCCCTTAATTTAGACTTCTAATGCAGCCCCTAAATAAGCGACAAACAATCCACTCCTACAGCAGCTACATCAAAGAATTGGTACCGGAAAAATGGAGTAAATAGGGCCAAAAAATACCCTCTGGTGAAGTCTTGGTGATGTTGCAAAGGGATTGGCAAGCCTCAAGTTGGAGAAATTTTTTTTAAACAGTTGCTTTTTTTCATTGATAAGAATTTAGGTGAATACAAACTGCACCTATGACATGATTTAGATGGGTTCGAGAAACTTTCATTTTGGAATTGTTTATGGGCGGTTTAAAGAATGATTTGTATTTTGGTTTACTGAGGTTGTAACTCAACTACTAGGCTAGCTAATTGGCTTCTGAAGATAATTCAGAACTAGAAATGGGTTAAAATATTTGAGTTTCATTTAGGAAAGTGATTAACGATGGAAGGCCTCACAAATAAGCACAAAAAGGCATTCATTTTTTTATGATATATTCTCAGGATTGAAATTTGGTATTTTCTTCTTCTTTTTTCAAGTTTGAAGTTTGATATTTTCTGCCATGTTTTTTTGAATGGCCCTATTATTTTCTGCCATGTTCAACTTTGAAAACAGCATATCATTCCTTTATTATTTTATTGATTATCTCGTGGGGATTGCAGTCATGTGGATTTGATTTAGTTTTGGATTTTCTATTTCTGATAACTCTCTTTCCTATCTAATCTGTTTTTGTAGGATGTGTTCCCTCATTGAAAGATGGGAATTCAAAGGAAAATATCTTCACGTTTCCATGGTCACAAGATAGGCCTATCATTCTAGGTATGTATGTAAGAAAGAGGTTATTGTTAGTGATGATTTCTAGGCCTAGAGTTATGAAGCTTGTATTAACTGTTTTGCAGGACCGAGGTTTAGGGATGCATTCCAGGAGCCAGCTTCATTCCTTGCCATAGAACCCTTGTTTAAGGTATAATTCTCATGTACTATTGTTTAAAAGTTAAACAGAGTTGTAGTTTAGGGAATCTGTTCGTATTTTCATTTAAGATTATTGTTATTTAATCTTATATGCAAATGGGACATTAAGGCCTCTTTAGAGACCATTAACATTACCATTTATATGATTATTTTTATTACAAGAAGAACGATACATAGTCACATATAATCCTTCAAAGGGTAATGTGTATGCATTGTTCAAGGATCAAGCTAAGTCCGATGACATTCTAAAAGCAGCTTGCAATGTGAGTTTTAGCTTCCAATTACACTTGGATCCAATAAAACTCCTGTTCATCTTATGTGAGCTACAATTATTTGCTATTACAGGCTCACGTACTCTCGCATTTCATCCGTTAAAACGAGTCTTCAAGGAAACGTGATACCTTTGAGTGGTCGTCGGGTAATGGTGGATCCTTATCAACTTGTCTCATGCCTACAAATGTTGAGGATCAAATTGTCGAGCCTTGCAAGATTGTTTCAAATTCGTATGGGCTCTTCAAGAGGAATGTTGCATAACAGGTGATTTGTCACATCATTTTTCTTTTTCTAGCTATTTAATTTGAATGCACGAAGGTTTGTCACTGTCATATACCAAGATGCCTGATGAGCTAATTCATCCATACATATATTTAAATATAGAAAATGCAATTTTCAAATTGTAAAAATACTGAAAGAAAAAGAGAATTAAATTGTAGTACCTCAAAATTCGGAAAGTTTACCTTTTACATCCATGTTAGATACAATACGAAGTGCTGGATACAGTACCCCGGGAAACCCGTCGATTGTCAAGTCTGTACTGTCTTTTGTTCTTATCAAAATATATATTGTTGTATAAAGATTATATTGCATAAGAATAAAATATCTAGAATTCATATGATATAGCAATTGAAGCACAATCCCATATATTAATGATTTCAAACAATGAGTTGAGTGGAGGATTTTAGAACCCAAATTACTTTGGTTCCGACCAAGTTTGTTTGCGGGAGTGCATCTTTTCTTACCCAAATAAACTTGCTTGATTTCATAAATCTAAGCCTACACTGACATTTGTGATGCCCTAATCTACCACAATATGAACATGAATAAGTAGGGTAGATGAAGAGCAACTAGAACCACAAGAATACATATGGGAACATATATGTTTGTCTTTATTTTCTTGTAATCTTTGGTTCTTTAATGAGAGTTCTTTATTAACTAATTTAATCTTATTTAATTGACTTTCAAAGCGATTTGTTTGTTGAGATAAATTAGCTTTTAATTTTTCTTCATTTTCAAAAATAAGTTTGAATTTCTCATTTAATTCATTGTTTGTGTTTGCAAGGCTTTTTCTTTCCCAAGGATATTGCACTGTTTAATTAAGTAATCATTTTTATTTATCAAAATTTTGCTCAAATGACTTAATTTTTCATTTCTTCCCAAACATTCATTAACTTCCGATTTCAAATTTTTGGTAAAACATCACTAACTCTCTCATTTTAAGAACCAAAGTGGTAAAATTTCTACCATTCGGAGGTCGTCAAATTCTCTTTCCCCAGAGAAAAACCTCATAAAAAAATTCAATGGGTTGAGAGAGTTATGGTCTCTTTATCCTAAACAGTATTAAACCGTAATTTTGAAATAATATAAGGAGTTATTTGATAAAACAACAATAACTCTCTCATTTTAAGTGCCAAAGTGGTGAAATTTCTGTCATTCAGAGTTCTCTTTCAATAGAAAAAAACTTCATCAAAAAATTCAATGGGTTGAGAGTTATGGTCTCTTTACCCTAAACAGTATTAAACCGTAATTTTGAAATAATATAGGGAGTTATTTGATAAAACATCAATAACTCTCTCATTTTAAGTGCCAATGGGGTGAAATTTCTACCATTCGGAGGTCGTCAAATTCTCTTTCCACAGAAAAAAAACCACATCAAAAAATTCAATGAGTTGAGAGAGTTATGGTGTCTTTACCCTAAATAGTATTAAACCGCAATTTTTAGATAATATAGGGAGCAATTTAATAAAACATCAATAACTCTCTCATTTTAAGTGCCAAACTGGTGAAATTTCTACCATTTGGAGGTCGTCAAATGCTCTTTCCACAGAAAAAATCTCATCAAAAAATTCAATGGGTTAAGAGAGTTATGGTCTCTTTACCCTAAACAGTATTAAAGCGTAATTTTTAAATAATATAGGGAGTTATTAGATAAAACATCAATAACTCTCTCATTTTAAGTGCCAAAGTGGTGAAATTTCTACCATTCGGAGGTCGTTAAATTATCTTTCCACAGAAAAAAAACATCTAAAAAAATCCAATGGGTTGAGAGAGTTATGGCCTCTTTACCCTATACAGTATTAAACCGTAATTTTGAGATAATATAGTGAGTTATTTGATAAAACATCAATAACTCTCTCATTTTAGGTGCCAAAGTGGGAAAATTTCTACCATTCGGAGGTCGTCAAATTCTCTTTCCATAGAAAAAAATCTCATCAAAAAATTCAATGGGTTGAGAGAGTTATGGTCTCTTTACCCTAAACATTATTAAACCATAATTTTGAGATAATGTAGGGAGTTATTTGATAAAACATCATTAACTTTCTCATTTTAAGTGCCAAACAGGTGAAATTTCTACCATTCTGAGGTCGTTAAATTCTCTTTCCACAGAAAAGAAAACATCCTAAAAAATTCAATGGGTTGAGAGAGTTATGGCCTCTTTACCCTAAACAGTATTAAACCGTAATTTTGAGATAATGTAGGGAGTTATTTGATAAAACATCAGTAACTCTCTCATTTTAAGTGCCAAAGTGGGGAAATTTCTACCATTTGAAAGTCGTCAAATTCTCTTTCCACAGAAAAAACATCTAAAAAAATTCAATGGGTTGAGAGAGTTATGGCCTCTTTACCCTAGACAGTATTAAACCGTAATTTTGAGATAATATAGTTAGTTATTTGATAAAACATCAGTAACTCTCTCATTTTAAGTGCCAAAGTGGGAAAATTTCTACCATTCGGAGGTCGTCAAATTCTCTTTCCATAGAAAAAACTTCATCAAAAAATTCAATGGGTTGAGAGAGTTATGGTCTCTTTACCCTAAACATTATTAAACCGTAATTTTGAGATATTATAGAGTTTTTCCTTAATTTTTTGTCACCCATTAGTTTATAGGACAAGCCCTTTTCAAAAATTTTGCTTTGGTTTTGGTTGCAAAAGGGTGGTCATTTGGAAAAAAGTTTAATGAAAATTAACTAAAAGAAATTTTTCGCCCCTTAAGTTACCTTGGACAATCCCCTATTCATGTATATGTTGTATTTTAACTAAATGAGGGATATTTTCAAATAAAACTCTTCATGGGAGACATTACAGGGATAATGCGCCCCCCTTTCTGCTCTAGTATAAAAACTGGCTGCCTTACAGGATATTTCACTCCCCTTTCGCACTACAATTCTAATTCGGCTCGTCTTATTAGGCATTTTTGCTAGAATTTTGATGAAATTTTGCAGGGACATAGTTAGGACCCTAACCTATCCTAGGGTGAAATTTGTCCCCTAATTCCTTGATTTGAAGGGTTTTCTATTTACACAAAGAGGTTTAGGGCACGGTCAAAATGGGGTGTCTACAGCCGGATAACGCTCCTTCGAAAGAACAACCCAAACATAACCGCCGACATCAAATACCACTTCTCGCCGATGTAAATCAACTGCGCTTTTATATTTTGCATTGCTCTTCTCAATCTGAAGTCGTACTTGTTTGTTCGTTGATTTGATATGATTGGCCACTTCTTCTGCTTTCGCATGTATCTTCCGCTGATTAGGGATAAGGGCAAGATCAAGTACAATAGTCGGATTAGTGCCATATACTTCCTCGAATGCACTACGGTTGGTTGTTCTATTTGGCGAGCTGCTGTACGCAAACTCTGCCTGAGGAAGTACGGAATCCCAATGCTTTGGTTTGTCTCCAACTAAGCAATGTAACAAATTGCCTAGGCTTCGATTGACTACTTCAGCCTGGTCGTCCGTTTGAGGATGATATGCACTGCTGAAACACAACTTAGTTCCCATGAGCATCCAAAGAGTCCTCCAAAAATGGCTAATAAACTTCGGGTCTCGATCTGAAGTGATTGATTTGGGAACTCCATGAAGACGAACTACCTCCTTAAAATATAAATTCGCCACGTTGGATGCATCCATGGTCTTGCGGCACGCGTTGAAATGTGCCATCTTTGAGAATCTATCGACTATGACCATGATGGAATCAACTCCTCTTTGTGTGCGAGGAAGACCAAGAACGAAATCCATACTCACGTCTAACCACAGAGCAGTAGGCACGGGAAGAGGAGTGTAAAGCCCGGCATTAGTAACTACACGCTTCGACTTTTGGCAAACATAACACCTCTCAACGAACCTGGTGACACCACGATGCAACTTAGGCCAAAAGAAATGGGAATCAATCATAGCGTAGCTTTTGTCGTGTCCAAAATGTCCCATACCATGACGCTCGACGATAATCTTCTCATGTAGAGAGCAATCATGAACACATAATCAAACACCCTTGAAGAGAAATCCATCATGGATGTGATAATCATCTCTTTTTCCTGCTAGTCTCTCCATGTAATTAGCTCAAAATCTGGATCGTCGGCATAAAGATCAGGAAAAACATCAAATCCATGTACCTCGACCTGCATCGTAATAAGTAGAGCCACTCGACGACTCAAGGCATCGGCCAGTCTATTGCTAGTGCCAGCCTTGTGCTTGATGATAAATGCAAACTCCTGTAAATACCCAACCCATTTTGCATGCCTTCGATTGAGCTTTTGTTGGCCATTGATAATGTTTGAGCGCCTCATGATCAGAAAACAAGATAAACTCCCGATGCACTAGATAGTGCTGCCAATGCTTCAATGCTTGCACAATAGCATAAAACTCAATATCATAAGTAGAATAATTAAATATTGCACCACTCAGTTTTTCACTGTAAAAAGCAACCGGCCTTCCTTCTTGCCTCAAAACGGCTCCAATGCCCACATGGGAAGCATTACAATCCACTTAAAAGACTTTCTCAAAATCTGGCAATGCTAGAACTGGAGCTGTAGATATCTTCTCTTTGATAAGCCGAAAGCTATCATCAGCTGCAGATGTCCAAGTGAAGGGTTATTTGTCTTCATACAGTCGGTGATAGGTGCTATAAGACTGTTGAAATCACGAATGAAATGCCGATAAAAAGAAGTGAGTCCATGAAAACTACGGACTTTGTGAAGTGAACGCGGCACTGGCCACTCTAAAATGGCTTTCACCTTGTCTTGATCAGCTTTCACACCTGCATCTGAAATGATAAAACCAATAAAGAGCACTTGATTAGCAATAAAAGTGCACTTCTTAAGGTTTAGGTACAACTTATCTCGTCGCAAAGTATCCAGCACTTCACGCAAGTGTTGCATGTGGGAGTCCGTTGAGGGGCTATAAATCAGGATGTCGTCAAAGTAGACAACGACAAACCGTCCAACAAAAGGACGCAACACTTGGTTCATAAACCTCATAAAGGTGCTAGGCGCATTCGACAACCCGAACGGCATCACCAACCATTCATAAAGGCCCTCACGTGTCTTGAAAGCAATTTTCCATTCATCTCCAGGGCGAATCCGAATCTGGTGATATCCACTCCTTAGGTCCAACTTGGAAAAGACCTTTGCACCCGCGATTTGAACAAGCATGTCATCAAGTCGAGGAATCGGATACCGGTATTTCACAGTTATCTTATTAACGGCACAACTGTCAATACACATGCGCCAAGACCCATCCTTTTTTGGTGTGAGCAAAGCCGGCACGGCACAAGGACTCATACTTTCTCGAATTAGTCCCTTGCTCATGGCCTCCATTACTTGCCGATGTAACTCTTGGTGTTCTTGTGGGCTCATACGGTATGCAGGTCAGTTCGGTAAGCATGCACCTGGAACTAGGTCAATCTGGTGTTGTATGTCACGCATGGGAGGTAGGCCTGATGGAAGCTCTTCTAGCATAATATCAACAAACTCGGTTAAGAAGGGCTTTACCACATCATGTGGTGGTTGGGGTGAGGAACCATTTTTATCGATCAATGCATACACCACTCCACTCTCCTCTACTTCCTCCATGAATTTGTTTATAGATAGCAAGTTACTGGCCTCCCCCATTGCGGGTTTGGTCGAGCTACCATCTCTCATGGGAGCGAGAGTGATTTTTACATTGTCCTTAATAAATGTGTATGTATTTTTTTCTCCCATTGTGATTAACACTACGATCAAATTGCCACGGTCTACCCAATAAAAGATGACAAGCATCCATGGCAACTACATCACACCAAACATTATCGAAATAACGTTTTTCAATTGAAAAAGTGACCAAACAACGAGTCGACACGGTTACCTCGTTTCCTTTCTTAAACCAAGAAAGCTTGTAGGGCCTGGGGTGTCGTTCCGGCTTGAGATTCAACTTTGTTACCGCCTCGTGTGAGATGATGTTCTCACTGCTGCCTCCGTCAATAATTAACTTGCACACCTTTCCGCCGATTGTACAAGTTGTATGGAATATGTTACTACGTAGCCAATCTTCATCCACATCTTGCTTGGGCACCAAAAGGATCTTTCGAATCATCAAGGCCTCTCCCGTATCTCCATAGACAAGATCATCTCCATCAACCTCATCTTCCTCCTCATCATAAACGACATCCCCAACGTCCTCAATCATCAATTGTTTGGCTTTGGAGCGACATTCCGATGCATGGTGGCATGGCTCATTGCATCTAAAACAATGACCCGATCTCGCCCTTTGACCACTATTGCTTGGGCCAAAATTGTTCCACTTACTTCCAGAATTGGTTGTAGCACCATGGGAGGGGCGTGAAGCTTGCTGTCCCCTTTCACCATTTGTTGGCCGAGTTGTGGATTGAACGGAATTTTCTTGGGGCTGGCCATGGCTTACCGTCCCACGATCCCCCAACCCCGGTTCCTCTCCTGGATAATTATTTTTCTGCTGCAATAGCTCGAGGATATGCTTCCTCCACCATCCAAAGTGAATGGAGGGCAAGCATGTCTTGGATGTTTTGCCGCAAGCCTCCAATGTAGCGTGAGGCTTGTTGTTCTTCAGTCTCCATCAAATCAGCCCTAGTGATGAGTTGATAGAACTCATTCGTATAATCCACCATGGAATGGCTCCCTTGTTTCAAATTTCGAAGGCTATCATAGATCGTTTGCATGTAGTTGAAGGGGAGGAATGTCTTCTTCATCGCCTTCTTCATCTTTTCCCACTCAACAATTTTGGGCTTTCCTCGTCATTCGCGATTCACTTTGAGTTGTTCCCACTTGGAAGATGCTCGGCCACGCAATTTGATTGCAACTAGTTTCACTTTTCGATCTTCAGGAACATCTTTTAAATCAAAGATCCGCTCCACGGTTTACAACCAATCGATGAAATCTTCAGGTTGAACGCCGCCATAGAATTCGGGCATTTCAATCTTCAAACCCATCTCCCATCGGCGATAATCCATACTCCTATCTTCATATTGTGCTTGTGGTCCTCTCCGAGGAAATTTGTCATAAAGTGGATTCTCGAAGACACCCTCGGACCCATAGGCATCGTCCTTTTGGATGCTGGCTTCGTGTAGCATAATCATCTGCGTCAAATCTTCTACTTGTAGTCAAAGTTGATCGTTCTCCATAGCTAGATCAGGTTGAGATCCTGCAGGAGTGGCGATCTCCTCCAAACGTCGTGTACAGCGCTTCGGTGGCATCCTTTGCTCTGATACCAACTAACGTCGGAACCACATACAAGTAGCAACACGAGATTTGTGCAAAGAGAGTATGAATAAAAGTAATCATGGTGCTAGCAGCAAACCACATTTTGGAGGAAACTCCAAGATTCAAGAACAATGTTTTTCTCATAAAACATTCACTTCATTCAACGTTCAAAAAACTACCCCAAAATGCAGCCGTCCCACCCTTTACAATGCATAAATTCTATTTTAGCCAAGTAAAGAAAAACAAGAAATAATAATTTAGAAGCTATCCTAAAATACCAAAACAATAATTTAGAAGCTATCCTATAAGACCATTACACCAATTTGTTTTGTAAAGTTGACAAAACTAATATAGAATGTTGCTGATGACACGAAGGCTAATAATAGTGTCGTGTAGAAATCTTGCCCCTTCACATGCACTTACCTTTTCACGTGCACGCACTTGCTTTTCTCCCATGCACCTTCGTAGTGGTAACGGTTCTAATATTAGCAAGCACAGCCGATGGCCTTGTAGGAATCAATTTGAATCTAAATGATGCTCCTAATATTAGAAACACATAGAACGTCCATGCAGCATGGTAAGCACTAGTTGTGGGCCCTCTTGGGATGGTCCAACCACGCAGCGTTCGCTTCGACGATCCGATCAAACGGTCCTGCATCAGTTCTCTTCTTCCTTCTTTCCAGACCTTCTCCTTTACTGACGTCAGTGTTGTAAGAAGCACAAATGGGAGCTGGTTTTCCAATAGCATCATGACCCTCACCACTAAAGACTGGTCATGTTTGCTCAACAATAACTTGTTTTTGTTTTCTACAGTTTCTGCTACGAACTCCAGAAGAAAGCAACCATCCTTCAACATCATCCATGCGAATTCCTCATCCGATGATATCTTGACATTCTCATCATAACACTCCCTAACTTGATCCACCACCCTTAACAATTCCTTGTAGAATGGCTCTACCAATTTCACATTGCCATTGGATTCAGTATATAGATGCACTGCCGTGACCTTGTATTCTTCAAGTCGCTTGAGATGGGTTTTTCCGAAGTGGTAGGAACCTAATGAGACCACCTCTGGATCGAAACACGCCTCGTTCGATTTTATTTTTCGCAGGATCTCTGTTACCCTCCCTATGGTAATCTTCGCCACCAGGTTTCTCTTCTCTCATATATTAACCTAGCAGTGAGGGAGATTGTCAGTTTTCTCATGTTCTTCGATTTCAGCAGGAGGGTGCTCAGGGAGCATATGGGTAGCAAGAGGGCGCATCTTCTCATATTCTTCGGTTTCAGAGACGAGCTTCCCAGCTTGCCCTCTAATGAGAGGAGGGAAGAATTTAGCCATAGTACCGTGCTTAAGCCAACGTTGAGTCAAGGAATACAGGAATTAGCCCAGGGGATGGGGGCTACATATTGTAAATACTTAATCCATAAATCACTCTTAGAACTTACGTGATGAGTACAAATTGTAGCTTTACTACTTAAAGCCTACCCCACTTTTTTCTCTGCCTCACTCTGGGAATCAAAGTACAAACTTGCCATCAGTTCATAAGAAAGTTTCAAATATATAAATCAAGAAAGGAATATTGTGTCTCATTCACAACCTATGATACCTTCCGCTATTAATTTTAGCCTCCCACAAAAAGAGGATGGCTGATTTTGGTGTAAAGTAGCATCCCGGGCAACAAAGCTTAGATCACCTCATCTCATGAGTAGAGCATGTTGGTAAGTGTTCAATCTAGGAAGTTGAGTTAGCTTTGATTGTTGAGCTCATTAGAAAGGGGAGAGAGAGAGAGAGAGAGAGAGAGAGAGAGAGAGAGAGAGAGATTATGGTTAATTATGATTTATTAAGGTTGACGATAATGGTGGTCTTAAAGGTCATAAAGGGAGCAGCTTGGGTACAAGGGTGGTCTTAAAGGGCTTGGGGTTGCAATTAGAAGGTGGTGATCGGGGGTAGCGGCGGAGCCAGGAATTTACACTTGGGGGGACTAATTTACACTTTGCCTGCATTGGTCATTGGTGTTGGAGGGGGGCAAAAAATTATATATTTACAGTACCCGGAATTTAATGATTATCAATTGTGATTCTTTTATGCATTAGTTTTGACTTGTGTTGATTTTTTTATTTTTTTTTAAATGGACTTCTGTTGCTGAAATTAATGTCATGTTTTATTTGAATCTTATCTGATTGGTGTTATTAAATTGATAATATACAACTTGGCTCTCAAATTACAATTGATATACACTAAATTAAAAAAATATTTAGTTAACTAAACACTAATTGTCTGAAAATTGTAATTTTCTCTGCAATTTTTTTATTTTGGAATTTTTTTTCGTGAAAAATAACTTTACAAGAGCCCTTGCAAAAAATCAGGGAAAGGGTGCCCTCATTGGTCAAAACTCTTTTATGGTAGTTATGACCGTGATTTTCTGTGCATCCTAAATTGATTTTGACCAATGAGGGCGCCCTTCCCTCATTTTTTGCAAGGGCTCATGTGAGTCTAGCATTCCTCATTAGATAAAGACCACGAAAAAAATTAGATGGAGTCTTCGATAAAGATGATCACAAGATAATATCAAAATGTTCTCTATATGTCTGTTCTTTGCATCATGCACAAATTTTAGAAATAAATATAAATATTAATTGAAGATCTCAACAGAGATGCAGAAACTTGCCACTAATATTTAGTTTTCCCTTGTTTGTTTGTATATCCACATCTAGTGACTGATATTTACACCCCCTTGTTTTTTATACCGTGTACCTCTTCATTCTAGAATTCTACTATAGCTCATTGGTCGTTGGACTCTGCAAGATGACTTGATGAGCCATTTTAGTAGGCTAGTAGCTTATAAAGGACTTTAATTTAAGATACGCGCATTATACCAAAAGAAGGGGATTTAAATAGGGTGCAAGTATATGCATTACTTGATGGTGGCACCGTGGCTTCTCTGGAAAAAAAAATTTGTTTCCACAATTTAGATACCCTGTTTTACAGCCAGAAAGTAAAAAAAGGAACCTTAGAAAAAGATGAATAGAGAAGAGTCAAGAGTAGATGAGGTCTCTGTGGGATTAGAGGTGGAGGTTGGGAGTGTGAGAGAGAGATAGAGATAAAGATTGAGGGAGAGTGGGAAAGAAAGAGAGATATTCTGATAGGGTGAGAGAAGCAGAGCATATTGTTGGAAGGAAATCCCAAATATTTGGACTTGCACAGAGAGAGTTATTAGAGAAATACCAATAAGGGCATTGCCCTCTTCCAAAAAAATGGAAAATTAAAGGGGGGTAAAAGGGCAATTCCGGAAAACTCAATTATGGGATAAGACAGAATCAATTTTTTACGATTTTTAGGGCCATATCACTTTGGAATTTACACTAAAAATTTGGGGGGGGGGAGTGGCCCCCCACGCTATATGTGGTTCCACCACTGGATACGTGGGCTGAATTTAATGAAAGAGAAGAGCAGCAGATGGCTCTTCTTGATGCGGCAAAACGAGCAGTAGATGGCTCCTTTAGGCAACTCTCGGAAGGCAACAAACTCAACTCAGCTCAACTCAACAAAGCCTTTGTCCCAAACTAGTTTGGGTCGGCTAAATGAATCCTTTAGAAAAAAATTCCTGAAGAAGATAAAAGGAACTACCCAGCTCTAATCCTGGTTCTAGTTGGGTTCTTCTACGTGGATCATTTTCTTCCATTCTATCATATCAAAGGTCATGTTCTCTGTTATGTTCCTAGCTACCAAGTCTTTCCATACTGTTTCTACCGAAGTTGTTTTCGATCTGTAACAAAGCAACTCAAATTTTAATTCCAATAAAAGATAATGAAATTGTTTACAGCAATAGCTATTTATAAACTTCTGAAAATAAAAATCCTAATCAAACTAAACCACTATGCTAATCCAACTAGAACTAGGAAATAAATAAATTCATAAAATTTCTCCAACTTATCTCCTTGGACGAACTACTAAGGTGAGAATTTCGTCCACACTAAAAATCAATTTTAAAATCCTAATGTATCTCTACTATTTCCTAAAACTTCTCTAAAACTAACCCCAAAAAGATCACAAATAAAATCCTACAAAAACTAAAACTCTAGCTAATTTCTTCAAGTGTAGTAATCACGCCGGCCATTGATCTAGATGCTGATGTGTTCTCCTTGCCCTCTGATGATTGGCTTTCGGGATGCATTCATTCACAACAATTTCTAACGGATCGACGATCTGGACTGCTGAATTTGTCACGTGAAAATAAACTAGGCCCCCGAGGGGGGAAGTAATAAAAAATCTGAAGAGCCTCTTTCCCTGCTCCCACTCAGACGAGACTATCTGCATCATTGTTCGCTGATCTATGCACATTCTGAAACCGTACATGGAAATTTGTCACACGCTCCTGGATCTCATCTACACGTCAAATTTCCTTTTCTCTCCGCTGCCTTCTCTCTTTGTCTCTCTTTGTCAATGCTTATCAACATCAGATGAAAGGGATTTCCCAAGGTTACCGCCCCAATGTTTCTCTTAATGTAATATCTTTATTAATTAAGTGCAAGTTCGAAGGGGAAAGAGATGGAAGAAGAGTGAGAAGACGAAAATTAGGGCTTGGATTCATTGTTACTTACTGAAGAAAGTAGATCTTGAAGGAGGATTGGTTACTGAAAAGATGATAAATGGCTGAAGCATGTTTTTACTGTTTTACCACGGGATTTTTCAACGAGGAGGGGAAAAGAGAGTAGTAAAAATGTGAGAAAAAAGAGATCTGAATGTTTGCATGGTGTTTAGAAAACTTTTCCGGGTTAGAAAACTCCGCAATGGAGATTTATGGGTTGAAAAAACTCTATTTGATGCAGAAATCTCTCTCTCTCTCTCTCTCTCTCTCTCTCTCTCTCTCTCCAGCCAATATCTTCTATTTATCGAAGCTTTTGGGGTATCAAAGATTCAAATTATTTTTCTGTTTTTTTTTCTTTCTTTTTCTTGTTTTCTATCTTCCTCTTATTCTTAGGTTTTCTTTCAAACCTCACTCGTCGGAGTCTCTTATTTTTCAAATATGTTCTCTGGCATTTCTGAGGTTTAAGATAAAGGAGATGCTTATGAGAATTTGAGGATCTAATATGTATCTTCCCCTGCATCTGTTTCTTCTCTATTTATCCACAACAGGGCCTTAGCATTGTTGAGAAGTTTGATCCCTTTATACTGTTCTGGCTTCTGATTTTTTAATGTGTACTTGAATAATTTTGTAGGATTCTCAGTGGCTAGGGAGTATCCTTCTTTTTAACCCTGTCCACTTTTTGGAGTATTTTTCTTGGATGTTTGTATGATGTTTCGCTTCTTTTGCATAGCATACTTATGGATATCCTATACAAGGCTTTCTTTATATGTTTCATTGTTCTTGCATCAATTTGTATGATTTATAGCATTTTTGTGAATCAATATGATGGTATTTGTAAATCAATCTCCGTATGTGGACAAGTAGTATCCTTGTCTGAAAAGAGGTATCTTCTTTGACATTATAAGTTTGAGTAACAGAGATTGTTACATGTTGGGCATCAGATGTGACATGAGCTAATTCCAAGATTCTACTTGTGGATAAATACTGAAGAAAAGTTCATTTAGGTGGTTGAGGAAATACAAACTGTAAACTGTAAATAATGTAAACAACATGTTTAATGCGACAATATAGCTAAACATGTTTAAATCAACACGTTTAAATTAGATTTAAAGCAGGTATAGGGTGAATTAGGACAATTTGGAGTGAAAAATATACTTTTGCATGAGGCTCAATGCGACAGTATAGAAAAACCCGACCCGACCTGGCCCGACCCGAGAAATTATCTCGGGTTGGGCCGGGTTTATGAATCGTGGGTTTTCTCCAAATAAACCCGACCCGACCCGAGATAATTTCTTGGGTAGGGTAGGGTTCTAGAAAACCCGACCCGTCCGACCCAAGTTCCAACCATACTAAGAACTCCTCCCACACCTACTGGCCCTGGATTACCCAGGCTCTCGATCCATCAAAGTTGAGCATCAAATACCCTTGCATAGGAGGAGTCCACCGAGGAGCGGGGACTTCCTTATTCTCGAGATAAACCAAAGAAATTGTGGATCTTGACCAAGGTAATAGTCAGATAAATGATTTTCATAGACAAGTTTTATGAGCTTTTGACTAAGCCCCTAAAAATTATATCATTGCTTTCCTTCTAGGTAGCCCATATCGTGGCTAGCATCACAACACTTCGTAAGATCCTCCCCTCCTCCTCCAAGGGTCAATCATCCAACTTTTAAGAAAATATGTCAACCCTCTAGTAAAAACCCATTGAAGCCCAAATCTCCCAATAATACAGCACCAAATATCTCTGGCAAACCTGCAATGTGATATAAATCTAAATTTAGATGTAATAAACATGCAATAAAAATTTAGATGCACAAGGTTTTGGTTTCCAAAAACATGTCCCCACTGTTGCTCTTCTTTATTGGATAAAATTAAATGTTTATAAAAAATTTATAGTTACACTATACACTTGTACTAAAATGTATGCTACCCACATGCCCTCAAGTTTAGGTTAATCAGCTTATTATTTACTTATTTAGGCATATTATTATTGAATAAAATAAATAAATAATCCTATATTCTTATAAAAAGCTATTTAAAAAAAATAGTTAATGATCAACATAAATATTCAATTGCAAATAATGCACAAAAGTTTGGGCCCACATAAACAAACAACATATTTTTATACTCATTGGCACAATCCAACTATAATAAATTGCCTCAAACTATCACCTCATTGTTTTTAGTTCTCAACTCAACTCAACTCAACAAAGCCTTTGTCCCAAGCTAGTTGGGGTCGGCTAAATGAATCATTTAGCAACAAAAATCATGTAGAAGGTAAAAGGGGTCTTACTCAGTTATAATCCTGGTTCTAGTTGGGTTCTTCTACGTGGATCATTTTCTTCCATTCTATCATATCCAAGGTTATGTTCTCTATTAAGTTCCTAGCTATCAAGTCTTTCCTTACTGTTTCCACCCATGTTATTTTCGGTCTACCCCTACCTCTTTTTAGTCCCTCAATTTGGCATGAGTCACCTCTTCTCACAGGAGCATCCAAAGGCCTACGTTGGATATGTCCAAACCATCTTAAGCGGTGCTCTCTCATCTACTCCTAGATTGGAGCCACCCCCACCTTTTTACGAATGTCTTCATTTTTAATTCTATCTAACCTTGTGTGGCCGCACATCCATCTAAGCATTTGCATCTCCGCTACACTCATCTTATGCACATGCTGCTTTTTTGTGGCCCAACATTCTTAGCCGTACAGCATGGCTGGTCTCACATCTGTCTTATAAAACTTTTCCTTCAACTTGGTAGGGATTTCACGGTCGCACAGAACTCCTGAGGCAAGCTTCCACTTCAACCAACCTGCTCTTATTCTATGGTTAACATCTTCTTCAATCTCTCTTTCCTTATGTAGAATTGAACCAAGATATCGAAATATATCCCTCTTAAGTACCTCCTATCCACTCATATTTACTACGTCCTCATCCCGCCTCCTTACATCACTAAAGTTGCATTCCATATATTCTGTCTTAGTCATACCCAGTCTAAAACCTTTAGATTCCAAAGTAGTTCTCCATAACTCTAATTTAGCATTTACTCCTGCTTTTGTTTCGTCGATTAATACTATATCATCTGCAAATAACATACACCACGGCACCTCATCTTGGATACCCTCTGTAGGCTCATCCATAACTAGTGTAAAAAGATAAGGGCTTAGAGCTGATCCTTGGTGCAGTCTTATTGTAATTGGAAACTCACTAGACGTGCCATCCGTGGTTCTAATACTAGTTGTTGCTGCATCGTACATATCCTTAATCACATCAACATATTTAGTAGGCACTTTTTCCTTTCATTGACCCACCACATAACACTCCTGTGTACCCTATCATACGTTTTCTCCAAATCAATGAAAACCATATGAAGGTCCTTTTTATTTTCTCTAAATCTGTCCATTAACTGCCTAATCAAGAAGATACCTTCCATAGTCGATCGTCCTGGCATGAAACCAAATTGATTCTCTGACACCTTAGTCACTTTTCTTAGTTTATGCTCAATTACCCTCTCTCAAAGCTTCATGGTGTGACTCATTAGCTTAATTCCCCGGTAATTGGTGCAACTTTGAATATCTCCTTTATTCTTATAAATAGGTACTAATGCACTCTTCCTCCACTCATCCGGCATCTACTTAGTCTTCAAAATATTTTTAAATAATCTAGGTAACCAAACTAAACCCACATCACCCAAGCATCTCCAAGTCTCAATAGGAATATCGTCAGGTCCCCTAGCCTTACCTAATTTCATATTTTTCATAGCTACTCTTACCTCTGATGTTCGGATTCTACGAACAAACCTCAGATTTGTATCATCAAAAGCGTTATCAAGTTCTCCCAAATTTGCTACAGGTTCTCCATTAAACAACATATCAAAGTAACTTCTCCACATCTCTTTAACCTCGTTTTCTTTTACTAACAATCTTTTATTCTCATCTTTGATGCATTTTACATGATTCAAGTCTCTGCTCTCCTTTCTCTCATCTTAGCAAGCTTGTAGACACTTTTTTTCACCCTCTTTCGTACCTAACCCGTGGTACAAATCCTCATATGCCTTGCCTCTAGCTTCCCTTATTGTGGACCCCGATCCCGAGGACGGTGACGAAGGATACGAGATCCTCGTCAATCCTCTAAGATCTCCACAATGTGAATGAGAGCTCTACCAAGGAACTCTCGAAATAGTGCCACTCACAGCATGAGTAGCGATATAAATGAGATACTTCTTGATTCAGGGACTAGTCCGAAACCAAGATGTACCTATAACAAAGAAGAGTCGACATCCAAGGAAGTCGGCCCTAGACCCCATGAAATACTCTGTCGGAACGGATAACTAGAGATGCAAAAGTCCGTGCCTGGTGACGACTGAGGAAGATCCGAAGAGCACCCCCAATTCGCCCAAGTGCAAGCACCTAGTCTCTTATGCCATTTTAAATTAATTTTGAAGAGTTTTGGGCTAAAATCATGTGAAATGAGAACGAGTATCCCCGAGAAAATGTCTATCTAAGCATGTATGACCCGGGGATGGGCAAAAGAAATAAACATCCAAATCCTAACTCACCGCATCTAATCCTAACTCATCACATCTAGGAAAGCAGTAACATCCGCATGCATAGCTACAGCTAAGCAGATAATGACAGATAAGATGAGATAATCAGGAAAAACAGTAAAGAGCTACGTCTAAGCAGATAATCAAGATAAGATGAATGAATAAATGCTACAACTAAGCATGTGAGAGAAAAGATAAGCACAACATTAAACTGCCAAAGCAATAGAATTATCACACTAGCAAGCGAGCCTATACAAGAGATAATGCTAAAAAAATAGTAATCAATCGCATGCTAGAAAAGCAAGCAATCTAAAAGTAATACATAAGAAAGCAAAGACAAACACACAACGAGTTAAAAGAAGCAAGGAAAGAAAGGAATCGGAAAATCAACGGTATGTGAAGACCAAAAATACCAGGGAAAAGAAAAGGGGATATACGATAGGCTCAGTGGGCGATTCTAAAGGAATCAAGCCCAGTGATCCTGTTCCGCTGAAGATCGGACAAGTCTCGCGATCATCATAGTCTATCGTTGGGCTCAGCGATGACAATCCTTGTGAAGGGGCCACGCTACGTCGTCACCCGTCCCAAAACTCGATAAAACGTTGGAAAACCGATGAAACCCGAAAAACCACGATCAAAATCGAAAATAGAATGCAAAGAGGGCTCTGAGTGACCTGGCAATCACCATCCTTGCCCATTTTTTGTTTTTGTTTCGAAAGTTTTAAAAGGGTTTGAAAATATTTATTGAAAAGGTTTGACTGAACTTGGGTGGGCCCAAGCTGCCTACGTACCATGTGGAAAGGGATCAAGCCAACGTAGTTCGAATCCTCTTTTCGAAATACGCTTTGAGTGTTTTTTTACGTTTTTTTTGTTTTTTATCCCTTTTGATTGAAAGGGGGTTTTAGCTCAGGAGATTTCCGTCCGTCGTCGCCTAAAACCCGACAAAGATGTGTTCCCATAATCAATGGAATCTCGAAAAATCGATGAGGATCCCGAGGAATGCGAGAAGAATAATCCCGAAAGATGATAAGAAAGAAAACCCTAAACCCTACAAGGAGTGATAATACGCTTTGAGTGTTTTTTTATGTTTTTTTTTTTTTTATCCCTTTTGATTGAAAGGGGGTTTTAGCTCAGGAGATTTCCGTCCGTCGTCGCCTAAAACCCGACAAAGATGTGTTCCCATAATCAATGGAATCTCGAAAAATCGATGAGGATCCCGAGGAATGCGAGAAGAATAATCCCGAAAGATGATAAGAAAGAAAACCCTAAACCCTACAAGGAGTGATAATCCTGAGAAAGGGGGTACCCCTAAACCCTGTAAGAAGTCCCAGGATGAGGAAAGAGACGAGAAGGGTAAAAGGGTTGGCTCAAGAAACGTTCCGTCATCACCCAAACCCGTCAGAGATTTCCAAAATACTGAAAAAGATATCGAACATTGTATCAAAACCGAAGTTCAATGAAGTTCCTTAATACAGGAGGAAGCTCTAGAAATCGGAAATGAACACCGAACATTGCCACAAAATCACTACAACCCTGCTTTTACCATGGAAAAAAAAAAAACTCACTTTACACCTTTCTCATTTTTTTTTTCTTTTTACTTCTTATGAAATGATCTCATATTCAAACTACTCACGCAAACTCATCACAAACAGAGTAGGGTCAGACCAAGCTTG
This sequence comes from Tasmannia lanceolata, assembly GCF_043159265.1. NCBI lineage: Eukaryota > Viridiplantae > Streptophyta > Magnoliopsida > Canellales > Winteraceae > Tasmannia > Tasmannia lanceolata. The sequence goes on from NW_027518678.1 coordinate 422,415, forward strand.
TATGAACATCTAAACATGATGGTATTAACATTGACCAATTGGGTTGCTAGTGTAGTTAATATCTCCTTTGACATTTACACCAAATCCATTGTAATGCATGGTACTAACACCTACAGAAGTCAACTTTATTTCCAAGACCCTAAGAAAATCATCAGCTAATTGATCTTAACAAATTTCATGCGACAAGCGAATCATGTTAAAATGGGTCTAGGTACTGTATGAACAGGCAGATCATGTTATTCTTATTTAAGTATAGATCTAAATGTATTTCACATGAAAACAGAGTCATAGTAATTCTCTTTGTCATGGTGCAAATTGGGTAGTGCTTGTATCCAATGAATAAAACTTTTATTAACGAGCATGAAAGATCAATCGAAGCAAAAGAAAGGGAAAATTCCAAACTCAAAGTGATAGTCGTACACTAAGAAGCGACAACAAACAGGGAGCTTCAGAGGCAATACAATTAATTAAAGAGATGTAGGTACCTCTTCAATATAAGTAATCCCTGAGTATTGTGAATCCAAAACCTTCAAGATATGTATTAATTGCACGTGAAGAAACTGTAATCAGGTGAATTGATGGTTTAAATGGACTTTAATAGAAAGTGAGACTTGACAACCAAATGCTGGTTAATTTGTGAGGACTCAGAACCTTTAAAAGAGTGGCCTAGATAATAGGACATGAAATGAGTTTCTCTGAGATTAACTCACATTACAAAGAGGGTATCCCACAGCCACAAATGTTAAGAATTCTCAAGAATACAGATCCCAAATATACTTCACAGGCATTTTGTCAAATATGAACATGCAAAGATTATAAGCTTCTGAATTCTTAGATCAAGTAAAAGACAATCCAATGAAAATAAAAACTAGTTGAATACCTGTCAGAAATTGTTGCAGACATTGTTGACAGAAACGCTCGCTGAAGATGACCGTTGGGACCCGTAACGGCTGAAGGTAAAATGATCGGAGCTATGGGAGATCGTCGGAATCGACAATGGTTCTCGGATTTGGCGGTGTCTGATTAGATTGCTTAGAAATTGGAAGGGGATACGATCAATAGAAGAAGAAATCATATAGTAGTTAAGGTTTAATGGGGATCTATGATTAAACAGGGTTCGGATTCAATGGGGTTTTTGGAGGATGTGACCGGAGCAATGGTGATGGGGGTTTGATGGTGGCCATGAGGAGATGGAGATCGGGGTATGAGATGCTAGCTGATGGTAGTAGATGTGGGTTTTGAGTTAAGAAAATGGTGGAAATGAAAGTGAAAAGGATGAGAGAAATGGAAGGGATGTGGCTGTTGTTGGTGCTGGTTGGATCTCCGGCGGAACGGCCGGAGAAGAAGACCGAAGATGGATGGTGGAATAAATGGTGGAGATGAGATGACGATGGGGAAAAGGGGTTAGATGCAGGTGGGACTGAGATAGATAGGGTGATGAGGATACTGGTGAGGGAGTGGCCGAGAAATGAGGTGGCTACCGGCCGGTGGCAATAGGTTTGGGTTTAGGAAAACGAAGGGGTAATGGCTGATGGTAGAGTGGAAAAGAAGGTGCAAATGGCCGAAGAAGGTGGTGACTGGAATCGGGTAGCGTTGGTTTGGTCGGATTCCGGCAAGCTTGCCGGAATCAATGGAGATGGTGGTGGTGTTGGCTAATGAGAGATAAGATCGAGATGGAGGATAGGTAGAGAAGATGGTCGGTTGAAAGTGGAGGATGATGGCAAGGGGGAGAAAATTGGCCGGCGAAAATGGTGGCCGATGGAGCTCAACCCCCTTCTCTGCTGCTCCCTCTCTTTGTCTCCTTATCACTTCTTTCTTGCTCCTCAAGAAAAAAAACCCCTCTCTCTAACCCTAGCTGATGCTTTCTTTATAAAGGGAAATGCCATATTCGGCCCCCCTATGCTTCGCAGGACAGCCCACTTGGTAGTATATTATGACTACTCTTTTTCTTACAAAGGGGTGGCTCGAGTAGAAATTGATGGCAAGGAAATGCCATATGTGACCTCTTTTCTCTTGGACAACCCATTCATTTTCTAATTCAACCCCCCTCATGTAAAGGGAAATGATAAACTTGCACCCCTTATCCTTGCCCTGGACAGCCCCTACTAGTATATCACTCACTCTCTTTGGCAAAAGGGGTGGGCTATCCCAGGTTATAAAAGGGACAAATATATCATTTTCCTTATAGGGCATTGATATCAGCACACCTCCCTGGTGTTTGGATTCACCCCCTTATCCCATTTATCTTAAGAAATGATATTAGCACAACCTCATTTTAATACCTTTACAAACCATCTTGTCTTCTAGCGTTTAAATGGTTGTCAACAGATTATTGCATTTCATAAACAAACTTTGACGAGCCGATTAAAAGGCAAATGATAATTGAGTTTGTGCAAATATCAAAATATGGTGTGCAGGTAATCATTAGGACTCAGGAGACTCAGATAAAGTGTCGGTACCAAAACTCAGGGGTATTTTGTAACTTTTCAAATCTTTGTAAAAATGAAAGAAAGGATTAGGGCAATTGATCAGAGGATATCACTGAGGTTCAGGTATCACTCGGGCTCCACAAACGCTTCAACAATGGTCTGCAAATGGGCACTTTCGGGTTCTTTTGCATTTTAAGGCTCGATTCTTCGGGAATTTTTGGGATTTGGTTTTGGGACTCTTATTCGATTTTGTGGAAAAGGGTCCGGTCAAAATGGGGTGTCTACACTTACTGCCTTCTTAGCTTCTTTTCTAGTCAATCTATACTTCTCCATGTTCCCCTCATTTTTACACTTATGCAAGCATTTATAATACTCTCTTTTAGACCTAATCACCTTTTGGACCTCCTCATTCCACCACCATGTGTCTTTAGACGGCGGCTTACTTTTTCTAGATTCTCCAAGTACCTCCCTAGCCATTGTCCTAATATAACTAGACATCCCATTCCACATAATATTAGTCTCCTCGTCAAGACTCCATGGTCCTTATTTAAACAGTCTATCATTAAACATCTTTAGTTTTTCCCCTTTGAGATCCCACCACCTAGTCCTCGGATGTCTAACATCTCTATCTTTTCTCTTCCAACGTTTGATGCATATATCCAACACCACTAGCCTATGTTGTGTGACTAAACACTCCCCGGGTATGACTTTACAATCTTTACCCGCAACTTTATCCTCTCTCCCAGTGAGGATAAAATCTATCTGGCTACAGTTGTTTCCACTGCTAAAGGTTATCAAGTGTGAATCTCTTTTCTTAAAAAAAGTATTTGTTAACATCAAATCATATGCTACTGCAAACCTTAAAATATCTTCTCCTGCCTCATTCCTATTACCAAAACCCAATTCTCCATGAACCCTCTCAAAACCTCCACTAGTTCTTCCCACATGACCATTTAAATCTCCTCCTATAAATAACTTCTCTCCATGTGATATTCCTTGGACTACTTCATCCATATCGTCCCAAAATTGCCTCTTGACAGAATCATTTAATCCTATTTGAGGGGCATACACACTAATAACGTTAATCGTCTCTTCACCTAATACTAATTTAATTAGAATAATTCTATCACCCTTCCTTTTAACATCTACAACCTCATCTCTTAGGCTCTTATCTATTATGATCCCTACGCCATTTCGATTAAAACATCCATAAAAATAAAAGTAAACACAAACACAGTCAAAATATTGCATATCGCTCCATTTCTGAATCCATAAGAATTCAAATCAACTGATTCACATTGGTGCGACTTATATGGTCGATATGCATCATTGACATGATTTATGCCTAACATTTCAACCTTCTCGATATTGATATTTTGAACTATAATTGGGAGTGCCAGGATTCTTAAGCCACGCGCTCTTATGGGAGTAGGGACATATATGCTCCACAAGTTGTTAGAATATGTGAGATCTCATTAGTGGATTATGTGGAGATCTCACGTTGGATCATCTTATTATACTAGGCAAGTTGGCTAGTAGAGGTAACCTAGATAGACTAAGAAACTAGATTTGATTAGTAATTACATTAGAATATTCTACACATATCTCCTTCCATAGTTATCTTAATTTATCTCTATGTTTTTCATGTAAGTGCTCTTTATAAGCACTATCAATTCTCTTTGTAATTTATCCAAGAAACTCAAGAATAATAGAAATTCTCTAAAATTCTTCATGGTATCACCGATCCAGCCCTGATTACAATTCCATCAATTCCATTTTCCGGCGGACGGTCGATCTAGCCGTCCGCCGGGCATTTCAAAATTGGCCTAAATATGACTTGCTCATTCAGGCTTGAGTCAAATCCAGTTTATTGAAGCTCTTCGTGGCTCATCTTTCATGCGCCACATTTTTCAACAACATGAGACAATCATCTTCAGCAATTTCGGACATCAATCGTGGCAGACATCATTCGTAGCAGTGTGCATCAAAATTTACAAATTTTTATATTTCTTTTTGGGGATATCTATTGTAATCAAACGTATATCGATTTTTAATCCATATACGTTTGGGGGGGCATATTAGAGAATGAAGTCAAATCAAGATCAAATATTCTAAGATTAGAAGATTTGATTTTACTAGGCTATATTGGTTGGTTGGGTTAGATTAGGCAAGTGAATTAGATTATGATAATGTCTTTCCATAATTGTCTTATTCTCTTGCTATGTTTATCATTTGAGTGTTCTATAAAAACACTCCTTGTACTTGATGTAAAGCATCCAAGTTTAGTGAAATCTCCTAATTTTATCATGGATAAAGTTGGATGCAAGCATGCAAAAAGTTACTTTAGTTCACATAGAGGTGCCCATACCTCATGTGTGATGGAACCTATGATGATCCCAATGCTGTTTAGGATTTGATCCAATGGCTAGGAGATGTCTTAGCCAAATTACTCACTTTACCCTTCCATACTTAATGTCCCCTTGCCCTTTCTTATTTTATCCCCAAAAATCCCTTCGTCCTCTATTTAAAGCCAAGATTTTACAGACCTCCTCTCTCTCTCTCACCCAACCCTACCCTAGCTAACTCTCCCTCCACCTCTTTAGCCTGTGGTACCCTCTCCACTAATCTGCCTTCTGCCAAACTAGTCTCTTCTCCTCTCAAGGAAGGGGAGGGGCTCGTGTATATAAAAAGTACTAAATTAGGAAGATAAAGACAAGAAGAAGATGATCAAGATTAAGCTCCAACAAGGAGAATCTCATCGTCCGCCTCGAAGCATTAAGCACAATAGCTGGAGTAAGGCTAAGGTTAGGAGGTACACTGTTGTGTTTTCTTGTGATTTTGCATTGTTAGTAAAAAAATTCAACCCATTAGGAATCATCCTCGTTTCCTCTTTCCCTCTTTCTAAGCACCAAGGGACCACAAAGGTGATCAGGGTACAACCTATTCTCCTTGCGATCGTATTCAGGACGGACCCTTCATCTATTTATCAAAGAAAAATCTATAACCAAAATAGACAATGTCACAGTCAAGGTGGGTCTCATGCGTCTTTGTGGTTCACTTTGCAACAAAAGGCACAAATGATAATTCTACAAAAATCTGTTTGAAGAAGAAAGCCTAGAGGCTCAATCCCTCAACAAAGATCTTATTTTTTCAATAGTGTCCATCACCTCACAAGGAAAACAGTATAGGGAGACAATTGTTTTAGGATTGCGTCAAACATCCACCCCTTTGACCCATTTATGATTTGGAACCTCGGATCGTGTGGAACTTTTGAATGACGTGCATTAAAATGAGATGGGAGACTGGTGACCACCAATCCAGGTTTGCTCCATTGCAAAATAGTAAAGTGAAGTCAAGCTGAGTCGAAGGAGGGGTATGACTCGCTCGAGTCTGGCTTTATGAACGAGTCAAATTAGCGTCTTTTTTTTTAATAATTAATTTCAACACGGTAAAAGCAGAGGAAACGACATATAAATATAGAGGGAAAAGGCCCAAAAAAAGAAAAAAGAGAGGATAAAGTTGTTCCCGTGGGATAGAGCCATAGAGGAGGAATCAGGTACATTTTCCTCTCACCCCGTCTCGTCTCGCATCCGATTCGATGAGACAGAGCTTTCATCGATCTCTCCTCCACGATCATCGCCGCTCGCGATGAAGCCTCGCTAGGGCTAGGGCAAAGAAAAGCGAGGGGCAGGAAAAAGGGATCCACTTTCTAGGGTTTCATAGCCGTCCTTCCCTCGTTTTCTTCGTCAAAAAAGGTTTTTGAGGGGGGTGAGATTAGTCAGGTGTATTTCTTTTTTTTTCTTCTTCTTATTCTGTAACAATAATGTTGAAAAACGGTGCTCCGTCTCGAGCCGTGCCCACGCGATCTAACCCTAACCCTAATGTTGCCGATTCAAACCCCAAACCTTTGAAAGCTTCGTCTACCATCACCGTTACTAAAAAGCGGTCGGAGAGTGCTTCGACTTCAGCGCCCAAGAGTAAGGAGACTAAGCTCACCGCCCAATCTCCTCCAGGTACTTTAATCTATGCCACTCTCCCCTTCCTTTTCCTTTTTTTTTCGTTTTTCTTTTTCCTCTGCTGCTGTAGGCTTTAATCCAACTATTCTTGGAATTATATTTTCTTTTCTCAGCAATAAAATGTAGAATAGTATGGTCGTGGATATGGTGGAAAGATAGTCGCGTTATATGCCCTTTTACTTTGGAATTTTGTCTACTTGTTTCGACCTCTGACGGGTTTCCTTTTTTATACTGACGAAGAGAAACAAAGAATGAAGGAGTCGTGCATTGTTGTTTTTTGGGACATTTCACATGCCTTGAAGTTGAACTAGTTATGCATCTGTTTGCCATTGTCAATCCATCGGTGGTAGGAACTTGCAAGAATAACAAAAGTTTCAGTGTTGATTTGTCCCACAAAGGGAAGGGATCATCCTACTGTTAAATTTTCCCTTTAATAGTGGCAAATCTAATGGGCAGATTGTGAAAACTCATGATGTCAAAAGCCAAGGTGTGATCCCCCTTTTATAATTTCGGTTCATTCTAAATCTCTCCCATTAGAGATGTTGAATGAAGATAAGATCAAAATCCCTCAATCTGTGGTTTGTTTTTAATCAAGTTATGAGTCATAGCCAATGAGGAGAATAAGAGTTTGTAAAGATAAGATTAAATTACATTAACAAGGAAGAAGAGGTTTTAAAGGACACGTAACTAACAATCTCCCACTTGGCCTTTGAAATCTTTCTAAATCAAATTTCCCTCATACGTAATACAGACAGGTAGACCCAATAATTTAGTCGCTTGTGCCCCGTATCAAAGTACTTATGACATAAGATTTTCTGACAAACACAATTATCAGGGATTACTATCATTATCAACTTATTCTGTGAACTCCTGCCACAGATGCTGTGAACTCCTGCCACAGTACATTTTGTGAACTCTTGCCACCAGCATTGTGAACTCCTGTCACAGTTTGTGGACTCTTGCCGCTTAAGATGAACTCCTGTCACCTATCTTATGAGCGCTCTTATCATATTCTGGTGAACTCTTGCCACCCCATTTGATGTGAACCCTTGTCACATGTTACATGAACTCTTGCCATGTTTAGGTGAACTCTTGTCACACTATTTAGTCAAAACACATATGAACTCTTACCATATATAAAAAACCTTAAGCATAAAATTTATTTGATAGAATCAATAAAATCAGAGCATCTTACTCATATGGTGAAGACCCATGTTTGATTCATGCTTTTCGAAGCTTTTCACAGATAAAGCTTTAGTGAGAGGATTTGCCAGCTGATCATTGGAAGCTATCTTTGACACAATGATTTCCTTTGCATTCACTTCTTATCGAACTTAATGGTGCTGAACCCGGATGTGTTTGGTTCGAGGATGGTTTCTTGAATCTTGGTCAGAGAAATTGCAGCAGAAATTGCAGCAGAATTGTCACAAAAGATGGTCAAGGGATAATTGATGGAATCAACAACACGAAGTTCTTTGAGGAGTTGTTTCAACCATATTGCATGCCTAGCGGCTTCGCTACATGCAACATATTCAGCTTCCGTGGAAGATAAGGAGACCAAGTCTTGCTTCTGAATTTTCCAGGAAATAGCTGCACCTCCCAATGTGAAGACATATCCAGTGGTTGACATGAGGGTATCTCCACATCCTCTATTATCAGAATCAGCATAACCAGTGAGAATGAGCGGATCAGATCCACCATAAACAAGCCCAAAATCTTTTTTCCCCTTCAAATATTTGAAGACTTTCTTTATAGCTACCCAATGTGGCATACCGGGGACTTGCTGAAATCTTCCAAGAACACTGCTCGATAGGGTTTGTTGGACATATCTGATCTCTCTAATTCATTCTTGGGACACTGACTTTTGTTAAATTTGTCTCCTTTGACCATGGTTGCATTTCCTAGTTTGCATTATTTCATTCCAAACTTCTGGAGAATTTTGTCAATATAGGATTCTTGAGACAGGGAAAGTAACCTTCTTTCTCTATCACGGTTGATCTTTATTCCGAGGACATAAGAAGTTTCACCCAAGTCTTTCATTTCAAAAGATTTAGAAAGAAAAGATTTTGTATGGAATAGAAGAGCCTTGTCATCGCTTGCTAGAAGGATATCATTGACATATAGCACCGGAAAAACTACATGTCTCCCACTGAACTTGGCATACAAACAATGTTCAACAGGATTTTGAGAGAAACCAAACTGGGTGCAAACATTGTGGAATTTTAAATACCACTGTCTTGAAGCTTGTTTTAAGCCATATATGCTCTTTTTAAGTTTGCAGACTAGATGCTCCTTTCCAATTTCTGCAAATCCTTCTGGTTGTTGCATACAAATCTCTTCTTCCAAATCTCCATTTAAGAACGTTGCCTTGACATCCATTTGATGGAGTTCATAGTCAAAGTGCACAACAATAGCCAAAATGGTTGGAGCAAAAGTTTCATCAAAGTCAATTCCTTTTTGAGTGAAACCTTTGGCTACAGTCTGGCTTTAAACTTATCGATCTTCCCCTCCGCGTTTCTCTTGGTTTTATAAATCCATTTACAGGAAATAGGTTTGTGGTTTTCTGGTAAATCAACAAGTTCACACACTTCATTTTTCTTAATGGAATCTATTTCTTCTTTCATTGCCTCGATCCAAAGGTTGCAATGAGAATCATGAATAACAGCTGAAAAATTTATAGGCTTATTTTCATTGACGTCAGGTTCCATGAAAAATGTTTCCTCCAAATAAACAAGGTAGTCACCGCTAATAGCCGATTTCTTGTTTCTATGAGGTCTATTAGAATTAAGAGATGGTTGAGCAACGAAAGCGGATTGAATAACGAAAGATGGATAAAATTCAGGTAATTCAACTCTGCGTTTCTTTCGAACCTCATTAAAGAAGGAATTCTCAAGGAATTTCACGTTTCTGCTTTCAAAGATCACATGAGAGAGAGTCAAACAATCGATAGCCTTTGTATTTTAATGGATATCCAATGAAATATCAGTCGATTGTTTTACTGTCAAGTTTGTTTTTGCTAGGGCCAGTTTTGAGAGCTTGAGCAGCACAACCCCAAATCTTCACATGTTAGAGACTAGGTTTCTTTCCGGTCCAAAGTTAAAAAGGTGTATGAGGAACATATTTGGAAGGATGCGATTTAGAATGTAAATAGCGGTTTTAAGCGCCTCTCCCCATAGAAAAGTAGGAAGATTAGCACGCTCCATCATGCATCGGACCATGTCCATAAGTATCCTGTTCCTTCTTTCTGCCACCCTATTTTGCTGCGGAGAATGGGGCATAGACATCTGATGAATAATTCCATTTTCCGAGCAAAATGAATCAAAATCCTTAGAGAAATATTCTCCTCCTCTGTCAGATCTAATGATTTTAATCTTCTTATCTAGTTGATTTTCAACTTCACTTTTGAAGATTTTAAAAGTTTGAAAAGCATCGAATTTCTTCTGAAGTAGGAAAATGTACCCATAGCGTGTATGATCATCAATAAATGTAATGAAGAAGTTAAAAACCATCATTGGTAGTAAGGGGTAAAGGACCACATACATCAGTATGGATGAGCTTGAGAGGTTCATTTGTTCGAGAAGCTTTGTGAGGAAAATGTGTCCTAGAGAGCTTTCCTTTGATGCAGTCAACACATTCTCCCAACAAATCAAGATCAAGGTTGTTTAGAATTCCATTTCTTTCAAGATGTGACATTCTATCCTTTCCAATATGACATAATCTATGGTGCCTCAACAAAGTATGATTTGACATATCAATAGGTCGTTTGAATATGTTACTCAAACTAGGATTTTCAACATTCAGGGATTCATCAAAACACAAGTAATTCCATTCCACGTTTTATTACTACTTTTCCATGTTCAAAGAGAAAGGAATAACCAAGAAAATCTAAAGCAGAAATAGAAATCAAGTTTCTCCAAATACTTGGAGCAAATAAAGTTCCATCTGAAATTAAAGTTTTTCCATCACCAAATTCTCAATTCAACTCAACTCAACAAAGCCTTTGTCCCAAGCTAGTTGGGGACAAAGGCTTTGACTTTGGCCTATGCCTTCGACTTTGGCCTTTTCATCATTCCCCATGTAGATGTACCAAGGTTGCCAAGGCGGGAATCGAAAGCGGGATTCGATTCGGGATTCGAAAGCGGGAATCGAAGGCTCCTGGGATGGTTGGAAGCGAGAATTGTGGGTTTGCCAGAGAGTCGACGGAGATTCGTCGGGGAATCGCCGGAGATTCGCCGGGGAACCGCTAGGAGTCGCTGGGGAGTTGGGATTCGCTGGGAATCGCCTGGGAATCGGGGTTCCTATAAAGTGAGAATTGGGGTTTTCATAAATTGGGAATCGGGGTTCCCAAAATTGGGAATCGGGATTCCCCAGAATCGGGGAATCGAATTGAATCACGATTCCGATTCGCGATTCGGGGAATCGCGAATCCCCACCCTCAGGTACGAATCCTGCTTCCCTGAGATGTACACCTCAGTCCCGTTAGTCCTTTTTAACGTTCTGAATCCCTGTACGTAATTACTAATATGAGCTGTACATCCACTATCAATCCACCATGAGTTTGAATGTTCGTTCATAAAATTTGCCTCAGTGCAAGTAAAGGTTTTAACCTTGCCTTTGTTGGATGGTGTAGTAGGCTTCTTCGGCTTGCGACAGTTTTTCATGACATGTCCAACAATTCCACAATTGAAGCACACTTTATCACTGACAATTCTTTTGTTAGGAAAATTTGTATTTTTCTGATGTTGAGGTTCGAAGTTGGCTTGATGAGGTTTAAAATTAGGTTGGGACTTAGAATACTTCTTTTTCTTATAGTCATTCCCAGCATTCATCGTCTTGTTTTCACTGAGGCTTGCAGTTGTAGTTTCAACGTTCGCCTTTTTCCGATCATCCTCAAGTATGCATTGATTCAACAGTTCGTCGAAATTCCAGGTTTTGTCACTAGTGTTGTAATTGACCATGAAAGTATCAAAGGAAGGAGTAAAACTACTCAGAATAACATATGTGACGAATTCTTGTTGGAACGTGCATTCAATGGAAGCTAAGTCATTTATGGAACCTCCCATCTTCAAGATGTGCTCTCTGACATCATCTCCTTCAGCCATCTTAGTGTTGATTAAGTTCTTGATTAGAGAGTGCATCTTAGCTTTTGATGACCCTGCAAATTTGGCCTCCAAACTGGTCATCAACTCCTTAACAGATTTGCACCCGCTAAGAGTTTTGCCTATCTCCTCAGTCACAGTTCTATTGATCAAAAGGCTACATAGTTTGTCAGCCGTTCTCCAAGTCTCAAATTTCTCTCTATTAGTTGCAGGTGGACAAGGACAATCTAATGCTATGTCAAGTTCCTGAAAGGATATCAATGATTTGATCTGCGTTTTCCATTTTTGAAAATTGGATCCGACCAAGGTTTCTACCTTAAAAATTTAATTCATGAATGCGGTTTTCAAGTCCATGGTGTGAATCTGAAAAACAAGGAAATCATTTCAAGGTCAAACTTGTGTTGATCTACAAACTCCTGTTGCAGAAAAAAAAAAGAAATGTCTACCTTTGGGTATGACATTCCTTAATAAATCAACAAAAAAAAAAAAAATCCAACTTTTATCTTGTGACTTCAAAATTTTTTCTTCTAGCTAACCACTTTGGTGGAATCAACTAACTAAGGGCCTGTTTGGATGCCGAGAAGATTTTGATTTGGAATTCTAACATTTGCAGCCCTTTTTGCGTTGAAATTTGGATCACGATCAATCCTTGAATTTCCAATTTAGCGACCAACAGTGTGAAAAAAATCAGATTTCGAAATATGCTGTGGAAATAAGAAATTGGAAATCCTCAGATGTGGCAGTTTCCTTCACCCTCTTGGCTCCTCAACCTCTCCCCTGCAACAGGAATTACCCCCTTCCCTCTCTGTCTCCCTCAACATGAGCTGGCAGATCTATTCATTTTGTACTGAAAACTCAATTCCAAATCCAAATACAAAATCTGAGGTATCCAAACGGGCCCTAAATTCATTCTTGATTGACCCACTTTGGTGGTATCAATTCTTGATTGACCCACTTGGAAGAAGAGATTTCAAAGGACACGTAACTAACACCTACTTCCTGTTAAATGAAGAAAATATTTATGGAAGAAGCCTTCTATTATTTTGATAACTACTTAAATACAGTCTGCAACAACAGATAATTCAAGAGTACAAAAACAGTTACAAAACTAGAACACAACTATTCAAGCAGTTATTTTGGAGGAAATGGTTATAATGCAATAACCTACTTTGCACTTGCCAATCATGTGCAATGTCAATGATAGCATCCTCAACATTCCACCCCCAATAAAAGTTTCGTTGTCCTTTAGGCTGCAAATTAGGAAACTGATTCTGGAACCTATCAAACCGTTCCCAAGAAGCATCCTCAACCGGCAGACCAGCCCAATGAACTAATATTTCAGTGAATGCTTTGTTGTTCTTTTTAACCATTCGATGATCTATGATTGCTTGAGGTACTCGTTGCAATTGACCTTAGCCAGAAACTGGTGATAAGTTGTACTGTACAACTCTCTTTTCATAGATTTTCTTTTCCTAGCAGGAAACATGAATACTGGGTGGATCTTCGAATCCGAAGGCAGCAGTAATTTGTAGGCTGCACATCCATTTCGCCGTGTGACCAAGAAAGGTCCATAATAGCGCAGAGAAAGCTTGAAGTTAATTCTGTTGGCCGCTATCGTCTTGCTAAATATGGCTGAAATTTTAAGTAAACGCAGTCCCCCACTTGAAATTACCTTTCACTACGATGTTTGTGTGCTTGCATCTTCATTTGACCTTAGGCTGCATTCAAATTTCCCTTCAAGAGGCGTAGTATCTGATCATGGCTCCTAAGATCCTTATCAGCCATGGCCACCTTTGATGTGCTAGGTTCATATGGTATAACTGGCGTAGGTGTCCTTCCATAAACCACTTCAAAGGGAGTCATGCCTATAGTTGAATGAAATGTGGTATTATACCATCATCCAGCCCACGGTAGCCATTTGGTCCAATTCTTTGGTTCATTGCTAGCAAAGCACCGTAAATAGGTATCAAGGCAACGATTAAGAACCTCTGTTTGGCCACCCGTTTGTGGGTGATACGTTGTACTTGTCTTTAAATTGGTACCTTGCAACTTAAAGAATCCTTGCCAAAAGTTACTAAGGAAGATTGGATCTCAATCTGCTATGATGAACTCGTGCATATCATGGAGTTTGGCGAAATGATTTACATAGAGTTGGGCAACAATGCTTGTTGTGTACGGGTAAGCAGAGGAGATAAAGTATCCATATTTTGATAGTCTATCAACCAACACCATGATTGTGGTGTGACTGGAGATGTCGGAACTCCATCAATAAAATCCCTTGTGAATTCCGTCCAAACTTGCTTCGGAATAGGTATAGGATGCAATAATACTAGTGGTGAAACAGTTTCAGCTTTATTTCTTTGGCAAATTTCACATTTAACAACATATTTTCTTATTGAGCGTGCTTAGATACCCTGAATGGCCAATAGTCGGAGTGTCATGAAACTCATACAATATCTTATCTTTTAAAGCTGATGCTGATCCCTACACCACTCGCCCTTTATATTTCAGCTTCCCATCGTTATATGAGTACCCCTTTTAAGCTTGTGGGTCACATTGTAGTTGGAGAATGCTCAACTCAACAACTCAACAAAGCGAAACTAGTTGGGTCGGCTAAATGAATCCTTTAGAAAAAATTCATGAAGAAGATAAAAGGAATCTATCCGGCTCTAATCCTGGTTCTAGTTGGGTTCTTCTACTGGATCATTTACTTCCATTCTATCCTATCCAAGGTCATGGATCATTTACTTCCATTCTATCCTATCCAAGGTCATGTTCTCTGTTATGTTCCTAGCTATCAAGTCTTTCCTCACTGTTTCTATCCAAGTTGTTTTCGGTCTACCCCTACCTCTTTTTACTCCATCAATTTGGCACGAGTCGCCTCTTCTCACCGGAGCATCCAAAGGCCTACGTTGGATATGTCCAAATCATCTTAAGTGGTGCTGTCTCATTTTCTCCTCAATTGGTGCCACCTCAACCTTTTTACGAATGTCTTCATTTTTAATTCTATCTAACCTTGTGTGGCTGCACATCCATCTAAGCATTCGCATCTCCGCTACACTCATCTTATGCACATGCTGCTTCTTGGTGGCCCAACATTCTGAGCCGTACAACATGGCTGGCCTCACAGCTGTCTTATAAAACTGTCCCTTCAACTTGGTAGGGATGTTACGGTCGCACAGACTGTCCAGTCATATTTACTACGTCCTCGTCCCGCCTCCTTACATTACTAAAGTTGCATTCTATATATTCTCTCTTAGTCCTACTTAGTCTAAAACCTTTAGATTCCAAAGTAGTATTGTAGTTGGAGAATTAATTGATGTAAATCTGGTTTTGTCATCCACTCTTGTTTGACCTCTTCAAAAAACGACACAACAAGTTTGGATATAGCTGATAAATTAGCTTCTTCAAAGTGCTTAGACAATGCATCAACGGCAATATTTTCTTTCTCCCTCCCGTGGATTATCTTGTAATCATATCCCATGTGTTTTGCAAGCCATTTCTGTTGATCAATTAAGAAATCCAGACTTCAATGTTCATTTTTATCAAGAATTGTTGCCCAACTAAATATGGTCTCCATGTTGATATAGCATGCAATATAGCTAGCATCTTCTTGGCATGAGTGGACAATGTTAAGTTTCTTCACGAAAGTGCCGTGCTTGTATAAGCTATTGGTTTGTTTTCTTCCAACAAAACTCCTCCTATCCCATTTCCATTAGCATCGGTCTCCACAATGACTACAATGAACAGTTTTGTGAAATCAGTTTACACGGATTCTTCTAAATGGGCGAAGAATATGTGTTGGACACGTCTTGGATTCCAATACTTTAGGATTCTCCGAGACACTTCTAGATCTCTTTTATCTGTTTGTTCTGCATACCACTCCCAGTGCCACAACTTTGCAATTACCTCATGTTTTGAGTTTTACCCATCCCACTAGTAAGTTTCATAAATAGAAATAAAATATTATATCTATTTAACTGATTATTTTTTTCAATTTATTTCTTGTTATAACCATATTATTACGTAAGAAAACAAGATTTGAAAATTGATTAAAATATTTTGGAGAATCCACAAATCTTTCTGTTTGAGGTTTGCTGGATCCTACACTCAATACCCGTGTTGGATTCCGACACTTGTATATGTACTGATGCAACATATATTGCCAAGACAGGGGCGGTAGTTATGGCTCTTTTAAGAGCAACAAAAGGCTGATCCAGCTCTAGGCCCCCATTCAAACCCATTCTTCTTTAAAAGTGTAGTTAAGGGCGTTAATTTTCCCATATTTCCACACAAACTTGTGATAATAGCCCGTCAAACCTAAAAATCCTCTTAATCCTCGAACTAGTGTTGGTTGTGGCCACTCCATCTTTGATTTTTTCTGGATCAGCCCCAACTCCCTGTTCTGAAATTATATGACTGGCGTACTCCACCTCTCGTTGGCTGAACAAACACTTGTTCTCTTCACATATAGTTGGTTATTTTGGAGAAGTTGTAGAACTTTTCGAATTTGCTCTATAAGTTCTTTCCAATCCTCAAGATGTCATTCATTAAACTTTGGATGGTGGTCAGGGCATTAATGAGGCCAATAGGCATTGCAAGAAATTCATAATGCCCATCATGAGCTTGAAATGCTGTTTTGGGTATATCTGGCTCATGAACACGTATTTGATGATATCTCGAACTAAGATCTAGCTTAGTGAATAATCAAGCCCCTCTCAACTCATGTAATAGCTCATCAATTACAGGAATTGGGTACTTATCTTTGATTGTAATCTGATTAAGTGTTCGATAATCCTCACATAGATGCCAACTACCATCTTTTTAACCAACAAGAGTGGAGAAGAGTATGGGCTGGTGCTAGGCCTTATCACACCGATGTCCAACATTTCACGAACCATCTTCTCAATTTCATTTTTTTGAATGTGTGGATAATGGTTAGGTCGTACACTAGTGGGCTGATGATGATAATTATCTTATGATTGTCTTAGCTCCAGAAAGCTTAGAAAATAAAGTTTGGATAACATGGTAAAACATTTCCTCGAACATCTGGCTGATTCATTTCATCACCCTCTTCATTTCCACGGAAAGATCCCACATGTCTAGGTCGTCCGTACTTGTTCCGTCTTGTCTCCTCACCTTCGGAAATGGGTGCCACTCCTACCATTGATCTTTGTAAGCGTTCCACCATTCCTCCCATCTGTTGCATGGTAGTCTGGGCCTGCTTCTTGAGCATCTCACCCATCTGTTTCATCGATGCTTCCAATTGATTCATTTGTTCCTCAATAATTTTGCTATTATTGTGAGCGCTGACTCTGGGCGTTCCATTAATCGACATGGCTCTGATACCAAAATGGTAGGAACTTGTAAGAATAGCAAAATATTTAGTGTTTATTTGATCCACAAAAGAAAAGGATAATCGTACTTTGTTAAAAACAGAAAAGATTTCAGGAAGAAACTTTCTGCATACCTTCTATTATTAAGATAACTACTTAAATACAATCTACAACAACAGATAATTCAAAAATACACACAAGCAGTTATTTCGGAGGAAGTGCTTATAATGCAATAAATATAAAGTTGGAACATGAGTTTTTGAAGCTTTTTGTATTTTCTAATTATTGGTTATGGTTGGATTTTGTTGAATTGGAGCGTGCTTCTTTTGTTCCATTTTGGATAATGTTGGTTCAGGGTGTTCGCTCCCCTTGTTGTGTTATTTCCTTTCGTATCAGAGCTTGGCTTGGTCCATCACTTTGCATGGTTCTTCATGACCTCTACAATATTAAGAATTTCTAAGACTTGTTTTTGTCTTGATTGCATCATTTTGAGGTTGGATTTCAAATAAGATGTGGATGTTTGGTATAGAGGTCTTTACTGTCAGAAATCAGAATTCAACATGAAAACTGTGAGAACTTCCTGTCTCAAGCTTCCATATGAGTGGCCTCCTTGTTATATTCTTCTATGTCCATCCTAAAATTTCTCCTTGGTTCATGGGGCGTTCATAGATGTAGTTGCTCAAATCTTCTAGTTGTGGTGCATCTTCTTGGACGCTAACTTTTAAAATCTCATACTACTGCATTTTATTTAGCATGCACTCTTGGTTATGTGTAGCTTATTTGTTACTAATCTCATCATTAATGAAATGGGCAGAATTTTGTTTACATCAATCAACCATTTGATTATATTAACTTGTTAATTAAACGAATTTCTAAATCCGATTTCCGCAACTTGTCCATTAAGAAACCCAAATATTGTATTTTTCTATTAGTCCCCCTAGACTTTTCTAAAAGTTCTTGAAAAATAACCACAAATCTTAGATCAATAAAAACGACCATCTCCGCCAATTCTCACAACCTGCGGTCATGGTGCACCCCTACTAATATCAATGCTATTACATGATGTTTTTAATTTGCTCTCCTTTTTTAACTCTTTGTCGCTGCCTTTTGATTGAGATGTCTTAAAGAGCTATATGAGAACTTGTGGATCGATTTGACTGAATTTCTGTTCATGAACTAGTGGATTGATCTTCATGGTTAGATTAATAGATATGAATATGATATCTTGAATGAGTTTGATCAAACATTCCATTGGTGGTGGTGGTGGGTGTTAATGGTCCTTTTTTTTTGCCGATGGGGGGTTCATGGTCTATAAATTTCGCATTTATAGTTCGAGGGTGATTTTTTTTTTGAATAGTGATAATATATTAATCTGAAAGAAACTAGAATGATGCTAAAGTACTTAAAATGGGTAGGGAATTCATAGGACAACTAAACCTAGGTTCTGATGCCCGAATTGATGCAGAATGGGTTAAGCTTTGACTACTTCCTGCAGCTTTGGGCAGCAAACAACAACTAGAAGTATTAGTTAAAGCTAAAATAGAGTCCTATTGTGAGATTTCTAAGGACTTAGGAATGACAATAGAAGTGTTTCCTATGTATCCTCTATGGGATTTTCATGATTGCAGCACATTATGACATGATTATGCAGGCTTAAATAATAAATTAAAGCAAACTAACACTAGCAATTGGTCACTAAAAACATTTGCATATTTTGGCACACTTGAGCAAAACCAAGAGCACCAAAGAAGGTTCAACGTTAGATGGAAGCATGAGTCTTCTTTGCTGAACCAAAGATGCAATTCAAATAAAGGGGGAAAACATGGTAAATAGTCCCAAATCCCTAATCCAAGATTCCAGAACAACCTCAAAGAAAGAAACTAAGTTTCCCGTCAAGGTTAGGGGTGCAACTCGGTCGGGCTCAACCTGAACCCGGCGGGTTCAACCCCGAAAAAACTCGAGTCGGGTTGAGTTCAAGTCGGGTTCTCGGGTTCGGGTTGGGTTTTCTCAACCCGGGTTGAGTTCGGGTCAGGTTTGGGTTGAGGGCTTGGGCAACCCGACCCGAGTTCAACCCGAAATTTTTAATAATTTTTTTAGTTTTTAAGCTTAAAATCTTGGGTTGGGTCAGGTTGAACTCGGGTTGGGTCAGGTTCGGATTGGCAAAAAGGGCTGCTCGGGTCAGGTCGGGTTGAACCTCGTCGGGTTGGAACACGGGTCGGGTTGGGTTTGGGTTGAGTAAATGGTTGCTCGGGTTGGGTTAGGGTTGGCCTCAACCCGAACCCGACCCGCCCGAGTTGCACCCCTAGTCAAGGTGGTGGTAGAAATTGGGTATGTAACTGATTTAAGTTTTCAAGATGGATGTAGGGTATCACAAATTAATCCAAAATATCAAATTGTGGAATGATTTGAAGGATTCAACAGCCGAAATCTAATCTAGCCATACCAAAAGATGCAAATTTCAGATCTACATATAGGGCTATTGTGGTAATTTCCGGTGTCAACAATGAACAAGGATTGACCGGCCAACTAGCCA
This sequence comes from Tasmannia lanceolata, assembly GCF_043159265.1. Classification (NCBI taxonomy): domain Eukaryota; kingdom Viridiplantae; phylum Streptophyta; class Magnoliopsida; order Canellales; family Winteraceae; genus Tasmannia; species Tasmannia lanceolata. The sequence goes on from NW_027518678.1 coordinate 441,828, forward strand.
CACAAGACAACCTCACCTACGAAATTTGAAGGTGATCAATCAAGAGTACAAACCCCAAAGAGGAAATTTAGACAGATCCAAAAGATTTAGAGCTCGACCTAGATCTAGAAGAGGCTTTGGTGGATGAAACTTGGGATCAAAGAAATGAAAATTAGGGTTTCTTAAGGAAAGTCAAAATGGATATGTAGATTTAATAGAGATTGTTTGAGAGAAGAGAGAATGGAGAGACAAAGAGATGGAGAAACAATTTGTAGAAGAGAGAGAAGTTGAGAAAATACATTGATTTGTATTAAATCACAAAGACTGCTCATCAATGGGGAGCTTTCACACATGCAAGATAATAAAGGCCTTCAGAGAGCTCTTCAATTTCATTCTCTACAAGTGGGCTTCACAAAATAAAAAGGAGAAATGTGTTTCCTCCTAAGATAAAGAAGCAACTACTCTCTCACTTATCTTTACAACTCATAACTACCCTTATCTCTAACTAATAACTAAAATATTTTAAAAATGACAAATACGTCTTTGGCTCATTAAAAGTCATAGAAACTACAAAATAAGAGCCAAGCTTATAAAAACTGAAATACCAACTAAGATCCTACCATATAAATGAATATTACTCCCCTGTGCGTAGGAATAGTCTAGCACTGCTTAAGTAAAAATAAAAAAAAAACTCTATTGCTACTTTAAAAAAAAAAAAAACTCTCCAGTGCTCAAAAAATCGTCGAGCTAGGAATAATACACTAGGTTCTGAGTGTGCATCCTCATAAAACTCCGATCCATTCTGTTGGAGAGGTGAACTGTCCAAGTGATAGCTCGGCAACTCCTCGTCTGGCCATATCAAAGTGATGGATGGCTGCTGGTCTCGCCGTCTACGCCGTGATATTCTAAATCCTATGTTGATGTTCCCATGAGTCCATAACTAAGCTTGTGACTTAAATCCTTAGAAACACTGGAGCATAAGTATACTTTTATTGAATCCTTAAGAAGAATGTACCAGGCAGGTCAAGTTTAGGGTATCCTTGTACCGGAGATCCTTGTCGTATCAGATGTTTGTATCCATGCTTTTTTAATATAATCTGATGGAAGTAGTTTTTAAAATATGTCATAGGTGGCCCGACCACCTCGGTCGCAGGCCTTCCTTAGATTAACATTTCAACAAAAAAATTGTCATAGGTCATTCGACTTAAGCTGGTTCGCTAACCATGTGACTCAAATCCTTAAGAACACTGGAGTATAAGCATACTTTTATCGAAACCTTTAAAACTGGAGTGTAAGTATACTTCCATGGAATCCTTCAAACGATTGTGCTGGGCAGGTCAAATTTAGGGGATCCCTGTACCAGAGATCCTTCTAATGTCAGATGCTTGTATGCATGTCTTTTTAATATAATCTGATCGAAGTAGTTTCTTAAAAACTTGTTTTCGATGTTTGGAAGTTGACACACGGCTCATTCAACTTCAACAGGTTTTCCAAATATGATACACAAATCCTTCAAAAAACTGAAGTAGAAGGATACTTTTATTGAATCCTTCTTATGGTCCTTTCCGTATCATATTTTATGTTCATTCATTTAATGCTACTTTTTATTCTCTTTCAACATGTTAATGTTTCAAAAGAAAATTTTAGTTTTCGTATCACCATTTGTAAATTGGCATTTTTTATTGGGATCCTAATTTTCTGATCTTTGTTGTATTTGTTGTCTTTGCATCTTTAAAGAAATCTCGGATACAGGAAGCGAGGAGACAGATCTTAGCAGTTCCGAGGGAGATGATTCATCTTGGATCTCTTGGTTTTGCGGGTTGAGAGGAAACGAGCTCCTTTGTGAAGTTGACGAGGATTATATACAGGATGATTTTAATCTGTGTGGACTTCAAGGACAAGTTCCGTATTATGATTATGCCTTGGATATGATCTTGGATAATGATTCTTTGAGTGGTATGCTCTTCATATTTAATCTTTCCCTTTTATTATGTGTTTTCTTTGTTTATTACCATTTTCTCTTTATTGATTTTGATATATTGAACCTGATAGCATATATCTTTCTTTTTTTGAGTAGTAGTATTATATATATATATATATATATATATATATATATATATATATATATATATATATATATATGAGGAAACTGTTGGTGAGCTTAAGCTCACCAAACTTATGGTGAGCTAGCTTGCCCAATCACATGGGGGCCCACTTTGTTAGGATGATCCAAACCATTCATTTGAAAGTCCCTTACATAGATGGGGGGTGTACCAAAAATCAGCTCCATAGGATCATCCTAACCCCTCCATTTGTGGAGGACAAAAATGGACAGACACAAATCTGCCCCATTTTTGTCCTCCACAAATGGAGGGGTTAGGATGATCCTATGGAGCTGATTTTTGGTACACCCCCTATCTATGATAAGGCCTTGCAGATGAATGCTTTGGATCACTCCCCAAAATGTGGGACCCATGTGATTTGGCAAGCTAGCTCACCAACAGTTTCCTAATATATATATATATATTCTAAAAAAGAAAAATATACAACTAAAGCTAGGATTCGTACCGAGACTAACAGCAGAACAACATGAAAGAATATACCCCTAAGCTATAGTGTCCTGAATAGTTGAAAATGGACCTAAATACCCTTATGTTAAAATAACTGAAACAGATACCACAAATATATTTGTTATGATAAGGTAAATTTTACTTGTCTCATTCTTTCAACTTAATGTTGTGCTTGCAAGCGCTTGCACTTTAGTTTTGAAAGATGCAGAAATTTTCAAGCTCTCTTTTTTTTTTTAAGACCCATGCAGCTGGTGCTCGTGGTCTTTAGGGTTAATTGTAGAAACCACGTCCCAAATTTCCTTCATACATTCATTTAGTCTCTTTCTTTGCCTATATGCATTATGCAACACTGCTGTTCCCACCATTCGTCGTGAACTTTGACTTGATTTTTGCTTTCTATTTCTTGATGAAGTTTCAAGTCGATGACTATTTTTTTAAAAAGAATCCTTTTTTCCTTAATGGGGTGCTCTTTTAGGTGAGGTAGATGGCGATGAACACAGTGAAATTGAATCTGCAGCAGAGCTGTTGTATGGCCTTATTCATGCTCGTTATATCTTGACCAACAAAGGACTAAATGCAATGGTAAGGTTTTTCATATTTTGATAATCTCTCAATGGTTATCAAGTTACGAGGTAAAACATTTCTTAGTTGGGCTGTTATTGCAGCATGAGAAGTATAAAAGAGTGGATTTTGGAAGATGCCCTCGAGTTCATTGTGGAGGGCAACAATGTTTGCCTGTTGGTTCATCAGACATCCCTCGCAATGGTTCCGTGAAGATCTATTGTCCCAAATGTGAGGATCTTTACTTTCCACGATGCAAATACCAGAGCAGTATCCTTCTATTTATGATTTGTTTTTAATGGAATTTCCTACCCAGTATCATTTAATTATAAATTGGAAGGTTACTAACATTAGAAGAAAACCAGTCCACGCAAGATACTTGACATGACAACATCTGTGAAGATGTGATACAACATTAGTGTCACCCACTTGATGTTGGCTATTTTTTGTTATTCAAAAATATGAAGTTTTACGTATAACCTAATATAAATTTATCTTTTGTTTTAATAAAATTTGCTATTGATAAAACAAAAGATAAATTTTTTTTTTCTTTTCAAAAAAAAGTTATCTTTTGTTTTATCAATAGCAAGTTTTATTAAAAGGAATTGGATTCAGAGGAGGAAGCATAGGAAATACAAACACAATTATACAAATACCATGATTTGATAGCTAATCATGTTTAAGTCAATCGACTCATGCATCTTATATTATAGTCTCAAAAATTTAATTTACAAGTCCACAAATGATAGCATCTAAATACCTGGCATCTGTCATCCTCTTGTTTTTTGTTTCTGTTTTCCATCTGTTGAGTTTCATAGGGCCTTGGATAGGATAGAATGGAAGAAAATGATCCACGTAGAAGAACTCAACTAGAGCCAGGATTAGAGCCGGGTAGATTCCTTTCACATTCTTCAAGAAATTTTTCTAAAGGATTCATTTAGCTGACCCCAACTAGTTTGGGACAAAGGCTTTGTTGAGTTGAGTTGAGTTGAGTGGGGCCTATAACAATAAGTAGATATTTATAATCTATATACAATATGTATATAACTATTACTGCCAAATATTGTATATAACTATTACCGCTAAATAAATAAGAATATAATAATCATAACATATGGTTTTGCTTTTGCTGATCAGTGGAGCCGGTGAGGCGATAAACACTTGTCTCGTTTAATATTACTTTGAGAGACTAATCAAAGTATATAGAGCCTTATGAATTTGGAAATCATGTTTCGTCTGACATATGCTGTGTGTATAGTTTGTAGTTTACAGTTGTTTTGGGCATTAATTACCCAGGGACACAAAAGCTTGTTCACTGTGTCTTGTTTGCGGCTTTGTCCAAGGTTTCAGGTTTTGATTTTATTATGCATTTCGGATGTGATGGAAATAGAAACATATCTGTTTTGAATGGAAATTTTGTTGGAAATACAGATGTAAAATTTTGATTTTGGTGGAAATTCAAATCATGGTTTTTTAAGCATCTGCTTTGTGAATCTCCCATCTTTTCAGATCTCTTTGCATTATTAGAAGTTAGAAATCATGTTTTATCATTTTGATCCACTGACTTCGGTGCTTATCATCAAACTCACATGTACATGGACAAACTTTGAACCGTTGTGCGTATTATCACTAAACATGCTTCTCCAGTACATATTCTCAACAAAATTGTGTGTGTGTATTCTAAGAGGAATTTAATCATAGACTTATCCCCTTACATGATCTATGTTTAGGTTCTAATGCTAGATTATCTTTTACAATTATGATCCATCTATATACTATGCATCATTGCATATTGTATTGATGCTTCTAATGTATTTCTGAGAGGGTTTTCTATATGGTTGGCATTTTCTTATTATTGTTTTTAGAATCCGGAGTGTGTAAGGAAAAAGAAACATCAGAGGAAAATCATATGAAACCCTACAAAGAGCTCCACCTTCCTCACATTTGGATGTTTGATTTCTTCTGCATTGGAAATTGGATTTACTCATCCATCTAGTGACATTAAAGAAAACACTCTAATTGCTAAAGGGCCTGCATGATAAAAGAAATTCCTTGAATTAGAGCTCCACCTTCCTTACATTTGGATTATTGATTTCTTCTGCATTGGAAATTGGATTCACTTATCCATTTAATAACCTTGGGAAAATCAACACCTCTAATGACTGAAGGACCTGCATTTTGTACTGCAACAGCGAAAAAAATCCCTTGATTTTTACCATTCAAGAAAAAAAAAAAATTCACTGAAGGACCTGCATAGTCAAAGAAAACCTCAATGCCTTGAAGGAAAGAAAGAACTTAATCCATGTAGTAACCTTGAGAAAATCACCCCTCTATTCATGTAACGACCCGATTTCCGTCGTGTCGCTACGAGCAAAAGAAAGTAAAAATCATGGAAATATTTTTTTTTTTTATATAAGCATCAACGACGATCCCGATAGAATCTTATTACAACTTAAAAATGATACATGACGTAAGACGTCAAAATGCAAGGACTCCAGGAACGAACTCTCTGATCACACAGTCCCTTATCCCATGGTTCCTTCATTTGCAAATGCTCCGCCATCTAATGCCTCAACCCCTGTGGTGGAGGAATCAACGTCAAAGCAGGGTCATCCAAAGACCGAGCAAAGTAAAAGAGACAATAATAACAGTGCATACAATAAAATCCACATTTCAATAATGTCTAGAATAAAGATTACAATGCCCATGGCAATATAAATCAAAGGAGTGACAATAATTTCAATGTATGCTATGTATGCATGTATGCAACAATTTTATAAAATGAGACAGCACATTCCCCAGGTACATCCGGCTTTTCCCCCATTTATTTTTCTGTCAGTTCTTTTCTGACTTTTTCATTTTCTTTTATTTTTTTCTGCCGGTGTCCTTGCCGCACGGCTAACCACTACCCCTGTCTGAAGGTAGTGACGTTATGGACTTGGATTACGGTCTCGCATTTGCCGAGCCGGGGATACTATCCCTCGGGGATACTTTCCCTTTTTGGTTGGTTTGCCAACGAAAGGCAGTACACGCTTCTCGCGTTGGCCTTTGGACCTTAGGTCCCAGGATGATTCCACCACACCCTTAAGTTCCCCTTCACTTTCCCCCATGTATGCAACATGTATGCAATTACTTACCTTTGCCTTTCTTCCTGCATTCATTTCAATTCATTTGATTCCAGCATTCATTTCAATTCATTTGATTCCAGGCAAGCGAGTATAAATTCACTAAGCAGGTATTTATCAGGCAATTTATAAGCAGAGCTACATTGCATAGACAATTATATTGAACACCATTACAAGACAAGGTCTAGCTGTCACCTGCCTTTTCTTATAGTCGCAGTAGGACGAGATGGCTCCTGTAGGCAAATAAGTGAAATAGGTCAACTTATTTTAGTCTAGGTCCTTTTAATATCACACAGACAACACTTGTCCTTTCTGTGTCCATTTATGTCCTAAAATAAGGTTCCCTGTGTTCACTATTCATGTGGGCCCCACATGCTACTATTCATGTGGGCCCCATCATGTCACTATTTATGTGGGCCCTGCATGTCACTATTTATGTGGGCCCCATCATGTCACTATTTATGTGGGCCCCATCATGTCACTATTTATGTGGGCCCCATCATGTCACTATTCATTTCACCATAAGTTGATAAAGTTTACTTTACGGTTACTATGCTAGTATTTCACCGTTAAGTATATAGGTGGTAGAACCAACCATTACTTTATCCATATAGGTGGTAAAACCAACCATTACTTCAAATAAAATATAGGTAGGTGGTAGAACCAACCATGAAAGAGATCATTAAATAATTTAGGTGGTAGAACCAACCATTGAAAGAGATCATTGCTTTCAAATAATTTTAGGTGGTAGAACCAACCATGAAAGAGAGACTATTATAAAAGACTTACTTGGTAGTGGATTTTCTTTTTCCTTCTTCTCTCTCTCTTCCTCTTTCTCTTTCTTCTCTTCTCTTCTCTTCCTCTCTCTCTCTTCTCTTCTCTTCTCTTCTCCTTTTCTTCTCCTCCTCCTCCTCTATTTATAGACATTTTTTTGCATAGTACTTTTTGCATAGTAAAGACTATTTACTATTTTAAATTATTATTTCTGTCGGTCAATAGTATTTTTGCATAGTACTTTTGCATAGTAAAGACTATTTACTATTTTAAATTATTATTTCTGTCGGTCAATAGTATTTTTGCATAGTACTTTTGCATAGTAAAAACTATTTACTATTTTAAATTATTATTTTCGTCGGTTAACAGTATTTTGCATAGTTAATAATATTTTTTTATTATTAATTTTGTCGGTCAATAGTATTTTTGCATTTTTTTATTATTATTTTCGTCGGTGCGATGATATTTTCGTTTCCACTAGGGATGGGTCCCGCTGGTGGTAGGACCCGCTGGTCGTGGGGCCCGCTCGTGTGGGACCCGCTGATGTGGGACCCACTGGTGTTGGATCCGCTTATGTGGGGCCCGCTTGTATGGGGCCCGCTGATGTGGGACCCGCTTATGAATAGTACTCGGTGGGTCCTACTGTGAATAATACTTTTAAATAGTGTATCTCAATAGTGAACTTGCATAGTATTTCTGCATAGTAATCTCGCATAGTGACTATTGTGAATAGTAATTGTGAATAGTGACTATTGGAAATTTTTAACATATATATATATCTATTCCGTTTTTGTTGACATCTGGGGCGGTGGCTTAGTGGTAGGAAGCCGTTCAATCTTAGCTTAGACTTGGGTTCGAATCGTGTACGCCCCATTATGCCAGATGTCCTCATGCCCGATTAACTTGGGGAAAATGAGTAATGGCCGATGATTACCCACCTATGAGGCCATTTTTTATATTTATATATATATATATATATTTTTTTTTACCGGTTCTTACAATTCACTAAAAGGACCTGCAAAATAAAAGAAAACCTTGATTCCTTGAAGAAAAGAATGAACTGCCTTGGTAGATCTCATCTCTTTGTATCCCATCTTTTTGTGATTGATGTGTTGGTCCCTACTAGACCAAAGAAAGCCAATCTAACAAACCTCTAGATTGTGTATGTTTCGTCATGTGTCTTGTTTTCTTTCTCGTTTGTTATATTTTTTGATCCTCTTTGTCATGCTTTATAAGTGGCAACTCTTGTCCCACACCAGTTAGACTTTGGATTCTGCAGAGATCACGGTTTATAATATTGGCCGATAGTATCAGATTTTCAGGGGTTGGATGGTTTTGAAAAGATGCAGGCATATTGGCTCGAGAACACTTGATTTTTATGTGGTTTGGGTTTGTGTAGAATTGTAACCTGACCCCATTTTTGCACTTTTTCCAATATTTTTAGTTTTTTTGTTTCTTAGATTAAAGGTCATATGACCTGATCCCATCCAGATCTACCTTAGTCTAGAAGTTAGGTCCTTCACTAAATAACGGGTTTACTCCATTTGAGGTAATATAACTAACCTTTCCCCTCAATTTTGTTATGGAACCATACTTATTTTATCTCTTTTTTTAAGACTTTTCGATCTTTTAATGTATGATATATATGAGAAATATGATGAATGGGCGTATAAACACTTGTTCATCATCCCGTCCTTGATATTTGATCCAACAACAGCTCACTTTTTAAGAAGCTGCTGTTGGATCAACTATCAAGCGTGGTACTTCCATTGTACCCCATTTACATATTCATACGCTAATTCATCATATAATCATGGTTTTAAATTTCGGCCGAAATCCGAAATTTCAGGTGAAACCGGAACTGAAATTTCACAAAATCCGAAATTTCGGTTGAATTTTGGTAATTTCAGCCGACATTTCGGATATAATAAAATATTGTTTTTTTTTTCTATTACCTGATTTCGGCCGAAATTGGAACCTAGTGTAAATAGGGTAGGTGCCTATGTTGTTTGGGTTATATTTGACATTGATTCTATAGGACCTAACCTAGATAGGGTGTTCCTAAGAAACATCTCCATAGGATCATGCTAACCCTTGATTTGTGGAGGTTTAAAATGGAAGGCTATAAATTGGGTCCATTTGCTGCCTGCATAGATCGAATGGTTAGGATGATCCCATCGATATGATTTCTTAGGAACACCCTATCTATGTTAGGTTTTATGGAATGAATGGGTTGGATGACTCAAACAACATGGCTTCATGTGCTATTTGTAGTGGCTAGCTTAGATAGCTGAGGTCTCCCTCAGATACATCACCCATCACCCATCACCCATCACCGAAGGCATTTCGCTAAACGGTTGTTGCATGAGAGTGTAGCCACATAGGCTCAGGTTTTGTCTTATTCATTTAATTCATCTGAGGTGGCTGCACTCATGCAACAGCCGGTCCGCGAAATGCCTTCTGCAATGGTCCCTAGCAAATCCCTATATATGTATATTTAATTTTTTTTCCTCCATTTTTTACTATTATTTTGTGTTTCAATGTCATTTATATTTTCCATATTTTTTAAATGCTTTCAATTACCTATTATTGACTTACATTTACATTTTTTTGGATTTGATCCATTTAGTAATGGTATGTGCCTATTATTTATTACACACTCTCTCTCTCTCTCTCTCTCTTAATTGTTTTGCATTATATTTTTGTTAGAAGCCACCAAAGAGAGAGAAAGAAAGAGGAAGAAGAGAAAGAGTGAGTTAGGGATCCTTCCCCTCACTTATGTATTTATTGGAAAGAGAACATAGAAAAGGCTTCTATGCCCTTATGGCTACAATACACACCCACACACACTTCTAACACTCCCCCTCATGCTGGAATGTATATATTATACATTCCCAGCTTTGTTACAAATGTCATTTAATTTTGCATTACTTAGGGATTTAGTGAAAACATTCGCTAGTTGGTCCACAGACCGAGTGAAGGAAACATGAATCTTGCCTCTAGGAATTCACAGGCGAATGAAGTGACAATCAACCTCTATGTGCTTGGTTCTCTCATAGAAGATAGGATTGGTAGCTATATGAATCACAGCCTTATTGTTGCAATAAAGCTGAGCTGGAGAAGATGGGTGATGCAGATTGTAGGCCCAATAAGAGGCATAGTTGCCCAATAGGACTTTAGAAATTTATTTCCATGCTATTTTAGTTTCCAGGATTTTATTTTCTATGTTATTTAGAATTAGGAAGTTTAAATTTTTATTTTAGTAGGTTTCTATCTTTTAGGTTGTTATTTGCCTATTTATAGGCCTTTTTACAGCTTTATTGTTAACTTTGATTGATATTGAATAAGGATTGATTCTCCCTCTACTCTTCTCTTCTTCTCCTCCTCTTCTCATATTCTTCTCTTCTCCCCTAATTTCGTCTCTTCTTCTCTTCTAATTCTTCTTCTATTCTTTTCTTCTTCTTCTATCCCCTTTCGTCTATTTCTCTCCCCTTTCCTCAATCTTCTCTTCACGGTGCTGCATCAAATTGGTATCAGAGCGAAAGATCCAAGAAGTCTGACAAAGGATTTCCAACAATTCGGGTACCACTGATCAACGTGTCTGCGGAAAGTCCCCAAGAGTTGTGGCAAGGCAGAGATCAATCGAATATTAGCCACTACAAGATTAAAGTTGCAGAAATTTCAGCAACTAAGGTCAGAATTCTCTGCCCACGATCAGCTGATAAAAGGTACAATATTCTGCTCCAGTTCTGCAGTTGTGACACATGTTTAAAGCTGTTTTGAAGCCCTAACACCAGTCCCTCCACCTTCCATAGCCTCCATCTCCTCCACGGAAAACCACAACCCAGCCCAACCCTTGTTAATTTTTTACCGAACACCATTACACCCAGTCCCTAAAATTGCAAACCCTTTAACATATCCATCACCTTCAAGAGCCACTTTAATATCAGCCTCTTAAACCATCCCCTAAACTCTTGAGTTTCAGCCTCTTCCCTTAAACCATCTCCTAAACTCTTGAATTTCAGCCTCTTCCCAATACCCAAGCCCATTCCAAAGGCCCCATCTGCTGCAGATTTTTTTTCCCATCACCATCACCAAAAAAATTTCGGCAATTTTTCTGGGATCACAAGCTCTCCTCTTCCAGCCAGACTTTGGAGTCATGCAGAGGAAGGACATTTTTTTTTTTTCCATCCAAGAAGGCAAGTTGCCTTGCTGTACAAGTTACCTTTTTGAAAGGAGTTCTGTGACACAGTAAGTTTCCTTTGAAGAATACGAAAGGCAACTTGTCCCTATTTTCACAATATCACAGTTAAAAAAAGTAAGTTACCTTGTCCAGTTGTCATTCAAATAAAAGAGAAGGCAAGTTAGCGTGGGAATCTAACAGTTGGATTAAAAGAGAAAAGTTAAAGTTGCTTTATGTAGTTAAGTAACTTGGCTAGCAAGTTTCTTTTCTACAGCAGTGTTACATCATCCTAGAAAGTAAGGTACCTTTTCTGCATACCTAGAATAGTCGGTGAGAGATTTGAATAAAAAAAAACGAGTAACTTTATCAGCCCCTTTATTTACCTAGGACAGCCCCCCATATTAGGTATATTAAATCCCTTATATTTAGGTATTTCTACCCCCTTCTTTCCACTTGCACACCCCCTTCCATTAACAAATACCTATTTACCAACCCCCTTTCCTCCTTGCACACCCCTTCATTAGTATTACTAGATTTAACCTCCCCTGTTTTACCTCAGGCACCCCCCTTCTATAAAAAAAAAGAAAAGAAAAGAAAATTAGAATTTTCTTTTCTCTCTCCCTTCTCTCTACTTCCTCTCTACCCCATCACATTTTCTCTCTCCTCACCCGAGCTATTTCTGCTCAAAATTGGCCCTCGACCTCAACTCGAAAGTTATTCGTGACAACTTTTAGAGCGCATCCAGCCTATTTTCAGCAGCGGACAGTGAGTTTCAGCACAGTTTCAGGAGCAACCTCCGCCCTCGATTACGTGCCATCATCCGATCAGTATCTTCCCGATATCCGATTTCAGATCCGAGACAGGCATTGTGTTCCTTTCAACATGCCATACAGATCAGACGGTTGATTTCAGTTTTCGTCATCGATCTCTATGACTCCACCATTTATTCCATTTTTTGATGGGTACGACGAAAGCTATTGGAATGGCCGCACTCCCTTTAGCTATTATGAGGATGCATGTTTACGTTGGATTGATGCTTTAGACGCATATCATGAGTACAATGGCCATGATCACCGCCAGACTATCTACTGGGCTAAAGAAACTGTGCGACGACAAGCCCGATGCTCATGGGACCACATGGAAACGTTCCGTCGTAGAAAAAGCGAGCCTCTGATATGTCGTTGGAAGGATGTTCGTGATTTTTTATGGATTTTTATATGCTCCACTATCTACGGAGATTAAAGCGTGAAGAAGACGATCGCCAAGAAGAAGCAGCTCGCAGTGAACGACAAGCCGCAGCACGTCGTGCACAAGACATTGAAATTGCAGCTGAAAACCGATATTTCGAGCGTCGCATGCGCGAATCATATTTGCAGAGCCGCTTCACTACTTCATCCATCCCACCTAACGTTGCTGCTATTCTTACAGAGCATGATGCTAGTATTGATAAGATCTTCGACGTTGAGCCTTTGATTGCATCAGATTCAGATTCAGATTCAGGCTCTGAGATGGACGATCCAGAGTTAGAGACTCAGTTGATTGCCGATATCGACATCGTTGCACATGATGCTTATGAGATTTCTGCCGCATCGATTGCCGAGCATCTAGAGAGAGATTTTACCACTTCTACAGTCGAGACAGATATTTTGGCAGAGCCGCATGAGGTTGATCCATTGACAGAGTCAACCGAGCACCACCATGAGTCAGAGGCGAGTGCCTTGCTTGTTGAGCCATTACTTGAGACGGATGCTCGAGAGCATATTGTTGAGGATTGCCCTATCCCTGAGTCGATTGAGATGATTACCGAGATTTGTGCTGAGACAGTGGAGCTTGTTACGCAGATTGATCAGGAGGATTGCCCGTCTGATATCACTATGCCAGATACGATTCTAGCAGATGATTTTGTTGCTGATTCCTTTGCGCCAGATGTGATACCAGTGGATGATAACCCTATTGAAGCTAGTCATGGATTGGTACTGCCTATAGCTGTTATGCATATCCCACCGATACAGGAGGAGTACGTTGCCATATTCCCAGCTTCATTACTTGTCAGGATAGGTTCGTGCATTTATGATTCTCCATGGGTGATTTCTTCTCTCTCACTCTGTCAGCATTTCAGACGCTTCTCACGGTTGTTACGAGCATCACACATCAGGAGCGCCGCTGACAGATCACGACTCATACTACTTGCATGGGTGGTCTACATATTTGATCCTGGCGGCTTAGAACTCGAGGGTGAGTTCTTTTCAAGCGAGGGAGAATGATGCAGATTGTAGGCCCAATAAGAGGCATAGTTGCCCAATAGGACTTTAGAAATTTATTTCCATGCTATTTTAGTTTCCAGGATTTTATTTTCTATGTTATTTAGAATTATGAAGTTTAAATTTTTATTTTAGTAGGTTTCTATCTTTTAGGTTGTTATTTACCTATTTATAGGCCTTTTTACAGCTTTATTGTTAACTTTGATTGATATTGAATAAGGATTGATTCTCCCTCTACTCTTCTCTTCTTCTCCTCCTCTTCTCATATTCTTCTCTTCTCCCCTAATTTCGTCTCTTCTTCTCTTCTAATTCTTCTTCTATTCTTTTCTTCTTCTTCTATCCCCTTTCGTCTATTTCTCTCCCCTTTCCTCAATCTTCTCTTCACGGTGCTGCATCAATGGGGGGAAACCAATCTCAGATAGGAGTGAACGTAACCAAAGTTTTCCACTAGTATGGGACATAGCTCAGTACTCTGCCTCGCCACTAGACTTAGAAACAATGTCCTGTTTCTTACTCTTCCATGACACTAAATTGCCGCCAACAAAAGTACAATATCCGGTGGTGGATCTCCTATCTGCAGGAGATCCTGTCCAGTCTGCATCACAAAATCCTTCCAACCTGATATGACCATGCTTCTTGAATAGGAGGCCTTTCCCTGGTGCTCCTTTCAAGTAGCGAATAATCTGAATCACTGCTGCTAGGTGGGAAGTACGGGGTGAGCTCATATATTGGCTAACAACACCAACAACATTTGATATATCTGGACGAGTGACTGTAAGATATATGAGCTTTCGCACTAGCCTCCTGTATCTGCCAGGATCATCTAACAAATCCCTTTCTTCTGGAAGAAGTTTCACATTTGGGTCCATAGGAACTGAGGCAGGTTTCACTCCAAGGTAACCTGTCTCCTCAAGAAGATCCAACACATATTTCCGCTGCGAGAGAGAGATACCTCTAGTAGAATGGGCAACCTCATTGTCAAGAAAGTATCTAAGACGTCCTAGATCTTTGGTTGAGAATTCTTTCTGTAAGAATGTCTTCAGTTTGTGTATCCCCACTGAATCACTGACTGTAATGATAATGTCATTAACATACACTATCAATAGAACACAACCAGTCCCGACTGATAACTGAAGACAGAGTGATCAACATCACATTGCTTCATGCCGAAGCGCATAATAGCATCACTAAACCGGCCAAACCAAGCTCTAGGGGACTGCTTCAGGCCATATATATAGATCGTCGCAAGCGACACACTGAGGAGGACATCTCCCCCTGAGCAACATACCCAAGAGGTTGTTCCATATACACCTCCTCAATAAGCTCTCCATATAAGAAGGCATTATTCACATCTAATTGATGTAGGGGCCAGCCGTTGTTAACTGCAAGTGAGAGGAGAACCATGATAGATGGTATTTTAGCAACCGGGGAAAATGTCTCCCGGTAATCAACTCCAAAGGTTTGAGTATAACGTTTGGCAACTAGGCGCGCCTTAAGACGCTCAACTGTCCCGTCAGGTAAGTGTTTGACGGCATAAACCCAACAGCAACCGACGGGCCGAGCTCCAGGTGGAAGGGGAACCAAATCCCATGTATGATTGGCCTGAAGGGCCTTCCTCTCAGGATCCACAGCCGCACGCCAACCAGGATGATCAAGAGTTGCTGGCAAGGACTGTGGCACAGAAACAGAAGACTAAGAAGATACAAAACTCTGAAACATAGTGGAATGCAATGGATTGGAGGATAGTCTAAAGAGTAGTGCAATGCAACGGATAATGTTATGGCATTTAGTTTTTGGACCATAGTCACAATCCTAGGTTGGAATGGCCTCTATCATGAATATCTAAAAGATTGTGTCAGATATGATCTCTGGGGAAGAGTGAATACTCCACTCAACTCAACAAAGCCTTTGTCCCAAGCTAGTTGGGGTCGGCTAAATGAATCATTTAGAAAAAAAATTCATGAAGAAGGTAAAAGGGATCTACCCGGCTCTAATCCTGGTTCTAGTTGGGTTCTTCTACGTGGATCATTTTCTTCCATTCTATCCTATCCAAGGTTATGTTCTCTATTATGTTCCTAGCTATCAAGTCTTTCCTCACTGTTTCTACCCATGTTATTTTCGGTCTACCCCTACCTCTTTTTACTCCCTCAATTTGGCACGAGTCACCTCTTCTCACCGGAGCGCATCCAAAGGCCTACGTTGGATATGTCCAAACCATCTTAAGCGGTGCTTTCTTATCTTCTCCTCGATTGGAGCCACCCCCACCTTTTTACGAATGTCTTCATTTTTAATTCTATCTAACCTTGTGTGGGGAAGAGTGAATAAGGAAAGAAATTATTACTCCCTCGGTTTTTTGTTTAGGAGGCTTTTCTCTGCCCCTTTAATGGTAGAGTGGTGGCGGTTCTTTTTACTGGCTTTTTGATACCTTTTTGGGCTAATCTAGTCTCGATATAACCACTTTTTCGAGAACTGGTAGTGGGCCTAAGGTTTGTGTATAGGAGTAGTATTTCTTTATATTACTTAATTGATATTGACGTCTAATTACCTAGTCTTTGGTTTTCCTTAGTAAAGGTAAGTGTAATCACCTAGTGTCTGGAAAATGGCTGCTTCTTCTTCTTCCGCGGGCTCTAGAGCTTTCAAAAGATTAAGGAGAGAGATCCCGGACCTTTCCGAGTGGTTTGAGCACCGTCTATGGGTTCGCAGCTTGCAATACAATAGGATCAAAGCCTCGGTGGAAGCTCCCACCATCCCTGAATAGGTTAAAAAGACAATTAAACGACAATGGCGACAATTCCAGGCTGATTATTGGATGATTCCTGAAGAATTTTTTCCTATGACTGGTACTTACAGCTTAAAGGATATTTGTATACCAATTTACAAATTTCCTTTCTTTCCAGGTTGGTTGGATTTTGCAAATGAATTAAGGTGGTTAGAATGGGAGGCAAAGAAAAACCTTTGCATTCGGAAAATAGCTGATCTGATTTCAATTCGGAAGAGCCCTGTGGAAGAGGTCCCCTTTCCGCAGTTCGCCTCAGACTATTGGCCTGAAGACATGGAATTGGAACTAGACATTGGAGTCCTATTAGTGGAGTTGAGCGATTGTGCATGATAGCTGTCGGCCATAGGTCCCTTGGTCTTTGTTCAGACGGTTTTAAAAAAAAATTTTGGTAGTTAAAATTCGATTATGCCTGGGTCGAGAAATTGTGAATATGGAAAAGGAGTAGGATGGAATTCTTCGGAAACTTTGGCTGTTGGTAAAAGAAGAAAATGACGGGACGACTTGGATGGTGCTTGAATACTATATTGAACTCTGGATACTGTTTAGTTTACCTCGTCTGGACTAGTGCCGGCATGTCGGCCTAATTCACCTTAATATTTTGTACTGCAAAATGGGACTACTAGTCCCAATTGCTATCTTAATTTTTTTGAAATGGTAAGTCAACTATATTAAAACAGGGAAGACCGAGAAAGACTCCCAAAAGGATTACAAGGAAATAAAGAAAATAAAAATAAAAATACAATAACCTCAAGGAGGAAAAAAAATCAAAGCTCTCCACCTCTAATGTCTCAACCCCGGATCTAGCAAAAGAATCCGCCTCACAATTTGTAGATCTGCGAACATGGTTGAAAACAATGGATGAGCCATCTACAAGATCACAGATTTCGTCAAAAAATGACCAAAATCTCCAAGGATCATAAAATATTTCAATTTAAAAAAAAAAAAAAAACTCTGAAACATAGGGGTCAGAGAGTCATAGGAAACAACTGAGGAAATAGGATGAGCAGTACTATGAGAATGAGTACGCGAGGAAATGGGAGAATTTGCAGGTGCCTGAGAAGAGGTAGTCGTGATCTCCGGCTGAGATGTCGATGGCATGGAGGAGGCTGATGGGCTGTAGACTTTGACTTCGTAGGAGCTGGAGGAGGAGCCTCTGGAGCCTGTAATGAAGAGGAGGGCTCATAAACAATGCTAGGCGGAGGAACCGGCAAAGGAGGAGCCAAGGAAGGAGAGGGTATGCAAGACTCAGGGACCGGTAAAGGAGGAGACAAGGAAGGAGAACGTATGCGGTCTGGAAGAGCTAGACGAGGAAGCGGGATGTTTGAATCAAGAACTGCGGGACGATCCTCGTGAGGAGTGATAAAGAAGACTTGGACAAAAAAAAGGTGACATCGGCAGAGACAAATAACCTACGTAAGCGAGGATTGTAACACCGATAACCTTTCTGGGTCTAAGAATACCCAAGAAAGATGCATTGCTCAGCGCGAGGGTCCAATTTATCTAGTCCAAGGCCGAGGTGTTGGACAAAGCACACACAATCAAAGACCCGAGGGTTGAGAGGAAAAGGGTCATGCTGGGGATGTAACAAGGTGAATGGGGATGAATCACCGAGGACAGAGGAAGGAAGCTTATTGGCAAGGAAGCAGGCTGTAAGGAGGGCATCACCTCATAGGTCTTAGGGATCCGCATTTGAATGAGAAGAGAGCGGGTCCCATCCAGTAAAGATCTTAACCTTCGTTCTGCCACACCATTTTGTTGGGAGGTGTAAGCACACAAAGATTGGTGGATGATGCCACGAGTAGAGAGGAATTCTTGGAAGCCATTAGATTGTGAAAAGTACTCTCGAGCGTTATCAGTGCGTAGACATTTGATTGAACGACCAAATTGATTTGTAACCTCGGCATGAAAGGTGCGAAAGGCACAAAAAATCGCCGAGCGGTCTTTAAGCAGATAAAGCCAAGTCATGGGAGAAAAGTCATCAATGAAGACAATGAAATATCGGTATCCAAAAAGAGAGGTAGTCCGCGCAGGACCCCACACATCAGAATGTACTAACTCGAAAGAGTGCGAGACTCTACTAACAAGTCTAGGTGGAAATGACACACGACAGTGTTTGCCAAGCTTACAGGCCTCACACTGAAACGGCTGAATGGGGGTAGGAACAATGGAGGTCCGCTGTAGACGCTCGAGGCAAGGATGACCAAGGCGATAGTGCCACTGATAGGCATCGATGGAGCTGTTCAAAACAGTACTGGAAGGGCCACAGTCGAGGCGATAAAGCCCATCCACCTCACGTCCCGAACCAATCGTTTTCCCGAGATCCTGAAACAAACAATAAGATGGATAAAATGAGACAGAGCAATGAAGATGTTTGGTAAGCTGACTAACTGAAAGTAGGCTAAAAGGGGACTTGGGAACACATAAGACAGATGATAAGGTAAGGCCAGGGCGTGGAGAAATACTGCCAATACCAGAGATATGAGTAGTCCTCCCATCAGCAAGAGTAATAGACTGTGAGGATAGGGGTCGAAAGGAACTAAGAGATGAAGTACCTGTCATATGGTTCGATGCCCCGGAATCAATGATCAAGGAGTTGGAGCTAGAAAGAAAAGAGGCAGGGAAACTACCTAATTGGGCAAAGACGGCACTCTGCGGGCGACGGGATAATCGACGGCGCTGGAACTCATCATAGTCAGCTCGAGAGACAAAGAAGCCCTCAGAAGGGGCGGTTGTACTGTGCTGTGAAGAGGAAGCCAATATAGCTGAAGGAGCAGAAGCCAAATGGTGTACAGAATGAACGATGCGAGGCTCAGGAGGCGGATGGAGCTCGGGATGAAGAGTATAACAAGTGTCAAGATAAGGTCCCTCCTAGTGACAATGAGAGCAATATGGACGGGGATGATCACCAGTATCACAGCTGCGAGTAAGATCCCGGCCACCAATACGTACACTACTGCGACCACCACAGCCAAAGGTACCGCCACCACGGGTAGCACGATCACTAGTGCTATAGGCAGCAATAGAAGAGATATCAAAGGAATCATAATGAGTAGAGGCGACAACGAGGCACCGCTCAACGTTCAAATAGTCCTCCATGAGAGAGGGCACATAATGAGGTGGGAATGAACCATCCACCAATGAAGAAGAGCTAGGTAAAGAGGAAGCTGAAGATAATGTAGAGGGACCAACCGAAAAGGGCAGGCTAAGAGAGGGATCCACAATAAATGGAGGATCCATGAAGAAGGAGCTCAAGCACTACAACTGCAGAGCCCGAAATGAAGAGAGGCCTCTAGATGAGCCAAGATAGAATACCGCGGCTCCGATGACAACCACTACAACCGAAAGAGACGAGAGGCATGATAAGGCCTCGAAGAGAGAAAGACATAAATATACAAAGGAATTGGAGCCGTGGAAAGAGTTATGGGGATTAAAATGTTTAGGCCATGAAGGAAAGGGACAAAAAGAAAGGAAAAAAGAAGAAAATGAGAAGAGGACTAGGGTTTTAGAATATGTAGGGCTTCAAATGGTAGAGGTTGGCGTGGAGGAGGAGGTGGTGGTGAAGGAGGAGGTGGAGGGTGGTGGTGGTGGTGGAACTGTAGCGGGTATTGTAGTGGGTTACTGTAGCGGGGAGTGGGGGAGAGGAGATGGGAGTGGAGATGGGAGGAGGAAGGGGGCTTGCAAGGTGGTCTCTAGGGCTCTAAAACCCTAGGGCTCTGATACCATGCTAGAAGCCACCAAAGAGGGAGAAAGAAAGAGGAAGAAGAGAAAGAGGGAGTTAGGGATCCTTCCCCTCACTTATGTATTTATAGGAAAGAGAACATACAAAAGACTACTATGCCCTTATGGCTACAATACACACCCACACACACTTCTAACAATTTTCATTTTTTATATTTATCTGTTTTTATATTTGATATCTGACTTCCTTTGATATAGATCTGTGTGCAATAGGTCAAGTGTAAGCATGTGTACCTACTGTTTAGTAGTGCCTTGTGTTGTGCCACTTATGTAGGTCCGTTGTGTATTACCAACTTATTGTTCATTTCTTTAGTTTCACTTATGTTCATGTATACACTTATAGTTCAAGAAGTAACAAAATGGTTGGTGGACGAGCAGACATGACATGCTCCTCTAGGCTATCGGCTGATACATGATAGCGGGTAGGACTTCTCATGTGGATAGTTCATGTTATTTTCAAGCTACATAACTGTCATGTCATGCTGTTTTTGGCTGTGGCTAATATGCCTGCTGATTCAGATATTTTGATCCTTGGTGTTGGGTCTCTTTTGCAATTAGGGACTTAGGGTAAAGCAAAGATGCGTGCTGTTCCCTCACTCTTATGATGAAGGATCCAACATTCAGGCAGAATGCAGGGCCCTCCTAGATGACTTAAGACTGTAATGCAAAGATATTTGTGACGTGCTCTCACTTCTATATGGTGAAGAATCCAACATGCAGGTGGAATGCAGGGCCCTCCTAAATGGCTCAAGACTTAAGAGTTAAGACTGTAAGTCTTTGAATATAAAACTCCTTGATGTAGAATCAGATAGCAAAGTGCTTAGTAGACATGGTCTTAAGCAACAGACGGGAAATTTCTCCCTTATGCAAGAGCTCACTCCCTCTTATTTCCCATGTGTACCGTGAGGGAAATCAAGTTGCAGACAATTTGGCCAATGAAGACTGTCAGAACCATACCAATCAACAATTCTTCTATTGGAGAGATCTTGCTAGAGATGTAAAAGGAGCAATGAGATGGGATGGTCTAGGGATTCCCAGTCTCTCTCTTTAGGATTATCCAATTCAACATTTCTTTCCGCTCACCATAGATAGTTATGCATCTTTTCTTTATCAATACACTTCATCTTAGCCTAGCCAGTTTAGTGCATTTCAATGTTTTTTTTCTTCCTGAAACGACAGTTTAGCCTGTTTCTTAATACATTCATCTGGTACTTTCTCAACTGCAAACCATGTGTAGATTGAATTGACTGCAAGCCGGGTTAGGTAAGTATTGTTCGTATTTAACATTCTTGCATTCATTGCAACATTAACATGTATGTATCTAGTGCATCCCTTCTGTATATATGGACTCCACTATCAGCTCTGTTTCGTCTGTTTCTCTTCTTGACTTTTTTGCTCAGACATGGACGGTGCTTATGTCGGCACGACATTCCCACACCTATACTTGATGACCTATCCTTCTGCGAAGCCTTCGAAGCCTTATCAAACTTATGTACCTAGGGTTTTTGGATTCAAGCTTCACAAGGAATCCAGGTGACTCAGATGATGATCTTCCATTTATGTTGTTCCTTTCTCAAAGGGCCGGCAAATACCACAGCTTCCACCAACAAACCCTTGTACTAGGCAGGAATTTCATGCAGCTGCCATTTATGTATGTGATTTCTAATGCTGTATGATAGGAGCTGGGCTGGAAATAATCACGTCTCAAGGAGGGTCATGGCCTGGTCAAAATATGTGGTCATTGTTTGTCTAAAAATCATCCATAAGAGTACTTTGCCTAGATGCTTTCCTCCCCCTCCCCTTTTTTTATATTCTGTGCTTCTATATTTATGACCCGAGTGCATTTGAACGCTAAAAGATGACTTGGGCGTATCAATCAACAATATATCTTGTCTTTAACAACAAATTTTCGTCTTTCTTAAATTTTGTAAGTGCAGGTTTTAAAGCTTTGATATTGCCATATTGGTTTGGACACGATGCCATTTCCGATGAGTGGAAAATTTTGAAAGGCCGGAAAGAATTACAAAATGAACTCTGGGAGAAGGGGGAGTGAGGATTAGAATTCCATTTTGAATGACTTTCTACATTCATTTGGGCAGAGGGAGAAAATAACCCCTGTAAGATGGCTTAGTGCTCTGAAAATACTTGGAGAGGAAAGCATCATTTGATTTTGCTGCACTTCTGTGAATCCAAGTTTCCCAAACTGTACAAAATGGATCACGTTACAAACCTGTCCTTTTTGAGGAGTTTTGAAGAGGTCACTACCTGACAATCTAAACGCCCCCACACAGAAAAAAAAAAGTACTCAACTATTATTTTTTTGTTCCCCCAGCTTTTGGAGTCACAAAAATTCAAAGGAAATTGATTGCGGCACTCTCTAGTTTCAAAAATGGCAATTACTCTTTACAAATAATGGAAATTGCAAGTTGCAACTATAAATGATAACTGGATCTTAGTGTAGATTTTGTATCTGACAAGTGGATACCATAACCAGATCTAAGTGTGACGAGTGGGTTTCAGTAAATGACGGCAGTGTCACCTGGTGGCAAGCAATGCTTCGCTTATTTATGACATCTTCGATCAGGTGGGGACTGCCCTCCTCAGAGGCCGGGCCCCATAGCTCCGGTCATACCCCTGTTTGCACACAAGCTCCGTGATTGCTTCACGCACCTCTAGCCTGATTCCAAGCATGGTTTTAAATTTCGACCGAAATCCGAAATTTCGGTGGAGACCGACATCGAAATCAATCAAAACCGAAACGGTCATTTATTTCGGCCGAAATTTCGAGGTTTTTCCGGAATTTGACCAAAATAATCTGTTTTTTTAAATATTAATTTAATATTTCACCGAAATGTCGACCGAAATTTAATATTGAATAAAATATTAAATTTGGGTTTTGTACCAGATTTCGACTGAAATTTTGAAAATTTGAAATTTGAGGGTCCAAAACCGGTACCGAAACTGAAATTTTAAACCTTGATTCAAAGTGACAAGAGCCTGCACTTTACCTCCACCCCGCATTACATTCAGAATCTCAAGCATCTGAAACAAAAAGGATAATGAAAACTAAATTACCTACAGTTATGAGATTTTCCCGTATCAACATAAGAATACCATCTGAAAAAAAAAAAAAAATGAATCGTAAAGTAGAAGAAAGATCAGACAATCATAGAGGTGGCTTAGGGTTAGTTTCGGGAAAAGAGAAAACAAAAGTGGGCAATACAGTTGTTTGAAAGTTTCATCCCCAGAAAAGTAAGTCAAGCAGCAACTGATTGAAGGGTTTCTGATTTTATTTTATTTTTTTGAAAATGAAGGGTTTCTGATTTTTGCTTTTCATAAACTCCGGACTCCGACGAAGTTCATAAAATATTGACAAAGTGATTATCAATTCTGTTTATTTTTCCCCGACTCCCAAATGCTTTAATTTTCTTGAGTGCCTAGTTTTCATAGTGAGTTGGGATGGCACCCAGGAGCAAAATTGTGCCCTATTAACAACAAAACTAGTACGAAGGAAACAAACCTGTGCCTTCTCCAGGGGCGGAATACAACTACCTCATCTATTCTGTTGAGTAACTCTAGGCAGAAATACACCCTTAGCTCTTCCATTACTAGAGCTTTCATCCCCAAATATGAACTTGACTCTGTATCATCTGCAATTAAGAAACCAATGGTATGGTGCTGCGTCGGCCTTTGGCAATGGCAGTAGAGCCCACATTGGATGTCATGACAATCAATGAGTTTTTAAATGATATCCTCCGTCCCTGTTAATCCCAAAATTTTTAGAATAATTTTTTTTTTTAAAGGTAACTATTATCTAACTATTATTAACCAAAAATGGAAGAAGCAAGACAGGTGACGGAGCAGGAGCAGCAGGAACATGTAGAAAATGAGCTACTTTGTGACCCAAAGCATAAAAATTGAGAGATTCGGAATCGGGACTGTGGGAACAGTGCCTTTCCTAGAAAGTTCAGGCAATTATGTTTGTGACTGAATGAACAAATCATATATAGGAAAGAAGAAACAACTGAAGGTAGACAATCTCCTTACTGAAATCACAGCAAATGCTAGAACCATACCTTTACTAAATAACTTGTTATAGATGTATACAAAATAACTAGTCGTAGATGTATCCACCTCAGAGTCACTAAGATGACCATCTTCAAAAACCTGGAGGAGGACGTTAAAAATATCAGAATGAGCTTTCTCAATTTCATCAAGCAAGACCAATGTGAAAGGTCGTCTTCTGACAGCTTCTGTCAGGGTGCCACCCTCTCCATAACCTACATATCCTGGAGGCGCTCCTATTAGCTTGCTTACAGTATGCCGCTCCATGTATTCGCTCATGTCCAATCTTAGCATGGCCGCTTCCTATGAAAATAGCATGAACACAGTGTTAACTATGAAGCAATTACGTAGGTGTACTGCATTTCTGTTTTATGCATATATTTTGCTATAGGCCATGCCCACATGAACTAGTGTTTATCTCGGTATATATTTTTCAATTACCATATTATATATGTACATATTGGTATTCCATGTTTGCAAGGTCTGAGGGGTTGGGCATTGCGTCCCCTGTTCCATATGAAAAAAATAAACATGTACAAGCAGCTTGATCCAATGAAATAAATTAGACCACACTAATTACTAGAAATGGTAGTAAGCGAGAGCAAGGGACTGTAAATAAAGGAACAAACTAAACTATTCTAGTATTTTATGACCCAAAGCAACTACGAAAGCAAGATTCTAATAGTGCCCTATGCAGAATATCCATTCAATTATAGAAATATTACGGACAAAATTCTACTACTACTCCCACAAGGGGTAAATCTATCGTAGCAGCCAGTTTTTTGTTCACAATGTGCAAATTGCTGTGGCACAATCTGTATTTTTGCAACAGCATCGATGAAGGATTTACAAATGACTCAGGTCAGGCTTTCTTTGCTCTCTAAATACAGAAAATGAAAAGGACACAGGTTAAATTGGTTTGAGCATGATAAGTCCCCTTCAATCGGACCCGCGAGAATCACACCTATTTGCGGTAAAGAGGCTATTCAAATACTTAAGAGGAACTACCAGCCTTGGAATATGGTATGAAAATTCAGAAAATTTCAAGTTGGTTGGATTCTCGGATGCTGACTTTGCTGGGTGTCGGATAGACAAAAAAAGTACCAGTGGAACCTGCCAATTCTTAAGAAGATGCCTAGTCTCTTGGTTTAGTAAAAAGCAGAACTTTGTAGCTCTATCCACAACAGAAACTGAATATATAGCTGCAGGGCTTGTTGTGCTCAAATCTTATGGAGGAAAAACACACTTAAAGATTATGGTTTAGATATGAAATGTGTTCCCCTTAACTGTGATAACACTAGTGCCATAAATCTAACTAAAAATCCAATTCAACATTCAAGAACAAAACATATAAATATTAGATATCATTTTTTAAGAGACCATTCTTTTAAAGGTGACATTGCACTGCAATACATCCACACAAGTGATCAATTAACTGATATATTTAGTAAACCGTTGAATGAATATCGCTTTTGTGATCTTAGGAGTGCATTAAATATGTGGTCCACTCAACAAGTTAAAGAATTTAACTGATTGCTTGATTTGTTTGCAAGTCTAGATGTTCAAATTATAATTAAAAAATCATTCAATTGGTGTTCATGCCCTGTTATTGGGAACGACACTGTCACTTAAATAACTCCACTTAATCATTGGCCACGGTCGACATCTAGCATTCAATCATCTCAACATTCAATTTTGATGTATATCCAAGCCTTTAATGTCACCAAAAAAATAATAATCCTCCAATAGTGACCTAAGTGGACGACTGCTAAAATACGGACGTCCGTGAGACCGGCACGGGATTCACTTATAAAACCGTCGTTTCGCCCAATTTCCTTTTTATTTTTCGTTTTCTTCTTTTTCTCCTCTCCGAATCCCTAAATCCCTACCTTCTTCATTCTTCTATATCCCCTTAATCCCTCCTCTTTTTTCTTCATTCATCTTTCCCCTTCCAAAACCCTAACTCTTTTTCCTCTCTTTCCTCTCTTTCCATCATTGCTTTCATCAAATCCCTCAAACCCATCTTCCAAATACCCCATCTTCACCTGCGACTCTCTCTCCCTACTCGTTTTTTTTTTCCTCTCTTTCTTCTCTCTTACGCCTCTAGATCTGTCCAAACCCTCCAATCCTTCTATATCTCTCACATTTCTTCTTCTCCCTTCAAAAACCCCAAATCCTTCCCTTTACAAACCTTCTTTTTTTGTGCGGACAATGGCGGAAAGTTCTTCACGGGCCGTTCGAGGAAAACGCCCAAGGCGCGGACAACCTCAACCCTCTTCTCCCTCACCCTCACCACGGGACCCAACTCCACCTCCATCTCGCCCTCCTGTGCGGGGTCCTGCGCTCAGCACCGCGTCCTGAAAAATCCTCACTGGACGGTATGTAGATTTTCGTGGCATTACACGTTTTCCCCTTGTGTCTGATTTTGATCGTGTTGGATGGACCGGGATCCTTCACCTACAAGGTTTCGTTTACCCGGCTCTTGTTCGCGAGTTTTTCTCGACTCTTCGTATTTCTATCGAGAACAGATTGTTTGAGTTCAAATTTAGGGCTGGCAATTTCACCCAGAAAAGCGGGGATCCGCCTCGCCCCGCTTGGGGAGGGGATTCCCCGATTTGAGTGGGGAAGGGGATTTAAAAAATTCCCCGGTGCGGGGAAGGGGGAGGAGAAGGGGATGGAGTTGGCCCCGCCTCGCATTAATGCCGTTTCTTTCTTGTATTTTTTTAAGTTTTTTTTTTTTTTGGGAAAACTACTAGAAACTCCTTGGATCAAAACATATCTACAAGATTCTCCCAAAATTTTCATAATTTCCATTAGTACAGTTTTGTCCCTGACATAACTTTTTATGTTTTCTTTTACCCATAATCCATTGGGCATTGTCCCTCATTATATTAGTATATTACCCTTAGAAATCCCTAAAATCTCTCCCTCGAACCATCACTGTAAGGCAACATTAAATTCTTTGAAAATCTCCCTCCCCCAAATAAAGGCAACATCTCTCTGATGAGTGATGAGATTTTATATGGTGTGCGCTCGTATAGTCCATTATTTTTCAAAAAGTAATGTATGGGTTACGCCATAGGATGGTCCAAACCGTCCATTTGATAGGCTACAATTTAAAAGTACTTTACAGGCCACACCATAGATCATCCAAACCATCCATTTGATGAGCCACAACGTAAATAGATTGCGGCCCAAAAATCATTTCCATACGATGATTGCAACCCTCCGATCTATAGAAGGTACCATAATATGCAATTCCTCTATAGATCAGAGGGTTGGGATTATCCTATGGAAATGATTTTTGGGCCACAACCTATTTACGTTGTGGCCCATCAAATGGACAGTTTAGATCATCCTACAATGTGCCCATCAAGTGGAAGGTTTGGATCATCCTATGCCTATGGTAGTATGGTGTGCCAATCAAATGGACGGTTTGGATCTTCCTATGGTGTGGCACGTACAGTACTTTTTGGCAAGTGGGATTGGGAATTAGGGATCTGCTAGAGACTAGTGATCAATTAAATGAATCTGAGAGCAACCACCTTTGTCCCCAGGTTAATAAAATGAATAAGACAAAATCTTACCCTATCTGGGTTGTGTGGCTACTCTCACATGCAACAGCCAAGTCGGAACATGCTTGAAGTGATTGTCCTTAGCAAATCTTTAGTTTTAAACCTAATATTTAACAAAGTAAAATGAGAAAGTAAAGTGATTGTCCTCGAAGGATGCGGGGCGGGGAAAGGGAGGGGATGGGGATTAGATATTCCCCGTGGGGAGGGGAGGGGGATTCCCCACCATCCCCGCAGTGGGGAGGGGAAGGGGAAGGGGAGGGGGAAAATTCCTCGCAGAGGGGAAGGAGTAGGGGACCCTAACATTAGGCCCCGACCCGCCCCGTTGCCAGCCCTATTCAAATTTTGTCGCATGTACTTTCATCTTACCCTTGCTGAGTTTTGCACGATTCTTGAAATTCAAAATGACGGCCATGATCTTTATTTTTGGCCGGATGATGACATGGGTCAGCACAACTTACGTCGCCGTACTGTCTATCGCGCCATTATTAAAGAGGCAAACATGAGTGGTGAACTTACAAACCATCTGCGTGATTACGCTCGTATCCTTCATAATGTTGTGTCTAACAATATCACTCCTCGGGCTGGCAATAGGGACGAACCGAAGCTGTTCTTGTGTTTGCACTCATCACTAGCCTTCGCCTTAACCTTGGGTATGTTCTCCTTCGTCACATGGCCACTGCCCTCACTCGTCTTCACACGGATCTTCCATATGGTCTCATTGTCACCAAGCTTCTTCACCATTTCAATATCAACCTCCAGCGTGAACCTCGTGAGAATCCGAAATCGAAAATTGATCGTGTTACTCTTGGTCTGATGAATATTCCGCCTGACGGACCTGCCTGGGATCCAGCAAATCCCACTCTTGTGGTCTCTCCTCCTCCTCCTATCTTCCGTGCTCCTCCTCGTCGTCGCGCCTCTCGGTCTGCTGCTCTTGCTGATAACGATGATGATGACACTGAGAGCTCCTCGCCTGCCTCTCCTGATCTTAGCCAATTTGGGGATCGTTTAACTAGTTTAGAAGCCTCTGTCGGTCACTTGATTGAGCTATCTGAAGCTCATACGACTCACTATGCTGGTCTCCGACTATGTTTCCATTGGCAACATCGACCGGACGTTACAGACTCAGTCCAGGGAGATTTCCACTATTCGGTCTCGTCTGCCGCCCCGCAGTCCCCCAGCTGATGCATAGACCTTGCTGCAGGTTTAAATGGTTCAACCTTCTCTTTTTAGATGATTGGCACGTTCTTCTTTTGATATGGTGATGTTTACTCACTTTTTGGATGCTTGGCTGATTCAATTGTTTATGGTACTCAGACACTTCCTCTCTGACAAATTTGGATAACTTTTTAATGGCTTTGTCTTTGTTTCTAGTTTGACTCTTCTCTTATTGCATTCATGTTGTTATTTTTGGAACTTTGTTTGATATTGCGTTCATGTCTTCTCTTCGTGTTCCTCCCGTTTTGTTTCTGTCAAAAGGGGGAGCATGAGTAAGCTTGATTGGATATTTGTTGAAACTTACATACAGTATGGTAAATATATCTGGTAGAATTCGAACAACTTAGGGGGAGCATTTATCCTGTTATATTATCTCCGCTGAACCCCCAATCAATCTAGGTTTACCATCAACAAAAAGGGGGAGATTGTTAGCCTAAGAGCTTCACATGTACCCAGTTTTGATAGATCACAAACATATATTGATTGAAATAAAATGGACTAATGACTTGTTCGCAAAGATTTGTGTATCTAGCAGGTCAAGAGAATTATAGTTATGGTAGCTAGCCATTAATCTTAAGCAGCAATCAAGCATGACGAGCAAAACGAAGTCAAGTGAGAATGAAGCCATGAGAAGCCAAGCAAACGAATTCTTGAAGATCTGGAGATTCGAAGACTAAAACTTCGACAACTAGGCTAGGGCTAAGTTTATCTCCAAATAGTATGTACAAGATCTCTCATGATTTGTATTCTTGTTAGGGCACAAAGTGGTTTTTTAAAACAATCTTAAAACCCATGTTTTTGTCTCAGACGGACGACCATAAAAAACTGACGTTCGCGGAGTGTACTGTTTTACTCGAGAAGTTTTATAAAAAAAATTCCAGTGAGAATCTCGGACGATCGCAATGTCCGGACATCCGTTATTCCGGATAACGGATGTCCGCTAAACTTTCGGCCGTCTGTGAACGTCGCGATTTGAATTTTGAAATTTAAAATTGATTTTCTAAATCACGAGATTTGATAAATCTTTTTTGTTTGGAAAGTAAAACGGGCAAATCCTCTTTGATTTTTATAAAAAGGGTTCCATGCCTTCATTGTCATGATCTTAAGCTTTTGAAAAACCTTTGAAAATATCTTTGCATTGATGATCTTTTACCTTGATGTGCCCTAGCTTTTGGTTCTTGTCAATTGAGAGATCATAGGTTCATTTATTATAATACCCCTTTAGTGAGAAAGCCTTGAGAGTTGTATCAAGCCTAAGAAGAGGCTAGAGAGTTCTATACCCCGTTATTCAAAACATTTGTAGTGTGATGGTGTGGTGAGAGAGACGAGTTCTCTATTGGTGCTGTAAGCCTTTCCGAATCAGGCATGGTGTGAATTCGGAGATTTTTAGTGGAGAAAGCCAAGGAGACAAACTTGGCAAAGTGCTCCTTGGCAAAGTGGACATAGGTTCTCGACGCGGGAGACCGAACCACTATAAATCGCGTGTGCTGTGTGGTTTGTATCTCTCTCTTGGTGATCGGTACAACTCTTCCCTTTTTACTTTATATTTTCAAGACAAAATACAAAAACCTAGTTTTATAAATCAAAAATCCAAAAAAATTGAAAAGAAACCCAATTCACTCCCCTCTTGGGTTGCCAAATAGGATTTCACATTCCACATGACTTGCATACAGGAATAAAAAAACACCCTGCGGGCCACTGATAATACACAAAAAAAAACTTCAATCGTCCCAGGAGACTTTATACTTGCACAATGCTCCATAGGAGAATCATCAATAGAAATTGCCTGGTCAGACGTACGAAATGTGACTTCAACCATAGTACCTGGAGAAGCATAATTACTTCTCTTCACCAGAAGTTTTTTTGTTTTTGTTTTGATGATTAAGCTGGGGTTAGGCAGGACCCCTACCAGATATCATTGATAAAAAAGAAAAGAACAATTGGGGGCTCTAAGGCCAGCAGGAAGGGGTTAATCGCCCAACAACAAAAACAATAATAAGAAATTTACCAAAAATAAAGATACATCAGTTATGCGTGATAGTAGATCTTTCCCTCTCTGTCTTCTTGGAGGATCTCAAGAAGGGGTAGTGGGATTTGGTCAAGTTGTATGTTGAATCCCTTACAGACACAATCCCTCTTGGAGAGGAAGTCAGCAGCTCTATTCCCTTCTCTCCAAGAGTTAGTAATGTGCCATTTTCTGAAAAACGAAAGGCCACAGAAAGCTTTTCTAGCAATTTCTTCTGTTTCCAAGGAGGTTTGGCTCTACCTTTGACAACATCTACAACAAATTTTGAGTTAGACTCAATCCAAATCTGGTCAAGTCCCATCACTCTAGCCATGGCAACACCTTTTTCAATCACTAGCATCTCCAACTTGTAAATTGGTTCAGATTCTACATTAACAGATAACATGGCCTGAACAGTTCCTGCACTGCTTCTAATGATAGCACCAAGCCCCCCCCCCCCCCCCCCCCACCAAAATCATCATTTAAGGACGCATCTGTATTAATTTTGTGTTCTCCTTCAACTGCTTTATCCCAGGTGCAGCATTTGGTGGTGCAGAGTTGCCCAGAGAATCTGTATCCGATGTTTTTTGCAATTGTGATGTCCCTTTTAGTGTACTCACTACTCAGCTGAAGGCTGTTTACCTTTTGTCATGTGGTCAAGAGTATGTCATTTAGGATATACTTCTTATGGGTTGATTTTTGTTTAAAAATTCTAGCGTTTCTTTCACCCCAGATTTTATGGACAGCCACAGTGAAGGCGAACTTGATGGTGATTGTAGGTTGGCTGTCGCCCTTTCTGGTTTAGCCTTGCAAAGGATGCATGTAGAGTCAACTTGTGGACCCATAGCAATTAGGCGATCCTTAGTGCTGAGCTTGTTTTGGAGGGCCTTCCAAGTAGTTAATGAAAACATAGAAACATAGCCTTTCATCCAGACTGATTTTGTCCAGGGGACCTTCAGGGAGTGATCTCGGATAGTATTCCGTCCACGCTTAGTTGAGTAGCTTCCATCAATAGTAGGCATCCAGATTGGAATGTTGCCTGATTCACTTGTAAACAGTGTTTCCATGAGAAAGGTTTTTTCTTCGGAGAGGGTTGGATTAACCAGACAAGGGTGCCAAGTTCCATTGTTATAGATCTGGGATAGCCAGGTGATTGAGCTCAGGGAACTGTCAGTGCAATTTTTGGGAATGAGATTCGCAAGAGTTCCTTTTGGATGCCACGGCTGATTCCAAAAATCAATGTTCCTGCTATCCCCAATTTGGTAGCAGCAGTGTTGACGCAGAATGTCTCTTGCTTTAAAGATATTTCTTGCCCCCCAGGATGGTTTAGATGGCATGGGAATTGTCCAGATGTTTCTGTTTCTAATAACAGACTGTGTACCAAGAAAATAACACAAGTCATTTCACAGATAGACATGTAATGGCATCATTATGATACAGCTTCTTAACTAATGTATTACCTTCCTATCATCCAAAGAACAGGACTTGGCAGGCCAATTTGCTAATTCAGCCTTGAGATGTTTCTGAGCTTTCTTCAAGGCAACAAACTTGGGTATAATGCTACTACTTATATCGTCTAGAACCCCTCGACGAGCAGCTTTCATGATCCCAGAGTGTAGTTGGACAGAAACTTCTTCTGATATTTTGGCTATGAATGTGGGAAGAGAACTGGTATCGTGGCATTTAATCTCAGTTTCAGGAATATTTTCTGGCCTACCTGAGCTCCATCCATTAATTACGGATGCAAGAGAAAAAGGGTGAAACTTGTTTTCTACATGAAGAATCTAAAAAAAAATCCAATAAATAAATTAACAAGAATTAGATAACTACAAAATGCTAGCAAAATAAGTAAGTTGTGAAATAGATCTGCCAAAGGAGCATAGAGAAAATTTGCTAGTAACTCATAAGCATTTAGATGAGGTAAAGTAAAATGAACCTGGCTAGATGAAGAAATGGTTACTATCAAGGTTCTGAAAATCGGAATCGAATCGTAAATTGTAACAAGGTTTGAATTGTATCGAATCGTAAATTGTAAGATTTTTTAAGATTTATATATAAAAATGAGAAAAAATATTAAAAACTATAAAAAGGTAAAAAATAAGAATAAAATGAGTAATTATCTATTTTCCATTTGAAACTATTAAATTAAATATAAAATTTCATGATTAGTAATCCGAAGCACAAACCATATTCATCACACAACAAATTACTAAACAAAGCACAAACTATATTCATCATATAATAAATCATTATATAATTTATCACAACAA
Source organism: Tasmannia lanceolata (assembly GCF_043159265.1). Taxonomy (NCBI): domain Eukaryota; kingdom Viridiplantae; phylum Streptophyta; class Magnoliopsida; order Canellales; family Winteraceae; genus Tasmannia; species Tasmannia lanceolata. The sequence goes on from NW_027518678.1 coordinate 474,928, forward strand.
TAACAAAGTAAATACTCAAATCTATAATAATCATCATGTAAAGAAATGTCAGCAATAAACAAAGTATTTTGAAATGATTTTCATTTTGAAATCACAATAAGTTCTCAAAATCCAAAACATACAGAATCATAAAAATCGTAAAAAAAATCGTAAAAATCGCACGATTCAAAGTAGAATCGTACTTGAATCGTAAAATTTTTACGAAAAAAGATTCTATGTCTGATTTGAATCGTTGAATCCACGAATCGAAGATTTTAACAACAGAGGTTACTATCTTGGTGGCAACACATCAAGACAAGATTTTCACCATGAAGTTTTGTAAAATTATCTGGCTAAACAATTCTTAAAAAAAAACAGATTCAGCGTTTGGAGCATTGGCAATTGTTTCGCATTGCATTTTGGTGCATTTCAAGATGAGGTTATAAATGTTGTATCAGCATTTTCTCACTTTACTGACTATGCTGACGCAGTGGTTGGAAGAAAGTGAATATTTTTTCAAACAGGGAGGAAGCTAGATGATTAAAGAATAAGCATGTATTTCCCATTTGGTGTGTTTCAAGATGAGCTGACAATGGTTGTATCTGCATTTCCTCACTCTACTGCCTATACCGATGCAGTGGTTTGAGGAAAGTAAAGCTGCGGGTTTTTATTTGAACAGCAACAAAGGTAGAGCATTAAAGAACAAGTTTGTATTTGCCATCTCATTAGAGGTGAACTCTTGCGTTATTAAAGATAAGACTTACTCTAAGGTTACATTATTAACATCTCTCAACAGTGCTTTCCGGTTTTTTTCCTTTTGGGAAAATGAAAAAAAAAACAAGAATGGTGTCCTTCAATACCCGACCCATTCTGCCAATTTCCTTTTATTTCCGACTACTGAGGGGAAATCTGCAGTGATTATGAAGAATTCTGTGGGCGAAGCAAAGTCACTCCCCAAAATTCTCTTCCACACCTTTCGCCCAGTCTAAAAAAAAGGAACATCGCCTAAGTCTTATAGAATCCCTGATCTTTTTTTTTTTTGGGGGGGGGGGGGGGGGGGGGGGGGGCGGGGGGAAGCAGGATCCCAGATTTAAATTATTATGTGTTCCATCATTGAACTGCATGACTGACCTGTCTGTTCAAAGAAAATACATATTATCAAGTGAACAAGGTGTATTGTGTGCATCCACTTCCCATTCAAAATGTTCAATTGTCTAGGTTAATTAGCTAAGCTGACCTAGTGGACACAGAGAAGAGTAAAATGTTTTCAATCAAGATGCATCAAGATTAGTTATAAGATTAATTGATTGAACACTACTGAGCATCTTATAACTGACAGTCATAGAATGTTTAAGAGTTGCTCTAAATTGGTGTCAAGAACACCTCCCATTAGGGGGTTTTTTAAGAGAAAGGGTGCAGGAAAATTCCTCATTGTCTTGAGACGTAAGTAATGAAACATCTCTGGATGTAAAAGACTTATTTTTGGACTGAAAGAGGACATTGTGCCCATCCGAGTTCAACATAATAGTAGTTGAAAAAGGATTCAAGGAATTTACATGTGATGGCAACTGATCTATGATCTATCAAGTATGTCTCTCATATTTTCTACATTGGCATATTGTGGTGATGGGAGATGACAAAGACTCAAATAGTTAATAAGAAGCTGAAACACAAGCTTGATGTAATGAATTCGAGTAACATAAAACACTTCTTAGAAATCGAGGCACCACAGCATGAATTGCATCCTGGATCACTCAAGGAAATGCAGAATGGTTGCTAGCAAACCAAGTGAGATTTTGATGTAACAAACACTAAACCTTCTGAACAAATGGGAGGGGAGCTTCTGGATGACCTGAATTATTGAAAATATGTGGCCAATCTCATATATTTAACCATCACTACATGTAATTTGTTAATTGTTCAATTAAAAAGCAATTCATTAAACGGCCCAGAAACACACAAGTTCTTTTTATCTCATTGCCTAAAAAACTCATAATCTGACAGAAACTCATTGAAGGTATAAACCGAGTCAAATTTGGGTGAATAAATGATTAATACAGTGTGGGGGGTCAAAGGATTTTTTGATTGATTCAATAGCGCTACAACGAAATTGATCCAAGTGAGTCGAGTTTTTAAACAATGGTTCATCGAATACTCACAAATACGAAAGCACTAGAGTTGTGGCTAGCAAACCTTGCAAATGCAAGGACACAAAATTCTGAACGATCAGACTTTATAGGAAATTCATAGCTGATTGCATATACTTAACCATCACCGGGTATTATTTGTTTTAAGTTGCTCAATTGAAAGGCCAAATCGTGTAACAGCTGAAAATGACTCGATTAGAAGTTGTCAATGTTAAAAGAAATTGATAGTGTTAAAAGTAAAATCAAATTAAAACTTTATGAAGGTGAAAGAAAACAATATGTCTCATAGAACCAAGGAAAGTACGAAAGAATCCTCATTCCGTAGAAAAAACAGAAGTAGGCACAGCACAGGAGCTGGTTATGTGGAAGTGGTAACGGTGGTACCTGTGCTAAGTGGAAGGGGTATTTACATGGGCTTAAGTAATCTTATCATGAATGTTAAAATTGATCCGTCAGCCTGTTAATGGCTTGAGATACTTAGCAGACCAATACGACCCCCAATTCAACAATTTCATGGGAGGTACAAAAGAAAACATGGCAGCATCCAATAAATTCCAATTTTTTGTGGCTTACCATCAATGAATCATGAAGATATCCACTACAATACCAAGAATAAATCTCTGCAAGGGAATGTGGCCCATGTTTTCTTCCCTCCACATCCTCAAACACCCAACATGATTCTTCACTGGACTGCAACTGATTTAAAAAGAACACATCCATAAGAACATAATCGTGTATGAAGGACTTTAGACAATTTGACTTAGTACATGGAAAACAAAAAGGAAGGAATATAATTTCAGCAATCAAAACTAAAGATGCATCCAAGTAACTATTTGTCTTTATTTTCTTTCCATGGGATGAAAGAACCGAGATACCATTGGCGGACTCGATGAGACCACGTTAGTTGCTTCTGTGGTTGCCTTTTGCAATTTAGAACCATCACTATGATAGCTAACCCATGACTGTTGTTCTAGCTGTGATCTTGAAGTAATTGAGGAGTGAGAAGGATAATGAACAAACTCCCCATCCTTACTGGAACTGGATACCAAGTCTTTTTTTTTTTTGAAAGATGACTGGATACCAAGTCTTTACTGCGAGAAGTGGAACAGTCTGGAGGAACACTGGCTTGACTCGGCAATGTGGTTGAGAAACTTGCAGCCCAATATGCAAAAACTGTGCTCACATGCTCAGGTAACTGTTTAAGGTATTTCAGGGGTACAGGACTGACGAGACTTCCATTAACAATGGGATATACGGGAAGCTCTTCCGGTAAGAATCCTGTAGATTAGCCCTCATATAACTGTTCTTGGATGTATGGCCCGCACATCTGCCCATGTTCGTTGATATACATCCATCCACTCACAGAGAGAGGTTGAGCATATTCAGGATAACTCTTATGGTGGAATGTTATCCCATCAATACTGCTCGACTGAGCAATTTCACCACTATTATTTGCAGATTGGCAGCTTCCCACCATAGCTGCATGTGAGCTTACTTTTTCAAGTGGATCACAGCAAGAAGAACCATGACCATTAGCCGATAACCAGAAAATTCAGAGCCATACAAAGGCAGAACCACAGCCGGACGAGTTGCACATTAGCCATACTAGGATGCCATATGAAACTATGTGACAATATAAGTGATTTAAGATAATTAGCAACAGTCAATACCCATAAGATGAGCAGCCTTGCATGTGTAGATGCCAAGGTATAACAATGTTGAAATCCCATTTGGCAACCCAAGAGAGGGGTGAATTGGGTGTCTTTTAGAGATTTTTGATTTTTGATTTATAAAACTAAAATTTTTTGTATTTTGTCTTGAAAATTTAAAGTAAAAAGGAAAGTGTTACCGATCACCAAGAGAGAAAAGAGAGAGATGCAATCCACACAGTACACGCGATTTATAGTGGTTCGGTCTCCCGCGTCGAGAACCTACATCCACTTTGCCAAGTTTGTCTCCTTGGCTTTCTCTACTAAAAATCTCCGAATTCACACCAAGCCCGATTCGGAAAGGCTTACAGCACCAATAGAGAACTCGTCTCTCTCACACACCATCACACTACAAAATGTTTTGAAGAATTGGGTAAGGAACTCTCTAGCCTCTTTTTAGGCTTGATACAACTCTCAAGGCTTTCTCACTGAAGGGGTATTGCAATAAATGAATCTATGATATCTCAATTGACAAGAATCACAAGCTAGGGCACATCGAGATCAATGCAAAACTAGTTTCTAGGGTTTTTCAAAAGCTTCAGATAATAATAATGGAGACATGGAACCCTTTCTATAGAAATCAAAGAGGATTTGCCCGTTTTACTTTCCAAATAGAGAAGATTAACCAAATCCCGTGATTTAGAAAATCGATTTTAAATTTCAAAATTCGAATCGCGACGTTCGCGGACGTCCGGAAATTTCACGGACCTCCGGAATCGCGGATGTCCGCCAATTGTGGTCGTCCGAGATTCTCACTGGAAATTTTTTATAAAACTTCTCAGGCAACCAGTACACTCTGCGGACGTCCGATTTTGGGGGTCGTCCGTCTGATACAAAAACATGATTTTTTAAGGAGTACTTTTGAAACAGAAAACAAAACGCTTTGTGCCCTAGCTAGACTAAACGTCATGAGAGATCTTGTACATACTATTGGGAGATAAACTTGGCCCTAGCCTAGTTGTCTAAGTTCTAGTCTCCGAATATCCAAATCTTCAATAATTAGTTTGTTTGGCTCCTCATGGCATCATTTTCACTTTGACTTCCTTTTGCTCTTCATGCTTGATTGCTGCTTAAGGTTAATGACTCGCCACCATAACTATGAGTCGCTTGACCTGCTAGATATACACATCTTTGCGAACAAGTCATTAGTCCATTTTATTTCAATCAATATAGGTTTGTGATCTATCAAAACTTGGTACATGTGAAGCACTTAGGCTAACAATCTCCCCATTTTTTATGATGGCAAACCTAGATTGATTGGGGGTTCAACAGAGATAATATAACAGGATAAATGCTCCCCCTGAATATAGGCTCTTTCTAAGTTGTTTGAATGTAACCAAATATTTACCATGCTGTATGTAATATTCAACAATATGTAGCAAGCAAGCTAAGAGTCAACATATATACCATTCAAGCTAAGAGTCAACATATATATATCAATCAAGCTTACTCATTCCCTCCCTTTGGACAGAAACAAATAGGGAGCCAATAAGATGCTGAATAACAAGAAAGATTCAAAAGAACAAGACAAAAGACAAAAAGAGAACTACGCAGAGGTGAGTCAGCAAAAAGTGATCCATAACAGCAACATAGTAAAACAAGAACGTTCCCATCCGCCAAAAAGAAAGGGTTAAAGACTAGCAGAGCAAGTGAAGAGTCAGTCAAGCTGGCAGCAAGGCTATGCATCAGCTGGGGGACTGCGGGGCGGCAGACGAGACCGAATAGTGAAAATCTCCCCTGGACTGAGCCTGTAAAGTCCGGTCGATGTTGCCAAGAGAAATATACATTCTCGAGAGCTGCTGCCGAAGCCCAGTATACTGGGTCGTTTGAGCTTCAGATAGCTCAATCAAGCGACCGGCAGATGCTTCTAAGCTGGTGAAACGAGCGCCAAACTGGCTAAGATCAGGAGGGGCAGGCGAGGAGGGCGCAGCGTCATCATCATCAAAAGCAGCAGAGCGAGAGGCGCGACGACGAGGAGGGGCACGAAAGATAGGAGGCGGAGGGACCACAAGAGATGGATTGGCGGGATCCCAGTCCGGTCCATCAGGCGGAATATTCATCCGATTAAGAGTAACACGATCAAGTTTTGGTGTCGAAGTCTCACGAGGTTCACATTGGAGATTGATACGAAGATGGTGAAGAAGTTTGGTGACAATGAGGCCATAGGGAAGATCCGTATGAGGACGAGTGAGGCCAGTGACCATGTGTCGAAGAAGAACATACCCAAGGTTGATGCGAAGGCTAGTGATAAGGGCAAAAACAAGAACAACTTCATAAGGACGAACCTTGTCCCTACTGCCAACCCGAGGAGTGATGTTGTGGTACACGACATTATGAAGGATACGAGCGTAATCATGCAAATGGTTGGTAACATCACCACTCATATTTGCCTCTCTAATGATGGCGCGATAGACAGTACGACGATGTAAGTCATGCTGACCCATGTCATCATCCAGCCAAAAGTAAAGATCACGGCCGTCATTGTTCATTTCAAGAATTGTGCAAAATTCAGCAAGAGTAAGCTGAAAGGTGACACGACGAAATGTGAACTCAAACAAACGGTTCTCGAGAGAAATATGAAGACTCGAGAAAAATTCGCGGACAAGAGCCGGGTAAACAAATCCTTGTAGGCGAAGGATCCCAGCCCATCCAACACGTTCAAAATCAGAGACAAGAGGAAAGCGCGTAATGCCAGTAAAATCTACATACCGACCAGTGAGGATTTTGCGGGAAGCGGCGCTGAGCGCAGGACCCCGCACAGGAGGGCGAGATGGAGGAGGAGTTGGGTCCCGTGGTGGGGGCGATGGAGAAGAGGGCTGAGGTTGTCCGCGCCTTGGGCGTTTCCCTCGAACTACCCGTGAGGAGCTTTCCGCCATTGTCTGCACACAAAGAGGGTTTGGAAAATAGAGGATTTGGGGTTTTTGAAGGGAGAGAGATTTGGGGATTTTGAGGGAGAAAGAGAGCGGTGAGAAATCGAGACGGATTGGAGAGCGTGGACAAGCAAGAGGTGGAAGAGACGAAAACGAGTAAGGAGAAGGAGGAAGGGAGAAGAGAAATCAGAGATGAAAGGTGGAAAAGAGGGTTTTAACGATGGGATAAAATCAGAGATGATTGGAAAGGAAAGGGAAGAAAGAGAGGTAGGGGTTTGAAAGTGGAGGAGGAAGGGAGAAGAGAATGAGGGACGGAGAGGGTTTTTTTTTTTTTTTTTTTTTGACGGATGCAGAAGAAGGGGATTTAGGGATTTTGGAGGAAGGAAGAGAGGAAGACGAAAATGGAAAAAAAAATGCAAAACGACGGTTTTATATGGAAATCCCGCGTGGCGAACAGTGTGTCTCGCGGACGTCCGATATTTTGAGGTCGTCTGGAACAACGGACAACCCGTGAATTACGGTTGTCCGCGGAGGTCACTGTTTGAGTTGTTTTTTTTTAAAGGTCAGGAGGGAGTGGGATATACAAATTGAGCGGTTAGAATGCGAACATCAGGCAATCAATTAAATTCTTTAACTTGGTGAATTGACCACATATTCAATGCACTCCGAAGGTCACAAAAGCGATCTTCATTCAAAGGTTTAGTAAATATATGAGCTAATTGATCACTTGTGTGGATGTATCGTAGTGCAATATCACCTTTAAAAGAGTGGTCTCGTAAAAAATGATGCCTAATATTGATATATTTTGTTCGTGAATGTTGAATTGGATTTTTAGTTAGATTTATGGCACTAGTGTTATCACAGTTAAGAGGAACACATTTCATATTTAGACCATAATCTTTGAGTGTGTTTTTCATCCATAAGATTTGACAACAGCAAGCCCCTGCAACAATGTATTCAGCTTCTGTTGTGGATAGAGTTGCAGAGTTCTGTTTTTTTACTAAACGAAGAGATGAGGCATCTTCCTAAGAATTGGCAGGTTCCACTGGTACTTTTTCGGTCTTTCCTACACTCAGCAAAGTCAGCATCCGAGAATCCAAGCAACTTGAAATTTTCTGACTTTTCATACCATATTCCAAGGCTGGTAGTTCCTCTTAAGTATTTGAATATCCTCTTTACCGCAAATAGGTGTGATTCTCGAGGGTCCGACTGAAATCTCGCACATAAACAGACACCAAAAATGATATCGGGTCTGCTAGCTGTCAAATATAGGAGACTTCCAATCATTCCTCGATACTTTTTCTGATCTACTTTTGGTCCAAACTCATATTTTTCAAGCTTGACAGATGTGCTTGATGAACACATTTATGTGTGAATTGTAGGTAGGAAAAGTTTATCTTTTTACTTTTAGAGTAGTGCTATTTGATGTGTTTTCCTTATTTTTGATATTTCAGGGATATTCTCGAATTTCATGGAAAATGGAGCTAAAAAGATGAAAGTTCAAAGGAAAACTCAAGTGTGAGAACAACCATAGGATCACCACAATTGTTGACCATCATTTGAAGGGTTTGGATTATTTTATAGCCCATCAATTGGTTGGTTCGGATTGGCCTTTGGAAATGCTTTGAAAGTACAATTTATTCACATTTGTTGACCATCGATTGAGTGGTTCAAATCAGCCCATAGAAATCAATATGGTAGGGCCACGACCAATTCACACAGGGGTCTAATAATTTGATGGTTTAGATCCTCCTATGAAAATGGTTTTGGGGCACCACCTATTTGCTTAGTGATGCATAAAATGGATGATTGAGATTATTTTGTAAGATGACCCATCAAATGAACGATTTGGATCGTTTTACAGAAATAAGTTGGTGAGACAACCAATTTACACTAAGGCTTTTGAAATGGATGGTTCGGATCGTTCGATGGAGTTGATTCTCGGGTGCAACTTATTATTATTGTGGCTCATCAGATGAACATGTATGATCATCCCAGGGAGGTAATTTTGCTAAGCACAATCAGTCTACATGGTGTCTTCTTAATTGGACGGTCAATTCTTTGAATGATTTAAGGGTGAAATGAAAGAGTGGGTTGTAAATATCAATAGTGAGTTGGGGTTGTGAACATAAAAATTGAATTAGTGGGGACCTTCAATTGGGCGGTTTGGATCACTCCCCTGATGCCCTTTCTCTAATTCATATTTGAAAAGGAAGTGGGACCGACCAACATAGAATTTGGGATTTTATACAGGCCATTCGACTAAGGTGGGACCCACTTACATTCTAAATATAGCAGAATATACACACGCCCATGTATATTCAGCTCGTACGTTTTGGAACTTGGAACTTGGAACTAACAATAGTATTTTCTAATTACTTAAGAATGCAATGGTGGGACCCACGTGTGGGATATAGTATGTTGAAGACAATTGCACCGACTTATGCATGCAAGAGTGGAACTGACAATAGTATTCTCTAATTACTTATGCCTATTTTGGTAATTCACGTTTCTAGTTTGCAAAAAATGGGACCCACTTGAGAGTGCAACATCAGCCCACGTTTTCTATTTGTAAAAAATAATACTTTCCTATTTGCTTTGTTACTATATCCGTGGGACCCACATGTTATTCTCTATTTGCATGCAACTTTCCATTCACGTGAATAGGCAATATCACCTAAGTCAGCACTTGCAATGCATGCAAGTGGGACCCACTTGGACATGGGAGGAAAATAGCATGCATTCATTCCCACGTTTTGGTTTGGGTATAACAATAGTAGTTTCTAATTTACTTTGTTGCTATTATATGCAACAATGGTGGGACCCACATGGAAATTGGAAAGAATGATTAAGGAAAGCTAGCAATTTTGGCATCAAGCCCATCTCATCCCACGTATTTTGGCATCTAGCCCATTCTCTTATTACAAATGCTATTTGATGTGAAACCCACCAAAGTAGAGAAACAAAGTATTTCCAAAACAATACCCTTGCCCACGTTAGAAGAGTAAGAGGAGGAAGAAAAGTCAACAAAAGTTGCTCAAAATTACCAAAAGGGAGTACAAAGTTGCTGAAATTGTGAAGAAAGAAAGGAGGATGTTTTCCATTATCAACAAATACTCAGAGTTACAAAATTGCCAACTACAAGTGGTGATTTCCAAAAATACAAAAAGATGCCAAGATTGTGTCTTTCCTTGGAGATGAAAATAGAAGGGGAAGAAAGCTACATATTGGAAAAAAAGAAGACATTCTTTCCTCTCTTTTCATTCTCTCTTTTCTCTCTACCACTCTCGAGCTATTTCTTTTAGGTTTTTTTGTTTTCTCTTGCTTATTTTCAAGTTCTTTTCAACTCTTAATCCAAGGCATCATCATCCACCATTCAAACTCAAGGTGACATTAAAGCTTGAAGGAGGAAGATTCAACCAAAGATTGGAGGAGAAAAAGAATAAGTTCTTTTTATTTTTGTTATTTATTTTCAAGTTCAAGTTGATGTACTTTTGTTTCAATTCAAATTAGTGGAGAGTTTATTTTTCTTTTAGTTTTCTTTTCAACTAATTATATATGGCACTCTTTCTCCCATCTATCTCTTTTATTTTTATTTTTCTTCCTTTCTCTATGAGTCACTAAATTCTATTTACTTAGGGTTTAGTTGAAGCCATGGGGAAGGAGAAATATTTATAATTAAATCAATCTACTCAATTGAAAAATTGTGTAGGATTTTGTGTTTGGAAAATCCCAATCATTCATGCCATTGGCTTTCCCCTTTCGTATGAATGATTGTTGATTAACAAATATAAAGTTCCATATAATTCATTGGAGAGTGGATTTGATTAATTACTTGTAAAGAATGACATCCCTTTGATCTTATTCCTTATTGACTAGTTAATCGAATTTTCAACCCAATTCAAGAGTTGTTTTAATTAATTAATTTAATCCAAACCCATGGTATGGTAGATTTTAACCCTAAGTAATCTTTTATATTGAATTAAGATTTTTACACTATTCCAAATTACTTTTGTAATTTTCCAATTAACTTAGGCCTTTAGAATTTTAGTTTTCTAATTAGATTAGATAAGTAGTTAGTAGAGATCATTAGAATTTTGGTACACTTTGCCTAAATTAAGATTTCCAAATCAAGATTGTAGTTGAATTTGATTCTTAGATTGAATAGAATATACGCTTATATATAGTGTTGGCTCCGAGGTTTAAGTCCACGGAAATCCTGAGTCCATTCCAGGCAACATTATATCATAGCTAGTATTATAATCGGTACAAGAATAGGATTGACAACTAGATTTATCTTCCCTGAGTTCGACCCGTATTTACATGATCCGTGCACTTGCGGTTATTTTATTTAACAAACAGTGCTTATGAGAGTTGGTTTAATTGGGGAGTTTTCCATTCCAAACTTCTTTATTAATGCTTTAGTGTATTTTTCCTAGTTTATAAATATTCCATTTTTAAATTGATGTACTTGTAGACCTAAGAAGTGCTTCAGCTCTCCCATCATGCTCATTTCAAACTCTCCTTGCATGCACTTAGAAAACTCTTCACATAGACTTTTATCAGTGGAGCTGAAAATGATATCGTCTACATATATTTGAACTATCAAAATGTTGGCATTTTTTTTTAATAAATAATGTTTTATCCACTTTTCCCATTTCAAAGTCCTTGTCTATTAAAAAGGTGCTCAATTTTTCATACCAAGCTCTAGGAGCTTGCTTCAGACCATATAGAGCTTTTTCAAGTTTGTACACATGGTCTGGAAACTCAAAGTCTTCAAATCTTGGGGGTTGTTTCACATATACTTCCTCCATGATATAGCCATTTAAGAATGCGATTTTTACATCCATTTGATATAAGTTGAATACCTTATGACTGGCAAATGCCATGAGCATTCTTATGGCTTCCAATCTTGCTACTGGTGCAAATGTTTCATCATAATCTATCCCCTCTTCTTGATTATACCCCTGAGCTACGAGTCTAGCTTTATTTCTTTGAATATCACCATGTTCATCCAACTTGTTTTTGAAGACCCATTTAGATCCTATAATGGGATGATCATTTGGTCTAGGAACAAGTTTCCATACTTTGTTTCTTTCAAACTGGTTTAACTCTTCTTGCATAGCTATCATCCAGAATTCATCTTCCTCAGCTTCTTCTATGGTTTTTAGTTCTATTTGTGAGATAAAAGCCGAGTGCACGAACATATTTCTGTAGTGCGATCTTGTCTTCATTCCCTCTGAGGGTTCTCCAATTATTTAGGAGCTTGGATGGCTATCCATTATTTTCCACACTCTCCCTTCTCCTTGAGTTTCTGTTTCATTTTCTTCATTTTGATCGTTTAGTCTTTCCAGGGACTCTTCTTCAATATTTTCAGTTAATTGTTCCTTTTGCTTTTCAAGTTGGTTTACAATTGTTTGATCATCATCATCAGATTGAATAGTTACTTGTTTTTCATTTTTCATTTCATCAAATTTTACATGCACAGCTTCTTCTACCATTAAAGTTCTTTGATTAAACACTCTATAGGATTTGCTTCTATTTGAATAACCCAAAAAGATTCCCTCATATGCTTTAGGATCAAACTTGTGCAGATTATCTTTTATGTTTAGAATGTAGCATTTACACCCAAATATTTTAAAGTGACTTATATTTGGTTTTCTTCCTTTCCACAGTTCATATGGAGTTTTGTTTGTATGGGGTCTTATTAAAATTCTATTCATTACATAGCAAGCCGTATTTACGGCTTCAGCCCAAAACTTTCTTGAAATATTATTATCATGAAGCATTGTTCTTGTCATTTCTTGTAAGGCTCTGTTCTTTCTTTCTACCACTCCATTTTGTTGTGGTGTTCTCAGAGTTGAGAAATTGCGATTGATTCCAGATTTAGTGCAATATTCATTAAACTGGTAATTGTCAAACTCTGTTCCATGATCACTTCTTATTTGAGTTATATGCCATCCTTTATCTTTTTGTAATTGGTTACACAATTTATAAAACATTTTAAAGGTTTCATCTTTTGATGTCAAGAAAATAACCCATGTGAACTTAGAATAGTCATCAACTATTACAAACACATACATTTTCCCACCTAAGCTACTTGTCTTTATAGGACCAAAGAGGTCCATATGAATTAGTTGCAGTGGCTTTGAGGTAGAAATTATATTTTTTGTTTTAAAAGATTTTTTTATTTGTTTTCCAACCTGGCATGCTCTACAGATGTGATCTTTCTGAAAGTTTAACTTAGGCAAACCATCTACAAGTTCTTTTCTTGATAATTTAGAAATCAGTTCCATATTTACATGACCTAATCTTCTATGCCAAGTCCAAGAGTCATTCTCAAAAGAGGTCAAACAGGTAATACTTTGTTCATTTAGTTCTTATAGTAAAATAGTATATGTTAGCCCAAGGGTTCCCCATGGGTTCATTCAATCACCTTGTTTTGATGATTAACAAACACAAATTGATTAGTCTTTTATGGACTAATTGTTTGCCTTGAGTGTTGTGCTATACACAGGGAATTCACATGTTAATCCATGATAGCACACACCGTTAATAGCCTATGCTTGAAGATGAACCAAACAAAGGACAAAGGAGCTAGAGCATATTTGGACAAACCATACCTTGGAGGATCAACCAAGGAGAAGTTCCACACAACCATCTCAAAGCATTGAACAAACAAAGGAAGATCAATGAAGGCCAAAGCTTGTGGATCAACAACTTACAAAGGAGCTTGAACCAAATGGTGGCATCATCCTTTGAAGGTGTCAAGCAAAGAAGCTCAACCTTGAAGATCCCAAAGCAAGCCAAGCACACCATTGAAGATCAAATGAAGATTGGCTCAAGAGAAAAAGGGAGTACTTAGAATGGTAGTATGTATCACCTTTCTCTCTTGTATTTTTTCTTGATCAAGGCACACCTTAAAACCCTTAAAAATATATTTTTCAAAGAGACTAACACACCCTTTAAGGACTTACATGGATAAGTGAATGGCCATGGTGGTGCACCAACATGTTGGGTCTCATATGGCATTCAACACAACATTGATCAAAACAGAGTTTTAAGAGTACAATATGGACCAGCAACTAAATCCTATCAAAACTTATTTAAAACATTTTTAAATATTTTTAAAAATATTTTTAACAGATAGCTCTCATTTTTCTCATATCCGTAGAGTATAAGAACGTCGAAATCCGACAAAAAACGAAGGAGATATGAATTTTTCAAATTGGAAGCTGATTGCTGGAAATCCAGTCTCGGAGCTCCGAGAAATGTCTCGGAGTTTCTCGGAACTCCGAGACATTTCTTGGAGCTCCAAGAAAATAACCTGGACACAAACAAATAGAGCCGCTGGGGGTCCAACGGCTAGTAGTTTTTTTTACCCAAAAATGACCGAAATACCCCCAAAACGGTCATATTGAGTTGGAACTCTATATATACACAATGTATGGACCTAAAACCAAGAGATGAACATGTTCTAACGCAAAAGAACCCTTGAAAACTACTTGCAATCATTTTTGGGTTAATTTTCTCTAGCATTTTACAGACCTACCTCTGATTGATTGACCATAAGTCACTAAATTCAACTCGGAATTCATTGAAATTTGTTCCATTTCGAAGGTGTCGAAGTGTAGTTTAAAACGGAAGAAACGGAGATGAAAATCTCTAAGTATTTTGAGAGTTATGATGGAAATAGTTAGACTCGCGCTTAGGTGTAGCATTTTACAGACCTACATCCGAATTATTGACCATAACTCACTCAATTCAACTCGGAATTCATTAAATTTATTCCATTTCGAAGGTGTCGAACTGTAGTTTAAAACGAAAGAAACGGAGATGAAAAACTCCAAGTATTTTGAGAGTTATGATGGAAATAGTTAGACTTGCGCTTTGGTCTAGCAATTTACAGACCTACCTCCGATTGATTGACCATAACTCACTCAATTCAACTCGGAATTCATTGAAATTTATTCCATTTCGAAGGTGTCGAAGTGTAGTTTAAAACGGAAGAAACGGAGATAAAAAACTCCATGTATTTAGAGAGTTATGATGGAAATAGTTAGACTCGCGCTTTGGTCTAGCATTTTACAGACCTACCTCCGATTGATTGACCATAAGTCACTCATTTCAACTCGGAATTCATTGAAATTTATTCCATTTCGAAGGTGTCGAAGTGTAGTTTAAAACGGAAGAAACGGAGATGAAAAACTCCAAGTATTTTGAGAGTTATGATGGAAATAGTTAGACTCGCGCTTTGGTCTAGCATTTTACAGACCTACCTCCGATTGATTGACCATAAGTCCCTCATTTCAACTCGGAATTCATTGAAATTTATTCCATTTCGAAGGTGTCGAAGTGTAGTTTAAAACGGAAGAAACGGAGATGCAAAACTCCAGGTATTTTGAGAGTTATGATGGAAATTGTTAGACTCGCGCTTTCGTCTAGCATTTTACAGACCTACCTCCGATTTATTGACCATAACTCACTCAATTCAACTCGGAGTTCATTGAAATTTATTCCATTTCGAAGGTGTCGAAGTGTAGTTTAAAACGGAAGAAACGGAGATGAAAAACTCCAAGTATTTTGATAGTTATGATGGAAATAGTTAGACTCGCGCTTTGGTCTAGCATTTTACAGACCTACCTCTGATTGATTGACCATAAGTCACTCAATTCAACTCGGAATTCATTGAAATTTGTTCCATTTCGAAGGTGTCGAAGTGTAGTTTAAAACGGAAGAAACGGAGATAAAAAACTCCACGTATTTTGAGAGTTATGATGGGGAAATAGTTAGACTCGCGCTTGGTCTAGCATTTTACAGACCTACCTCCGATTGATTGACCATAAGTCACTCATTTCAACTCGGAATTCATTGAAATTTATTCCAATTCGAAGGTGTCGAAGTGTACTTTAAAACGGAAGAAACGGAGATGAAAAACTCCAAGTATTTTGAGAGTTATGATGGAAATAGTTAGACTCGCGCTTTGGTCTAGCATTTTACAGACCTACCTCCGATTGATTGACCATAAGTCACTCATTTCAACTCGGAATTCATTGAAATTTATTCCATTTCGAAGGTGTCGAAGTGTAGTTTAAAACGGAAGAAACGGAGATGAAAAACTCCAAGTATTTTGAGAGTTATGATGGAAATTGTTAGACTCGCGCTTTCGTCTAGCATTTTACAGACCTACCTCCGATTTATTGACCATAACTCACACAATTCAACTCGGGATTCATTGAAATTTATTCCATTTCGAAGGTGTCAAACTGTAATTTAGAACGGAGGAAATGGAGATGAAAAACTCCAAGTATTTTGAGAGTTATGATGGAAATAGTTAGACTCGCGCTTTGGACTAGCATTTTACAGATCTACCTCCAATTGATTGACCATAACTCACTCAATTCAACTCGGAATTCATTAAAATTTATTCCATTTCGAAGGTGTCGAAGTGTAGTTTAAAACGGAAGAAACGGAGATGAAAAACTCCAAGTATTTTGAGAGTTATGATGGAAATACTTAGACTCGCGCTTAGGTGTAGCATTTTACAGACCTACATCCGAATTATTGACCATAACTCACTCAATTCAACTCGGAATTCATTGAAATTTATTCCATTTCGAAGGTATCAAACTGTAATTTAAAACGGAGGAAATGGAGATGAAAAACTCCAAGTATTTTGAGAGTTATGATGGAAATAGTTAGACTCGCGCTTTGGACTAGCATTTTACATATCTACCTCCGATTGATGGACCATAACTCACTCAATTCAACTCGGAATTCATTGAAATTTATTCCATTTCGAAGGTGTCGAAGTGAAGTTTAAAACGGAAGAAACGGAGATGAAAAACTCCTAGTATTTTGGGAGTTATGATGGAAATAGTTAGACTCACGCTTTGGTCTAGCATTTTACAGACCTACCTCCGAATTATTGACAATAACTCACTCAATTCAACTCGGAATTCATTGAAATTTATTCCATTTCGAAGGTGTCGAACTGTAATTTAAAACGGAGGAAACGGAGATAAAAAACTCAATGTATTTTGAGAGTTATGATAGAAATAATTAGACTCGCGCTATGGACTAGCATTTTACAGACCTACCTCCGATTGATTGACCATAACTCACTAAATTCAACTCGGAATGCATTTGAAATTTATTCCATTTCGAAGGTGTCGAAGTGTAGGTTAAAACGGAAGAAACGGAGATGAAAAACTCCTTGTATTTTGAGAGTTATGATGGAAATAGTTAGACTCGCGCTTTGGTCTAGCATTTTACAGACCTACCTCCGATTGATGACCATAAGTCACTCAATTCAACTCGGAATTTGATTGAAATTTATTCCATTTCGATGGTGTCGAAGTGTAGTTTAAAACGGAAGAAACGGAGATGAAAAACTCCATGAATTTTGAGAGTTATGATGGAAATAGTTAGACTCGCGCTTTGGTCTAGCATTTTAGAGACCTACCTCCGATTGATTGACCATAACTCACTAAATTCAACTCGGAATGCATTTGAAATTTATTCCATTTCGAAGGTGTCGAAGTGTAGTTTAAAACGGAAGAAACGGAGATGAAAAACACCAAGTATTTTGAGAGTTATGATGGAAATAGTTAGACTCGCGCTTTGGTCTAGCATTTAGAAGATCTACCTCCGATTGATTGACCATAAGTCACTCATTTCAACTCGGAATTCATTGAAATTTATTCCATTTCGAAGGTGTCGAAGTATAGTTTAAAACGGAAGAAACGGAGATGAAAAACTCCAAGTATTTTGAGAGTTATGATGGAAATTGTTAGACTCGCGCTTTCGTCTAGCATTTTACAGACCTACCTCCGATTTATTGACCATAACTCACTCAATTCAACTCGGAGTTCATTGAAATTTATTCCATTTCGAAGGTGTCGAAGTGTAGTTTAAAACGGAAGAAACAGAGATGAAAAACACCAAGTATTTTGATAGTTATGATGGAAATAGTTAGACTCGCGCTTTGGTCTAGCATTTTACAGACCTACCTCTGATTGATTGACCATAAGTCACTCAATTCAACTCGGAATTCATTGAAATTTATTCCATTTCGAAGGCGAAGTGTAGTTTAAAACGCAAGAAACGGAGATGAAAAACTCCAACTATTTTGAGAGTTATGATGGAAATAGTTAGACTCGCGCTTAGGTGTAGCATTTTACAGATCTACCTCCGATTGATTGACCATAACTCACTCAATTCAACTCGGAATTCATTGAAATTTATTCCATTTCGAAGGTGTCAAACTGTAATTTAAAACGGAGGAAATGGAGATGAAAAACTCCAAGTATTTTGAGAGTTATGATGGAAATAGTTAGACTCGCGCTTTGGACTAGCATTTTACAGATCTACCTCCGATTGATGGACCATAACTCACTCAATTCAACTCGGAATTCATTGAAATTTATTCCATTTCGAAGGTGTCGAAGTTAAGTTTAAAACGGAAGAAACGGAGATGAAAAACTCCTAGTATTTTGGGAGTTATGATGGAAATAGTTAGACTCACGCTTTGGTCTAGCATTTTACAGACCTACCTCCGAATTATTGACAATAACTCACTCAATTCAACTCGGAATTCATTGAAATTTATTCCATTTCGAAGGTGTCGAACTGTAATTTAAAACGGAGGAAACGGAGATAAAAAACTCAATGTATTTTGAGAGTTATGATAGAAATAATTAGACTCGCGCTTTGGACTAGCATTTTACAGACCTACCTCCGATTGATTGACCATAACTCACTAAATTCAACTCGGAATGCATTTGAAATTTATTCCATTTCGAAGGTGTCGAAGTGTAGGTTAAAACGGAAGAAACGGAGATGAAAAACTCCATGTATTTTGAGAGTTATGATGGAAATAGTTAGACTCGCGCTTTGGTCTAGCATTTTACAGACCTACCTCCGATTGATTGACCATAACTCACTCAATTCAACTCGGAATTCATTGAAATTTATTCCATTTCGAAGGTGTCGAAGTGTAGTTTAAAACGGAAGAAACGGAGATGAAAAACTCCAAGTATTTTGAGAGTTATGATGGAAATAGTTAGACTCGCGCTTTGGTCTAGCATTTTACAGACCTACCTCCGATTGATTGACCATAACTCACTAAATTCAACTCGGAATTCATTGAAATTTATTCCATTTCGTAGGTGTCGAAGTGTAGTTTAAAACGGAAGAAACGGAGATGAAAAAATCCAAGTATTTTGAGAGTTATGATGGAAATAGTTAGACTCTCGCTTTGGACTAGCATTTTACAGATCTACCTCCGATTGATTGACCATAACTCACTCAATTCAACTCGGAATTCATTGAAATTTATTCCATTTCGAAGGTGTCGAAGTGTAGTTTAAAACGGAAGAAACGGAGATGAAAATCTCTAAGTATTTTGAGAGTTATGATGGAAATAGTTAGACTCGCGCTTAGGTGTAGCATTTTACAGACCTACATCCGAATTATTGACCATAACTCACTCAATTCAACTCGGAATTCATTAAATTTATTCCATTTCGAAGGTGTCGAACTGTAGTTTAAAACGAAAGAAACGGAGATGAAAAACTCCAAGTATTTTGAGAGTTATGATGGAAATAGTTAGACTTGCGCTTTGGTCTAGCAATTTACAGACCTACCTCCGATTGATTGACCATAACTCACTCAATTCAACTCGGAATTCATTGAAATTTATTCCATTTCGAAGGTGTCGAAGTGTAGTTTAAAACGGAAGAAACGGAGATAAAAAACTCCATGTATTTAGAGAGTTATGATGGAAATAGTTAGACTCGCGCTTTGGTCTAGCATTTTACAGACCTACCTCCGATTGATTGACCATAAGTCACTCATTTCAACTCGGAATTCATTGAAATTTATTCCATTTCGAAGGTGTCGAAGTGTAGTTTAAAACGGAAGAAACGGAGATGAAAAACTCCAAGTATTTTGAGAGTTATGATGGAAATAGTTAGACTCGCGCTTTGGTCTAGCATTTTACAGACCTACCTCCGATTGATTTGCCATAACTCACTAAATTCAACTCGGAATTCATTGAAATTTATTCCATTTCGTAGGTGTCGAAGTGTAGTTTAAAACGGAAGAAACGGAGATAAAAAACTCCACGTATTTTGAGAGTTATGATGGGGAAATAGTTAGACTCGCGCTTGGTCTAGCATTTTACAGGCCTACCTCCGATTGATTGACCATAAGTCACTCATTTCAACTCGGAATTCATTGAAATTTATTCCAATTCGAAGGTGTCGAAGTGTAGTTTAAAACGGAAGAAACGGAGATGAAAAACTCCAAGTATTTTGAGAGTTATGATGGAAATAGTTAGACTCGCGCTTTGGTCTAGCATTTTACAGACCTACCTCCGATTGATTGACCATAAGTCACTCATTTCAACTCGGAATTCATTGAAATTTATTCCATTTCGAAGGTGTCGAAGTGTAGTTTAAAACGGAAGAAACGGAGATGAAAAACTCCAAGTATTTTGAGAGTTATGATGGAAATTGTTAGACTCGCGCTTTCGTCTAGCATTTTACAGACCTACCTCCGATTTATTGACCATAACTCACACAATTCAACTCGGAATTCATTGAAATTTATTCCATTTCGAATGTGTCAAACTGTAATTTAGAACGGAGGAAATGGAGATGAAAAACTCCAAGTATTTTGAGAGTTATGATGGAAATAGTTAGACTCGCGCTTTGGACTAGCATTTTACAGATCTACCTCCAATTGATTGACCATAACTCACTCAATTCAACTCGGAATTCATTAAAATTTACTCCATTTCGAAGGTGTCGAAGTGTAGTTTAAAACGGAAGAAACGGAGATGAAAAACTCCAAGTATTTTGAGAGTTATGATGGAAATACTTAGACTCGCGCTTAGGTGTAGCATTTTACAGACCTACATCCGAATTATTGACCATAACTCACTCAATTCAACTCGGAATTCATTGAAATTTATTCCATTTCGAAGGTATCAAACTGTAATTTAAAACGGAGGAAATGGAGATGAAAAACTCCAAGTATTTTGAGAGTTATGATGGAAATAGTTAGACTCGCGCTTTGGACTAGCATTTTACATATCTACCTCCGATTGATGGACCATAACTCACTCAATTCAACTCGGAATTCATTGAAATTTATTCCATTTCGAAGGTGTCGAAGTGAAGTTTAAAACGGAAGAAACGGAGATGAAAAACTCCTAGTATTTTGGGAGTTATGATGGAAATAGTTAGACTCACGCTTTGGTCTAGCATTTTACAGACCTACCTCCGAATTATTGACAATAACTCACTCAATTCAACTCGGAATTCATTGAAATTTATTCCATTTCGAAGGTGTCGAACTGTAATTTAAAACGGAGGAAACGGAGATAAAAAACTCAATGTATTTTGAGAGTTATGATAGAAATAATTAGACTCGCGCTATGGACTAGCATTTTACAGACCTACCTCCGATTGATTGACCATAACTCACTAAATTCAACTCGGAATGCATTTGAAATTTATTCCATTTCGAAGGTGTCGAAGTGTAGGTTAAAACGGAAGAAACGGAGATGAAAAACTCCTTGTATTTTGAGAGTTATGATGGAAATAGTTAGACTCGCGCTTTGGTCTAGCATTTTACAGACCTACCTCCGATTGATGACCATAAGTCACTCAATTCAACTCGGAATTTGATTGAAATTTATTCCATTTCGATGGTGTCGAAGTGTAGTTTAAAACGGAAGAAACGGAGATGAAAAACTCCATGAATTTTGAGAGTTATGATGGAAATAGTTAGACTCGCGCTTTGGTCTAGCATTTTAGAGACCTACCTCCGATTGATTGACCATAACTCACTAAATTCAACTCGGAATGCATTTGAAATTTATTCCATTTCGAAGGTGTCGAAGTGTAGTTTAAAACGGAAGAAACGGAGATGAAAAACACCAAGTATTTTGAGAGTTATGATGGAAATAGTTAGACTCGCGCTTTGGTCTAGCATTTAGAAGATCTACCTCCGATTGATTGACCATAAGTCACTCATTTCAACTCGGAATTCATTGAAATTTATTCCATTTAGAAGGTGTCGAAGTGTAGTTTAAAACGGAAGAAACGGAGATGAAAAACTCCAAGTATTTTGAGAGTTATGACGGAAATTGTTAGACTCGCGCTTTCGTCTAGCATTTTACAGACCTACCTCCGATTTATTGACCATAACTCACTCAATTCAACTCGGAGTTCATTGAAATTTATTCCATTTCGAAGGTGTCGAAGTGTAGTTTAAAACGGAAGAAACGGAGATGAAAAACACCAAGTATTTTGATAGTTATGATGGAAATAGTTAGACTCGCGCTTTGGTCTAGCATTTTACAGACCTACCTCTGATTGATTGACCATAAGTCACTCAATTCAACTCGGAATTCATTGAAATTTATTCCATTTCGAAGGTGTCGAAGTGTAGTTTAAAACAGAAGAAACGGAGATGAAAAACTCCAAGTATTTTGAGAGTTATGATGGAAATAGTTAGACTCGCGCTTAGGTGTAGCATTTTACAGATCTACCTCCGATTGATTGACCATAACTCACTCAATTCAACTCGGAATTCATTGAAATTTATTCCATTTCGAAGGTGTCGAACTGTAGTTTAAAACGAAAGAAACGGAGATGAAAAACTCCAAGTATTTTGAGAGTTATGATGGAAATAGTTAGACTTGCGCTTTGGTCTAGCAATTTACAGACCTACCTCCGATTGATTGACCATAACTCACTCAATTCAACTCGGAATTTATTGAAATTTATTCCATTTCGAAGGTGTCGAACTGTAGTTTAAAACGGAAGAAACGGAGATAAAAAACTCCATGTATTTTGAGAGTTATGATGGAAATAGTTAGACTCGCGCTTTGGTCTAGCATTTTACAGACCTACCTTCGATTGATTGACCATAAGTCACTCATTTCAACTCGGAATTCATTGAAATTTATTCCATTTCGAAGGTGCCAAAGTGTTGTTTAAAACGGAAGAAACGGAGATGAAAAACACCAAGTATTTTGAGAGTTATGATGGAAATAGTAAGACTCGCGCTTTGGTCTAGCATTTTACAGACCTACCTCTGATTGATTGACCATAAGTCACTCAATTCAACTCGGAATTCATTGAAATTTATTCCATTTCGAAGGTGTCGAAGTGTAGTTTAAAACGGAAGAAACGGAGATGAAAAACTCTAAGTATTTTGAGAGTTATGATGGAAATAGTTAGACTCGCGCTTAGGTGTAGCATTTTACAGACCTACATCCGAATTATTGACCATAACTCACTCAATTCCGCTCGGAATTCATTGAAATTTATTCCATTTCGAAGGTGTCGAACTGTAGTTTAAAACGAAAGAAACAGAGATGAAAAACTCCAGGTATTTTGAGAGTTATGATGGAAATAGTTAGACTTACGCTTTGGTCTAGCAATTTACAGACCTACCTCCGATTGATTGACCATAACTCACTCAATTCAACTCGGAATTTATTGAAATTTATTCCATTTCGAAGGTGTCGAAGTGTAGTTTAAAACGGAAAAAACGGATATAAAAAACTCCATGTATTTTGAGAGTTATGATGGAAATAGTTAGACTCGCGCTTTGGTATAGCATTTTACAGACCTACCTCCGATTGATTGACCATAAGTCACTATTTCAACTCGGAATTCATTGAAATTTATTCCATTTCGAAGGTGTCGAAGTGTAGTTTAAAACGGAAGAAACGGAGATGAAAAACTCCAAGTATTTTGAGAGTTATGATGGAAATAGTTAGACTCGCGCTTTGGTCTAGCATTTTACAGACCTACCTCCGATTGATTGACCATAAGTCACTCATTTCAACTCGGAGTTCATTGAAATTTATTCCATTTCAAACGTGTCGAAGTGTAGTTTAAAACGGAAGAAACGGAGATGAAAAACTCCAAGTATTTTGAGAGATATGATGGAAATTGATAGACTCGCGCTTTCGTCTAGCATTTTACAGACCTACCTCCGATTTATTGACCATAACTCACTCAATTCAACTCGGAATGCATTTGAAATTTATTCCATTTCGAAGGTGTCGAAGTGTAGGTTAAAACGGAAGAAACGGAGATGAAAAACTCCATGTATTTTGAGAGTTATGATGGAAATAGTTAGACTCGCGCTTTGGTCTAGCATTTTACAGATCTACCTCCGATTGATTGACCATAAGTCACTCATTTCAACTCGGAATTCATTGAAATTTATTCCATTTCGAAGGTGTCGAAGTGTAGTTTAAAACGGAAGAAACGGAGATGAAAAACACCAAGTATTTTGAGAGTTATGATGGAAATGGTAAGACTCGCGCTTTGGTCTAGCATTTTACAGACCTACCTCTGATTGATTGACCATAAGTCACTCAATTCAACTCGGAATTCATTGAAATTTGTTCCATTTCGAAGGTGTCGAAGTGTAGTTTAAAACGGAAGAAACGGAGATGAAAAACTCTAAGTATTTTGAGAGTTATGATGGAAATAGTTAGACTCGCGCTTAGGTGTAGCATTTTACAGACCTACATCCGAATTATTGACCATAACTCACTCAATTCCACTCGGAATTCATTGAAATTTATTCCATTTCGAAGGTGTCGAAGTGTAGGTTAAAACGGAAGAAACGGAGATGAAAAACTCCAAGTATTTTGAGAGTTATGATGGAAATAGTTAGACTCGCGCTTAGGTGTAGCATTTTACAGATCTACCTCCGATTGATTGACCATAACTCACTCAATTCAACTCGGAATTCATTGAAATTTATTCCATTTCGAAGGTGTCGAACTGTAGTTTAAAACGAAAGAAACGGAGATGAAAAACTCCAAGTATTTTGAGTGTTATGATGGAAATAGTTAGACTTGCGCTTTGGTCTAGCAATTTACAGACCTACCTCCGATTGATTGACCATAACTCACTCAATTCAACTCGGAATTCATTGAAATTTATTCCATTTCGAAGGTGTCGAAGTGTAGTTTAAAACGGAAGAAACGGAGATAAAAAACTCCATGTATTTAGAGAGTTATGATGGAAATAGTTAGACTCGCGCTTTGGTCTAGCATTTTACAGACCTACCTTCGATTGATTGACCATAAGTCACTCATTTCAACTCGGAATTCATTGAAATTTATTCCATTTCGAAGGTGCCAAAGTGTAGTTTAAAACGGAAGAAACGGAGATGAAAAACACCAAGTATTTTGAGAGTTATGATGGAAATAGTAAGACTCGCGCTTTGGTCTAGCATTTTACAGACCTACCTCTGATTGATTGACCATAAGTCACTCAATTCAACTCGGAATTCATTGAAATTTGTTCCATTTCGAAGGTGTCGAAGTGTAGTTTAAAACGGAAGAAACGGAGATGAAAAACTCTAAGTATTTTGAGAGTTATGATGGAAATAGTTAGACTCGCGCTTAGGTGTAGCATTTTACAGACCTACATCCGAATTATTGACCATAACTCACTCAGTTCCACTCGGAATTCATTGAAATTTATTCCATTTCGAAGGTGTCGAACTGTAGTTTAAAACGAAAGAAACAGAGATGAAAAACTCCAAGTATTTTGAGAGTTATGATGGAAATAGTTAGACTTGCGCTTTGGTCTAGCAATTTACAGACCTACCTCCGATTGATTGACCATAACTCACTCAATTAAACTCGGAATTCATTGAAATTTATTCCATTTCGAAGGTGTCGAAGTGTAGTTTAAAACGGAAGAAACGGATATAAAAAACTCCATGTATTTTGAGAGTTATGATGGAAATAGTTAGACTCGCGCTTTGGTCTAGCATTTTACAGACCTACCTCCGATTGATTGACCATAAGTCACTATTTCAACTCGGAATTCATTGAAATTTATTCCACTTCGAAGGTGTCGAAGTGTAGTTTAAAACGGAAGAAACGGAGATGAAAAACTCCAAGTATTTTGAGAGTTATGATGGAAATAGTTAGACTCGCGCTTTGGTCTAGCATTTTACAGACCTACCTCCGATTGATTGACCATAAGTCACTCATTTCAACTCGGAATTCATTGAAATTTATTCCATTTCGAAGGTGTCGAAGTGTAGTTTAAAACGGAAGAAACGGAGATGAAAAACTCCAAGTATTTTGAGAGTTATGATGGAAATTGTTAGACTCGCGCTTTCGTCTAGCATTTTACAGACCTACCTCCGATTTATTGACCATAACTCACTCAATTCAACTCGGAATTCATTGAAATTTATTCCATTTCGAAGGTGTCAAACTGTAATTTAGAACGGAGGAAATGGAGATGAAAAACTCCAAGTATTTTGAGAGTTATGATGGAAATAGTTAGACTCGCGCTTTGGACTAGCATTTTACAGATCTACCTCCAATTGATTGACCATAACTCACTCAATTCAACTCGGAATGCATTGAAATTTATTCCATTTCGAAGGTGTCGAAGTGTAGTTTAAAACGGAAGAAACGGAGATGAAAAACTCCAAGTATTTTGAGAGTTATGAT
Source organism: Tasmannia lanceolata (assembly GCF_043159265.1). Classification (NCBI taxonomy): domain Eukaryota; kingdom Viridiplantae; phylum Streptophyta; class Magnoliopsida; order Canellales; family Winteraceae; genus Tasmannia; species Tasmannia lanceolata. Next base: position 501,152 of record NW_027518678.1, read on the forward strand.
GGAAATAGTTAGACTCGTGCTTAGGTGCAGCATTTTACAGACCTACATCCGAATTATTGACCATAACTCACTCAATTCAACTCGGAATTCATTAAAATTTATTCCATTTCGAAGGTGTCAAACTGTAATTTAAAACGGAGGAAATGGAGATGAAAAACTCCAAGTATTTTGAGAGTTATGATGGAAATAGTTAGACTCGCGCTTTGGACTAGCATTTTACAGATCTACCTCCGATTGATGGACCATAACTCACTCAATTCAACTCGGAATTCATTGAAATTTATTCCATTTCGAAGGTGTCGAAGTTAAGTTTAAAACGGAAGAAACGGAGATGAAAAACTCCTAGTATTTTGGGAGTTATGATGGAAATAGTTAGACTCACGCTTTGGTCTAGCATTTTACAGACCTACCTCCGAATTATTGACAATAACTCATTCAATTCAACTCGGAATTCATTGAAATTTATTACATTTCGAAGGTGTCGAACTGTAATTTAAAACGGAGGAAACGGAGATAAAAAACTCAATGTATTTTGAGAGTTATGATAGAAATAATTAGACTCGCGCTTTGGACTAGCATTTTACAGACCTACCTCCGATTGATTGACCATAACTCACTAAATTCAACTCGGAATGCATTTGAAATTTATTCCATTTCGAAGGTGTCGAAGTGTAGGTTAAAACGGAAGAAACGGAGATGAAAAACTCCATGTATTTTGAGAGTTATGATGGAAATAGTTAGACTCGCGCTTTGGTCTAGCATTTTACAGACCTACCTCCGATTGATTGACCATAAGTCACTCAATTCAAGTCGGAATTCATTGAAATTTATTCCATTTCCAAGGTGTCGAAGTGTAGTTTAAAACGGAAGAAACGGAGATGAAAAACTCCAAGTATTTTGAGAGTTATGATGGAAATAGTTAGACTCGCGCTTTGGTCTAGCATTTTACAGACCTACCTCCGATTGATTGACCATAACTCACTAAATTCAACTCGGAATTCATTGAAATTTATTCCATTTCGTAGGTGTCGAAGTGTAGTTTAAAACGGAAGAAACGGAGATGAAAAAATCCAAGTATTTTGAGAGTTATGATGGAAATAGTTAGACTCTCGCTTTGGACTAGCATTTTACAGATCTACCTCCGATTGATTGACCATAACTCACTCAATTCAATTCGGAATTCATTGAAATTTATTCCATTTCGAAGGTGTCGAAGTGTAGTTTAAAACGGAAGAAACGGAGATGAAAATCTCTAAGTATTTTGAGAGTTATGATGGAAATAGTGAGACTCGCGCTTAGGTGTAGCATTTTACAGACCTACATCCGAATTATTGACCATAACTCACTCAATTCAACTCGGAATTCATTAAATTTATTCCATTTCGAAGGTGTCGAACTGTAGTTTAAAACGAAAGAAACGGAGATGAAAAACTCCAAGTATTTTGAGAGTTATGATGGAAATAGTTAGACTTGCGCTTTGGTCTAGCAATTTACAGACCTACCTCCGATTGATTGACCATAACTCACTCAATTCAACTCGGAATTCATTGAAATTTTTCCATTTCGAAGGTGTCGAAGTGTAGTTTAAAACGGAAGAAACGGAGATAAAAAACTCCATGTATTTAGAGAGTTATGATGGAAATAGTTAGACTCGCGCTTTGGTCTAGCATTTTACAGACCTACCTCCGATTGATTGACCATAAGTCACTCATTTCAACTCGGAATTCATTGAAATTTATTCCATTTCGAAGGTGTCGAAGTGTAGTTTAAAACGGAAGAAACGGAGATGAAAAACTCCAAGTATTTTGAGAGTTATGATGGAAATAGTTAGACTCGCGCTTTGGTCTAGCATTTTACAGACCTACCTCCGATTGATTTGCCATAACTCACTAAATTCAACTCGGAATTCATTGAAATTTATTCTATTTCGTAGGTGTCGAAGTGTAGTTTAAAACGGAAGAAACGGAGATGAAAAAATCCAAGTATTTTGAGAGTTATGATGGAAATAGTTAGACTCTCGCTTTGGACTAGCATTTTACAGATCTACCTCCGATTGATTGACCATAACTCACTCAATTCAACTCGGAATTCATTGAAATTTATTCCATTTCGAAGGTGTCGAAGTGTAGTTTAAAACGGAAGAAACGGAGATGAAAAACTCCAAGTATTTTGAGAGTTATGATGGAAATAGTTAGACTCGCGCTTTCGTCTAGCATTTTACAGACCTACCTCCGATTTATTGACCATAACTCACTCAATTTAACTCGGTATTCATTGAAATTTATTCCATTTGGAATGTGTCGAACTGTAGTTTAAAACGAAAGAAAGGGAGATGAAAAACTCCAAGTATTTTGAGAGTTATGATGGAAATAGTTAGACTCGCGCTTTGGTCTAGCATTTTACAGACCTACCTCCGATTGATTGACCATAAGTCACTCATTTCAACTCGGAATTCATTGAAATTTATTCCATTTCGAAGGTGTCGAAGTGTAGTTTAAAACGGAAGAAACGGAGATGAAAAACTCCAAGTATTTTGAGAGTTATGATGGAAATTGTTAGACTCGCGCTTTGGTCTAGCATTTTACAGACCTACCTCCGATTTATTGACCATAACTCACTCAATTCAACTCGGAATTCTTTGAAATTTATTCCATTTCGAAGGTGTCGAACTGTAATTTAAAACGGAGGAAATGGAGATAAAAAACTCCAAGTATTTTGAGAGTTATGATGGAAATAATTAGACTCGTGCTTTGGACTAGCATTTTACAGACCTACCTCCGATTGATTGACCATAACTCACTAAATTCAACTCGGAATGCATTTGAAATTTATTCCATTTCGAAGGTGTCGAAGTGTAGGTTAAAACGGAAGAAACGGAGATGAAAAACTCCATGTATTTTGAGAGTTATGATGGAAATAGTTAGACTCGCGCTTTGGTCTAGCATTTTACAGACCTACCTCCGATTGATTGACCATAACTCACTCATTTCAACTCGGAATTCATTAAATTTATTCCATTTCGAAGGTGTCGAACTGTAGTTTAAAACGAAAGAAACGGAGATGAAAAACTCCAAGTATTTTGAGAGTTATGATGGAAATAGTTAGACTTGCGCTTTGGTCTAGCAATTTACAGACCTACCTCCGATTGATTGACCATAACTCACTCAATTCAACTCGGAATTCATTGAAATTTATTCCATTTCGAAGGTGTCGAAGTGTAGTTTAAAACGGAAGAAACGGAGATAAAAAACTCCATGTATTTAGAGAGTTATGATGGAAATAGTTAGACTCGCGCTTTGGTCTAGCATTTTACAGACCTACCTCCGATTGATTGACCATAAGTCACTCATTTCAACTCGGAATTCATTGAAATTTATTCCATTTCGAAGGTGTCGAAGTGTAGTTTAAAACGGAAGAAACGGAGATGAAAAACTCCAAGTATTTTGAGAGTTATGATGGAAATAGTTAGACTCGCGCTTTGGTCTAGCGTTTTACAGACCTACCTCCGATTGATTTGCCATAACTCACTAAATTCAACTCGGAATTCATTGAAATTTATTCCATTTCGTAGGAGTCGAAGTGTAGTTTAAAACGGAAGAAACGGAGATAAAAAACTCCACGTATTTTGAGAGTTATGATGGGGAAATAGTTAGACTCGCGCTTGGTCTAGCATTTTACAGACCTACCTCCGATTGATTGACCATAAGTCACTCATTTCAACTCGGAATTCATTGAAATTTATTCCAATTCGAAGGTGTCGAAGTGTAGTTTAAAACGGAAGAAACGGAGATGAAAAACTCCAAGTATTTTGAGAGTTATGATGGAAATAGTTAGACTCGCGCTTTGGTCTAGCATTTTACAGACCTACCTCCGATTGATTGACCATAAGTCACTCATTTCAACTCGGAATTCATTGAAATTTATTCCATTTCGAAGGTGTCGAAGTGTAGTTTAAAACGGAAGAAACGGAGATGAAAAACTCCAAGTATTTTGAGAGTTATGATGGAAATTGGTAGACTCGCGCTTTCGTCTAGCATTTTACAGACCTACCTCCGATTTATTGACCATAACTCACACAATTCAACTCGGAATTCATTGAAATTTATTCCATTTCGAATGTGTCAAACTGTAATTTAGAACGGAGGAAATGGAGATTAAAAACTCCAAGTATTTTGAGAGTTATGATGGAAATAGTTAGACTCGCGCTTTGGACTAGCATTTTACAGATCTACCTCCAATTGATTGACCATAACTCACTCAATTCAACTCGGAATTCATTAAAATTTATTCCATTTCGAAGGTGTCGAAGTGTAGTTTAAAACGGAAGAAACGGAGATGAAAAACTCCAAGTATTTTGAGAGTTATGATGGAAATACTTAGACTCGCTCTTAGGTGTAGCATTTTACAGACCTACATCCGAATTATTGACCATAACTCACTCAATTCAACTCGGAATTCATTGAAATTTATTCCATTTCGAAGGTATCAAACTGTAATTTAAAACGGAGGAAATGGAGATGAAAAACTCCAAGTATTTTGAGAGTTATGATGGAAATAGTTAGACTCGTGCTTTGGACTAGCATTTTACATATCTACCTCCGATTGATGGACCATAACTCACTCAATTCAACTCGGAATTCATTGAAATTTATTCCATTTCGAAGGTGTCGAAGTGAAGTTTAAAACGGAAGAAACGGAGATGAAAAACTCCTAGTATTTTGGGAGTTATGATGGAAATAGTTAGACTCACGCTTTGGTCTAGCATTTTACAGACCTACCTCCGAATTATTGACAATAACTCACTCAATTCAACTCGGAATTCATTGAAATTTATTCCATTTCGAAGGTGTCGAACTGTAATTTAAAACGGAGGAAACGGAGATAAAAAACTCAATGTATTTTGAGAGTTATGATAGAAATAATTAGACTCGCGCTATGGACTAGCATTTTACAGACCTACCTCCGATTGATTGACCATAACTCACTAAATTCAACTCGGAATGCATTTGAAATTTATTCCATTTCGAAGGTGTCGAAGTGTAGGTTAAAACGGAAGAAACGGAGATGAAAAACTCCTTGTATTTTGAGAGTTATGATGGAAATAGTTAGACTCGCGCTTTGGTCTAGCATTTTACAGACCTACCTCCGATTGATGACCATAAGTCACTCAATTCAACTCGGAATTTGATTGAAATTTAATCCATTTCGATGGTGTCGAAGTGTAGTTTAAAACGGAAGAAACGGAGATGAAAAACTCCATGAATTTTGAGAGTTATGATGGAAATAGTTAGACTCGCGCTTTGGTCTAGCATTTTAGAGACCTACCTCCGATTGATTGACCATAACTCACTAAATTCAACTCGGAATGCATTTGAAATTTATTCCATTTCGAAGGTGTCGAAGTGTAGTTTAAAATGGAAGAAACGGAGATGAAAAACACCAAGTATTTTGAGAGTTATGATGGAAATAGTTAGACTCGCGCTTTGGTCTAGCATTTAGAAGATCTACCTCCGATTGATTGACCATAAGTCACTCATTTCAACTCGGAATTCATTGAAATTTATTCCATTTAGAAGGTGTCGAAGTGTAGTTTAAAACGGAAGAAACGGAGATGAAAAACTCCAAGTATTTTGAGAGTTATGATGGAAATTGTTAGACTCGCGCTTTCGTCTAGCATTTTACAGACCTACCTCCGATTTATTGACCATAACTCACTCAATTCAACTCGGAGTTCATTGAAATTTATTCCATTTCGAAGGTGTCGAAGTGTAGTTTAAAACGGAAGAAACGGAGATGAAAAACACCAAGTATTTTGATAGTTATGATGGAAATAGTTAGACTCGCGCTTTGGTCTAGCATTTTACAGACCTACCTCTGATTGATTGACCATAAGTCACTCAATTCAACTCGGAATTCATTGAAATTTATTCCATTTCGAAGGTGTCGAAGTGTAGTTTAAAACGGAAGAAACGGAGATGAAAAACTCCAAGTATTTTGAGAGTTATGATGGAAATAGTTAGACTCGCGCTTAGGTGTAGCATTTTACAGATCTACCTCCGATTGATTGACCATAACTCACTCAATTCAACTCGGAATTCATTGAAATTTATTCCATTTCGAAGGTGTCGAACTGTAGTTTAAAACGAAAGAAACGGAGATGAAAAACTCCAAGTATTTTGAGAGTTATGATGGAAATAGTTAGACTTGCGCTTTGGTCTAGCAATTTACAGACCTACCTCCGATTGATTGACCATAACTCACTCAATTCAACTCGGAATTTATTGAAATTTATTCCATTTCGAAGGTGTCGAACTGTAGTTTAAAACGGAAGAAACGGAGATAAAAAACTCCATGTATTTTGAGAGTTATGATGGAAATAGTTAGACTCGCGCTTTGGTCTAGCATTTTACAGACCTACCTTCGATTGATTGACCATAAGTCACTCATTTCAACTCGGAATTCATTGAAATTTATTCCATTTCGAAGGTGCCAAAGTGTTGTTTAAAACGGAAGAAACGGAGATGAAAAACACCAAGTATTTTGAGAGTTATGATGGAAATAGTAAGACTCGCGCTTTGGTCTAGCATTTTACAGACCTACCTCTGATTGATTGACCATAAGTCACTCAATTCAACTCGGAATTCATTGAAATTTGTTCCATTTCGAAGGTGTCGAAGTGTAGTTTAAAACGGAAGAAACGGAGATGAAAAACTCTAAGTATTTTGAGAGTTATGATGGAAATAGTTAGACTCGCGCTTAGGTGTAGCATTTTACAGACCTACATCCGAATTATTGACCATAACTCACTCAATTCCACTCGGAATTCATTGAAATTTATTCCATTTCGAAGGTGTCGAACTGTAGTTTAAAACGAAAGAAACAGAGATGAAAAACTCCAGGTATTTTGAGAGTTATGATGGAAATAGTTAGACTTACGCTTTGGTCTAGCAATTTACAGACCTACCTCCGATTGATTGACCATAACTCACTCAATTGAACTCGGAATTCATTGAAATTTATTCCATTTCGAAGGTGTCGAAGTGTAGTTTAAAACGGAAGAAACGGATATAAAAAACTCCATGTATTTTGAGAGTTATGATGGAAATAGTTAGACTCGCGCTTTGGTATAGCATTTTACAGACCTACCTCCGATTGATTGACCATAAGTCACTATTTCAACTCGGAATTCATTGAAATTTATTCCATTTCGAAGGTGTCGAAGTGTAGTTTAAAATGGAAGAAACGGAGATGAAAAACTCCAAGTATTTTGAGAGTTATGATGGAAATAGTTAGACTCGCGCTTTGGTCTAGCATTTTACAGACCTACCTCCGATTGATTGACCATAAGTCACTCATTTCAACTCGGAGTTCATTGAAATTTATTCCATTTCAAACGTGTCGAAGTGTAGTTTAAAACGGAAGAAACGGAGATGAAAAACTCCAAGTATTTTGAGAGATATGATGGAAATTGATAGACTCGCGCTTTCGTCTAGCATTTTACAGACCTACCTCCGATTTATTGACCATAACTCACTCAATTCAACTCGGAATGCATTTGAAATTTATTCCATTTCGAAGGTGTCGAAGTGTAGGTTAAAACGGAAGAAACGGAGATGAAAAACTCCATGTATTTTGAGAGTTATGATGGAAATAGTTAGACTCGCGCTTTGGTCTAGCATTTTACAGATCTACCTCCGATTGATTGACCATAAGTCACTCATTTCAACTCGGAATTCATTGAAATTTATTCCATTTCGAAGGTGTCGAAGTGTAGTTTAAAACGGAAGAAACGGAGATGAAAAACACCAAGTATTTTGAGAGTTATGATGGAAATAGTAAGACTCGCGCTTTGGTCTAGCATTTTACAGACCTACCTCTGATTGATTGACCATAAGTCACTCAATTCAACTCGGAATTCATTGAAATTTGTTCCATTTCGAAGGTGTCGAAGTGTAGTTTAAAACGGAAGAAACGGAGATGAAAAACTCTAAGTATTTTGAGAGTTATGATGGAAATAGTTAGACTCGCGCTTAGGTGTAGCATTTTACAGACCTACATCCGAATTATTGACCATAACTCACTCAATTCCACTCGGAATTCATTGAAATTTATTCCATTTCGAAGGTGTCGAAGTGTAGGTTAAAACGGAAGAAACGGAGATGAAAAACTCCAAGTATTTTGAGAGTTATGATGGAAATAGTTAGACTCGCGCTTAGGTGTAGCATTTTACAGATCTACCTCCGATTGATTGACCATAACTCACTCAATTCAACTCGGAATTCATTGAAATTTATTCCATTTCGAAGGTGTCGAACTGTAGTTTAAAACGAAAGAAACGGAGATGAAAAACTCCAAGTATTTTGAGTGTTATGATGGAAATAGTTAGACTTGCGCTTTGGTCTAGCAATTTACAGACCTACCTCCGATTGATTGACCATAACTCACTCAATTCAACTCGGAATTCATTGAAATTTATTCCATTTCGAAGGTGTCGAAGTGTAGTTTAAAACGGAAGAAACGGAGATAAAAAACTCCATGTATTTAGAGAGTTATGATGGAAATAGTTAGACTCGCGCTTTGGTCTAGCATTTTACAGACCTACCTTCGATTGATTGACCATAAGTCACTCATTTCAACTCGGAATTCATTGAAATTTATTCCATTTCGAAGGTGCCAAAGTGTAGTTTAAAACAGAAGAAACGGAGATGAAAAACACCAAGTATTTTGAGAGTTATGATGGAAATAGTAAGACTCGCGCTTTGGTCTAGCATTTTACAGACCTACCTCTGATTGATTGACCATAAGTCACTCAATTCAACTCGGAATTCATTGAAATTTGTTCCATTTCGAAGGTGTCGAAGTGTAGTTTAAAACGGAAGAAACGGAGATGAAAAACTCTAAGTATTTTGAGAGTTATGATGGAAATAGTTAGACTCGCGCTTAGGTGTAGCATTTTACAGACCTACATCCGAATTATTGACCATAACTCACTCAGTTCCACTCGGAATTCATTGAAATTTATTCCATTTCGAAGGTGTCGAACTGTAGTTTAAAACGAAAGAAACAGAGATGAAAAACTCCAAGTATTTTGAGAGTTATGATGGAAATAGTTAGACTTGCGCTTTGGTCTAGCAATTTACAGACCTACCTCCGATTGATTGACCATAACTCACTCAATTAAACTCGGAATTCATTGAAATTTATTCCATTTCGAAGGTGTCGAAGTGTAGTTTAAAACGGAAGAAACGGATATAAAAAACTCCATGTATTTTGAGAGTTATGATGGAAATTGTTAGACTCGAGCTTTGGTCTAGCATTTTACAGACCTACCTACGATTGATTGACCATAAGTCACTATTTCAACTCGGAATTCATTGAAATTTATTCCATTTCGAAGGTGTCGAAGTGTAGTTTAAAACGGAAGAAACGGAGATGAAAAACTCCAAGTATTTTGAGAGTTATGATGGAAATAGTTAGACTCGCGCTTTGGTCTAGCATTTTACAGACCTACCTCCGATTGATTGACCATAAGTCACTCATTTCAACTCGGAATTCATTGAAATTTATTCCATTTCGAAGGTGTCGAAGTGTAGTTTAAAACGGAAGAAACGGAGATGAAAAACTCCAAGTATTTTGAGAGTTATGATGGAAATTGTTAGACTCGCGCTTTCGTCTAGCATTTTACAGACCTACCTCCGATTTATTGACCATAACTCACTCAATTCAACTCGGAATTCATTGAAATTTATTCCATTTCGAAGGTGTCAAACTGTAATTTAGAACGGAGGAAATGGAGATGAAAAACTCCAAGTATTTTGAGAGTTATGATGGGAATAGTTAGACTCGCGCTTTGGACTAGCATTTTACAGATCTACCTCCAATTGATTGACCATAACTCACTCAATTCAACTCGGAATGCATTGAAATTTATTCCATTTCGAAGGTGTCGAAGTGTAGTTTAAAACGGAAGAAACGGAGATGAAAAACTCCAAGTATTTTGAGAGTTATGATGGAAATAGTTAGACTCGTGCTTAGGTGCAGCATTTTACAGACCTACATCCGAATTATTGACCATAACTCACTCAATTCAACTCGGAATTCATTGAAATTTATTCCATTTCGAAGGTGTCAAACTGTAATTTAAAACGGAGGAAATGGAGATGAAAAACTCCAAGTATTTTGAGAGTTATGATGGAAATAGTTAGACTCGCGCTTTGGACTAGCATTTTACAGATCTACCTCCGATTGATGGACCATAACTCACTCAATTCAACTCGGAATTCATTGAAATTTATTCCATTTCGAAGGTGTCGAAGTTAAGTTTAAAACGGAAGAAACGGAGATGAAAAACTCCTAGTATTTTGGGAGTTATGATGGAAATAGTTAGACTCACGCTTTGGTCTAGCATTTTACAGACCTACCTCTGAATTATTGACAATAACTCACTCAATTCAACTCGGAATTCATTGAAATTTATTCCATTTCGAAGGTGTCGAACTGTAATTTAAAACGGAGGAAACGGAGATAAAAAACTCAATGTATTTTGAGAGTTATGATAGAAATAATTAGACTCGCGCTTTGGACTAGCATTTTACAGACCTACCTCCGATTGATTGACCATAACTCACTAAATTCAACTCGGAATGCATTTGAAATTTATTCCATTTCGAAGGTGTCGAAGTGTAGGTTAAAACGGAAGAAACGGAGATGAAAAACTCCATGTATTTTGAGAGTTATGATGGAAATAGTTAGACTCGCGCTTTGGTCTAGCATTTTACAGACCTACCTCCGATTGATTGACCATAAGTCACTCAATTCAACTCGGAATTCATTGAAATTTATTCCATTTCGAAGGTGTCGAAGTGTAGTTTAAAACGGAAGAAACGGAGATGAAAAACTCCAAGTATTTTGAGAGTTATGATGGAAATAGTTAGACTCGCGCTTAGGTGTAGCATTTTACAGATCTACCTCCGATTGATTGACCATAACTCACTCAATTCAACTCGGAATTCATTGAAATTTATTCCATTTCGAAGGTGTCGAACTGTAGTTTAAAACGAAAGAAACGGAGATGAAAAACTCCAAGTATTTTGAGAGTTATGATGGAAATAGTTAGACTTGCGCTTTGGTCTAGCAATTTACAGACCTACCTCCGATTGATTGACCATAACTCACTCAATTCAACTCGGAATTTATTGAAATTTATTCCATTTCGAAGGTGTCGAACTGTAGTTTAAAACGGAAGAAACGGAGATAAAAAACTCCATGTATTTTGAGAGTTATGATGGAAATAGTTAGACTCGCGCTTTGGTCTAGCATTTTACAGACCTACCTTCGATTGATTGACCATAAGTCACTCATTTCAACTCGGAATTCATTGAAATTTATTCCATTTCGAAGGTGCCAAAGTGTTGTTTAAAACGGAAGAAACGGAGATGAAAAACACCAAGTATTTTGAGAGTTATGATGGAAATAGTAAGACTCGCGCTTTGGTCTAGCATTTTACAGACCTACCTCTGATTGATTGACCATAAGTCACTCAATTCAACTCGGAATTCATTGAAATTTGTTCCATTTCGAAGGTGTCGAAGTGTAGTTTAAAACGGAAGAAACGGAGATGAAAAACTCTAAGTATTTTGAGAGTTATGATGGAAATAGTTAGACTCGCGCTTAGGTGTAGCATTTTACAGACCTACATCCGAATTATTGACCATAACTCACTCAATTCCACTCGGAATTCATTGAAATTTATTCCATTTCGAAGGTGTCGAACTGTAGTTTAAAACGAAAGAAACAGAGATGAAAAACTCCAGGTATTTTGAGAGTTATGATGGAAATAGTTAGACTTACGCTTTGGTCTAGCAATTTACAGACCAACCTCCGATTGATTGACCATAACTCACTCAATTCAACTCGGAATTCATTGAAATTTATTCCATTTCGAAGGTGTCGAAGTGTAGTTTAAAACGGAAGAAACGGATATAAAAAACTCCATGTATTTTGAGAGTTATGATGGAAATAGTTAGACTCGCGCTTTGGTATAGCATTTTACAGACCTACCTCCGATTGATTGACCATAAGTCACTATTTCAACTCGGAATTCATTGAAATTTATTCCATTTCGAAGGTGTCGAAGTGTAATTTAAAACGGAAGAAACGGAGATGAAAAACTCCAAGTATTTTGAGAGTTATGATGGAAATAGTTAGACTCGCGCTTTGGTCTAGCATTTTACAGACCTACCTCCGATTGATTGACCATAAGTCACTCATTTCAACTCGGAGTTCATTGAAATTTATTCCATTTCAAACGTGTCGAAGTGTAGTTTAAAACGGAAGAAACGGAGATGAAAAACTCCAAGTATTTTGAGAGATATGATGGAAATTGATAGACTCGCGCTTTCGTCTAGCATTTTACAGACCTACCTCCGATTTATTGACCATAACTCACTCAATTCAACTCGGAATGCATTTGAAATTTATTCCATTTCGAAGGTGTCGAAGTGTAGGTTAAAACGGAAGAAACGGAGATGAAAAACTCCATGTATTTTGAGAGTTATGATGGAAATAGTTAGATTCGCGCTTTGGTCTAGCATTTTACAGATCTACCTCCGATTGATTGACCATAAGTCACTCATTTCAACTCGGAATTCATTGAAATTTATTCCATTTCGAAGGTGTCGAAGTGTAGTTTAAAACGGAAGAAACGGAGATGAAAAACACCAAGTATTTTGAGAGTTATGATGGAAATAGTAAGACTCGCGCTTTGGTCTAGCATTTTACAGACCTACCTCTGATTGATTGACCATAAGTCACTCAATTCAACTCGGAATTCATTGAAATTTGTTCCATTTCGAAGGTGTCGAAGTGTAGTTTAAAACGGAAGAAACGGAGATGAAAAACTCTAAGTATTTTGAGAGTTATGATGGAAATAGTTAGACTCGCGCTTAGGTGTAGCATTTTACAGACCTACATCCGAATTATTGACCATAACTCACTCAATTCCACTCGGAATTCATTGAATTTTATTCCATTTCGAAGGTGTCGAAGTGTAGGTTAAAACGGAAGAAACGGAGATGAAAAACTCCAAGTATTTTGAGAGTTATGATGGAAATAGTTAGACTCGCGCTTAGGTGTAGCATTTTACAGATCTACCTCCGATTGATTGACCATAACTCACTCAATTCAACTCGGAATTCATTGAAATTTATTCCATTTCGAAGGTGTCGAACTGTAGTTTAAAACGAAAGAAACGGAGATGAAAAACTCCAAGTATTTTGAGTGTTATGATGGAAATAGTTAGACTTGCGCTTTGGTCTAGCAATTTACAGACCTACCTCCGATTGATTGACCATAACTCACTCAATTCAACTCGGAATTCATTGAAATTTATTCCATTTCGAAGGTGTCGAAGTGTAGTTTAAAACGGAAGAAACGGAGATAAAAAACTCCATGTATTTAGAGAGTTATGATGGAAATAGTTAGACTCGCGCTTTGGTGTAGCATTTTACAGACCTACATCCGAATTATTGACCATAACTCACTCAGTTCCACTCGGAATTCATTGAAATTTATTCCATTTCGAAGGTGTCGAACTGTAGTTTAAAACGAAAGAAACAGAGATGAAAAACTCCAAGTATTTTGAGAGTTATGATGGAAATAGTTAGACTTGCGCTTTGGTCTAGCAATTTACAGACCTACCTCCGATTGATTGACCATAACTCACTCAATTAAACTCGGAATTCATTGAAATTTATTCCATTTCGAAGGTGTCGAAGTGTAGTTTAAAACGGAAGAAACGGATATAAAAAACTCCATGTATTTTGAGAGTTATGATGGAAATTGTTAGACTCGCGCTTTGGTCTAGCATTTTACAGACCTACCTCCGATTGATTGACCATAAGTCACTATTTCAACTCGGAATTCATTGAAATTTATTCCATTTCGAAGGTGTCGAAGTGTAGTTTAAAACGGAAGAAACGGAGATGAAAAACTCCAAGTATTTTGAGAGTTATGATGGAAATAGTTAGACTCGCGCTTTGGTCTAGCATTTTACAGACCTACCTCCGATTGATTGACCATAAGTCACTCATTTCAACTCGGAATTCATTGAAATTTATTCCATTTCGAAGGTGTCGAAGTGTAGTTTAAAACGGAAGAAACGGAGATGAAAAACTCCAAGTATTTTGAGAGTTATGATGGAAATTGTTAGACTCGCGCTTTCGTCTAGCATTTTACAGACCTACCTCCGATTTATTGACCATAACTCACTCAATTCAACTCGGAATTCATTGAAATTTATTCCATTTCGAAGGTGTCAAACTGTAATTTAGAACGGAGGAAATGGAGATGAAAAACTCCAAGTATTTTGAGAGTTATGATGGAAATAGTTAGACTCGCGCTTTGGACTAGCATTTTACAGATCTACCTCCAATTGATTGACCATAACTCACTCAATTCAACTCGGAATGCATTGAAATTTATTCCATTTCGAAGGTGTCGAAGTGTAGTTTAAAACGGAAGAAACGGAGATGAAAAACTCCAAGTATTTTGAGAGTTATGATGGAAATAGTTAGACTCGTGCTTAGGTGCAGCATTTTACAGACCTACATCCGAATTATTGACCATAACTCACTCAATTCAACTCGGAATTCATTGAAATTTATTCCATTTCGAAGGTGTCAAACTGTAATTTAAAACGGAGGAAATGGAGATGAAAAACTCCAAGTATTTTGAGAGTTATGATGGAAATAGTTAGACTCGCGCTTTGGACTAGCATTTTACAGATCTACCTCCGATTGATGGACCATAACTCACTCAATTCAACTCGGAATTCATTGAAATTTATTCCATTTCGAAGGTGTCGAAGTTAAGTTTAAAACGGAAGAAACGGAGATGAAAAACTCCTAGTATTTTGGGAGTTATGATGGAAATAGTTAGACTCACGCTTTGGTCTAGCATTTTACAGACCTACCTCCGAATTATTGACAATAACTCACTCAATTCAACTCGGAATTCATTGAAATTTATTCCATTTCGAAGGTGTCGAACTGTAATTTAAAACGGAGGAAACGGAGATAAAAAACTCAATGTATTTTGAGAGTTATGATAGAAATAATTAGACTCGCGCTTTGGACTAGCATTTTACAGACCTACCTCCGATTGATTGACCATAACTCACTAAATTCAACTCGGAATGCATTTGAAATTTATTCCATTTCGAAGGTGTCGAAGTGTAGGTTAAAACGGAAGAAACGGAGATGAAAAACTCCATGTATTTTGAGAGTTATGATGGAAATAGTTAGACTCGCGCTTTGGTCTAGCATTTTACAGACCTACCTCCGATTGATTGACCATAAGTCACTCAATTCAAGTCGGAATTCATTGAAATTTATTCCATTTCCAAGGTGTCGAAGTGTAGTTTAAAACGGAAGAAACGGAGATGAAAAACTCCAAGTATTTTGAGAGTTATGATGGAAATAGTTAGACTCGCGCTTTGGTCTAGCATTTTACAGACCTACCTCCGATTGATTGACCATAACTCACTAAATTCAACTCGGAATTCATTGAAATTTATTCCATTTCGTAGGTGTCGAAGTGTAGTTTAAAACGGAAGAAACGGAGATGAAAAAATCCAAGTATTTTGAGAGTTATGATGGAAATAGTTAGACTCTCGCTTTGGACTAGCATTTTACAGATCTACCTCCGATTGATTGACCATAACTCACTCAATTCAACTCGGAATTCATTGAAATTTATTCCATTTCGAAGGTGTCGAAGTGTAGTTTAAAACGGAAGAAACGGAGATGAAAATCTCTAAGTATTTTGAGAGTTATGATGGAAATAGTGAGACTCGCGCTTAGGTGTAGCATTTTACAGACCTACATCCGAATTATTGACCATAACTCACTCAATTCAACTCGGAATTCATTAAATTTATTCCATTTCGAAGGTGTCGAACTGTAGTTTAAAACGAAAGAAACGGAGATGAAAAACTCCAAGTATTTTGAGAGTTATGATGGAAATAGTTAGACTTGCGCTTTGGTCTAGCAATTTACAGACCTACCTCCGATTGATTGACCATAACTCACTCAATTCAACTCGGAATTCATTGAAATTTATTCCATTTCGAAGGTGTCGAAGTGTAGTTTAAAACGGAAGAAACGGAGATAAAAAACTCCATGTATTTAGAGAGTTATGATGGAAATAGTTAGACTCGCGCTTTGGTCTAGCATTTTACAGACCTACCTCCGATTGATTGACCATAAGTCACTCATTTCAACTCGGAATTCATTGAAATTTATTCCATTTCGAAGGTGTCGAAGTGTAGTTTAAAACGGAAGAAACGGAGATGAAAAACTCCAAGTATTTTGAGAGTTATGATGGAAATAGTTAGACTCGCGCTTTGGTCTAGCATTTTACAGACCTACCTCCGATTGATTTGCCATAACTCACTAAATTCAACTCGGAATTCATTGAAATTTATTCTATTTCGTAGGTGTCGAAGTGTAGTTTAAAACGGAAGAAACGGAGATGAAAAAATCCAAGTATTTTGAGAGTTATGATGGAAATAGTTAGACTCTCGCTTTGGACTAGCATTTTACAGATCTACCTCCGATTGATTGACCATAACTCACTCAATTCAACTCGGAATTCATTGAAATTTATTCCATTTCGAAGGTGTCGAAGTGTAGTTTAAAACGGAAGAAACGGAGATGAAAAACTCCAAGTATTTTGAGAGTTATGATGGAAATAGTTAGACTCGCGCTTTCGTCTAGCATTTTACAGACCTACCTCCGATTTATTGACCATAACTCACTCAATTTAACTCGGTATTCATTGAAATTTATTCCATTTGGAATGTGTCGAACTGTAGTTTAAAACGAAAGAAAGGGAGATGAAAAACTCCAAGTATTTTGAGAGTTATGATGGAAATAGTTAGACTCGCGCTTTGGTCTAGCATTTTACAGACCTACCTCCGATTGATTGACCATAAGTCACTCATTTCAACTCGGAATTCATTGAAATTTATTCCATTTCGAAGGTGTCGAAGTGTAGTTTAAAACGGAAGAAACGGAGATGAAAAACTCCAAGTATTTTGAGAGTTATGATGGAAATTGTTAGACTCGCGCTTTGGTCTAGCATTTTACAGACCTACCTCCGATTTATTGACCATAACTCACTCAATTCAACTCGGAATTCTTTGAAATTTATTCCATTTCGAAGGTGTCGAACTGTAATTTAAAACGGAGGAAATGGAGATAAAAAACTCCAAGTATTTTGAGAGTTATGATGGAAATAATTAGACTCGTGCTTTGGACTAGCATTTTACAGACCTACCTCCGATTGATTGACCATAACTCACTAAATTCAACTCGGAATGCATTTGAAATTTATTCCATTTCGAAGGTGTCGAAGTGTAGGTTAAAACGGAAGAAACGGAGATGAAAAACTCCATGTATTTTGAGAGTTATGATGGAAATAGTTAGACTCGCGCTTTGGTCTAGCATTTTACAGACCTACCTCCGATTGATTGACCATAACTCACTCATTTCAACTCGGAATTCATTAAATTTATTCCATTTCGAAGGTGTCGAACTGTAGTTTAAAACGAAAGAAACGGAGATGAAAAACTCCAAGTATTTTGAGAGTTATGATGGAAATAGTTAGACTCGCGCTTTGGTCTAGCATTTTACAGACCTACCTCCGATTGATTGACCATAACTCACTAAATTCAACTCGGAATTCATTGAAATTTATTCCATTTCGTAGGTGTCGAAGTGTAGTTTAAAACGGAAGAAACGGAGATGAAAAAATCCAAGTATTTTGAGAGTTATGATGGAAATAGTTAGACTCTCGCTTTGGACTAGCATTTTACAGATTTACCTCCGATTGATTGACCATAACTCACTCAATTCAACTCGGAATTCATTGAAATTTATTCCATTTCGATGGTGTCGAAGTGTAGTTTAAAACGGAAGAAACGGAGATGAAAATCTCTAAGTATTTTGAGAGTTATGATGGAAATAGTTAGACTCGCGCTTAGGTGTAGCATTTTACAGACCTACATCGGAATTATTGACCATAACTCACTCAATTCGACTCGGAATTCATTAAATTTATTCCATTTCGAAGGTGTCGAACTGTAGTTTAAAACGAAAGAAACGGAGATGAAAAACTCCAAGTATTTTGAGAGTTATGATGGAAATAGTTAGACTTGCGCTTTGGTCTAGCAATTTACAGACCTACCTCCGATTGATTGACCATAACTCACTCAATTCAACTCGGAATTCATTGAAATTTATTCCATTTCGAAGGTGTCGAAGTGTAGTTTAAAACGGAAGAAACGGAGATAAAAAACTCCATGTATTTAGAGAGTTATGATGGAAATAGTTAGACTCGCGCTTTGGTCTAGCATTTTACAGACCCACCTCCGATTGATTGACCATAAGTCACTCATTTCAACTCGGAATTCATTGAAATTTATTCCATTTCGAAGGTGTCGAAGTGTAGTTTAAAACGGAAGAAACGGAGATGAAAAACTCCAAGTATTTTGAGAGTTATGATGGAAATAGTTAGACTCGCGCTTTGGTCTAGCATTTTACAGACCTACCTCCGATTGATTGACCATAACTCACTAAATTCAACTCGGAATTCATTGAAATTTATTCCATTTCGTAGGTGTCGAAGTGTAGTTTAAAACGGAAGAAACGGAGATGAAAAAATCCAAGTATTTTGAGAGTTATGATGGAAATAGTTAAACTCTCGCTTTGGACTAGCATTTTACAGATCTACCTCCGATTGATTGACCATAACTCACTCAATTCAACTCGGAATTCATTGAAATTTATTCCATTTCGAAGGTGTCGAAGTCTAGTTTAAAATGGAAGAAACGGAGATGAAAAACTCCAAGTATTTTGAGAGTTATGATGGAAATAGTTAGACTCGCGCTTTCATCTAGCATTTTACAGACCTACCTCCGATTTATTGACCATAACTCACTCAATTTAACTCGGTATTCATTGAAATTTATTCCATTTCGAAGGTGTCGAACTGTAGTTTAAAACGAAAGAAACGGAGATGAAAAACTCAAAGTATTTTGAGAGTTATGATGGAAATAGTTAGACTTGCGCTTTGGTCTAAAAATTTACAGACCAACCTCCGATTGATTGACCATAACTCACTTAATTCAACCCGGAATTCATTGAAATTTATTCCATTTCGAAGGTGTCGAAGTGTAGTTTAAAACGGAAGAAACGGAGATAAAAAAACTCAATGTATTTTGAGAGTTATGATGGAAATAGTTAGACTCGCGCTTTGGTCTAGCATTTTACAGACCCACCTCCGATTGATTGACCATAAGTCACTCATTTCAACTCGGAATTCATTGAAATTTATTCCATTTCGAAGGTGTCGAAGTGTAGTTTAAAACGGAAGAAACGGAGATGAAAAACTCCAAGTATTTTGAGACTTATGATGGAAATAGTTAGACTCGCGCTTTGGTCTAGCATTTACAGACCTACCTCCGATTGATTGACCATAAGTCACTCATTTCAACTCGGAATTCATTGAAATTTATTCCATTTCGAAGGTGTCGAAGTGTAGTTTAAAACGAAAGAAACGGAGATGAAAAACTCCAAGTATTTTGAGAGTTATGATGGAAATTGTTAGACTCACGCTTTCGTATAGCATTTTACAGACCTACCTCCGATTTACTGACCATAACTCACTCAATTTAACTCGGAATTCATTGAAATTTATTCCATTTCGAAGGTGTCAAACTGTAATTTAGAACGGAGGAAATGGAGATGAAAAACTCCAAGTATTTTGAGAGTTATGATGGAAATAGTTAGACTCGCGCTTTGGTCTAGCATTTTACAGATCTACCTCCGATTGATTGACCATAAGTCACTCATTTCAACTCGGAATTCATTGAAATTTATTCCATTTCGAAGGTGTCGAAGTGTAGTTTAAAACGGAAGAAACGGAGATGAAAAACACCAAGTATTTTGAGAGTTATGATGGAAATAGTAAGACTCGCGCTTTGGTCTAGCATTTTACAGACCTACCTCTGATTGATTGACCATAAGTCACTCAATTCAACTCGGAATTCATTGAAATTTGTTCCATTTCGAAGGTGTCGAAGTGTAGTTTAAAACGGAAGAAACGGAGATGAAAAACTCTAAGTATTTTGAGAGTTATGATGGAAATAGTTAGACTCGCGCTTAGGTGTAGCATTTTACAGACCTACATCCGAATTATTGACCATAACTCACTCAATTCCACTCGGAATTCATTGAAATTTATTCCATTTCGAAGGTGTCGAAGTGTAGGTTAAAACGGAAGAAACGGAGATGAAAAACTCCAAGTATTTTGAGAGTTATGATGGAAATAGTTAGACTCGCGCTTAGGTGTAGCATTTTACAGATCTACCTCCGATTGATTGACCATAACTCACTCAATTCAACTCGGAATTCATTGAAATTTATTCCATTTCGAAGGTGTCGAACTGTAGTTTAAAACGAAAGAAACGGAGATGAAAAACTCCAAGTATTTTGAGTGTTATGATGGAAATAGTTAGACTTGCGCTTTGGTCTAGCAATTTACAGACCTACCTCCGATTGATTGACCATAACTCACTCAATTCAACTCGGAATTCATTGAAATTTATTCCATTTCGAAGGTGTCGAAGTGTAGTTTAAAACGGAAGAAACGGAGATGAAAAACTCCAAGTATTTTGAGAGTTATGATGGATATTGTTAGACTCACGCTTTCATCTAGCATTTTACAGACCTACCTCCGATTTATTGACCATAACTCACTCAATTCAACTCGGAGTTCATTAAAATTTATTCCATTTCGAAGGTGTCGAAGTGTAGTTTAAAACGGAAGAAACAGAGATGAAAAACACCAAGTATTTTGAGAGTTATGATGGAAATAGTTAGACTCGCGCTTTGGTCTAGCATTTTACAAACCTACCTCTGATTGATTGACCATAAGTCACTCAATTCAACTCGGAATTCATTGAAATTTGTTCCATTTCGAAGGTGTCGAAGTGTAGTTTAAAACGGAAGAAACGGAGATAAAAAACTCCATGTATTTTGAGAGTTATGATGGAGAAATAGTTAGACTCGCGCTTGGTCTAGCATTTTACAGACCTACCTCCGATTGATTGACCATAAGCCACTCATTTTAACTCGGAATTCATTGAAATTTATTCCATTTTGAAGGTGTCAAAGTGTAGTTTAAAACGAAAGAAACGGAGATGAAAAACTACAAGTATTTTGAGACTTATGATGGAGAAATAGTTAGACTCGCGCTTGGTCTAGCATTTTACAGACCTACCTCCGATTGATTGACCATAAGCCACTCATTTTAACTCGGAATTCATTGAAATTTATTCCATTTTGAAGGTGTCAAAGTGTAGTTTAAAACGGAAGAAACGGAGATGAAAAACTACAAGTATTTTGAGACTTATGATGGAAATAGTTAGACTCGCGCTTTGGTCTAGCATTTACAGACCTACCTCCGATTGATTGACCATAAGTCACTCATTTCAACTCGGAATTCATTGAAATTTATTCCATTTCGAAGGTGTCGAAGTGTAGTTTAAAACGAAAGAAACGGAGATGAAAAACTCCAAGTATTTTGAGAGTTATGATGGAAATTGTTAGACTCGCGCTTTGGTCTAGCATTTTACAGACCCACCTCCGATTGATTGACCATAAGTCACTCATTTCAACTCGGAATTCATTGAAATTTATTCCATTTCGAAGGTGTCGAAGTGTAGTTTAAAACGGAAGAAACGGAGATGAAAAACTCCAAGTATTTTGAGAGTTATGATGGAAATAGTTAGACTCGCGCTTTGGTCTAGCATTTTACAGACCTACCTCCGATTGATTGACCATAAGTCACTCATTTCAACTCGGAATTCATTGAAATTTATTCCATTTCGAAGGTGTCGAAGTGTAGTTTAAAACGGAAGAAACGGAGATGAAAAACTCCAAGTATTTTGAGAGTTATGATGGAAATAGTTAGACTCGCGCTTTGGTCTAGCATTTTACAGACCTACCTCCGATTGATTGACCATAACTCACTAAATTCAACTCGGAATTCATTGAAATTTATTCCATTTCGTAGGTGTCGAAGTGTAGTTTAAAACGGAAGAAACGGAGATGAAAAAATCCAAGTATTTTGAGAGTTATGATGGAAATAGTTAAACTCTCGCTTTGGACTAGCATTTTACAGATCTACCTCCGATTGATTGACCATAACTCACTCAATTCAACTCGGAATTCATTGAAATTTATTCCATTTCGAAGGTGTCGAAGTCTAGTTTAAAACGGAAGAAACGGAGATGAAAAACTCCAAGTATTTTGAGAGTTATGATGGAAATAGTTAGACTCGCGCTTTCATCTAGCATTTTACAGACCTACCTCCGATTTATTGACCATAACTCACTCAATTTAACTCGGTATTCATTGAAATTTATTCCATTTCGAAGGTGTCGAACTGTAGTTTAAAACGAAAGAAACGGAGATGAAAAACTCAAAGTATTTTGAGAGTTATGATGGAAATAGTTAGACTTGCGCTTTGGTCTAAAAATTTACAGACCAACCTCCGATTGATTGACCATAACTCACTTAATTCAACCCGGAATTCATTGAAATTTATTCCATTTCGAAGGTGTCGAAGTGTAGTTTAAAACGGAAGAAACGGAGATAAAAAAACTCAATGTATTTTGAGAGTTATGATGGAAATAGTTAGACTCGCGCTTTGGTCTAGCATTTTACAGACCCACCTCCGATTGATTGACCATAAGTCACTCATTTCAACTCGGAATTCATTGAAATTTATTCCATTTCGAAGGTGTCGAAGTGTAGTTTAAAACGGAAGAAACGGAGATGAAAAACTCCAAGTATTTTGAGACTTATGATGGAAATAGTTAGACTCGCGCTTTGGTCTAGCATTTACAGACCTACCTCCGATTGATTGACCATAAGTCACTCATTTCAACTCGGAATTCATTGAAATTTATTCCATTTCGAAGGTGTCGAAGTGTAGTTTAAAACGAAAGAAACGGAGATGAAAAACTCCAAGTATTTTGAGAGTTATGATGGAAATTGTTAGACTCACGCTTTCGTATAGCATTTTACAGACCTACCTCCGATTTACTGACCATAACTCACTCAATTTAACTCGGAATTCATTGAAATTTATTCCATTTCGAAGGTGTCAAACTGTAATTTAGAACGGAGGAAATGGAGATGAAAAACTCCAAGTATTTTGAGAGTTATGATGGAAATAGTTAGACTCGCGCTTTGGTCTAGCATTTTACAGATCTACCTCCGATTGATTGACCATAAGTCACTCATTTCAACTCGGAATTCATTGAAATTTATTCCATTTCGAAGGTGTCGAAGTGTAGTTTAAAACGGAAGAAACGGAGATGAAAAACACCAAGTATTTTGAGAGTTATGATGGAAATAGTAAGACTCGCGCTTTGGTCTAGCATTTTACAGACCTACCTCTGATTGATTGACCATAAGTCACTCAATTCAACTCGGAATTCATTGAAATTTGTTCCATTTCGAAGGTGTCGAAGTGTAGTTTAAAACGGAAGAAACGGAGATGAAAAACTCTAAGTATTTTGAGAGTTATGATGGAAATAGTTAGACTCGCGCTTAGGTGTAGCATTTTACAGACCTACATCCGAATTATTGACCATAACTCACTCAATTCCACTCGGAATTCATTGAAATTTATTCCATTTCGAAGGTGTCGAAGTGTAGGTTAAAACGGAAGAAACGGAGATGAAAAACTCCAAGTATTTTGAGAGTTATGATGGAAATAGTTAGACTCGCGCTTAGGTGTAGCATTTTACAGATCTACCTCCGATTGATTGACCATAACTCACTCAATTCAACTCGGAATTCATTGAAATTTATTCCATTTCGAAGGTGTCGAACTGTAGTTTAAAACGAAAGAAACGGAGATGAAAAACTCCAAGTATTTTGAGTGTTATGATGGAAATAGTTAGACTTGCGCTTTGGTCTAGCAATTTACAGACCTACCTCCGATTGATTGACCATAACTCACTCAATTCAACTCGGAATTCATTGAAATTTATTCCATTTCGAAGGTGTCGAAGTGTAGTTTAAAACGGAAGAAACGGAGATGAAAAACTCCAAGTATTTTGAGAGTTATGATGGATATTGTTAGACTCACGCTTTCATCTAGCATTTTACAGACCTACCTCCGATTTATTGACCATAACTCACTCAATTCAACTCGGAGTTCATTAAAATTTATTCCATTTCGAAGGTGTCGAAGTGTAGTTTAAAACGGAAGAAACAGAGATGAAAAACACCAAGTATTTTGAGAGTTATGATGGAAATAGTTAGACTCGCGCTTTGGTCTAGCATTTTACAAACCTACCTCTGATTGATTGACCATAAGTCACTCAATTCAACTCGGAATTCATTGAAATTTGTTCCATTTCGAAGGTGTCGAAGTGTAGTTTAAAACGGAAGAAACGGAGATAAAAAACTCCATGTATTTTGAGAGTTATGATGGAGAAATAGTTAGACTCGCGCTTGGTCTAGCATTTTACAGACCTACCTCCGATTGATTGACCATAAGCCACTCATTTTAACTCGGAATTCATTGAAATTTATTCCATTTTGAAGGTGTCAAAGTGTAGTTTAAAACGAAAGAAACGGAGATGAAAAACTACAAGTATTTTGAGACTTATGATGGAGAAATAGTTAGACTCGCGCTTGGTCTAGCATTTTACAGACCTACCTCCGATTGATTGACCATAAGCCACTCATTTTAACTCGGAATTCATTGAAATTTATTCCATTTTGAAGGTGTCAAAGTGTAGTTTAAAACGGAAGAAACGGAGATGAAAAACTACAAGTATTTTGAGACTTATGATGGAAATAGTTAGACTCGCGCTTTGGTCTAGCATTTACAGACCTACCTCCGATTGATTGACCATAAGTCACTCATTTCAACTCGGAATTCATTGAAATTTATTCCATTTCGAAGGTGTCGAAGTGTAGTTTAAAACGAAAGAAACGGAGATGAAAAACTCCAAGTATTTTGAGAGTTATGATGGAAATTGTTAGACTCGCGCTTTGGTCTAGCATTTTACAGACCCACCTCCGATTGATTGACCATAAGTCACTCATTTCAACTCGGAATTCATTGAAATTTATTCCATTTCGAAGGTGTCGAAGTGTAGTTTAAAACGGAAGAAACGGAGATGAAAAACTCCAAGTATTTTGAGAGTTATGATGGAAATAGTTAGACTCGCGCTTTGGTCTAGCATTTTACAGACCTACCTCCGATTGATTGACCATAAGTCACTCATTTCAACTCGGAATTCATTGAAATTTATTCCATTTCGAAGGTGTCGAAGTGTAGTTTAAAACGGAAGAAACGGAGATGAAAAACTCCAAGTATTTTGAGAGTTATGATGGAAATAGTTAGACTCGCGCTTTGGTCTAGCATTTTACAGACCTACCTCCGATTGATTGACCATAAGTCACTCATTTCAACTCGGAATTCATTGAAATTTATTCCATTTCGAAGGTGTCGAAGTGTAGTTTAAAACGGAAGAAACGGAGATGAAAAACTCCAAGTATTTTGAGAGTTATGATGGAAATTGTTAGACTCGCGCTTTCGTCTAGCATTTTACAGACCTACCTCCGATTTATTGACCATAACTCACTCAATTCAACTCGGAATTCATTGAAATTTATTCCATTTCGAAGGTGTCAAACTGTAATTTAGAACGGAGGAAATGGAGATGAAAAACTCCAAGTATTTTGAGAGTTATGATAGAAATAGTTAGACTCGCGCTTTGGACTAGCATTTTACAGATCTACCTCCAATTGATTGACCATAACTCACTCAATTCAACTCGGAATGCATTGAAATTTATTCCATTTCGAAGGTGTCGAAGTGTAGTTTAAAACGGAAGAAACGAAGATGAAAAACTCCAAGTATTTTGAGAGTTATGATGGAAATAGTTAGACTCGTGCTTAGGTGCAGCATTTTACAGACCTACATCCGAATTATTGACCATAACTCACTCAATTCAACTCGGAATTCATTGAAATTTATTCCATTTCGAAGGTGTCAAACTGTAATTTAAAACGGAGGAAATGGAGATGAAAAACTCCAAGTATTTTGAGAGTTATGATGGAAATAGTTAGACTCGCGCTTTGGACTAGCATTTTACAGATCTACCTCCGATTGATGGACCATAACTCACTCAATTCAACTCGGAATTCATTGAAATTTATTCCATTTCGAAGGTGTCGAAGTTAAGTTTAAAACGGAAGAAACGGAGATGAAAAACTCCTAGTATTTTGGGAGTTATGATGGAAATAGTTAGACTCACGCTTTGGTCTAGCATTTTACAGACCTACCTCCGAATTATTGACAATAACTCACTCAATTCAACTCGGAATTCATTGAAATTTATTCCATTTCGAAGGTGTCGAACTGTAATTTAAAACGGAGGAAACGGAGATAAAAAACTCAATGTATTTTGAGAGTTATGATAGAAATAATTAGACTCGCGCTTTGGACTAGCATTTTACAGACCTACCTCCGATTGATTGACCATAACTCACTAAATTCAACTCGGAATGCATTTGAAATTTATTCCATTTCGAAGGTGTCGAAGTGTAGGTTAAAACGGAAGAAACGGAGATGAAAAACTCCATGTATTTTGAGAGTTATGATGGAAATAGTTAGACTCGCGCTTTGGTCTAGCATTTTACAGACCTACCTCCGATTGATTGACCATAAGTCACTCAATTCAAGTCGGAATTCATTGAAATTTATTCCATTTCGAAGGTGTCGAAGTGTAGTTTAAAACGGAAGAAACGGAGATGAAAAACTCCAAGTATTTTGAGAGTTATGATGGAAATAGTTAGACTCGCGCTTTGGTCTAGCATTTTACAGACCTACCTCCGATTGATTGACCATAACTCACTAAATTCAACTCGGAATTCATTGAAATTTATTCCATTTCGTAGGTGTCGAAGTGTAGTTTAAAACGGAAGAAACGGAGATGAAAAAATCCAAGTATTTTGAGAGTTATGATGGAAATAGTTAGACTCGCGCTTTGGTCTAGCATTTTACAGACCTACCTCCGATTGATTGACCATAAGTCACTCAATTCAAGTCGGAATTCATTGAAATTTATTCCATTTCCAAGGTGTCGAAGTGTAGTTTAAAACGGAAGAAACGGAGATGAAAAACTCCAAGTATTTTGAGAGTTATGATGGAAATAGTTAGACTCGCGCTTTGGTCTAGCATTTTACAGACCTACCTCCGATTGATTGACCATAACTCA
This sequence comes from Tasmannia lanceolata, assembly GCF_043159265.1. Lineage (NCBI taxonomy): Eukaryota > Viridiplantae > Streptophyta > Magnoliopsida > Canellales > Winteraceae > Tasmannia > Tasmannia lanceolata. The sequence continues at coordinate 528,525 of NW_027518678.1, forward strand.
CTAAATTCAACTCGGAATTCATTGAAATTTATTCCATTTCGTAGGTGTCGAAGTGTAGTTTAAAACGGAAGAAACGGAGATGAAAAAATCCAAGTATTTTGAGAGTTATGATGGAAATAGTTAGACTCTCGCTTTGGACTAGCATTTTACAGATCTACCTCCGATTGATTGACCATAACTCACTCAATTCAACTCGGAATTCATTGAAATTTATTCCATTTCGAAGGTGTCGAATGTAGTTTAAAACGGAAGAAACGGAGATGAAAATCTCTAAGTATTTTGAGAGTTATGATGGAAATAGTGAGACTCGCGCTTAGGTGTAGCATTTTACAGACCTACATCCGAATTATTGACCATAACTCACTCAATTCAACTCGGAATTGATTAAATTTATTCCATTTCGAAGGTGTCGAACTGCAGTTTAAAACGAAAGAAACGGAGATGAAAAACTCCAAGTATTTTGAGAGTTATGATGGAAATAGTTAGACTTGCGCTTTGGTCTAGCAATTTACAGACCTACCTCCGATTGATTGACCATAACTCACTCAATTCAACTCGGAATTCATTGAAATTTATTCCATTTCGAAGGTGTCGAAGTGTAGTTTAAAACGGAAGAAACGGAGATAAAAAACTCCTTGTATTTAGAGAGTTATGATGGAAATAGTTAGACTCGCGCTTTGGTCTAGCATTTTACAGACCTACCTCCGATTGATTGACCATAAGTCACTCATTTCAACTCGGAATTCATTGAAATTTATTCCATTTCGAAGGTGTCGAAGTGTAGTTTAAAACGGAAGAAACGGAGATGAAAAACTACAAGTATTTTGAGACTTATGATGGAAATAGTTAGACTCGCGCTTTGGTCTAGCATTTACAGACCTACCTCCGATTGATTGACCATAAGTCACTCATTTAAACTCGGAATTCATTGAAATTTATTCCATTTCGAAGGTGTCGAAGTGTAGTTTAAAACGAAAGAAACGGAGATGAAAAACTCCAAGTATTTTGAGAGTTATGATGGAAATTGTTAGACTCACGCTTTCGTATAGCATTTTACAGACCTACCTCCGATTTACTGACCATAACTCACTCAATTTAACTCGGAATTCATTGAAATTTATTCCATTTCGAAGGTGTCAAACTGTAATTTAGAACGGAGAAAATGGAGATGAAAAACTCCAAGTATTTTGAGAGTTATGATGGAAATAGTTAGACTCGCGCTTTGGTCTAGCATTTTACAGATCTACCTCCGATTGATTGACCATAAGTCACTCATTTCAACTCGGAATTCATTGAAATTTATTCCATTTCGAAGGTGTCGAAGTGTAGTTTAAAACGGAAGAAACGGAGATGAAAAACACCAAGTATTTTGAGAGTTATGATGGAAATAGTACGACTCGCGCTTTGGTCTAGCATTTTACAGACCTACCTCTGATTGATTGACCATAAGTCACTCAATTCAACTCGGAATTCATTGAAATTTGTTCCATTTCGAAGGTGTCGAAGTGTAGTTTAAAACGGAAGAAACGGAGATGAAAAACTCTAAGTATTTTGAGAGTTATGATGGAAATAGTTAGACTCGCGCTTAGGTGTAGCATTTTACAGACCTACATCCGAATTATTGACCATAACTCACTCAATTCCACTCGGAATTCATTGAAATTTATTCCATTTCGAAGGTGTCGAAGTGTAGGTTAAAACGGAAGAAACGGAGATGAAAAACTCCAAGTATTTTGAGAGTTATGATGGAAATAGTTAGACTCGCGCTTAGGTGTAGCATTTTACAGATCTACCTCCGATTGATTGACCATAACTCACTCAATTCAACTCGGAATTCATTGAAATTTATTCCATTTCGAAGGTGTCGAACTGTAGTTTAAAACGAAAGAAACGGAGATGAAAAACTCCAAGTATTTTGAGTGTTATGATGGAAATAGTTAGACTTGCGCTTTGGTCTAGCAATTTACAGACCTACCTCCGATTGATTGACCATAACTCACTCAATTCAACTCGGAATTCATTGAAATTTATTCCATTTCGAAGGTGTCGAAGTGTAGTTTAAAACGGAAGAAACGGAGATAAAAAACTCCATGTATTTAGAGAGTTATGATGGAAATAGTTAGACTCGCGCTTTGGTCTAGCATTTTACAGACCTACCTTCGATTGATTGACCATAAGTCACTCATTTCAACTCGGAATTCATTGAAATTTATTCCATTTCGAAGGTGCCAAAGTGTAGTTTAAAACGGAAGAAACGGAGATGAAAAACACCAAGTATTTTGAGAGTTATGATGGAAGTAGTAAGACTCGCGCTTTGGTCTAGCATTTTACAGACCTACCTCTGATTGATTGACCATAAGTCACTCAATTCAACTCGGAATTCATTGAAATTTGTTCCATTTCGAAGGTGTCGAAGTGTAGTTTAAAACGGAAGAAACGGAGATGAAAAACTCTAAGTATTTTGAGAGTTATGATGGAAATAGTTAGACTCGCGCTTAGGTGTAGCATTTTACAGACCTACATCCGAATTATTGACCATAACTCACTCAGTTCCACTCGGAATTCATTGAAATTTATTCCATTTCGAAGGTGTCGAACTGTAGTTTAAAACGAAAGAAACAGAGATGAAAAACTCCAAGTATTTTGAGAGTTATGATGGAAATAGTTAGACTTGCGCTTTGGTCTAGCAATTTACAGACCTACCTCCGATTGATTGACCATAACTCACTCAATTAAACTCGGAATTCATTGAAATTTATTCCATTTCGAAGGTGTCGAAGTGTAGTTTAAAACGGAAGAAACGGATATAAAAAACTCCATGTATTTTGAGAGTTATGATGGAAATAGTTAGACTCGCACTTTGGTCTAGCATTTTACAGACCTACCTCCGATTGATTGACCATAAGTCACTATTTCAACTCGGAATTCATTGAAATTTATTCCATTTCGAAGGTGTCGAAGTGTAGTTTAAAACGGAAGAAACGGAGATGAAAAACTCCAAGTATTTTGAGAGTTATGATGGAAATAGTTAGACTCGCGCTTTGGTCTAGCATTTTACAGACCTACCTCCGATTGATTGACCATAAGTCACTCATTTCAACTCGGAATTCATTGAAATTTATTCCATTTCGAAGGTGTCGAAGTGTAGTTTAAAACGGAAGAAACGGAGATGAAAAACTCCAAGTATTTTGAGAGTTATGATGGAAATTGTTAGACTCGCGCTTTCGTCTAGCATTTTACAGACCTACCTCCGATTTATTGACCATAACTCACTCAATTCAACTCGGAATTCATTGAAATTTATTCCATTTCGAAGGTGTCAAACTGTAATTTAGAACGGAGGAAATGGAGATGAAAAACTCCAAGTATTTTGAGAGTTATGATGGAAATAGTTAGACTCGCGCTTTGGACTAGCATTTTACAGATCTACCTCCAATTGATTGACCATAACTCACTCAATTCAACTCGGAATGCATTGAAATTTATTCCATTTCGAAGGTGTCGAAGTGTAGTTTAAAACGGAAGAAACGGAGATGAAAAACTCCAAGTATTTTGAGAGTTATGATGGAAATAGTTAGACTCGTGCTTAGGTGCAGCATTTTACAGACCTACATCCGAATTATTGACCATAACTCACTCAATTCAACTCGGAATTCATTGAAATTTATTCCATTTCGAAGGTGTCAAACTGTAATTTAAAACGGAGAAAATGGAGATGAAAAACTCCAAGTATTTTGAGAGTTATGATGGAAATAGTTAGACTCGCGCTTTGGACTAGCATTTTACAGATCTACCTCCGATTGATGGACCATAACTCACTCAATTCAACTCGGAATTCATTGAAATTTATTCCATTTCGAAGGTGTCGAAGTTAAGTTTAAAACGGAAGAAACGGAGCTGAAAAACTCCTAGTATTTTGGGAGTTATGATGGAAATAGTTAGACTCACGCTTTGGTCTAGCATTTTACAGACCTACCTCCGAATTATTGACAATAACTCACTCAATTCAACTCGGAATTCATTGAAATTTATTCCATTTCGAAGGTGTCGAACTGTAATTTAAAACGGAGGAAACGGAGATAAAAAACTCAATGTATTTTGAGAGTTATGATAGAAATAATTAGACTCGCGCTTTGGACTAGCATTTTACAGACCTACCTCCGATTGATTGACCATAACTCACTAAATTCAACTCGGAATGCATTTGAAATTTATTCCATTTCGAAGGTGTCGAAGTGTAGGTTAAAACGGAAGAAACGGAGATGAAAAACTCCATGTATTTTGAGAGTTATGATGGAAATAGTTAGACTCGCGCTTTGGTCTAGCATTTTACAGACCTACCTCCGATTGATTGACCATAAGTCACTCAATTCAACTCGGAATTCATTGAAATTTATTCCATTTCCAAGGTGTCGAAGTGTAGTTTAAAACGGAAGAAACGGAGATGAAAAACTCCAAGTATTTTGAGAGTTATGATGGAAATAGTTAGACTCGCGCTTTGGTCTAGCATTTTACAGACCTACCTCCGATTGATTGACCATAACTCACTAAATTCAACTCGGAATTCATTGAAATTTATTCCATTTCGTAGGTGTCGAAGTGTAGTTTAAAACGGAAGAAACGGAGATGAAAAAATCCAAGTATTTTGAGAGTTATGATGGAAATAGTTAGACTCTCGCTTTGGACTAGCATTTTACAGATCTACCTCCGATTGATTGACCATAACTCACTCAATTCAACTCGGAATTCATTGAAATTTATTCCATTTCGAAGGTGTCGAAGTGTAGTTTAAAACGGAAGAAACGGAGATGAAAATCTCTAAGTATTTTGAGAGTTATGATGGAAATAGTGAGACTCGCGCTTAGGTGTAACATTTTACAGACCTACATCCGAATTATTGACCATAACTCACTCAATTCAACTCGGAATTCATTAAATTTATTCCATTTCGAAGGTGTCGAACTGTAGTTTAAAACGAAAGAAACGGAGATGAAAAACTCCAAGTATTTTGAGAGTTATGATGGAAATAGTTAGACTTGCGCTTTGGTCTAGCAATTTACAGACCTACCTCCGATTGATTGACCATAACTCACTCAATTCAACTCGGAATTCATTGAAATTTATTCCATTTCGAAGGTGTCGAAGTGTAGTTTAAAACGGAAGAAACGGAGATAAAAAACTCCATGTATTTAGAGAGTTATGATGGAAATAGTTAGACTCGCGCTTTGGTCTAGCATTTTACAGACCTACCTCCGATTGATTGACCATAAGTCACTCATTTCAACTCGGAATTCATTGAAATTTATTCCATTTCGAAGGTGTCGAAGTGTAGTTTAAAACGGAAGAAACGGAGATGAAAAACTCCAAGTATTTTGAGAGTTATGATGGAAATAGTTAGACTCGCGCTTTGGTCTAGCATTTTACAGACCTACCTCCGATTGATTTGCCATAACTCACTAAATTCAACTCGGAATTCATTGAAATTTATTCCATTTCGTAGGTGTCGAAGTGTAGTTTAAAACGGAAGAAACGGAGATGAAAAAATCCAAGTATTTTGAGAGTTATGATGGAAATAGTTAGACTCTCGCTTTGGACTAGCATTTTACAGATCTACCTCCGATTGATTGACCATAACTCACTCAATTCAACTCGGAATTCATTGAAATTTATTCCATTTCGAAGGTGTCGAAGTGTAGTTTAAAACGGAAGAAACGGAGATGAAAAACTCCAAGTATTTTGAGAGTTATGATGGAAATAGTTAGACTCGCGCTTTCGTCTAGCATTTTACAGACCTACCTCCGATTTATTGACCATAACTCACTCAATTTAACTCGGTATTCATTGAAATTTATTCCATTTAGAATGTGTCGAACTGTAGTCTAAAACGAAAGAAAGGGAGATGAAAAACTCCAAGTATTTTGAGAGTTATGATGGAAATAGTTAGACTCGCGCTTTGGTCTAGCATTTTACAGACCTACCTCCGATTGATTGACCATAAGTCACTCATTTCAACTCGGAATTCATTGAAATTTATTCCATTTCGAAGGTGTCGAAGTGTAGTTTAAAACGGAAGAAACGGAGATGAAAAACTCCAAGTATTTTGAGAGTTATGATGGAAATTGTTAGACTCGCGCTTTGGTCTAGCATTTTACAGACCTACCTCCGATTTATTGACCATATTTCACTCAATTCAACTCGGAATTCTTTGAAATTTATTCCATTTCGAAGGTGTCGAACTGTAATTTAAAACGGAGGAAATGGAGATAAAAAACTCCAAGTATTTTGAGAGTTATGATGGAAATAATTAGACTCGTGCTTTGGACTAGCATTTTACAGACCTACCTCCGATTGATTGACCATAACTCACTAAATTCAACTCGGAATGCATTTGAAATTTATTCCATTTCGAAGGTGTCGAAGTGTAGGTTAAAACGGAAGAAACGGAGATGAAAAACTCCATGTATTTTGAGAGTTATGATGGAAATAGTTAGACTCGCGCTTTGGTCTAGCATTTTACAGACCTACCTCCGATTGATTGACCATAACTCACTCAATTCAACTCGGAATTCATTGAAATTTATTCCATTTCGAAGGTGTCGAAGTGTAGTTTAAAACGGAAGAAATGGAGATGAAAAACTCCAAGTATTTTGAGAGTTATGATGGAAATAGTTAGACTCGCGCTTTGGTCTAGCATTTTACAGACCTACCTCCGATTGATTGACCATAACTCACTAAATTCAACTCGGAATTCATTGAAATTTATTCCATTTCGTAGGTGTCGAAGTGTAGTTTAAAACGGAAGAAACGGAGATGAAAAAATCCAAGTATTTTGAGAGTTATGATGGAAATAGTTAGACTCTCGCTTTGGACTAGCATTTTACAGATTTACCTCCGATTGATTGACCATAACTCACTCAATTCAACTCGGAATTCATTGAAATTTATTCCATTTCGATGGTGTCGAAGTGTAGTTTAAAACGGAAGAAACGGAGATGAAAATCTCTAAGTATTTTGAGAGTTATGATGGAAATAGTTAGACTCGCGCTTAGGTGTAGCATTTTACAGACCTACATCGGAATTATTGACCATAACTCACTCAATTCGACTCGGAATTCATTAAATTTATTCCATTTCGAAGGTGTCGAACTGTAGTTTAAAACGAAAGAAACGGAGATGAAAAACTCCAAGTATTTTGAGAGTTATGATGGAAATAGTTAGACTTGCGCTTTGGTCTAGCAATTTACAGACCTACCTCCGATTGATTGACCATAACTCACTCAATTCAACTCGGAATTCATTGAAATTTATTCCATTTCGAAGGTGTCGAAGTGTAGTTTAAAACGGAAGAAACGGAGATAAAAAACTCCAAAATATTGAGAGTTATGATGGAAATAGTGAGACTTGCGCTTTGGTCTAGCAATTTACAGACCTACCTCCGATTGATTGACCATAACTCACTCAATTCAACTCGGAATTCATTGAAATTTATTCCATTTCGAAGGTGTCGAAGTGTAGTTTAAAACGGAAGAAACGGAGATAAAAAACTCCATGTATTTAGAGAGTTATGATGGAAATAGTTAGACTCGCGCTTTGGTCTAGCATTTTACAGACCTACCTCCGATTGATTGACCATAAGTCACTCATTTCAACTCGGAATTCATTGAAATTTATTCCATTTCGAAGGTGTCGAAGTGTAGTTTAAAACGGAAGAAACGGAGATGAAAAACTCCAAGTATTTTGAGAGTTATAATGGAAATAGTTAGACTCGCGCTTTGGTCTAGCATTTTACAGACCTACCTCCGATTGATTTGCCATAACTCACTAAATTCAACTCGGAATTCATTGAAATTTATTCCATTTCGTAGGTGTCGAAGTGTAGTTTAAAACGGAAGAAACGGAGATGAAAAAATCCAAGTATTTTGAGAGTTATGATGGAAATAGTTAGACTCTCGCTTTGGACTAGCATTTTACAGATCTACCTCCGATTGATTGACCATAACTCACTCAATTCAACTCGGAATTCATTGAAATTTATTCCATTTCGAAGGTGTCGAAGTGTAGTTTAAAACGGAAGAAACGGAGATGAAAAACTCCAAGTATTTTGAGAGTTATGATGGAAATAGTTAGACTCGCGCTTTCGTCTAGCATTTTACAGACCTACCTCCGATTTATTGACCATAACTCACTCAATTTAACTCGGTATTCATTGAAATTTATTCCATTTGGAATGTGTCGAACTGTAGTTTAAAACGAAAGAAAGGGAGATGAAAAACTCCAAGTATTTTGAGAGTTATGATGGAAATAGTTAGACTCGCGCTTTGGTCTAGCATTTTACAGACCTACCTCCGATTGATTGACTATAAGTCACTCATTTCAACTCGGAATTCATTGAAATTTATTCCATTTCGAAGGTGTCGAAGTGTAGTTTAAAACGGAAGAAACGGAGATGAAAAACTCCAAGTATTTTGAGAGTTATGATGGAAATTGTTAGACTCGCGCTTTGGTCTAGCATTTTACAGACCTACCTCCGATTTATTGACCATAACTCACTCAATTCAACTCGGAATTCTTTGAAATTTATTCCATTTCGAAGGTGTCGAACTGTGATTTAAAACGGAGGAAATGGAGATAAAAAACTCCAAGTATTTTGAGAGTTATGATGGAAATAATTAGACTCGTGCTTTGGACTAGCATTTTACAGACCTACCTCCGATTGATTGACCATAACTCACTAAATTCAACTCGGAATGCATTTGAAATTTATTCCATTTCGAAGGTGTCGAAGTGTAGGTTAAAACGGAAGAAACGGAGATGAAAAACTCCATGTATTTTGAGAGTTATGATGGAAATAGTTAGACTCGCGCTTTGGTCTAGCATTTTACAGACCTACCTCCGATTGATTGACCATAACTCACTCAATTCAACTCGGAATTCATTGAAATTTATTCCATTTCGAAGGTGTCGAAGTGTAGTTTAAAACGGAAGAAATGGAGATGAAAAACTCCAAGTATTTTGAGAGTTATGATGGAAATAGTTAGACTCGCGCTTTGGTCTAGCATTTTACAGACCTACCTCCGATTGATTGACCATAACTCACTAAATTCAACTCGGAATTCATTGAAATTTATTCCATTTCGTAGGTGTCGAAGTGTAGTTTAAAACGGAAGAAACCGAGATGAAAAAATCCAAGTATTTTGAGAGTTATGATGGAAATAGTTAGACTCTCGCTTTGGACTAGCATTTTACAGATTTACCTCCGATTGATTGACCATAACTCACTCAATTCAACTCGGAATTCATTGAAATTTATTCCATTTCGGTGGTGTCGAAGTGTAGTTTAAAACGGAAGAAACGGAGATGAAAATCTCTAAGTATTTTGAGAGTTATGATGGAAATAGTTAGACTCGCGCTTAGGTGTAGCATTTTACAGACCTACATCGGAATTATTGACCATAATTTACTCAATTCGACTCGGAATTCATTAAATTTATTCCATTTCGAAGGTGTCGAACTGTAGTTTAAAACGAAAGAAACGGAGATGAAAAACTCCAAGTATTTTGAGAGTTATGATGGAAATAGTTAGACTTGCGCTTTGGTCTAGCAATTTACAGACCTACCTCCGATTGATTGACCATAACTGACTCAATTCAACTCGGAATTCATTGAAATTTATTCCATTTCGAAGGTGTCGAAGTGTAGTTTAAAACGGAAGAAACGGAGATAAAAAACTCCATGTATTTAGAGAGTTATGATGGAAATAGTTAGACTCGCGCTTTGGTCTAGCATTTTACAGACCCACCTCCGATTGATTGACCATAAGTCACTCATTTCAACTCGGAATTCATTGAAATTTATTCCATTTCGAAGGTGTCGAAGTGTAGTTTAAAACGGAAGAAACGGAGATGAAAAACTCCAAGTATTTTGAGAGTTATGATGGAAATAGTTAGACTCGCGCTTTGGTCTAGCATTTTACAGACCTACCTCCGATTGATTGACCATAACTCACTAAATTCAACTCGGAATTCATTGAAATTTATTCCATTTCGTAGGTGTCGAAGTGTAGTTTAAAACGAAAGAAACGGAGATGAAAAAATCCAAGTATTTTGAGAGTTATGATGGAAATAGTTAAACTCTCGCTTTGGACTAGCATTTTACAGATCTACCTCCGATTGATTGACCATAACTCACTCAATTCAACTTGGAATTCATTGAAATTTATTCCATTTCGAAGGTGTCGAAGTCTAGTTTAAAACGGAAGAAACGGAGATAAAAAACTCCATGTATTTAGAGAGTTATGATGGAAATAGTTAGACTCGCGCTTTGGTCTAGCATTTTACAGACCCACCTCCGATTGATTGACCATAAGTCACTCATTTCAACTCGGAATTCATTGAAATTTATTCCATTTCGAAGGTGTCGAAGTGTAGTTTAAAACGGAAGAAACGGAGATGAAAAACTCCAAGTATTTTGAGAGTTATGATGGAAATAGTTAGACTCGCGCTTTGGTCTAGCATTTTACAGACCTACCTCCGATTGATTGACCATAAGTCACTAAATTCAACTCGGAATTCATTGAAATTTATTCCATTTCGTAGGTGTCGAAGTGTAGTTTAAAACGAAAGAAACGGAGATGAAAAAATCCAAGTATTTTGAGAGTTATGATGGAAATAGTTAAACTCTCGCTTTGGACTAGCATTTTACAGATCTACCTCCGATTGATTGACCATAACTCACTCAATTCAACTCGGAATTCATTGAAATTTATTCCATTTCGAAGGTGTCGAAGTCTAGTTTAAAACGGAAGAAACGGAGATGAAAAACTCCAAGTATTTTGAGAGTTATGATGGAAATAGTTAGACTCGCGCTTTCATCTAGCATTTTACTGACCTACCTCCGATTTATTGACCATAACTCACTCAATTTAACTCGGTATTCATTGAAATTTATTCCATTTCGAAGGTGTCGAACTGTAGTTTAAAACGAAAGAAACGGAGATGAAAAACTCAAAGTATTTTGAGAGTTATGATGGAAATAGTTAGACTTGCGCTTTGGTCTAGCAATTTACAGACCAACCTCCGATTGATTGACCATAACTCACTCAATTCAACCCGGAATTCATTGAAATTTATTCCATTTCGAAGGTGTCGAAGTGTAGTTTAAAACGGAAGAAACGGAGATAAAAAAACTCAATGTATTTTGAGAGTTATAATGGAAATAGTTAGACTCGCGCTTTGGTCTAGCATTTTACAGACCCACCTTCGATTGATTGACCATAAGTCACTCATTTCAACTCGGAATTCATTGAAATTTATTCCATTTCGAAGGTGTCGAAGTGTAGTTTAAAACGGAAGAAACGGAGATGAAAAACTCCAAGTATTTTGAGAGTTATGATGGAAATAGTTAGACTCGCGCTTTGGTCTAGCATTTTACAGACCTACCTCCGATTGATTGACCATAAGTCACTCATTTCAACTCGGAATTCATTGAAATTTATTCCATTTCGAAGGTGTCGAAGTGTAGTTTAAAACGGAAGAAACGGAGATGAAAAACTCCAAGTATTTTGAGAGTTATGATGGATATTGTTAGACTCACGCTTTCATCTAGCAATTTACAGACCTACCTCCGATTTATTGACCATAACTCACTCAATTCAACTCGGAGTTCATTAAAATTTATTCCATTTCGAAGGTGTCGAAGTGTAGTTTAAAACGGAAGAAACGGAGATGAAAAACACCAAGTATTTTGAGAGTTATGATGGAAATAGTTAGACTCGCGCTTTGGTCTAGCATTTTACAAACCTACCTCTGATTGATTGACCATAAGTCACTCAATTCAACTCGGAATTCATTGAAATTTGTTCCATTTCGAAGGTGTCGAAGTGTAGTTTAAAACGGAAGAAACGGAGATAAAAAACTCCATGTATTTTGAGAGTTATGATGGAGAAATAGTTAGACTCGCGCTTGGTCTAGCATTTTACAGACCTACCTCCGATTGATTGACCATAAGCCACTCATTTTAACTCGGAATTCATTGAAATTTATTCCATTTTGAAGGTGTCAAAGTGTAGTTTAAAACGGAAGAAACGGAGATGAAAAACTACAAGTATTTTGAGACTTATGATGGAAATAGTTAGACTCGCGCTTTGGTCTAGCATTTACAGACCTACCTCCGATTGATTGACCATAAGTCACTCATTTCAACTCGGAATTCATTGAAATTTATTCCATTTCGAAGGTGTCGAAGTGTAGTTTAAAACGAAAGAAACGGAGATGAAAAACTCCAAGTATTTTGAGAGTTATGATGGAAATTGTTAGACTCACGCTTTCGTATAGCATTTTACAGACCTACCTCCGATTTACTGACCATAACTCACTCAATTCAACTCGGAATTCATTGAAACTTATTCCATTTCGAAGGTGTCAAACTGTAATTTAGAACGGAGGAAATGGAGATGAAAAACTCCAAGTATTTTGAGAGTTATGATGGAAATAGTTAGACTCGCGCTTTGGACTAGCGTTTTACAGATCTACCTCCGATTGATTGACCATAACTCACTCAATTCAACTCGGAATTCATTGAAATTTATTCCATTTCGAAGGTGTCGAAGTGTAGTTTAAAACGGAAGAAACGGAGATGAAAAACTCCTAGTATTTTGGGAGTTATGATGGAAATAGTTAGACTCGCGCTTTGGTCTAGCATTTTACAGACCTACCTCCGAATTATTGACAATAACTCACTCAATTCAACTCGGAATTCATTGAAATTTATTCCATTTCGAAGGTGTCGAACTGTAATTTAAAACGGAGGAAATGGAGATAAAAAACTCCAAGTATTTTGAGAGTTATGATGGAAATAATTAGACTTGCGCTTTGGACTAGCATTTTACAGACCTACCTCCGATTGATTGACCATAACTCACTAAATTCAACTCGGAATGCATTTGAAATTTATTCCATTTCGAAGGTGTCGAAGTGTAGGTTAAAACGGAAGAAACGGAGATGAAAAACTCCATGTATTTTGAGAGTTATGATGGAAATAGTTAGACTCGCGCTTTGGTCTAGCATTTTACAGACCTACTTCCGATTGATGACCATAAGTCACTCAATTCAACTCGGAATTTGATTGAAATTTATTCCATTTCGATGGTGTCGAAGTGTAGTTTAAAACGGAAGAAACGGAGATGCAAAACTCCTAGTATTTTGGGAGTTATGATGGAAATAGTTAGACTCGCGCTTTGGTCTAGCATTTTACAGACCTACCTCCGATTGATTGACCATAAGTCACTCATTTCAACTCGGAATTCATTGAAATTTATTCCATTTCGAAGATGTCGAAGTGTAGTTTAAAACAGAAGAAACGGAGATGAAAAACTCCAAGTATTTTGAGAGTTATGATGGAAATTGTTAGACTCACACTTTGGTCTAGCATTTTACAGACCGACCTCCGAATTATTAACCATAACTCACTCAATTCAACTCGGAATTGAATGAAATTTATTCCATTTCGAAGGTGTCAAAGTGTAGTTTAAAACGGAAGAAACGGAGATGAAAAACTCCAAGTATTTTGAGAGTTATGATGGAAATAGTTAGACTCGCGCTTTGGTCTAGCATTTTACAGACCAACCTCCGATTGATTGACCATAAGTCACTCATTTCAACTCGGAATTCATTGAAATTTATTCCATTTCGAAGATGTCGAAGTGTAGTTTAAAACGGAAGAAATGGAGATGAAAAACTCCAAGTACTTTGAGAGTTACGATGGAAATAGTTAGACTCGCGCTTTGGTTTAGCATTTTACAGACCTACCTCCGATTGATTGACCATAACTCACTCAATTCAACTTGGAAATCAATAAAATTTATTCCATTTGGAATGTGTCGAAGTGTAGTTTAAAACGAAAGAAACGGAGATGAAAAACTCCATGTATTTTGAGAGTTATGATGGAAATAGTTAGACTCGCGCTTTGGTCTAGCATTTTACAGACCTACCTCCGATTGATGACCATAAGTCACTCAATTCAACTCGGAATTTGATTAAAATTTATTCCATTTCGATGGTGTCGAAGTGTAGTTTAAAACGGAAGAAACTGAGATGCAAAACTCCTAGTATTTTGGGAGTTATGATGGAAATAGTTAGACTCGCGCTTTGGTCTAGCATTTTACAGACCTACCTCCGAATTATTAACCATAACTCACTTAATTCAACTCGGAATTCTTTGAAATTTATTCCATTTCGAAGGTGTCGAACTGTAATTTAAAACGGAGGAAATGGAGATAAAAAACTCCAAGTATTTTGAGAGTTATGATGGAAATAATTAGACTCGCGCTTTGGACTAGCATTTTACAGACCTACCTCCGATTGATTGACCATAACTCACTAAATTCAACTCGGAATGCATTTGAAATTTATTCCATTTCGAAGGTGTCGAAGTGTAGGTTAAAACGGAAGAAACGGAGATGAAAAACTCCATGTATTTTGAGAGTTATGATGGAAATAGTTAGACTCGCGCTTTGGTCTAGCATTTTACAGACCTACCTCCGATTGATGACCATAAGTCACTCAATTCAACTCGGAATTTGATTGAAATTTATTTCATTTCGATGGTGTCGAAGTGTAGTTTAAAACGGAAGAAACGGAGATGCAAAACTCCTAGTATTTTGGGAGTTATGATGGAAATAGTTAGACTCGCGCTTTGGTCTAGCATTTTACAGACCTACCTCCGAATTATTAACCATAACTCACTTAATTCAACTCGGAATTCTTTGAAATTTATTCCATTTCGAAGGTGTCGAACTGTAATTTAAAACGGAGGAAATGGAGATGAAAAACTCCAAGTATTTTAAGAGTTATGATGGAAATAGTTAGACTCGCGCTTTGGTCTAGCATTTTACAGACCTACCTCCGATTGATTGACCATAACTCACTAAATTCAACTCGGAATTCATTGAAATTTATTCCATTTCGTAGGTGTCGAAGTGTAGTTTAAAACGGAAGGAACGGAGATGAAAAAATCCAAGTATTTTGAGAGTTATGATGGAAATAGTTAGACTCGCGCTTTGGACTAGCATTTCACAGATCTACCTCCGATTGATTGACCATAACTCACTAAATTCAACTCGGAATTCATTGAATTTTATTCCATTTCGAAGGTGTCGAAGTGTAGTTAAAAACGGAAGAAACGGAGATGCAAAACTCCAAGTATTTTGAGAGTTATGATGGAAATAGTTAGACTCGCGCTTTGGTCTAGCATTTTACAGACCTACCTCCGATTGATTGACCATAACTCACTAAATTCAACTCGGAATGCATTTGAAATTTATTCCATTTCGAAGGTGTCGAAGTGTAGTTTAAAACGGAAGAAACGGAGATGAAAAACTCCAAGTATTTTGAGAGTTATGATGGAAATAGTTAGACTCGCGCTTTGGACTAGCATTTCACATATCTACCTCCGATTGATTGACCACAACTCACTCAATTCAACTCGGAATTCATTGAATTTTATTCCATTTCGAAGGTGTCGAATGTAGTTTAAAACGGAAGAAACGGAGATGAAAAACTCCAAGTATTTTGAGAGTTATGATGGAAATAGTTAGACTCGCGCTTTGGTCTAGCATTTTACAGACCTACCTCCGATTGATTGACCATAACTCACTAAATTCAACTCGGAATGCATTTGAAATTTATTCCATTTCGAAGGTGTTGAAGTGTAGGTTAAAACGGAAGAAACGGAGATGAAAAACATCATGTATTTTGAGAGTTATGATGGAAATAGTTAGACTCGCGCTTTGGTCTAGCATTTTACAGACCTACCCCTGATTGATGGCCATAAGTCACTCAATTCAACTCGGAATTTGATTGAAATTTATTCCATTTCGAAGGTGTCGAATAGTAGTTTAAAACGGAAGAAACGGAGATGAAAAACTCCATGTATTTTGAGAGTTATGATGGAAATAGTTAGACTCGCGCTTTGGTCTAGCATTTTACAGACCTACCTCCGATTGATTGACCATAAGTCACTCATTTCAACTCGGAATTCATTGAAATTTATTCCATTTCGATGGTGTCGAAGAGTAGTTTAAAACGGAAGAAACGGAGATGAAAAACTCCATGTATTTTGAGAGTTATGATAGAAATAGTTAGACTCGCGCTTTGGTCTAGCATTTTACAGACCTACCTCCGATTGATTGACCATAACTCACTCAATTCAACTCGGAATTCATTGAAATTTATTCCATTTCGAAGGTGTCGAAGTGTAGTTTAAAACGGAAGAAATGGAGATGAAAAACTCCAAGTATTTTGAGAGTTATGATGGAAATAGTTAGACTCGCGCTTTGGTCTACCATTTTAGAGACCTACCTCCGATTGATTGACCATAAGTCACTCATTTCAACTCGGAATTCATTGAAATTTATTCCATTTCGAAGATGTCGAAGTGTAGTTTAAAACGGAAGAAACGGAGATGAAAAACTCCAAGTATTTTGAGAGTTATGATGGAAATTGTTAGACTCGCGCTTTCGTCTAGCATTTTACAGACCTACCTCCGATTGATGACCATAAGTCACTCAATTCAACTCGGAATTTGATTGAAATTTATTCCATTTCGAAGGTGTCTAAGAGTAGTTTAAAACGGAAGAAACGGAGATGAAAAACTCCATATATTTTGAGAGTTATGATGGAAATAGTTAGACTCGCGCTTTGGTCTAGCATTTTAGAGACCTACCTCCGATTGATTGACCATAACTCACTAAATTCAACTCGGAATGCATTTGAAATTTATTCCATTTCGAAGGTGTCAAAGTGTAGTTTAAAACGGAAGAAACGGAGATGAAAAACACCAAGTATTTTGAGAGTTATGATGGAAATAGTTAGACTCGCGCTTTGGTCTAGCATTTTATAGACCTACCTCCGATTGATTGACCATAAGTCACTCATTTCAACTCGGAATTCATTGAAATTTATTCCATTACGAAGGTGTCGAAGAGTAGTTTAAAACGGAAGAAACGGAGATGAAAAACACCAAGTATTTTGAGAGTTATGATGTAAATAGTTAGATTCGCGCTTTGGTCTAGCATTTTACAGACCTACCTCTGATTGATTGACCAGAAGTCACTCAATTCAATTCGAAATTCATTGAAATTTGTTCAATTTCGAAGGTGTCGAAGTGTAGTTTAAAACGGAAGAAACGGAGATAAAAAACTCCATGTATTTTGAGAGTTATGATGGAGAAATAGTTAGACTCGCGCTTGGTCTAGCATTTTACAGACCTACCTCCGATTGATTGACCATAAGTCACTCATTTCAACTAGGAATTCATTGTAATTTATTCCATTTCGAAGGTGTCGAAGTGTAGTTTAAAACGGAAGAAACGGAGATGAAAAACTCCAAGTATTTTGAGAGTTATAATGGAAATTGTTAGACTCGCGCTTTGGTCTAGCATTTTACAGACCTACCTCCGATTGATTGACCATAAGTCACTCATTTCAACTCGGAATTCATTGAAATTTATTTCATTTTGAAGGTGTCGAAGTGTAGTTTAAAACGGAAGAAACGGAGATGAAAAACTCCAAGTATTTTGAGAGTTATGATGGAAATTGTTAGACTCGCGCTTTCGTCTAGCATTTTACAGACCTACCTCCGATTTATTGACCATAACTCACTCAATTCAACTCGGAGTTCATTGAAATTTATTCCATTTCGAATGTGTCGAAGTGTAGTTTAAAACGAAAGAAACGGAGATGAAAAACACCAAGTATTTTGAGAGTTATGATGGAAATAGTTAGACTCGCGCTTTGGTCTAGCATTTTACAGACCTACCTCTGATTGATTGACCATTAGTCACTCAATTCAACTTGGAATTCATTGAAATTTATTCCATTTCGAAGGTGTCAAACTGTAATTTAAAACGGAGGAAATGGAGATGAAAAACTCCAAGTATTTTGAGAGTTATGATGGAAATAGTTAGACTCGCGCTTTTGACTAGCATTTTACAGATCTACCTCCGATTTATTGACCATAACTCACTCAATTCAACTCGGAATTTGATTGAAATTTATTTCATTTCGATGGTGTCGAAGAGTAGTTTAAAACGGAAGAAACGGAGATGCAAAACTCCTAGTATTTTGGGAGTTATGATGGAAATAGTTAGACTCGCGCTTTGGTCTAGCATTTTACAGACCTACCTCCGAATTATTAACCATAACTCACTTAATTCAACTCGGAATTCTTTGAAATTTATTCCATTTCGAAGGTGTCGAACTGTAATTTAAAACGGAGGAAATGGAGATGAAAAACTCCAAGTATTTTGAGAGTTATGATGGAAATAGTTAGACTCGCGCTTTGGTCTAGCATTTTACAGACCTACCTCCGATTGATTGACCATAACTCACTAAATTCAACTCGGAATTCGTTGAAATTTATTCCATTTCGTAGGTGTCGAAGTGTAGTTTAAAACGGAAGGAACGGAGATGAAAAAATCCAAGTATTTTGAGAGTTATGATGGAAATAGTTAGACTCGCGCTTTGGACTAGCATTTCACAGATCTACCTCCGATTGATTGACCATAACTCACTCAATTCAACTCGGAATTCATTGAATTTTATTCCATTTCGAAGGTGTCGAAGTGTAGTTAAAAACGGAAGAAACGGAGATGCAAAACTCCAAGTATTTTGAGAGTTATGATGGAAATAGTTAGACTCGCGCTTTGGTCTAGCATTTTACAGACCTACCTCCGATTGATTGACCATAACTCACTAAATTCAACTCGGAATGCATTTGAAATTTATTCCATTTCGAAGGTGTCGAAGTGTAGTTTAAAACGGAAGAAACGGAGATGAAAAACTCCAAGTATTTTGAGAGTTATGATGGAAATAGTTAGACTCGCGCTTTGGACTAGCATTTCACATATCTACCTCCGATTGATTGACCACAACTCACTCAATTCAACTCGGAATTCATTGAATTTTATTCCATTTCGAAGGTGTCGAATGTAGTTTAAAACGGAAGAAACGGAGATGAAAAACTCCAAGTATTTTGAGAGTTATGATGGAAATAGTTAGACTCGCGCTTTGGTCTAGCATTTTACAGACTTACCTCCGATTGATTGACCATAACTCACTAAATTCAACTCGGAATGCATTTGAAATTTATTCCATTTCGAAGGTGTTGAAGTGTAGGTTAAAACGGAAGAAACGGAGATGAAAAACATCATGTATTTTGAGAGTTATGATGGAAATAGTTAGACTCGCGCTTTGGTCTAGCATTTTACAGACCTACCCCTGATTGATGGCCATAAGTCACTCAATTCAACTCGGAATTTGATTGAAATTTATTCCATTTCGAAGGTGTCGAATAGTAGTTTAAAACGGAAGAAACGGAGATGAAAAACTCCATGTATTTTGAGAGTTATGATGGAAATAGTTAGACTCGCGCTTTGGTCTAGCATTTTACAGACCTACCTCCGATTGATTGACCATAAGTCACTCATTTCAACTCGGAATTCATTGAAATTTATTCCATTTCGATGGTGTCGAAGAGTAGTTTAAAACGGAAGAAACGGAGATGAAAAACTCCATGTATTTTGAGAGTTATGATAGAAATAGTTAGACTCGCGCTTTGGTCTAG
Source organism: Tasmannia lanceolata (assembly GCF_043159265.1). Taxonomy (NCBI): domain Eukaryota; kingdom Viridiplantae; phylum Streptophyta; class Magnoliopsida; order Canellales; family Winteraceae; genus Tasmannia; species Tasmannia lanceolata. Next base: position 548,144 of record NW_027518678.1, read on the forward strand.
CATTTTACAGACCTACCTCCGATTGATTGACCATAACTCACTCAATTCAACTCGGAATTCATTGAAATTTATTCCATTTCGAAGGTGTCGAAGTGTAGTTTAAAACGGAAGAAACGGAGATGAAAAACTCCAAGTATTTTGAGAGTTATGATGGAAATAGTTAGACTCGCGCTTTGGTCTACCATTTTAGAGACCTACCTCCGATTGATTGACCATAAGTCACTCATTTCAACTCGGAATTCATTGAAATTTATTCCATTTCGAAGATGTCGAAGTGTAGTTTAAAACGGAAGAAACGGAGATGAAAAACTCCAAGTATTTTGAGAGTTATGATGGAAATTGTTAGACTCGCGCTTTCGTCTAGCATTTTACAGACCTACCTCCGATTGATGACCATAAGTCACTCAATTCAACTCGGAATTTGATTGAAATTTATTCCATTTCGAAGGTGTCTAAGAGTAGTTTAAAACGGAAGAAACGGAGATGAAAAACTCCATATATTTTGAGAGTTATGATGGAAATAGTTAGACTCGCGCTTTGGTCTAGCATTTTAGAGACCTACCTCCGATTGATTGACCATAACTCACTAAATTCAACTCGGAATGCATTTGAAATTTATTCCATTTCGAAGGTGTCAAAGTGTAGACACCCACATTTTGCTTTACTTTAACCAACAATAACCTAATATATGTTTTAGGTCATTAATATCTTGATCTGACTTTACGGATCATCAATCGGGACAAAATAAGATAGGGTCACTTCATAGCCCGAACCCTGATTCCATTCCGAGACCCGATTTCCGTAAATCGTTAGATCAATGGCAGATCTTGACCTGGGTCTAACCATCCAAAACCACCTAACCTCTCCTCTCATCCTAACCATCCAAACCTCACCTAACCTCACCTAACCTCACCTAACCTCTCCTCTCATCCTAACCATCCAAACCTCACCTAACCTCACCTAACCTCACCTAACCACCTAACCTCACCTAACCTTACCTAACCTCACCTAACCTCACCTAACCTCCTATCCCATTCTCCTATAAATACCCTCTCATCCCACCATCCAAGAAAAAGAAGAAAAAGAACCCCTCTCTTAGAAAATTCATCCCTCTCCCTCATCTCTTCAAGGGTTCGGCCATCCTTGCCGGATCGGGTGATTTTATACGTTGGGTGATATATATCAAAAGCAGTCATTATCAAGCAAGGAATCATCTTCAAGGAATTACCATCAAAGAAAAATCAAACACAAAGTGGGTTTCCAAAGAGGTAGGCATTTATTTCAATTCTATGTAGGGTCTGTTTTCATGCATATCTTTTACTTTAAAAGAAAAACCATGTTAGGAAGCATGTAGGGTCTGTTTTCCCCCTGGTTAGCCTCTGGTTAGACCCTGGTTGCACCCAGGTTCGCTGCTGGTTGCACCCAGGTTCGATGCTGGTTGCACCCTGGTTCCCTACTGATTCGCACCCTGGTTCCCTGCTGGTTGCACCCTGGTTCCCTACTGGTTCGCACCCTGGTTCCCTACTGGTTCGCACCCTGCTTCCCTGCTGGTTGCACCCTGGTTCCCTACTGGTTCGCACCCTGGTTCGATATTGGTTCGCACCCTGGTTCCCTGCTGGTTCGCACTCTGGTTAGACCCTGGTTGCACCCAGGTTCGCTGCTGGTTGCACCCTGGTTCCCCTGCTGGTTCGCACCCTGGTTCCCTGCTGGTTCGCACCCTGGTGCACCCTGGTCCGCACCCTGGTTTGTACCCTGCTTCCTCCTAGTTAGACCATGGCTAGTCTCGGGTTTGCTCCTAACTTAGACCCGACTCACTTGACCCTAACCATTAACCCAATCCAACCAAGTCATATCCCAACACAATCCGAGTCGCATGTCTGAATCCATTTGGCCGAATCTCATAAGCCCGCCCACTTTGAATTCCGAAAATTCAAACCCTTGATGATTCCAATATGCTCAATTCTTTGATGCAAATTCCCAATTCCAAAATCCCATTGCTATATCAATGTTTTTGAATCTCAAGTCCAATGCTCAAATACAAACCCGATTCCTGATCCAAATACCAAACCTGTTTTCCAAAATCCAAGCAACCTCGCCAGTGGAACTACGTGTGGCTTGATCCCCATCATGGGGTACGTAGGCAATTTGGCACTCCCAAGTTCAGTCGCACCTTTCTCTATCTTTCCCATTCCCTCACACTATTCATCATCTCGATTCATCTCGTGTCTCTCGGAACCATTGGATTATGGTTTCCGTCGTAAGAACCCTTAGAGCCCAATTTAGGAACAATGGTGTCGTGTCGTGTTGTGTCCTAAGTTTTAGGGAGTCCTAGAGTTAGGAGTCCAGCCTCATCACGGACGCTTGCTATGTATAGCAACCGTGCCATAGGTCAAGTTACACTAGTCATCCAGTTTTTCCCTAGGACAAGCCTAGTAAACTAGGATGTAGGCTAACCTGCATTAGTCTAAGGAACAATTTGCATTTAGATAAGAATCATATAGCATCTCAGATGAAATCCTAAGATAATAAAATCCTCAACTTGAATTAAATAACTTCTCTCAAAACTGTTGAAACAGTCAATTCTGTCTAGGTCGGTGTCCTAGTTGAGTTAGGCATAAGTAGCTTAGCTTAGGTGCACCGAACTACGTCGACTCTGATCCCAGTGAGGCTTGGGTACGTAGGCAGCTTGGATGTCTGATGGCATACCACCCGCGAGTCGGCACCACAAACAAATTGTGGTGTTTTGTATATTAATTTTCTTGTAAATGCTTAATCAAATCACTTAGGACTTTCCATGAAATTAGAATTTTAGGAGAACTTTCACTTAGATTGAATCCAGACAAATTAATAAATCAAGATACACATTTAGGATTCACATTGAAATTAGATCATAGGATGCATGTCACTTAGTTCGCACATTAACATAGAGTTGAATGAGCCATTTAAAATAAATTTAAAAGAGTTAGCTTTTGGAATCGAAGACCGATTATCGGGCAAGAATGGTGCATGTGGTGGATAACTCCCCATACCTTCCATTCTCGTAACCAGGTAGCGAGTCTAGATTTCTGGTTAATTACGGGTCCTAGATCCCACATCTAGGTGGCGACTCTGTCAGTCTCTTTCGTGTGGAATTCGGATTGCCTTAGTGATCCCAAGTTCACAGGAAAGATTAATTCAAATCAATAATAAAATGCACACGCCAATCGCGTGGATACGAGAGACCAAGAGAGAGAGAGCGGCGGCTCGCGCCCCACACCCCTCTCGCGGGATCAGGGTACCACAGTCTGGCGACTCTGCTGGGGATCACCTAACTTCATTAAAATTCCAAAAGATAATTCATTTGAATTTAATTTAACTGGCTCATAAGAACTCTATCTCTTGTATACTTGTCAGATTAGTTTGTCTTGTTTTATTTTCTCATCACATTTTACTCAAACTTAATCTAACAAAACCTGAAGGCATCATAGATCGCGCGAACTTATTGCACACACTTACATCACTTGCATCTAAACCCTTGCATCTCACGTGCACACACGTCCTATTTTAGGAACCCGGAGTGTTATCTAGCATGGTTGACTGGGATTTCATCACCTGGTGCCTCTGTGCTAGAGAAGCATTCCACCCTTAGCCTGGTACCTTTATGGTACGTAAACGGATCTCTTGTTCACGTACTGATACGCCGGACACTGGTACAGTATATCGAGCAGGGATTCGCGCTAAGGGAACTCTTGGCCTTACCCCTAGATTAACCCACACATGCATGTAGTATACGAACACATGTGCATCACGTGTGTGAGCCTAGTTTAGGATATCCTACCCATTGGTGTCTAGATTAGGCCGTGGTCCATCTTCCAATGGTCACGATCGGTCTTTATATACACGAACAAAGTCATGAGTCGAGATTCTCTCTCCACTCCGATAGATTAGGATTAAGGTTGATGCCTTCAGGTAACACTGATAAAATGTGAAAAAAAAAAAAATTCCCTTTGGGTTAGGATATAAATCCCATCATTTCCAAAGATCTCATAGGATTAGTCATTCATGATCTATCCGTTGAAAGCAATCTTATGCTATCTCATCTAATCTTTTGATCGTGCGTCTTTCGTTCTTCTGTCATACGATTCGATCGTATCTTCATGCCATCCCCTAACTGGCAGATGCAGAATCTCACAATCTTTCGATTATGCGTTCTCATGATCTGATCATGCCTGGTCCAGATAATCCAATCTTGCTTGTACCCCTGGTCTGTTCCTCCTCTAGGGGCTACCTTTTTCAAGATTATTTTGCTAAGTCCTTCAGAGTTCACTCTCAGAATCCTTGAGCTAGGGGCATTTCCCTATGCGAATCAGTCATCATTGTCCAAAATTGAAAGTATCAGCCATGATGATGTTTAGAACGAACCAGCCTTCGCCGAGCCTTCAACGCCAAACAGTTGCAGCAGTTAAAGTTTTAGTCACTTACTATTTTATGTTGAGTCAGTCATCATGGTCAGTATAATTGTTGAGTCCGGTCTTACAGTTAAAGGTCAATGCCTAGTCCAGGCAAGTTATCTTCTGTTTCCCTTTCTTATTTAGAGTTGTGAATCCTGAGCATGTTCAGGATAGGTCGTCTGATGTAATAGCTTTTCTTTAAATAAAATTTCAGTCAGTTCCAAAAAGTTCACTTGTGTCTGTTCTTAAGTGTGCTTCTGATCTTAAAATAAGACTCCCTCTTCAAATGAGGACAAAATTGACGAAACTCCACTTGAGTCACAGCAATTACTTGAACGAGAGGAGGAGCGCCAATCCCAACCTTTCAAAGATGAAATTGAAATGATAAACACTGGCACTGAAACTTTGATTCAGTGAATGCCGATTGAAAATACATTACCCTCTAAAGAGTGTGAAGAATTGATAAAATTATTTCAAGAATAAGAAGATTGTCTAGAAAAGCTACAACCGATACCAGGGGCAAGACATAGATGGAAAGCTCAAAGAAAATGAAGAAAGTGAGAAGATATATGCTATACAAGGGGCATAGAGTGGAAACAACTTTCATATTTCCAATCAATGACCTTGGTTCTCAAATTCATAACATAAAGCCAACAAATTCAAGATGAAAAGTTCAAGAGCAAACAATGAAAAGTGATCATCAGATATCGAGAGTACGAATCCATAGATGGAGGATGTCAAAGAACAAGTTTCACTCTATGAAAGTCAAAAGCACGTATTAGAATCTTGGAAGAAGAAGATCCATTATCTCTTACCTGGAAATGCCGTCAAATTCTGTGAAAAAAAAGAAAAGAAAAAATAAATAAATAATCAGTACCAGAGGGACCCTAGTAACCTAGATCGATTCCCAATTTGAACATCGGAAGGCCTCCTTTGGCCGAATAAATCCCAAAATCAGAACCCAACGTCAAAAGAATACCGGTTTGCAAATCCTTCGAGCCTGAATCAAATTTTCTTGAAAACCCATCAAACTAGGGGCATCCGCCCCGAACTACGCGAGACCTGATCCCTACACTGGGGTACGTAGGCAGCTCGGTTAAACCGAGTTCGGTCGATTCAAAAAAAAAGAAAAAGAAAAATCAATCGTTCCAGAAAAAAAAAGAGGGACAAGTTCCAAAAGAAGAGAAGTTAATTATTCCAGAAAGAAAAGAAAAAAGAAAAATCAATTAACCTTCAAACAATTTATCTTCAAACTAGGGGCATTCGCCTTGACCTACACACGACCTGATTCCTACCTTGGGATATGTAGGCAACCTGTTCACAGGTTCGGTCGAAATCTTTGTTGAGCCTTAAGCCATTCTTTGAAAAACCCTATCCTACCTATAAAGTCCTTCCGGTGTTCAGAACTAATGAGCTAGATCCCGAGACACAATAAAAAAAAATGATGAATAAGAAAAAGAACGGAGTTTGAAGATCTGCTAGACTGAAAACCTGAAAGGGCGGTCTAGGCAAAATTTAAGATCATTCCCCTGCTAAGTTGAAAACCCAAAAGGGAGGCTTAGGCAAAAGCTAAGGGGATAGCCTGCTGGATCGAAAACCTAGAAAGGTGGTTCAGGCAAAAGTTAAGGTTAGCGCGGTCCGCCAAGTTAAAAACCCCGAAGAGGTGACTTGGTCACGGTAAGAGAATCAGTATAAGAAGGCAACATCCGGTATCAAGACTGAAGATCAACTGAAGTTCAAGCAAATTCAAGTGATATCCTCAAAACTGGGGGCATTGAAGCTAAGCAATCTTAGGGGTCGTAATTAAATTCTTGAGGCATTACTGTTTCGAGGAAGAAGTCCGGTGTTTACCAATTGAAAAACTATTCCTTGAAAGGATAGACTTACCAAACAAAACATTAACTAAGTCAGAAGCATCACTATGTTTGTCAGTATAGTCAGTCAATCTTTATTATTCTAAGTTCACTCCTTCAGGGCTGCTCAATCCTTTGAGTAGTGCCTTTCATCTAAGTTTTCTCTTTAGAAAGAGTCAATTGTCGTTCCTATGTCCAAATGATGTAACTGTCTTGGTGAAGGAGGCCAGGCCTAGGCAGCTCCCTGCAATTATACCTGAAAGAGCTCGAGAATCTAGTCAAACAGCTACATTTCAAAGAAGATCAACTCAGAAGAGTTCAGAAGTAGAAACATCAGAAAGCCCAGCTTCCGTAAAAAGATCATACCCCAGGAAGGCACCTTAAGCTTGGAAGAGCCCCAGATGCAATGGTGGTTGAGCCAATTTCTCAGAAAGATGAACCATTAAAATTCAGAATTTCCTTCCGGTTAGTTAAATACTATCCTGGTCAAGAAATGTTCATCTAAGCACCTGTCAAAAAACAGATCCCGCTTTTCCATGTTAGAGAGCCGTTGTTCTAAATTACCAATTTCAAGTATCTTGTTCAAGGTTTCAGTTATCAAAATCCCCAGAAGACAAGACCAACAGTCTCATTGAGAAAAATCTTGTTGAAGTTTCATAAAAGTGTTCCTAATCCATTCTTGTTACTAATGGTTCTTCGTTCATAAGGTTGGTCGTCTCATCATTCGTCAAAGTCTTGGTTTCCAATATCTTTACTGGGCACGATCTATAATGTCCCCGATTTCATTGAGTTCAAAAAAAAAAAAAAAAAAAAAAAATCCAAAATTCATCAAATCCAATCCCCGATTCAAACAAATCCAATCTTACGTCAAATTCAAGTTCATGAAAAATCTCATGTCCTCTTTGAGCCCTTTTGTGAAAGGTGCCTCATTTCTCGAGTCCATTTGTGAATGGTCTCGTCTTCTCCTTGAACCCGTTTGTGAACAGGTTTCTCATTCTCTGAGTCCATTTGTGAATGCTCTAATGTCCTCTTTGAGCCCGTTTGTGAACGGTGCCTCTGTTCTCGAGGCCATTTGTGAATGGTCTCATCTTCTCCTTGAGCCCGTTTGCGGACGGTACCTCATTTTCCAAAAATAAAAAAATTTATCAAATCCAAATCCTTAATTAAAAATAAAAATAAAAAAATAAAAAAAATCCAATCCTACGTCAAATTCAAGTTCATAAAAAATCTCTAAATTCTTCGAGCCCGTTTGTGAACGGGGCCTCATTTCTCAAGTCCATTTGTGAATGGTCTCGTCTTCTCCTTGAACCCGTTTGTGAACAGGTTTCTCATTCTCTGAGTCCATTTGTGAATGCTCTAATGTCCTCTTTGAGCCCGTTTGTGAACGGTGCCTCTGTTCTCGAGGCCATTTGTGAATGGTCTCATCTTCTCCTTGAGCCCGTTTGCGGACGGTACCTCATTTTCCAAAAATAAAAAATTTATCAAATCCAAATCCTTAATTAAAAAAAAAATAAAAAAAATCCAATCCTACGTCAAATTCAAGTTCATAAAAAATCTCTAAATTCTTCGAGCCCGTTTGTGAACGGGGCCTCATTTCTCAAGTCCATTTGTGAATGGTCTCGTCTTCTCCTTGAACCCGTTTGTGAACGGTGTCTCATTCTCTGAGTCCATTTGTGAATGGTCTCATCTTCTCCTTGAGCCCGTTTGTGAACGGTGCCTCATTTTCTGAGTCCATTTGTGAATGGTCTCGTGTCCTCTTTGAGCCCGTTTGTGAACGGTGCCTCATTTCTCGAGTCCATTTGTGAATGGTCTTGTCTTCTCCTTGAGCCCGTTTGTGAACGGTGCCTCATTTCTCGAATCCATTTGTGAATGGTCTCGTCTTCTCCTTGAGCCCGTTTGTGAATGGTGCCTCATTTCTCGAGTCCATTTGTGAATGGTCTTGTCTTATCCTTGAGCCCATTTGTGAATGGCGCCTCTTTTCTCGAATCCATTTGTGAATGGTATCGTCCTCCTTGAGCCCGTTTGTGAATGGTGCCTCATTTCTCGAGTCCATTTGTGAATGGTCTTGTCTTCTCCTTGAGCCCGTTTGTGAACGGTGCCTCTTTTCTTCGAGTCCATACAACTATGGTCTCTTATCCTCTTTGAACATCATACATCTATGATGTCTCATTTCCTTGGAATCCGTACAAATACGGTATTTCATTCTCTTCGAGTCCATACAACTATGGTCTCTTATCCCCTTTGAACATCATACAACTATGATGTCTCATTTCCTTGGAATCCTTACAAATACGGTATTTCATTCTCTTCGAGTCCATACAACTATGGTCTCTTATACCCTTTGAACATCATACAACTATGATGTCTCATTTCCTTGGAATCCGTACAAATACGGTATTTCATTCTCTTCGAGTCCATACAACTATGGTCTCTTATCCCCTTTGAACATCATACAACTATGATGTCTCATTTCCTTGGAATCCGTACAAATACGGTATTTCATTCTCTTCAAGTCCATACAACTATGGTCTCTTATCCTCTTTGAACATCATACAACTATGATGTCTCATTTCCTTGGAATCCGTACAAATACGGTATTTCATTCTCTTCGAGTCCATACAACTTTGATCTCTTATCCCCTTTGAACATCATACAACTATGATGTCTCATTTCCTTGGAATCCGTACAAATACGGTATTTCATTCTCTTCAAGTCCATACAACTATGGTCTCTTATCCTCTTTGAACATCATACAACTATGATGTCTCATTTCCTTGGAATCCGTACAAATACGGTATTTCATTCTCTTCGAGTCCATACAACTTTGATCTCTTATACCCTTTGAACATCATACAACTATGATGTCTCATTTCCTTGGAATCCGTACAAATACGGTATTTCATTCTCTTCGAGTCCATACAACTATGGTCTCTTATACCCTTTGAACATCATACAACTATGATGTCTCATTTCCTTGGAATCCGTACAAATACGGTATTTCATTCTCTTCGAGTCCATACAACTATGGTCTCTTATCCCCTTTGAACATCATACAACTATGATGTCTCATTTCCTTGGAATCCGTACAAATACGGTATTTCATTCTCTTCAAGTCCATACAACAATGATCTCTTATACCCTTTGAACATCATACAACTATGATGTCTCATTTCCTTGGAATCCGTATAAATACGGTATTTTATCTTGCCCAAGCCCATTCAAAAATGATGCTGCATTTTCATTAAGAATCTTTCAAAAGTCATCCATTATTCTCTCTGAGACCATTTGAAAATGACGTCTCATTTCCTCTGAAGCTGTTCAAAAGCGATATTCCTTTCCCTCCGAAAATCCATTTGAAAATGGTATCCCATTTCTCTCGTTGCCAGCGGCACCGCAGCGGGTTTGTTTTATTGCATTCCAATTCTAGGATTTCATCTAAGGTCTTGCATTATATTAGGTTGCATTGTGTTTAGGGGGTTCCTTTGTCGATTAATGTTACGCAAAATGGTTCTGTCATTTTAACTTTGGTATTCGATGACTACGTCGTCTCTACCAAAGAGGGGCATCTGTAGACACCCACATTTTGCTTTACTTTAACCAACAATAACCTAATATATGTTTTAGGTCATTAATATCTTGATCTGACTTTACGGATCATCAATCGGGACAAAATAAGATAGGGTCACTTCATAGCCCGAACCCTGATTCCATTCCGAGACCCGATTTCCGTAAATCGTTAGATCAATGGCAGATCTTGACCTGGGTCTAACCATCCAAAACCACCTAACCTCTCCTCTCATCCTAACCATCCAAACCTCACCTAACCTCACCTAACCTCACCTAACCTCTCCTCTCATCCTAACCATCCAAACCTCACCTAACCTCACCTAACCTCACCTAACCACCTAACCTCACCTAACCTTACCTAACCTCACCTAACCTCACCTAACCTCCTATCCCATTCTCCTATAAATACCCTCTCATCCCACCATCCAAGAAAAAGAAGAAAAAGAACCCCTCTCTTAGAAAATTCATCCCTCTCCCTCATCTCTTCAAGGGTTCGGCCATCCTTGCCGGATCGGGTGATTTTATACGTTGGGTGATATATATCAAAAGCAGTCATTATCAAGCAAGGAATCATCTTCAAGGAATTACCATCAAAGAAAAATCAAACACAAAGTGGGTTTCCAAAGAGGTAGGCATTTATTTCAATTCTATGTAGGGTCTGTTTTCATGCATATCTTTTACTTTAAAAGAAAAACCATGTTAGGAAGCATGTAGGGTCTGTTTTCCCCCTGGTTAGCCTCTGGTTAGACCCTGGTTGCACCCAGGTTCGCTGCTGGTTGCACCCAGGTTCGATGCTGGTTGCACCCTGGTTCCCTACTGATTCGCACCCTGGTTCCCTGCTGGTTGCACCCTGGTTCCCTACTGGTTCGCACCCTGGTTCCCTACTGGTTCGCACCCTGCTTCCCTGCTGGTTGCACCCTGGTTCCCTACTGGTTCGCACCCTGGTTCGATATTGGTTCGCACCCTGGTTCCCTGCTGGTTCGCACTCTGGTTAGACCCTGGTTGCACCCAGGTTCGCTGCTGGTTGCACCCTGGTTCCCCTGCTGGTTCGCACCCTGGTTCCCTGCTGGTTCGCACCCTGGTGCACCCTGGTCCGCACCCTGGTTTGTACCCTGCTTCCTCCTAGTTAGACCATGGCTAGTCTCGGGTTTGCTCCTAACTTAGACCCGACTCACTTGACCCTAACCATTAACCCAATCCAACCAAGTCATATCCCAACACAATCCGAGTCGCATGTCTGAATCCATTTGGCCGAATCTCATAAGCCCGCCCACTTTGAATTCCGAAAATTCAAACCCTTGATGATTCCAATATGCTCAATTCTTTGATGCAAATTCCCAATTCCAAAATCCCATTGCTATATCAATGTTTTTGAATCTCAAGTCCAATGCTCAAATACAAACCCGATTCCTGATCCAAATACCAAACCTGTTTTCCAAAATCCAAGCAACCTCGCCAGTGGAACTACGTGTGGCTTGATCCCCATCATGGGGTACGTAGGCAATTTGGCACTCCCAAGTTCAGTCGCACCTTTCTCTATCTTTCCCATTCCCTCACACTATTCATCATCTCGATTCATCTCGTGTCTCTCGGAACCATTGGATTATGGTTTCCGTCGTAAGAACCCTTAGAGCCCAATTTAGGAACAATGGTGTCGTGTCGTGTTGTGTCCTAAGTTTTAGGGAGTCCTAGAGTTAGGAGTCCAGCCTCATCACGGACGCTTGCTATGTATAGCAACCGTGCCATAGGTCAAGTTACACTAGTCATCCAGTTTTTCCCTAGGACAAGCCTAGTAAACTAGGATGTAGGCTAACCTGCATTAGTCTAAGGAACAATTTGCATTTAGATAAGAATCATATAGCATCTCAGATGAAATCCTAAGATAATAAAATCCTCAACTTGAATTAAATAACTTCTCTCAAAACTGTTGAAACAGTCAATTCTGTCTAGGTCGGTGTCCTAGTTGAGTTAGGCATAAGTAGCTTAGCTTAGGTGCACCGAACTACGTCGACTCTGATCCCAGTGAGGCTTGGGTACGTAGGCAGCTTGGATGTCTGATGGCATACCACCCGCGAGTCGGCACCACAAACAAATTGTGGTGTTTTGTATATTAATTTTCTTGTAAATGCTTAATCAAATCACTTAGGACTTTCCATGAAATTAGAATTTTAGGAGAACTTTCACTTAGATTGAATCCAGACAAATTAATAAATCAAGATACACATTTAGGATTCACATTGAAATTAGATCATAGGATGCATGTCACTTAGTTCGCACATTAACATAGAGTTGAATGAGCCATTTAAAATAAATTTAAAAGAGTTAGCTTTTGGAATCGAAGACCGATTATCGGGCAAGAATGGTGCATGTGGTGGATAACTCCCCATACCTTCCATTCTCGTAACCAGGTAGCGAGTCTAGATTTCTGGTTAATTACGGGTCCTAGATCCCACATCTAGGTGGCGACTCTGTCAGTCTCTTTCGTGTGGAATTCGGATTGCCTTAGTGATCCCAAGTTCACAGGAAAGATTAATTCAAATCAATAATAAAATGCACACGCCAATCGCGTGGATACGAGAGACCAAGAGAGAGAGAGCGGCGGCTCGCGCCCCACACCCCTCTCGCGGGATCAGGGTACCACACAAAGTGTAGTTTAAAACGGAAGAAACGGAGATGAAAAACACCAAGTATTTTGAGAGTTATGATGGAAATAGTTAGACTCGCGCTTTGGTCTAGCATTTTATAGACCTACCTCCGATTGATTGACCATAAGTCACTCATTTCAACTCGGAATTCATTGAAATTTATTCCATTACGAAGGTGTCGAAGAGTAGTTTAAAACGGAAGAAACGGAGATGAAAAACACCAAGTATTTTGAGAGTTATGATGTAAATAGTTAGATTCGCGCTTTGGTCTAGCATTTTACAGACCTACCTCTGATTGATTGACCAGAAGTCACTCAATTCAATTCGGAATTCATTGAAATTTGTTCAATTTCGAAGGTGTCGAAGTGTAGTTTAAAACGGAAGAAACGGAGATAAAAAACTCCATGTATTTTGAGAGTTATGATGGAGAAATAGTTAGACTCGCGCTTGGTCTAGCATTTTACAGACCTACCTCCGATTGATTGACCATAAGTCACTCATTTCAACTAGGAATTCATTGTAATTTATTCCATTTCGAAGGTGTCGAAGTGTAGTTTAAAACGGAAGAAACGGAGATGAAAAACTCCAAGTATTTTGAGAGTTATAATGGAAATTGTTAGACTCGCGCTTTGGTCTAGCATTTTACAGACCTACCTCCGATTGATTGACCATAAGTCACTCATTTCAACTCGGAATTCATTGAAATTTATTTCATTTTGAAGGTGTCGAAGTGTAGTTTAAAACGGAAGAAACGGAGATGAAAAACTCCAAGTATTTTGAGAGTTATGATGGAAATTGTTAGACTCACGCTTTCGTCTAGCATTTTACAGACCTACCTCCGATTTATTGACCATAACTCACTCAATTCAACTCGGAGTTCATTGAAATTTATTCCATTTCGAATGTGTCGAAGTGTAGTTTAAAACGAAAGAAACGGAGATGAAAAACACCAAGTATTTTGAGAGTTATGATGGAAATAGTTAGACTCGCGCTTTGGTCTAGCATTTTACAGATCTACCTCCGATTGATTGACCATAACTCACTCAATTCAACTCGGAATTCATTGAAATTTATTCCATTTCGAAGGTGTCGAAGTGTAGTTTAAAACGGAAGAAACGGAGATGAAAAACTCCAAGTATTTTGAGAGTTATGATGGAAATAGTTAGACTCGCGCTTTGGTCTAGCATTTTACAGACCTACCTCCGAATGATTGATCATAAGTCACTCATTTCAACTCGGAATTCATTGAAATTTATTCCATTTCGAAGGTGTCGAAGAGTAGTTTAAAACGGAAGAAACGGAGATGAAAAACTCCATGTATTTTGAGAGTTATGATGGAAATAGTTAGACTCGCGCTTTGCACTAGCATTTTACAGATCTACCTCCGATTGATTGACCATAACTCACTCAATTCAACTCGGAATTCATTGAAATTTATTCCATTTCGAAGGTGTCGAAGTGTAGTTTAAAACGGAAGAAACGGAGATGAAAAACTCCAAGTATTTTGAGAGTTATGATGGAAATAGTTAGACTCGCGCTTTGGTCTAGCATTTTACAGACCTACCCCCGATTGATGACCATAAGTCACTCAATTCAACTCGGAATTTGATTGAAATTTATTCCATTTCGAAGGTGTCGAAGAGTAGTTTAAAACGGAAGAAACGGAGATGAAAAACTCCATGTATTTTGAGAGTTATGATGGAAATAGTTAGACTCGCGCTTTGGACTAGCATTTTACAGATCTACCTCCGATTGATTGACCATAACTCACTCAATTCAACTCGGAATTCATTGAAATTTATTCCATTTCGAAGGTGTCGAAGTGTAGTTTAAAACGGAAGAAACGGAGATGAAAAACTCCAAGTATTATGAGAGTTATGATGGAAATAGTTAGACTCGCGCTTTGGTCTAGCATTTTACAGACCTACCTCCGAATGATTGATCATAAGTCACTCATTTCAACTCGGAATTCATTGAAATTTATTCCATCTTGAAGGTGTCGAAGTGTAATTTAAAACGGAAGAAACGGAGATGAAAAACTGCATGTACTTTGAGAGTTATGATGGAAATAGTTAGACTCGCGCTTTGGTCTAGCATTTTAATGACCTACCTCCGATTGATGACCATAAGTCACTCAATTCAACTCGGAATTTGATTGAAATTTATTCCATTTCGAAGGTGTCGAAGAGTAGTTTAAAACGGAAGAAACGGAGATGAAAAACTCCATGTATTTTGAGAGTTATGATGGAAATAGTTAGACTCGCGCTTTGCACTAGCATTTTACAGATCTACCTCCGATTGATTGACCATAACTCACTCAATTCAACTCGGAATTCATTGAAATTTATTCCATTTCGAAGGTGTCGAAGTGTAGTTTAAAACGGAAGAAACGGAGATGAAAAACTCCAAGTATTTTGAGAGTTATGATGGAAATAGTTAGACTCGCGCTTTGGTCTAGCATTTTACAGACCTACCTCCGAATGATTGATCATAAGTCACTCATTTCAACTCGGAATTCATTGAAATTTATTCCATTTTGAAGGTGTCGAAGTGTAATTTAAAACGGAAGAAACGGAGATGAAAAACTACAAGTATTTTGAGAGTTATGATGGAAATTGTTAGACTCGCGCTTTCGTCTAGCAATTTACAGACCTTCCTCCGATTGATGACCATAAGTCGCTCAATTCAACTCAGAATTTGATTGAAATTTATTCCATTTCGAAGGTGTCGAAGAGTAGTTTAAAACGGAAGAAACGGAGATGAAAAACTCCATGTATTTTGAGAGTTATGATGGAAATAGTTAGACTCGCGCTTTGGACTAGCATTTTACAGATCTACCTCCGAATTATTGACAATAGCTCACTCAATTCAACTCGGAATTCATTGAAATTTATTCCATTTCGTAGGTGTCGAACTGTAATTGAAAACGGAGGAAATGGAGATAAAAAACTCCAAGTATTTTGAGAGTTATGATGGAAATAGTTAGACTCGCGCTTTGGACTAGCATTTTACAGACCTACCTCCGATTGATTGACCATAACTCACTAAATTCAACTCGGAATGCATTCGAAATTTATTCCATTTCGAAGGTGTCGAAGTGTAGGTTAAAACGGAAGAAACGGAGATGAAAAACTCCATTTATTTTGAGAGTTATGATGGAAATAGTTAGACTCGCGCTTTGGTCTAGCATTTTACAGACCTACCTCCGATTGATTGACCATAACTCACTAAATTCAACTCGGAATGCATTTGAAATTTATTCCATTTCGAAGGTGTCGAAGTGTAGGTTAAAACGGAAGAAACGGAGATGAAAAACATCATGTATTTTGAGAGTTATGATGGAAATAGTTAGACTCGCGCTTTGGTCTAGCATTTTACAGACCTACCCCCGATTGATGACCATAAGTCACTCAATTCAACTCGGAATTTGATTGAAATTTATTCCATTTCGAAGGTGTCGAAGAGTAGTTTAAAACGGAAGAAACGGAGATGAAAAACTCCATGTATTTTGAGAGTTATGATGGAAATAGTTAGACTCGCGCTTTGGACTAGCATTTTACAGATCTACCTCCGAATTATTGACAATAGCTCACTCAATTCAACTCGGAATTCATTGAAATTTATTCCATTTCGTAGGTGTCGAACTGTAATTGAAAACGGAGGAAATGGAGATAAAAAACACCAAGTATTTTGAGAGTTATGATGGAAATAGTTAGACTCGCGCTTTGGACTAGCATTTTACAGACCTACCTCCGATTGATTGACCATAACTCACTAAATTCAACTCGGAATGCATTCGAAATTTATTCCATTTCGAAGGTGTCGAAGTGTAGGTTAAAACGGAAGAAACGGAGATGAAAAACTCCATTTATTTTGAGAGTTATGATGGAAATAGTTAGACTCGCGCTTTGGTCTAGCATTTTACAGACCTACCTCCGATTGATTGACCATAACTCACTAAATTCAACTCGGAATGCATTTGAAATTTATTCCATTTCGAAGGTGTCAAAGTGTAGTTTGAAACGGAAGAAACGGAGATGAAAAACACCAAGTATTTTGAGAGTTATGATGGAAATAGTTAGACTCGCGCTTTGGTCTAGCATTTTATAGACCTACCTCCGATTGATTGACCATAAGTCACTCATTTCAACTCGGAATTCATTGAAATTTATTCCATTACGAAGGTGTCGAAGAGTAGTTTAAAACGGAAGAAACGGAGATGAAAAACACCAAGTATTTTGAGAGTTATGATGTAAATAGTTAGATTCGCGCTTTGGTCTAGCATTTTACAGACCTACCTCTGATTGATTGACCAGAAGTCACTCAATTCAATTCGGAATTCATTGAAATTTGTTCCATTTCGAAGGTGTCGAAGTGTAGTTTAAAACGGAAGAAACGGAGATAAAAAACTCCATGTATTTTGAGAGTTATGATGGAGAAATAGTTAGACTCGCGCTTGGTCTAGCATTTTACAGACCTACCTCCGATTGATTGACCATAAGTCACTCATTTCAACTCGGAATTCATTGTAATTTATTCCATTTCGAAGGTGTCGAAGTGTAGTTTAAAACGGAAGAAACGGAGATGAAAAACTCTAAGTATTTTGAGAGTTATAATGGAAATTGTTAGACTCGCGCTTTGGTCTAGCATTTTACAGACCTACCTCCGATTGATTGACCATAAGTCACTCATTTCAACTCGGAATTCATTGAAATTTATTTCATTTTGAAGGTGTCGAAGTGTAGTTTAAAACGGAAGAAACGGAGATGAAAAACTCCAAGTATTTTGAGAGTTATGATGGAAATTGTTAGACTCGCGCTTTCGTCTAGCATTTTACAGACCTACCTCCGATTTATTGACCATAACTCACTCAATTCAACTCGGAGTTCATTGAAATTTATTCCATTTCGAATGTGTCGAAGTGTAGTTTAAAACGAAAGAAACGGAGATGAAAAACACCAAGTATTTTGAGAGTTATGATGGAAATAGTTAGACTCGCGCTTTGGTCTAGCATTTTACAGACCTACCTCTGATTGATTGACCATTAGTCACTCAATTCAACTTGGAATTCATTGAAATTTATTCCATTTCGAAGGTGTCAAACTGTAATTTAAAACGGAGGAAATGGAGATGAAAAACTCCAAGTATTTTGAGAGTTATGATGGAAATAGTTAGACTCACGCTTTTGACTAGCATTTTACAGATCTACCTCCGATTTATTGACCATAACTCACTCAATTCAACTCGGAATTCATTGAAATTTATTCCATTTCGAAGGTGTCGAAGTGTAGTTTAAAACGGAAGAAACGGAGACAAAAAACTTCTAGTATTTTGGGAGTTATCATGGAAATAGTTAGACTCGCGCTTTGGTCTAGCATTTTACAGACCTACCTCATAATTATTGACAATAACTCACTCAATTCAACTCAGAATTCATTGAAATTTATTCCATTTCGAAGGTGTTGAACTGTAATTTAAAACGGAGGAAATGGAGATAAAAAACTCCAAGTATTTTGAGAGTTATGATGGAAATAATTAGACTCGCTCTTTGGACTACCATTTTACAGACCTACCTCTGAATGATTGACCATAACTCACTAAATTCAACTCGGAATGCATTTGAAATTTATTCCATTTCGAAGGTGTCGAAGTGTAGGTTAAAACGGAAGAAACGGAGATGAAAAACTCCATGTATTTTGAGAGTTATGATGGAAATAGTTAGACTCGCGCTTTGGTCTAGCATTTTACAGACCTACCTCCGATTGATGACCATAAGTCACTCAATTCAACTCGGAATTTGATTGAAATTTATTCCATTTCGATGGTGTCGAAGTGTAGTTTAAAACGGAAGAAACGGAGATGCAAAACTCCTAGTATTTTGGGAGTTATGATGGAAATAGTTAGACTAGCGCTTTGGTCTACCATTTTAGAGACCTACCTCCGATTGATTGACCATAAGTCACTCATTTCAACTCGGAATTCATTGAAATTTATTCCATTTCGAAGATGTCGAAGTGTAGTTTAAAACGGAAGAAACGGAGATGAAAAACTCCAAGTATTTTGAGAGTTATGATGGAAATTGTTAGACTCGCGCTTTCGTCTAGCATTTTACAGACCTACCTCCGATTGATGACCATAAGTCACTCAATTCAACTCGGAATTTGATTGAAATTTATTCCATTTCGAAGGTGTCGAAGAGTAGTTTAAAACGGAAGAAACGGAGATGAAAAACTCCATGTATTTTGAGAGTTATGATGGAAATAGTTAGACTCGCGCTTTGCACTAGCATTTTACAGATCTACCTCCGATTGATTGACCATAACTCACTCAATTCAACTCGGAATTCATTGAAATTTATTCCATTTCGAAGGTGTCGAAGTGTAGTTTAAAACGGAAGAAACGGAGATGAAAAACTCCAAGTATTTTGAGAGTTATGATGGAAATAGTTAGACTCGCGCTTTGGTCTAGCATTTTACAGACCTACCTCCGAATGATTGATCATAAGTCACTCATTTCAACTCGGAATTCATTGAAATTTATTCCATTTTGAAGGTGTCGAAGTGTAATTTAAAACGGAAGAAACGAAGATGAAAAACTACAAGTATTTTGAGAGTTATGATGGAAATTGTTAGACTCGCGCTTTCGTCTAGCAATTTACAGACCTTCCTCCGATTGATGACCATAAGTCGCTCAATTCAACTCGGAATTTGATTGAAATTTATTCCATTTCGAAGGTGTCGAAGAGTAGTTTAAAACGGAAGAAACGGAGATGAAAAACTCCATGTATTTTGAGAGTTATGATGGAAATAGTTAGACTCGCGCTTTGGACTAGCATTTTACAGATCTACCTCCGATTGATTGACCATAACTCACTCAATTCAACTCGGAATTCATTGAAATTTATTCCATTTCGAAGGTGTCGAAGTGTAGTTTAAAACGGAAGAAACGGAGATGAAAAACTCCTAGTATTTTGGGAGTTATGATGGAAATAGTTAGACTCGCGCTTTCGTCTAGCATTTTACAGACCTACCTCCGATTGATGACCATAAGTCACTCAATTCAACTCGGAATTTGATTGAAATTTATTCCATTTCGAAGGTGTCGAAGAGTAGTTTAAAACGGAAGAAACGGAGATGAAAAACTCCATGTATTTTGAGAGTTATGATGGAAATAGTTAGACTCGCGCTTTGGACTAGCATTTTACAGATCTACCTCCGATTGATTGACCATAACTCACTCAATTCAACTCGGAATTCATTGAAATTTATTCCATTTCGAAGGTGTCGAAGTGTAGTTTAAAACGGAAGAAACGGAGATGAAAAACTCCAAGTATTATGAGAGTTATGATGGAAATAGTTAGACTCGCGCTTTGGTCTAGCATTTTACAGACCTACCTCCGAATGATTGATCATAAGTCACTCATTTCAACTCGGAATTCATTGAAATTTATTCCATCTTGAAGGTGTCGAAGTGTAATTTAAAACGGAGATGAAAAACTCCAAGTATTTTGAGAGTTATGATCGAAATTGTTACACTCGCGCTTTTGTCTAGCATTTTACAGACCTTCCTCCGATTGATGACCATTAGTCACTCAATTCCAGTCGGAATTCATTGAAATTTATTCCATTTCGAAGGTGTCGAAGTGTAGTTTAAAACGGAAGAAACGGAGATGAAAAACTCCAAGTATTTTGAGAGTTATGATGGAAATAGTTAGACTCGCGCTTTGGTCTAGCATTTTACAGACCTACCTCAGATTGATTGACCATTAGTCACTCAATTCAACTTGGAATTCATTGAAATTTATTCCATTTCGAAGGTGTCAAACTGTAATTTAAAACGGAGGAAATGGAGATGAAAAACTCGAAGTATTTTGAGAGTTATGATGGAAATAGTTAGACTCGCGCTTTTGACTAGCATTTTACAGATCTAGCTCCGATTTATTGACCATAACTCACTCAATTCAACTCGGAATTCATTGAAATTTATTCCATTTCGAAGGTGTCGAAGTGTAGTTTAAAACGGAAGAAACGGAGACGAAAAACTTCTAGTATTTTGGGAGTTATCATGGAAATAGTTAGACTCGCGCTTTGGTCTAGCATTTTACAGACCTACCTCCTAATTATTGACAATAACTCACTCAATTCAACTCAGAATTCATTGAAATTTATTCCATTTCGAAGGTGTTGAACTGTAATTTAAAACGGAGGAAATGGAGATAAAAAACTCCAAGTATTTTGAGAGTTATGATGGAAATAATTAGACTCGCGCTTTGGACTACCATTTTACAGACCTACCTCCGATTGATTGACCATAACTCACAAAATTCAACTCGGAATGCATTTGAAATTTATTCCATTTCGAAGGTGTCGAAGTGTAGGTTTAAACGGAAGAAACGGAGATGAAAAACTCCATGTATTTTGAGAGTTATGATGGAAATAGTTAGACTCGCGCTTTGGTCTAGCATTTTACAGACCTACCTCCGATTGATGACCATAAGTCACTCAATTCAACTCGGAATTTGATTGAAATTTATTCCATTTCGATGGTGTCGAAATGTAGTTTAAAACGGAAGAAACGGAGATGCAAAACTCCTAGTATTTTGGGAGTTATGATGGAAATAGTTAGACTAGCGCTTTGGTCTACCATTTTAGAGACCTACCTCCGATTGATTGACCATAAGTCACTCATTTCAACTCGGAATTAATTGAAATTTATTCCATTTCGAAGATGTCGAAGTGTAGTTTAAAACGGAAGAAACGGAGATGAAAAACTCCAAGTATTTTGAGAGTTATGATGAAAATTGTTAGACTCGCGCTTTCGTCTAGCATTTTACAGACCTACCTCCGATTGATGACCATAAGTCACTCAATTCAACTCGGAATTTGATTGAAATTTATTCCATTTCGAAGGTGTCGAAGAGTAGTTTAAAACGGAAGAAACGGAGATGAAAAACTCCATGTATTTTGAGAGTTATGATGGAAATAGTTAGACTCGCGCTTTGCACTAGCATTTTACAGATCTACCTCCGATTGATTGACCATAACTCACTCAATTCAACTCGGAATTCATTGAAATTTATTCCATTTCGAAGGTGTCGAAGTGTAGTTTAAAACGGAAGAAACGGAGATGAAAAACTCCAAGTATTTTGAGAGTTATGATGGAAATAGTTAGACTCGCGCTTTGGTCTAGCATTTTACAGACCTACCTCCGAATGATTGATCATAAGTCACTCATTTCAACTCGGAATTCATTGAAATTTATTCCATTTTGAAGGTGTCGAAGTGTAATTTAAAACGGAAGAAACGGAGATGAAAAACTACAAGTATTTTGAGAGTTATGATGGAAATTGTTAGACTCGCTTTCGTCTAGCAATTTAGAGACCTTCCTCCGATTGATGACCATAAGTCGCTCAATTCAACTCAGAATTTGATTGAAATTTATTCCATTTCGAAGGTGTCGAAGAGTAGTTTAAAACGGAAGAAACGGAGATGAAAAACTCCATGTATTTTGAGAGTTATGATGGAAATAGTTAGACTCGCGCTTTGGACTAGCATTTTACAGATCTACCTCCGATTGATTGACCATAACTCACTCAATTCAACTCGGAATTCATTGAAATTTATTCCATTTCGAAGGTGTCGAAGTGTAGTTTAAAACGGAAGAAACGGAGATGAAAAACTCCTAGTATTTTGGGAGTTATGATGGAAATAGTTAGACTCGCGCTTTGGTCTAGCATTTTACAGACCTACCTCCGAATTATTGACAATAGCTCACTCAATTCAACTCGGAATTCATTGAAATTTATTCGATTTCGTAGGTGTCGAACTGTAATTGAAAACGGAGGAAATGGAGATAAAAAACTCCAAGTATTTTGAGAGTTATGATGGAAATAGTTAGACTCGCGCTTTGGACTAGCATTTTACAGACCTACCTCCGATTGATTGACCATAACACACTAAATTCAACTCGGAATGCATTCGAAATTTATTCCATTTCGAAGGTGTCGAAGTGTAGGTTAAAACGGAAGAAACGGAGATGAAAAACTCCATTTATTTTGAGAGTTATGATGGAAATAGTTAGACTCGCGCTTTGGTCTAGCATTTTACAGACCTACCTCCGATTGATTGACCATAACTCACTAAATTCAACTCGGAATGCATTTGAAATTTATTCCATTTCGAAGGTGTCGAAGTGTAGGTTAAAACGGAAGAAACGGAGATGAAAAACATCATGTATTTTGAGAGTTATGATGGAAATAGTTAGACTCGCGCTTTGGTCTAGCATTTTACAGACCTACCCCCGATTGATGACCATAAGTCACTCAATTCAACTCGGAATTTGATTGAAATTTATTCCATTTCGAAGGTGTCGAAGAGTAGTTTAAAACGGAAGAAACGGAGATGAAAAACTCCATGTATTTTGAGAGTTATGATGGAAATAGTTAGACTCGCGCTTTGGACTAGCATTTTACAGATCTACCTCCGATTGATTGACCATAACTCACTCAATTCAACTCGGAATTCATTGAAATTTATTCCATTTCGAAGGTGTCGAAGTGTAGTTTAAAACGGAAGAAACGGAGATGAAAAACTCCAAGTATTATGAGAGTTATGATGGAAATAGTTAGACTCGCGCTTTGGTCTAGCATTTTACAGACCTACCTCCGAATGATTGATCATAAGTCACTCATTTCAACTCGGAATTCATTGAAATTTATTCCATCTTGAAGGTGTCGAAGTGTAATTTAAAACGGAAGAAACGGAGATGAAAAACTGCATGTACTTTGAGAGTTATGATGGAAATAGTTAGACTCGCGCTTTGGTCTAGCATTTTACAGACCTACCTCCGATTGATGACCATAAGTCACTCAATTCAACTCGGAATTTGATTGAAATTTATTCCATTTCGAAGGTGTCGAAGAGTAGTTTAAAACGGAAGAAACGGAGATGAAAAACTCCATGTATTTTGAGAGTTATGATGGAAATAGTTAGACTCGCGCTTTGCACTAGCATTTTACAGATCTACCTCCGATTGATTGACCATAACTCACTCAATTCAACTCGGAATTCATTGAAATTTATTCCATTTCGAAGGTGTCGAAGTGTAGTTTAAAACGGAAGAAACGGAGATGAAAAACTCCAAGTATTTTGAGAGTTATGATGGAAATAGTTAGACTCGCGCTTTGGTCTAGCATTTTACAGACCTACCTCCGAATGATTGATCATAAGTCACTCATTTCAACTCGGAATTCATTGAAATTTATTCCATTTTGAAGGTGTCGAAGTGTAATTTAAAACGGAAGAAACGGAGATGAAAAACTACAAGTATTTTGAGAGTTATGATGGAAATTGTTAGACTCGCGCTTTCGTCTAGCAATTTACAGACCTTCCTCCGATTGATGACCATAAGTCGCTCAATTCAACTCAGAATTTGATTGAAATTTATTCCATTTCGAAGGTGTCGAAGAGTAGTTTAAAACGGAAGAAACGGAGATGAAAAACTCCATGTATTTTGAGAGTTATGATGGAAATAGTTAGACTCGCGCTTTGGACTAGCATTTTACAGATCTACCTCCGAATTATTGACAATAGCTCACTCAATTCAACTCGGAATTCATTGAAATTTATTCCATTTCGTAGGTGTCGAACTGTAATTGAAAACGGAGGAAATGGAGATAAAAAACTCCAAGTATTTTGAGAGTTATGATGGAAATAGTTAGACTCGCGCTTTGGACTAGCATTTTACAGACCTACCTCCGATTGATTGACCATAACTCACTAAATTCAACTCGGAATGCATTCGAAATTTATTCCATTTCGAAGGTGTCGAAGTGTAGGTTAAAACGGAAGAAACGGAGATGAAAAACTCCATTTATTTTGAGAGTTATGATGGAAATAGTTAGACTCGCGCTTTGGTCTAGCATTTTACAGACCTACCTCCGATTGATTGACCATAACTCACTAAATTCAACTCGGAATGCATTTGAAATTTATTCCATTTCGAAGGTGTCGAAGTGTAGGTTAAAACGGAAGAAACGGAGATGAAAAACATCATGTATTTTGAGAGTTATGATGGAAATAGTTAGACTCGCGCTTTGGTCTAGCATTTTACAGACCTACCCCCGATTGATGACCATAAGTCACTCAATTCAACTCGGAATTTGATTGAAATTTATTCCATTTCGAAGGTGTCGAAGAGTAGTTTAAAACGGAAGAAACGGAGATGAAAAACTCCATGTATTTTGAGAGTTATGATGGAAATAGTTAGACTCACGCTTTGGACTAGCATTTTACAGATCTACCTCCGATTGATTGACCATAACTCACTCAATTCAACTCGGAATTCATTGAAATTTATTCCATTTCGAAGGTGTCGAAGTGTAGTTTAAAACGGAAGAAACGGAGATGAAAAACTCCAAGTATTATGAGAGTTATGATGGAAATAGTTAGACTCGCGCTTTGGCTTAGCATTTTACAGACCTACCTCCGAATGATTGATCATAAGTCACTCATTTCAACTCGGAATTCATTGAAATTTATTCCATCTTGAAGGTGTCGAAGTGTAATTTAAAACGGAAGAAACGGAGATGAAAAACTCCAAGTATTTTGAGAGTTATGATCGAAATTGTTACACTCGCGCTTTTGTCTAGCATTTTACAGACCTTCCTCCGATTGATGACCATTAGTCACTCAATTCCAGTCGGAATTCATTGAAATTTATTCCATTTCGAAGGTGTCGAAGTGTAGTTTAAAACGGAAGAAACGGAGATGAAAAACTCCAAGTATTTTGAGAGTTATGATGGAAATAGTTAGACTCGCGCTTTGGTCTAGCATTTTACAGACCTACCTCTGATTGATTGACCATTAGTCACTCAATTCAACTTAGAATTCATTGAAATTTATTCCATTTCGAAGGTGTCAAACTGTAATTTAAAACGGAGGAAATGGAGATGAAAAACTCCTAGTATTTTGGGAGTTATGATGGAAATAGTTAGACTCGCGCTTTGGTCTAGCATTTTACAGACCTACCTCCGAATTATTGACAATAGCTCACTCAATTCAACTCGGAATTCATTGAAATTTATTCCATTTCGTAGGTGTCGAACTGTAATTGAAAATGGAGGAAATGGAGATAAAAAACTCC
This sequence comes from Tasmannia lanceolata, assembly GCF_043159265.1. Taxonomy (NCBI): domain Eukaryota; kingdom Viridiplantae; phylum Streptophyta; class Magnoliopsida; order Canellales; family Winteraceae; genus Tasmannia; species Tasmannia lanceolata. The sequence goes on from NW_027518678.1 coordinate 573,782, forward strand.
AAGTATTTTGAGAGTTATGATGGAAATAGTTAGACTCGCGCTTTGGACTAGCATTTTACAGACCTACCTCCGATTGATTGACCATAACTCACTAAATTCAACTCGGAATGCATTCGAAATTTATTCCATTTCGAAGGTGTCGAAGTGTAGGTTAAAACGGAAGAAACGGAGATGAAAAACTCCATTTATTTTGAGAGTTATGATGGAAATAGTTAGACTCGCGCTTTGGTCTAGCATTTTACAGACCTACCTCCGATTGATTGACCATAACTCACTAAATTCAACTCGGAATGCATTTGAAATTTATTCCATTTCGAAGGTGTCGAAGTGTAGGTTAAAACGGAAGAAACGGAGATGAAAAACATCATGTATTTTGAGAGTTATGATGGAAATAGTTAGACTCGCGCTTTGGTCTAGCATTTTACAGACCTACCCCCGATTGATGACCATAAGTCACTCAATTCAACTCGGAATTTGATTGAAATTTATTCCATTTCGATGGTGTCGAAGTGTAGTTTAAAACGGAAGAAACGGAGATGAAAAACTACATGTATTTTGAGAGTTATGATGGAAATCGTTAGACTCGCGCTTTGGTCTAGCATTTTAGAGACCTACCTCCGATTTATTGACCATAAGTCACTCAGTTCAACTCGGAATTTGATTGAAATTTATTCCATTTCGAAGGTGTCGAATAGTAGTTTAAAACGGAAGAAACGGAGATGAAAAACTCCATGTATTTTGAGAGTTATGATGGAAATAGTTAGACTCGCGCTTTGGCCTAGCATTTTACAGACCTACCTCCGATTGATTGACCATAAGTCACTCATTTCAACTCGGAATTCATTGAAATTTATTCCATTTCGATGGTGTCGAAGAGTAGTTTAAAACGGAAGAAACAGAGATGAAAAACTCCATGTATTTTGAGAGTTATGATGGAAATAGCTAGACTCGCGCTTTGGTCTAGCATTTTACAGACCTACCTCCGATTGATTGACCATAACTCACTCAATTCAACTCGGAATTCATTGAAATTTATTCCATTTCGAAGGTGTCGAAGTGTAGTTTAAAACGGAAGAAACGGAGATGAAAAACTCCTAGTATTTTGGGAGTTATGATGGAAATAGTTAGACTCGCGCTTTGGTCTAGCATTTTACAGACCTACCTCCGAATTATTGACAATAGCTCACTCAATTCAACTCGGAATTCATTGAAATTTATTCCATTTCGTAGGTGTCGAACTGTAATTGAAAACGGAGGAAATGGAGATAAAAAACTCCAAGTATTTTGAGAGTTATGATGGAAATAGTTAGACTCGCGCTTTGGACTAGCATTTTACAGACCTACCTCCGATTGATTGACCATAACTCACTAAATTCAACTCGGAATGCATTCGAAATTTATTCCATTTCGAAGGTGTCGAAGTGTAGGTTAAAACGGAAGAAACGGAGATGAAAAACTCCATTTATTTTGAGAGTTATGATGGAAATAGTTAGACTCGCGCTTTGGTCTAGCATTTTACAGACCTACCTCCGATTGATTGACCATAACTCACTAAATTCAACTCGGAATGCATTTGAAATTTATTCCATTTCGAAGGTGTCGAAGTGTAGGTTAAAACGGAAGAAACGGAGATGAAAAACATCATGTATTTTGAGAGTTATGATGGAAATAGTTAGACTCGCGCTTTGGTCTAGCATTTTACAGACCTACCCCCGATTGATGACCATAAGTCACTCAATTCAACTCGGAATTTGATTGAAATTTATTCCATTTCGAAGGTGTCGAAGAGTAGTTTAAAACGGAAGAAACGGAGATGAAAAACTCCATGTATTTTGAGAGTTATGATGGAAATAGTTAGACTCGCGCTTTGGACTAGCATTTTACAGATCTACCTCCGATTGATTGACCATAACTCACTCAATTCAACTCGGAATTCATTGAAATTTATTCCATTTCGAAGGTGTCGAAGTGTAGTTTAAAACGGAAGAAACGGAGATGAAAAACTCCAAGTATTATGAGAGTTATGATGGAAATAGTTAGACTCGCGCTTTGGTCTAGCATTTTACAGACCTACCTCCGAATGATTGATCATAAGTCACTCATTTCAACTCGGAATTCATTGAAATTTATTCCATCTTGAAGGTGTCGAAGTGTAATTTAAAACGGAAGAAACGGAGATGAAAAACTGCATGTACTTTGAGAGTTATGATGGAAATAGTTAGACTCGCGCTTTGGTCTAGCATTTTACAGACCTACCTCCGATTGATGACCATAAGTCACTCAATTCAACTCGGAATTTGATTGAAATTTATTCCATTTCGAAGGTGTCGAAGAGTAGTTTAAAACGGAAGAAACGGAGATGAAAAACTCCATGTATTTTGAGAGTTATGATGGAAATAGTTAGACTCGCGCTTTGCACTAGCATTTTACAGATCTACCTCCGATTGATTGACCATAACTCACTCAATTCAACTCGGAATTCATTGAAATTTATTCCATTTCGAAGGTGTCGAAGTGTAGTTTAAAACGGAAGAAACGGAGATGAAAAACTCCAAGTATTTTGAGAGTTATGATGGAAATAGTTAGACTCGCGCTTTGGTCTAGCATTTTACAGACCTACCTCCGAATGATTGATCATAAGTCACTCATTTCAACTCGGAATTCATTGAAATTTATTCCATTTTGAAGGTGTCGAAGTGTAATTTAAAACGGAAGAAACGGAGATGAAAAACTACAAGTATTTTGAGAGTTATGATGGAAATTGTTAGACTCGCGCTTTCGTCTAGCAATTTACAGACCTTCCTCCGATTGATGACCATAAGTCGCTCAATTCAACTCAGAATTTGATTGAAATTTATTCCATTTCGAAGGTGTCGAAGAGTAGTTTAAAACGGAAGAAACGGAGATGAAAAACTCCATGTATTTTGAGAGTTATGATGGAAATAGTTAGACTCGCGCTTTGGACTAGCATTTTACAGATCTACCTCCGAATTATTGACAATAGCTCACTCAATTCAACTCGGAATTCATTGAAATTTATTCCATTTCGTAGGTGTCGAACTGTAATTGAAAACGGAGGAAATGGAGATAAAAAACTCCAAGTATTTTGAGAGTTATGATGGAAATAGTTAGACTCGCGCTTTGGACTAGCATTTTACAGACCTACCTCCGATTGATTGACCATAACTCACTAAATTCAACTCGGAATGCATTCGAAATTTATTCCATTTCGAAGGTGTCGAAGTGTAGGTTAAAACGGAAGAAACGGAGATGAAAAACTCCATTTATTTTGAGAGTTATGATGGAAATAGTTAGACTCGCGCTTTGGTCTAGCATTTTACAGACCTACCTCCGATTGATTGACCATAACTCACTAAATTCAACTCGGAATGCATTTGAAATTTATTCCATTTCGAAGGTGTCGAAGTGTAGGGTAAAACGGAAGAAACGGAGATGAAAAACATCATGTATTTTGAGAGTTATGATGGAAATAGTTAGACTCGCGCTTTGGTCTAGCATTTTACAGACCTACCCCCGATTGATGACCATAAGTCACTCAATTCAACTCGGAATTTGATTGAAATTTATTCCATTTCGAAGGTGTCGAAGAGTAGTTTAAAACGGAAGAAACGGAGATGAAAAACTCCATGTATTTTGAGAGTTATGATGGAAATAGTTAGACTCACGCTTTGGACTAGCATTTTACAGATCTACCTCCGATTGATTGACCATAACTCACTCAATTCAACTCGGAATTCATTGAAATTTATTCCATTTCGAAGGTGTCGAAGTGTAGTTTAAAACGGAAGAAACGGAGATGAAAAACTCCAAGTATTATGAGAGTTATGATGGAAATAGTTAGACTCGCGCTTTGGTCTAGCATTTTACAGACCTACCTCCGAATGATTGATCATAAGTCACTCATTTCAACTCGGAATTCATTGAAATTTATTCCATCTTGAAGGTGTCGAAGTGTAATTTAAAACGGAAGAAACGGAGATGAAAAACTCCAAGTATTTTGAGAGTTATGATCGAAATTGTTACACTCGCGCTTTTGTCTAGCATTTTACAGACCTTCCTCCGATTGATGACCATTAGTCACTCAATTCCAGTCGGAATTCATTGAAATTTATTCCATTTCGAAGGTGTCGAAGTGTAGTTTAAAACGGAAGAAACGGAGATGAAAAACTCCAAGTATTTTGAGAGTTATGATGGAAATAGTTAGACTCGCGCTTTGGTCTAGCATTTTACAGACCTACCTCTGATTGATTGACCATTAGTCACTCAATTCAACTTGGAATTCATTGAAATTTATTCCATTTCGAAGGTGTCAAACTGTAATTTAAAACGGAGGAAATGGAGATGAAAAACTCCTAGTATTTTGGGAGTTATGATGGAAATAGTTAGACTCGCGCTTTGGTCTAGCATTTTACAGACCTACCTCCGAATTATTGACAATAGCTCACTCAATTCAACTCGGAATTCATTGAAATTTATTCCATTTCGTAGGTGTCGAACTGTAATTGAAAACGGAGGAAATGGAGATAAAAAACTCCAAGTATTTTGAGAGTTATGATGGAAATAGTTAGACTCGCGCTTTGGACTAGCATTTTACAGACCTACCTCCGATTGATTGACCATAACTCACTAAATTCAACTCGGAATGCATTCGAAATTTATTCCATTTCGAAGGTGTCGAAGTGTAGGTTAAAACGGAAGAAACGGAGATGAAAAACTCCATTTATTTTGAGAGTTATGATGGAAATAGTTAGACTCGCGCTTTGGTCTAGCATTTTACAGACCTACCTCCGATTGATTGACCATAACTCACTAAATTCAACTCGGAATGCATTTGAAATTTATTCCATTTCGAAGGTGTCGAAGTGTAGGTTAAAACAGAAGAAACGGAGATGAAAAACATCATGTATTTTGAGAGTTATGATGGAAATAGTTAGACTCGCGCTTTGGTCTAGCATTTTACAGACCTACCCCCGATTGATGACCATAAGTCACTCAATTCAACTCGGAATTTGATTGAAATTTATTCCATTTCGATGGTGTCGAAGTGTAGTTTAAAACGGAAGAAACGGAGATGAAAAACTACATGTATTTTGAGAGTTATGATGGAAATCGTTAGACTCGCGCTTTGGTCTAGCATTTTAGAGACCTACCTCCGATTTATTGACCATAAGTCACTCAGTTCAACTCGGAATTTGATTGAAATTTATTCCATTTCGAAGGTGTCGAATAGTAGTTTAAAACGGAAGAAACGGAGATGAAAAACTCCATGTATTTTGAGAGTTATGATGGAAATAGTTAGACTCGCGCTTTGGCCTAGCATTTTACAGACCTACCTCCGATTGATTGACCATAAGTCACTCATTTCAACTCGGAATTCATTGAAATTTATTCCATTTCGATGGTGTCGAAGAGTAGTTTAAAACGGAAGAAACAGAGATGAAAAACTCCATGTATTTTGAGAGTTATGATGGAAATAGCTAGACTCGCGCTTTGGTCTAGCATTTTACAGACCTACCTCCGATTGATTGACCATAACTCACTCAATTCAACTCGGAATTCATTGAAATTTATTCCATTTCGAAGGTGTCGAAGTGTAGTTTAAAACGGAAGAAACGGAGATGAAAAACTCCTAGTATTTTGGGAGTTATGATGGAAATAGTTAGACTCGCGCTTTGGTCTAGCATTTTACAGACCTACCTCCGAATTATTGACAATAGCTCACTCAATTCAACTCGGAATTCATTAAAATTTATTCCATTTCGTAGGTGTCGAACTGTAATTTAAAACGGAGGAAATGGAGATAAAAAACTCCAAGTATTTTGAGAGTTATGATGGAAATAGTTAGACTCGTGCTTTGGACTAGCATTTTACAGACCTACCTCCGATTGATTGACCATAACTCACTAAATTCAACTCGAAATGCGTTTGAAATTTATTCCATTTCGAAGGTGTCGAAGTGTAGGTTAAAACGGAAGAAACGGAGATGAAAAACTCCATGTATTTTGAGAGTTATGATGGAAATAGTTAGACTCGCGCTTTGGTCTAGCATTTTACTGACCTACCTCCGATTGATTAACCACAACTCACTAAATTCAACTCGGAATTCATTGAAATTTATTTCATTTCGTAGGTGTCGAAGTGTAGTTTAAAACGGAAGAAAAGGAGATGAAAAAATCCAAGTATTTTGAGAGTTATGATGGAAATAGTTAGACTCGCGCTTTGGACTAGCATTTCACAGATCTACCTCCGATTGATTAACCACAACTCACTAAATTCAACTCGGAATTCATTGAATTTTGTTCCATTTCGAAGGTATCGAAGTGTAGTTTAAAACGGAAGAAACGGAGATGAAAAACTGCATGTACTTTGAGAGTTATGATGGAAATAGTTAGACTCGCGCTTTGGTCTAGCATTTTACAGACCTACCTCCGATTGATGACCATAAGTCACTCAATTCAACTCGGAATTTGATTGAAATTTATTCCATTTCGAAGGTGTCGAAGAGTAGTTTAAAACGGAAGAAACGGAGATGAAAAACTCCATGTATTTTGAGAGTTATGATGGAAATAGTTAGACTCGCGCTTTGCACTAGCATTTTACAGATCTACCTCCGATTGATTGACCATAACTCACTCAATTCAACTCGGAATTCATTGAAATTTATTCCATTTCGAAGGTGTCGAAGTGTAGTTTAAAACGGAAGAAACGGAGATGAAAAACTCCAAGTATTTTGAGAGTTATGATGGAAATAGTTAGACTCGCGCTTTGGTCTAGCATTTTACAGACCTACCTCCGAATGATTGATCATAAGTCACTCATTTCAACTCGGAATTCATTGAAATTTATTCCATTTTGAAGGTGTCGAAGTGTAATTTAAAACGGAAGAAACGGAGATGAAAAACTACAAGTATTTTGAGAGTTATGATGGAAATTGTTAGACTCGCGCTTTCGTCTAGCAATTTACAGACCTTCCTCCGATTGATGACCATAAGTCGCTCAATTCAACTCAGAATTTGATTGAAATTTATTCCATTTCGAAGGTGTCGAAGAGTAGTTTAAAACGGAAGAAACGGAGATGAAAAACTCCATGTATTTTGAGAGTTATGATGGAAATAGTTAGACTCGCGCTTTGGACTAGCATTTTACAGATCTACCTCCGAATTATTGACAATAGCTCACTCAATTCAACTCGGAATTCATTGAAATTTATTCCATTTCGTAGGTGTCGAACTGTAATTGAAAACGGAGGAAATGGAGATAAAAAACTCCAAGTATTTTGAGAGTTATGATGGAAATAGTTAGACTCGCGCTTTGGACTAGCATTTTACAGACCTACCTCCGATTGATTGACCATAACTCACTAAATTCAACTCGGAATGCATTCGAAATTTATTCCATTTCGAAGGTGTCGAAGTGTAGGTTAAAACGGAAGAAACGGAGATGAAAAACTCCATTTATTTTGAGAGTTATGATGGAAATAGTTAGACTCGCGCTTTGGTCTAGCATTTTACAGACCTACCTCCGATTGATTGACCATAACTCACTAAATTCAACTCGGAATGCATTTGAAATTTATTCCATTTCGAAGGTGTCGAAGTGTAGGTTAAAACGGAAGAAACGGAGATGAAAAACATCATGTATTTTGAGAGTTATGATGGAAATAGTTAGACTCGCGCTTTGGTCTAGCATTTTACAGACCTACCCCCGATTGATGACCATAAGTCACTCAATTCAACTCGGAATTTGATTGAAATTTATTCCATTTCGAAGGTGTCGAAGAGTAGTTTAAAACGGAAGAAACGGAGATGAAAAACTCCATGTATTTTGAGAGTTATGATGGAAATAGTTAGACTCACGCTTTGGACTAGCATTTTACAGATCTACCTCCGATTGATTGACCATAACTCACTCAATTCAACTCGGAATTCATTGAAATTTATTCCATTTCGAAGGTGTCGAAGTGTAGTTTAAAACGGAAGAAACGGAGATGAAAAACTCCAAGTATTATGAGAGTTATGATGGAAATAGTTAGACTCGCGCTTTGGCTTAGCATTTTACAGACCTACCTCCGAATGATTGATCATAAGTCACTCATTTCAACTCGGAATTCATTGAAATTTATTCCATCTTGAAGGTGTCGAAGTGTAATTTAAAACGGAAGAAACGGAGATGAAAAACTCCAAGTATTTTGAGAGTTATGATCGAAATTGTTACACTCGCGCTTTTGTCTAGCATTTTACAGACCTTCCTCCGATTGATGACCATTAGTCACTCAATTCCAGTCGGAATTCATTGAAATTTATTCCATTTCGAAGGTGTCGAAGTGTAGTTTAAAACGGAAGAAACGGAGATGAAAAACTCCAAGTATTTTGAGAGTTATGATGGAAATCGTTAGACTCGCGCTTTGGTCTAGCATTTTACAGACCTACCTCTGATTGATTGACCATTAGTCACTCAATTCAACTTGGAATTCATTGAAATTTATTCCATTTCGAAGGTGTCAAACTGTAATTTAAAACGGAGGAAATGGAGATGAAAAACTCCTAGTATTTTGGGAGTTATGATGGAAATAGTTAGACTCGCGCTTTGGTCTAGCATTTTACAGACCTACCTCCGAATTATTGACAATAGCTCACTCAATTCAACTCGGAATTCATTGAAATTTATTCCATTTCGTAGGTGTCGAACTGTAATTGAAAACGGAGGAAATGGAGATAAAAAACTCCAAGTATTTTGAGAGTTATGATGGAAATAGTTAGACTCGCGCTTTGGACTAGCATTTTACAGACCTACCTCCGATTGATTGACCATAACTCACTAAATTCAACTCGGAATGCATTCGAAATTTATTCCATTTCGAAGGTGTCGAAGTGTAGGTTAAAACGGAAGAAACGGAGATGAAAAACTCCATTTATTTTGAGAGTTATGATGGAAATAGTTAGACTCGCGCTTTGGTCTAGCATTTTACAGACCTACCTCCGATTGATTGACCATAACTCACTAAATTCAACTCGGAATGCATTTGAAATTTATTCCATTTCGAAGGTGTCGAAGTGTAGGTTAAAACGGAAGAAACGGAGATGAAAAACATCATGTATTTTGAGAGTTATGATGGAAATAGTTAGACTCGCGCTTTGGTCTAGCATTTTACAGACCTACCCCCGATTGATGACCATAAGTCACTCAATTCAACTCGGAATTTGATTGAAATTTATTCCATTTCGATGGTGTCGAAGTGTAGTTTAAAACGGAAGAAACGGAGATGAAAAACTACATGTATTTTGAGAGTTATGATGGAAATCGTTAGACTCGCGCTTTGGTCTAGCATTTTAGAGACCTACCTCCGATTTATTGACCATAAGTCACTCAGTTCAACTCGGAATTTGATTGAAATTTATTCCATTTCGAAGGTGTCGAATAGTAGTTTAAAACGGAAGAAACGGAGATGAAAAACTCCATGTATTTTGAGAGTTATGATGGAAATAGTTAGACTCGCGCTTTGGCCTAGCATTTTACAGACCTACCTCCGATTGATTGACCATAACTCACTCAATTCAACTCGGAATTCATTGAAATTTATTCCATTTCGATGGTGTCGAAGAGTAGTTTAAAACGGAAGAAACAGAGATGAAAAACTCCATGTATTTTGAGAGTTATGATGGAAATAGCTACACTCGCGCTTTGGTCTAGCATTTTACAGACCTACCTCCGATTGATTGACCATAACTCACTTAATTCAACTCGGAATTCATTGAAATTTATTCCATTTCGAAGGTGTCGAAGTGTAGTTTAAAACGGAAGAAACGGAGATGAAAAACTCCTAGTATTTTGGGAGTTATGATGGAAATAGTTAGACTCGCGCTTTGGTCTAGCATTTTACAGACCTACCTCCGAATTATTGACAATAGCTCACTCAATTCAACTCGGAATTCATTAAAATTTATTCCATTTCGTAGGTGTCGAACTGTAATTTAAAACGGAGGAAATGGAGATAAAAAACTCCAAGTATTTTGAGAGTTATGATGGAAATAGTTAGACTCGTGCTTTGGACTAGCATTTTACAGACCTACCTCCGATTGATTGACCATAACTCACTAAATTCAACTCGAAATGCGTTTGAAATTTATTCCATTTCGAAGGTGTCGAAGTGTAGGTTAAAACGGAAGAAACGGAGATGAAAAACTCCATGTATTTTGAGAGTTATGATGGAAATAGTTAGACTCGCGCTTTGGTCTAGCATTTTACAGACCTACCTCCGATTGATTAACCACAACTCACTAAATTCAACTCGGAATTCATTGAAATTTATTTCATTTCGTAGGTGTCGAAGTGTAGTTTAAAACGGAAGAAAAGGAGATGAAAAAATCCAAGTATTTTGAGAGTTATGATGGAAATAGTTAGACTCGCACTTTGGACTAGCATTTCACAGATCTACCTCCGATTGATTAACCACAACTCACTAAATTCAACTCGGAATTCATTGAATTTTGTTCCATTTCGAAGGTATCGAAGTGTAGTTTAAAACGGAAGAAACGGAGATGAAAAACTCCAAGTATTTTGAGAGTTATGATGGAAATAGTTAGACTCGCGCTTTGGTCTAGCATTTTACAGACCTACCTCCGATTGATTGACCATAACTCACTAAATTCAACTCGGAATGCATTTGAAATTTATTCCATTTCGAAGGTGTAGAAGTGTAGGTTAAAACGGAAGAAACGGAGATGAAAAACATGATGTATTTTGAGAGTTATGATGGAAATAGTTAGACTCGCGCTTTGGTCTAGCATTTTACAGACCTACCCCCGATTGATGACCATAAGTCACTCAAGTCAACTCGGAATTTGATTGAAATTTATTCCATTTCGATGGTGTCGAAGTGTAGTTTAAAACGGAAGAAACGGAGATGAAAAACTCCATGTATTTTGAGAGTTATGATGGAAATAGTTAGACTCGCGCTTTGGACTAGCATTTCACAGATCTACCTCCGATTGATTAACCACAACTCACTAAATTCAACTCGGAATTCATTGAATTTTGTTCCATTTCGAAGGTATCGAAGTGTAGTTTAAAACGGAAGAAACGGAGATGAAAAACTCCAAGTATTTTGAGAGTTATGATGGAAATAGTTAGACTCGCGCTTTGGTCTAGCATTTTACAGACCTACCTCCGATTGATTGACCATAACTCACTAAATTCAACTCGGAATGCATTTGAAATTTATTCCATTTCGAAGGTGTCGAAGTGTAGGTTAAAACGGAAGAAACGGAGATGAAAAACATGATGTATTTTGAGAGTTATGATGGAAATAGTTAGACTCGCGCTTTGGTCTAGCATTTTACAGACCTACCCCCGATTGATGACCATAAGTCACTCAAGTCAACTCGGAATTTGATTGAAATTTATTCCATTTCGATGGTGTCGAAGTGTAGTTTAAAACGGAAGAAACGGAGATGAAAAACTCCATGTATTTTGAGAGTTATGATGGAAATAGTTAGACTCGCGCTTTGGTCTAGCATTTTAGAGACCTACCTCCGATTGATTGACCATAAGTCACTCAGTTCAACTCGGAATTTGATTGAAATTTATTCCATTTCGAAGGTGTCGAATAGTAGTTTAAAACGGAAGAAACGGAGATGAAAAACTCCATGTATTTTGAGAGTTATGATAGAAATAGTTAGACTCGCGCTTTGGTCTAGCATTTTACAGACCTACCTCCGATTGATTGACCATAAGTCACTCATTTCAACTCGGAATTCATTGAAATTTATTCCATTTCGATGGTGTCGAAGAGTAGTTTAAAACGGAAGAAACGGAGATGAAAAACTCCATGTATTTTGAGAGTTATGATGGAAATAGCTAGACTCGCGCTTTGGTCTAGCATTTTACAGACCTACCTCCGATTGATTGACCATAACTCACTCAATTCAACTCGGAATTCATTGAAATTTATTCCATTTCGAAGGTGTCGAAGTGTAGTTTAAAACGGAAAAAACGGAGATGAAAAACTCCAAGTATTTTGAGAGTTACGATGGAAATAGTTAGACTCGCGCTTTGGTCTACCATTTTAGAGACCTACCTCCGATTGATTGACCATAAGTCACTCATTTCAACTCGGAAGTCATTGAAATTTATTCCATCTCGAATATGTCGAAGTGTAGTTTAAAACGGAAGAAACGGAGATAAGAAACTCCAAGTATTTTGAGAGTTATGATGGAAATTGTTAGACTCGCGCTTTCGTCTAGCATTTTACAGACCTACCTCCGATTGATGACCATAAGTCACTCAATTCAACTCGGAATTTGATTGAAATTTATTCCATTTCGAAGGTGTCGAAGAGTAGTTTAAAACGGAAGAAACGGAGATGAAAAACTCCATGTATTTTGAGAGTTATGATGGAAATAGTTAGACTCGCGCTTTGGACTAGCATTTTACAGATCTACCTCCGATTGATTGACCATAACTCACTCAATTCAACTCGGAATTCATTGAAATTTATTCCATTTCGAAGGTGTCGAAGTGTAGTTTAAAACGGAAGAAACGGAGATGAAAAACTCCAAGTATTATGAGAGTTATGATGGAAATAGTTAGACTCGCGCTTTGGTCTAGCATTTTACAGACCTACCTCCGAATGATTGATCATAAGTCACTCATTTCAACTCGGAATTCATTGAAATTTATTCCATCTTAAAGGTGTCGAAGTGTAATTTAAAACGGAAGAAACGGAGATGAAAAACTCCAAGTATTTTGAGAGTTATGATCGAAATTGTTACACTCGCGCTTTTGTCTAGCATTTTACAGACCTTCCTCCGATTGATGACCATTAGTCACTCAATTCCAGTCGGAATTCATTGAAATTTATTCCATTTCGAAGGTGTCGAAGTGTAGTTTAAAACGGAAGAAACGGAGATGAAAAACTCCAAGTATTTTGAGAGTTATGATGGAAATAGTTAGACTCGCGCTTTGGTCTAGCATTTTACAGACCTACCTCCGATTGATTGACCATAACTCACTAAATTCAACTCGGAATGCATTTGAAATTTATTCCATTTCGAAGGTGTCGAAGTGTAGGTTAAAACGGAAGAAACGGAGATGAAAAACTCCATGTATTTTGAGAGTTATGATGGAAATAGTTAGACTCGCGCTTTGGTCTAGCATTTTACAGACCTACCTCCGATTGATGACAATAAGTCACTCAATTCAACTCGGAATTTAATTGAAATTTATTCCATTTCGATGATGTCGAAGTGTAGTTTAAAACGGAAGAAACGGAGATGAAAAACTCCTAGTATTTCGGGAGTTATGATGAAAATAGTTAGACTCGCGCTTTGGTCTAGCATTTTACAGACCTACCTCCGAATTATTGACCATAACTCACTTAATTCAACTCGTAATTCTTTGAAATTTATTCCATTTCGAAGGTGTCGAACTGTAATTTAAAACGGAGGAAATGGAGATGAAAAAATCCAAGTATTTTGAGAGATATGATGGAAATAGTTAGACTCGCGCTTTGGTCTAGCATTTTACAGACCTACCTCAGATTGATTGACCATAAGTCACTCATTTCAACTCGGAATTCATTGAAATTTATTCCATTTCGAATATGTCGAAGTGTAGTTTAAAACGGAAGAAACGGAGATGAAAAACTCCAAGTATTTTGAGAGTTATGATGGAAATTGTTAGACTCGCGCTTTCGTCTAGCATTTTACAGACCTACCTCCGATTGATGACCATAAGTCACTCAATTCAACTCGGAATTCAATGAAATTTATTCCATTTCGAAGGTGTCGAAGTGTAGGTTAAAACGGAAGAAACGGAGATGAAAAACTCCATTTATTTTGAGAGTTATGATGGAAATAGTTAGACTCGCGCTTTGGTCTAGCATTTTACAGACCTACCTCCGATTGATTGACCATAACTCACTAAATTCAACTCGGAATGCATTTGAAATTTATTCCATTTCGAAGGTGTCGAAGTGTAGGTTAAAACGGAAGAAACGGAGATGAAAAACATCATGTATTTTGAGAGTTATGATGGAAATAGTTAGACTCGCGCTTTGGTCTAGCATTTTACAGACCTACCCCCGATTGATGACCATAAGTCACTCAATTCAACTCGGAATTTGATTGAAATTTATTCCATTTCGATGGTGTCGAAGTGTAGTTTAAAACGGAAGAAACGGAGATGAAAAACTACATGTATTTTGAGAGTTATGATGGAAATCGTTAGACTCGCGCTTTGGTCTAGCATTTTAGAGACCTACCTCCGATTTATTGACCATAAGTCACTCAGTTCAACTCGGAATTTGATTGAAATTTATTCCATTTCGAAGGTGTCGAATAGTAGTTTAAAACGGAAGAAACGGAGATGAAAAACTCCATGTATTTTGAGAGTTATGATGGAAATAGTTAGACTCGCGCTTTGGCCTAGCATTTTACAGACCTACCTCCGATTGATTGACCATAAGTCACTCATTTCAACTCGGAATTCATTGAAATTTATTCCATTTCGATGGTGTCGAAGAGTAGTTTAAAACGGAAGAAACAGAGATGAAAAACTCCATGTATTTTGAGAGTTATGATGGAAATAGCTAGACTCGCGCTTTGGTCTAGCATTTTACAGACCTACCTCCGATTGATTGACCATAACTCACTCAATTCAACTCGGAATTCATTGAAATTTATTCCATTTCGAAGGTGTCGAAGTGTAGTTTAAAACGGAAGAAACGGAGATGAAAAACTCCAAGTATTTTGAGAGTTACGATGGAAATAGTTAGACTCGCGCTTTGGTCTACCATTTTAGAGACCTACCTCCGATTGATTGACCATAAGTCACTCATTTCAACTCGGAATTCATTGAAATTTATTCCATTTCGAATATGTCGAAGTGTAGTTTAAAACGGAAGAAACGGAGATGAAAAACTCCTAGTATTTTGGGAGTTATGATGGAAATAGTTAGACTCGCGCTTTGGTCTAGCATTTTACAGACCTACCTCCGAATTATTGACAATAGCTCACTCAATTCAACTCGGAATTCATTAAAATTTATTCCATTTCGTAGGTGTCGAACTGTAATTTAAAACGGAGGAAATGGAGATAAAAAACTCCAAGTATTTTGAGAGTTATGATGGAAATAGTTAGACTCGTGCTTTGGAGTAGCATTTTACAGACCTACCTCCGATTGATTGACCATAACTCACTAAATTCAACTCGAAATGCGTTTGAAATTTATTCCATTTCGAAGGTGTCGAAGTGTAGGTTAAAACGGAAGAAACGGAGATGAAAAACTCCATGTATTTTGAGAGTTATGATGGAAATAGTTAGACTCGCGCTTTGGTCTAGCATTTTACAGACCTACCTCCGATTGATTAACCACAACTCACTAAATTCAACTCGGAATTCATTGAAATTTATTTCATTTCGTAGGTGTCGAAGTGTAGTTTAAAACGGAAGAAAAGGAGATGAAAAAATCCAAGTATTTTGAGAGTTATGATGGAAATAGTTAGACTCGCGCTTTGGACTAGCATTTCACAGATCTACCTCCGATTGATTAACCACAACTCACTAAATTCAACTCGGAATTCATTGAATTTTGTTCCATTTCGAAGGTATCGAAGTGTAGTTTAAAACGGAAGAAACGGAGATGAAAAACTCCAAGTATTTTGAGAGTTATGATGGAAATAGTTAGACTCGCGCTTTGGTCTAGCATTTTACAGACCTACCTCCGATTGATTGACCATAACTCACTAAATTCAACTCGGAATGCATTTGAAATTTATTCCATTTCGAAGGTGTAGAAGTGTAGGTTAAAACGGAAGAAACGGAGATGAAAAACATGATGTATTTTGAGAGTTATGATGGAAATAGTTAGACTCGCGCTTTGGTCTAGCATTTTACAGACCTACCCCCGATTGATGACCATAAGTCACTCAAGTCAACTCGGAATTTGATTGAAATTTATTCCATTTCGATGGTGTCGAAGTGTAGTTTAAAACGGAAGAAACGGAGATGAAAAACTCCATGTATTTTGAGAGTTATGATGGAAATAGTTAGACTCGCGCTTTGGACTAGCATTTCAAAGATCTACCTCCGATTGATTAACCACAACTCACTAAATTCAACTCGGAATTCATTGAATTTTGTTCCATTTCGAAGGTATCGAAGTGTAGTTTAAAACGGAAGAAACGGAGATGAAAAACTCCAAGTATTTTGAGAGTTATGATGGAAATAGTTAGACTCGCGCTTTGGTCTAGCATTTTACAGACCTACCTCCGATTGATTGACCATAACTCACTAAATTCAACTCGGAATGCATTTGAAATTTATTCCATTTCGAAGGTGTAGAAGTGTAGGTTAAAACGGAAGAAACGGAGATGAAAAACATGATGTATTTTGAGAGTTATGATGGAAATAGTTAGACTCGCGCTTTGGTCTAGCATTTTACAGACCTACCCCCGATTGATGACCATAAGTCACTCAAGTCAACTCGGAATTTGATTGAAATTTATTCCATTTCGATGGTGTCGAAGTGTAGTTTAAAACGGAAGAAACGGAGATGAAAAACTCCATGTATTTTGAGAGTTATGATGGAAATAGTTAGACTCGCGCTTTGGTCTAGCATTTTAGAGACCTACCTCCGATTGATTGACCATAAGTCACTCAGTTCAACTCGGAATTTGATTGAAATTTATTCCATTTCGAAGGTGTCGAATAGTAGTTTAAAACGGAAGAAACGGAGATGAAAAACTCCATGTATTTTGAGAGTTATGATAGAAATAGTTAGACTCGCGCTTTGGTCTAGCATTTTACAGACCTACCTCCGATTGATTGACCATAAGTCACTCATTTCAACTCAGAATTCATTGAAATTTATTCCATTTCGATGGTGTCGAAGAGTAGTTTAAAACGGAAGAAACGGAGATGAAAAACTCCATGTATTTTGAGAGTTATGATGGAAATAGCTAGACTCGCGCTTTGGTCTAGCATTTTACAGACCTACCTCCGATTGATTGACCATAACTCACTCAATTCAACTCGGAATTCATTGAAATTTATTCCATTTCGAAGGTGTCGAAGTGTAGTTTAAAACGGAAAAAAAAAGATGAAAAACTCCAAGTATTTTGAGAGTTACGATGGAAATAGTTAGACTCGCGCTTTGGTCTACCATTTTAGAGACCTACCTCCGATTGATTGACCATAAGTCACTCATTTCAACTCGGAATTCATTGAAATTTATTCCATCTCGAATATGTCGAAGTGTAGTTTAAAACGGAAGAAACGGAGATGAGAAACTCCAAGTATTTTGAGAGTTATGATGGAAATTGTTAGACTCGCGCTTTCGTCTAGCATTTTACAGACCTACCTCCGATTGATGACCATAAGTCACTCAATTCAACTCGGAATTTGATTGAAATTTATTCCATTTCGAAGGTGTCGAAGAGTAGTTTAAAACGGAAGAAACGGAGATGAAAAACTCCATGTATTTTGAGACTTATGATGGAAATAGTTAGACTCGCGCTTTGGACTAGCATTTTACAGATCTACCTCCGATTGATTGACCATAACTCACTCAATTCAACTCGGAATTCATTGAAATTTATTCCATTTCGAAGGTGTCGAAGTGTAGTTTAAAACGGAAGAAACGGAGATGAAAAACTCCAAGTATTATGAGAGTTATGATGGAAATAGTTAGACTCGCGCTTTGGTCTAGCATTTTACAGACCTACCTCCGAATGATTGATCATAAGTCACTCATTTCAACTCGGAATTCATTGAAATTTATTCCATCTTAAAGGTGTCGAAGTGTAATTTAAAACGGAAGAAACGGAGATGAAAAACTCCAAGTATTTTGAGAGTTATGATCGAAATTGTTACACTCGCGCTTTTGTCTAGCATTTTACAGACCTTCCTCCGATTGATGACCATTAGTCACTCAATTCCAGTCGGAATTCATTGAAATTTATTCGATTTCGAAGGTGTCGAAGTGTAGTTTAAAACGGAAGAAACGGAGATGAAAAACTCCAAGTATTTTGAGAGTTATGATGGAAATAGTTAGACTCGCGCTTTGGTCTAGCATTTTACAGACCTACCTCCGATTGATTGACCATAACTCACTAAATTCAACTCGGAATGCATTTGAAATTTATTCCATTTCGAAGGTGTCGAAGTGTAGGTTAAAACGGAAGAAACGGAGATGAAAAACTCCATGTATTTTGAGAGTTATGATGGAAATAGTTAGACTCGCGCTTTGGTCTAGCATTTTACAGACCTACCTCCGATTGATGACAATAAGTCACTCAATTCAACTCGGAATTTAATTGAAATTTATTCCATTTCGATGATGTCGAAGTGTAGTTTAAAACGGAAGAAACGGAGATGAAAAACTCCTAGTATTTCGGGAGTTATGATGAAAATAGTTAGACTCGCGCTTTGGTCTAGCATTTTACAGACCTACCTCCGAATTATTGACCATAACTCACTTAATTCAACTCGTAATTCTTTGAAATTTATTCCATTTCGAAGGTGTCGAACTGTAATTTAAAACGGAGGAAATGGAGATGAAAAAATCCAAGTATTTTGAGAGATATGATGGAAATAGTTAGACTCGCGCTTTGGTCTAGCATTTTACAGACCTACCTCAGATTGATTGACCATAAGTCACTCATTTCAACTCGGAATTCATTGAAATTTATTCCATTTCGAATATGTCGAAGTGTAGTTTAAAACGGAAGAAACGGAGATGAAAAACTCCAAGTATTTTGAGAGTTATGATGGAAATTGTTAGACTCGCGCTTTCGTCTAGCATTTTACAGACCTACCTCCGATTGATGACCATAAGTCACTCAATTCAACTCGGAATTCAATGAAATTTATTCCATTTCGAAGGTGTCGAAGTGTAGGTTAAAACGGAAGAAACGGAGATGAAAAACTCCATTTATTTTGAGAGTTATGATGGAAATAGTTAGACTCGCGCTTTGGTCTAGCATTTTACAGACCTACCTCCGATTGATTGACCATAACTCACTAAATTCAACTCGGAATGCATTCGAAATTTATTCCATTTCGAAGGTGTCGAAGTGTAGGTTAAAACGGAAGAAACGGAGATGAAAAACTCCATTTATTTTGAGAGTTATGATGGAAATAGTTAGACTCGCGCTTTGGTCTAGCATTTTACAGACCTACCTCCGATTGATTGACCATAACTCACTAAATTCAACTCGGAATGCATTTGAAATTTATTCCATTTCGAAGGTGTCGAAGTGTAGGTTAAAACGGAAGAAACGGAGATGAAAAACATCATGTATTTTGAGAGTTATGATGGAAATAGTTAGACTCGCGCTTTGGTCTAGCATTTTACAGACCTACCCCCGATTGATGACCATAAGTCACTCAATTCAACTCGGAATTTGATTGAAATTTATTCCATTTCGATGGTGTCGAAGTGTAGTTTAAAACGGAAGAAACGGAGATGAAAAACTACATGTATTTTGAGAGTTATGATGGAAATCGTTAGACTCGCGCTTTGGTCTAGCATTTTAGAGACCTACCTCCGATTTATTGACCATAAGTCACTCAGTTCAACTCGGAATTTGATTGAAATTTATTCCATTTCGAAGGTGTCGAATAGTAGTTTAAAACGGAAGAAACGGAGATGAAAAACTCCATGTATTTTGAGAGTTATGATGGAAATAGTTAGACTCGCGCTTTGGCCTAGCATTTTACAGACCTACCTCCGATTGATTGACCATAAGTCACTCATTTCAACTCGGAATTCATTGAAATTTATTCCATTTCGATGGTGTCGAAGAGTAGTTTAAAACGGAAGAAACAGAGATGAAAAACTCCATGTATTTTGAGAGTTATGATGGAAATAGCTAGACTCGCGCTTTGGTCTAGCATTTTACAGACCTACCTCCGATTGATTGACCATAACTCACTCAATTCAACTCGGAATTCATTGAAATTTATTCCATTTCGAAGGTGTCGAAGTGTAGTTTAAAACGGAAGAAACGGAGATGAAAAACTCCAAGTATTTTGAGAGTTACGATGGAAATAGTTAGACTCGCGCTTTGGTCTACCATTTTAGAGACCTACCTCCGATTGATTGACCATAAGTCACTCATTTCAACTCGGAATTCATTGAAATTTATTCCATTTCGAATATGTCGAAGTGTAGTTTAAAACGGAAGAAACGGAGATGAAAAACTCCTAGTATTTTGGGAGTTATGATGGAAATAGTTAGACTCGCGCTTTGGTCTAGCATTTTACAGACCTACCTCCGAATTATTGACAATAGCTCACTCAATTCAACTCGGAATTCATTAAAATTTATTCCATTTCGTAGGTGTCGAACTGTAATTTAAAACGGAGGAAATGGAGATAAAAAACTCCAAGTATTTTGAGAGTTATGATGGAAATAGTTAGACTCGTGCTTTGGAGTAGCATTTTACAGACCTACCTCCGATTGATTGACCATAACTCACTAAATTCAACTCGAAATGCGTTTGAAATTTATTCCATTTCGAAGGTGTCGAAGTGTAGGTTAAAACGGAAGAAACGGAGATGAAAAACTCCATGTATTTTGAGAGTTATGATGGAAATAGTTAGACTCGCGCTTTGGTCTAGCATTTTACAGACCTACCTCCGATTGATTAACCACAACTCACTAAATTCAACTCGGAATTCATTGAAATTTATTTCATTTCGTAGGTGTCGAAGTGTAGTTTAAAACGGAAGAAAAGGAGATGAAAAAATCCAAGTATTTTGAGAGTTATGATGGAAATAGTTAGACTCGCGCTTTGGACTAGCATTTCACAGATCTACCTCCGATTGATTAACCACAACTCACTAAATTCAACTCGGAATTCATTGAATTTTGTTCCATTTCGAAGGTATCGAAGTGTAGTTTAAAACGGAAGAAACGGAGATGAAAAACTCCATGTATTTTGAGAGTTATGATGGAAATAGTTAGACTCGCGCTTTGGTCTAGCATTTTACAGACCTACCTCCGATTGATTGACCATAACTCACTAAATTCAACTCGGAATGCATTTGAAATTTATTCCATTTCGAAGGTGTAGAAGTGTAGGTTAAAACGGAAGAAACGGAGATGAAAAACATGATGTATTTTGAGAGTTATGATGGAAATAGCTAGACTCGCGCTTTGGTCTAGCATTTTACAGACCTACCTCCGATTGATTGACCATAACTCACTCAATTCAACTCGGAATTCATTGAAATTTATTCCATTTCGAAGGTGTCGAAGTGTAGTTTAAAACGGAAAAAAAAAGATGAAAAACTCCAAGTATTTTGAGAGTTACGATGGAAATAGTTAGACTCGCGCTTTGGTCTACCATTTTAGAGACCTACCTCCGATTGATTGACCATAAGTCACTCATTTCAACTCGGAATTCATTGAAATTTATTCCATCTCGAATATGTCGAAGTGTAGTTTAAAACGGAAGAAACGGAGATGAGAAACTCCAAGTATTTTGAGAGTTATGATGGAAATTGTTAGACTCGCGCTTTCGTCTAGCATTTTACAGACCTACCTCCGATTGATGACCATAAGTCACTCAATTCAACTCGGAATTTGATTGAAATTTATTCCATTTCGAAGGTGTCGAAGAGTAGTTTAAAACGGAAGAAACGGAGATGAAAAACTCCATGTATTTTGAGACTTATGATGGAAATAGTTAGACTCGCGCTTTGGACTAGCATTTTACAGATCTACCTCCGATTGATTGACCATAACTCACTCAATTCAACTCGGAATTCATTGAAATTTATTCCATTTCGAAGGTGTCGAAGTGTAGTTTAAAACGGAAGAAACGGAGATGAAAAACTCCAAGTATTATGAGAGTTATGATGGAAATAGTTAGACTCGCGCTTTGGTCTAGCATTTTACAGACCTACCTCCGAATGATTGATCATAAGTCACTCATTTCAACTCGGAATTCATTGAAATTTATTCCATCTTAAAGGTGTCGAAGTGTAATTTAAAACGGAAGAAACGGAGATGAAAAACTCCAAGTATTTTGAGAGTTATGATCGAAATTGTTACACTCGCGCTTTTGTCTAGCATTTTACAGACCTTCCTCCGATTGATGACCATTAGTCACTCAATTCCAGTCGGAATTCATTGAAATTTATTCGATTTCGAAGGTGTCGAAGTGTAGTTTAAAACGGAAGAAACGGAGATGAAAAACTCCAAGTATTTTGAGAGTTATGATGGAAATAGTTAGACTCGCGCTTTGGTCTAGCATTTTACAGACCTACCTCCGATTGATTGACCATAACTCACTAAATTCAACTCGGAATGCATTTGAAATTTATTCCATTTCGAAGGTGTCGAAGTGTAGGTTAAAACGGAAGAAACGGAGATGAAAAACTCCATGTATTTTGAGAGTTATGATGGAAATAGTTAGACTCGCGCTTTGGTCTAGCATTTTACAGACCTACCTCCGATTGATGACAATAAGTCACTCAATTCAACTCGGAATTTAATTGAAATTTATTCCATTTCGATGATGTCGAAGTGTAGTTTAAAACGGAAGAAACGGAGATGAAAAACTCCTAGTATTTCGGGAGTTATGATGAAAATAGTTAGACTCGCGCTTTGGTCTAGCATTTTACAGACCTACCTCCGAATTATTGACCATAACTCACTTAATTCAACTCGTAATTCTTTGAAATTTATTCCATTTCGAAGGTGTCGAACTGTAATTTAAAACGGAGGAAATGGAGATGAAAAAATCCAAGTATTTTGAGAGATATGATGGAAATAGTTAGACTCGCGCTTTGGTCTAGCATTTTACAGACCTACCTCAGATTGATTGACCATAAGTCACTCATTTCAACTCGGAATTCATTGAAATTTATTCCATTTCGAATATGTCGAAGTGTAGTTTAAAACGGAAGAAACGGAGATGAAAAACTCCAAGTATTTTGAGAGTTATGATGGAAATTGTTAGACTCGCGCTTTCGTCTAGCATTTTACAGACCTACCTCCGATTGATGACCATAAGTCACTCAATTCAACTCGGAATTCAATGAAATTTATTCCATTTCGAAGGTGTCGAAGTGTAGGTTAAAACGGAAGAAACGGAGATGAAAAACTCCATTTATTTTGAGAGTTATGATGGAAATAGTTAGACTCGCGCTTTGGTCTAGCATTTTACAGACCTACCTCCGATTGATTGACCATAACTCACTAAATTCAACTCGGAATGCATTCGAAATTTATTCCATTTCGAAGGTGTCGAAGTGTAGGTTAAAACGGAAGAAACGGAGATGAAAAACTCCATTTATTTTGAGAGTTATGATGGAAATAGTTAGACTCGCGCTTTGGTCTAGCATTTTACAGACCTACCTCCGATTGATTGACCATAACTCACTAAATTCAACTCGGAATGCATTTGAAATTTATTCCATTTCGAAGGTGTCGAAGTGTAGGTTAAAACGGAAGAAACGGAGATGAAAAACATCATGTATTTTGAGAGTTATGATGGAAATAGTTAGACTCGCGCTTTGGTCTAGCATTTTACAGACCTACCCCCGATTGATGACCATAAGTCACTCAATTCAACTCGGAATTTGATTGAAATTTATTCCATTTCGATGGTGTCGAAGTGTAGTTTAAAACGGAAGAAACGGAGATGAAAAACTACATGTATTTTGAGAGTTATGATGGAAATCGTTAGACTCGCGCTTTGGTCTAGCATTTTAGAGACCTACCTCCGATTTATTGACCATAAGTCACTCAGTTCAACTCGGAATTTGATTGAAATTTATTCCATTTCGAAGGTGTCGAATAGTAGTTTAAAACGGAAGAAACGGAGATGAAAAACTCCATGTATTTTGAGAGTTATGATGGAAATAGTTAGACTCGCGCTTTGGCCTAGCATTTTACAGACCTACCTCCGATTGATTGACCATAAGTCACTCATTTCAACTCGGAATTCATTGAAATTTATTCCATTTCGATGGTGTCGAAGAGTAGTTTAAAACGGAAGAAACAGAGATGAAAAACTCCATGTATTTTGAGAGTTATGATGGAAATAGCTAGACTCGCGCTTTGGTCTAGCATTTTACAGACCTACCTCCGATTGATTGACCATAACTCACTCAATTCAACTCGGAATTCATTGAAATTTATTCCATTTCGAAGGTGTCGAAGTGTAGTTTAAAACGGAAGAAACGGAGATGAAAAACTCCAAGTATTTTGAGAGTTACGATGGAAATAGTTAGACTCGCGCTTTGGTCTACCATTTTAGAGACCTACCTCCGATTGATTGACCATAAGTCACTCATTTCAACTCGGAATTCATTGAAATTTATTCCATTTCGAATATGTCGAAGTGTAGTTTAAAACGGAAGAAACGGAGATGAAAAACTCCTAGTATTTTGGGAGTTATGATGGAAATAGTTAGACTCGCGCTTTGGTCTAGCATTTTACAGACCTACCTCCGAATTATTGACAATAGCTCACTCAATTCAACTCGGAATTCATTAAAATTTATTCCATTTCGTAGGTGTCGAACTGTAATTTAAAACGGAGGAAATGGAGATAAAAAACTCCAAGTATTTTGAGAGTTATGATGGAAATAGTTAGACTCGTGCTTTGGAGTAGCATTTTACAGACCTACCTCCGATTGATTGACCATAACTCACTAAATTCAACTCGAAATGCGTTTGAAATTTATTCCATTTCGAAGGTGTCGAAGTGTAGGTTAAAACGGAAGAAACGGAGATGAAAAACTCCATGTATTTTGAGAGTTATGATGGAAATAGTTAGACTCGCGCTTTGGTCTAGCATTTTACAGACCTACCTCCGATTGATTAACCACAACTCACTAAATTCA
Organism: Tasmannia lanceolata; assembly: GCF_043159265.1. Taxonomy (NCBI): domain Eukaryota; kingdom Viridiplantae; phylum Streptophyta; class Magnoliopsida; order Canellales; family Winteraceae; genus Tasmannia; species Tasmannia lanceolata. The sequence continues at coordinate 598,662 of NW_027518678.1, forward strand.
ACTCGGAATTCATTGAAATTTATTTCATTTCGTAGGTGTCGAAGTGTAGTTTAAAACGGAAGAAAAGGAGATGAAAAAATCCAAGTATTTTGAGAGTTATGATGGAAATAGTTAGACTCGCGCTTTGGACTAGCATTTCACAGATCTACCTCCGATTGATTAACCACAACTCACTAAATTCAACTCGGAATTCATTGAATTTTGTTCCATTTCGAAGGTATCGAAGTGTAGTTTAAAACGGAAGAAACGGAGATGAAAAACTCCAAGTATTTTGAGAGTTATGATGGAAATAGTTAGACTCGCGCTTTGGTCTAGCATTTTACAGACCTACCTCCGATTGATTGACCATAACTCACTAAATTCAACTCGGAATGCATTTGAAATTTATTCCATTTCGAAGGTGTAGAAGTGTAGGTTAAAACGGAAGAAACGGAGATGAAAAACATGATGTATTTTGAGAGTTATGATGGAAATAGTTAGACTCGCGCTTTGGTCTAGCATTTTACAGACCTACCCCCGATTGATGACCATAAGTCACTCAAGTCAACTCGGAATTTGATTGAAATTTATTCCATTTCGATGGTGTCGAAGTGTAGTTTAAAACGGAAGAAACGGAGATGAAAAACTCCATGTATTTTGAGAGTTATGATGGAAATAGTTAGACTCGCGCTTTGGACTAGCATTTCACAGATCTACCTCCGATTGATTAACCACAACTCACTAAATTCAACTCGGAATTCATTGAATTTTGTTCCATTTCGAAGGTATCGAAGTGTAGTTTAAAACGGAAGAAACGGAGATGAAAAACTCCAAGTATTTTGAGAGTTATGATGGAAATAGTTAGACTCGCGCTTTGGTCTAGCATTTTACAGACCTACCTCCGATTGATTGACCATAACTCACTAAATTCAACTCGGAATGCATTTGAAATTTATTCCATTTCGAAGGTGTCGAAGTGTAGGTTAAAACGGAAGAAACGGAGATGAAAAACATGATGTATTTTGAGAGTTATGATGGAAATAGTTAGACTCGCGCTTTGGTCTAGCATTTTACAGACCTACCCCCGATTGATGACCATAAGTCACTCAAGTCAACTCGGAATTTGATTGAAATTTATTCCATTTCGATGGTGTCGAAGTGTAGTTTAAAACGGAAGAAACGGAGATGAAAAACTCCATGTATTTTGAGAGTTATGATGGAAATAGTTAGACTCGCGCTTTGGTCTAGCATTTTAGAGACCTACCTCCGATTGATTGACCATAAGTCACTCAGTTCAACTCGGAATTTGATTGAAATTTATTCCATTTCGAAGGTGTCGAATAGTAGTTTAAAACGGAAGAAACGGAGATGAAAAACTCCATGTATTTTGAGAGTTATGATGGAAATTGTTAGACTCGCGCTTTCGTCTAGCATTTTACAGACCTACCTCCGATTGATGACCATAAGTCACTCAATTCAACTCGGAATTTGATTGAAATTTATTCCATTTCGAAGGTGTCGAAGAGTAGTTTAAAACGGAAGAAACGGAGATGAAAAACTCCATGTATTTTGAGAGTTATGATGGAAATAGTTAGACTCGCGCTTTGGACTAGCATTTTACAGATCTACCTCCGATTGATTGACCATAACTCACTCAATTCAACTCGGAATTCATTGAAATTTATTCCATTTCGAAGGTGTCGAAGTGTAGTTTAAAACGGAAGAAACGGAGATGAAAAACTCCAAGTATTATGAGAGTTATGATGGAAATAGTTAGACTCGCGCTTTGGTCTAGCATTTTACAGACCTACCTCCGAATGATTGATCATAAGTCACTCATTTCAACTCGGAATTCATTGAAATTTATTCCATCTTAAAGGTGTCGAAGTGTAATTTAAAACGGAAGAAACGGAGATGAAAAACTCCAAGTATTTTGAGAGTTATGATCGAAATTGTTACACTCGCGCTTTTGTCTAGCATTTTACAGACCTTCCTCCGATTGATGACCATTAGTCACTCAATTCCAGTCGGAATTCATTGAAATTTATTCCATTTCGAAGGTGTCGAAGTGTAGTTTAAAACGGAAGAAACGGAGATGAAAAACTCCAAGTATTTTGAGAGTTATGATGGAAATAGTTAGACTCGCGCTTTGGTCTAGCATTTTACAGACCTACCTCCGATTGATTGACCATAACTCACTAAATTCAACTCGGAATGCATTTGAAATTTATTCCATTTCGAAGGTGTCGAAGTGTAGGTTAAAACGGAAGAAACGGAGATGAAAAACTCCATGTATTTTGAGAGTTATGATGGAAATAGTTAGACTCGCGCTTTGGTCTAGCATTTTACAGACCTACCTCCGATTGATGACAATAAGTCACTCAATTCAACTCGGAATTTAATTGAAATTTATTCCATTTCGATGATGTCGAAGTGTAGTTTAAAACGGAAGAAACGGAGATGCAAAACTCCTAGTATTTTGGGAGTTATGATGGAAATAGTTAGACTCGCGCTTTGGTCTAGCATTTTACAGACCTACCTCCGAATTATTAACCATAACTAACTTAATTCAACTCGGAATTCTTTGAAATTTATTCCATTTCGAAGGTGTCGAACTGTAATTTAAAACGGAGGAAATGGAGATGAAAAACTCCAAGTATTTTGAGAGTTATGATGGAAATAGTTAGACTCGCGCTTTGGTCTAGCATTTTACAGACCTACCTCCGATTGATTGATTATAACTCACTAAATTCAACTCGGAATTCATTGAAATTTATTCCATTTCGTAGGTGTCGAAGTGTAGTTTAAAACGGAAGAAAAGGAGATGAAAAAATCCAAGTATTTTGAGAGTTATGATGGAAATAGTTAGACTCGCGCTTTGACTAGCATTTCACAGATCTACCTCCGATTGATTGACCACAAGTCACTCAATTCAACTCGGAATTCATTGAATTTTATTCTATTTCGAAGGTGTCGAAGTGTAGTTTAAAACGGAAGAAACGGAGATGAAAAACTCCAAGTATTTTGAGAGTTATGATGGAAATAGTTAGACTCGCGCTTTGGTCTAGCATTTTACAGACCTACCCCCGATTGATGACCATAAGTCACTCAATTCAACTCGGAATTTGATTGAAATTTATTCCATTTCGATGGTGTCGAAGTGTAGTTTAAAACGGAAGAAACGGAGATGAAAAACTACATGTATTTTGAGAGTTATGATGGAAATCGTTAGACTCGCGCTTTGGTCTAGCATTTTAGAGACCTACCTCCGATTTATTGACCATAAGTCACTCAGTTCAACTCGGAATTTGATTGAAATTTATTCCATTTCGAAGGTGTCGAATAGTAGTTTAAAACGGAAGAAACGGAGATGAAAAACTCCATGTATTTTGAGAGTTATGATGGAAATAGTTAGACTCGCGCTTTGGCCTAGCATTTTACAGACCTACCTCCGATTGATTGACCATAAGTCACTCATTTCAACTCGGAATTCATTGAAATTTATTCCATTTCGATGGTGTCGAAGAGTAGTTTAAAACGGAAGAAACAGAGATGAAAAACTCCATGTATTTTGAGAGTTATGATGGAAATAGCTAGACTCGCGCTTTGGTCTAGCATTTTACAGACCTACCTCCGATTGATTGACCATAACTCACTCAATTCAACTCGGAATTCATTGAAATTTATTCCATTTCGAAGGTGTCGAAGTGTAGTTTAAAACGGAAGAAACGGAGATGAAAAACTCCAAGTATTTTGAGAGTTACGATGGAAATAGTTAGACTCGCGCTTTGGTCTACCATTTTAGAGACCTACCTCCGATTGATTGACCATAAGTCACTCATTTCAACTCGGAATTCATTGAAATTTATTCCATTTCGAATATGTCGAAGTGTAGTTTAAAACGGAAGAAACGGAGATGAAAAACTCCTAGTATTTTGGGAGTTATGATGGAAATAGTTAGACTCGCGCTTTGGTCTAGCATTTTACAGACCTACCTCCGAATTATTGACAATAGCTCACTCAATTCAACTCGGAATTCATTAAAATTTATTCCATTTCGTAGGTGTCGAACTGTAATTTAAAACGGAGGAAATGGAGATAAAAAACTCCAAGTATTTTGAGAGTTATGATGGAAATAGTTAGACTCGTGCTTTGGAGTAGCATTTTACAGACCTACCTCCGATTGATTGACCATAACTCACTAAATTCAACTCGAAATGCGTTTGAAATTTATTCCATTTCGAAGGTGTCGAAGTGTAGGTTAAAACGGAAGAAACGGAGATGAAAAACTCCATGTATTTTGAGAGTTATGATGGAAATAGTTAGACTCGCGCTTTGGTCTAGCATTTTACAGACCTACCTCCGATTGATTAACCACAACTCACTAAATTCAACTCGGAATTCATTGAAATTTATTTCATTTCGTAGGTGTCGAAGTGTAGTTTAAAACGGAAGAAAAGGAGATGAAAAAATCCAAGTATTTTGAGAGTTATGATGGAAATAGTTAGACTCGCGCTTTGGACTAGCATTTCACAGATCTACCTCCGATTGATTAACCACAACTCACTAAATTCAACTCGGAATTCATTGAATTTTGTTCCATTTCGAAGGTATCGAAGTGTAGTTTAAAACGGAAGAAACGGAGATGAAAAACTCCAAGTATTTTGAGAGTTATGATGGAAATAGTTAGACTCGCGCTTTGGTCTAGCATTTTACAGACCTACCTCCGATTGATTGACCATAACTCACTAAATTCAACTCGGAATGCATTTGAAATTTATTCCATTTCGAAGGTGTCGAAGTGTAGGTTAAAACGGAAGAAACGGAGATGAAAAACATGATGTATTTTGAGAGTTATGATGGAAATAGTTAGACTCGCGCTTTGGTCTAGCATTTTACAGACCTACCCCCGATTGATGACCATAAGTCACTCAAGTCAACTCGGAATTTGATTGAAATTTATTCCATTTCGATGGTGTCGAAGTGTAGTTTAAAACGGAAGAAACGGAGATGAAAAACTCCATGTATTTTGAGAGTTATGATGGAAATAGTTAGACTCGCGCTTTGGACTAGCATTTCACAGATCTACCTCCGATTGATTAACCACAACTCACTAAATTCAACTCGGAATTCATTGAATTTTGTTCCATTTCGAAGGTATCGAAGTGTAGTTTAAAACGGAAGAAACGGAGATGAAAAACTCCAAGTATTTTGAGAGTTATGATGGAAATAGTTAGACTCGCGCTTTGGTCTAGCATTTTACAGACCTACCTCCGATTGATTGACCATAACTCACTAAATTCAACTCGGAATGCATTTGAAATTTATTCCATTTCGAAGGTGTCGAAGTGTAGGTTAAAACGGAAGAAACGGAGATGAAAAACATGATGTATTTTGAGAGTTATGATGGAAATAGTTAGACTCGCGCTTTGGTCTAGCATTTTACAGACCTACCCCCGATTGATGACCATAAGTCACTCAAGTCAACTCGGAATTTGATTGAAATTTATTCCATTTCGATGGTGTCGAAGTGTAGTTTAAAACGGAAGAAACGGAGATGAAAAACTCCATGTATTTTGAGAGTTATGATGGAAATAGTTAGACTCGCGCTTTGGTCTAGCATTTTAGAGACCTACCTCCGATTGATTGACCATAAGTCACTCAGTTCAACTCGGAATTTGATTGAAATTTATTCCATTTCGAAGGTGTCGAATAGTAGTTTAAAACGGAAGAAACGGAGATGAAAAACTCCATGTATTTTGAGAGTTATGATAGAAATAGTTAGACTCGCGCTTTGGTCTAGCATTTTACAGACCTACCTCCGATTGATTGACCATAAGTCACTCAGTTCAACTCGGAATTTGATTGAAATTTATTCCATTTCGAAGGTGTCGAATAGTAGTTTAAAACGGAAGAAACGGAGATGAAAAACTCCATGTATTTTGAGAGTTATGATGGAAATAGCTAGACTCGCGCTTTGGTCTAGCATTTTACAGACCTACCCCCGATTGATGACCATAAGTCACTCAAGTCAACTCGGAATTTGATTGAAATTTATTCCATTTCGATGGTGTCGAAGTGTAGTTTAAAACGGAAGAAACGGAGATGAAAAACTCCATGTATTTTGAGAGTTATGATGGAAATAGTTAGACTCGCGCTTTGGTCTAGCATTTTAGAGACCTACCTCCGATTGATTGACCATAAGTCACTCAGTTCAACTCGGAATTTGATTGAAATTTATTCCATTTCGAAGGTGTCGAATAGTAGTTTAAAACGGAAGAAACGGAGATGAAAAACTCCATGTATTTTGAGAGTTATGATAGAAATAGTTAGACTCGCGCTTTGGTCTAGCATTTTACAGACCTACCTCCGATTGATTGACCATAAGTCACTCAGTTCAACTCGGAATTTGATTGAAATTTATTCCATTTCGAAGGTGTCGAATAGTAGTTTAAAACGGAAGAAACGGAGATGAAAAACTCCAAGTATTTTGAGAGTTATGATGGAAATAGTTAGACTCGCGCTTTGGACTAGCATTTTACAGATCTACCTCCGATTGATTGACCATAACTCACTCAATTCAACTCGGAATTCATTGAAATTTATTCCATTTCGAAGGTGTCGAAGTGTAGTTTAAAACGGAAGAAACGGAGATGAAAAACTCCAAGTATTATGAGAGTTATGATGGAAATAGTTAGACTCGCGCTTTGGTCTAGCATTTTACAGACCTACCTCCGAATGATTGATCATAAGTCACTCATTTCAACTCGGAATTCATTGAAATTTATTCCATCTTAAAGGTGTCGAAGTGTAATTTAAAACGGAAGAAACGGAGATGAAAAACTCCAAGTATTTTGAGAGTTATGATCGAAATTGTTACACTCGCGCTTTTGTCTAGCATTTTACAGACCTTCCTCCGATTGATGACCATTAGTCACTCAATTCCAGTCGGAATTCATTGAAATTTATTCCATTTCGAAGGTGTCGAAGTGTAGTTTAAAACGGAAGAAACGGAGATGAAAAACTCCAAGTATTTTGAGAGTTATGATGGAAATAGTTAGACTCGCGCTTTGGTCTAGCATTTTACAGACCTACCTCCGATTGATTGACCATAACTCACTAAATTCAACTCGGAATGCATTTGAAATTTATTCCATTTCGAAGGTGTCGAAGTGTAGGTTAAAACGGAAGAAACGGAGATGAAAAACTCCATGTATTTTGAGAGTTATGATGGAAATAGTTAGACTCGCGCTTTGGTCTAGCATTTTACAGACCTACCTCCGATTGATGACAATAAGTCACTCAATTCAACTCGGAATTTAATTGAAATTTATTCCATTTCGATGATGTCGAAGTGTAGTTTAAAACGGAAGAAACGGAGATGCAAAACTCCTAGTATTTTGGGAGTTATGATGGAAATAGTTAGACTCGCGCTTTGGTCTAGCATTTTACAGACCTACCTCCGAATTATTAACCATAACTAACTTAATTCAACTCGGAATTCTTTGAAATTTATTCCATTTCGAAGGTGTCGAACTGTAATTTAAAACGGAGGAAATGGAGATGAAAAACTCCAAGTATTTTGAGAGTTATGATGGAAATAGTTAGACTCGCGCTTTGGTCTAGCATTTTACAGACCTACCTCCGATTGATTGATTATAACTCACTAAATTCAACTCGGAATTCATTGAAATTTATTCCATTTCGTAGGTGTCGAAGTGTAGTTTAAAACGGAAGAAAAGGAGATGAAAAAATCCAAGTATTTTGAGAGTTATGATGGAAATAGTTAGACTCGCGCTTTGACTAGCATTTCACAGATCTACCTCCGATTGATTGACCACAAGTCACTCAATTCAACTCGGAATTCATTGAATTTTATTCTATTTCGAAGGTGTCGAAGTGTAGTTTAAAACGGAAGAAACGGAGATGAAAAACTCCAAGTATTTTGAGAGTTATGATGGAAATAGTTAGACTCGTGCTTTGGTCTAGCATTTTACAGACCTACCTCCGATTGATTGACCATAACTCACTAAATTCAACTCGGAATGCATTTGAAATTTATTCCATTTCGAAGGTGTCGAAGTGTAGGTTAAAATGGAAGAAACGGAGATGAAAAACATCATGTATTTTGAGAGTTATGATGGAAATAGTTAGACTCGCGCTTTGGTCTAGCATTTTACAGACCTACCCCCGATTGATGACCATAAGTCACTCAATTCAACTCGGAATTTGATTGAAATTTATTCCATTTCGATGGTGTCGAAGTGTAGTTTAAAACGGAAGAAACGGAGATGAAAAACTCCATGTATTTTGAGAGTTATGATGGAAATAGTTAGACTCGCGCTTTGGTCTAGCATTTTAGAGACCTACCTCCGATTGATTGACCATAAGTCACTCAGTTCAACTCGGAATTTGATTGAAATTTATTCTATTTCGAAGGTGTCGAATAGTAGTTTAAAACGGAAGAAACGGAGATGAAAAACTCCAAGTATTTTGAGAGTTATGATGGAAATTGTTAGACTCGCGCTTTCGTCTAGCATTTTACAGACCTACCTCCGATTGATGACCATAAGTCACTCAATTCTACTCGGAATTCAATGAAATTTATTCCATTTCGAAGGTGTCGAAGTGTAGGTTAAAACGGAAGAAACGGAGATGAAAAACTCCATTTATTTTGAGAGTTATGATGGAAATAGTTAGACTCGCGCTTTGGTCTAGCATTTTACAGACCTACCTCCGATTGATTGACCATAACTCACTAAATTCAACTCGGAATGCATTCGAAATTTATTCCATTTCGAAGGTGTCGAAGTGTAGGTTAAAACGGAAGAAACGGAGATGAAAAACTCCATTTATTTTGAGAGTTATGATGGAAATAGTTAGACTCGCGCTTTGGTCTAGCATTTTACAGACCTACCTCCGATTGATTGACCATAACTCACTAAATTCAACTCGGAATGCATTTGAAATTTATTCCATTTCGAAGGTGTCGAAGTGTAGGTTAAAACGGAAGAAACGGAGATGAAAAACATCATGTATTTTGAGAGTTATGATGGAAATAGTTAGACTCGCGCTTTGGTCTAGCATTTTACAGACCTACCCCCGATTGATGACCATAAGTCACTCAATTCAACTCGGAATTTGATTGAAATTTATTCCATTTCGATGGTGTCGAAGTGTAGTTTAAAACGGAAGAAACGGAGATGAAAAACTACATGTATTTTGAGAGTTATGATGGAAATCGTTAGACTCGCGCTTTGGTCTAGCATTTTAGAGACCTACCTCCGATTTATTGACCATAAGTCACTCAGTTCAACTCGGAATTTGATTGAAATTTATTCCATTTCGAAGGTGTCGAATAGTAGTTTAAAACGGAAGAAACGGAGATGAAAAACTCCATGTATTTTGAGAGTTATGATGGAAATAGTTAGACTCGCGCTTTGGCCTAGCATTTTACAGACCTACCTCCGATTGATTGACCATAAGTCACTCATTTCAACTCGGAATTCATTGAAATTTATTCCATTTCGATGGTGTCGAAGAGTAGTTTAAAACGGAAGAAACAGAGATGAAAAACTCCATGTATTTTGAGAGTTATGATGGAAATAGCTAGACTCGCGCTTTGGTCTAGCATTTTACAGACCTACCTCCGATTGATTGACCATAACTCACTCAATTCAACTCGGAATTCATTGAAATTTATTCCATTTCGAAGGTGTCGAAGTGTAGTTTAAAACGGAAGAAACGGAGATGAAAAACTCCAAGTATTTTGAGAGTTACGATGGAAATAGTTAGACTCGCGCTTTGGTCTACCCTTTTAGAGACCTACCTCCGATTGATTGACCATAAGTCACTCATTTCAACTCGGAATTCATTGAAATTTATTCCATTTCGAATATGTCGAAGTGTAGTTTAAAACGGAAGAAACGGAGATGAAAAACTCCTAGTATTTTGGGAGTTATGATGGAAATAGTTAGACTCGCGCTTTGGTCTAGCATTTTACAGACCTACCTCCGAATTATTGACAATAGCTCACTCAATTCAACTCGGAATTCATTAAAATTTATTCCATTTCGTAGGTGTCGAACTGTAATTTAAAACGGAGGAAATGGAGATAAAAAACTCCAAGTATTTTGAGAGTTATGATGGAAATAGTTAGACTCCTGCTTTGGACTAGCATTTTACAGACCTACCTCCGATTGATTGACCATAACTCACTAAATTCAACTCGAAATGCGTTTGAAATTTATTCCATTTCGAAGGTGTCGAAGTGTAGGTTAAAACGGAAGAAACGGAGATGAAAAACTCCATGTATTTTGAGAGTTATGATGGAAATAGTTAGACTCGCGCTTTGGTCTAGCATTTTACAGACCTACCTCCGATTGATTAACCACAACTCACTAAATTCAACTCGGAATTCATTGAAATTTATTTCATTTCGTAGGTGTCGAAGTGTAGTTTAAAACGGAAGAAAAGGAGATGAAAAAATCCAAGTATTTTGAGAGTTATGATGGAAATAGTTAGACTCGCGCTTTGGACTAGCATTTCACAGATCTACCTCCGATTGATTAACCACAACTCACTAAATTCAACTCGGAATTCATTGAATTTTGTTCCATTTCGAAGGTATCGAAGTGTAGTTTAAAACGGAAGAAACGGAGATGAAAAACTCCAAGTATTTTGAGAGTTATGATGGAAATAGTTAGACTCGCGCTTTGGTCTAGCATTTTACAGACCTACCTCCGATTGATTGACCATAACTCACTAAATTCAACTCGGAATGCATTTGAAATTTATTCCATTTCGAAGGTGTCGAAGTGTAGGTTAAAACGGAAGAAACGGAGATGAAAAACATGATGTATTTTGAGAGTTATGATGGAAATAGTTAGACTCGCGCTTTGGTCTAGCATTTTACAGACCTACCCCCGATTGATGACCATAAGTCACTCAAGTCAACTCGGAATTTGATTGAAATTTATTCCATTTCGATGGTGTCGAAGTGTAGTTTAAAACGGAAGAAACGGAGATGAAAAACTCCATGTATTTTGAGAGTTATGATGGAAATAGTTAGACTCGCGCTTTGGACTAGCATTTCACAGATCTACCTCCGATTCATTAACCACAACTCACTAAATTCAACTCGGAATTCATTGAATTTTGTTCCATTTCGAAGGTATCGAAGTGTAGTTTAAAACGGAAGAAACGGAGATGAAAAACTCCAAGTATTTTGAGAGTTATGATGGAAATAGTTAGACTCGCGCTTTGGTCTAGCATTTTACAGACCTACCTCCGATTGATTGACCATAACTCACTAAATTCAACTCGGAATGCATTTGAAATTTATTCCATTTCGAAGGTGTCGAAGTGTAGGTTAAAACGGAAGAAACGGAGATGAAAAACATGATGTATTTTGAGAGTTATGATGGAAATAGTTAGACTCGCGCTTTGGTCTAGCATTTTACAGACCTACCCCCGATTGATGACCATAAGTCACTCAAGTCAACTCGGAATTTGATTGAAATTTATTCCATTTCGATGGTGTCGAAGTGTAGTTTAAAACGGAAGAAACGGAGATGAAAAACTCCATGTATTTTGAGAGTTATGATGGAAATAGTTAGACTCGCGCTTTGGTCTAGCATTTTAGAGACCTACCTCCGATTGATTGACCATAAGTCACTCAGTTCAACTCGGAATTTGATTGAAATTTATTCCATTTCAAAGGTGTCGAATAGTAGTTTAAAACGGAAGAAACGGAGATGAAAAACTCCATGTATTTTGAGAGTTATGATAGAAATAGTTAGACTCGCGCTTTGGTCTAGCATTTTACAGACCTACCTCCGATTGATTGACCATAAGTCACTCATTTCAACTCAGAATTCATTGAAATTTATTCCATTTCGATGGTGTCGAAGAGTAGTTTAAAACGGAAGAAACGGAGATGAAAAACTCCATGTATTTTGAGAGTTATGATGGAAATAGCTAGACTCGCGCTTTGGTCTAGCATTTTACAGACCTACCTCCGATTGATTGACCATAACTCACTCAATTCAACTCGGAATTCATTGAAATTTATTCCATTTCGAAGGTGTCGAAGTGTAGTTTAAAACGGAAAAAACGGAGATGAAAAACTCCAAGTATTTTGAGAGTTACGATGGAAATAGTTAGACTCGCGCTTTGGTCTACCATTTTAGAGACCTACCTCCGATTGATTGACCATAAGTCACTCATTTCAACTCGGAATTCATTGAAATTTATTCCATCTCGAATATGTCGAAGTGTAGTTTAAAACGGAAGAAACGGAGATGAGAAACTCCAAGTATTTTGAGAGTTATGATGGAAATTGTTAGACTCGCGCTTTCGTCTAGCATTTTACAGACCTACCTCCGATTGATGACCATAAGTCACTCAATTCAACTCGGAATTTGATTGAAATTTATTCCATTTCGAAGGTGTCGAAGAGTAGTTTAAAACGGAAGAAACGGAGATGAAAAACTCCATGTATTTTGAGACTTATGATGGAAATAGTTAGACTCGCGCTTTGGACTAGCATTTTACAGATCTACCTCCGATTGATTGACCATAACTCACTCAATTCAACTCGGAATTCATTGAAATTTATTCCATTTCGAAGGTGTCGAAGTGTAGTTTAAAACGGAAGAAACGGAGATGAAAAACTCCAAGTATTATGAGAGTTATGATGGAAATAGTTAGACTCGCGCTTTGGTCTAGCATTTTACAGACCTACCTCCGAATGATTGATCATAAGTCACTCATTTCAACTCGGAATTCATTGAAATTTATTCCATCTTAAAGGTGTCGAAGTGTAATTTAAAACGGAAGAAACGGAGATGAAAAACTCCAAGTATTTTGAGAGTTATGATCGAAATTGTTACACTCGCGCTTTTGTCTAGCATTTTACAGACCTTCCTCCGATTGATGACCATTAGTCACTCAATTCCAGTCGGAATTCATTGAAATTTATTCCATTTCGAAGGTGTCGAAGTGTAGTTTAAAACGGAAGAAACGGAGATGAAAAACTCCAAGTATTTTGAGAGTTATGATGGAAATAGTTAGACTCGCGCTTTGGTCTAGCATTTTACAGACCTACCTCCGATTGATTGACCATAACTCACTAAATTCAACTCGGAATGCATTTGAAATTTATTCCATTTCGAAGGTGTCGAAGTGTAGGTTAAAACGGAAGAAACGGAGATGAAAAACTCCATGTATTTTGAGAGTTATGATGGAAATAGTTAGACTCGCGCTTTGGTCTAGCATTTGACAGACCTACCTCCGATTGATGACAATAAGTCACTCAATTCAACTCGGAATTTAATTGAAATTTATTCCATTTCGATGATGTCGAAGTGTAGTTTAAAACGGAAGAAACGGAGATGCAAAACTCCTAGTATTTTGGGAGTTATGATGGAAATAGTTAGACTCGCGCTTTGGTCTAGCATTTTACAGACCTACCTCCGAATTATTAACCATAACTAACTTAATTCAACTCGGAATTCTTTGAAATTTATTCCATTTCGAAGGTGTCGAACTGTAATTTAAAACGGAGGAAATGGAGATGAAAAACTCCAAGTATTTTGAGAGTTATGATGGAAATAGTTAGACTCGCGCTTTGGTCTAGCATTTTACAGACCTACCTCCGATTGATTGATTATAACTCACTAAATTCAACTCGGAATTCATTGAAATTTATTCCATTTCGTAGGTGTCGAAGTGTAGTTTAAAACGGAAGAAAAGGAGATGAAAAAATCCAAGTATTTTGAGAGTTATGATGGAAATAGTTAGACTCGCGCTTTGACTAGCATTTCACAGATCTACCTCCGATTGATTGACCACAAGTCACTCAATTCAACTCGGAATTCATTGAATTTTATTCTATTTCGAAGGTGTCGAAGTGTAGTTTAAAACGGAAGAAACGGAGATGAAAAACTCCAAGTATTTTGAGAGTTATGATGGAAATAGTTAGACTCGTGCTTTGGTCTAGCATTTTACAGACCTACCTCCGATTGATTGACCATAACTCACTAAATTCAACTCGGAATGCATTTGAAATTTATTCCATTTCGAAGGTGTCGAAGTGTAGGTTAAAATGGAAGAAACGGAGATGAAAAACATCATGTATTTTGAGAGTTATGATGGAAATAGTTAGACTCGCGCTTTGGTCTAGCATTTTACAGACCTACCCCCGATTGATGACCATAAGTCACTCAATTCAACTCGGAATTTGATTGAAATTTATTCCATTTCGATGGTGTCGAAGTGTAGTTTAAAACGGAAGAAACGGAGATGAAAAACTCCATGTATTTTGAGAGTTATGATGGAAATAGTTAGACTCGCGCTTTGGTCTAGCATTTTAGAGACCTACCTCCGATTGATTGACCATAAGTCACTCAGTTCAACTCGGAATTTGATTGAAATTTATTCTATTTCGAAGGTGTCGAATAGTAGTTTAAAACGGAAGAAACGGAGATGAAAAACTCCAAGTATTTTGAGAGTTATGATGGAAATTGTTAGACTCGCGCTTTCGTCTAGCATTTTACAGACCTACCTCCGATTGATGACCATAAGTCACTCAATTCTACTCGGAATTCAATGAAATTTATTCCATTTCGAAGGTGTCGAAGTGTAGGTTAAAACGGAAGAAACGGAGATGAAAAACTCCATTTATTTTGAGAGTTATGATGGAAATAGTTAGACTCGCGCTTTGGTCTAGCATTTTACAGACCTACCTCCGATTGATTGACCATAACTCACTAAATTCAACTCGGAATGCATTCGAAATTTATTCCATTTCGAAGGTGTCGAAGTGTAGGTTAAAACGGAAGAAACGGAGATGAAAAACTCCATTTATTTTGAGAGTTATGATGGAAATAGTTAGACTCGCGCTTTGGTCTAGCATTTTACAGACCTACCTCCGATTGATTGACCATAACTCACTAAATTCAACTCGGAATGCATTTGAAATTTATTCCATTTCGAAGGTGTCGAAGTGTAGGTTAAAACGGAAGAAACGGAGATGAAAAACATCATGTATTTTGAGAGTTATGATGGAAATAGTTAGACTCGCGCTTTGGTCTAGCATTTTACAGACCTACCCCCGATTGATGACCATAAGTCACTCAATTCAACTCGGAATTTGATTGAAATTTATTCCATTTCGATGGTGTCGAAGTGTAGTTTAAAACGGAAGAAACGGAGATGAAAAACTACATGTATTTTGAGAGTTATGATGGAAATCGTTAGACTCGCGCTTTGGTCTAGCATTTTAGAGACCTACCTCCGATTTATTGACCATAAGTCACTCAGTTCAACTCGGAATTTGATTGAAATTTATTCCATTTCGAAGGTGTCGAATAGTAGTTTAAAACGGAAGAAACGGAGATGAAAAACTCCATGTATTTTGAGAGTTATGATGGAAATAGTTAGACTCGCGCTTTGGCCTAGCATTTTACAGACCTACCTCCGATTGATTGACCATAAGTCACTCATTTCAACTCGGAATTCATTGAAATTTATTCCATTTCGATGGTGTCGAAGAGTAGTTTAAAACGGAAGAAACAGAGATGAAAAACTCCATGTATTTTGAGAGTTATGATGGAAATAGCTAGACTCGCGCTTTGGTCTAGCATTTTACAGACCTACCTCCGATTGATTGACCATAACTCACTCAATTCAACTCGGAATTCATTGAAATTTATTCCATTTCGAAGGTGTCGAAGTGTAGTTTAAAACGGAAGAAACGGAGATGAAAAACTCCAAGTATTTTGAGAGTTACGATGGAAATAGTTAGACTCGCGCTTTGGTCTACCATTTTAGAGACCTACCTCCGATTGATTGACCATAAGTCACTCATTTCAACTCGGAATTCATTGAAATTTATTCCATTTCGAATATGTCGAAGTGTAGTTTAAAACGGAAGAAACGGAGATGAAAAACTCCTAGTATTTTGGGAGTTATGATGGAAATAGTTAGACTCGCGCTTTGGTCTAGCATTTTACAGACCTACCTCCGAATTATTGACAATAGCTCACTCAATTCAACTCGGAATTCATTAAAATTTATTCCATTTCGTAGGTGTCGAACTGTAATTTAAAACGGAGGAAATGGAGATAAAAAACTCCAAGTATTTTGAGAGTTATGATGGAAATAGTTAGACTCGTGCTTTGGACTAGCATTTTACAGACCTACCTCCGATTGATTGACCATAACTCACTAAATTCAACTCGAAATGCGTTTGAAATTTATTCCATTTCGAAGGTGTCGAAGTGTAGGTTAAAACGGAAGAAACGGAGATGAAAAACTCCATGTATTTTGAGAGTTATGATGGAAATAGTTAGACTCGCGCTTTGGTCTAGCATTTTACAGACCTACCTCCGATTGATTAACCACAACTCACTAAATTCAACTCGGAATTCATTGAAATTTATTTCATTTCGTAGGTGTCGAAGTGTAGTTTAAAACGGAAGAAAAGGAGATGAAAAAATCCAAGTATTTTGAGAGTTATGATGGAAATAGTTAGACTCGCGCTTTGGACTAGCATTTCACAGATCTACCTCCGATTGATTAACCACAACTCACTAAATTCAACTCGGAATTCATTGAATTTTGTTCCATTTCGAAGGTATCGAAGTGTAGTTTAAAACGGAAGAAACGGAGATGAAAAACTCCAAGTATTTTGAGAGTTATGATGGAAATAGTTAGACTCGCGCTTTGGTCTAGCATTTTACAGACCTACCTCCGATTGATTGACCATAACTCACTAAATTCAACTCGGAATGCATTTGAAATTTATTCCATTTCGAAGGTGTCGAAGTGTAGGTTAAAACGGAAGAAACGGAGATGAAAAACATGATGTATTTTGAGAGTTATGATGGAAATAGTTAGACTCGCGCTTTGGTCTAGCATTTTACAGACCTACCCCCGATTGATGACCATAAGTCACTCAAGTCAACTCGGAATTTGATTGAAATTTATTCCATTTCGATGGTGTCGAAGTGTAGTTTAAAACGGAAGAAACGGAGATGAAAAACTCCATGTATTTTGAGAGTTATGATGGAAATAGTTAGACTCGCGCTTTGGACTAGCATTTCACAGATCTACCTCCGATTGATTAACCACAACTCACTAAATTCAACTCGGAATTCATTGAATTTTGTTCCATTTCGAAGGTATCGAAGTGTAGTTTAAAACGGAAGAAACGGAGATGAAAAACTCCAAGTATTTTGAGAGTTATGATGGAAATAGTTAGACTCGCGCTTTGGTCTAGCATTTTACAGACCTACCTCCGATTGATTGACCATAACTCACTAAATTCAACTCGGAATGCATTTGAAATTTATTCCATTTCGAAGGTGTCGAAGTGTAGGTTAAAACGGAAGAAACGGAGATGAAAAACATGATGTATTTTGAGAGTTATGATGGAAATAGTTAGACTCGCGCTTTGGTCTAGCATTTTACAGACCTACCCCCGATTGATGACCATAAGTCACTCAAGTCAACTCGGAATTTGATTGAAATTTATTCCATTTCGATGGTGTCGAAGTGTAGTTTAAAACGGAAGAAACGGAGATGAAAAACTCCATGTATTTTGAGAGTTATGATGGAAATAGTTAGACTCGCGCTTTGGTCTAGCATTTTAGAGACCTACCTCCGATTGATTGACCATAAGTCACTCAGTTCAACTCGGAATTTGATTGAAATTTATTCCATTTCGAAGGTGTCGAATAGTAGTTTAAAACGGAAGAAACGGAGATGAAAAACTCCATGTATTTTGAGAGTTATGATAGAAATAGTTAGACTCGCGCTTTGGTCTAGCATTTTACAGACCTACCTCCGATTGATTGACCATAAGTCACTCATTTCAACTCAGAATTCATTGAAATTTATTCCATTTCGATGGTGTCGAAGAGTAGTTTAAAACGGAAGAAACGGAGATGAAAAACTCCATGTATTTTGAGAGTTATGATGGAAATAGCTAGACTCGCGCTTTGGTCTAGCATTTTACAGACCTACCTCCGATTGATTGACCATAACTCACTCAATTCAACTCGGAATTCATTGAAATTTATTCCATTTCGAAGGTGTCGAAGTGTAGTTTAAAACGGAAAAAACGGAGATGAAAAACTCCAAGTATTTTGAGAGTTACGATGGAAATAGTTAGACTCGCGCTTTGGTCTACCATTTTAGAGACCTACCTCCGATTGATTGACCATAAGTCACTCATTTCAACTCGGAATTCATTGAAATTTATTCCATCTCGAATATGTCGAAGTGTAGTTTAAAACGGAAGAAACGGAGATGAGAAACTCCAAGTATTTTGAGAGTTATGATGGAAATTGTTAGACTCGCGCTTTCGTCTAGCATTTTACAGACCTACCTCCGATTGATGACCATAAGTCACTCAATTCAACTCGGAATTTGATTGAAATTTATTCCATTTCGAAGGTGTCGAAGAGTAGTTTAAAACGGAAGAAACGGAGATGAAAAACTCCATGTATTTTGAGACTTATGATGGAAATAGTTAGACTCGCGCTTTGGACTAGCATTTTACAGATCTACCTCCGATTGATTGACCATAACTCACTCAATTCAACTCGGAATTCATTGAAATTTATTCCATTTCGAAGGTGTCGAAGTGTAGTTTAAAACGGAAGAAACGGAGATGAAAAACTCCAAGTATTATGAGAGTTATGATGGAAATAGTTAGACTCGCGCTTTGGTCTAGCATTTTACAGACCTACCTCCGAATGATTGATCATAAGTCACTCATTTCAACTCGGAATTCATTGAAATTTATTCCATCTTAAAGGTGTCGAAGTGTAATTTAAAACGGAAGAAACGGAGATGAAAAACTCCAAGTATTTTGAGAGTTATGATCGAAATTGTTACACTCGCGCTTTTGTCTAGCATTTTACAG
Organism: Tasmannia lanceolata; assembly: GCF_043159265.1. Classification (NCBI taxonomy): domain Eukaryota; kingdom Viridiplantae; phylum Streptophyta; class Magnoliopsida; order Canellales; family Winteraceae; genus Tasmannia; species Tasmannia lanceolata. The sequence continues at coordinate 617,575 of NW_027518678.1, forward strand.
ACCTTCCTCCGATTGATGACCATTAGTCACTCAATTCCAGTCGGAATTCATTGAAATTTATTCCATTTCGAAGGTGTCGAAGTGTAGTTTAAAACGGAAGAAACGGAGATGAAAAACTCCAAGTATTTTGAGAGTTATGATGGAAATAGTTAGACTCGCGCTTTGGTCTAGCATTTTACAGACCTACCTCCGATTGATTGACCATAACTCACTAAATTCAACTCGGAATGCATTTGAAATTTATTCCATTTCGAAGGTGTCGAAGTGTAGGTTAAAACGGAAGAAACGGAGATGAAAAACTCCATGTATTTTGAGAGTTATGATGGAAATAGTTAGACTCGCGCTTTGGTCTAGCATTTTACAGACCTACCTCCGATTGATGACAATAAGTCACTCAATTCAACTCGGAATTTAATTGAAATTTATTCCATTTCGATGATGTCGAAGTGTAGTTTAAAACGGAAGAAACGGAGATGAAAAACTCCTAGTATTTCGGGAGTTATGATGAAAATAGTTAGACTCGCGCTTTGGTCTAGCATTTTACAGACCTACCTCCGAATTATTGACCATAACTCACTTAATTCAACTCGTAATTCTTTGAAATTTATTCCATTTCGAAGGTGTCGAACTGTAATTTAAAACGGAGGAAATGGAGATGAAAAAATCCAAGTATTTTGAGAGATATGATGGAAATAGTTAGACTCGCGCTTTGGTCTAGCATTTTACAGACCTACCTCAGATTGATTGACCATAAGTCACTCATTTCAACTCGGAATTCATTGAAATTTATTCCATTTCGAATATGTCGAAGTGTAGTTTAAAACGGAAGAAACGGAGATGAAAAACTCCAAGTATTTTGAGAGTTATGATGGAAATTGTTAGACTCGCGCTTTCGTCTAGCATTTTACAGACCTACCTCCGATTGATGACCATAAGTCACTCAATTCAACTCGGAATTCAATGAAATTTATTCCATTTCGAAGGTGTCGAAGTGTAGTTTAAAACGGAAGAAACGGAGATGAAAAACTCCAAGTATTTTGAGAGTTATGATGGAAATAGTTAGACTCGCGCTTTGGTCTAGCATTTTACAGACCTACCTCCGATTGATTGACCATAAGTCACTCATTTCAACTCGGAATTCATTGAAATTTATTCCATTTCGATGGTGTCGAAGAGTAGTTTAAAACGGAAGAAACGGAGATGAAAAACTCCATGTATTTTGAGAGTTATGATGGAAATAGCTAGACTCGCGCTTTGGTCTAGCATTTTACAGACCTACCTCCGATTGATTGACCATAACTCACTCAATTCAACTCGGAATTCATTGAAATTTATTCCATTTCGAAGGTGTCGAAGTGTAGTTTAAAACGGAAAAAACGGAGATGAAAAACTCCAAGTATTTTGAGAGTTACGATGGAAATAGTTAGACTCGCGCTTTGGTCTACCATTTTAGAGACCTACCTCCGATTGATTGACCATAAGTCACTCATTTCAACTCGGAATTCATTGAAATTTATTCCATCTCGAATATGTCGAAGTGTAGTTTAAAACGGAAGAAACGGAGATGAGAAACTCCAAGTATTTTGAGAGTTATGATGGAAATTGTTAGACTCGCGCTTTCGTCTAGCATTTTACAGACCTACCTCCGATTGATGACCATAAGTCACTCAATTCAACTCGGAATTTGATTGAAATTTATTCCATTTCGAAGGTGTCGAAGAGTAGTTTAAAACGGAAGAAACAGAGATGAAAAACTCCATGTATTTTGAGAGTTATGATGGAAATAGTTAGACTCGCGCTTTGGACTAGCATTTTACAGATCTACCTCCGATTGATTGACCATAAGTCACTCAATTCAACTCGGAATTCATTGAAATTTATTCCATTTCTAAGGTGTCGAAGTGTAGTTTAAAACGGAAGAAACGGAGATGAAAAACTCCAAGTATTATGAGAGTTATGATGGAAATAGTTAGACTCGCGCTTTGGTCTAGCATTTTACAGACCTACCTCCGAATGATTGATCATAAGTCACTCATTTCAACTCGGAATTCATTGAAATTTATTCCATCTTGAAGGTGTCGAAGTGTAATTTAAAACGGAAGAAACGGAGATGAAAAACTCCAAGTATTTTGAGAGTTATGATGGAAATTGTTACACTCGCGCTTTTGTCTAGCATTTTACAGACCTTCCTCCGATTGATGACCATTAGTCACTCAATTCCAGTCGGAATTCATTGAAATTTATTCCATTTCGAAGGTGTCGAAGTGTAGTTTAAAACGGAAGAAACGGAGATGAAAAACTCCAAGTATTTTGAGAGTTATGATGGAAATAGTTAGACTCGCGCTTTGGTCTAGCATTTTACAGACCTACCTCCGATTGATTGACCATAACTCACTAAATTCAACTCGGAATGCATTTGAAATTTATTCCATTTCGAAGGTGTCGAAGTGTAGGTTAAAACGGAAGAAACGGAGATGAAAAACTCTATGTATTTTGAGAGTTATGATGGAAATAGTTAGACTCGCGCTTTGGTCTAGCATTTTACAGACCTACCTCCGATTGATGACAATAAGTCACTCAATTCAACACGGAATTTAATTGAAATTTATTCAATTTCGATGGTGTCGAAGTGTAGTTTAAAACGGAAGAAACGGAGATGAAAAACTCCTAGTATTTCGGGAGTTATGATGGAAATAGTTAGACTCGCGCTTTGGTCTAGCATTTTACAGACCTACCTCCGAATTATTGACCATAACCCACTTAATTCAACTCGTAATTCTTTGAAATTTATTCCATTTCGAAGGTGTCGAACTGTAATTTAAAACGGAGGAAATGGAGATGAAAAAATCCAAGTATTTTGAGAGATATGAAGGAAATAGTTAGACTCGCGCTTTGGTCTAGCATTTTACAGACCTACCTCAGATTGATTGACCATAAGTCACTCATTTCAACTCGGAATTCATTGAAATTTATTCCATTTCGAATATGTCGAAGTGTAGTTTACAACGGAAGAAACGGAGATGAAAAACTCCAAGTATTTTGAGAGTTATGATGGAAATTGTTAGACTCGCGCTTTCGTCTAGCATTTTACAGACCTACCTCCGATTGATGACCATAAGTCACTCAATTCAACTCGGAATTCATTGAAATTTATTCCATTTCGAAGGTGTCGAAGTGTAGTTTAAAACGGAAGAAACGGAGATGAAAAACTCCAAGTATTTTGAGAGTTATGATGGAAATAGTTAGATTCGCGCTTTGGTCTAGCATTTTACAGACCTACCTCCGATTGATTGACCATAACTCTCTAAATTCAACTCGGAATGCATTTGAAATTTATTCCATTTCGAAGGTGTCGAAGTTTAGGTTAAAACGGAAGAAACGGAGATGAAAAACTCCATGTATTTTGAGAGTTATGATGGAAATAGTTAGACTCGCGCTTTGGTCTAGCATTTTACAGACCTACCTCCGATTGATGACCATAAGTCACTCAATTCAACTCGGAATTTGATTGAAATTTATTCCATTTCGATGGTGTCGAAGTGTAGTTTAAAACGGAAGAAACGGAGATGAAAAACTCCATGTATTTTGAGAGTTATGATGGAAATAGTTAGACTCGCGCTTTGGTCTAGCATTTTACAGACCTACCTCCTATTGATGACCATAAGTCACTCAATTCAACTCGGAATTTGATTGAAATTTATTCCATTTCGAAGGTGTCGAAGAGTAGTTTAAAACGGAAGAAACGGAGATGAAAAACTCCATGTATTTTGAGAGTTATGATGGAAATAGTTAGACTCGCGCTTTGGTCTAGCATTTTACAGACCTAACTCCGATTGATTGACCATAAGTCACTCATTTCAACTCGGAATTCATTGAAATTTATTCCATTTCGAAGGTGTCGAAGAGTAGTTTAAAACGGAAGAAATGGTGATGAAAAACTCCAAGTATTTTGAGAGTTATGATGGAAATAGTTAGACTCGCGATTTGGTCTAGCATTTTACAGACCTACCTCCGAATTATTGACAATAACTCACTCAATTCAACTCGGAATTCATTGAAATTAATTCCATTTCGAAGTTGTCGAACTGTAATTTAAAACGGAGGAAATGGAGATAAAAAACTCCAAGTATTTTGAGAGTTATGATGGAAATAATTAGACTCGCGCTTTATACTAGCATTTTACAGACCTACCTCCGATTGATTTACCATAACTCACTCAATTCAACTCGGAATGCATTTGAAATTTATTCCATTTCGAAGGTGTCGAAGTGTAGGTTAAAACGGAAGAAACGGAGATGAAAAACTCCATGTATTTTGAGAGTTATGATGGAAATAGTTAGACTCGCGCTTTGGTCTAGCATTTTACAGACCTACCTCCGATTGATGACCATAAGTCACTCAATTGAACTCGGAATTTGATTGAAATTTATTCCATTTCGAATGTGTCGAAGAGTAGTTTAAAACGGAAGAAACGGAGATGAAAAACTCCAAGTATTTTGAGAGTTATGATGGAAATAGTTAGACTCGCGCTTTCGTCTAGCATTTTACAGACCTACCTCCGATTTATTGACCATAACTCACTCAATTTAACTCGGTATTCATTGAAATTTATTCCATTTCGTAGGTGTCGAAGTGTAGTTTAAAACGGAAGAAACGGAGATAAAAAACACCAAGTATTTTGATAGTTATTAAGGAAATAGTTAGACTCGCGCTTTGGTCTAGCATTTTACAGACCTACCTCTGATTGATTGACCATAAGTCACTCAATTCAACTCGGAATTCATTGAAATTTGTTCCATTTCGAAGGTGTCGAAGTGTAGTTTAAAACGGAAGAAACGGAGATGAAAAACTGCAAGTATTTTGAGAGTTATGATGGAAATAGTTAGACTCGCGCTTTGGTCTAGCATTTTACAGACCTACCTCCGATTGATGACAATAAGTCACTCAATTCAACACGGAATTTAATTGAAATTTATTCAATTTCGATGGTGTCGAAGTGTAGTTTAAAACGGAAGAAACGGAGATGAAAAACTCCCAGTATTTCGGGAGTTATGATGGAAATAGTTAGACTCGCGCTTTGGTCTAGCATTTTACAGACCTACCTCCGAATTATTGACCATAACTCACTTAATTCAACTCGTAATTCTTTGAAATTTATTCCATTTCGAAGGTGTCGAACTGTAATTTAAAACGGAGGAAATGGAGATGAAAAAATCCAAGTATTTTGAGAGATATGATGGAAATAGTTAGACTCGCGCTTTGGTCTAGCATTTTACAGACCTACCTCAGATTGATTGACCATAAGTCACTCATTTCAACTCGGAATTCATTGAAATTTATTCCATTTCGAATATGTCGAAGTGTAGTTTACAACGGAAGAAACGGAGATGAAAAACTCCAAGTATTTTGAGAGTTATGATGGAAATTGTTAGACTCGCGCTTTCGTCTAGCATTTTACAGACCTACCTCCGATTGATGACCATAAGTCACTCAATTCTACTCGGAATTCATTGAAATTTATTCCATTTCGAAGGTGTCGAAGTGTAGTTTAAAACGGAAGAAACGGAGATGAAAAACTCCAAGTATTTTGAGAGTTATGATGGAAATAGTTAGATTCGCGCTTTGGTCTAGCATTTTACAGACCTACCTCCGATTGATTGACCATAACTCTCTAAATTCAACTCGGAATGCATTTGAAATTTATTCCATTTCGAAGGTGTCGAAGTTTAGGTTAAAACGGAAGAAACGGAGATGAAAAACTCCATGTATTTTGAGAGTTATGATGGAAATAGTTAGACTCGCGCTTTGGTCTAGCATTTTACAGACCTACCTCCGATTGATGACCATAAGTCACTCAATTCAACTCGGAATTTGATTGAAATTTATTCCATTTCGATGGTGTCGAAGTGTAGTTTAAAACGGAAGAAACGGAGATGAAAAACTCCATGTATTTTGAGAGTTATGATGGAAATAGTTAGACTCGCGCTTTGGTCTAGCATTTTACAGACCTACCTCCTATTGATGACCATAAGTCACTCAATTCAACTCGGAATTTGATTGAAATTTATTCCATTTCGAAGGTGTCGAAGAGTAGTTTAAAACGGAAGAAACGGAGATGAAAAACTCCATGTATTTTGAGAGTTATGATGGAAATAGTTAGACTCGCGCTTTGGTCTAGCATTTTACAGACCTAACTCCGATTGATTGACCATAAGTCACTCATTTCAACTCGGAATTCATTGAAATTTATTCCATTTCGAAGGTGTCGAAGAGTAGTTTAAAACGGAAGAAATGGTGATGAAAAACTCCAAGTATTTTGAGAGTTATGATGGAAATAGTTAGACTCGCGATTTGGTCTAGCATTTTACAGACCTACCTCCGAATTATTGACAATAACTCACTCAATTCAACTCGGAATTCATTGAAATTTATTCCATTTCGAAGGTGTCGAACTGTAATTTAAAACGGAGGAAATGGAGATAAAAAACTCCAAGTATTTTGAGAGTTATGATGGAAATAATTAGACTCGCGCTTTATACTAGCATTTTACAGACCTACCTCCGATTGATTTACCATAACTCACTCAATTCAACTCGGAATGCATTTGAAATTTATTCCATTTCGAAGGTGTCGAAGTGTAGGTTAAAACGGAAGAAACGGAGATGAAAAACTCCATGTATTTTGAGAGTTATGATGGAAATAGTTAGACTCGCGCTTTGGTCTAGCATTTTACAGACCTACCTCCGATTGATGACCATAAGTCACTCAATTGAACTCGGAATTTGATTGAAATTTATTCCATTTCGAAGGTGTCGAAGAGTAGTTTAAAACGGAAGAAACGGAGATGAAAAACTCCAAGTATTTTGAGAGTTATGATGGAAATAGTTAGACTCGCGCTTTCGTCCAGCATTTTACAGACCTACCTCCGATTTATTGACCATAACTCACTCAATTTAACTCGGTATTCATTGAAATTTATTCCATTTCGTAGGTGTCGAAGTGTAGTTTAAAACGGAAGAAACGGAGATAAAAAACACCAAGTATTTTGATAGTTATTAAGGAAATAGTTAGACTCGCGCTTTGGTCTAGCATTTTACAGACCTACCTCTGATTGATTGACCATAAGTCACTCAATTCAACTCGGAATTCATTGAAATTTGTTCCATTTCGAAGGTGTCGAAGTGTAGTTTAAAACGGAAGAAACGGAGATGAAAAACTGCAAGTATTTTGAGAGTTATGATGGAAATAGTTAGACTCGCGCTTAGGTGTAGCATTTTACAGATCTACCTCCGATTGATTGACCATAACTCACTCAATTCAACTCGTAATTCATTGAAATTTATTCCATTTCGAAGGTGTCGAACTGTAGTTTAAAACGAAAGAAACGGAGATGAAAAACTCCAAGTATTTTGAGAGTTATGATGGAAATAGTTAGACTTGCGCTTTGGTCTAGCAATTTACAGACCTACCTCCGATTGATTGACCATAACTCACTCAATTCAACTCGGAATTCATTGAAATTTATTCCATTTCGAAGGTGTCGAACTGTAATTTAAAACGGAGGAAATGGAGATAAAAAACTCCAAGTATTTTGAGAGTTATGATGGAAATAATTAGACTCGCGCTTTATACTAGCATTTTACAGACCTACCTCCGATTGATTTACCATAACTCACTCAATTCAACTCGGAATGCATTTGAAATTTATTCCATTTCGAAGGTGTCGAAGTGTAGGTTAAAACGGAAGAAACGGAGATGAAAAACTCCATGTATTTTGAGAGTTATGATGGAAATAGTTAGACTCGCGCTTTGGTCTAGCATTTTACAGACCTACCTCCGATTGATGACCATAAGTCACTCAATTGAACTCGGAATTTGATTGAAATTTATTCCATTTCGAAGGTGTCGAAGAGTAGTTTAAAACGGAAGAAACGGAGATGAAAAACTCCAAGTATTTTGAGAGTTATGATGGAAATAGTTAGACTCGCGCTTTCGTCTAGCATTTTACAGACCTACCTCCGATTTATTGACCATAACTCACTCAATTTAACTCGGTATTCATTGAAATTTATTCCATTTCGTAGGTGTCGAAGTGTAGTTTAAAACGGAAGAAACGGAGATAAAAAACACCAAGTATTTTGATAGTTATTAAGGAAATAGTTAGACTCGCGCTTTGGTCTAGCATTTTACAGACCTACCTCTGATTGATTGACCATAAGTCACTCAATTCAACTCGGAATTCATTGAAATTTGTTCCATTTCGAAGGTGTCGAAGTGTAGTTTAAAACGGAAGAAACGGAGATGAAAAACTGCAAGTATTTTGAGAGTTATGATGGAAATAGTTAGACTCGCGCTTTGGTCTAGCATTTTACAGACCTACCTCCGATTGATGACAATAAGTCACTCAATTCAACACGGAATTTAATTGAAATTTATTCAATTTCGATGGTGTCGAAGTGTAGTTTAAAACGGAAGAAACGGAGATGAAAAACTCCCAGTATTTCGGGAGTTATGATGGAAATAGTTAGACTCGCGCTTTGGTCTAGCATTTTACAGACCTACCTCCGAATTATTGACCATAACTCACTTAATTCAACTCGTAATTCTTTGAAATTTATTCCATTTCGAAGGTGTCGAACTGTAATTTAAAACGGAGGAAATGGAGATGAAAAAATCCAAGTATTTTGAGAGATATGATGGAAATAGTTAGACTCGCGCTTTGGTCTAGCATTTTACAGACCTACCTCAGATTGATTGACCATAAGTCACTCATTTCAACTCGGAATTCATTGAAATTTATTCCATTTCGAATATGTCGAAGTGTAGTTTACAACGGAAGAAACGGAGATGAAAAACTCCAAGTATTTTGAGAGTTATGATGGAAATTGTTAGACTCGCGCTTTCGTCTAGCATTTTACAGACCTACCTCCGATTGATGACCATAAGTCACTCAATTCTACTCGGAATTCATTGAAATTTATTCCATTTCGAAGGTGTCGAAGTGTAGTTTAAAACGGAAGAAACGGAGATGAAAAACTCCAAGTATTTTGAGAGTTATGATGGAAATAGTTAGATTCGCGCTTTGGTCTAGCATTTTACAGACCTACCTCCGATTGATTGACCATAACTCTCTAAATTCAACTCGGAATGCATTTGAAATTTATTCCATTTCGAAGGTGTCGAAGTTTAGGTTAAAACGGAAGAAACGGAGATGAAAAACTCCATGTATTTTGAGAGTTATGATGGAAATAGTTAGACTCGCGCTTTGGTCTAGCATTTTACAGACCTACCTCCGATTGATGACCATAAGTCACTCAATTCAACTCGGAATTTGATTGAAATTTATTCCATTTCGATGGTGTCGAAGTGTAGTTTAAAACGGAAGAAACGGAGATGAAAAACTCCATGTATTTTGAGAGTTATGATGGAAATAGTTAGACTCGCGCTTTGGTCTAGCATTTTACAGACCTACCTCCTATTGATGACCATAAGTCACTCAATTCAACTCGGAATTTGATTGAAATTTATTCCATTTCGAAGGTGTCGAAGAGTAGTTTAAAACGGAAGAAACGGAGATGAAAAACTCCATGTATTTTGAGAGTTATGATGGAAATAGTTAGACTCGCGCTTTGGTCTAGCATTTTACAGACCTAACTCCGATTGATTGACCATAAGTCACTCATTTCAACTCGGAATTCATTGAAATTTATTCCATTTCGAAGGTGTCGAAGAGTAGTTTAAAACGGAAGAAATGGTGATGAAAAACTCCAAGTATTTTGAGAGTTATGATGGAAATAGTTAGACTCGCGATTTGGTCTAGCATTTTACAGACCTACCTCCGAATTATTGACAATAACTCACTCAATTCAACTCGGAATTCATTGAAATTTATTCCATTTCGAAGGTGTCGAACTGTAATTTAAAACGGAGGAAATGGAGATAAAAAACTCCAAGTATTTTGAGAGTTATGATGGAAATAATTAGACTCGCGCTTTATACTAGCATTTTACAGACCTACCTCCGATTGATTTACCATAACTCACTCAATTCAACTCGGAATGCATTTGAAATTTATTCCATTTCGAAGGTGTCGAAGTGTAGGTTAAAACGGAAGAAACGGAGATGAAAAACTCCATGTATTTTGAGAGTTATGATGGAAATAGTTAGACTCGCGCTTTGGTCTAGCATTTTACAGACCTACCTCCGATTGATGACCATAAGTCACTCAATTGAACTCGGAATTTGATTGAAATTTATTCCATTTCGAAGGTGTCGAAGAGTAGTTTAAAACGGAAGAAACGGAGATGAAAAACTCCAAGTATTTTGAGAGTTATGATGGAAATAGTTAGACTCGCGCTTTCGTCTAGCATTTTACAGACCTACCTCCGATTTATTGACCATAACTCACTCAATTTAACTCGGTATTCATTGAAATTTATTCCATTTCGTAGGTGTCGAAGTGTAGTTTAAAACGGAAGAAACGGAGATAAAAAACACCAAGTATTTTGATAGTTATTAAGGAAATAGTTAGACTCGCGCTTTGGTCTAGCATTTTACAGACCTACCTCTGATTGATTGACCATAAGTCACTCAATTCAACTCGGAATTCATTGAAATTTGTTCCATTTCGAAGGTGTCGAAGTGTAGTTTAAAACGGAAGAAACGGAGATGAAAAACTGCAAGTATTTTGAGAGTTATGATGGAAATAGTTAGACTCGCGCTTAGGTGTAGCATTTTACAGATCTACCTCCGATTGATTGACCATAACTCACTCAATTCAACTCGTAATTCATTGAAATTTATTCCATTTCGAAGGTGTCGAACTGTAGTTTAAAACGAAAGAAACGGAGATGAAAAACTCCAAGTATTTTGAGAGTTATGATGGAAATAGTTAGACTTGCGCTTTGGTCTAGCAATTTACAGACCTACCTCCGATTGATTGACCATAACTCACTCAATTCAACTCGGAATTCATTGAAATTTATTCCATTTCGAAGGTGTCGAAGTGTAGTTTAAAACGGAAGAAACGGAGATAAAAAACTCCATGTATTTTGAGAGTTATGATGGAAATAGTTAGACTTGCGCTTTGGTCTAGCAATTTACATAACTACCTCCGATTGATTGACCATAACTCACTCAATTCAACTCGGAATTCATTGAAATTTATTCCATTTCGAAGGTGTCGAAGTGTAGTTTAAAACGGAAAAAACGGAGATAAAAAACTCCAAGTATTTTGAGAGTTATGATGGAAATAGTTAGACTCGCGCTTTGGACTAGCATTTCACATATCTACCTCCGATTGATTGACCACAACTCACTCAATTCAACTCGGAATTCATTGAATTTTATTCCATTTCGAAGGTGTCGAATGTAGTTTAAAACGGAAGAAACGGAGATGAAAAACTCCAAGTATTTTGAGAGTTATGATGGAAATAGTTAGACTCGCGCTTTGGTCTAGCATTTTACAGACCTACCTCCGATTGATTGACCATAAGTCACTATTTCAACTCGGAATTCATTGAAATTTATTCCATTTCGAAGGTGTCGAAGTGTAGTTTAAAACGGAAGAAACGGAGATGAAAAACTCCAAGTATTTTGAGAGTTATGATGGAAATAGTTAGACTCGCGCTTTGGTCTAGCATTTTACAGACCTACCTCCGATTGATTGACCATAACTCACTAAATTCAACTCGGAATTCATTGAAATTTATTCCATTTCGTAGGTGTCGAAGTGTAGTTTAAAATGGAAGAAACGGAGATGAAAAAATCCCAGTATTTTGAGAGTTATAATGGAAATAGTTAGACTCTCGCTTTGGACTAGCATTTTACAGATCTACCTCCGATTGATTGACCATAACTCACTCAATTCAACTCGGAATTCATTGAAATTTATTCCATTTCGAAGGTGTCGAAGTGTAGTTTAAAACGGAAGAAACGGAGATGAAAAACTCCAAGTATTTTGAGAGTTATGATGGAAATAGTTAGACTCGCGCTTTCGTCTAGCATTTTACAGACCTACCTCCGATTTATTGACCATAACTCACTCAATTTAACTCCGTATTCATTGAAATTTATTCCATTTCGAAGGTGTCGAACTGTAGTTTAAAACGAAAGAAACGGAGATGAAAAACTCAAAGTATTTTGAGAGTTATGATGGAAATAGTTAGACTTGCGCTTTGGTCTAGCAATTTACAGACCTACCTCCGATTGATTGACCATAACTCACTCAATTCAACTCGGAATTCATTGAAATTTATTCCATTTTGAAGGTGTCGAAGTGTAGTTTAAAACGGAAGAAACGGAGATAAAAAAACTCAATGTATTTTGAGAGTTATGATGGAAATAGTTAGACTCGCGCTTTGGTCTAGCATTTTACAGACCTACCTCCGATTGATTGACCATAAGTCACTCATTTCAACTCGGAATTCATTGAAATTTATTCCATTTCGAAGGTGTCGAAGTGTAGTTTAAAACGGAAGAAACGGAGATGAAAAACTCCAAGTATTTCGAGAGTTATGATGGAAATAGTTAGACTCGCGCTTTGGTCTAGCATTTTACAGACCTACCTCCGATTGATTGACCATAAGTCACTCATTTCAACTCGGAATTCATTGAAATTTATTCCATTTCGAAGGTGTCGAAGTGTAGTTTAAAACGGAAGAAACGGAGATGAAAAACTCCAAGTATTTTGAGAGTTATGATGGATATTGTAGACTCGCGCTTTCATCTAGCATTTTACAGACCTACCTCCGATTTATTGACCATAACTCACTTAATTCAACTCGGAGTTCATTGAAATTTATTCCATTTCGAAGGTGTCGAAGTGTAGTTTAAAACGGAAGAAACGGAGATGAAAAACACCAAGTATTTTGAGAGTTATGATGGAAATAGTTAGACTCGCGCTTTGGTCTAGCATTTTACAAACCTACCTCTGATTGATTGACCATAAGTCACTCAATTCAACTCGGAATTCATTGAAATTTGTTCCATTTCGAAGGTGTCGAATGTAGTTTAAAACGGAAGAAACGGAGATAAAAAACTCCATGTATTTTGAGAGTTATGATGGGGAAATAGTTAGACTCGCGCTTGGTCTAGCATTTTACAGACCTACCTCCGATTGATTGACCATAAGCCACTCATTTTAACTCGGAATTCATTGAAATTTATTCCATTTCGAAGGTGTCAAAGTGTAGTTTAAAACGGAAGAAACGGAGATGAAAAACTCCAAGTATTTTGAGAGTTATGATGGAAATAGTTAGACTCGCGCTTTCGTATAGCATTTACAGACCTACCTTCGATTGATTGACCATAAGTCACTCATTTCAACTCGGAATTCATTGAAATTTATTCTATTTCGAAGGTGTCGAAGTGTAGTTTGAAACGGAAGAAACGGAGATGAAAAACTCCAAGTATTTTGAGAGTTATGATGGAAATTGTTAAACTCGCACTTTCGTCTAGCATTTTACAGACCTACCTCCGATTTATTGACCATAACTCACTCAATTCAACTCGGAGTTCATTGAAATTTATTCCATTTCGAAGGTGTCGAAGTGTAGTTTAAAACGGAAGAAACGGAGATGAAAAACACCAAGTATTTTGAGATTCATGATGGAAATAGTAAGACTCGCGCTTTGGTCTAGCATTTTACAGACCTACCTCTGATTGATTGACCATAAGTTACTCAATTCAACTCGGAATTCATTGAAATTTGTTCCATTTCGAAGGTGTCGAAGTGTAGTTTAAAACGGAAGAAACGGAGATGAAAAACACCAAGTATTTTGAGATTTATGATGGAAATAGTAAGACTCGCGCTTTGGTCTAGCATTTTACAGACCTACCTCTGATTGATTGACCATAAGTTACTCAATTCAACTCGGAATTCATTGAAATTTGTTCCATTTCGAAGGTGTCGAAGTGTAGTTTAAAACGGAAGAAACGGAGATGAAAAACTCCAAGTATTTTGAGAGTTATGATGGAAATAGTTAGACTCGCGCTTAGGTGTAGCATTTTACAGACCAACATCCGAATTAATGACAATAACTCACTCAATTCAACTCGGAATTCATTGAAATTTATTCCATTTCGAAGGTGTCGAACTGTAATTTAAAACGGAGGAAATGGAGATAAAAAACTCCAAGTATTTTGAGAGTTATGATGGAAATAATTAGACTCGCGCTTTGGACTAGCATTTTACAGACCTACCTCCGATTGATTGACCATAAGTCACTCATTTCAACTCGGAATTCATTGAAATTTATTCCATTTCGAAGGTGTCGAAGTGTAGTTTAAAACGGAAGAAACGGAGATGAAAAACTCCAAGTATTTCGAGAGTTATGATGGAAATAGTTAGACTCGCGCTTTGGTCTAGCATTTTACAGACCTACCTCCGATTGATTGACCATAAGTCACTCATTTCAACTCGGAATTCATTGAAATTTATTCCATTTCGAAGGTGTCGAAGTGTAGTTTAAAACGGAAGAAACGGAGATGAAAAACTCCAAGTATTTTGAGAGTTATGATGGATATTGTAGACTCGCGCTTTCATCTAGCATTTTACAGACCTACCTCCGATTTATTGACCATAACTCACTTAATTCAACTCGGAGTTCATTGAAATTTATTCCATTTCGAAGGTGTCGAAGTGTAGTTTAAAACGGAAGAAACGGAGATGAAAAACACCAAGTATTTTGAGAGTTATGATGGAAATAGTTAGACTCGCGCTTTGGTCTAGCATTTTACAAACCTACCTCTGATTGATTGACCATAAGTCACTCAATTCAACTCGGAATTCATTGAAATTTGTTCCATTTCGAAGGTGTCGAAGTGTAGTTTAAAACGGAAGAAACGGAGATAAAAAACTCAATGTATTTTGAGAGTTATGATGGAGAAATAGTTAGACTCGCGCTTGGTCTAGCATTTTACAGACCTACCTCCGATTGATTGACCATAAGCCACTCATTTTAACTCGGAATTCATTGAAATTTATTCCATTTCGAAGGTGTCAAAGTGTAGTTTAAAACGGAAGAAACGGAGATGAAAAACTCCAAGTATTTTGAGAGTTATGATGGAAATAGTTAGACTCGCGCTTTCGTATAGCATTTACAGACCTACCTTCGATTGATTGACCATAAGTCACTCATTTCAACTCGGAATTCATTGAAATTTATTCTATTTCGAAGGTGTCGAAGTGTAGTTTGAAACGGAAGAAACGGAGATGAAAAACTCCAAGTATTTTGAGAGTTATGATGGAAATTGTTAAACTCGCGCTTTCGTCTAGCATTTTACAGACCTACCTCCGATTTATTGACCATAACTCACTCAATTCAACTCGGAGTTCATTGAAATTTATTCCATTTCGAAGGTGACGAAGTGTAGTTTAAAACGGAAGAAACGGAGATGAAAAACACCAAGTATTTTGAGATTTATGATGGAAATAGTAAGACTCGCGCTTTGGTCTAGCATTTTACAGACCTACCTCTGATTGATTGACCATAAGTTACTCAATTCAATTCGGAATTCATTGAAATTTGTTCCATTTCGAAGGTGTCGAAGTGTAGTTTAAAACGGAAGAAACGGAGATGAAAAACTCCAAGTATTTTGAGAGTTATGATGGAAATAGTTAGACTCGCGCTTAGGTGTAGCATTTTACAGACCAACATCCGAATTAATGACAATAACTCACTCAATTCAACTCGGAATTCATTGAAATTTATTCCATTTCGAAGGTGTCGAACTGTAATTTAAAACGGAGGAAATGGAGATGAAAAACTCCAAGTATTTTGAGAGTTATGATGGAAATTGTTAGACTCGCGCTTTAGTCTAGCATTTTACAGACCTACCTCCGATTTACTGACCATAACTCACTCAATTCAACTCGGAATTCATTGAAATTTATTCCATTTCGAATGTGTCAAACTGTAATTTAGAACTGAGGAAATGGAGATGAAAAACTCCAAGTATTTTGAGAGTTATGATGGAAATAGTTAGACTCGCGCTTTGGACTAGCATTTTACAGATCTACCTCCGATTGATTGACCATAACTCACTCAATTCAACTCGGAATTCATTGAAATTTATTCCATTTCGAAGGTGTCGAAGTGTAGTTTAAAACGGAAGAAACGGAGATGAAAAACTCCTAGTATTTTGGGAGTTATGATGGAAATAGTTAGACTCGCGCTTTGGTCTAGCATTTTACAGACCTACCTCCGAATTATTGACAATAACTCACTCAATTCAACTCGGAATTCATTGAAATTTATTACATTTCGAAGGTGTCGAACTGTAATTTAAAACGGAGGAAATGGCGATAAAAAACTCCAAGTATTTTGAGAGTTATGATGGAAATACTTAGACTCGCGCTTTGGACTAGCATTTTACAGACCTACCTCCGATTGATTGACCATAACTCACTAAATTCAACTCGGAATGCATTTGAAATTTATTCCATTTCGAAGGTGTCGAAGTGTAGGTTAAAACGGAAGAAACGGAGATGAAAAACTCCATGTATTTTGAGAGTTATGATGGAAATAGTTAGACTCGCGCTTTGGTCTAGCATTTTACAGACCTACCTCCGATTGATGACCATAAGTCACTCAATTCAACTCGGAATTTGATTGAAATTTATTCCATTTCGATGGTGTCGAAGTGTAGTTTAAAACGGAAGAAACGGAGATGCAAAACTCCTAGTATTTTGGGAGTTATGATGGAAATAGTTAGACTCGCGCTTTGGTCTAGCATTTTACAGACCTACCTCCGAATTATTAACCATAACTAACTTAATTCAACTCGGAATTCTTTGAAATTTATTCCATTTCGAAGGTGTCGAACTGTAATTTAAAACGGAGGAAATGAAGATGAAAAACTCCAAGTATTTTGAGAGTTATGATGGAAATAGTTAGACTCGCGCTTTGGTCTAGCATTTTACAGACCTACCTCCGATTGATTGATTATAACTCACTAAATTCAACTCGGAATTCATTGAAATTTATTCCATTTCGTAGGTGTCGAAGTGTAGTTTAAAACGGAAGAAAAGGAGATGAAAAAATCCAAGTATTTTGAGAGTTATGATGGAAATAGTTAGACTCGCGCTTTGACTAGCATTTCACAGATCTACCTCCGATTGATTGACCACAAGTCACTCAATTCAACTCGGAATTCATTGAATTTTATTCTATTTCGAAGGTGTCGAAGTGTAGTTTAAAACGGAAGAAACGGAGATGAAAAACTCCAAGTATTTTGAGAGTTATGATGGAAATAGTTAGACTCGTGCTTTGGTCTAGCATTTTACAGACCTACCTCCGATTGATTGACCATAACTCACTAAATTCAACTCGGAATGCATTTGAAATTTATTCCATTTCGAAGGTGTCGAAGTGTAGGTTAAAATGGAAGAAACGGAGATGAAAAACATCATGTATTTTGAGAGTTATGATGGAAATAGTTAGACTCGCGCTTTGGTCTAGCATTTTACAGACCTACCCCCGATTGATGACCATAAGTCACTCAATTCAACTCGGAATTTGATTGAAATTTATTCCATTTCGATGGTGTCGAAGTGTAGTTTAAAACGGAAGAAACGGAGATGAAAAACTCCATGTATTTTGAGAGTTATGATGGAAATAGTTAGACTCGCGCTTTGGTCTAGCATTTTAGAGACCTACCTCCGATTGATTGACCATAAGTCACTCAGTTCAACTCGGAATTTGATTGAAATTTATTCTATTTCGAAGGTGTCGAATAGTAGTTTAAAACGGAAGAAGCGGAGATGAAAAACTCCAAGTATTTTGAGAGTTATGATGGAAATTGTTAGACTCGCGCTTTCGTCTAGCATTTTACAGACCTACCTCCGATTGATGACCATAACTCACTCAATTCAACTCGGAATTCTTTGATATTTATTCCATTTTGAAGGTGTCGAAGTGTAATTTAAAACGGAAGAAACGGAGATGAAAAACTCCAAGTATTTTGAGAGTTATGATGGAAATAGTTAGACTCGAGCTTTGGTCTACCATTTTAGAGACCTACCTCCGATTGATTGACCATAAGTCACTCATTTCAACTCGGAATTCATTGAAATTTATTTCATTTCGAAGATGTCGAAGTGTAGTTTAAAACGGAAGAAACGGAGATGAAAAACTCCAAGTATTTTGAGAGTTATGATGGAAATTGTTAGACTCGCGCTTTCGTCTAGCATTTTACAGACCTACCTCCGATTGATGACCATAACTCACTCAATTCAACTCGGAATTCTTTGAAATTTATTCCATTTTGAAGGTGTCGAAGTGTAATTTAAAACGGAAGAAACGGAGATGAAAAACTCCAAGTATTTTGAGAGTTATGATGGAAATTGTTAGACTCGCGCTTTCGTCTAGCATTTTACAGACCTTCCTCCGATTGATGACCATAAGTCGCTCAATTCAACTCGGAATTTGATTGAAATTTATTCCATTTCGAAGGTGTCGAAGAGTAGTTTAAAACGGAAGAAACGGAGATGAAAAACTCTATGTATTTTGAGAGTTATGATGGAAATAGTTAGACTCGCGCTTTGGACTAGCATTTTACAGATCTACCTCCGATTGATTGACCATAACTCACTCAATTCAACTCGGAATTCATTGAAATTTATTCCAATTCGAAGGTGTCGAAGTGTAGTTTAAAACGGAAGAAACGGAGATGAAAAACTCCTAGTATTTTGGGAGTTATGATGGAAATAGTTAGACTCGCGCTTTGGTCTAGCATTTTACAGACCTACCTCCGAATTATTGACAATAGCTCACTCAATTCAACTCGGAATTCATTAAAATTTATTCCATTTCGTAGGTGTCGAACTGTAATTTAAAACAGAGGAAATGGAGATAAAAAACTCCAAGTATTTTGAGAGTTATGATGGAAATAGTTAGACTCGCGCTTTGGACTAGCATTTTACAGACCTACCTCCGATTGATTGACCATAACTCACTAAATTCAACTCGGAATGCATTTGAAATTTATTCCATTTCGAAGGTGTCGAAGTGTAGGTTAAAACGGAAGAAACGGAGATGAAAAACTCCATGCATTTTGAGAGTTATGATGGAAATAGTTAGACTCGCGCTTTGGTCTAGCATTTTACAGACCTACCTCTGATTGATGACCATAAGTCACTCAATTCAACTCGGAATTTGATTGAAATTTATTCCATTTCGATGGTGTCGAAGTGTAGTTTAAAACGGAAGAAACGGAGATGCAAAACTCCTAGTATTTTGGGAGTTATGATGGAAATAGTTAGACTCGCGCTTTGGTCTAGCATTTTACAGACCTACCTCCGAATTATTAACCATAACTCACTTAATTCAACTCGGAAATCTTTGAAATTTATTCCATTTCGAAGGTGTCGAACTGTAATTTAAAACGGAGGAAATGGAGATTAAAAACTCCAAGTATTTTGAGAGTTATGATGGAAATAGTTAGACTCGCGCTTTGGTCTAGCATTTTACAGACCTACCTCCGATTGATTGACCATAACTCACTTAATTCAACTCGGAATTCATTGAAATTTATTCCATTTCGAAGGTGTCGAAGTGTAGTTTAAAACGGAGGAAACGGAGATGAAAAACTCCAAGTATTTTGAGAGTTATGATGGAAATAGTTAGAGTCGCGCTTTGGTCTACCATTTTAGAGACCTACCTCCGATTGATTGACCATAAGTCACTCATTTCAACTCGGAATTCATTGAAATTTATTCCATTTCTAAGATGTCGAAGTGTAGTTTAAAACGGAAGAAACGGAGATGAAAAACTCCAAGTATTTTGAGAGTTATGATGGAAATTGTTAGACTCGCGCTTTCGACTCGCGCTTTCGTCTAGCATTTTACAGACCTACCTCCGATTGATGACCATAAGTCACTCAATTTAACTCGGAATTTGGTTGAAATTTATTCCATTTCGAAGGTGTCGAAGAGTAGTTTAAAACGGAAGAAACGGAGATGAAAAACTTCATGTATTTTGAGAGTTATGATAGAAATAGTTAGACTCACGCTTTGGTCTAGCATTTTACAGATCTACCTCCGATTGATTGACCATAACTCACTCAATTCAACTTGGAATTCATTGAAATTTATTCCATTTTGAAGGTGTCGAAGTGTAGTTTAAAACGGAAGAAACGGAGATAAAAAACTCCAAGTATTTTGAGAGTTACGATGGAAATAGTTAGACTCGCGCTTAGGTGTAGCATTTTACAGACCTACATCCGAATTATTGACCATAACTCACTCAATTCAACTCGGAATTCATTGAAATTTATTCCATTTCGTAGGTGTCGAACTGTAGTTTAAAACGAAAGAAACGAAGATGAAAAACTCCAAGTATTTTGAAAGTTATGATGGAAATAGTTAGACTTGCGCTTTGGTCTAGCAATTTACAGACCTACCTCCGATTGATTGACCATAACTCACTCAATTCAACTCGGAATTCATTGAAATTTATTTCATTTCGAAGGTGTCGAAGTGTAGTTTAAAACGGAAGAAACGAAGATAAAAAACTCCATGTATTTTGAGAGTTATGATGGAAATAGTTAGACTCACGCTTTGGTCTAGCATTTTACAGACCTACCTCCGATTGATTGACCATAAGTCACTCATTTCAACTCGGAATTCATTGAAATTTATTCCATTTTGAAGGTGTCGAAGTGTAGTTTAAAACGGAAGAAACGGAGATGAAAAACTCCAAGTATTTTGAGAGTTATGATGGAAATAGTTAGACTCGCGCTTTGGTCTAGCATTTTACAGACCTACCTCCGATTGATTGACCATAAGTCATTCATTTCAACTCGGAATTCATTGAAATTTATTCCATTTCGAAAGTGTCGAAGTGTAGTTTAAAACGGAAGAAACGGTGATGAAAAACTCCAAATATTTTGAGAGTTATGATGGAAATAGTTAGACTCGCGCTTTGGACTAGCATTTTACAGACCTACCTCCGATTGATTGACCATAACTCACTAAATTCAACTCGGAATGCATTTGAAATTTATTCCATTTCGAAGGTGTCGAAGTGTAGGTTAAAACGGAAGAAACGGAGATGAAAAACTCCATGTATTTTGAGAGTTATGATGGAAATAGTTAGACTCACGCTTTGGTCTAGCATTTTACAGACCTACCTCCGATTGATGACAATAAGTCACTCAATTCAACTCGGAATTCATTGAATTTTATTCTATTTCGAAGGTGTCGAAGTGTAGTTTAAAACGGAAGAAACGGAGATGAAAAACTCCAAGTATTTTGAGAGTTATGATGGAAATAGTTAGACTCGCGCTTTGGTCTAGCATTTTACAGACCCACCTCCGATTGATTGACCATAACTCACTAAATTCAACTCGGAATGCATTTGAAATTTATTCCATTTCGAAGGTGTCGAAGTGTAGGTTAAAATGGAAGAAACGGAGATGAAAAACATCATGTATTTTGGGAGTTATGATGGAAATAGTTAGACTCGCGCTTTGGTCTAGCATTTTACAGACCTACCTCCGATTGATGACCATAAGTCACTCAATTCAACTCGGAATTTGATTGAAATTTATTCCATTTCGAAGGTGTCGAAGAGTAGTTTAAAACGGAAGAAACGGAGATGAAAAACTCCACGTATTTTGAGAGTTATGATGGAAATAGTTAGACTCGCGCTTTGGTCTAGCATTTTACAGACCTACCTCCGATTGATTGACCATAAGTCACTCATTTCAACTCGGAATTCATTGAAATTTATTCCATTTCGAAGGTGTCGAAGTGTAGTTTAAAACGGAAGAAACGGAGATAAAAAACTTCAAGTATTTTGAGAGTTATGATGGAAATAGTTAGACTCGCGCTTAGGTGTAGCATTTTACAGACCTACATCCGAATTATTGACCATAACTCACTCAATTCAACTCGGAATTCATTGAAATTTATTCCATTTCGTAGGTGTCGAACTGTAGTTTAAAACGAAAGAAACGAAGATGAAAAACTCCAAGTATTTTGAGAGTTATGATGGAAATAGTTAGACTTGCGCTTTGGTCTAGCAATTTACAGACCTACCTCCGATTGATTGACCATAACTCACTCAATTCAACTCGGAATTCATTGAAATTTATTTCATTTCGAAGGTGTCGAAGTGTAGTTTAAAACGGAAGAAACGAAGATAAAAAACTCCATGTATTTTGAGAGTTATGATGGAAATAGTTAGACTCACACTTTGGTCTAGCATTTTACAGACCTACCTCCGATTGATTGACCATAAGTCACTCATTTCAACTCGGAATTCATTGAAATTTATTCCATTTTGAAGGTGTCGAAGAGTAGTTTAAAACGGAAGAAACGGATATGAAAAACTCCAAGTATTTTGAGAGTTATGATGGAAATAGTTAGACTCGCGCTTTGGTCTAGCATTTTACAGACCTACCTCCGATTGATTGACCATAAGTCACTCATTTCAACTCGGAATTCATTGAAATTTATTCCATTTCGAAAGTGTCGAAATGTAGTTTAAAACGGAAGAAACGGAGATGAAAAACTTCAAGTATTTTGAGAGTTATGATGGAAATAGTTAGACTCGCGCTTAGGTGTAGCATTTTACAGACATACATCCGAATTATTGACCATAACTCACTCAATTCAACTCGGAATTCATTGAAATTTATTCCATTTCGAAGGTGTCGAACTGTAGTTTAAAACGAAAGAAACGGAGAAGAAAAACTCCAAGTATTTTGAGAGTTATGATGGAAATAGGTTGACTCGCGCTTTGGTCTACCATTTTAGAGACCTACCTCCGATTGATTGACCATAAGTCACTCATTTCAACTCGGAATTCATTGAAATTTATTCAATTTCGAAGATGTCGAAGAGTAGTTTAAAACGGAAGAAACGGAGATGAAAAACTCTAAGTATTTTGAGAGTTATGATGGAAATTGTTAGACTTGCGCTTTCGTCTAGCATTTTACAGACCTACCTCCGATTGATGACCATAAGTCACTCAATTCAACTCGGAATTTGATTGAAATTTATTCCATTTCGAAGGTGTCGAAGAGTAGTTTAAAACGGAAGAAACGGAGATGAAAAACTCCATGTATTTTGAGAGTTATGATGGAAATAGTTAGACTCGCGATTTGGTCTAGCATTTTACAGACCTACCTCCGATTGATGACCATAAGTCACTCAATTGAACTCGGAATTTGATTGAAATTTATTCCATTTCGAAGGTGTCGAAGAGTCGTTTAAAACGGAAGAAACGGAGATGAAAAACTCAATGTATTTTGACAGTTATGATGGAAATAGTTAGACTCGCGCTTTGGACTAGCATTTTACTGATCTACCTCCGATTGATTGACCATAACTCACTCAATTCAACTCGGAATTCATTGAAATTTATTCCATTTCGAAGGT
Organism: Tasmannia lanceolata; assembly: GCF_043159265.1. NCBI lineage: Eukaryota > Viridiplantae > Streptophyta > Magnoliopsida > Canellales > Winteraceae > Tasmannia > Tasmannia lanceolata. The sequence goes on from NW_027518678.1 coordinate 640,961, forward strand.
GTCGAAGTGTAGTTTAAAACGGAAGAAACAGAGATGAAAAACTCCAAGTATTTTGAGAGTTATGATGGAAATAGTTAGACTCGCGCTTAGGTGTAGCATTTTACAGACCTACATCCGAATTATTGACCATAACTCACTTAATTCAACTCGGAATTCATTGAAATTTATTCCATTTCGAAGGTGTCGAACTGTAGTTTAAAACGAAAGAAACGGAGATGAAAAACTCCAAGTATTTTGAGAGTTATGATAGAAATTGTTAGACTCGCGCTTTGGTCTAGCATTTTACAGACCTACATCCGAATTATTGACCATAACTCACACAATTCAACTCAGAATTCATTGAAATTTTATTCCATTTCGAAGGTGTCGAAGTGTAGTTTAAAACGGAAGAAACGGAGACGAAAAACTCCAAGTATTTTGAGATTTACGATGGAAATAGTTAGACTCGCGCTTTGGTCTAGCATTTTAGAGACCTTCCTCCTATTGATTGAGCATAAGTCACTCATTTCAACTCGGAATTCATTGAAATTTATTCCATTTCCGAGGTGTCGAAATGTAGTTTAAAACGGAAGAAACGATGATGAAAAACTCCAAGTATTTAGAGAGTTATGATGGAAATAGTTAGACTTGCGCTTTTGTCTAGCATTTTACAGACCTACCTCCGATTGATTGATCATAACTCACTCAATTCAACTCGGAATTCACTGAAATTTATTCCATTTCGAAGGTGTCGAAGTGTAGTTTAAAACCGAAGAAACGGAGATGGAGAACTCCAAGTATTTTGAGAGTTATGATGGAAATAGTAGGACTCGCTCTTTGGTGTAGCATTTTACAGACCTACCTCCGATTGATTGACTATAACTCACTCATTTCAACTCGGAATTCATTAAAATTTGTTCCATTTCGAAGGTGTCGAAGTGTAGTTTAAGACGGAAGAAACGGAGATGAAAAACTCCAAGTATTTTGTGAGTTATGATGGAAATAGTTAGAGTCGCGCTTTGGTTTAGCATTTTACAGACCTACCTCCGAATTATTGACCATAACTCACTCAATTCAACTCGGAATTCATTGAAATTTATTCCATATCGAAGGTGTCGAAGTGTAGTTTAAAACGGAAGAAACGGAGATGAAAAACTTCAAGTATTTTGAGAGTTATGATGGAAATAGTTAGACTCGCGCTTTGGTCTAGCATTTTACAGACCTACCTCCGATTGATTGACCATAACTCACTCAATTCAACTCGGAATTCATTAAAATTTATTCCATTTCGAAGGTGTCGAAGTGTAGTTTAAAACGGAAGAATCGGAGAGGAAAAACTCCAAGTATTTTGAGAGTTACGATGGAAATAGTTAGACTCGCGCTTTGGTCTAGCATTTTAGAGACCAACCTCCGATTGATTGACCATAAGTCACTCATTTCAACTTGGAATTCATTGAAATTTATTCCAGTTCGAAGGTGTCAAAGTGTAGTTTAAAATGGAAGAAACGGAGATGAAAAACTCCAAGTATTTTGAGAGTTATGATAGAAATTGTTAGACTCGCGCTTTGGTTTAACATTTTACAGACCTACCTCCGATTGATTGACCATAACTCACTCAATTCAACTCGGAATTCATTGAAATTTATTCCATTTCGAAGGTGTCAATGTGTAGTTTAAAACGGAAGAAACGGAGATGAAAAACTACAAGTATTTTGAGAGTTATGATAGAAATTGTTAGACTTGCACTTTGGTCTAGCATTTTACAGACCTACCTCTGAACTATTGACCATAACTCACTTAATTCAACTCGGAATTCATTAACATTTATTCCATTTCGAAGGTGTCAAAGTGTAGTTTAAAACGAAAGAAACGGAGATGAAAAACTTCAAGTATTTTGAGAGTTATGATGGAAATAGTTAGACTCGCGCTTTGGTCTAGCATTTTACAGACCTACCTCCGATTGATTGACCATAACTCAGTCAATTCCACTCGGAATTCATTAAAATTTATTCCATTTCGAAGGTGTCGAAGTGTAGTTTAAAATGGAAGAAACGGAGATGAAAAACTCCAAGTATTTTGAGAGTTATGATGGAAATAGTTAGACTCGCGCTTTGGTCTAGCATTTTACAGACCTACCTCCGATTGATTGACCATAACTCACTCAATTCAACTCGGAATTCACTGAAATTTATTCCATTTCGAAGGTGTCGAAGTGTAGTTTAAAACGGAGAAACGGAGATGGAAAACTCCAAGTATTTTGAGAGTTATGATGGAAATAGTAAGACTCGCGCTTTGGTCTAGCATTTTACAGACCTACCTCCGATTGATTGACCATAACTCACTCAATTCCACTCGGAATTCATTAAAATTTATTCCATTTCGAAGGTGTCGAACTGTAGTTTAAAACGGAAGAAACGGAGATGAAAAACTCTAAGTATTTTGAGAGGTATGATGGAAATAGTTAGACTCGCGCTTTGGTCTAGCATTTTAGAGACCTACCTCCGATTGATTGACCATAAGTCACTCATTTCAACTCGGAATTCGTTGAAATTTATTTCATTTCGAAGGTGTCAAAGTGTAGCTTAAAACGGAAGAAACGGAGATGAAAAACTCCAAGTATTTTGAGAGTTATGATAGAAATTGTTAGACTCGCGCTTTGGTCTAGCGTTTTACCGACCTACATCCGAATTATTGACCATAACTAACACAATTCAACTCGGAATTCACTGAAATTTATTCCATTTCAAAAGTGTCGAAGTGTAGTTTAAAACGGAAGAAACGGAGATGGAGAACTCCAAGTATTTTGAGAGTTATGATGGAAATAGTAAGACTCGCGCTTTGGTCTAGCATTTTACAGACCTACCTCCGATTGATTGACCATAACTCACTCATTTCAACTCGGAATTCATTAAAATTTATTCCATTTCGAAGGTGTCGAAGTGTAGTTTAAGACGGAAGAAACGGAGATGAAAAACTCCAAGTATTTTGTGAGTTATGATGGAAATAGTTAGAGTCGCGCTTTGGTTTAGCATTTTACAGACCTACCTCCGAGTTATTGACCATAACTCACTCAATTCAACTCGGAATTCATTGAAATTTATTCCATATCGAAGGTGTCGAAGTGTATTTTGAAACGGAAGAAACGGAGATGAAAAACTTCAAGTATTTTGAGAGTTATGATGGAAATAGTTAGACTCGCGCTTTGGTCTAGCATTTTAGAGACCTTCCTCCTATTGATTGAGCATAAGTCACTCATTTCAACTCGGAATTCATTGAAATTTATTCCATTTCCGAGGTGTCGAAGTGTAGTTTAAAACGGAAGAAACGATGATGAAAAACTCCAAGTATTTAGAGAGTTATGATGGAAATAGTTAGACTTGCGCTTTGGTCTAGCATTTTACAAACCTACCTCCGATTGATTGACCATAACTCACTCAATTCAACTCGGAATTCACTGAAATTTATTCCATTTCAAAAGTGTCGAAGTGTAGTTTAAAACGGAAGAAACGGAGATGGAGAACTCCAAGTATTTTGAGAGTTATGATGGAAATAGTAAGACTCGCGCTTTGGTCTAGCATTTTACAGACCTACCTCCGATTGATTGACCATAACTCACTCATTTCAACTCGGAATTCATTAAAATTTATTCCATTTCGAAGGTGTCGAAGTGTAGTTTAAGACGGAAGAAACGGAGATGAAAAACTCCAAGTATTTTGTGAGTTATGATGGAAATAGTTAGAGTCGCGCTTTGGTTTAGCATTTTACAGACCTACCTCCGAGTTATTGACCATAACTCACTCAATTCAACTCGGAATTCATTGAAATTTATTCCATATCGAAGGTGTCGAAGTGTATTTTGAAACGGAAGAAACGGAGATGAAAAACTTCAAGTATTTTGAGAGTTATGATGGATATAGTTAGACTCGCGCTTTGGTCTAGCATTTTACAGACCTAACTCCGATTGATTGACCATAACTCACTCAATTCAACTCGGAATTCATTAAAATTTATTCCATTTCGAAGGTGTCGAAGTGTAGTTTAAAACGGAAGAATCGGAGAGGAAAAACTCCAAGTATTTTGAGAGTTACGATGGAAATAGTTAGACTCGCGCTTTGGTCTAGCATTTTAGAGACCAACCTCCGATTGATTGACCATAAGTCACTCATTTCAACTTGGAATTCATTGAAATTTATTCCAGTTCGAAGGTGTCAAAGTGTAGTTTAAAACGGAAGAAACGGCGATGAAAAACTCCAAGTATTTTGAGAGTTATGATAGAAATTGTTAGACTCGCGCTTTGGTCTAACATTTTACAGACCTACCTCCGATTGATTGACCATATAACTCACTCAATTCAACTCGGAATTCATTGAAATTTATTCCATTTCGAAGGTGTCAATGTGTAGTTTAAAACGGAAGAAACGGAGATGAAAAACTCCAAGTATTTTGAGAGTTGTGGTAGAAATTGTTAGACTTGCGCTTTGGTCTAGCATTTTACAGACCTACCTCTGAACTATTGACCATAACTCACTTAATTCAACTCAGAATTCATTAACATTTATTCCATTTCGAAGGTGTCAAAGTGTAGTTTAAAACGAAAGAAACGGAGATGAAAAACTTCAAGTATTTTGAGAGTTATGATGGAAATAGTTAGACTCGCGCTTTGGTCTAGCATTTTACAGACCTACCTCCGATTGATTGACCATAACTCACTCAATTCCACTCGGAATTCATTGAAATTTATTCCATTTCGAAGGTGTCGAAGTGTAGTTTAAAACGGAAGAAACGGAGATGGAAAACTTCAAGTATTTTGAGAGTTATGATAGAAATAGTTAGACTCGCGCTTTGGTCTAGGATTTTACAGACCTACCTCCGATTGATTGACCATAACTCACTCAATTCTACTCGGAATTCATTAAAATTTATTCCATTTCGAAGGTGACGAAGTGTAGTTTAAGACGGAAGACACGGAGGTGAAAAACTTCAAGTATGTTGTGAGTTATGACAGAAATAGTTAGACTCGCGCTTTGGTCTAGCATTTTACAGACCTACCTCCGAATTATTGACCATAACTCACTCAATTCAACTCGGAATTCATTGAAATTTATTCCATTTTGAAGGTGTCGAAGTGTAGTTTAAAACGGAAGAAACGGAGATGAAAAACTTCAAGTATTTTGAGAGTTATGATGGAAATTGTTAGACTCGCGCTTTGGTCTAGCATTTTACAGACCTACATCCGATTGATTGACCATAACTCACTCAATTCAACTCGGAATTCATTAAAATTTATTCCATTTCGAAGGTGTCGAAGTGTAGTTTAAAACGGAAGAATCGGAGAGGAAAAACTCCAAGTATTTTGAGAGTTACGATGGAAATAGTTAGACTCGCGCTTTGGTCTAGCATTTTAGAGACCAACCTCCGATTGATTGACCATAAGTCACTCATTTCAACTTGGAATTCATTGAAATTTATTCCAGTTCGAAGGTGTCAAAGTGTAGTTTAAAACGGAAGAAACGGAGATGAAAAACTCCAAGTATTTTGAGAGTTATGATAGAAATTGTTAGACTCGCGCTTTGGTCTAACATTTTACAGACCTACCTCCGATTGATTGACCATAACTCACTCAATTCAACTCGGAATTCATTGAAATTTATTCCATTTCGAAGGTGTCAATGTGTAGTTTAAAACGGAAGAAACGGAGATGAAAAACTCCAAGTATTTTGAGAGTTGTGGTAGAAATTGTTAGACTTGCGCTTTGGTCTAGCATTTTACAGACCTACCTCTGAACTATTGACCATAACTCACTTAATTCAACTCGGAATTCATTAACATTTATTCCATTTCGAAGGTGTCAAAGTGTAGTTTAAAACGAAAGAAACGGAGATGAAAAACTTCAAGTATTTTGAGAGTTATGATGGAAATAGTTAGACTCGCGCTTTGGTCTAGCATTTTACAGACCTACCTCCGATTGATTGACCATAACTCACTCAATTCCACTCGGAATTCATTGAAATTTATTCCATTTCGAAGGTGTCGAAGTGTAGTTTAAAACGGAAGAAACGGAGATGGAAAACTTCAAGTATTTTGAGAGTTATGATAGAAATAGTTAGACTCGCGCTTTGGTCTAGGATTTTACAGACCTACCTCCGATTGATTGACCATAACTCACTCAATTCCACTCGGAATTCATTAAAATTTATTCCATTTCGAAGGTGTCGAAGTGTAGTTTAAGACGGAAGACACGGAGGTGAAAAACTTCAAGTATGTTGTGAGTTATGACAGAAATAGTTAGACTCGCGCTTTGGTCTAGCATTTTACAGACCTACCTCCGAATTATTGACCATAACTCACTCAATTCAACTCGGAATTCATTGAAATTTATTCCATTTTGAAGGTGTCGACGTGTAGTTTAAAACGGAAGAAACGGAGATGCAAAACTTCAAGTATTTTGAGAGTTATGATGGAAATTGTTAGACTCGCGCTTTGGTCTAGCATTTTACAGACCTACCTCCGATTGATTGACCATAACTCACTCAATTAAACTCGGAATTCATTTAAATTTATTCCATTTCGAAGGTGTCGAAGTGTAGTTTAAAACGGAAGAATCGGAGAGGAAAAACTTCAAGTATTTTGTGAGTTATGATGGAAATAGTTAGACTCGCACTTTGGTCTAGCATTTTACAGACATACCTCCGAATTATTGACCATAACTCACTCAATTCAACTCGGAATTCATTGAAATTTATTCCATTTCGAAGATGTCGAAGTGTAGATTAAGACGGAAGAAACGGAGATGAAAAACTCCAAGTATTTTGTGAGTTATGATGGAAATAGTTAGACTCGCGCTTTGGTCTAGCATTTTACAGACCTACCTCCGAATTATTGACCATAACTCACTCAATTCAACTCGGAATTCATTGAAATTTATTCCATATCGAAGGTGTCGAAGTGTAGTTTAAAACGGAAGAAACGGAGATGAAAAACTTCAAGTATTTTGAGAGTTATGATGGAAATAGTTAGGCTCGCGCTTTGGTCTAGCATTTTACAGACCTACCTCCGATTGATTGACCATAACTCACTCAATTCAACTCGGAATTCATTAAAATTTATTCCATTTCGAAGGTGTCGAAGTGTAGTTTAAAACTGTGGGACATGATCCCGCGAGAGGGGCGGGGCGCGAGCCGCCGCGCGCTCTCCTTTGGTCTCTCGTTCCCACGCGATTGGCGTGTGCATTTTAATATTGATTTGAATTCGTCTTTCCTGTGGACTTGGGATCACTAAGGCAATCCGAATTCCACACGAAAGAGACTGACAGAGTCGCCACCTAGATGTGGGATCTAGGACCCGTAATTAACCAGAAATCTAGACTCGCTACCTGGTTACGAGAATGGAAGGTATGGGGAGTTATCCGCCACATGCACCATTCCTGCCCGATAATCGGTCTTCGATTCCAAAAGCTAACTCTTTTAAATTTATTTTAAATGGCTCATTCAACTCTATGTTAATGTGCGAACTAAGTGACATGCATCCTAGAATCTAATTTCAATGTGAATCCTAGATGTGTATCTTGATTTATTAATTTGTCTGGATTCATTCTACGTGAAAGTTCTCCTAGAATTCTAATTTCATGGAAAACCCTAACTGATTTGATTAAGTATTTACAAGAAAATTAATATACAAAACACCACAATTTGTTGTGGTGCCGACTCGCGGGTGGTATGCCGTCAGACATCCAAGCTGCCTACGTACCCAAGCCTCACTGGGATCAGAGTCGACGTAGTTCGGTGCACCTAAGCTAAGCTACTTATGCCTAACTCAACTAGGACACCGACTTAAACGGATTTGACTGTTTCAACAGTTTTAAAAGTAGTTATTTAATTCAAGTTGAGGATTTTATTATCTTAGGATTTCATCTAAGATGCTGTATGATTCTTATCTAAATGCAAGTTGTTCCTTAGACTAATGCAGGTTTGCCTACATCCTAGTTTACTAGGCTTGTCTTAAGGAAAGATTGGGTGACTAGTGTAACTAGACCTATGGTACGGTTGCTATTCATAGCAAGCGTCCGTGATGAGGCTGGACTCCTAACTCTAGGACTCCCTAAAACCTAGGACACGGCACGACACCAGTGTTCCTAAATTGGGCTCTAATGGTTCTTAGATTGGAAACCATAATCCAATGGTTCCGAAAGACACAAGATAAATCGATTTAAGTTCTCGAGGTTAATGAGTTTCAGATTTCGAAGATTTTCAGTTTCTAGACATTTAAGGATTACCAATGGTTCTAGGGTTCACCAATTTCGGCCTTGAATGGCATCCAAAGGAGGGAATCGTGCGCTCTTTCCTTGTGCAATTTAATACTTAGGTTATAGCATCTTATTGCCTGGCAGAATCTCAGGATTTCCGTGGACAATAACCTCGGAGCCAACAACATGCTATAACTTAAATATTCAAATTGTCAAAGATCAAGTTGCAATTGGGATACGATTATGGATGCACTGGCCATTTTTCCAGGAAAATCTAAAGATCCTAAAATTTCTGTTTTAATGGATTAAGGAGTGAACATGTGACAGAATTTTAAAGTTCTTTAGGAATTTTTATATGATTTTCAATTAATTTCGAATTTTCCATGGATTTTATCAATTTTAAGCATATGAGCGGTTTTACAAGTGAAATTGTTGCAAATAAATTCGAAATGATTTGAAATTTCTACAGCAGCAAGATGAAAATGTATGTAGCTTACAGGATGAGTTTTGCATATTTTTACATTAAATTCACATTTAATCTTGATTAATCCATTAAATGTCCAGATTGCACAATTAACACATAAACTAGTAGAAATACAACTCTAAATTCTATGAAATTTCTACAGAAATACTATATGAATCACAATAGCATGCAGTGAGATTTTCATGAATTTTAGAAATTATTTACTACCAATTTCGGATTTTACAATTTCCAGACCAGATTATAAATTAACACTACATCCCATATTAAAACAGATCCAAATAACACGAAACTTTTACAGTAACAAGTAATATGCAAGATAAGACTACTGTAAAAATTTTATGAATTTTAATGATGATCTGATGTTAGTAAAAATTCTCCTAAAATCTGATAAGTTTCAAAGAAAATATTAAATAATATACCAAATAAACTCCAAAAATCTTTATAAATTCATGGTAAAATGAATCAGTAACATATTATTTTCCCACGAAATTTCATTAATTTTAGAATCTGTTTGGTATATAATTTAATTTTTCTTCGTCAAAAGATGTTTTTTGAAGAGTTTTCCATTTTTAAAACACAATTTGCGGAAAAAATCAGAAAAATTCGGAAAAATACAGAAATATTTTGAGAACAATGCACCTACCTGTGGTGAAGATCTCCGCCCAATCCAAAAAAATATAAAAAATCCTGCCGCCGCTGATCCGCTCCGCCGTCTTTCGCTTTCTCTGGAGTGTTTAGAGGGAGTGATTGAGGGAGTGAAGAGATAATGGAAGAAGAATATTAGGGAGAGGGATGGAAGAATATATTGAGGAAAGGGATTGGAGGGAGTGATTAGAAGAGATAATGGAAGAGAAAGAGATAATGGAAGATAAATTTCTCTCTTTTTCTTTTATGGATGGGAAGGAAGATATATATAGGGAGAGAAAGAGAGAGAGAGAGATATGTTGGTGGAGAGCTCATCATGTTGTCCCTCTTAGTGGAGAATCCATCATTATTGTTCTTAGTGGAGGGCCCATCATGTTTCTTAGTGGAGAATCCATCATTATTGTTCTTAGTGGAGGGCCCATCATGTTTCTTAGTGGAGAATCCATCATTATTGTTCTTAGTGGAGGGCCCATCATGTTTCTTAGTGGAGAATCCATCATTATTGTTCTTAGTGGAGGGCCCATCATGTTTCTTAGTGGAGAATCCATCATTATTGTTCTTAGTGGAGGGCCCATCATGTTGTCTTAGTGGAGAGCTACCATCATTGCTCTTCATAAGAGGCCTCACAAGAGGCCCCATTGAGGCCCCACAACGCGGGCCCCACAACGCGGGCCCCACAACGCGGGCCCCACAACGTGGGCCCCACAACGCGGGCCCCACAACGTGGGCCCCACAACATGGGCCCCACAATGTGGGCCCCCGGTTGATTCAATTTTAAACAAATGTTCAATGCGGGCCCACCAAACGGGTACAAATTCTCCCTTGCTCGGATTCTCACGAATAACCCTTCTCCGCACTTTAGCGGAAAAAATCAGAACAATGCAGAAATGACCAGAAAGATTTGAGAAAGCGTAAGGGACGAACACCGGAATAGAAAACATTGAAAAATTGACAGCGAAACCCTAATTTCTTTTTTAATCAAAGCAGAGCAAAATGGGGTGTCTACAGATGCCCCTCTTTGGTAGAGATGACGTAGTCATCGAATACCAAAGTCAAAATGACAGAACCATTTTGCGTAGCTTTAATCGACAAAAGACTCTACGGAACCTAGACGCAAGCATTTACTACCTAATGTAAAACCCAAAACGAAGTCCTAGAATTGGAATGTAGTAAAAAAAATCCCGCTGCGGTGCCGCTCGACATCACATTTATATGATGTTCAAAGAGAAAAGACCATTTTTGAATGGACTCAGAATGAAATACCATATTTTTACGGCTTCCAAGGAAATGAGACATCACATTTGTATGATGCTCAAAGAGAGTAAGAGACCATAGTTGTATGGACCTGAAGAGAATGGAATACCGTATTTTTACGGAGTTCCAAAGAAATGAGGTATCATATTTGTATGATGCTCAAAGAGAATAAGAGAACGTAGTTGTATGGACTCGAAGAGAATGGAACACCGTATTTTTTACGGAGTTCCAAGGAAATGAGGTATCATATTTGTATGATGCTCAAAGAGAATAAGAGAACATTTTTGAATGGACTCAGAAGAGAATGGAATACCGTATTTTTACGGAGTTCCAAAGAAATGAGGTATCATATTTGTATGATGCTCAAAGAGAATAAGAGAACATTTTTGAATGGACTCAGAAGAGAATGGAATACCGTATTTTTTACGGAGTTCCAAGGAAATGAGGTATCATATTTGTATGATGCTCAAAGAGAATAAGAGAACATTTTTGAATGGACTCAGAAGAGAATGGAATACCGTATTTTTTACGGAGTTCCAAGGAAATGAGGTATCATATTTGTATGATGCTCAAAGAGAATAAGAGAACATTTTTGAATGGACTTAGAAGAGAATGGAATACCGTATTTTTACGGAGTTCCAAGGAAATGAGGTATCATATTTGTATGATGCTCAAAGGGAATAAGAGAACATTTTTTAATGGACTCAGAATGAAATACCGTATTTTTACGGCTTCAATCTTCGGTTGAGATTAATGAATTTGGAGGTTTTTTTATGAATTTGAATTTGACGTAGAATTGGATTTGATGAATTTGGGGAATTTGAATTTGACGTAGGATTGGAGTTGATGAATTTTGGGATTTTGAATTTTGACGTAGAATTGGACTTGATGAATTTTGGGAATTTGAATTTAACGTAGAATTGGATTTGATGAATTACGGAATTCCAAGGAAATGAGGTATCATATTTGTATGATGCTCAAAGAGAATAAGAGAACATTTTTGAATGGACTTAGAAGAAAATGGAATACCGTATTTTTACGGAGTTCCAAGGAAATGAGATATCATATTTGTATGATGTTCAAAGAAAGAAGACCACTTTCAAATGGACTCAGAGAGTATATGATAACAGAGATTATCAGGAAAGGGGGAACTGGAATCTCCAATTAACAATTTTGGAAGCAAATGATTCAATACCCCCATGCAGCAAAGGTCTTTCAAGGCTTGAATATGAGATGCCACTTTATTAGCAACCTGCCCCAGTTTAAGGCCTTCTAACCTTCTTCTATTCATTGACCAGAGATCATTCTTGCAACGATTTTTCACCATTCGTGACAGTCGCACCTTTTCCAAGTTTCTCGGAATCCGTTAATGAACCTGCCTTCAGAGTGATTGCACCCTACAACAATTCTTTAAAATAGCATTTGTAAATTTTTCTAAAAATAGAACCACAGACATTGGTAATAAAAAGACAAAATAAGAAAGATTACTCAAGTGATCTCGTGATGCTTCTGACTTATCAGTATTTTCTTTTGGGTTAGGTTAGCCTCTTTTAAAGAATGTTTCTCCACTGATAAACATCTTCACTTATTTTTTAAGACAGTGATACTTCATATATCCTTCTATCAACTTTCGGATTGTTTTGAAATTAATGCCCTTAGTTTCGGGAATCATTGTTATTTTTGCCTGACCTACTGAGAGTTCAGAGGTCGATGTAATTCTTCTGGCGTGAACCCCATCTTACCACGACCAAGTATTCCTTTTTAGATTTTCAACTTGGCGGACCGTTCAACCTTAACTTTTGCCTGAATCGCCTTTTAGGTTTTCAACTCAGCAGGCTACCCCCTTAACTTTTGCCTAAGCTGCCTTTTCAGGTTTTCAACTTAGCAGAGGAATGATCCTGAATTTTGCCTAGATCGCCTTTTCAGGTTTTCAATCTAGCGGATTTTCAAGCTCCATTTTTTTTTTTTTTTTTTTTTTTTTTTTTTTTTTTTTTTTTTTTTTTTTTTTGAACACTAAAAGGACTTTACAGGTGAGGTAGAGCTTTTCAAAGAATGGCTTAAGGTTTTGCAAGAGTTTCGACCGAACCTGTGAACAGGTTGCCTACGTATCCCAGTGTAGGAATCAGGTCATGCGTAGTTCAGGGGAATGCCCCTAGTACATTGGGTTTTGAAGGAAAATTTTATGTAGGCTCGAAAGGGTTTGCAAAAGGTTATATATTTTTTGATTTTGGGTTATGAATTTGGGTTTTATTCGGCCAAAAGACGGCCTTCTGGTGTTCAAGCATAGAACCTCTTGAGTTGATCAAGATTTGTTGGTTCCGGCAATATTTCTCCATTTAAATTACGGAGCTTGACGGCTTTTCCGGGTAAGATTTGGTCCACGATGTATGGCCCTGACCAATTAGGCTTGAATTTGCCTCTTGGGTCAAGCACTGGTGCTCGATTTTCTTTTAGAACAAGATTGCCTTCTTCGAGATCTCTGATTTTAACCTTTTTATTAAAAGCCCGGGCTATTCTGCGCTGATAACCCTGCACATGGTAAAGTGCTTTTAACCTCTTTTCATCTAGCATGTTCAGCTCTTTATATCTGGCGTCTGCCCATTCATTTTCTGGCAACTTGACTTCAGTCAATACTCGGAGCGAAGGTACACGGATCTCCACAGGTAGCACTGCTTCCATACCATAAACAAGAGAGTAAGGGGTTGCCCCAGTTGAAGCTCTAATTGATGTTCTGTAAGCCCACAATGCGTACGGCAACTTATTCGACCAATCCTTATAAGTTTCTGACATCTTGCTAATGATAGTCTTGACATTTTTGTTTGCAGCTTCCACCGCTCCATTTGTCTGCGGCCGATAAGGTGAAGATTTATGATGCTTAATCTTGAACTCTTCGCAAAGAGTGATAACTTCTTTCTTGAAATGAGATCCGTTATCTGAGATAAGTTCATGGGGAATTCCATATCTGCATATGATGTTGGTTCGTATGAATTTAGCAACTGATGCGGATGTAAGCTTTGCATAAGAAGCGGCCTCAACCCACTTAGTGAAGTAGTCAATTGCAACGAGTATGTACTCGTGACCACTAGATGACTTAGGGGAAATCTTGCCAATTATGTCAATTCCCCATACCGAAAACGGCCAAGGAGAAGTAAGAGAATGCAATTCGGTAGGTGGTACATGAATGAGATTCGCATGTATCTGACATTTATAGCATTTCTTCACAAATGTGTGACAATCTGCTTCCAATGTTGGCCAATAGTACCCCAGACGTAGGATCTTCTTTGACAACATCTTCCCATTCATATGAGGTCCACACACCCCTTCATGAACATCTGCGAGAATTTCTTCTGCCTGATCTTCAGTGACACATAAGAGTTGAATTCCATCGAAAGACCGTCGATATAACTCTCCTCCACAAATGACAAAATTAGTTGCCAATCTCTGCAAAGTCCTTATCTCTTTATTCGACGCCTCATTGGGATGCCCCTGGCCCGAGATGTAGTTCTTTATGTCCGTATACCATGGTTTACCATCGGGACATCTTGCAGCTATCTCTATAGCATCAACATATGCAGGAGCCCATTGCTCTTGAACCGTGATGGGCCTCATTTTCATATTGTGAGGTATGTCAATCATAGAAGCTAACGTCGCTAAGGCATCGGCGAATCTATTCTTCAACCTTGGCAAATAACTGAAAGTGATGTGCTGGAATTGCTTAGCGAGAATATCCAAGTATTCATGATATGGCAGCAACTTTTCTTCTTTGGTTCTCCATTCTCCTTGGGTTTGGCAAATGATTAACATTGAATCTCCATATACGTCAAGATTCTCTATGCCTAAGGCCAATGCTGCCTCAAGCCCAACAATGCATGCTTCATACTCTGCCATATTGTTGGTGCAATTGAATTGTAACTTAACTGCAAGGGGAACATGCTCATTTCGGGGTGACACAAGCAATGCCCCTACTCCTTGCCCTGTTTGGTTTGCTGCTCCATCAAAATAGAGGATCCAACCAGTTTCTGGATATTCATCTTCTACCATCATGATCTCTTCATCTGGGAACATCGTCTTGAAAGGCTGATTTTCTTCTCGGGGTGCTTCTGCCAATTGTTCAGCAATGACTCGGCCCTTTACTGATTTTTGGGTTACATGGGTGATGTCAAACTCAGACAACAACAATAACCATCTGGCAGTCCTGCCTGTCAAGGCTGGTTTTTCAAAGAGATATTTCAGAGGATCCATCCTTGACAGGAGCAAGACCTTATGTGATAAAATGTAATGCCTGAGTCGCTGAGTAGCCCAAACCAAGGCTAAGCAGGTTTTTTCTAGGACAGTATACTTCTGTTCATACTCCAACATCTTCTTGCTAAGATAATACACAGCCTTTTCATGCTTGGTTTCTGGATCTTGCTGCGCTAACATACAACCCATTGTGGTTTCTGTTACTGACAAATAAAGCAGCAATGGATGTCCCGGTATCACTGGTGCTACTATCGGTGGTTCAGACAAACTTTGCTTTATCTTTTCAAAGGCCTGCTGACATTTCTCTGTCCATTCTTTGGAAGAGTTCTTCTTTAAGAGCTTAAAGATAGGTTCACAAGTTGATGTCAGATGAGCGATGAATCGCCTTAGGAACTGTATCCTTCCTAGGAATCCCCGAATTTCCTTCTCGGTTCTAGGCGGCGGCATCTCCTGGATAGCCTTAATCTTCTGAGGATCCACCTCTATACCCCTTTGACTCACCATGAATCCTAACAACTTACCAGAGGTAACCCCGAATACACACTTGCTAGGATTCAGGCGAAGCTGGTATTTGAGTATTCTTTCAAAGAACTTCTTGAGGTTCGGGATGTGATCCCTCCTTTCCCTAGCTTTTACAATCATATCATCGACATAAACTTCGACTTCTCTATGTATCATGTCATGGAGTAAGGCTGTAGCTGCTCTTTGATACGTCGCACCAGCATTCTTAAGACCAAATGGCATTACCCGATAGCAATATGTCCCCCATTGTGTAATGAACGAGGTCTTAGCCATGTCCTCGGGTGCCATCTTAATTTGATTGTAGCCCGAGAAACCATCCATGAAAGATAGTAATTCATGCCCGGCCGTATTGTCCACCAAGATATCGATATGTGGTAGAGGGAAATCATCTTTTGGACTTGCCTTGTTCAAATCCCTAAAATCTACACACATTCTCACCTTTCCATCTTTCTTTGGTACAGGTACTATATTTGCGAGCCATTCTGGATATTCCACCACTTGCAGAAATCCAGCATTCAACTGCTTAGTAACCTCTTCTTCTACTTTCAGGACCCACTCAGGCTTCATTCTCCTTAGCTTCTGCTTTTTAGGTTTAATCCCAGGCAACAAAGGTAGCTTGTGTTGAACAATGTCTTCGCTCAACCCGGGCATATCTTTGTAGGACCAGGCAAAAACTTCTTTATATTCCTTAAGTAGGTTTATTAATTCATCGCGCTCTTCAGATGATAGAGTATTTCCAATTCGTATTTCCTGTATTAAATCTTCTGTTCCGATGTTTATAATTTCGATTTCATCTTTAAGAGGCTGGGCTCGGCGCTCCTCCTCTTGTTTGAGCATATGCTGTAATTCAAAGGGAGTTTCGTCGATCCCCTCTTCCTCGTCTGAGGAGGGAGTGTTATCATTATTATTAAAGTCAGAAGCAAACACAGAGACATACTGAGAATCAGATTTCATTGAATTGAAAGAAGTTACATCATTATCATTGGACTCATCCTGAACAGGCTCAGGATTCACATAGTAAATAAACTCAGAAAATGACTCGCCTGGACTAGGCACTGACACCGATTCACTCGACTTGACTAGACTTGACTTAGCAATATAATAAGGTGGAAAAACATCAGAACTCCAGTTTGAAAGATTTTCTGTTGCAGGTGCAATCTGACTCTGAGGTTCAGTAAAGGTATCATTACTCTGAATAACTGCCACCAGCACATCTTCACAGTCAGTCTCTTCTTGCTTTTTAGAATGATCTAAAACGGGCAACTCCTGACAAACAACATCAGGCACATCTTCTTCGAACAAAGACCCCAACATATCTGGCTCAAGGCAGACTATCCAATCCTCAACAGTTTTTTCAACACAATATACCGGCGGTTCTGTTTCTGGGAGAGCAAGGCCACTGAATATTTCAAAACCTGGTATCATGATCCCTGTTACTGAGTCATACCATGGTTCAGAAAACCCATAGTATGGAGAAGTCTCACCTTCTTTGATAAAGTGACCATTCATTGATAAGGAATATGGAGTCATCGGGAGTATCCTTCCAGTGCGGCGGATTTCTTCCTTCAATTTCAACAATTCTTTCATGGATTCCTCCTCCTCCTCAGTAGGTATATACCCAAGACCGAAAGCTCCAGAGTTTGCTTTGATTGGGCGCCAGTGAGACGCTTTGCTTGGATCACGGCCTAAATTCATACCCGGAAAGTAGTTCATTTTTCTCATCATCTTGGCAACCACAGGACTGATGGCAAAAGGCAAATACAACTCCTCCCGAGAGGCATCTTCATAGGAAATAGCAGTAACATCGAATGCGAAACCATTCAAGTTGTAATCATCTGCTTTTGTAACTGGAAGAATCCGAGTTTCTCCTGTTATCTGCCCTATTTCTGGCTCTTCGTCGCCTCTGACAGTGATCAATTTTCCTTCTTTAATGAACTTCAGTTTTTGATGAAGGGTTGAGGCAACAACACCTTCCTTATGCAACCAGGGTCGTCCCAGAAGTATATTGAACGAGGCCTTGATATCAATAACTTGAAATTCCACCTCAAATTCTTGACCGCCTATAACGATCCTGGTGGTAAGGACTCCGACCACATTTCTGCGGGTATTGTCATATGCGAGGATACCAAGGGTTGATTCGGCAAAATCAGTGGGACCGAAACCCAAGGTAATGGCAGTTCTTAATGGACATACATTCAACGCGGATCCATTATCTACCAGCGCAGACGGTACTTTCTTGCCTTCGCAAACAACAGTGACATGAAGAGCTCTAGCATGATTCCGACCTTGAGGAGGCAGCTCCTGGTCTGAGAAACTAATGGCCCTGGTGGCGTGTGTCAGAGCGACAACTTCAGCTAGTTGCTCTGGAGATATTTCTGAGGACACCTGTGTGGTATTCAGTTCTTTCAACACAGCCTCTCTGTGTTTCTTCGATGCTATCAACAACCCCCAAACAGATATGACAGCCTGAGTTTTCTTCAACTGCTGAACAACTTCATCATCTGGGTCCTTCACGTATTGCGGCTCCTCTCCTCGAGCCAATGCCCCTGGATTTTCGACTCTTAATTCAGCAGGTTTGAAAATTCTTCCACCCCTTGTCACATGTCTGACTTCATCCAATTCTGGCTCACCATAGGTGATAATTTGAGGGACTTGTGGCTCATAGGTGATTACCAAGGGAGGTACAGACTCGCTCAGGTATGATTCATCACAGAAGATGATTTCGGGTTCAGAAATGGGTTCTAAAGCACATATGAGGGTGAGAGGGTCAAACTCAGGATCTCCTATGGTTATGGCATTAACGGCAGCGGGAGGATTAGCATGACCAGGTAGCGGGTTTTGGGTAACATTGGGTCTTGGTTGGAATGCAATGACTTTCTCATCAATAAGTTTCTGGATTCTGAATTTCAAGGCGATGCAATTGTCTGTAAGATGACCAGGACCCCTGTGATACTCACAGTGTAGGTCGGCTCGCCAATTGGCAGGTAAAGGATTGGGGGGAGGCCGGGTGGCAGGTAGGGTTATGCGACCTGAAGCCAGACACTGCTTAAGCACCTCCGAAGATGGAATGGGAAGAGGAGTAAATTCTACCCGGGCTTGTTGCCGAGGTGCGGTCGCAGGTTGAGCATAGTCCATTACTAGAGGTTCCTGGGATTTAGAGGATTGAGCATTGGAATGGGAGATACTACTGACTTGGGCTGGTGGGGATTTTTTGAAATCTCTAGGATTTGGGTTGCTACGGTTGAATACACCTTGAGCCATAGCCTCCTCTATCTGGGTGCCAGCCACAATGAAGTGTTTGAAGTCTGGATAGTATTGCAATGACATGTGATACTGGAGCTGGGGGGAAATATTTTTCATGATTATCTGGACTTGCTCCTCCTCAGACGGGCGCTCCATCATCTGAGCTGCTATTCTCCTCCATCTTTTCACAAAAATCAGAAAGGATTCTCTCGAGTCTTGTTTTGTTCTCTCTAAATCCTTTCTGGTGATTTCTGTCCCATCATCATATTTGAACTGCCTGATGAATTGCTCGCCGATATCCTTCCATGTCCTGTAACGAGTCTTGTCCAAGACCATGAACCATCTCCTAGCAACCTTGGTTAGGGAAACTGGGAACAATTGAGCCATTTGCTCAGGAGATAAGCCTTGAGGCTGACACATGATGGTGAACATTTGTAAATGTGTGATTGGACAACCCACACCATCATATTTGTCGAAATCGGGCATTTGAAAATTAGCAGGAAGGCGGATTTCGGGAAATAGAGTAAGATCACTGGGATTGAAACTACCCTGGTCTTGAAACTGAATGTCTTGAACTTTTCTGGTAAGAGTCTCTAATTTCTCCATAACAGACTTATCAACCATGGACTGAGAAGGTCTACTGCGATTCTCGCTATACTGCTCTTTTTCCAAATCTTCTTCGGTTTTATCATGGATATTGATGAACACTGGCTGGACAGGTGCTGCTGAAGTAGCTGCTTGGTGCACAGGCCCTTTATCCTTGGACAACGATTGTCCGAACTTCTCAGAAAGTTGAGCCTTGATAACTTGGTTCTCTTCCTTGAGTTCTTGAAGCTGCCGGAGAATCAAGGTAAGAGTATCGGTGATAGCAGCGAGTGGAGGACTGTCCTGGTTTTCTGCCATTGGTGAGGATGAGGACGGGAAAGAATGAGATGCTGGGGTTCTCAGAGAAGGTGGCGGGGATACAGATTTCCTCTGTAATCGAGAAGAGACCCGAACCCAAGGAGTATTAGGGTTAGCTATGGTGTCTACGGCCCTGTAATATTTGAAAGACATATTTAAAATCAGAAAGAAGTAGACACTGATGTATGCATAGACGAAGATACTGAAAGAAAAAGGTGAACTTTTATTGATAGATCATTAAAGCTTGAGTACATGGTTCGATCTTTCAAAGATAGACTGATAAGAGAAAACATGACATTAAGCACTCTTTCTAGACTTCTTCTTTGGACGACTATCTTCCTCAACTGACTCCTTGAAAGATTTGATGACTCGAACATCCCAAGCAGATGAAACGGCTTTGACAATCTTGGGCTTGAGATCCTCAGGCGGATAGAAATGACGAAGGGGAGGCACAATGGATTGCTCCCTTCCATACTGACGCTGAATCCTGGCAGGAATATAAAAGGAAGTCTTTTTGAGGCCAAGAAGGCGAACGTAGTTAGCTTCTCCAGTATTGAAGACAGCTTCTTGGATTCCAGGGATTTGCCAATAAATCTGATCTTCATGGCGAGAACTCAACCACTCAGCCCAATCGCCTTTATGATTGAAAGAAACATCATGACGCCATTCACTGAAGGTGTATAACGTATGATCAAAATGCACAGGAGCTGCAATTTTTAGCTTGTGGCATAACCACACGTGAAGTAATGCAGGACATCCTGAGAAGGACCCAACAAAAGATCGAACATAAGAGCCTGGACCTGAGCTGGCACGAAGACGAGCCATCTCATCCAATCCATTGAAGGTTTCTGCAAGCATAGTAGGAATTGGATTGGCGCCACGATCCATCTGATCAACGAGGTCCAAGAGAACAGCTGACGCACAGCGAGAAGGCTGGACAGTGAGGAACCTAGCAAAGGAGCAGAATCTCAGAGCGCGACCTCGGGCTTTTTGAATATCAACAGCACCAATATGCCCAACAGGAGGGTAAATGTCAATCAGTTGTTGCATGGACACTTCCTGGTCTTTGATGAAAGAGTTCATGGATTCATCTGGATTATTCATCAAGCGAAGGAACAAAGGACGATAATCCGACACGTAAGATGGCTTCACCAGAGGGCCATCTACAGGATATTCCAATAAGGCACACCATTCTTCAAAGGTGGGACACATTTCTTGGTTGCCAAAACGGAAGACATGATGATCGGGATCCCAACACTCTGATGCAGCATAGAGTAATCCCCAATCGAGCTTGATGGTGGCCACGTAACCGAAGAGATTTTTCTCTTGCTCACTTATGGCATAGATATGGGATTCTCTTAATGTACCACGGATCCAATCAAGAATTGTACGAGTAGACATGGTGTCTGTAAGCCAGGAGAAAGGATACAGGGATAATCAGGATTACATGAACATGAGATTAGGATGAGTTCCTACCAATATAAAGGAAGTATGGATACTCGATCGAATCAGATAATATAAGATTAAAAATCGTACGATCGAGATGAGATGAGATAGCATAAGATTGCTTTCAACGGATGGATCATGAATGACTAATCCTATGAGATCTTTGGAAATGAATGGGATTTAAATCCTAACCCCAAAGGGAAAGTTTTTTAATCTTTGCACATTTTATCAGTGTTACCTGAAGGCATCAACCCTAATCCTAATCTAGCGGAGTGGAGAGAGGATCTCGACTCATGACTTTGTTTGTGTACCTAGGACCGATCGTAGCCATTAGAAGATGGTCTACGGCCTAATCTAGACACAAATAGGTAGGATATCCTAAACTAGGCTCACACACGTGATGCACATGTGTTCGTATACTACATGCATGTGTGGGTTAATCTAGGGGTAAGGCCAAGAGTTCCCTTAGCGCGAATCCCTGTTCGATATACTGTACCAGTGTCCGGCGTATCAGTACGTGAACAAGAGATCCGTTTACGTACCATAAAGGTACTAGGCTAAGGGTGGAATGCTTCTCTAGCACAGAGGCACCAGGTGATGAAATCCCAGTCAACCATGCTAGATAACACTCCGGGTTCCTAAAATAGGACGTGTGTGCGTGTGTGATGCAGGGGTTTAGATGAAAGTGATGTAAGTGTGTGCAATAAGTTCGCGCAATCTATGATGCCTTCAGGTTTTGTTAGATTAAGTTTGAGTATATGTGATGAGAAAATAAAGCATACAAACTAATCTAACAAGCATAAAAGAGATAGAGTTTTCATGAGCCAGTTAAAATAGATTCAAATGAGTTATCCTTTGGAATTGTAATGAAGTTAGGTGGTCCCCAGCAGAGTCGCCAGACTGTGGGACATGATCCCGCGAGAGGGGCGGGGCGCGAGCCGCCGCGCGCTCTCCTTTGGTCTCTCGTTCCCACGCGATTGGCGTGTGCATTTTAATATTGATTTGAATTCGTCTTTCCTGTGGACTTGGGATCACTAAGGCAATCCGAATTCCACACGAAAGAGACTGACAGAGTCGCCACCTAGATGTGGGATCTAGGACCCGTAATTAACCAGAAATCTAGACTCGCTACCTGGTTACGAGAATGGAAGGTATGGGGAGTTATCCGCCACATGCACCATTCCTGCCCGATAATCGGTCTTCGATTCCAAAAGCTAACTCTTTTAAATTTATTTTAAATGGCTCATTCAACTCTATGTTAATGTGCGAACTAAGTGACATGCATCCTAGAATCTAATTTCAATGTGAATCCTAGATGTGTATCTTGATTTATTAATTTGTCTGGATTCATTCTACGTGAAAGTTCTCCTAGAATTCTAATTTCATGGAAAACCCTAACTGATTTGATTAAGTATTTACAAGAAAATTAATATACAAAACACCACAATTTGTTGTGGTGCCGACTCGCGGGTGGTATGCCGTCAGACATCCAAGCTGCCTACGTACCCAAGCCTCACTGGGATCAGAGTCGACGTAGTTCGGTGCACCTAAGCTAAGCTACTTATGCCTAACTCAACTAGGACACCGACTTAAACGGATTTGACTGTTTCAACAGTTTTAAAAGTAGTTATTTAATTCAAGTTGAGGATTTTATTATCTTAGGATTTCATCTAAGATGCTGTATGATTCTTATCTAAATGCAAGTTGTTCCTTAGACTAATGCAGGTTTGCCTACATCCTAGTTTACTAGGCTTGTCTTAAGGAAAGATTGGGTGACTAGTGTAACTAGACCTATGGTACGGTTGCTATTCATAGCAAGCGTCCGTGATGAGGCTGGACTCCTAACTCTAGGACTCCCTAAAACCTAGGACACGGCACGACACCAGTGTTCCTAAATTGGGCTCTAATGGTTCTTAGATTGGAAACCATAATCCAATGGTTCCGAAAGACACAAGATAAATCGATTTAAGTTCTCGAGGTTAATGAGTTTCAGATTTCGAAGATTTTCAGTTTCTAGACATTTAAGGATTACCAATGGTTCTAGGGTTCACCAATTTCGGCCTTGAATGGCATCCAAAGGAGGGAATCGTGCGCTCTTTCCTTGTGCAATTTAATACTTAGGTTATAGCATCTTATTGCCTGGCAGAATCTCAGGATTTCCGTGGACAATAACCTCGGAGCCAACAACATGCTATAACTTAAATATTCAAATTGTCAAAGATCAAGTTGCAATTGGGATACGATTATGGATGCACTGGCCATTTTTCCAGGAAAATCTAAAGATCCTAAAATTTCTGTTTTAATGGATTAAGGAGTGAACATGTGACAGAATTTTAAAGTTCTTTAGGAATTTTTATATGATTTTCAATTAATTTCGAATTTTCCATGGATTTTATCAATTTTAAGCATATGAGCGGTTTTACAAGTGAAATTGTTGCAAATAAATTCGAAATGATTTGAAATTTCTACAGCAGCAAGATGAAAATGTATGTAGCTTACAGGATGAGTTTTGCATATTTTTACATTAAATTCACATTTAATCTTGATTAATCCATTAAATGTCCAGATTGCACAATTAACACATAAACTAGTAGAAATACAACTCTAAATTCTATGAAATTTCTACAGAAATACTATATGAATCACAATAGCATGCAGTGAGATTTTCATGAATTTTAGAAATTATTTACTACCAATTTCGGATTTTACAATTTCCAGACCAGATTATAAATTAACACTACATCCCATATTAAAACAGATCCAAATAACACGAAACTTTTACAGTAACAAGTAATATGCAAGATAAGACTACTGTAAAAATTTTATGAATTTTAATGATGATCTGATGTTAGTAAAAATTCTCCTAAAATCTGATAAGTTTCAAAGAAAATATTAAATAATATACCAAATAAACTCCAAAAATCTTTATAAATTCATGGTAAAATGAATCAGTAACATATTATTTTCCCACGAAATTTCATTAATTTTAGAATCTGTTTGGTATATAATTTAATTTTTCTTCGTCAAAAGATGTTTTTTGAAGAGTTTTCCATTTTTAAAACACAATTTGCGGAAAAAATCAGAAAAATTCGGAAAAATACAGAAATATTTTGAGAACAATGCACCTACCTGTGGTGAAGATCTCCGCCCAATCCAAAAAAATATAAAAAATCCTGCCGCCGCTGATCCGCTCCGCCGTCTTTCGCTTTCTCTGGAGTGTTTAGAGGGAGTGATTGAGGGAGTGAAGAGATAATGGAAGAAGAATATTAGGGAGAGGGATGGAAGAATATATTGAGGAAAGGGATTGGAGGGAGTGATTAGAAGAGATAATGGAAGAGAAAGAGATAATGGAAGATAAATTTCTCTCTTTTTCTTTTATGGATGGGAAGGAAGATATATATAGGGAGAGAAAGAGAGAGAGAGAGATATGTTGGTGGAGAGCTCATCATGTTGTCCCTCTTAGTGGAGAATCCATCATTATTGTTCTTAGTGGAGGGCCCATCATGTTTCTTAGTGGAGAATCCATCATTATTGTTCTTAGTGGAGGGCCCATCATGTTTCTTAGTGGAGAATCCATCATTATTGTTCTTAGTGGAGGGCCCATCATGTTTCTTAGTGGAGAATCCATCATTATTGTTCTTAGTGGAGGGCCCATCATGTTTCTTAGTGGAGAATCCATCATTATTGTTCTTAGTGGAGGGCCCATCATGTTGTCTTAGTGGAGAGCTACCATCATTGCTCTTCATAAGAGGCCTCACAAGAGGCCCCATTGAGGCCCCACAACGCGGGCCCCACAACGCGGGCCCCACAACGCGGGCCCCACAACGTGGGCCCCACAACATGGGCCCCACAATGTGGGCCCCCGGTTGATTCAATTTTAAACAAATGTTCAATGCGGGCCCACCAAACGGGTACAAATTCTCCCTTGCTCGGATTCTCACGAATAACCCTTCTCCGCACTTTAGCGGAAAAAATCAGAACAATGCAGAAATGACCAGAAAGATTTGAGAAAGCGTAAGGGACGAACACCGGAATAGAAAACATTGAAAAATTGACAGCGAAACCCTAATTTCTTTTTTAATCAAAGCAGAGCAAAATGGGGTGTCTACAAAAACGGAAGAATCGGAGAGGAAAAACTCCAAGTATTTTGAGAGTTACGATGGAAATAGTTAGACTCGCGCTTTGGTCTAGCATTTTAGAGACCAACCTCCGATTGATTGATCATAAGTCACTCATTTCAACTTGGAATTCATTGAAATTTATTCCAGTTCGAAGGTGTCAAAGTGTAGTTTAAAACGGAAGAAACGGAGATGAAAAACTCCAAGTATTTTGAGAGTTATGATAGAAATTGTTAGACTCGCGCTTTGGTTTAGCATTTTACAGACGTTCCTCCGATTGATTGACCATAACTCACTCAATTCAACTCGGAATTCATTGAAATTTATTCCATTTCGAAGGTGTCAATGTGTAGTTTAAAACGGAAGAAACGGAGATGAAAAACTACAAGTATTTTGAGAGTTATGATAGAAATTGTTAGACTTGCACTTTGGTCTAGCATTTTACAGACCTACCTCTGAACTATTGACCATAACTCACTTAATTCAACTCGAAATTCATTAACATTTATTCCATTTCGAAGGTGTCAAAGTGTAGTTTAAAACGAAAGAAACGGAGATGAAAAACTTCAAGTATTTTGAGAGTTATGATGGAAATAGTTAGACTCGCGCTTTGGTCTAGCATTTTACAGACCTACCTCCGATTGATTGACCATAACTCAGTCAATTCCACTCGGAATTCATTAAAATTTATTCCATTTCGAAGGTGTCGAAGTGTAGTTTAAAATGGAAGAAACAGAGATGAAAAACTCCAAGTATTTTGAGAGTTATGATGGAAATAGTTAGACTCGCGCTTTGGTCTAGCATTTTACAGACCTACCTCCGATTGATTGACCATAACTCACTCAATTCAACTCGGAATTCACTGAAATTTATTCCATTTCGAAGGTGTCGAAGTGTACTTTAAAACGGAGAAACGGAGATGGAAAACTCCAAGTATTTTGAGAGTTATAATGGAAATAGTAAGACTCGCGCTTTGGTCTAGCATTTTACAGACCTACCTCCGATTGATTGACCATAACTCACTCAATTCCACTCGGAATTCATTAAAATTTATTCCATTTCGAAGGTGTCGAACTGTAGTTTAAAACGGAAGAAACGGAGATGAAAAACTCTAAGTATTTTGAGAGGTATGATGGAAATAGTTAGACTCGCGCTTTGGTCTAGCATTTTAGAGACCTACCTCCGATTGATTGACCATAAGTCACTCATTTCAACTCGGAATTCGTTGAAATTTATTTCATTTCGAAGGTGTCAAAGTGTAGCTTAAAACGGAAGAAACGGAGATGAAAAACTCCAAGTATTTTGAGAGTTATGATGGAAATAGTTAGACTCGTGCTTAGGTGCAGCATTTTACAGACCTACATCCGAATTATTGACCATAACTCACTCAATTCAACTCGGAATTCATTAAAATTTATTCCATTTCGAAGGTGTCAAACTGTAATTTAAAACGGAGGAAATGGAGATGAAAAACTCCAAGTATTTTGAGAGTTGTGATAGAAATTGTTAGACTTGCGCTTTGGTCTAGCATTTTACAGACCTACCTCTGAACTATTGACCATAACTCACTTAATTCAACTCGGAATTCATTAACATTTATTCCATTTCGAAGGTGTCGAACTGTAGTTTAAAACGGAAGAAACGGAGATGAAAAACTCTAAGTATTTTGAGAGTTATGATGGAAATAGTTAGACTCGCGCTTTGGTCTAGCATTTTACAGACCTACCTCCGATTGATTGACCATAACTCAGTCAATTCCACTCGGAATTCATTGAAATTTATTCCATTTCGAAGGTGTCGAAGTGTAGTTTAAAACGGAAGAAACGGAGATGGAAAACTTCAAGTATTTTGAGAGTTATGATAGAAATAGTTAGACTCGCGCTTTGGTCTAGGATTTTACAGACCTACCTCCGATTGATTGACCATAACTCACTCAATTCCACTCGGAATTCATTAAAATTTATTCCATTTCGAAGGTGTCGAACTGTAGTTTAAAACGGAAGAATCGGAGAGGAAAAACTCCAAGTATTTTGAGAGTTACGATGGAAATAGTTAGACTCGCGCTTTGGTCTAGCATTTTAGAGACCAACCTCCGATTGATTGACCATAAGTCACTCATTTCAACTTGGAATTCATTGAAATTTATTCCAGTTCGAAGGTGTCAAAGTGTAGTTTAAAATGGAAGAAACGGAGATGAAAAACTCCAAGTATTTTGAGAGTTATGATAGAAATTGTTAGACTCGCGCTTTGGTCTAACACTTACAGACCTACCTCCGATTGATTGACCATAACTCACTCAATTCAACTCGGAATTCATTGAAATTTATTCCATTTCGAAGGTGTCAATGTGTAGTTTAAAACGGAAGAAACGGAGATGAAAAACTCCAAGTATTTTGAGAGTTGTGATAGAAATTGTTAGACTTGCGCTTTGGTCTAGCATTTTACAGACCTACCTCTGAACTATTGACCATAACTCACTTAATTCAACTCGGAATTCATTAACATTTATTCCATTTCGAAGGTGTCAAAGTGTAGTTTAAAACGAAAGAAACGGAGATGAAAAACTTCAAGTATTTTGAGAGTTATGATGGAAATAGTTAGACTCGCGCTTTGGTCTAGCATTTTACAGACCTACCTCCGATTGATTGACCATAACTCAGTCAATTCCACTCGGAATTCATTGAAATTTATTCCATTTCGAAGGTGTCGAAGTGTAGTTTAAAACGGAAGAAACGGAGATGGAAAACTTCAAGTATTTTGAGAGTTATGATAGAAATAGTTAGACTCGCGCTTTGGTCTAGGATTTTACAGACCTACCTCCGATTGATTGACCATAACTCACTCAATTCCACTCGGAATTCATTAAAATTTATTCCATTTCGAAGGTGTCGAAGTGTAGTTTAAGACGGAAGACACGGAGGTGAAAAACTTCAAGTATGTTGTGAGTTATGACAGAAATAGTTAGACTCGCACTTTGGTCTAGCATTTTACAGACCTACCTCCGAATTATTGACCATAACTCACTCAATTCAACTCGGAATTCATTGAAATTTATTCCATTTTGAAGGTGTCGAAGTGTAGTTTAAAACGGAAGAAACGGAGATGAAAAACTTCAAGTATTTTGAGAGTTATGATGGAAATTGTTAGACTCGCGCTTTGGTCTAGCATTTTACAGACCTACCTCCGATTGATTGACCATAACTCACTCAATTCAACTCGGAATTCATTTAAATTTATTCCATTTCGAAGGTGTAGAAGTGTAGTTTAAAACGGAAGAATCGGAGAGGAAAAACTCCAAGTATTTTGAGAGTTACGATGGAAATAGTTAGACTCGCGCTTTGGTCTAGCATTTTACAGACCTACATCCGAATTATTGACCATAACTCACTCAATTCAACTCGTAATTCATTGAAATTTATTCCATTTCGAAGGTGTCGAACTGTAGTTTAAAACGGAAGAAACGGAGATGAAAAACTCCAAGTATTTTGAGGGTTATGATGGAAATAGTTAGACTCGCGCTTTGGTCTAGCATTTTAGAGACCTACCTCCGATTATTTGACCATAAGTCACTCATTTCAACTCGGAATTCAATGAAATTTATTCCATTTCGAAGGTGTCAAAGTGTAGTTTAAAACGGAAGAACCGGAGATGAAAAACTCCAAGTAGTTTGAGAGTTATGATAGAAATTGTTAGACTCACGCTTTGGTCTATAATTTTACATACCTACCTCCGATTGATTGACCATAACTCACTCAATTCCACTCGGAATTCATTAAAATTTATTCCATTTCGAAGGTGTCGAAGTGTAGTTTAAAATGGAAGAAACGGAGATGAAAAACTCCAAGTATTTTGAGAGTTATGATGGAAATAGTTAGACTCGCGCTTTGGTCTATCATTTTACAGACATACCTCCGATTGATTGACCATAACTCACTCAATTCAACTCAGAATTTATTGAAATTTATTCCATTTCGAAGGTGTCGAACTGTAGTTTAAAACGGAAGAAACGGAGTTGAAAAACTCCAAGTATTTTGAGAGTTATGATGGAAATAGTTAGACTCGCGCTTTGGTCTAGCATTTTACAGACCTACCTCCGATTGATTGACCATAACTCACTCAATTCAACTCGGAATTCACTGAAATTTATTCCATTTCGAAGGTGTCGAAGTGTAGTTTAAAACGGAGAAACGGAGATGGAAAACTCCAAGTATTTTGAGAGTTATGATGGAAATAGTAAGACTCGCGCTTTGGTCTAGCATTTTACAGACCTACCTCCGATTGATTGACCATAACTCACTCAATTCCACTCGGAATTCATTAAAATTTATTCCATTTCGAAGGTGTCGAACTGTAGTTTAAAACGGAAGAAACGGAGATGTAAAACTCTAAGTATTTTGAGAGGTATGATGGAAATAGTTAGACTCGCGCTTTGGTCTAGCATTTTAGAGACCTACCTCCGATTGATTGACCATAAGTCACTCATTTCAACTCGGAATTCGTTGAAATTTATTTCATTTCGAAGGTGTCAAAGTGTAGCTTAAAACGGAAGAAACGGAGATGAAAAACTCCAAGTATTTTGAGAGTTATGATAGAAATTGTTAGACTCGCGCTTTGGTCTAGCATTTTACAGACCTACATCCGAATTATTGACCATAACTCACACAATTCAACTCAGAATTCATTGAAATTTTATTCCATTTCGAAGGTGTCGAAGTGTAGTTTAAAGCGGAGATGAAAAACTCCAAGTATTTTGAGATTTACGATGGAAATAGTTAGACTCGCGCTTTGGTCTAGCATTTTAGAGACCTTCCTCCTATTGATTGAGCATAAGTCACTCATTTCAACTCGGAATTCATTGAAATTTATTCCATTTCCGAGGTGTCGAAGTGTAGTTTAAAACGGAAGAAACGATGATGAAAAACTCCAAGTATTTAGAGAGTTATGATGGAAATAGTTAGACTTGCGCTTTGGTCTAGCATTTTACAGACCTACCTCCGATTGATTGACCATAACTAATTCAATTCAACTCGGAATTCACTGAAATTTATTCCATTTCGAAGGTGTCGAAGTGTAGTTTAAAACGGAAGAAACGGAGATGGAGAACTCCAAGTATTTTGAGAGTTATGATGGAAATAGTAAGACTCGCGCTTTGGTCTAGCATTTTACAGACCTACCTCCGATTGATTGACCATAACTCACTCATTTCAACTCGGAATTCATTAAAATTTATTCCATTTTGAAGGTGTCGAAGTGTAGTTTAAGACGGAAGAAACGGAGATGAAAAACTCCAAGTATTTTGTGAGTTATGATGGAAATAGTTAGAGTCGCGCTTTGGTTTAGCATTTTACAGACCTACCTCCGAATTATTGACCATAACTCACTCAATTCAACTCGGAATTCATTGAAATTTATTCCATATCGAAGGTGTCGAAGTGTAGTTTAAAACGGAAGAAACGGAGATGAAAAACTTCAAGTATTTTGAGAGTTATGATGGAAATAGTTAGACTCGCGCTTTGGTCTAGCATTTTACAGACCTACCTCCGATTGATTGACCATAACTCACTCAATTCAACTCGGAATTCATTAAAATTTATTCCATTTCGAAGGTGTCGAAGTGTAGTTTAAAACGGAAGAATCGGAGAGGAAAAACTCCAAGTATTTTGAGAGTTACGATGGAAATAGTTAGACTCGCGCTTTGGTCTAGCATTTTAGAGACCAACCTCCGATTGATTGACCATAAGTCACTCATTTCAACTTGGAATTCATTGAAATTTATTCCAGTTCGAAGGTGTCAAAGTGTAGTTTAAAATGGAAGAAACGGAGATGAAAAACTCCAAGTATTTTGAGAGTTATGATAGAAATTGTTAGACTCGCGCTTTGGTCTAACATTTTACAGACCTACCTCCGATTGATTGACCATAACTCACTCAATTCAACTCGGAATTCATTGAAATTTATTCCATTTCGAAGGTGTCAATGTGTAGTTTAAAACGGAAGAAACGGAGATGAAAAACTCCAAGTATTTTGAGAGTTGTGATAGAAATTGTTAGACTTGCGCTTTGGTCTAGCATTTTACAGACCTACCTCTGAACTATTGACCATAACTCACTTAATTCAACTCGGAATTCATTAACATTTATTCCATTTCGAAGGTGTCAAAGTGTAGTTTAAAACGAAAGAAACGGAGATGAAAAACTTCAAGTATTTTGAGAGTTATGATGGAAATAGTTAGACTCGCGCTTTGGTCTAGCATTTTACAGACCTACCTCCGATTGATTGACCATAACTCACTCAATTCCACTCGGAATTCATTGAAATTTATTCCATTTCGAAGGTGTCGAAGTGTAGTTTAAAACGGAAGAAACGGAGATGGAAAACTTCAAGTATTTTGAGAGTTATGATAGAAATAGTTAGACTCGCGCTTTGGTCTAGGATTTTACAGACCTACCTACGATTGATTGACCATAACTCACTCAATTCCACTCGGAATTCATTAAAATTTATTCCATTTCGAAGGTGTCGAAGTGTAGTTTAAGACGGAAGACACGGAGGTGAAAAACTTCAAGTATGTTGTGAGTTATGACAGAAATAGTTAGACTCGCACTTTGGTCTAGCATTTTACAGACCTACCTTCGAATTATTGACCATAACTCACTCAATTCAACTCGGAATTCATTGAAATTTATTCCATTTTGAAGGTGTCGAAGTGTAGTTTAAAACGGAAGAAACGGAGATGAAAAACTTCAAGTATTTTGAGAGTTATGATGGAAATTGTTAGACTCGCGCTTTGGTCTAGCATTTTACAGACCTACCTCCGATTGATTGACCATAACTCACTCAATTCAACTCGGAATTCATTTAAATTTATTCCATTTCGAAGGTGTAGAAGTGTAGTTTAAAACGGAAGAATCGGAGAGGAAAAACTCCAAGTATTTTGAGAGTTACGATGGAAATAGTTAGACTCGCGCTTTGGTCTAGCATTTTATAGACCTACATCCGAATTATTGACCATAACTCACTCAATTCAACTCGTAATTCATTGAAATTTATTCCATTTCGAAGGTGTCGAACTGTAGTTTAAAACGGAAGAAACGGAGATGAAAAACTCCAAGTATTTTGAGGGTTATGATGGAAATAGTTAGACTCGCGCTTTGGTCTAGCATTTTAGAGACCTACCTCCGATTATTTGACCATAAGTCACTCATTTCAACTCGGAATTCAATGAAATTTATTCCATTTCGAAGGTGTCAAAGTGTAGTTTAAAACGGAAGAACCGGAGATGAAAAACTCCAAGTAGTTTGAGAGTTATGATAGAAATTGTTAGACTCGTGCTTTGGTCTAGCATTTTACATACCTACCTCCGATTGATTGACCATAACTCACTCAATTCCACTCGGAATTCATTAAAATTTATTCCATTTCGAAGGTGTCGAAGTGTAGTTTAAAATGGAAGAAACGGAGATGAAAAACTCCAAGTATTTTGAGAGTTATGATGGAAATAGTTAGACTCGCGCTTTGGTCTATCATTTTACAGACATACCTCCGATTGATTGACCATAACTCACTCAATTCAACTCAGAATTTATTGAAATTTATTCCATTTCGAAGGTGTCGAACTGTAGTTTAAAACGGAAGAAACGGAGATGAAAAACTCCAAGTATTTTGAGGGTTATGATGGAAATAGTTAGACTCACGCTTTGCTCTAGCATTTTAGAGACCTACCTCCGATTATTTGACCATAAGTCACTCATTTCAACTCGGAATTCAATGAAATTTATTCCATTTCGAAGGTGTCAAAGTGTAGTTTAAAACGGAAGAACCGGAGATGAAAAACTCCAATTATTTTGGGAGTTATGATGGAAATAGTTAGACTCGCGCTTTGGTCTATCATTTTACAGACTACCTCCGATTGATTGACCATAACGCACTCAATTCAACTCGTAATTCATTGAAATTTATTCCATTTCGAAGGTGTCAAAGTGTAGTTTAAAACAGAAGAAATGGAAATGAAAAACTCCAAGTATTTTGAGAGTTATGATGGAAATAGTTAGACTTGCGCTTTGGTCTAGCATTTTAGAGACCTACCTCCGAATTATTCCCATAACTCACTCAATTCAAATCGGAATTCATTGAAATTTATTCCATTTCGAAGGTGTCGAAGTGTAGTTTAAAACGGAAGAAACGGAGATCAAAAACTCCAAGTTTTTTGAGAGTTATGATGGAAATAGTTAGACTCGCGCTTTGGTCTAGCATTTTAGAGACCTACCTCCGATTGATTGACCATAACTCACTCAATTCAACTCGTAATTCATTGAAATTTATTCCATTTCGAAGGTGTCTGTAAGCCCAAGGGTCTACTCTCCAATCTTGTTTTGATGATTCTAAACATAATTGATTGTGTTTTTGAATACTAATCAATTTGCTTTGAAGTGTTGTGTTTAAGATAGGTTTAATCATTGAAGAAACCAACACTCAACATGGTCATGCTTGAAGGTGTACCAAACAAGAGACAAATGAGCCAAGTGGAGCTCACATCATCACTCAAGCAAGTATCCAAAGATGGAAGATCATTTGAAGACCAAAGCTAAAGAGGAATTGAAAATTGCATAGGTATCAATGTACATCCATTCTCTTTAGATTTACAAGTCAAGGCAAAATGTTTTCAAGTGTTTTCAAAATTGTTTTTTAAATAACACTTAAAGAACTACAACGGTTGAGTGAATGATTATGTGGTGAACCAACATGTTGGGACCCTCATAAACATTCCAAATTTATCATAGGAGTCAAGTTCCAAAAGCCAAAAATCAATCATGCAATAAAAATAAAAAATGCAGATTTTTTAGGCTTCTCGGAACTCCGAGATTTTTCTCGGAGCTCCGAGATTGGAGCTCGGAACTCCGAGAAATGGTCCAGTAGCTTCTGGACAATTTCTCGGAACTCCGAGAAATTTCTCGGAACTCCGAGAAATGGTCCAGTAGAATTTATTTTGTTTCTGGCCGTTCTCTCGGAACTCTGAGAACATTTCTCGGAACTCCGAGATTTTCTCGGAACTCCGAGAATGGTTCTCGGAACTCCGAGAATGGTTCTCGGAACTCCGAGAACCTCGCGACAAACTAAAAAATAGCCGTTGGGATTTGAATTAATTTGTGGTTTTTGATATTTCCACCCCCAAACGGTCATATTCTTTGGTGTGGCTATATATACACCATGTAGAGAAGTTTTTCACTCTCTCTTGATTTTTGAAAAACATCCTTAAGCATCAAAAACATTTGCAACCCATTTTTGCTTGAGTTTTTGTTTTCTTCCCAAACTTGCCTTTCACTTGTGAACCTATTGAGTTTGGATATTCTAGAGCTATCACTTGCAAATCTTTGTTGAAGAGCAATCAAGGAACTACAAAGGGCATCAAGCTTTCAAGAAGAAGCAAAGCTATCAACTTTTCATATATTGTATAGGTGGCTAGGGCATTCCGTTTTTAATTCCCTAGAGAGCAACCGCTTAGAACTCGGCGGAGAAGGAGAGTCTTTGTAAAGGTGTAAGGGCATCCTTGTTTAATACCCCTTGGATTTGTAACCGCCTCGGAGCCGGGCATCGTGGAGGTCTCCTATAGTGGAATCCCTCAAGTGCGACCTTGAGTAGAGTGGAGTAGGCCGTTGGCCGAACCACTATATATCGGTGTGTCATTTCTCACTCTTGCATTTCCATTATTGTTTGGTTTGGCATTTCATTTTGTTTGTCAATTATATTTGCACTAACCAAATATTTAATTAAGTGAAGAAAATTCCAATTAGGGTTCATAGGTAATTTTTCAAAAGGCCTAGTATTGAGTTAAATTCAATTCACCCCCCCTCTTGAGTATTTCAATTGGTATCAAAGCCTCGTCTCTATTTTTTTTGAAAACCCTAACCGGTTTAGAGTAAAGATTCAAAAATGGCAAACTACCCTCAACATCATGAAAGTTATTCAAACACTAGGCCACCTTATTTTGATGGTACAAATTATGGTTTTTGGAAAACTAAAATGAAAATCTTTTTAACTCAAGACTATCAAATGTGGAGAGCAATTAATAATGAATATATCCTACCCACAAGAAATTTAAATGATTGGACCGAAGCCGAACAACAAGCTTCGAATTATAATGCCAAAGCCATGAATTCTCTCATTTGTGCTCTATCTCCCGGAGAATTCAATAGAGTATCAAATTTGAATTCGGCTAAGGAAATTTGGGACACTCTAGAAGTCACCCATGAAGGAACCAATCAAGTTAAAGAATCTAAAATGAACCATCTTTTTCGGCAATACGAACTTTTTCAAATGACACCCGATGAAACAATTGCCGATATGTACACTAGATTCACCAATCTTGTAAATGGATTAAGGGGACTTGGAAAACAATTTTCCAATAGAGATTTAGTAACTAAAATTCTTAGGTCCCGACCTTTATCTTGGGAATCCAAAACCTCCGCAATCACCGAAGCCAAGGACATGAACACTTTGAACCTAGATGAACTTATAGGGTCCTTGATCACACATGAAATGATTTTCAAAACAAAAGCACCCGAAATCGAAACTAAAATCGAAAAAGGAAAAGGAATTGCTTTTGCTTGTAATGTAGGTGAAAGTGAAGATGCAAAGGAAGACATCGAGGATGAAGTAGCTCTCCTGACAAGAAGGATCAAATTCTTGCAAAGAAACATGGGAGGCATGAGAAATAGAAGGACCAATCCTCCATTCAAGAAGAAGGAAGAACTTGGTGATGGATCTTCTCAACCTCGATGCTACGGTTGCAAGAAGCTTGGACACATTCGCCCGGATTGTCCACTCAACAATGAACCTACTTCAAACAACCGCTTCAAGAGAAGAGAAGGCAAGAAAGGAATGTCCGCCACATGGGATGAGGAGATTGAAAGCGAAGGCGAACAAAATGATGGGGAAGATTGCCTATTAGCAAGAAATGTGTGCTTCATGGCCTCAACAAACGACAACAATGAGGTAAACACTTTAAATGATGTCATTGTCTTACAAGAAGTTTTAGATTCCTTACAAAGTGCAAATGATGAACTTGAAATTCAATTTGATAAAATTGCATCACTTGAAAATTCTCTTGCTAACATGACAAAAGAATTTGGTTGGTTAAAAAAGGATCATGAATTCTTAGATGATGAAAATGAAAAATGCAAAGTAGAGATTCATGAGCTAAATGCTACCATTAAGACTTTGAATGAAAATCGACAAAATCTTTCTATTGAAAATAACAAACTAAAGCATGAAAACGGTAAACTATCTTTTGAATATGATGAACTCAAGAAACTCTTTGAAAAATTTGAAAATAGTTCATTAAAATTGGATAAACATGTAAATCTTCAAAGAATGTCAAGTGACAAAAGTGGACTTGGACATAGATGGAATACCACAATATCTAACTATAAAAACAAACTTGAAAAGACTTCCTCTAGTAGTACCAAAATTTGCTTTTATTGTGGATTGTTAGGTCATTATAAAGTTGCTTGCTTGCATGCTAAACAAGATAAGATCAAATTGAACTCTAAAGTGAAAACAAATGAACATAGCAAGATTAGGAAGATTTGGGTACCTAAGGGATCTCACTTGCCTATTCCTATGTAGGTATGCCTTAAAAGCCACAACAAGAGGAACACATGGTACCTTGATAGTGGATGCTCTAGACACATGACCGAAGATCTCACTCAATTCGCATCCCTATCACTCAAGGATGGTGGAGAAGTTACCTTTGGAGATGATAAGAAAGGAAAAGTCAAAGGTGAAGGCACCATAGGTAACTCTACCTCTCCCATACATGATGTACTCTTTGTTGATGGCTTGTCCCATAATCTTATTAGCATTAGTCAATTATGTGATAATGGTTTTGAAGTTGTCTTCAATCCCGATAAATGCATTGTTAAAAATAAGATAAATGGAGAAGTCAAATTCATAGGTTCTAGAGACAATAACATTTACACAATTGGACTAGATGATCTTAGACTTCAAAATGTAACTTGTCTTAATGCCATTAGTGAGGATTCTTGGCTATGGCATAGGAGGTTGGGTCATGCCGGAATGGATCTCATTTCGACCCTCTCCTCAAAAGAAAGTGTTAGAGGATTGCCTAAGTTCAAATTCATCAAAGATCACATTTGTAGAACTTGTCAATTAGGAAAACAATTAAAAAGCTCATTTGCACCTAAAAATATGATTTCAACTTCCTACCCCTTGGAGCTACTTCATATGGATCTTTTTGGACCAATGAAGACAAGTAGCCTTGGTGGAAAGAGGTACGTGTTTGTAGTTGTGGATGACTACTCACGATTCACTTGGGTCATATTTCTAGGACATAAAGATGAAACTTATGAAAACTTCCTTACATTGTGCAATCAAATTCAAAATGAAAAAGGTATTGCCATCTCCCACATTAGAAGTGATCATGGAACAGAATTTGAAAATATACACTTTGACACTTATTGTAATGAACATGGCATAAAACACAATTTTTCCGCACCTAGAACACCGCAACAAAATGGAGTAGTAGAAAGAAAGAATCGAACTCTCCAAGAAATGGCTAGAACTATGTTGCATGAAAATGATCTCCCTAGATATTTTTGGGCGGAAGCGGTTAGCACCGCTTGCTATATCATAAACAGGGTATACTTAAGGCCAATTTCTAAGAAAACACCCTATGAGCTTTGGAAAAACTTGAAACCAAATATAAGCTATTTTAGAGTGTTTGGATGTAAATGCTTCATTTTGAACATTAGAGATAATTTACATAAATTTGATAAGAAGTCGGATGATGGAATATTCTTAGGGTATTCTTCTCATAGCAAAGCATATAGAGTATTTAATAGGAGAACCCTAGTAGTAGAAGAATCCATGCATGTGACATTTGATGAAAGAGAGCCAACACCTCAAGAAATGCCACATGATGAGGATGAACCCATTGAACATCTTTTTCCAAAATTGAGTGCTCCTCCTCATGCATCTACTAGTCATACACCACCTAGTGAGGAAGTAGAAAATGAAAATGATGCCTCATTACCTAGGGATAGGAGAACATTGGTTGATCATCCTGAATCCCAAATCTTAGGTGATGCCACATTGCCAGTAAGAACCAGATCATACTATCGTAGTGTGAACAATAATTTGGCGTTCCTATCCGAATTAGAACCTAAATCCATCAAGGAAGCAGAAAAGGATGAATATTGGTTGATGGCCATGCAAGAAGAGTTGAGTCAATTCGAAAGGAACAAGGTATGGAGGCTAGTACCTAGACCTAGTGATCATCCCGTCATTGGCACAAGATGGGTGTATAGAAATAAATTGGATGAAAATGGAATCATCACTAGAAACAAAGCTAGGCTTGTAGCCCAAGGGTACAATCAGGAGGAAGGAATAGACTATGATGAGACATTTGCTCCTGTTGCCCGTATGGAGGCTATTAGGATACTTTTGGCTTATGCATCTCATAAAGGTTTTAAACTGTACCAAATGGATGTCAAAAGTGCCTTCCTAAATGGCTATATCCAAGAGGAAGTGTATGTTGAGCAACCTCCAGGTTTTGAAGACTTCAAACATCCAAATCATGTCTTCAGGCTTGATAAGGCTTTATATGGATTAAAGCAAGCTCCTAGAGCTTGGTATGAGAGGCTTTGCACTTTCTTGGTAGAAAAAGGATTTGAGATGGGAAAGGTGGATAAAACATTGTTTATCAAAAAAGAAAATCAAGATATCCTCCTTGTCCAGATCTATGTAGATGATACCATCTGTGGCTCAACCAATCAAAAATTGTGTGATGAATTTGCAACGTTAATGAAAAATGAATTTGAAATGAGCATGATGGGAGAGTTAACCTACTTCTTAGGACTCCAAATTAAACAATACAAAAATGGAATATTTTTAAATCAAGAAAAATATACAAAGGAGTTATTAAAGAAGTATGGGATGGATAGCAGTAAGACATCAAGAATCCCCATGAGTACTACTGCTAAACTAGAAAAGGATGAATTTGGTAAATCTGTTGATCAGAAATTGTATAGGGGTATGATAGGTAGTTTGCTCTATTTGACAGCCAGCAGACCAGACATTATGTTTACTGTCTGTCTCTGTGCTCGATTTCAATCGGATCCTAAAGAGTCTCACCTATCGGCAGTCAAGAAGATCTTCAAGTACCTAAGAGGAACTCAAAGTCTAGGACTGTGGTATGAAAGATCATCCTCCTTCACTCTCATCGGATATTCAGATGCAGACTTTGCTGGATGTAGAGTTGATAGGAAAAGCACTAGTGGGACTTGCCAATTCTTGGGTAAATCACTTGTTTCATGGTTTAGCAAGAAGCAAAATTCAGTAGCTCTGTCCACAACAGAAGCAGAATATGTGGCAGCCGGAGCGTGCTGTGCTCAAGTCCTATGGATGAAAAGCACATTGATGGACTATGCAATCAAAATGGACAATATTCTCATCCAATGTGACAACACTAGTGCTATAAGCTTAACAAAGAACCCCATACAACACTCAAGAACAAAACATATTGAGATTCGGCATCACTTCATTAGAGATCACTCACAAAAAGGGGATATTTG
The DNA here is from genome assembly GCF_043159265.1 of Tasmannia lanceolata. Taxonomy (NCBI): domain Eukaryota; kingdom Viridiplantae; phylum Streptophyta; class Magnoliopsida; order Canellales; family Winteraceae; genus Tasmannia; species Tasmannia lanceolata. The sequence goes on from NW_027518678.1 coordinate 680,630, forward strand.
CTTAAAATATATCAACACTGAAGATCAATTAGCGGATATCTTTACAAAACCCCTTAGTGATGATAGAATTTGCTATATCCGAAGTGCCTTAAACATATGGAGTGCAGATCAAGTTAAAGAAATTACCAAATAAATACTTTGTGCCTTTCACCAGCTTATCTATATAGTATTTATATATATCATCTTTGTTTTGTAGTATCTGCATGAATGAGATGTCATATTTTTTAATCCTAAAAATCACTCAATTGGTACTCTTAGCCTTCTTAGTTTTCTAAGTTGGAGAAGTACTTTCACCTTAATCAAAATATCTAACATTTTGACACATGTCAACATCTCGATCATGAACAGGTATATGTGCATTACCTGGTTATATATTTTTATACCATAAGCATAAATTCAGGGGGAGTTATTCACTCCAAAAAAAAAATTTTACGCCCTTTTCTGTCGATGACAAAAGGGGGAGAAGGTTTTAAATTGATTATCTATTCAATTCACTATATGCACCACATGCTTAAAATATGTATCAATTATCCTTGTGCATATATTGAGGGGGAGTTCCAGTATTCACTTGCTTATTATGTCACTCCACACACCTCATAATCAATTTTGTTTGTCATCATCAAAAAGGGGGAGATTGTAAGCCCAAGGGTCTACTCTCCAATCTTGTTTTGATGATTCTAAACATAATTGATTGTGTTTTTGAATACTAATCAATTTGCTTTGAAGTGTTGTGTTTAAGATAGGTTTAATCATTGAAGAAACCAACACTCAACATGGTCATGCTTGAAGGTGTACCAAACAAGAGACAAATGAGCCAAAAGGAGCTCACATCATCACTCAAGCAAGTATCCAAAGATGGAAGATCATTTGAAGACCAAAGCTAAAGAGGAATTGAAAATTGCATAGGTATCAATGTACATCCATTCTCTTTAGATTTACAAGTCAAGGCAAAATGTTTTCAAGTGTTTTCAAAATTGTTTTTTAAATAACACTTAAAGAACTACAACGGTTGAGTGAATGATTATGTGGTGAACCAACATGTTGGGACCCTCATAAACATTCCAAATTTATCATAGGAGTCAAGTTCCAAAAGCCAAAAATCAATCATGCAATAAAAATAAAAAATGCAGATTTTTTAGGCTTCTCGGAACTCCGAGAACATTTCTCGGAACTCCGAGATTTTCTCGGAACTCCGAGAATGGTTCTCGGAACTCCGAGAACCTCGCGACAAACTAAAAAATAGCCGTTGGGATTTGAATTAATTTGTGGTTTTTGATATTTCCACCCCCAAACGGTCATATTCTTTGGTGTGGCTATATATACACCATGTAGAGAAGTTTTTCACTCTCTCTTGATTTTTGAAAAACATCCTTAAGCATCAAAAACATTTGCAACCCATTTTTGCTTGAGTTTTTGTTTTCTTCCCAAACTTGCCTTTCACTTGTGAACCTATTGAGTTTGGATATTCTAGAGCTATCACTTGCAAATCTTTGTTGAAGAGCAATCAAGGAACTACAAAGGGCATCAAGCTTTCAAGAAGAAGCAAAGCTATCAACTTTTCATATATTGTATAGGTGGCTAGGGCATTCCGTTTTTAATTCCCTAGAGAGCAACCGCTTAGAACTCGGCGGAGAAGGAGAGTCTTTGTAAAGGTGTAAGGGCATCCTTGTTTAATACCCCTTGGATTTGTAACCGCTTCGGAGCCGGGCATCGTGGAGGTCTCCTATAGTGGAATCCCTCAAGTGCGACCTTGAGTAGAGTGGAGTAGGCCGTTGGCCGAACCACTATATATCGGTGTGTCATTTCTCACTCTTGCATTTCCATTATTGTTTGGTTTGGCATTTCATTTTGTTTGTCAATTATATTTGCACTAACCAAATATTTAATTAAGTGAAGAAAATTCCAATTAGGGTTCATAGGTAATTTTTCAAAAGGCCTAGTATTGAGTTAAATTCAATTCACCCCCCCTCTTGAGTATTTCAGTGTCGAAGTGTAGTTTAAAACAGAAGAAACGGAAATGAAAAACTCCAAGTATTTTGAGAGTTATGATGGAAATAGTTAGACTTGCGCTTTGGTCTAGCATTTTAGCGACCTACCTCCGATTGATTGACCATAAGTCACTCATTTCAATTCGGAATTCATTGAAATTTATTCCATTTCGAAGGTGGCAAAGTGTAGTTTAAAACAGAAGAAACGGAGATGAAAAACTCCAAGTATTTTGAGAGTTATGATAGAAATTGTTAGACTCGCGCTTTGGTCTAGCATTTTACAGACCTACCTCTGAACTATTGACCATAACTCACTCAATTCAACTCGGAATTCATTAAAATTTATTCCATTTCGAAGGTGTCGAAGTGTAGTTTAAAACGGAAGATACGGAGATGAAAAACTCCAAGTATTTGGAGAGTTACGATGGAAATAGTTAGACTAGTGCTTTGGTGTAGCATTTTACAGACCTACATCCGAATTATTGACCATAACTCACTCAATTCAACTCGGAATTCATTGAAATTTATTCCATTTCGAAGGTGTCGAACTGTAGTTTAAAACGGAAGAAACGGAGATGAAAAACTCCAAGTATTTTGAGAGTTATGATGGAAATAGATAGACTCGCGCTTTGGTCTACCATTTTACAGACCTACCTCCGATTGATTGACCATAACGCACTCAATTCAACTCGTAATTCGTTGAAACTTATTCCATTTCGAAGGTGTCGAAGTGTAGTTTAAAACAGAAGAAATGGAAATGAAAAACTCTAAGTATTTGGAGAGTTATGATGGAAATAGTTAGACTCGCGCTTTGGTCTAGCATTTTACAGACCTACATCCGAATTATTGACCATAACTCACTCAATTCAACTCGGAATTCATTGAAATTTATTCCATTTCGAAGGTGTCGAACTGTAGTTTAAAACGGAAGAAACGGAGATGAAAAACTCCAAGTATTTTGAGGGTTATGATGGAAATAGTTAGACTCGCGCTTTGGTCTAGCATTTTAGAGACCTACCTCCGATTATTTGACCATAAGTCACTCATTTCAACTCGGAATTCAATGAAATTTATTCCATTTCGAAGGTGTCAAAGTGTAGTTTAAAACGGAAGAACCGGAGATGAAAAACTCCAAGTATTTTGAGAGTTATGATAGAAATTGTTAGACTCGTGCTTTGGTCTAGCATTTTACATACCTACCTCCGATTGATTGACCATAACTCACTCAATTCCAGTCGGAATTCATTAAAATTTATTCCATTTCGAAGGTGTCGAAGTGTAGTTTAAGACGGAAGAAACGGAGATGAAAAACTTCAAGTATTTTGTGAGTTATGATGGAAATAGTTAGACTCGCACTTTGGTCTAGCATTTTACAGACCTACCTCTGAATTATTGACCATAACTAACTCAATTCAACTCGGAATTCATTGAAATTTATTCCATTTCGAAGGTGTCGAAGTGTAGTTTAAAACGGAAGAAACGGAGATGGAAAACTCCAAGTATTTTGAGAGTTATGATAGAAATAGTTAGACTCGCGCTTTGGTCTAGCATTTTACAGACCTACCTCCGATTGATTGACCATAACTCACTCAATTCCACTCGGAATTCATTAAAATTTATTCCATTTCGAAGGTGTCCAAGTGTAGTTTAAGACGGAAGACACGGAGATGAAAAACTTCAAGTATGTTGTGAGTTATGACGAAAATAGTTAGACTCGCACTTTGGTCTAGCATTTTACAGACCTACCTCCGAATTATTGACCATAACTCACTCAATTCAACTCGGAATTCATTGAAATTTATTCCATTTCGAAGGTGTCGAAGTGTAGTTTAAAACGGAAGAAACGGAGATGAAAAACTTCAAGTATTTTGAGAGTTATGATGGAAATAGTTAGACTCGCGCTTTGGTCTAGCAGTTTACATACCTACCTCTGTTTGATTGACCATAACTCACTCAATTCAACTCGTAATTCATTAAAATTTGTTCCGTTTCGAAGGAGTCGAATGTAGTTTAAAACAAAAGAAACGGAGATAAAAAAACTCCAAGTATTTTGAGAGTTATGATAGAAATAATTAGACTCGCGCTTTGGTCTAGCAGTTTACAAACCTACCTCCGACTGAATGACCATAACTCACTCAATTCAACTCGGAATTCATTGAAATTTGTTCCATTTCGAAGGAGTCGAAGTGTAGTTTAAAACGGAAGAAATGGAGATAAAAAACTCCAAGTATTTTAAGAGTTATGATGGAAATAGTTAGACTCACGCTTTCGTCTAGCAGTTTACAGACCTACCTCCGACTGAATCACCAAAACTCACTCAATTCAACTTGAAATTCATTAAAATTTGTTCCGTTTCGAAGGAGTCGAAATGTAGTTTAAAACGGAAGAAACAGAGATAAAAAACTCTAAGTATTTTGAGAGTTATGATGGAAATAGTTAGACCCGCGCTTTGCTCTAGCAGTTTACAAACCTACCTCCGATCGATTGACCATAACTCACTCAATTCAACTCATAATTCCTTAAAATTAATTCCATTTCGAAGGAGACGAACTGTAGTTTAAAACAGAAGAAACGGAGAACAAAAACTCCACGTATTTTGAGAGTTATGATGGAAATAGTTAGACTCACGCTTTGGTCTAGCAGTTTCCATACCTACCTCCGACTGAATCACCATAACTCACTCAATTCAACTCGGAATTCATTGAAATTTGTTCCGTTTCGTAGGAGTCGAAGTTTAGTTCAAAACGGAAGAAACGGAGATGAAAAACTCGAAGTATTTTGAGAGTTTTGATGGAAATAATTAGACTCGCGCTTTCGTCTAGCAGTTTACCGGCCTACCTCCGACAGAATGACCATAACACACTCAATTCAACTCGGAATTCATTGAAATTTGTTCCATTTCAAAGGAGTGGAAGTGTAGTTTAAAATGGAAGAAACAGAGATGAAAAACTCCAAGTATTTTGAGAGTTATGATGGAAATAGTTAGACTCGCGCTTTGGTCTAGCAGTTTACAGACCAACCTCCGACGGAATCACCATAACTCACTCAATTCAACTCGCAATTAATTAAAATTTGTTCCGTTTCGAAGGAGTCGAAGTGTAGTTTAAAACGGAAGAAACGGAGATGAAAAACTCGAAGTATTTTGGGAGTTATAATGGAAATAGTTAGACTCGCACTTTGGTCTAGCAGTTTACAGACCTACCTCCGACTGAATCACCATAACTCACTCAATTCAACTCGGAATTCTTTGAAATTTGTTCCATTTCGAAGGAGTCAAAGTTTAGTTTAAAACGGAAGAAACGGAGATGAAAAATTCCAAGTATTTTGAGAGTTATGATGGAAATAGTTAGACTCTGCTTTGGTCTAGCAGTTTACATACCAACCTCCGATCGATTGACCATAACTCACTCAATTCAACTCGGAATTCATTGAAATTTGTTCCATTACGAAGGAGTCGAAGTTTAGTTTAAAACGGAAGAAACAGAGATGAAAAACTCGAAGTATTTTGGGAGTTATAATGGAAATAGTTTGACTCGCGCTTTGGTCTAGCAGTTTACAGACCTACCTCCAACTGAATGACCTTAACTCACTCAATTCAACTCGGAATTCATTGAAATTTGTTCTATTTCGAAGGAGTCGAAGTTTAGTTTAAAACGGAAGAAACGGAGATGAAAAATTCCAAGTATTTTGAGAGTTAAGAGGGAAATAGGTAGACTCGCGCTTTGGTCTAGCAGTTTAGATACCAACCTCCGATCGATTGACCATAACTCACTCAATTCAACTCGTAATTCGTTGAAATTTGTTCATTTTCGAATGATTCGAAGTGTAGCTTAAAACGGAAGAAACGGAGATGAAAAACTCCAAGTATTTTGAGAGTTATGATGGAAATAGTTAGATTCGACTTTGGCCTAGCAGTTTACAGACCTACCTCCGACTGATTGACCATAACTCACTCAATTCAACTCGAAAATTCATTGAAATTTGTTCCATTTTGAAGGAGTCAAAGTGTACTTTAAAACGAAAGAAACGGAGATGAAAAACTCCAAGTATTTTGAGAGTTATGATGGAAATAGTTAGACTCGTGCTTTGGTCTAGCAGTTTACATACCTACCTCCGACTGAATCACCATAACTCACTCAATTCAACTCGGAATTCATTGAAATTTGTTCCATTTCGAAGGAGTCGAAGTGTAGTTTAAAACGAAAGAAACATAGATGAAAAACTCCAAGTATTTTGAGAGTTATGATGGAAATAGTTAGACTCGCACTTTGGTCTAGTAGTTTACATACCTACCTCCGTTTGATTGACCATAACTCACTTAATTCAACTCGTAATTGATCAAAATTTGTTCCGTTTCGAATGAGTCGAAGTGTAATTTAAAACAAAAGAAACGGAGATGAAAAACTCCAAGTATTTTGAGAGTTATGATGGAAATAATTAGACTCACGCTTTGGTCTAGCAGTTTACAGACTTACCTCCGACTGAATGACCATAACTCACTCAATTCAACTCGGAATTCATTGAAATTTGTTACATTTCGAAGGAGTCGAAGTGTTGTCTAACGGAAGAAACAGAGATAAAAAACTCCAAGTATTTTGAGAGTTATGATGGAAATAGTTAGACCCGCGCTTTGGTCTAGCAGTTTACAAACCTACCTCCGATCGATTGACCATAACTCACTCAATTCAACTCGTAATTCATTAAAATTAATTCCGTTTCGAAGGAGTCGAAATATAGTTTAAAACAGAAGAAATGAAGAAGAAAAACTCCAAGTATTTTGAGAGTTATGATGAAAATAGTTAGACTCGCACTTTGGTCTAGCAATGTACATACCTACCTCCGACTGAATGACCATAACTCACTCAATTCAACTCGGAATTCATTGAAATTTGTTCCGTTTCGAAAGAGTCAAAGTGTAGTTTAAAACAAAAGAAACGGAGATGAAAAACTCCAATTATTTTGAGAGTTATGATGGAAATAGTTAGACTCGCGCTTTGGTTTAGCAGTTTACATACCTTCCTCTGATCGATTGACTATAACTCACTCAATTCAACTCGTAATTCGTTGAAATTAGTTCCATTTCGAAGGAGTCGAAGTTTAGTTTAAAACTGAAGAAACGGAGATGAAAAACTCCAAGTATTTTGGGAGTTATGATGGAAATATTTAGACTCGCGCTTTGGCCTAGAAGTTTACAGACCTACCTCCGACTGAATAACCATAACTCACTCAATTCAACTCAGAATTCATTGAAATTTGTTCCGTTTCGAAGGAGTCGAAGTTTAGGTCAAAACGGAAGAAACGGAGATGAAAAACTCCAAGTATTTTGAGAGTTCTGATGGAAATAATTAGACTCGCGCTTTGGTTTAGCAGTTTACAGACCTACCTCTGACTGAATGACCATAACTCACTCAATTCAACTCGGAATTCATTGAAATTTGTTCCATTTCGAAGGAGTCAAAGTGTAGTTTAAAACGGAAACAACAGAGATAAAAAACTCCAAGTATTTTGAGAGTTATGATGGAAATAGTTAGACCCGCGCTTTGGCGTAGCTGTTTACAAACCTACCTCCGATCGATTGACCATAACTCACTCAATTCAACTCATAATTCCTTAAAATTAATTCCGTTTCGAAGGAGTCGAAGTGTAGTTTAAAACAGAAGAAACGGAGAAGAAAAACTCCAAGTATTTTTAGAGTTATGATGAAAATAGTTAGACTCGCACTTTGGTCTAGCAGTTTACATACCTACCTCCGACTGAATCACCATAACTCACTCAATTCAACTCGGAATTCATTGAAATTTGTTCCATTTCTAAGGAGTCGAAGTGTAGTTTAAAACAAAAGAAACGGAGATGCAAAACTCTAATTATTTTGAGAGTTATGATGGAAATATTTAGACTCGCGCTTTGCTTTAGCAGTTTACATACCTACCTCCGATCGATTGACCATAAGGCACTCAATTCAACTCGTAATTCGTTGAAATTAGTTCCATTTCGAAGGAGTCGAAGTTTAATTTAAAACGGAAGAAACGGAGATGAAAAACTCCAAGTATTTTGGGAGTTATGATTGAAATAGTTAGACTCGCGCTTTGGCCTAGAAGTTTACAGACCTACCTCCGACTGAATAACCATAACTCACTCAATTCAACTCGAAATTTATTGAAATTTGTTCCGTTTCGAAAGAGTCGAAGTTTAGTTCAAAACGGAAGAAACGGAGATGAAAAACTCCAAGTATTTTGAGAGTTATGATGGAAATAGTTAGACTCGCGCTTTGGTCTAGCTGTTTACATACCTACCTCCGACTGAATCACCATAACTCACTCAATTCAACTCGGAATTCATTGAAATTTGTTCCATTTTGAAGGAGTCAAAGTGCAGTTTAAAACGAAAGAAACGGAGATGAGAAACTCCAATTATTTTGAGAGTTATGATGGAAATAGTTAGACTCGCGCTTTGGTCTAGCAGTTTACATACCAACCTCCAATCAATTGACCATAACTCACTCAATTCAACTCATAATTCATTAAAATTAATTCCGTTTTGAAGGAGTCAAAGTGTAGTTTAAAACAGAAGAAACGGAGATGAAAAACTCCAAGTATTTTGAGAGTTATGATGGAAATAGTTAGACTCGAGCTTTGGTCTAGCAGTTTACATACCTACCTCCGACTGAATAACCATAATTCACTCAATTCAACTCGGAATTCAGTGAAATTTGTTCCATTTCAAAGGAGTCGAAGTGTAGTTTAAAACAAAAGAAACGGAGATGAAAAACTCCAAGTATTTTGAGAGTTATGATGGAAATAGTTAGACTCGTGCTTTGGTCTAAGCAGTTTACATACCTACCTCCGACTGAATAACCATAACTCACTCAATTCAACTCGAAATTCAGTGAAATTTTATTCCATTTCGAAGGAGTCGAAGTTTAGTTCAAAACGGAAGAAACGGAGATGAAAAACTCCAAGTATTTTGAGAGTTCTGATGGAAATAATTAGACTCACGCTTTGGTCTAGCAGTTTACAGACCTACCTCCGACTGAATGACCATAACTCACTCAATTCAACTCGCAATTCATTGAAATTTGTTCCGTTTCGAAGGAGTTGAAGTGTAGTTTAAAATGGAAGAAACAGAGATGAAAAACTCCAAGTATTTTGAGAGTTCTGATGGAAATAATTAGACTCACGCTTTGGTCTAGCAGTTTACATACCTACCTCCGATCGATCGGCCATAACTCACTCAATTCAACTCATAATTCATTAAAATTAATTCCGTTTCGAAGGAGTCGAAGTATAGTTTAAAACAGAAGAAACGAAGATGAAAAACTCGAAGTATTTTGAGAGTTATGATGGAAATAGTTAGACTCGCGCTTTGGTCTAGCAGTTTACATACCTACCTCCGACTGAATCATCATAACTCACTCAATTTAACTCGGAATTCATGGAATTTTGTTCCACTTCGAAGGAGTTGAAGTGTAGTTTAAAACGGAAGAAACGGAGATGAAAAACTCCAATTATTTTGAGAGTTATGATGGAAATAGTTAGACTCGCGCTTTGGTCTAAGCAGTTTACATAACTACCTCCGATTGAATAACCATAACTCACTCAATTCAACTCGGAATTCAGTGAAAATTGTTCCATTTCGAAGGAGTCGAAGTGTAGTTTAAAACGAAAGAAACGAAGATGGAAAAACTCCAATTATTTTGAGAGTTATGATGGAAATAGTTAGACTCGCGCTTTGGTCTAGCAGTTTACAAACCTACCTCCGATTGATCGACCATAACTCACTCAATTCAACTCATAATTCATTAAAATTAATTCCGTTTCGAAGGAGTCGAAGTGTAGTTTAAAACAGAAGAAACGAAGATGAAAAACTCCAAGTATTTTGAGAGTTATGATGGAAATACTTAGACTCGTGCTTTGGTCTAGCAGTTTACATACCTACCTCCGACTGAATCATCATAACTCACTCAATTCAACTCGGAATTCATTGAAATTTGTTCCACATCGAAGGAGTTGAAGTGTAGTTAAAAATGGAAGAAACGAAGATGAAAAACTCCAATTATTTTGAGAGTTATGATGGAAATAGTTAGACTCGCGCTTTGGTCTAAGCAGTTTACATACCTACCTCCGACTGAATAACCATAACTCACTCAATTCAACTGGGAATTCAGTGAAATTTGTTCCATTTCGAAGGAGTCGAAGTTTAGTTTAAAACGAAAGAAACGAAGATGAAAAACTCCAATTATTTTGAGAGTTATAATGGAAATAGTTTGACTTGCGCTTTGGTCTAGCAGTTTACAAACCTACCTCCGATCGATCGACCATAACTCACTCAATTCAACTCATAATTCATTAAAATTAATTCCGTTTCGAAGGAGGCGAAGTGTAGTTTAAAACAGAAGAAACGGAGATGAAAAACTCCAAGTATTTTGAGAGTTATGATGGAAATAGTTAGGATCGAGCTTTGGTCTAGCAGTTTACATACCTACCTCCGACTGAATCACCATAACTCACTCAATTCAACTCGGAATTCATTGAAATTTGTTCCATTTCAAAGGAGTCGAAGTGTAGTTTAAAACAAAAGAAACGGAGATGAAAATCTCCAAGTATTTTGAGAGTTATGATGGAAATAGTTAGACTCGCGCTTTGGTCTAAGCAGTTTACATACCTACCTCCGACTGAATAACCATAACTCACTCAATTCAACTCGGAATTCAGTGAAATTTGTTCTATTTCGAAGCAGTCGAAGTTTAGTTCAAAACGGAAGAAACGGAGATGAAAAACTCCAAGTATTTTGAGAGTTCTGATGGAAATAATTAGACTCACGCTTTGGTCTAGCAGTTTACAGACCTACCTCCGACTGAATGACCATAACTCACTCAATTCAACTCGGAATTCATTGAAATTTGTTCCGTTTCGAAGGAGTTGAAGTGTAGTTTAAAATGGAAGAAACGGAGATGAAAAACTCCAAGTATTTTGAGAGTTATGATGGAAATAGTTAGACTCGTGCTTTGGTCTAAGCAGTTTACTTACCTACCTCCGACTGAATAACCATAACTCACTCAATTCAACTCGGAATTCAGTGAAATTTGTTCCATTTCGAAGGAGTCGAAGTTTAGTTCAAAACGGAAGAAACGGAGATGAAAAACTCCAATTATTTTGAGAGTTATGATGGAAATAGTTAGACTCGCGCTTTGGTTTAGCAGTTTACATACCTACCTCTGATCGATTGACTATAACTCACTCAATTCAACTCGTAATTCGTTGAAATTAGTTCCATTTCGAAGGAGTCGAAGTTTAGTTTAAAACGGAAGAAACGGAGATGAAAAACTCCAAGTATTTTGGAAGTTATGATGGAAATATTTAGACTCGCGCTTTGGCCTAGAAGTTTACAGACCTACCTCCGACTGAATAACCATAACTCACTCAATTCAACTCGGAATTCATTGAAATTTGTTCCGTTTTGAAGGAGTCGAAGTTTAGGTCAAAACGGAAGAAACGGAGATGAAAAACTCCAAGTATTTTGAGAGTTCTGATGGAAATAATTAGACTCGCGCTTTGGTTTAGCAGTTTACAGACCTACCTCTGACTGAATGACCATAACTCACTCAATTCTACTCGGAATTCATTGAAATTTGTTCCATTTCGAAGGAGTCAAAGTGTAGTTTAAAACGGAAACAACAGAGATAAAAAACTCCAAGTATTTTGAGAGTTATGATGGAAATAGTTAGACCCGCGCTTTGGCGTAGCTGTTTACAAACCTACCTCCGATCGATTGACCATAACTCACTCAATTCAACTCATAATTCCTTAAAATTAATTCCGTTTCGAAGGAGTCGAAGTGTAGTTTAAAACAGAAGAAACGGAGAAGAAAAACTCCAAGTATTTTTTGAGTTATGATGAAAATAGTTAGACTCGCACTTTGGTCTAGCAGTTTACATACCTACCTCCGACTGAATCACCATAACTCACTCAATTCAACTCGGAATTCATTGAAATTTGTTCCATTTCGAAGGAGTCGAAGTGTAGTTTAAAACAAAAGAAATGGAGATGCAAAACTCCAATTATTTTGCGAGTTATGATGGAAAAATTTAGACTCGCGCTTTGCTTTAGCAGTTTACATACCTACCTCCGATCGATTGACCATAAGGCACTCAATTCAACTCGTAATTCGTTGTAATTAGTTCCATTTCGAAGGAGTCGAAGTTTAATTTAAAACGGAAGAAACGGAGATGAAAAACTCCAAGTATTTTGGGAGTTATGATTGAAATAGTTTGACTCGCGCTTTGCTTTAGCAGTTTACATACCTACCTCCGATCGATTGACCATAAGGCACTCAATTCAACTCGTAATTCGTTGAAATTAGTTCCATTTCGAAGGAGTCGAAGTTTAATTTAAAACGGAAGAAACGGAGATGAAAAACTCCAAGTATTTTGGGAGTTATGATTGAAATAGTTAGACTCGCGCTTTGGCCTAGAAGTTTACAGACCTACCTCCGACTGAATAACCATAACTCACTCAATTCAACTCGGAATTTATTGAAATTTGTTCCATTTTGAAGGAGTCAAAGTGTAGTTTAAAACGAAAGAAACGGAGATGAAAAACTCCAAGTATTTTGAGAGTTATGATGGAAATAGTTAGACTCGAGCTTTGGTCTAGCAGTTTACATACCTACCTCCGACTGAATCACCATAACTCACTCAATTCAACTCGGAATTCATTGAAATTTGTTCCATTTTGAAGGAGTCAAAGTGTAGTTTAAAACGAAAGAAACGGAGATGAAAAACTCCAAGTATTTTGAGAGTTATGATGGAAATAGTTAGACTCGAGCTTTGGTCTAGCAGTTTACATACCTACCTCCGACTGAATAACCATAATTCACTCAATTCAACTCGGAATTCAGTGAAATTGGTTCCATTTCGAAGGAGTCGAAGTTTAGTTCAAAACGGAAGAAACAGAGATGAAAAACTCCAAGTATTTTGAGAGTTCTGATGGAAATAATTAGACTCGCGCTTTGGTCTAGCATTTTACAGACCTACCTCCGACTGAATGACCATAACTCACTCAATTCAACTCGGAATTCATTGAAATTTGTTCCGTTTCGAAGGAGTTGAAGTGTAGTTTAAAATGGAAGAAACGGAGATGAAAAACTCCAAGTATTTTGAGAGTTATGATGGAAATAGTTAGACTCGCGCTTTGGTCTAGCAGTTTACATACCTACCTCCAATCAATTGACCATAACTCACTCAATTCAACTCATAATTCATTAAAATTAATTCCGTTTCGAAGGAGTCAAAGTGTAGTTTGAAACAGAAGAAACGGAGATGAAAAACTCCAAGTATTTTGAGAGTTATGATGGAAATAGTTAGACTCGCGCTTTGGTCTAGCAGTTTACATACCTACCTCCGACTGAATCACCATAACTCACTCAATTCAACTCGGAATTCAGTGAAATTTGTTCCATTTCAAAGGAGTCGAAGTGTAGTTTAAAACAAAAGAAACGGAGATGAAAAACTCCAAGAATTTTGAGAGTTATGATTGAAATAGTTAGACTCGTGCTTTGGTCTAAGCAGTTTACATACCTACCTCCGACTGAATAACCATAACTCACTCAATTCAACTCGGAATTCAGTGAAATTTTATTCCATTTCGAAAGAGTCGAAGTTTAGTTCAAAACGGAAGAAACGGAGATGAAAAACTCCAACTATTTTGAGAGTTCTGATGGAAATAATTAGACTCACGCTTTGGTCTAGCAGTTTACAGACCTACCTCCGACTGAATGACCATAACTCACTCAATTCAACTCATAATTCATTAAAATTAATTCCGTTTCGAAGGAGTCGAAGTGTAGTTTAAAACAAAAGAAACGAAGATGAAAAACTCCAAGTATTTTGAGAGTTATGATGGAAATAGTTAGACTCGTGCTTTGGTCTAGCAGTTTACATACCTACCTCCGACTGAATCATCATAACTCACTCAATTCAACTCGGAATTCATTGAAATTTGTTCCACTTCGAAGGAGTTGAAGTGTAGTTAAAAACGGAAGAAACGAAGATGAAAAACTCCAATTATTTTGAGAGTTATGATGGAAATAGTTAGACTCGCGCTTTGGTCTAAGCAGTTTACATACCTACCTCCGACTGAATAACCATAACTCACTCAATTCAACTCGGAATTCAGTGAAATTTGTTCCATTTCGAAGGAGTCGAAGTGTAGTTTAAAACGAAAGAAACGAAGATGAAAAACTCCAATTATTTTGAGAGTTATAATGGAAATAGTCTGACTCGCGCTTTGGTCTAGCAGTTTACAAACCTACCTCCGATCGATCGACCATAACTCACTCAATTCAACTCATAATTCGTTAAAATTAATTCCGTTTCGAAGGAGTCGAAGTGTAGTTTAAAACAGAAGAAACGGAGATGAAAAACTCCAAGTATTTTGAGAGTTATGATGGAAATAGTTAGGATCGAGCTTTGGTCTAGCAGTTTACATACCTACCTCCGACTAAATCACCATAACTCACTCAATTCAACTCGGAATTCATTGAAATTTGTTCCATTTCAAAGGAGTCGAAGTGTAGTTTAAAACAAAAGAAACGGAGATGAAAATCTCCAAGTATTTTGAGAGTTATGATGGAAATAGTTAGACTCGCGCTTTGGTCTAAGCAGTTTACATACCTACCTCCGACTGAATAACCATAACTCACTCAATTCAACTCGGAATTCAGTGAAATTTGTTCTATTTCGAAGGAGTCGAAGGTTAGTTCAAAACGGAAGAAACGGAGATGAAAAACTCCAAGTATTTTGAGAGTTCTGATGGAAATAATTAGACTCACGCTTTGGTCTAGCAGTTTACAGACCTACCTCCGACTGAATGACCATAACTCACTCAATTCAACTCGGAATTCATTGAAATTTGTTCCGTTTCGAAGGAGTTGAAGTGTAGTTTAAAATGGAACAAACGGAGATGAAAAACTCCAAGTATTTTGAGAGTTATGATGGAAATAGTTAGACTCGCGCTTTGGTCTAAGCAGTTTACTTACCTACCTCCGACTGAATAACCATAACTCACTCAATTCAACTCGGAATTCAGTGAAATTTGTTCCATTTCGAAGGAGTCGAAGTTTAGTTCAAAACGGAAGAAACGGAGATGAAAAACTCCAAGTATTTTGAGAGTTCTGATGGAAATAATTAGACTCACGCTTTGGTCTAGCAGTTTACAGACCTACCTCCGACTGAATGACCATAACTCACTCAATTCAACTCGGAATTCATTGAAATTTGTTCCGTTTCGAAGGAGTTGAAGTGTAGTTTAAATTGGAAGAAACGGAGATGAAAAACTCCAAGTATTTTTAGAGTTATGATGGAAATAGTTAGACTCGCGCTTTGGTCTAAGCAGTTTACATACCTACCTCCGATTGAATAACCATAACTCACTCAATTCAACTCGGAATTCAGTGAAATTTTTTCCATTTCGAAGGAGTCGAAGTTTAGTTCAAAACGGAAGAAACAGAGATGAAAAACTCCAAGTATTTTGAGAGTTCTGATGGAAATAATTAGACTCGCGCTTTGGTCTAGCAGTTTACAGACCTACCTCCGACTGAATGACCATAACTCACTCAATTCAACTCGGAATTCATTGAAATTTGTTCCGTTTCGAAGGAGTTGAAGTGTAGTTTAAAATGGAAGAAACGGAGATGAAAAACTCCAAGTATTTTGAGAGTTATGATGGAAATAGTTAGACTCGCGCTTTGGTCTAAGCAGTTTACATACCTACCTCCGATTGAATAACCATAACTCACTCAATTCAACTCGGAATTCAGTGAAATTTGTTCCATTTCGAAGGAGTCGAAGTTTAGTTCAAAACGGAAGAAACAGAGATGAAAAACTCCAAGTATTTTGAGAGTTCTGATGGAAATAATTAGACTCGCGCTTTGGTCTAGCAGTTTACAGACCTACCTCCGACTGAATGACCATAACTCACTCAATTCAACTCGGAATTCATTGAAATTTGTTCCGTTTCGAAGGAGTTGAAGTGTAGTTTAAAATGGAAGAAACGGAGATGAAAAACTCCAAGTATTTTGAGAGTTATGATGGAAATAGTTAGACTCGCGCTTTGGTCTAGCAGTTTACATACCTACCTCCAATCAATTGACCATAACTCACTCAATTCAACTCATAATTCATTAAAATTAATTCCGTTTCGAAGGAGTCAAAGTGTAGTTTAAAACAGAAGAAACGGAGATGAAAAACTCCAAGTATTTTGAGAGTTATGATGGAAATAGTTAGACTCGCGCTTTGGTCTAGCAGTTTACATACCTACCTCCGACTGAATCACCATAACTCACTCAATTCAACTCGGAATTCATTGAAATTTGTTCCATTTCAAAGGAGTCGAAGTGTAGTTTAAAACAAAAGAAACGGAGATGAAAAACTCCAAGTATTTTGAGAGTTATGATGGAAATAGTTAGACTCGTGCTTTGGTATAAGCAGTTTACATACCTACCTCCGACTGAATAACCATAACTCACTCAATTCAACTCGGAATTCAGTGAAATTTGTTCCATTTCGAAGGAGTCGAAGTTTAGTTCAAAACGGAAGAAACGGAGATAAAAAACTCCAAGTATTTTGAGAGTTCTGATGGAAATAATTAGACTCACGCTTTGGTCTAGCAGTTTACAGAACTACCTCCGACTGAATGACCATAACTCACTCAATTCAACTCGGAATTCATTGAAATTTGTTCCGTTTCGAAGGAGTTGAAGTGTAGTTTAAAATGGAAGAAACGGAGATGAAAAACTCCAAGTATTTTGAGAGTTCTGATGGAAATAATTAAACTCGCGCTTTGGTCTAGCAGTTTACATACCTACCTCCGATCGATCGACCATAACTCACTCAATTCAACTCATAATTCATTAAAATTAATTCCGTTTCGAAGGAGTCGAAGTATAGTTTAAAACAGAAGAAACGAAGATGAAAATCTCCAAGTATTTTGAGAGTTATGATGGAAATAGTTAGACTCGCGCTTTGGTCTAGCAGTTTACATACCTACCTCCGACTGAATCATCATAACTCACTAAATTCAACTCGGAATTCATTGAAATTTGTTCCACTTCGAAGGAGTTGAAGTGTAGTTTAAAACGGAAGAAACGGAGATGAAAAACTCCAATTATTTTGAGAGTTATGATGGAAATAGTTAGACTCGCGCTTTGGTCTAAGCAGTTTACATACCTACCTCCGATTGAATAACCATAACTCACTCAATTCAACTCGGAATTCAGTGAAATTTGTTCCATTTTGAAGGAGTCGAAGTGTAGTTTAAAACAAAGAAACGAAGATGAAAAACTCCAATTATTTTGAGAGTTATGATGGAAATAGTTAGACTCGCGCTTTGGTCTAGCAGTTTACAAACCTACCTCCGATTGATCGACCATAACTCACTCAATTCAACTCATAATTCATTAAAATTAATTCCGTTTCGAAGGAGTCGAAGTGTAGTTTAAGACAGAAGAAACGAAGATGAAAAACTCCAAGTATTTTGAGAGTTATGATGGAAATAGTTAGACTCGCACTTTGGTCTAGCAGTTTACATACCTACCTCCGACTGAATCATCATAACTAACTCAATTTAACTCGGTATTCATTGAAATTTGTTCCACTTCGAAGGAGTTGAAGTGTAGTTTAAAACGGAAGAAACGAAGATGAAAAACTCCAATTATTTTGAGAGTTATGATGGAAATAGTTAGACTCGCGCTTTGGTCTAAGCAGTTTACATACCTACCTCCGACTGAATAACCATAACTCACTCAATTCAACTCGGAATTCAGTGAAATTTGTTCCATTTCGAAGGAGTCGAAGTGTAGTTTAAAACGAAAGAAACGAAGATGAAAAACTCCAATTATTTTGAGAGTTATGATGGAAATAGTTAGACTCGCGCTTTGGTCTAGCAGTTTACAAACCTACCTTCGATCGATCGACCATAACTCACTCAATTCAACTCATAATTCATTAAAATTAATTCCGTTTCGAAGGAGTCGAAGTGTAGTTTAAAACAGAAGAATCGGAGATGAAAAACTCCAAGTATTTTGAGAGTTATGATGGAAATAGTTAGGCTCGAGCTTTGGTCTAGCAGTTTACATACCTACCTCCGACTGAATCACCATAACTCACTCAATTCAACTCGGAATTCATTGAAATTTGTTCCATTTCAAAGGAGTCGAAGTGTAGTTTAAAACAAAAGAAACGGAGATGAAAAACTCCAAGTATTTTGAGAGTTATGATGGAAATAGATAGACTCGCGCTTTGGTCTAAGCAGTTTACATACCTACCTCCGACTGAATAACCATAACTCACTCAATTCAACTCGGAATTCAGTGAAATTTGTTCCATTTCGAAGGAGTCGAAGTTTAGTTCAAAACGGAAGAAACGGAGATGAAAAACTCCAAGTATTTTGAGAGTTCTGATGGAAATAATTAGACTCACGCTTTGGTCTAGCAGTTTACAGACCTACCTCCGACTGAATGACCATAACTCACTCAATTCAACTCGGAATTCATTGAAATTTGTTCCGTTTCGAAGGAGTTGAAGTGTAGTTTAAAATGGAAGAAACGGAGATGAAAAACTCCAAGTATTTTGAGAGTTATGATGGAAATAGTTAGACTCGCGCTTTGGTCTAGCAGTTTACATACCAACCTCCAATCAATTGACCATAACTCACTCAATTCAACTCATAATTCATTAAAATTAATTCCGTTTCGAAGGAGTCGAAGTGTAGTTTAAAACAGAAGAAACGGAGATGAAAAACTCCAAGTATTTTGAGAGTTATGATGGAAATAGTTAGACTCGAGCTTTGGTCTAGCAGTTTACATACCTACCTCCGACTGAATCACCATAACTCACTCAATTCAACTCGGAATTCATTGAAATTTGTTCCATTTCAAAGGAGTCGAAGTGTAGTTTAAAACAAAAGAAACGGAGATGAAAAACTCCAAGTATTTTGAGAGTTATGATGGAAATAGTTAGACTCGCGCTTTGGTCTAAGCAGTTTACATACCTACCTCCGACTGAATAACCATAACACACTCAATTAAACTCGGAATTCAGTGAAATTTGTTCCATTTCGAAGGAGTCGAAGTTTAGTTCAAAACGGAAGAAACGGAGATGAAAAACTCCAAGTATTTTGAGAGTTCTGATGGAAATAATTAGACTCACGCTTTGGTCTAGCAGTTTACATACCTACCTCCGATCGATCGGCCATAACTCACTCAATTCAACTCATAATTCATTAAAATTAATTCCGTTTCGAAGGAGTCGAAGTGTAGTTTAAAATGGAAGAAACGGAGATGAAAAACTCCAAGTATTTTGAGAGTTATGATGGAAATAGTTAGACTCGCGCTTTGGTCTAAGCAGTTTACTTACCTACCTCCGACTGAATAACCATAACTCACTCAATTCAACTCGGAATTCAGTGAAATTTGTTCCATTTCGAAGGAGTCGAAGTTTAGTTCAAAACGGAAGAAACGGAGATGAAAAACTCCAATTATTTTGAGAGTTATGATGGAAATAATTAGACTCACGCTTTGGTCTAGCAGTTTACAGACCTACCTCCGACTGAATGACCATAACTCACTCAATTCAACTCGGAATTCATTGAAATTTGTTCCGTTTCGAAGGAGTTGAAGTGTAGTTTAAAATGGAAGAAACGGAGATGAAAAACTCCAATTATTTTGAGAGTTATGATGGAAATAATTAGACTCACGCTTTGGTCTAGCAGTTTACAGACCTACCTCCGACTGAATGACCATAACTCAGTCAATTAAACTCGGAATTCAGTGAAATTTGTTCCATTTCGAAGGAGTCGAAGTGTAGTTTAAAATGGAAGAAACGGAGATGAAAAACTCCAAGTATTTTGAGAGTTATGATGGAAATAGTTAGACTCGTGCTTTGGTCTAAGCAGTTTACTTACCTACCTCCGACTGAATAACCATAACTCACTCAATTCAACTCGGAATTCAGTGAAATTTGTTCCATTTCGAAGGAGTCGAAGTTTAGTTCAAAACGGAAGAAACGGAGATGAAAAACTCCAATTATTTTGAGAGTTATGATGGAAATAGTTAGACTCGCGCTTTGGTTTAGCAGTTTACATACCTACCTCTGATCGATTGACTATAACTCACTCAATTCAACTCGTAATTCGTTGAAATTAGTTCCATTTCGAAGGAGTCGAAGTTTAGTTTAAAACGGAAGAAACGGAGATGAAAAACTCCAAGTATTTTGGAAGTTATGATGGAAATATTTAGACTCGCGCTTTGGCCTAGAAGTTTACAGACCTACCTCCGACTGAATAACCATAACTCACTCAATTCAACTCGGAATTCATTGAAATTTGTTCCGTTTTGAAGGAGTCGAAGTTTAGGTCAAAACGGAAGAAACGGAGATGAAAAACTCCAAGTATTTTGAGAGTTCTGATGGAAATAATTAGACTCGCGCTTTGGTTTAGCAGTTTACAGACCTACCTCTGACTGAATGACCATAACTCACTCAATTCTACTCGGAATTCATTGAAATTTGTTCCATTTCGAAGGAGTCAAAGTGTAGTTTAAAACGGAAACAACAGAGATAAAAAACTCCAAGTATTTTGAGAGTTATGATGGAAATAGTTAGACCCGCGCTTTGGCGTAGCTGTTTACAAACCTACCTCCGATCGATTGACCATAACTCACTCAATTCAACTCATAATTCCTTAAAATTAATTCCGTTTCGAAGGAGTCGAAGTGTAGTTTAAAACAGAAGAAACGGAGAAGAAAAACTCCAAGTATTTTTTGAGTTATGATGAAAATAGTTAGACTCGCACTTTGGTCTAGCAGTTTACATACCTACCTCCGACTGAATCACCATAACTCACTCAATTCAACTCGGAATTCATTGAAATTTGTTCCATTTCGAAGGAGTCGAAGTGTAGTTTAAAACAAAAGAAATGGAGATGCAAAACTCCAATTATTTTGCGAGTTATGATGGAAAAATTTAGACTCGCGCTTTGCTTTAGCAGTTTACATACCTACCTCCGATCGATTGACCATAAGGCACTCAATTCAACTCGTAATTCGTTGTAATTAGTTCCATTTCGAAGGAGTCGAAGTTTAATTTAAAACGGAAGAAACGGAGATGAAAAACTCCAAGTATTTTGGGAGTTATGATTGAAATAGTTTGACTCGCGCTTTGCTTTAGCAGTTTACATACCTACCTCCGATCGATTGACCATAAGGCACTCAATTCAACTCGTAATTCGTTGAAATTAGTTCCATTTCGAAGGAGTCGAAGTTTAATTTAAAACGGAAGAAACGGAGATGAAAAACTCCAAGTATTTTGGGAGTTATGATTGAAATAGTTAGACTCGCGCTTTGGCCTAGAAGTTTACAGACCTACCTCCGACTGAATAACCATAACTCACTCAATTCAACTCGGAATTTATTGAAATTTGTTCCATTTTGAAGGAGTCAAAGTGTAGTTTAAAACGAAAGAAACGGAGATGAAAAACTCCAAGTATTTTGAGAGTTATGATGGAAATAGTTAGACTCGAGCTTTGGTCTAGCAGTTTACATACCTACCTCCGACTGAATCACCATAACTCACTCAATTCAACTCGGAATTCATTGAAATTTGTTCCATTTTGAAGGAGTCAAAGTGTAGTTTAAAACGAAAGAAACGGAGATGAAAAACTCCAAGTATTTTGAGAGTTATGATGGAAATAGTTAGACTCGAGCTTTGGTCTAGCAGTTTACATACCTACCTCCGACTGAATAACCATAATTCACTCAATTCAACTCGGAATTCAGTGAAATTGGTTCCATTTCGAAGGAGTCGAAGTTTAGTTCAAAACGGAAGAAACAGAGATGAAAAACTCCAAGTATTTTGAGAGTTCTGATGGAAATAATTAGACTCGCGCTTTGGTCTAGCATTTTACAGACCTACCTCCGACTGAATGACCATAACTCACTCAATTCAACTCGGAATTCATTGAAATTTGTTCCGTTTCGAAGGAGTTGAAGTGTAGTTTAAAATGGAAGAAACGGAGATGAAAAACTCCAAGTATTTTGAGAGTTATGATGGAAATAGTTAGACTCGCGCTTTGGTCTAGCAGTTTACATACCTACCTCCAATCAATTGACCATAACTCACTCAATTCAACTCATAATTCATTAAAATTAATTCCGTTTCGAAGGAGTCAAAGTGTAGTTTGAAACAGAAGAAACGGAGATGAAAAACTCCAAGTATTTTGAGAGTTATGATGGAAATAGTTAGACTCGCGCTTTGGTCTAGCAGTTTACATACCTACCTCCGACTGAATCACCATAACTCACTCAATTCAACTCGGAATTCAGTGAAATTTGTTCCATTTCAAAGGAGTCGAAGTGTAGTTTAAAACAAAAGAAACGGAGATGAAAAACTCCAAGAATTTTGAGAGTTATGATTGAAATAGTTAGACTCGTGCTTTGGTCTAAGCAGTTTACATACCTACCTCCGACTGAATAACCATAACTCACTCAATTCAACTCGGAATTCAGTGAAATTTTATTCCATTTCGAAAGAGTCGAAGTTTAGTTCAAAACGGAAGAAACGGAGATGAAAAACTCCAACTATTTTGAGAGTTCTGATGGAAATAATTAGACTCACGCTTTGGTCTAGCAGTTTACAGACCTACCTCCGACTGAATGACCATAACTCACTCAATTCAACTCATAATTCATTAAAATTAATTCCGTTTCGAAGGAGTCGAAGTGTAGTTTAAAACAAAAGAAACGAAGATGAAAAACTCCAAGTATTTTGAGAGTTATGATGGAAATAGTTAGACTCGTGCTTTGGTCTAGCAGTTTACATACCTACCTCCGACTGAATCATCATAACTCACTCAATTCAACTCGGAATTCATTGAAATTTGTTCCACTTCGAAGGAGTTGAAGTGTAGTTAAAAACGGAAGAAACGAAGATGAAAAACTCCAATTATTTTGAGAGTTATGATGGAAATAGTTAGACTCGCGCTTTGGTCTAAGCAGTTTACATACCTACCTCCGACTGAATAACCATAACTCACTCAATTCAACTCGGAATTCAGTGAAATTTGTTCCATTTCGAAGGAGTCGAAGTGTAGTTTAAAACGAAAGAAACGAAGATGAAAAACTCCAATTATTTTGAGAGTTATAATGGAAATAGTCTGACTCGCGCTTTGGTCTAGCAGTTTACAAACCTACCTCCGATCGATCGACCATAACTCACTCAATTCAACTCATAATTCGTTAAAATTAATTCCGTTTCGAAGGAGTCGAAGTGTAGTTTAAAACAGAAGAAACGGAGATGAAAAACTCCAAGTATTTTGAGAGTTATGATGGAAATAGTTAGGATCGAGCTTTGGTCTAGCAGTTTACATACCTACCTCCGACTAAATCACCATAACTCACTCAATTCAACTCGGAATTCATTGAAATTTGTTCCATTTCAAAGGAGTCGAAGTGTAGTTTAAAACAAAAGAAACGGAGATGAAAATCTCCAAGTATTTTGAGAGTTATGATGGAAATAGTTAGACTCGCGCTTTGGTCTAAGCAGTTTACATACCTACCTCCGACTGAATAACCATAACTCACTCAATTCAACTCGGAATTCAGTGAAATTTGTTCTATTTCGAAGGAGTCGAAGGTTAGTTCAAAACGGAAGAAACGGAGATGAAAAACTCCAAGTATTTTGAGAGTTCTGATGGAAATAATTAGACTCACGCTTTGGTCTAGCAGTTTACAGACCTACCTCCGACTGAATGACCATAACTCACTCAATTCAACTCGGAATTCATTGAAATTTGTTCCGTTTCGAAGGAGTTGAAGTGTAGTTTAAAATGGAACAAACGGAGATGAAAAACTCCAAGTATTTTGAGAGTTATGATGGAAATAGTTAGACTCGCGCTTTGGTCTAAGCAGTTTACTTACCTACCTCCGACTGAATAACCATAACTCACTCAATTCAACTCGGAATTCAGTGAAATTTGTTCCATTTCGAAGGAGTCGAAGTTTAGTTCAAAACGGAAGAAACGGAGATGAAAAACTCCAAGTATTTTGAGAGTTCTGATGGAAATAATTAGACTCACGCTTTGGTCTAGCAGTTTACAGACCTACCTCCGACTGAATGACCATAACTCACTCAATTCAACTCGGAATTCATTGAAATTTGTTCCGTTTCGAAGGAGTTGAAGTGTAGTTTAAATTGGAAGAAACGGAGATGAAAAACTCCAAGTATTTTTAGAGTTATGATGGAAATAGTTAGACTCGCGCTTTGGTCTAAGCAGTTTACATACCTACCTCCGATTGAATAACCATAACTCACTCAATTCAACTCGGAATTCAGTGAAATTTTTTCCATTTCGAAGGAGTCGAAGTTTAGTTCAAAACGGAAGAAACAGAGATGAAAAACTCCAAGTATTTTGAGAGTTCTGATGGAAATAATTAGACTCGCGCTTTGGTCTAGCAGTTTACAGACCTACCTCCGACTGAATGACCATAACTCACTCAATTCAACTCGGAATTCATTGAAATTTGTTCCGTTTCGAAGGAGTTGAAGTGTAGTTTAAAATGGAAGAAACGGAGATGAAAAACTCCAAGTATTTTGAGAGTTATGATGGAAATAGTTAGACTCGCGCTTTGGTCTAAGCAGTTTACATACCTACCTCCGATTGAATAACCATAACTCACTCAATTCAACTCGGAATTCAGTGAAATTTGTTCCATTTCGAAGGAGTCGAAGTTTAGTTCAAAACGGAAGAAACAGAGATGAAAAACTCCAAGTATTTTGAGAGTTCTGATGGAAATAATTAGACTCGCGCTTTGGTCTAGCAGTTTACAGACCTACCTCCGACTGAATGACCATAACTCACTCAATTCAACTCGGAATTCATTGAAATTTGTTCCGTTTCGAAGGAGTTGAAGTGTAGTTTAAAATGGAAGAAACGGAGATGAAAAACTCCAAGTATTTTGAGAGTTATGATGGAAATAGTTAGACTCGCGCTTTGGTCTAGCAGTTTACATACCTACCTCCAATCAATTGACCATAACTCACTCAATTCAACTCATAATTCATTAAAATTAATTCCGTTTCGAAGGAGTCAAAGTGTAGTTTAAAACAGAAGAAACGGAGATGAAAAACTCCAAGTATTTTGAGAGTTATGATGGAAATAGTTAGACTCGCGCTTTGGTCTAGCAGTTTACATACCTACCTCCGACTGAATCACCATAACTCACTCAATTCAACTCGGAATTCATTGAAATTTGTTCCATTTCAAAGGAGTCGAAGTGTAGTTTAAAACAAAAGAAACGGAGATGAAAAACTCCAAGTATTTTGAGAGTTATGATGGAAATAGTTAGACTCGTGCTTTGGTATAAGCAGTTTACATACCTACCTCCGACTGAATAACCATAACTCACTCAATTCAACTCGGAATTCAGTGAAATTTGTTCCATTTCGAAGGAGTCGAAGTTTAGTTCAAAACGGAAGAAACGGAGATAAAAAACTCCAAGTATTTTGAGAGTTCTGATGGAAATAATTAGACTCACGCTTTGGTCTAGCAGTTTACAGAACTACCTCCGACTGAATGACCATAACTCACTCAATTCAACTCGGAATTCATTGAAATTTGTTCCGTTTCGAAGGAGTTGAAGTGTAGTTTAAAATGGAAGAAACGGAGATGAAAAACTCCAAGTATTTTGAGAGTTCTGATGGAAATAATTAAACTCGCGCTTTGGTCTAGCAGTTTACATACCTACCTCCGATCGATCGACCATAACTCACTCAATTCAACTCATAATTCATTAAAATTAATTCCGTTTCGAAGGAGTCGAAGTATAGTTTAAAACAGAAGAAACGAAGATGAAAATCTCCAAGTATTTTGAGAGTTATGATGGAAATAGTTAGACTCGCGCTTTGGTCTAGCAGTTTACATACCTACCTCCGACTGAATCATCATAACTCACTAAATTCAACTCGGAATTCATTGAAATTTGTTCCACTTCGAAGGAGTTGAAGTGTAGTTTAAAACGGAAGAAACGGAGATGAAAAACTCCAATTATTTTGAGAGTTATGATGGAAATAGTTAGACTCGCGCTTTGGTCTAAGCAGTTTACATACCTACCTCCGATTGAATAACCATAACTCACTCAATTCAACTCGGAATTCAGTGAAATTTGTTCCATTTTGAAGGAGTCGAAGTGTAGTTTAAAACAAAGAAACGAAGATGAAAAACTCCAATTATTTTGAGAGTTATGATGGAAATAGTTAGACTCGCGCTTTGGTCTAGCAGTTTACAAACCTACCTCCGATTGATCGACCATAACTCACTCAATTCAACTCATAATTCATTAAAATTAATTCCGTTTCGAAGGAGTCGAAGTGTAGTTTAAGACAGAAGAAACGAAGATGAAAAACTCCAAGTATTTTGAGAGTTATGATGGAAATAGTTAGACTCGCACTTTGGTCTAGCAGTTTACATACCTACCTCCGACTGAATCATCATAACTAACTCAATTTAACTCGGTATTCATTGAAATTTGTTCCACTTCGAAGGAGTTGAAGTGTAGTTTAAAACGGAAGAAACGAAGATGAAAAACTCCAATTATTTTGAGAGTTATGATGGAAATAGTTAGACTCGCGCTTTGGTCTAAGCAGTTTACATACCTACCTCCGACTGAATAACCATAACTCACTCAATTCAACTCGGAATTCAGTGAAATTTGTTCCATTTCGAAGGAGTCGAAGTGTAGTTTAAAACGAAAGAAACGAAGATGAAAAACTCCAATTATTTTGAGAGTTATGATGGAAATAGTTAGACTCGCGCTTTGGTCTAGCAGTTTACAAACCTACCTTCGATCGATCGACCATAACTCACTCAATTCAACTCATAATTCATTAAAATTAATTCCGTTTCGAAGGAGTCGAAGTGTAGTTTAAAACAGAAGAATCGGAGATGAAAAACTCCAAGTATTTTGAGAGTTATGATGGAAATAGTTAGGCTCGAGCTTTGGTCTAGCAGTTTACATACCTACCTCCGACTGAATCACCATAACTCACTCAATTCAACTCGGAATTCATTGAAATTTGTTCCATTTCAAAGGAGTCGAAGTGTAGTTTAAAACAAAAGAAACGGAGATGAAAAACTCCAAGTATTTTGAGAGTTATGATGGAAATAGATAGACTCGCGCTTTGGTCTAAGCAGTTTACATACCTACCTCCGACTGAATAACCATAACTCACTCAATTCAACTCGGAATTCAGTGAAATTTGTTCCATTTCGAAGGAGTCGAAGTTTAGTTCAAAACGGAAGAAACGGAGATGAAAAACTCCAAGTATTTTGAGAGTTCTGATGGAAATAATTAGACTCACGCTTTGGTCTAGCAGTTTACAGACCTACCTCCGACTGAATGACCATAACTCACTCAATTCAACTCGGAATTCATTGAAATTTGTTCCGTTTCGAAGGAGTTGAAGTGTAGTTTAAAATGGAAGAAACGGAGATGAAAAACTCCAAGTATTTTGAGAGTTATGATGGAAATAGTTAGACTCGCGCTTTGGTCTAGCAGTTTACATACCAACCTCCAATCAATTGACCATAACTCACTCAATTCAACTCATAATTCATTAAAATTAATTCCGTTTCGAAGGAGTCGAAGTGTAGTTTAAAACAGAAGAAACGGAGATGAAAAACTCCAAGTATTTTGAGAGTTATGATGGAAATAGTTAGACTCGAGCTTTGGTCTAGCAGTTTACATACCTACCTCCGACTGAATCACCATAACTCACTCAATTCAACTCGGAATTCATTGAAATTTGTTCCATTTCAAAGGAGTCGAAGTGTAGTTTAAAACAAAAGAAACGGAGATGAAAAACTCCAAGTATTTTGAGAGTTATGATGGAAATAGTTAGACTCGCGCTTTGGTCTAAGCAGTTTACATACCTACCTCCGACTGAATAACCATAACACACTCAATTAAACTCGGAATTCAGTGAAATTTGTTCCATTTCGAAGGAGTCGAAGTTTAGTTCAAAACGGAAGAAACGGAGATGAAAAACTCCAAGTATTTTGAGAGTTCTGATGGAAATAATTAGACTCACGCTTTGGTCTAGCAGTTTACATACCTACCTCCGATCGATCGGCCATAACTCACTCAATTCAACTCATAATTCATTAAAATTAATTCCGTTTCGAAGGAGTCGAAGTGTAGTTTAAAATGGAAGAAACGGAGATGAAAAACTCCAAGTATTTTGAGAGTTATGATGGAAATAGTTAGACTCGCGCTTTGGTCTAAGCAGTTTACTTACCTACCTCCGACTGAATAACCATAACTCACTCAATTCAACTCGGAATTCAGTGAAATTTGTTCCATTTCGAAGGAGTCGAAGTTTAGTTCAAAACGGAAGAAACGGAGATGAAAAACTCCAATTATTTTGAGAGTTATGATGGAAATAATTAGACTCACGCTTTGGTCTAGCAGTTTACAGACCTACCTCCGACTGAATGACCATAACTCACTCAATTCAACTCGGAATTCATTGAAATTTGTTCCGTTTCGAAGGAGTTGAAGTGTAGTTTAAAATGGAAGAAACGGAGATGAAAAACTCCAATTATTTTGAGAGTTATGATGGAAATAATTAGACTCACGCTTTGGTCTAGCAGTTTACAGACCTACCTCCGACTGAATGACCATAACTCAGTCAATTAAACTCGGAATTCAGTGAAATTTGTTCCATTTCGAAGGAGTCGAAGTGTAGTTTAAAACGAAAGAAACGAAGATGAAAAACTCCAATTATTTTGAGAGTTATGATGGAAATAGTTAGACTCGCGCTTTGGTCTAGCAGTTTACAAACCTACCTCCGATCGATCGACCATAGCTCACTCAATTCAACTCATAATTCATTAAAATTAATTCCGTTTCGAAGGAGTCGAAGTGTAGTTTAAAACAGAAGAAACGGAGATGAAAAACTCCAAGTATTTTGAGAGTTATGATGGAAATAGTTAGGCTCGAGCTTTGGTCTAGCAGTTTACATACCTACCTCCGACTGAATCACCATAACTCACTCAATTCAACTCGGAATTCAATTAAATTTGTTCCATTTCAAAGGAGTCGAAGTGTAGTTTAAAACAAAAGAAACGGAGATGAAAAACTCAAAGTATTTTGAGAGTTATGATGGAAATAGTTAGACTCGCGCTTTGGTCTAAGAAGTTTACATACCTACCTCCGACTGAATAACCATAACTCACTCAATTCAACTCGGAATTCAGTGAAATTTGTTCCATTTTGAAGGAGTCGAAGTGTAGTTTAAAACAAAGAAACGAAGATGAAAAACTCCAATTATTTTGAGAGTTATGATGGAAATAGTTAGACTCGCGCTTTGGTCTAGCAGTTTACAAACCTACCTCCGATTGATCGACCATAACTCACTCAATTCAACTCATAATTCATTAAAATTAATTCCGTTTCGAAGGAGTCGAAGTGTAGTTTAAGACAGAAGAAACGAAGATGAAAAACTCCAAGTATTTTGAGAGTTATGATGGAAATAGTTAGACTCGCGCTTTGGTCTAGCAGTTTACATACCTACCTCCGACTGAATCATCATAACTAACTCAATTTAACTCGGTATTCATTGAAATTTGTTCCACTTCGAAGGAGTTGAAGTGTAGTTTAAAACGGAAGAAACGAAGATGAAAAACTCCAATTATTTTGAGAGTTATGATGGAAATAGTTAGACTCGCGCTTTGGTCTAAGCAGTTTACATACCTACCTCCGACTAAATAACCATAACTCACTCAATTCAACTCGGAATTCAGTGAAATTTGTTCCATTTCGAAGGAGTCGAAGTGTAGTTTAAAACGAAAGAAACGAAGATGAAAAACTCCAATTATTTTGAGAGTTATGATGGAAATAGTTAGACTCGCGCTTTGGTCTAGCAGTTTACAAACCTACCTTCGATCGATCGACCATAACTCACTCAATTCAACTCATAATTCATTAAAATTAATTCCGTTTCGAAGGAGTCGAAGTGTAGTTTAAAACAGAAGAATCGGAGATGAAAAACTCCAAGTATTTTGAGAGTTATGATGGAAATAGTTAGGCTCGAGCTTTGGTCTAGCAGTTTACATACCTACCTCCGACTGAATCACCATAACTCACTCAATTCAACTCGGAATTCATTGAAATTTGTTCCATTTCAAAGGAGTCGAAGTGTAGTTTAAAACAAAAGAAACGGAGATGAAAAACTCCAAGTATTTTGAGAGTTATGATGGAAATAGATAGACTCGCGCTTTGGTCTAAGCAGTTTACATACCTACCTCCGACTGAATAACCATAACTCACTCAATTCAACTCGGAATTCAGTGAAATTTGTTCCATTTCGAAGGAGTCGAAGTTTAGTTCAAAACGGAAGAAACGGAGATGAAAAACTCCAAGTATTTTGAGAGTTCTGATGGAAATAATTAGACTCACGCTTTGGTCTAGCAGTTTACAGACCTACCTCCGACTGAATGACCATAACTCACTCAATTCAACTCGGAATTCATTGAAATTTGTTCCGTTTCGAAGGAGTTGAAGTGTAGTTTAAAATGGAAGAAACGGAGATGAAAAACTCCAAGTATTTTGAGAGTTATGATGGAAATAGTTAGACTCGCGCTTTAGTCTAGCAGTTTACATACCAACCTCCAATCAATTGACCATAACTCACTCAATTCAACTCATAATTCATTAAAATTAATTCCGTTTCGAAGGAGTCGAAGTGTAGTTTAAAACAGAAGAAACGGAGATGAAAAACTCCAAGTATTTTGAGAGTTATGATGGAAATAGTTAGACTCGAGCTTTGGTCTAGCAGTTTACATACCTACCTCCGACTGAATCACCATAACTCACTCAATTCAACTCGGAATTCATTGAAATTTGTTCCATTTCAAAGGAGTCGAAGTGTAGTTTAAAACAAAAGAAACGGAGATGAAAAACTCCAAGTATTTTGAGAGTTATGATGGAAATAGTTAGACTCGCGCTTTGGTCTAAGCAGTTTACATACCTACCTCCGACTGAATAACCATAACACACTCAATTCAACTCGGAATTCAGTGAAATTTGTTCCATTTCGAAGGAGTCGAAGTTTAGTTCAAAACGGAAGAAACGGAGATGAAAAACTCCAAGTATTTTGAGAGTTCTGATGGAAATAATTAGACTCACGCTTTGGTCTAGCAGTTTACAGACCTACCTCCGACTGAATGACCATAACTCACTCAATTCAACTCGGAATTCATTGAAATTTGTTCCGTTTCGAAGGAGTTGAAGTGTAGTTTAAAATGGAAGAAACGGAGATGAAAAACTCCAAGTATTTTGAGAGTTATGATGGAAATAGTTAGACTCGCGCTTTGGTCTAAGCAGTTTACTTACCTACCTCCGACTGAATAACCATAACTCACTCAATTCAACTCGGAATTCAGTGAAATTTGTTCCATTTCGAAGGAGTCGAAGTTTAGTTCAAAACGGAAGAAACGGAGATGAAAAACTCCAATTATTTTGAGAGTTATGATGGAAATAATTAGACTCACGCTTTGGTCTAGCAGTTTACAGACCTACCTCCGACTGAATGACCATAACTCACTCAATTCAACTCGGAATTCATTGAAATTTGTTCCGTTTCGAAGGAGTTGAAGTGTAGTTTAAAATGGAAGAAACGGAGATGAAAAACTCCAATTATTTTGAGAGTTATGATGGAAATAATTAGACTCACGCTTTGGTCTAGCAGTTTACAGACCTACCTCCGACTGAATGACCATAATTCAGTCAATTAAACTCGGAATTCAGTGAAATTTGTTCCATTTCGAAGGAGTCGAAGTGTAGTTTAAAACGAAAGAAACGAAGATGAAAAACTCCAATTATTTTGAGAGTTATGATGGAAATAGTTAGACTCGCGCTTTGGTCTAGCAGTTTACAAACCTACCTCCGATCGATCGACCATAACTCACTCAATTCAACTCATAATTCATTAAAATTAATTCCGTTTCGAAGGAGTCGAAGTGTAGTTTAAAACAGAAGAAACGGAGATGAAAAACTCCAAGTATTTTGAGAGTTATGATGGAAATAGTTAGGCTCGAGCTTTGGTCTAGCAGTTTACATACCTACCTCCGACTGAATCACCATAACTCACTCAATTCAACTCGGAATTCAATTAAATTTGTTCCATTTCAAAGGAGTCGAAGTGTAGTTTAAAACAAAAGAAACGGAGATGAAAAACTCAAAGTATTTTGAGAGTTATGATGGAAATAGTTAGACTCGCGCTTTGGTCTAAGAAGTTTACATACCTACCTCCGACTGAATAACCATAACTCACTCAATTCAACTCGGAATTCAGTAAAATTTGTTCCATTTCGAAGGAGTCGAAGTTTAGTTCAAAACGGAAGAAACGGAGATGAAAAACTCCAAGTATTTTGAGAGTTCTGATGGAAATAATTAGACTCACGCTTTGGTCTAGCAGTTTACAGACCTACCTCCGACTGAATGACCATAACTCACTCAATTCAACTCGGAATTCATTGAAATTTGTTCCGTTTCGAAGGAGTTGAAGTGTAGTTTAAAATGGAAGAAACGGAGATGAAAAACTCCAAGTATTTTGAGAGTTATGGTGGAAATAGTTAGACTCGCGCTTTGGTCTAGCAGTTTACATACCAACCTCCAATCAATTGACCATAACTCACTCAATTCAACTCATAATTCATTAAAATTAATTCCGTTTCGAAGGAGTCGAAGTGTAGTTTAAAACAGAAGAAACGGAGATGAAAAACTCCAAGTATTTTGAGAGTTATGATGGAAATAGTTAGACTCGAGCTTTGGTCTAGCAGTTTACATACCTACCTCCGACTGAATCACCATAACTCACTCAATTCAACTCGGAATTCATTGAAATTTGTTCCATTTCAAAGGAGTCGAAGTGTAGTTTAAAACGGAAGAAACGAAGATGAAAAACTCCAATTATTTTGAGAGTTATGATGGAAATAGTTAGACTCGCGCTTTGGTCTAAGCAGTTTACATACCTACCTCCGACTGAATAACCATAACTCACTCAATTCAACTCGGAATTCAGTGAAATTTGTTCCATTTCGAAGGAGTCGAAGTGTAGTTTAAAACGAAAGAAACGAAGATGAAAAACTCCAATTATTTTGAGAGTTATGATGGAAATAGTTAGACTCGCGCTTTGGTCTAGCAGTTTACAAACCTACCTTCGATCGATCGACCATAACTCACTCAATTCAACTCATAATTCATTAAAATTAATTCCGTTTCGAAGGAGTCGAAGTGTAGTTTAAAACAGAAGAATCGGAGATGAAAAACTCCAAGTATTTTGAGAGTTATGATGGAAATAGTTAGGCTCGAGCTTTGGTCTAGCAGTTTACATACCTACCTCCGACTGAATCACCATAACTCACTCAATTCAACTCGGAATTCATTGAAATTTGTTCCATTTCAAAGGTGTCGAAGTGTAGTTTAAAACAAAAGAAACGGAGATGAAAAACTCCAAGTATTTTGAGAGTTATGATGGAAATAGATAGACTCGCGCTTTGGTCTAAGCAGTTTACATACCTACCTCCGACTGAATAACCATAACTCACTCAATTCAACTCGGAATTCAGTGAAATTTGTTCCATTTCGAAGGAGTCGAAGTTTAGTTCAAAACGGAAGAAACGGAGATGAAAAACTCCAAGTATTTTGAGAGTTCTGATGGAAATAATTAGACTCGCGCTTTGGTCTAGCAGTTTACAAACCTACCTCCGATTGATCGACCATAACTCACTCAATTCAACTCATAATTCATTAAAATTAATTCCGTTTCGAAGGAGTCGAAGTGTAGTTTAAGACAGAAGAAACGAAGATGAAAAACTCCAAGTATTTTGAGAGTTATGATGGAAATAGTTAGACTCGCGCTTTGGTCTAGCAGTTTACATACCAACCTCCAATCAATTGACCATAACTCACTCAATTCAACTCATAATTCATTAAAATTAATTCCGTTTCGAAGGAGTCGAAGTGTAGTTTAAAACAGAAGAAACGGAGATGAAAAACTCCAAGTATTTCGAGAGTTATGATGGAAATAGTTAGACTCGAGCTTTGGTCTAGCAGTTTACATACCTACCTCCGACTGAATCACCATAACTCACTCAATTCAACTCGGAATTCATTGAAATTTGTTCCATTTCAAAGGAGTCGAAGTGTAGTTTAAAACAAAAGAAACGGAGATGAAAAACTCCAAGTATTTTGAGAGTTATGATGGAAATAGTTAGACTCGCGCTTTGGTCTAAGCAGTTTACATACCTACCTCCGACTGAATAACCATAACACACTCAATTCAACTCAGAATTCAGTGAAATTTGTTCCATTTCGAAGGAGTCGAAGTTTAGTTCAAAACGGAAGAAACGGAGATGAAAAACTCCAAGTATTTTGAGAGTTCTGATGGAAATAATTAGACTCACGCTTTGGTCTAGCAGTTTACAGACCTACCTCCGACTGAATGACCATAACTCACTCAATTCAACTCGGAATTCATTGAAATTTGTTCCGTTTCGAAGGAGTTGAAGTGTAGTTTAAAATGGAAGTAACGGAGATGAAAAACTCCAAGTATTTTGAGAGTTATGATGGAAATAGTTAGACTCGCGCTTTGGTCTAAGCAGTTTACTTACCTACCTCCGACTGAATAACCATAACTCACTCAATTCAACTCGGAATTCAGTGAAATTAGTTCCATTTCGAAGGAGTCGAAGTTTAGTTCAAAACGGAAGAAACGGAGATGAAAAACTCCAATTATTTTGAGAGTTATGATGGAAATAATTAGACTCACGCTTTGGTCTAGCAGTTTACAGACCTACCTCCGACTGAATGACCATAACTCACTCAATTCAACTCGGAATTCATTGAAATTTGTTCCGTTTCGAAGGAGTTGAAGTGTAGTTTAAAATGGAAGAAACGGAGATGAAAAACTCCAATTATTTTGAGAGTTATGATGGAAATAATTAGACTCACGCTTTGGTCTAGCAGTTTACAGACCTACCTCCGACTGAATGACCATAACTCAGTCAATTAAACTCGGAATTCAGTGAAATTTGTTCCATTTCGAAGGAGTCGAAGTGTAGTTTAAAACGAAAGAAACGAAGATGAAAAACTCCAATTATTTTGAGAGTTATGATGGAAATAGTTAGACTCGCGCTTTGGTCTAGCAGTTTACAAACCTACCTCCGATCGATCGACCATAACTCACTCAATTCAACTCATAATTCATTAAAATTAATTCCGTTTCGAAGGAGTCGAAGTGTAGTTTAAAACAGAAGAAACGGAGATGAAAAACTCCAAGTATTTTGAGAGTTATGATGGAAATAGTTAGGCTCGAGCTTTGGTCTAGCAGTTTACATACCTACCTCCGACTGAATCACCATAACTCACTCAATTCAACTCGGAATTCAATTAAATTTGTTCCATTTCAAAGGAGTCGAAGTGTAGTTTAAAACAAAAGAAACGGAGATGAAAAACTCAAAGTATTTTGAGAGTTATGATGGAAATAGTTAGACTCGCGCTTTGGTCTAAGAAGTTTACATACCTACCTCCGACTGAATAACCATAACTCACTCAATTCAACTCGGAATTCAGTAAAATTTGTTCCATTTCGAAGGAGTCGAAGTTTAGTTCAAAACAGAAGAAACGGAGATGAAAAACTCCAAGTATTTTGAGAGTTCTGATGGAAATAATTAGACTCACGCTTTGGTCTAGCAGTTTACAGACCTACCTCCGACTGAATGACCATAACTCACTCAATTCAACTCGGAATTCATTGAAATTTGTTCCGTTTCGAAGGAGTTGATGTGTAGTTTAAAATGGAAGAAACGGAGATGAAAAACTCCAAGTATTTTGAGAGTTATGATGGAAATAGTTAGACTCGCGCTTTGGTCTAGCAGTTTACATACCAACCTCCAATCAATTGACCATAACTCACTCAATTCAACTCATAATTCATTAAAATTAATTCCGTTTCGAAGGAGTCGAAGTGTAGTTTAAAACAGAAGAAACGGAGATGAAAAACTCAAAGTATTTTGAGAGTTATGATGGAAATAGATAGACTCGAGCTTTGGTCTAGCAGTTTACATACCTACCTCCGACTGAATCACCATAACTCACTCAATTCAACTCGGAATTCATTGAAATTTGTTCCATTTCAAAGGAGTCGAAGTGTAGTTTTAAACAAAAGAAACGGAGATGAAAAACTCCAAGTATTTTGAGAGTTATGATGGAAATAGTTAGACTCGCGCTTTGGTCTAAGCAGTTTACATACCTACCTCCGACTGAATAACTATAACTCACTCAATTCAACTCGGAATTCATTGAAATTTGTTCCGTTTCGAAGGAGTTGAAGTGTAGTTTAAAATGGAAGAAACGGAGATGAAAAACTTTAAGTATTTTGAGAGTTATGATGGAAATAGTTAGACTCGCGCTTTGGTCTAGCAGTTTACATACCAACCTCCAATCAATTGCCCATAACTCGCTCAATTCAACTCGGAATGCATTGAAATTTGTTCCATTTCGAAGGAGTCAAAGTGTAGCTTAAAACGGAAGAAACGGAGATGAAAAACTCCAATTATTTTGAGAGTTATGATGGAAATAGTTAGACTCGCGCTTTGGTCTAAGCAGTTTACATACCTACCTCCGATTGAATAACCATAACTCACTCAATTCAACTCGGAATTCAGTGAAATTTGTTCCATTTCGAAGGAGTCGAAGTGTAGTTTAAAACGAAAGAAACGAAGATGAAAAACTCCAATTATTTTGAGAGTTATGATGGAAATAGTTAGACTCGCGCTTTGGTCTAGCAGTTTACAAACCTACCTCCGATTGATCGACCATAACTCACTCAATTCAACTCATAATTCATTAAAATTAATTCCGTTTCGAAGGAGTCGAAGTGTAGTTTAAAACAGAAGAAACGAAGATGAAAAACGCTAAGTATTTTGAGAGTTATGATGGAAATAGTTAGACTCGCGCTTTGGTCTAGCAGTTTACATACCTACCTCCGACTGAATCATCATAACTCATTCAATTCAACTCGAAATTCATTGAAATTTGTTCCACTTCGAAGGAGTTGAAGTGTAGTTTAAAACGGAAGAAACGAAGATGAAAAACTCCAATTATTTTGAGAGTTATGATGGAAATAGTTAGACTCGCGCTTTGGTCTAAGCAGTTTACATACCTACCTCCGACTGAATAACCATAACTCACTCAATTCAACTCGGAATTCATTGAAATTTGTTCCGTTTCGAAGGAGTTGAAGTGTAGTTTAAAACAAAAGAAACGGAGATGAAAAACTCCAAGTATTTTGAGAGTTATGATGGAAATAGATAGACTCGCGCTTTGGTCTAAGCAGTTTACATACCTACCTCCGACTGAATAACCATAACTCACTCAATTCAACTCGGAATTCAGTGAAATTTGTTCCATTTCGAAGGAGTCGAAGTTTAGTTCAAAACGGAAGAAACGGAGATGAAAAACTCCAAGTATTTTGAGAGTTCTGATGGAAATAATTAGACTCACGCTTTGGTCTAGCAGTTTACAGACCTACCTCCGACTGAATGACCATAACTCACTCAATTCAACTCGGAATTCATTGAAATTTGTTCCGTTTCGAAGGAGTTGAAGTGTAGTTTAAAATGGAAGAAACGGAGATGAAAAACTCCAAGTATTTTGAGAGTTATGATGGAAATAGTTAGACTCGCGCTTTGGTCTAGCAGTTTACATACCAACCTCCAATCAATTGACCATAACTCACTCAATTCAACTCATAATTCATTAAAATTAATTCCGTTTCGAAGGAGTCGAAGTGTAGTTTAAAACAGAAGAAACGGAGATGAAAAACTCCAAGTATTTCGAGAGTTATGATGGAAATAGTTAGACTCGAGCTTTGGTCTAGCAGTTTACATACCTACCTCCGACTGAATCACCATAACTCACTCAATTCAACTCGGAATTCATTGAAATTTGTTCCATTTCAAAGGAGTCGAAGTGTAGTTTAAAACAAAAGAAACGGAGATGAAAAACTCCAAGTATTTTGAGAGTTATGATGGAAATAGTTAGACTCGCGCTTTGGTCTAAGCAGTTTACATACCTACCTCCGACTGAATAACCATAACACACTCAATTCAACTCAGAATTCAGTGAAATTTGTTCCATTTCGAAGGAGTCGAAGTTTAGTTCAAAACGGAAGAAACGGAGATGAAAAACTCCAAGTATTTTGAGAGTTCTGATGGAAATAATTAGACTCACGCTTTGGTCTAGCAGTTTACAGACCTACCTCCGACTGAATGACCATAACTCACTCAATTCAACTCGGAATTCATTGAAATTTGTTCCGTTTCGAAGGAGTTGAAGTGTAGTTTAAAATGGAAGTAACGGAGATGAAAAACTCCAAGTATTTTGAGAGTTATGATGGAAATAGTTAGACTCGCGCTTTGGTCTAAGCAGTTTACTTACCTACCTCCGACTGAATAACCATAACTCACTCAATTCAACTCGGAATTCAGTGAAATTAGTTCCATTTCGAAGGAGTCGAAGTTTAGTTCAAAACGGAAGAAACGGAGATGAAAAACTCCAATTATTTTGAGAGTTATGATGGAAATAATTAGACTCACGCTTTGGTCTAGCAGTTTACAGACCTACCTCCAACTGAATGACCATAACTCACTCAATTCAACTCGGAATTCATTGAAATTTGTTCCGTTTCGAAGGAGTTGAAGTGTAGTTTAAAATGGAAGAAACGGAGATGAAAAACTCCAATTATTTTGAGAGTTATGATGGAAATAATTAGACTCACGCTTTGGTCTAGCAGTTTACAGACCTACCTCCGACTGAATGACCATAACTCAGTCAATTAAACTCGGAATTCAGTGAAATTTGTTCCATTTCGAAGGAGTCGAAGTGTAGTTTAAAACGAAAGAAACGAAGATGAAAAACTCCAATTATTTTGAGAGTTATGATGGAAATAGTTAGACTCGCGCTTTGGTCTAGCAGTTTACAAACCTACCTCCGATCGATCGACCATAACTCACTCAATTCAACTCATAATTCATTAAAATTAATTCCGTTTCGAAGGAGTCGAAGTGTAGTTTAAAACAGAAGAAACGGAGATGAAAAACTCCAAGTATTTTGAGAGTTATGATGGAAATAGTTAGGCTCGAGCTTTGGTCTAGCAGTTTACATACCTACCTCCGACTGAATCACCATAACTCACTCAATTCAACTCGGAATTCAATTAAATTTGTTCCATTTCAAAGGAGTCGAAGTGTAGTTTAAAACAAAAGAAACGGAGATGAAAAACTCAAAGTATTTTGAGAGTTATGATGGAAATAGTTAGACTCGCGCTTTGGTCTAAGAAGTTTACATACCTACCTCCGACTGAATAACCATAACTCACTCAATTCAACTCGGAATTCAGTAAAATTTGTTCCATTTCGAAGGAGTCGAAGTTTAGTTCAAAACAGAAGAAACGGAGATGAAAAACTCCAAGTATTTTGAGAGTTCTGATGGAAATAATTAGACTCACGCTTTGGTCTAGCAGTTTACAGACCTACCTCCGACTGAATGACCATAACTCACTCAATTCAACTCGGAATTCATTGAAATTTGTTCCGTTTCGAAGGAGTTGATGTGTAGTTTAAAATGGAAGAAACGGAGATGAAAAACTTCAAGTATTTTGAGAGTTATGATGGAAATAGTTAGACTCGCGCTTTGGTCTAGCAGTTTACATACCAACCTCCAATCAATTGACCATAACTCACTCAATTCAACTCATAATTCATTAAAATTAATTCCGTTTCGAAGGAGTCGAAGTGTAGTTTAAAACAGAAGAAACGGAGATGAAAAACTCAAAGTATTTTGAGAGTTATGATGGAAATAGTTAGACTCGAGCTTTGGTCTAGCAGT
This sequence comes from Tasmannia lanceolata, assembly GCF_043159265.1. Lineage (NCBI taxonomy): Eukaryota > Viridiplantae > Streptophyta > Magnoliopsida > Canellales > Winteraceae > Tasmannia > Tasmannia lanceolata. The sequence goes on from NW_027518678.1 coordinate 720,616, forward strand.
TTACATACCTACCTCCGACTGAATCACCATAACTCACTCAATTCAACTCGGAATTCATTGAAATTTGTTCCATTTCAAAGGAGTCGAAGTGTAGTTTTAAACAAAAGAAACGGAGATGAAAAACTCCAAGTATTTTGAGAGTTATGATGGAAATAGTTAGACTCGCGCTTTGGTCTAAGCAGTTTACATACCTACCTCCGACTGAATAACTATAACTCACTCAATTCAACTCGGAATTCATTGAAATTTGTTCCGTTTCGAAGGAGTTGAAGTGTAGTTTAAAATGGAAGAAACGGAGATGAAAAACTTTAAGTATTTTGAGAGTTATGATGGAAATAGTTAGACTCGCGCTTTGGTCTAGCAGTTTACATACCAACCTCCAATCAATTGCCCATAACTCGCTCAATTCAACTCGGAATGCATTGAAATTTGTTCCATTTCGAAGGAGTCAAAGTGTAGCTTAAAACGGAAGAAACGGAGATGAAAAACTCCAATTATTTTGAGAGTTATGATGGAAATAGTTAGACTCGCGCTTTGGTCTAAGCAGTTTACATACCTACCTCCGATTGAATAACCATAACTCACTCAATTCAACTCGGAATTCAGTGAAATTTGTTCCATTTCGAAGGAGTCGAAGTGTAGTTTAAAACGAAAGAAACGAAGATGAAAAACTCCAATTATTTTGAGAGTTATGATGGAAATAGTTAGACTCGCGCTTTGGTCTAGCAGTTTACAAACCTACCTCCGATTGATCGACCATAACTCACTCAATTCAACTCATAATTCATTAAAATTAATTCCGTTTCGAAGGAGTCGAAGTGTAGTTTAAAACAGAAGAAACGAAGATGAAAAACGCTAAGTATTTTGAGAGTTATGATGGAAATAGTTAGACTCGCGCTTTGGTCTAGCAGTTTACATACCTACCTCCGACTGAATCATCATAACTCATTCAATTCAACTCGGAATTCATTGAAATTTGTTCCACTTCGAAGGAGTTGAAGTGTAGTTTAAAACGGAAGAAACGAAGATGAAAAACTCCAATTATTTTGAGAGTTATGATGGAAATAGTTAGACTCGCGCTTTGGTCTAAGCAGTTTACATACCTACCTCCGACTGAATAACCATAACTCACTCAATTCAACTCGGAATTCATTGAAATTTGTTCCGTTTCGAAGGAGTTGAAGTGTCGTTTAAAATGGAAGAAACAGAGATGAAAAACTCCAAGTATTTTGAGAGTTATGATGGAAATAGTTAGACTCGTGCTTTGGTCTAAGCAGTTTACTTACCTACCTCCGACTGAATAACCATAACTCACTCAATTCAACTCGGAATTCAGTGAAATTTGTTCCATTTCGAAGGAGTCGAAGTTTAGTTCAAAATGGAAGAAACGGAGATGAAAAACTCCAAGTATTTTGAGAGTTCTGATGGAAATAATTAGACTCACGCTTTGGTCTAGCAGTTTACAGACCTACCTCCGACTGAATGACCATAACTCACTCAATTCAACTCGGAATTCATTGAAATTTGTTCCGTTTCGAAGGAGTTGAAGTGTAGTTTAAAATGGAAGAAACGGAGATGAAAAACTACAAGTATTTTGAGAGTTATGATGGAAATAGTTAGACTCGCGCTTTGGTCTAAGCAGTTTACTTACCTACCTCCGACTGAATAACCATAACTCACTCAATTCAACTCGGAATTCAGTGAAATTTGTTCCATTTCGAAGGAGTCGAAGTTTAGTTCAAAACGGAAGAAACGGAGATGAAAAACTCCAAGTATTTTGAGAGTTCTGATGGAAATAATTAGACTCACGCTTTGGTCTAGCAGTTTACAGACCTACCTCCGACTGAATGACCATAACTCACTCAATTCAACTCGGAATTCATTGAACTTTGTTCCGTTTCGAAGGAGTTGAAGTGTAGTTTAAAATGGAAGAAACGGAGATGAAAAACTCCAAGTATTTTGAGAGTTATGATGGAAATAGTTAGACTTGCGCTTTGGTCTAGCAGTTTACATACCAACCTCCAATCAATTGACCATAACTCACTTAATTCGACTCATAATTCGTTAAAATTAATTCCGTTTCGAAGGAGTCGAAGTGTAGTTTAAAACAGAAGAAACGGAGATGAAAAACTCCAAGTATTTTGAGAGTTATGATGGAAATAGTTAGACTCGCGCTTTGGTCTACCTGTTTACATACCTACCTCCAATCAATTGACCAAAACTCACTCAATTCAACTCATAATTCATTAAAATTAATTCCGTTCCGAAGGAGTCGAAGTGTAGTTTAAAACTCCAAGTATTTTGAGAGTTATGATGGAAATAGTTAGACTCGCGCTTTGGTCTAGCAGTTTACATACCTACCTCCGACTGAATCACCGTAACTCGCTCAATTCAACTCGGAATGCATTGAAATTTGTTCCATTTCGAAGGAGTCAAAGAGTAGCTTAAAACGGAAGAAACGGAGATGAAAAACTCCAATTATTTTGAGAGTTATGATGTAAATAGTTAGACTCGCGCTTTGGTCTAAGCAGTTTACATACCTACCTCCGACTGAATCACTCAATTCAACTCGGAATTCATTGAAATTTGTTCCGTTTCGAAGGAGTTGAAGTGTAGTTTAAAATGGAAGAAACAGAGATGAAAAACTCCAAGTATTTTGAGAGTTATGATGGAAATAGTTAGACTCGCGCTTAGGTCTAAGCAGTTTACATACCTACCTCCGACTGAATAACTATAACTCACTCAATTCAACTCGGAATTCAGTGAAATTTGTTCCATTTCGAAGGAGTCGAAGTTTAGTTCAAAACGGAAGAAACGGAGATGAAAAACTCCAAGTATTTTGAGAGTTCTGATGGAAATAATTAGACTCACGCTTTGGTCTAGCAGTTTACAGACCTACCTCCGACTGAATGACCATAACTCACTCAATTCAACTCGGAATTCATTGAAATTTGTTCCGTTTCGAAGGAGTTGAAGTGTAGTTTAAAATGGAAGAAACGGAGATGAAAAACTCCAAGTATTTTGAGAGTTATGATGGAAATAGTTAGACTCGCGCTTTGGTCTAGCAGTTTACATACCAACCTCCAATCAATTGACCATAACTCACTCAATTCAACTCATAATTCATTAAAATTAATTCCGTTTCGAAGGAGTCGAAGTGTAGTTTAAAACAGAAGAAACGGAGATGAAAAACTCCAAGTATTTTGAGAGTTATGATGGAAATAGTTAGACTCGAGCTTTGGTCTAGCAGTTTACATACCTACCTCCGACTGAATCACCATAACTCACTTAATTCAACTCGGAATTCGTTGAAATTTGTTCCATTTCAAAGGAGTCGAAGTGTAGTTTAAAACAAAAGAAACGGAGATGAAAAACTCCAAGTATTTTGAGAGTTATGATGGAAATAGTTAGACTCGCGCTTTGGTCTAAGCAGTTTACATACCTACCTCCGACTGAATAACCATAACACACTCAATTCAACTCAGAATTCAGTGAAATTTGTTCCATTTCGAAGGAGTCGAAGTTTAGTTCAAAACGGAAGAAACGGAGATGAAAAACTCCAAGTATTTTGAGAGTTCTGATGGAAATAATTAGACTCACGCTTTGGTCTAGCAGTTTACAGACCTACCTCCGACTGAATGACCATAACTCACTCAATTCAACTCGGAATTCATTGAAATTTGTTCCGTTTCGAAGGAGTTGAAGTGTAGTTTAAAATGGAAGAAACGGAGATGAAAAACTCCAAGTATTTTGAGAGTTATGATGGAAATAGTTAGACTCACGCTTTGGTCTAAGCAGTTTACTTACCTACCTCCGACTGAATAACCATAACTCACTCAATTCAACTCGGAATTCAGTGAAATTAGTTCCATTTCGAAGGAGTCGAAGTTTAGTTCAAAACGGAAGAAACGGAGATGAAAAACTCCAATTATTTTGACAGTTATGATGGAAATAATTAGACTCACGCTTTGGTCTAGCAGTTTACAGACCTACCTCCGACTGAATGACCATAACTCACTCAATTCAACTCGGAATTCATTGAAATTTGTTCCGTTTCGAAGGAGTTGAAGTGTAGTTTAAAATGGAAGAAACGGAGATGAAAAACTCCAATTATTTTGAGAGTTATGATGGAAATAATTAGACTCACGCTTTGGTCTAGCAGTTTACAGACCTACCTCCGACTGAATGACCATAACTCAGTCAATTAAACTCGGAATTCAGTGAAATTTGTTCCATTTCGAAGGAGTCGAAGTGTAGTTTAAAACGAAAGAAACGAAGATGAAAAACTCCAATTATTTTGAGAGTTATGATGGAAATAGTTAGACTCGCGCTTTGGTCTAGCAGTTTACAAACCTACCTCCGATCGATCGACCATAACTCACTCAATTCAACTCATAATTCATTAAAATTAATTCCGTTTCGAAGGAGTCGAAGTGTAGTTTAAAACAGAAGAAACGGAGATGAAAAACTCCAAGTATTTTGAGAGTTATGATGGAAATAGTTAGGCTCGAGCTTTGGTCTAGCAGTTTACATACCTACCTCCGACTGAATCACCATAACTCACTCAATTCAACTCGGAATTCAATTAAATTTGTTCCATTTCAAAGGAGTCGAAGTGTAGTTTAAAACAAAAGAAACGGAGATGAAAAACTCAAAGTATTTTGAGAGTTATGATGGAAATAGTTAGACTCGCGCTTTGGTCTAAGAAGTTTACATACCTACCTCCGACTGAATAACCATAACTCACTCAATTCAACTCGGAATTCAGTAAAATTTGTTCCATTTCGAAGGAGTCGAAGTTTAGTTCAAAACGGAAGAAACGGAGATGAAAAACTCCAAGTATTTTGAGAGTTCTGATGGAAATAATTAGACTCACGCTTTGGTCTAGCAGTTTACAGACCTACCTCCGACTGAATGACCATAACTCACTCAATTCAACTCGGAATTCATTGAACTTTGTTCCGTTTCGAAGGAGTTGAAGTGTAGTTTAAAATGGAAGAAACGGAGATGAAAAACTCCAAGTATTTTGAGAGTTATGATGGAAATAGTTAGACTTGCGCTTTGGTCTAGCAGTTTACATACCAACCTCCAATCAATTGACCATAACTCACTTAATTCGACTCATAATTCGTTAAAATTAATTCCGTTTCGAAGGAGTCGAAGTGTAGTTTAAAACAGAAGAAACGGAGATGAAAAACTCCAAGTATTTTGAGAGTTATGATGGAAATAGTTAGACTCGCGCTTTGGTCTACCTGTTTACATACCTACCTCCAATCAATTGACCAAAACTCACTCAATTCAACTCATAATTCATTAAAATTAATTCCGTTCCGAAGGAGTCGAAGTGTAGTTTAAAACTCCAAGTATTTTGAGAGTTATGATGGAAATAGTTAGACTCGCGCTTTGGTCTAGCAGTTTACATACCTACCTCCGACTGAATCACCGTAACTCGCTCAATTCAACTCGGAATGCATTGAAATTTGTTCCATTTCGAAGGAGTCAAAGAGTAGCTTAAAACGGAAGAAACGGAGATGAAAAACTCCAATTATTTTGAGAGTTATGATGTAAATAGTTAGACTCGCGCTTTGGTCTAAGCAGTTTACATACCTACCTCCGACTGAATCACTCAATTCAACTCGGAATTCATTGAAATTTGTTCCGTTTCGAAGGAGTTGAAGTGTAGTTTAAAATGGAAGAAACAGAGATGAAAAACTCCAAGTATTTTGAGAGTTATGATGGTGTAGACACCCCATTTTGCTCTACCTTAATCGATAAAGAAATTAGGGTTTGTTTTCCGTCGGTTTTCCAATGTCTTTCTTTCCCGCATCCGTTTGTTACATTTCTAAATATTTTTGGTCATTTCCGTCGTGTTTCGCATTTTCCCGCTAAATGTTGAGAAGGATTATTCAGAAAAATCTAAACTAGGGAGAATTTGTACCCGTTTGTGTGGGACCCGCTGGTGTGGGACCTGCTAGTGTGGGACCTGCTAGTGTGGGACCCGTTTGTGTGGGACCCGCTGATGCGGGACCCGTTTGTGTGGGACCCGCTGATGTGGGACCCGCTTGTGTAGGGCCCGCTGATGTGGGACCCGCTTGTGCGGAACCCGCTGATGTGGGACTCACCATTAGCATGACTTAACTTTCTCTACCATTTCCACTAACTTCATTTTTCCCTTTAAAATAACACCATTATCTCCATTACCATTATATATTCCATTATCCCCACCACCATTCCCACCATTACCATTATATATTCCATTATCCCCACCACCATTCCCACCATTACCATTATATATTCCATTATCCCCACCACCATTCCCACCATTACCATTATATATTCCATTATTCCCACCACCATTCCCACCATTACCATTATATATTCCATTATTCCCACCACCATTCCCACCATTACCATTATATATTCCATTATTCCCACCACCATTCCCACAATTACCATTGTTTATTTCCATTATTCTCCACCACACCCACCATTCACATTATATATTCCATTATTCCCCACCACAATTCCCACCATTACCATTATATATTCCATTATTCTCCACCACATCCACCATTCTCATTGTTTATTTCCATTATTCTCCACCACACCCACCATTCTCATTGTTTATTTCCACCTCTCCACTAAGTTTTTCACTATATAAAGAGAGGTGATGAGAGGAGAAAAAAAAAAAAAAAAAGGAACACATTGTTTTTGGATAGTTTTCTCTTTCTCTCCCTCAATATCTCTCACTCTCTCACTCTCACACTATCATTATCTACTTTCTTTCCTTATTTGTTTCTCCCCATCTCACTCCCTTGTTCCATATAAAAAAAAAATATAAAAGAAAATAAACAAAGAAAAAGAGAAAGAAAGCGGAAGCGGATCAAGCGGCGGTGCGATTTTCGAATTTTTCGGCTCTCGGATTCGGCGAGGATTTCGATCACAGGTAGGTACTTAATTTTTAGATTTTTCTAGAATTATTTGGTATATTTGCATGATTTTTAGTATTTAATTGGATTTAGTTGAAAATTAAATATGTATGCTCAAAATCATGATCTCCATGAGTGTTTCGAAAATAAAATATATACTAAATGAATTCCAAAATTAATGAAATTTCGTGGGAAACTAATATGATACCAGTACATTCTACCATGAAATTTTGAGAATTTTGAGAATTTGTTTGGTATATTATTTTATGCTTTCTTTGAAATTTACCAGCTTTTGGAGGAATTGTTACTGACATCAGATCACAACTAAAATTCTTAAAAGTTTTACAGTAGTCTTCAATCTCACATTTCTAGTTACTGTAAAAGTTTCAAGTGATTTGGATCTGGTTTCATATGGGATGTAGGGTTAATTCATAATCTGGTCTGAAAATTAAAAAATCTGAAACTGATAGTAAATGGTTTCCAAAATTCATGAAAATTTCTCAGTATGTTATTTTTACTTATATCTTATTAATGTAGAAATTTCATTGAATTTAGATTCATATTTCTAGTGGTTTCTGTGTTATTTGTGCAATCTGGTCAATCAATTGTTAAATCGAAATTAAATATGAGCTTAATGTAAAAATCTGTAAAACTCTTTCCGTAAGCTACATTTCATCATATCTTGCTGCTGTAGAAATTTCAACTCATTTCGAATTCGTTTGCTACAATTTCACTTGTAAAATCACTCATATGTTTAAAATTGATAAAATTCATTGAAAATCCGAAATTAATTGAAAATCATCTGAATATTTCTAAAGAACCTTAAATCTCTGTCACACATTAACTCCTTAATCCATTGAAACAGAAATCTTAGGATCATTAGAATTCCCTGGAAAAATGGTCAGTGCATCCATAATCGTATCCCAATTGCAACCGATCTTTGACAATTTGAATACTTAAGCTATAGCATGTTGTTGGCTCCGAGGTTACTGTCCACGGAAATCCTGAGATATGCCAGGCAATAAGATGTTATAACCTAAGTATTAAATTGCGCAAGGAAAGAACGCACGATTCCCTTCCTTGGATGCTATTCTGGGCCGAAATTGGTGAACCCTAGAACCATTGGTAATCCTCAAGTGTCCATAAATCGAAAATCCATGAAATCTGAAATTAATTAACTTCAAGAATTTGAATTGATTTGTCTCGAGTCTTCCGGAACCATTGGATTATGGTTTCCAATCTAAGAACCATTAGAGCCCAATTTAGGAACACTAGTGTTGTGTCGTGTCCTAAGTTTTAGGGAGTCCTAGAGTTAGGAGTCCAGCCTCATCACGGACGTTTGTTATGTATAACAACCGTGCCATAGGTCTAGTCACACTAGTCACCCAATCTTTCCTTAAGACGAGCCTAGTAACCTAGGATGTAGGCAAACCTGCATTAGTCTAAGGAACAATTTGCATTTAGATAAGAATCATATAGCATCTCAGATGAAATCCTAAGATAATAAAATCCTCAACTTGAATTAAATAACTTCTCTCAAAACTGTTGAAACAGTCAATTCTGTCTAGGTCGGTGTCCTAGTTGAGTTAGGCATAAGTAGCTTGGCTTAGGTGCACCGAACTACGTCGACTCTGATCCCAGTGAGGCTTGGGTACGTAGGCAGCTTGGATGTCTGACGGCATACCACCCGCGAGTCGGCACCACAACAAATTGTGGTGTTTTGGATATTAATTTTCTTGTAAATGCTTAATCAAATCATTTAGGGCTTTCCATGAAATTAGAATTCTAGGAGAACTTTCACTTAGAATGAATCCAGACAAATTAATAAATCAAGATACACATCTAGGATTCACATTGAAATTAGATTCTAGGATGCATGTCACTTAGTTCGCACATTAACATAGAGTTGAATGAGCCATTTAAAATAAATTTAAAAGAGTTAGCTTTTGGAATCGAAGACCGATTATCGGACAAGAATGGTGCATGTGGTGGATAACTCCCCATACCTTCCATTCTCGTAACCAGGTAGCGAGTCTAGATTTCTGGTTAATTATGGGTCCTAGATCCCACATCTAGGTGGCGACTCTGTCAGTCTCTTTCGTGTGGAATTCGGATCGCCTTAGTGATCCCAAGTCCACAGGAAAGACGAATTCAAATCAATATTAAAATGCACACGCCAATCGCGTGGGAACGAGAGACCAAAGGAGAGCGCGCGGCGGCTCGCGCCCCACGCCCCTCTCGCGGGATCATGTCCCACAGTCTGGCGACTCTGCTGGGGACCACCTAACTTCATTAAAATTCCAAAAGATAATTCATTTGAATTTAATTTAACTGGCTCATAAAAACTCTATATTTGTTAGATTAGTTTGTCTTGTTTTATTTTCTCATCACATTTTACTTAAACTCAATCTAACAAAACCTGAAGGCATCATAGATTGCGTAAACTTATTGCACACACTTATATCACTTGCATCTAAACCCTTGCATTTCACATGCACACACATCCTATTTTAGGAACCCGGAGTGTTATCTAGCATGGTTGACTGGGATTTCATCACCTGGTGCCTCTGTGCTAGAGAAGCATTCCACCCTTAGCCTAGTACCTTTATGGTACGTAAACGGATCTCTTGTTCACGTACTGATACGCCGGACACTGGTACAGTATATCGAACATGGATTCGCGCTAAGGGGACTCTTGGCCTTACCCCTAGATTAACCCACACATGCATGCAGTATACGAACACATGTGCACCACATGTGTGAGCCTAGTTTAGGATATCTTACCCATTTGTGTCTAGATTAGGCCGTAGTCCATCTTCCAATGGCTACGATCGGTCCTAGGTACACAAACAAAGTCATGAGTCGAGATTCTCTCTCCACTCCGCTAGATTAGGATTAGGGTTGATGCCTTCAGGTAACACTGTTAAAATGTGCGAAGACTAAAAACTTTTCCTTTGGGGTTAGGATATAAATCCCATCATTTCCAAAGATCTCATAGGATTAGTTATTCTTGATCTACCCGTTGAAAGTAATCCTATGCAATCTCACATTTTGATCATGTGTCTATCATTCGTCTCTTGTGGGATTCGATTGTGTCTTCATTGGCGGAAATTGTGTCTCAATCATTTGATCGTGCAATCTAGATGATCCAATCTTGCTTGTACCCTTGGTCTTTTCTTACTCTAAGGGCAACCTTTTTCAAGAATATTTTGCTAAGTCCTTCAGAGTTCACTATCATAATCCTTGAACTAGGGGCATTCCCCTATGCGAATCAGTAATCATGGTCAGTACAATTGTTGAGTCCGGTCTTACATTTCAAGGTCAATGCCTAGTCCAGGCAAGATATCTTCTGCTTCTCTTTTTTATTTAGAGTTGTGAATCCTGAGAATGTTCAGGATAGGTCATCAGATGTAATAGCCTTTTCTTTAAATAAAAATTTCAGTTCCAAAAGTTCATTGGTGTCTGTTTCTTAAGTGTGCTTCTGATCTTAAAATAAGACTCCCTCCTCAAATGAGGACAAAATTGACGAAACTCCACTTAAGTCACAGCAATTACTTGAACAAGAGGAGGAGCGCCAATCCCAGCTTTTCAAAGATGAAATTGAAGTGGTAAACACTGGCACTGAAACTTTGATTCAGTGAATGCCGATTGAAAATACATTACCCTCTGAGGAGTGTGAAGAATTGATAAAATTACTTCAAGAATAAGAAGATTGTCAAGAAAAGCTACAACCGATACCAGGGGCAAGACATAGATGGAAAGCTCAAGAGAATGAAGAAAGTGAGAGATATATGCTGTACAAGGGGCATAGAGTGGAAACAACTTTCATATTTCCAATCAATGACCTTGGTTCTCAAATTCATAACATAAAGCCAACAAATTCAAGATAAGAAGTTCAAGAGCAAGCATTGAAAAGTGATCATCAGATATCAAGAGTACGAATCCATAGATGGAGGATATCAAATAACAAGTTTCGCTCTATGAAAGTCTACAGCACGCATTAGAATCTTGAAAGAAGAAGATCCATTATCTTACCTGGAAATGCCGTCAAGCTCCGTAAAAAAAAAACAAAAGAGAAAAAAAAAATCAGTACCAGAGGGACTCTAGTAAACTAGATCGACTCCCAATCTGAACATCGGAAGGCCTCCTTTGGCCGAATAAATCCCAAAATCAGAACCCAACGTCAAAAGAATACTGGTTTGCAAACCCTTCGAGCCTAAATGAAATTTTCTTGAAAACCCATCAAACTAGGGGCATTCGCCCCGAACTACGCGAGACCTGATCCCTACACTGGGGTACGTAGGCAGCTCGGTTAAACTGAGTTCGGTCAATTCAAAAAAGAAAAGCAATTCAATCAATCCAAAAAAAAAAAAGAAATTCAATCCTTTCAAAAAAAAAAAGGGGACAAGTTCCTAAAGAAGAGAAGTCAATTATTCCAGAAAGAAGAAAAAAAAGAAAAATCAATAAACTTTCGAACAATTTATCTTCAAACTAGGGGCATTCGCCCTGAACTACACACGACCTGATTCCTACCTTGGGATATGTAGGCAACCTGTTCACAGGTTCAGTCGAAATCTTTGTTGAACCTTAAGCCATTCTTTGAAAAGCCCTATCCTACCTATAAAGTCCTTCCGATGTTCAGAACTAATGATCTAGGTCCCGAAAAAAAAAAAATGATGATGAATAAAAAAAAATGGAGTTTGAAGATCTGCTAGACTGAAAACCTGAAAGGGCGGTTTAGGCAAAATTTAAGATCATTCCCTGCTAAGTTGAAAACGCGAAAGGGCGGCTTAGGCAAAAGCTAAGGGGATAGCCTGCTGAATCGAAAACCTAGAAGGGCGGTTCAGGCAAAAGCTAAGGGGATAGCCTGCTGAATCGAAAACCTAGAAGGGCGGTTCAGACAAAAGTTAAGGCTACCACGGTCCGCCAAGTTAAAAACCCTGAAGAGGTGACTTGGTCATGGTAAGAGAATCATTGTAAGAAGGCTATAGCCGGTATCAGGACTGAAGATCAACTGAAGTTCAAGCAAATTCAAGTGACATCCTCAAAACTGGGGGGCATTGGAGCTAAGCAATCCTAGGAGTTGTAATTAAATCATTGAGGCATTACTGTTTTAAGGAAAAAGTCCAGTGTTTACCAATTGAAAAAAATATTCCTTGAAAGGATAGACTTACCAAATAAAACGTTAACTAAGTCAGAAGCATTACTGTGTCTGTCAGTATAGTTAATCAATCGTTGTTATTCTATGTTCATTCCTTCAGAGCTCCTCAATCCTTTGAGTAGTGTCTTTTATCTAAGTTTTCTCTTTAAAAAGAGTCAATCGTCGTCCTTGTGTCCAAAATGATGCAACTGTCTCGGTGAAGGAGGCCCGGCTTCGTCAGCTCCCTGCGATTGTACCTGAAAGAGCTTGAGAATCCAGTCAAACAGCTTCATTTCAAAGATGATCAACCCAGAAGAATTCAGAAGTAGAAACATCAGAAAGCCCAGCTTTCGTAAAAAGATCATACTCCAGGAAGGCATCTTAAGCTTGGAAGAGCCTCAGATGCAATGATGGTCGAGCCAATTTCTCAGAAAGATGAACCGTTAAAATTCAGAATTTCCTTCCAGTTAGTTAAATACTATCTTGGTCAAGAAATGTTTATCTAAACACCTATCAAGAGGCAAGTCCCACTTTTCCATGATTATATCCAAGAGAGCCGTTGTTCTAGATTACCAATTTCAAGTGTCTTGTTCAAGGTTTCAGTCATCCAAATCCCCAAAGACAAGACCAGCAGTCTCTTTGAGAAAAATCTTGTTGAAGTTTCATAAAAGTGTTTCTAATCCATTCTTGTTAGTAATGGTTCTTTGGTTTGCCGTTTCATCATTCGTCACGGTTTGCCGTTTCATCATTCGTCAAAGTCCTAGTTTCCGATATCTTTGTCAAGCACGATCTGTAACATCCCCGATTTCATTAAGTTCAAAAAATCAAAAATTCATCAAATCCAATCCTATGTCAAATTCAAGTTCATGAAAAATCTCTAAATTCTTCGTTGTTGAATTCATCAATCAAAGCTATCTTGTTTCTTTGAGCCTGTTTGTGAACGGTGCCTCTTTTCTCGAGTCCATTTCTAAATGGTCTCATCTTCTCCTTGAACCCGTTTGTGAACGGTGTCTCATTTTTCTGAGTCCATTTATGGTCTCATGTCCTCCTTGAGCCCGTTTGTGGACGGTGCCTTATTTCTGAAAAATCAAAAATTCATCAAATCCAATCCTATGTCAAATTCAAGTTCATGAAAAAACTCTAAATTCTTCATTGTTGAATTCATCAATCAAAGCTATCTTGTTTCTTTGAGCACGTTTGTGAACGGTGCCTCTTTTCTCGAGTCCATTTGTAAATGGTCTCGTCTTCTCCTTGAACCCGTTTGTGAACGGTGTCTCATTTTTCTGAGTCCATTTGTGAATGATCTCATGTCCTCCTTGAGCCCGTTTGTGGACGGTGCCTTATTTCTGAAAAATCAAAAATTCATCAAATCCAATCCTACGTCAAATTCAAGTTTATGAAAAATCTCTAAATTCTTCGTTGTTGAAGCTATCTTGTTTCTTTGAGCCCGTTTGTGAACGGTGCCTCATTTCTCGAGTCCATTTATGAATGGTCTCATGTTCTCCTTGAGCCCGTTTGTGAACGGTGCCTCGTTTCTCGAGTCCATTTGTGAATGGTCTCGTCTTCTCCTTAAGCCCGTTTGTGAACGGTGCCTCGTTTCTCGAGTCCATTTGTGAATGGTCTCGTCTTCTCCTTGAGCCCGTTTGTAAACGGTACCTCATTTTCTGAGTCCATTTGTGAATGGTCTCTTATTCTCCTTGAGCCCGTTTGTGAACGGTGCCTCGTTTCTCGAATCCATTTGTGAATGGTCTCGTCTTCTCCTTAAGCCCGTTTGTGAACGGTGCCTCGTTTCTCGAGTCCATTTGTGAATGGTCTCGTCTTCTCTTTGAGCCCGTTTGTGAACGGTACCTCATTTTCTGAGTCTATTTGTGAATGGTCTCATGTTCTCCTTGAGCACGTTTGTGAACGGTGCCTCGTTTCTCGAGTCCATTTGTGAATGGTCTCGTCCTCTCCTTAAGCCCGTTTGTGAACGGTACCTCATTTTCTGAGTCCATTTGTGAATGGTCTCATGTTCTCCTTGAGCCCGTTTGTGAACGGTGCCTCGTTTCTCGAGTCCATTTGTGAATGGTCCCGTGTTCTCTTTGAGCCCGTTTGTAAACGGTACCTCATTTTCTGAGTCCATTTGTGAATGGTCTCTTATCCTCCTTGAGCCCGCTTGTGAAAGATGTCTCATTTTCTTTAAAAAACCGCTTGAGAACGATCTTTGTTCTTTCTCTTCGGAATCCATTCGAAACTGGTATCTCATTCTCTCGTTGCCCGTTTGTGAACGGCACCGCATCAGGATTTCTTATTATGTTCTAATTCTAGGGTTTCATTTAGGGTCTTGCATTAGGAAGTAAATGTTTGCGTCTAGGCTCCGTTTTGTGTAGAGTCTTTTGTCGATTAAAGCTACGCAAAATGGCTCTGTCATTTTGACTTTGGTATTCGATTACTACGTCATCTCTACCAAAGAGGGGCATCTGTAGACACCCCATTTTGCTCTACCTTAATCGATAAAGAAATTAGGGTTTGTTTTCCGTCGGTTTTCCAATGTCTTTCTTTCCCGCATCCGTTTGTTACATTTCTAAATATTTTTGGTCATTTCCGTCGTGTTTCGCATTTTCCCGCTAAATGTTGAGAAGGATTATTCAGAAAAATCTAAACTAGGGAGAATTTGTACCCGTTTGTGTGGGACCCGCTGGTGTGGGACCTGCTAGTGTGGGACCTGCTAGTGTGGGACCCGTTTGTGTGGGACCCGCTGATGCGGGACCCGTTTGTGTGGGACCCGCTGATGTGGGACCCGCTTGTGTAGGGCCCGCTGATGTGGGACCCGCTTGTGCGGAACCCGCTGATGTGGGACTCACCATTAGCATGACTTAACTTTCTCTACCATTTCCACTAACTTCATTTTTCCCTTTAAAATAACACCATTATCTCCATTACCATTATATATTCCATTATCCCCACCACCATTCCCACCATTACCATTATATATTCCATTATCCCCACCACCATTCCCACCATTACCATTATATATTCCATTATCCCCACCACCATTCCCACCATTACCATTATATATTCCATTATTCCCACCACCATTCCCACCATTACCATTATATATTCCATTATTCCCACCACCATTCCCACCATTACCATTATATATTCCATTATTCCCACCACCATTCCCACAATTACCATTGTTTATTTCCATTATTCTCCACCACACCCACCATTCACATTATATATTCCATTATTCCCCACCACAATTCCCACCATTACCATTATATATTCCATTATTCTCCACCACATCCACCATTCTCATTGTTTATTTCCATTATTCTCCACCACACCCACCATTCTCATTGTTTATTTCCACCTCTCCACTAAGTTTTTCACTATATAAAGAGAGGTGATGAGAGGAGAAAAAAAAAAAAAAAAAGGAACACATTGTTTTTGGATAGTTTTCTCTTTCTCTCCCTCAATATCTCTCACTCTCTCACTCTCACACTATCATTATCTACTTTCTTTCCTTATTTGTTTCTCCCCATCTCACTCCCTTGTTCCATATAAAAAAAAAATATAAAAGAAAATAAACAAAGAAAAAGAGAAAGAAAGCGGAAGCGGATCAAGCGGCGGTGCGATTTTCGAATTTTTCGGCTCTCGGATTCGGCGAGGATTTCGATCACAGGTAGGTACTTAATTTTTAGATTTTTCTAGAATTATTTGGTATATTTGCATGATTTTTAGTATTTAATTGGATTTAGTTGAAAATTAAATATGTATGCTCAAAATCATGATCTCCATGAGTGTTTCGAAAATAAAATATATACTAAATGAATTCCAAAATTAATGAAATTTCGTGGGAAACTAATATGATACCAGTACATTCTACCATGAAATTTTGAGAATTTTGAGAATTTGTTTGGTATATTATTTTATGCTTTCTTTGAAATTTACCAGCTTTTGGAGGAATTGTTACTGACATCAGATCACAACTAAAATTCTTAAAAGTTTTACAGTAGTCTTCAATCTCACATTTCTAGTTACTGTAAAAGTTTCAAGTGATTTGGATCTGGTTTCATATGGGATGTAGGGTTAATTCATAATCTGGTCTGAAAATTAAAAAATCTGAAACTGATAGTAAATGGTTTCCAAAATTCATGAAAATTTCTCAGTATGTTATTTTTACTTATATCTTATTAATGTAGAAATTTCATTGAATTTAGATTCATATTTCTAGTGGTTTCTGTGTTATTTGTGCAATCTGGTCAATCAATTGTTAAATCGAAATTAAATATGAGCTTAATGTAAAAATCTGTAAAACTCTTTCCGTAAGCTACATTTCATCATATCTTGCTGCTGTAGAAATTTCAACTCATTTCGAATTCGTTTGCTACAATTTCACTTGTAAAATCACTCATATGTTTAAAATTGATAAAATTCATTGAAAATCCGAAATTAATTGAAAATCATCTGAATATTTCTAAAGAACCTTAAATCTCTGTCACACATTAACTCCTTAATCCATTGAAACAGAAATCTTAGGATCATTAGAATTCCCTGGAAAAATGGTCAGTGCATCCATAATCGTATCCCAATTGCAACCGATCTTTGACAATTTGAATACTTAAGCTATAGCATGTTGTTGGCTCCGAGGTTACTGTCCACGGAAATCCTGAGATATGCCAGGCAATAAGATGTTATAACCTAAGTATTAAATTGCGCAAGGAAAGAACGCACGATTCCCTTCCTTGGATGCTATTCTGGGCCGAAATTGGTGAACCCTAGAACCATTGGTAATCCTCAAGTGTCCATAAATCGAAAATCCATGAAATCTGAAATTAATTAACTTCAAGAATTTGAATTGATTTGTCTCGAGTCTTCCGGAACCATTGGATTATGGTTTCCAATCTAAGAACCATTAGAGCCCAATTTAGGAACACTAGTGTTGTGTCGTGTCCTAAGTTTTAGGGAGTCCTAGAGTTAGGAGTCCAGCCTCATCACGGACGTTTGTTATGTATAACAACCGTGCCATAGGTCTAGTCACACTAGTCACCCAATCTTTCCTTAAGACGAGCCTAGTAACCTAGGATGTAGGCAAACCTGCATTAGTCTAAGGAACAATTTGCATTTAGATAAGAATCATATAGCATCTCAGATGAAATCCTAAGATAATAAAATCCTCAACTTGAATTAAATAACTTCTCTCAAAACTGTTGAAACAGTCAATTCTGTCTAGGTCGGTGTCCTAGTTGAGTTAGGCATAAGTAGCTTGGCTTAGGTGCACCGAACTACGTCGACTCTGATCCCAGTGAGGCTTGGGTACGTAGGCAGCTTGGATGTCTGACGGCATACCACCCGCGAGTCGGCACCACAACAAATTGTGGTGTTTTGGATATTAATTTTCTTGTAAATGCTTAATCAAATCATTTAGGGCTTTCCATGAAATTAGAATTCTAGGAGAACTTTCACTTAGAATGAATCCAGACAAATTAATAAATCAAGATACACATCTAGGATTCACATTGAAATTAGATTCTAGGATGCATGTCACTTAGTTCGCACATTAACATAGAGTTGAATGAGCCATTTAAAATAAATTTAAAAGAGTTAGCTTTTGGAATCGAAGACCGATTATCGGACAAGAATGGTGCATGTGGTGGATAACTCCCCATACCTTCCATTCTCGTAACCAGGTAGCGAGTCTAGATTTCTGGTTAATTATGGGTCCTAGATCCCACATCTAGGTGGCGACTCTGTCAGTCTCTTTCGTGTGGAATTCGGATCGCCTTAGTGATCCCAAGTCCACAGGAAAGACGAATTCAAATCAATATTAAAATGCACACGCCAATCGCGTGGGAACGAGAGACCAAAGGAGAGCGCGCGGCGGCTCGCGCCCCACGCCCCTCTCGCGGGATCATGTCCCACAGATGGAAATAGTTAGACTCGCGCTTAGGTCTAAGCAGTTTACATACCTACCTCCGAATGAATAACTATAACTCACTCAATTCAACTCGGAATTCAGTGAAATTTGTTCCATTTCGAAGGAGTCGAAGTTTAGTTCAAAACGGAAGAAACGGAGATGAAAAACTCCAAGTATTTTGAGAGTTCTGATGGAAATAATTAGACTCACGCTTTGGTCTAGCAGTTTACAGACCTACCTCCGACTGAATGACCATAACTCACTCAATTCAACTCGGAATTCATTGAAATTTGTTCCGTTTCGAAGGAGTTGAAGTGTAGTTTAAAATGGAAGAAACGGAGATGAAAAACTCCAAGTATTTTGAGAGTTATGATGGAAATAGTTAGACTCGCGCTTTGGTCTAGCAGTTTACATACCAACCTCCAATCAATTGACCATAACTCACTCAATTCAACTCATAATTCATTAAAATTAATTCCATTTCGAAGGAGTCGAAGTGTAGTTTAAAACAGAAGAAACGGAGATGAAAAACTCCAAGTATTTTGAGAGTTATGATGGAAATAGTTAGACTCGAGCTTTGGTCTAGCAGTTTACATACCTACCTCCGACTGAATCACCATAACTCACTTAATTCAACTCGGAATTCGTTGAAATTTGTTCCATTTCAAAGGAGTCGAAGTGTAGTTTAAAACAAAAGAAACGGAGATGAAAAACTCCAAGTATTTTGAGAGTTATGATGGAAATAGTTAGACTCGCGCTTTGGTCTAAGCAGTTTACATACCTACCTCCGACTGAATAACCATAACACACTCAATTCAACTCAGAATTCAGTGAAATTTGTTCCATTTCGAAGGAGTCGAAGTTTAGTTCAAAACGGAAGAAACGGAGATGAAAAACTCCAAGTATTTTGAGAGTTCTGATGGAAATAATTAGACTCACGCTTTGGTCTAGCAGTTTACAGACCTACCTCCGACTGAATGACCATAACTCACTCAATTCAACTCGGAATTCATTGAAATTTGTTCCGTTTCGAAGGAGTTGAAGTGTAGTTTAAAATGGAAGAAACGGAGATGAAAAACTCCAAGTATTTTGAGAGTTATGATGGAAATAGTTAGACTCGCGCTTTGGTCTAAGCAGTTTACTTACCTACCTCCGACTGAATAACCATAACTCACTCAATTCAACTCGGAATTCAGTGAAATTAGTTCCATTTCGAAGGAGTCGAAGTTTAGTTCAAAACGGAAGAAACGGAGATGAAAAACTCCAATTATTTTGACAGTTATGATGGAAATAATTAGACTCACGCTTTGGTCTAGCAGTTTACAGACCTACCTCCGACTGAATGACCATAACTCACTCAATTCAACTCGGAATTCATTGAAATTTGTTCCGTTTCGAAGGAGTTGAAGTGTAGTTTAAAATGGAAGAAACGGAGATGAAAAACTCCAATTATTTTGAGAGTTATGATGGAAATAATTAGACTCACGCTTTGGTCTAGCAGTTTACAGACCTACCTCCGACTGAATGACCATAACTCAGTCAATTAAACTCGGAATTCAGTGAAATTTGTTCCATTTCGAAGGAGTCGAAGTGTAGTTTAAAACGAAAGAAACGAAGATGAAAAACTCCAATTATTTTGAGAGTTATGATGGAAATAGTTAGACTCGCGCTTTGGTCTAGCAGTTTACAAACCTACCTCCGATCGATCGACCATAACTCACTCAATTCAACTCATAATTCATTAAAATTAATTCCGTTTCGAAGGAGTCGAAGTGTAGTTTAAAACAGAAGAAACGGAGATGAAAAACTCCAAGTATTTTGAGAGTTATGATGGAAATAGTTAGGCTCGAGCTTTGGTCTAGCAGTTTACATACCTACCTCCGACTGAATCACCATAACTCACTCAATTCAACTCGGAATTCAATTAAATTTGTTCCATTTCAAAGGAGTCGAAGTGTAGTTTAAAACAAAAGAAACGGAGATGAAAAACTCAAAGTATTTTGAGAGTTATGATGGAAATAGTTAGACTCGCGCTTTGGTCTAAGAAGTTTACATACCTACCTCCGACTGAATAACCATAACTCACTCAATTCAACTCGGAATTCAGTAAAATTTGTTCCATTTCGAAGGAGTCGAAGTTTAGTTCAAAACAGAAGAAACGGAGATGAAAAACTCCAAGTATTTTGAGAGTTCTGATGGAAATAATTAGACTCACGCTTTGGTCTAGCAGTTTACAGACCTACCTCCGACTGAATGACCATAACTCACTCAATTCAACTCGGAATTCATTGAAATTTGTTCCGTTTCGAAGGAGTTGAAGTGTAGTTTAAAATGGAAGAAACGGAGATGAAAAACTCCAAGTATTTTGAGAGTTATGATGGAAATAGTTAGACTCGCGCTTTGGTCTAGCAGTTTACATACCAACCTCCAATCAATTGACCATAACTCACTCAATTCAACTCATAATTCATTAAATTTAATTCCGTTTCGAAGGAGTCGAAGTGTAGTTTAAAACAGAAGAAACGGAGATGAAAAACTCCAAGTATTTTGAGAGTTATGATGGAAATAGTTAGACTCGAGCTTTGGTCTAGCAGTTTACATACCTACCTCCGACTGAATCACCATAACTCACTCAATTCAACTCGGAATTCATTGAAATTTGTTCCATTTCAAAGGAGTCGAAGTGTAGTTTAAAACAAAAGAAACGGAGATGAAAAACTCCAAGTATTTTGAGAGTTATGATGGAAATAGTTAGACTCGCGCTTTGGTCTAAGCAGTTTACATACCTACCTCCGACTGAATAACTATAACTCACTCAATTCAACTCGGAATTCATTGAAATTTGTTCCGTTTCGAAGGAGTTGAAGTGTAGTTTAAAATGGAAGAAACGGAGATGAAAAACTTTAAGTATTTTGAGAGTTATGATGGAAATAGTTAGACTCGCGCTTTGGTCTAGCAGTTTAGATACCAACCTCCAATCAATTGCCCATAACTCGCTCAATTCAACTCGGAATGCATTGAAATTTGTTCAATTTCGAAGGAGTCAAAGTGTAGCTTAAAACGGAAGAAACGGAGATGAAAAACTCCAATTATTTTGAGAGTTATGATGGAAATAGTTAGACTCGCGCTTTGGTCTAAGCAGTTTACATACCTACCTCCGATTGAATAACCATAACTCACTCAATTCAACTCGGAATTCAGTGAAATTTGTTCCATTTCGAAGGAGTCGAAGTGTAGTTTAAAACGAAAGAAACGAAGATGAAAAACTCCAATTATTTTGAGAGTTATGATGGAAATAGTTAGACTCGCGCTTTGGTCTAGCAGTTTACAAACCTACCTCCGATTGATCGACCATAACTCACTCAATTCAACTCATAATTCATTAAAATTAATTCCGTTTCGAAGGAGTCGAAGTGTAGTTTAAAACAGAAGAAACGAAGATGAAAAACGCTAAGTATTTTGAGAGTTATGATGGAAATAGTTAGACTCGCGCTTTGGTCTAGCAGTTTACATACCTACCTCCGACTGAATCATCATAACTCATTCAATTCAACTCGGAATTCATTGAAATTTGTTCCACTTCGAAGGAGTTGAAGTGTAGTTTAAAACGGAAGAAACGAAGATGAAAAACTCCAATTATTTTGAGAGTTATGATGGAAATAGTTAGACTCGCGCTTTGGTCTAAGCAGTTTACATACCTACCTCCGACTGAATAACCATAACTCACTCAATTCAACTCGGAATTCATTGAAATTTGTTCCGTTTCGAAGGAGTTGAAGTGTCGTTTAAAATGGAAGAAACAGAGATGAAAAACTCCAAGTATTTTGAGAGTTATGATGGAAATAGTTAGACTCGTGCTTTGGTCTAAGCAGTTTACTTACCTACCTCCGACTGAATAACCATAACTCACTCAATTCAACTCGGAATTCAGTGAAATTTGTTCCATTTCGAAGGAGTCGAAGTTTAGTTCAAAATGGAAGAAACGGAGATGAAAAACTCCAAGTATTTTGAGAGTTCTGATGGAAATAATTAGACTCACGCTTTGGTCTAGCAGTTTACAGACCTACCTCCGACTGAATGACCATAACTCACTCAATTCAACTCGGAATTCATTGAAATTTGTTCCGTTTCGAAGGAGTTGAAGTGTAGTTTAAAATGGAAGAAACGGAGATGAAAAACTACAAGTATTTTGAGAGTTATGATGGAAATAGTTAGACTCGCGCTTTGGTCTAAGCAGTTTACTTACCTACCTCCGACTGAATAACCATAACTCACTCAATTCAACTCGGAATTCAGTGAAATTTGTTCCATTTCGAAGGAGTCGAAGTTTAGTTCAAAACGGAAGAAACGGAGATGAAAAACTCCAAGTATTTTGAGAGTTCTGATGGAAATAATTAGACTCACGCTTTGGTCTAGCAGTTTACAGACCTACCTCCGACTGAATGACCATAACTCACTCAATTCAACTCGGAATTCATTGAACTTTGTTCCGTTTCGAAGGAGTTGAAGTGTAGTTTAAAATGGAAGAAACGGAGATGAAAAACTCAAGGTATTTTGAGAGTTATGATGGAAATAGTTAGACTTGCGCTTTGGTCTAGCAGTTTACATACCAACCTCCAATCAATTGACCATAACTCACTTAATTCGACTCATAATTCGTTAAAATTAATTCCGTTTCGAAGGAGTCGAAGTGTAGTTTAAAACAGAAGAAACGGAGATGAAAAACTCCAAGTATTTTGAGAGTTATGATGGAAATAGTTAGACTCGCGCTTTGGTCTACCTGTTTACATACCTACCTCCAATCAATTGACCAAAACTCACTCAATTCAACTCATAATTCATTAAAATTAATTCCGTTCCGAAGGAGTCGAAGTGTAGTTTAAAACTCCAAGTATTTTGAGAGTTATGATGGAAATAGTTAGACTCGCGCTTTGGTCTAGCAGTTTACATACCTACCTCCGACTGAATCACCGTAACTCGCTCAATTCAACTCGGAATGCATTGAAATTTGTTCCATTTCGAAGGAGTCAAAGTGTAGCTTAAAACGGAAGAAACGGAGATGAAAAACTCCAATTATTTTGAGAGTTATGATGTAAATAGTTAGACTCGCGCTTTGGTCTAAGCAGTTTACATACCTACCTCCGACTGAATCACTCAATTCAACTCGGAATTCATTGAAATTTGTTCCGTTTCGAAGGAGTTGAAGTGTAGTTTAAAATGGAAGAAACAGAGATGAAAAACTCCAAGTATTTTGAGAGTTATGATGGAAATAGTTAGACTCGCGCTTAGGTCTAAGCAGTTTACATACCTACCTCCGACTGAATAACTATAACTCACTCAATTCAACTCGGAATTCAGTGAAATTTGTTCCATTTCGAAGGAGTCGAAGTTTAGTTCAAAACGGAAGAAACGGAGATGAAAAACTCCAAGTATTTTGAGAGTTCTGATGGAAATAATTAGACTCACGCTTTGGTCTAGCAGTTTACAGACCTACCTCCGACTGAATGACCATAACTCACTCAATTCAACCCGGAATTCATTGAAATTTGTTCCGTTTCGAAGGAGTTGAAGTGTAGTTTAAAATGGAAGAAACAGAGATGAAAAACTCCAAGTATTTTGAGAGTTATGATGGAAATAGTTAGACTCGCGCTTTGGTCTAAGCAGTTTACTTACCTACCTCCGACTGAATAACCTTAACTCACTCAATTCAACTCGGAATTCAGTGAAATTTGTTCCATTTCGAAGGATTCGAAGTTTAGTTCAAAATGGAAGAAACGGAGATGAAAAACTCCAAGTATTTTGAGAGTTCTGATGGAAATAATTAGACTCACGCTTTGGTCTAGCAGTTTACAGACCTACCTCCGACTGAATGACCATAACTCACTCAATTCAACTCGGAATTCATTGAAATTTGTTCCGTTTCGAAGGAGTTGAAGTGTAGTTTAAAACAGAAGAAACGGAGATGAAAAACTCCAAGTATTTTGAGAGTTATGATGGAAATAGTTAGACTCGCGCTTTGGTCTAGCAGTTTACATACCTACCTCCAATCAATTGACCAAAACTCACTCAATTCAACGCATAATTCATTAAAATTAATTCCGTTTCGAAGGAGTCGAAGTGTAGTTTAAAACAGAAGAAACGAAGATGAAAAACTCCAAGTATTTTGAGAGTTATGATGGAAATAGTTAGACTCGCGCTTTGGTCTAGCAGTTTACATACCTACCTCCGACTGAATCACCATAACTCGCTCAATTCAACTCGGAATGCATTGAAATTTGTTCCATTTCGAAGGAGTCAAAGTGTAGCTTAAAACGGAAGAAACGGAGATGAAAAACTCCAATTATTTTAAGAGTTATGATGTAAATAGTTAGACTCGCGATTTGGTCTAAGCAGTTTACATACCTACCTCCGACTGAATAACCATAACTCACTCAATTCAACTCGGAATTCATTGAAATTTTTTCCGTTTCGAAGGAGTTGAAGTGTAGTTTAAAATGGAATAAACGGAGATGAAAAACTCCAAGTATTTTGAGAGTTATGATGGAAATAGTTAGACTCGCGCTTTGGTCTAAGCAGTTTACTTACCTACCTCCGACTGAATAACCATAACTCACTCAATTCAACTCGGAATTCAGTGAAATTTGTTCCATTTCGAAGGAGTCGAAGTTTAGTTCAAAATGGAAGAAACGGAGATGAAAAACTCCAATTATTTTGAGAGTTCTGATGGAAATAATTAGACTCACGCTTTGGTCTAGCAGTTTACAGACCTACCTCCGACTGAATGACCATAACTCACTCAATTCAACTCGGAATTTATTGAAATTTGTTCCGTTTCGAAGGAGTTGAAGTGTAGTTTAAAATGGAATAAACGGAGATGAAAAACTCCAAGTATTTTGAGAGTTATGATGGAAATAGTTAGACTCGCGCTTTGGTCTAAGCAGTTTACTTACCTACCTCCGACTGAATAACCATAACTCACTCAATTCAACTCAGAATTCAGTGAATTTGTTCCATTTCGAAGGAGTCGAAGTTTAGTTCAAAACGGAAGAAACGGAGATGAAAAACTCCAAGTATTTTGAGAGTTCTGATGGAAATAATTAGACTCACGCTTTGGTCTAGCAGTTTACAGACCTACCTCCGACTGAATGACCATAACTCACTCAATTCAACTCGGAATTCAATAAAATTTGTTCCATTTCGAAGGAGTCGAAGTTTAGTTTAAAACAGAAGAAACGGAGATGAAAAATCCAAGTATTTTGATAGTTATGATGGAAATAGTTAGACTCGCGCTTTGGCCTAGCAGTTTACATACCTACCTCCTATCCATTGACCATAACTCACTCAATTCAACTCATAATTCATTAAAATTAATTCTGTTTCGAAGGAGTTGAAGTGTCGTTTAAAACAGAAGAAACGGAGATGAAAAACTCCAAGTATTTTGAGAGTTATGATGGAAATTGTTAGACTCGTGGTTTGGTCTAGCAGTTTACATACCTCCCTCCGACTGAATCACCATAACTCACTCAATTCAACTCAGAATTCATTGAAATTTGTTTCATTTCGAAGGAGTCGAAGTGTAGTTTAAAACGAAAGAAACGGTATTGAAAAAGCCCAATTATTTTGAGAGTTATGATGGAAATAGTTAGACTCGCGCTTTGGTCTAGCAATTTACATACCTACCTCCGACTGAATCACCATAACTCACTCAATTCAACTCGAAATTCATTAAAATTTATTCATTTTCGAAGATGTCGAAGTGTAGCTTAAAACGGAAGAAACGGAGATGAAAAAGTCCAATTATTTTGAGAGTTATGATGGAAATAGTTACACTCGTGCTTTGGTTTAGCAATTTACATACCTACCTCCGATCGACTGACCATAACTCACTCAATTCAACTCGTTTTTTGTTGAAATTAGTTCCATTTCGAAGGAGTCGAAGTTTATCTTAAAACGGAAGAAACGGAGATGAAAAACTCCAAGTATTTTGGGAGTTATGATGGAAATAGTTAGACTCGCGCTTCGGCCTAGAAGTTTACAGACCTACCTCCGACTGAATAACCATAACTCACTCAATTCAACTCGGAATTCATTGAAATTTGTTCCGTTTCGAAGGAGACGAAGTTTAGTTCAAAACAGAAGAAACGGAGATGAAAAACTCCAAGTATTTTGAGAGTTATGATGGAAATAGTTAGACTCGCGCTTTGGTCTAGCAGTTTACATACCTACCTTCGACTGAATCACCATAACTCACTCAATTCAACTCGAAATTCATTAAAATTTATTCCATTTCGAAGGAGTCGAAGTGTAGTTTAAAACAGAAGAAACGGAGATGAAAAACTCCAAGTATTTTGAGAGTTCTGATGGAAATAATTAGACTCGCGCTTTGGTCTAGTAGTTTACAGACCTCCCTCCGACTGTATCACCATAACTCACTCAATTCAACTCGGAATTCATTGAAATTTGTTTAATTTCGAAGGAGTCGAACTGTAGTTTAAAACGAAAGAAACGGAGATGAAAAAGTCCAATTATTTTGAGAGTTATGATGGAAATAGTTAGACTCGCGCTTTGGTCTAGCAGTTTACATACCTACCTCCAACTGAATCACCATAACTCACTCAATTCAACTCGAAATTCATTAAAATTTATTCCGTTTCGAAGTTGTCGAAGTGTAGTTTAAAACGGAAGAAACGGAGATGAAAAACTCCAATTATTTTGCGAGTTATTATGGAAATAGTTAGACTCGCGCTTTGGTTTAGCAGTTTACATACCTACATCCGATCGATTGACCATAACTCACTCAATTCAACTCGTAATTCGTTGAAATTAGTTCCGTTTCGAAGGAGTCAAAGTTTAGCTTAAAACGGAAGAAACGGAGATGAAAAACTCCAAGTATTTTGAGAGTTATGATGGAAATAGTTAGACTCACGCTTTGGTCTAGCAGTTTACATACCTACCTCCGACTAAATCACCATAACTCACTCAATTCAACTCGGAATTCATTGAAATTTGTTCCATTTCGAAGGAGTCAAAGTGTAGTTTAAAACGAAAGAAACGGAGATGAAAAATTCCAAGTATTTTGAGAGTTATGGTGGAAATAGTTAGACTCGCACTTTGGTCTAGCAGTTTACATACCTACCTCCGTTTGATTGACCATAACTCACTCAATTCGACTCGTAATTCATCAAAATTTGTTCCGTTTCGAAGGAGACGAAGTATAGTTTGAAACAAAAGAAACGGAGATGAAAAACTCCAAGTATTTTAAGAGTTATGATGGAAATAATTAGACTCGCGCTTAAGCTTAGCAGTTTACAAACCTACCTCCGATCGATTGACCATAACTCACTCAATTCAACTGGTAATTCGTTCAAATTTATTCCGTTTCGAAGGAGTCGAAGTGGAGTTTAAAACGGAAGAAACCGAGATAAAAAACACCAAGTATTTTAAGAGTTATGATGGAAATAGTTAGACCCGCGGTTTGGTCTAGCAGTTTACAAACCTACCTCCGATCGATTGACCATAACTCACTCAATTCAACTTATAATTCATTAAAATTAATTCCGTTCCGAAGGAGTCGAAGTGTAGTTTAAAGCAGAAGAAACGGAGAAGAAAAACTCCAAGTATTTTGAAAGTTATGATGGATATAGTTAGACTCGCTCTTTGGTTTAGCAGTTTACATACCTACCTCCGACTGAATCACCATAACTCACTCAATTCAACTCGGAATTCATTGAAATTTGTTCCCTTTCGAAGGAGTTGAAGTGTAGTTTAAAACGGAAGAAACAGAGATGAAAAACTCCAAGTATTTTGAGAGTTATGATGGAAATAGTTAGACTCGCGCTTTGGTCTAGCAGTTTACATACCTACCTCCGACTGAATCACCATAACTCACTCAATTCAACTCGGAATTTATTTAAATTTGTTCAATTTCGAAGGAGTCGAAGTGTAGTTTAAAACGAAAGAAACGAAGATGAAAAGCTCCAATTATTTTGAGAGTTATGATGGAAATAGTTAGACTCCCTCTTTGGTCTAGCAGTTTATATACCTACCTCCGATCGATTGACCATAACTCACTCAATTCAACTCGTAATTAATTAAAATTTGTTCCGTTCCGAAGGTGTCAAAGTGTAGTTTAAAACGGAAGAAACGGAGATGAAAAACTCCAAGTATTATGAGAGTTATGATGGAAATAGTTAGACTCGTGCTTTGGTCTAGCAGTTTACATACCTCCCTCCGACTGAATCACCATAACTCACTCAATTCAACTCGGAATTCATTGAAATTTGTTTCATTTCGAAGGAGTCGAACTGTAGTTTAAAACGAAAGAAACGGACATGAAAATGTCCAATTATTTTGAGAGTTATGATGGAAATAGTTAGACTCGCGCTTTGGTCTAGCAGTTTATATACCTACCTCCGACTGAATCACCATAACTCACTCAATTCAACTCGAAATTCATTAAAATTTATTCCGTTTCGAAGTTGTCGAAGTGTAGTTTAAAACGGAAGAAACGGAGATGAAAAACTTCAATTATTTTGCGAGTTATGATGGAAATAGTTAGACTCGCGCTTTGGTTTAACATTTTACATACCTACCTCCGATCGATTGACCATAACTCACTCAATTCAACTCGTAATTCGTTGAAATTAGTTCCATTTCGAAGGAGTCAAAGTTTAACTTAAAACGGAAGAAACGGAGATGAAAAACTCCTAGTATTTTGGGACTTATGATGAAAATAGTTAGACTCGCGCTTTGGCCTAGAAGTTTACAGACCTACCTCCGACTGAATAACCATAACTCACTCAATTCAACTCGGAATTCATTGAAATTTGTTCCGCTTCGAAGGAGTCGAAGTTTAGTTCAAAACGGAAGAAACGGAGATGAAAAACTCCAAGTATTTTGCGAGTTATGATGGAAATAGTTAGACTCGCGCTTTGGTTTAGCAGTTTACATACCTACGTCCGACCGATTGACCATAACTCACTCAATTCAACTCGTAATTCGTTGAAATTTATTCCGTTTCGAAGGAGTCGAAGTGTAGTTTAAAACGGAAGAAACGGAGATGAAAAACTCGAAGTATTTTGGGAGTTATAATGGAAATAGTTAGACTCGCGCTTTGGTCTAGCAGTTTACATACCTACCTCCGACTGAATCACCATAACTCCCTCAATTCAACTCAAAATTCATTAAAATTTATTCCGTTTCAAAGGAGTCGAAGTGTAGTTTAAAACGGAAGAAACGGAGATGAAAAACTCGAATTATTTTGGGAGTTATAATGGAAATAGTTAGACTCGCGCTTTGGTCTAGCAGTTTATGGACTTAGCTCCGACTGAATGACCATAACTCACTCAATTCAACTCGGAATTCAATAAAATTTGTTCCATTTCGAAGGAGTCGAAGTTTAGTTTAAAACTGAAGAAACGGAGATGAAAAACTCCAAGTATTTTGATAGTTATGATGGAAATAGTTAGACTCGCGCTTTGGTCTAGCAGTTTACATACCTACCTCCTATCCATTGACCATAACTCACTCAATTCAACTCATAATTCATTAAAATTAATTCTGTTTCGAAGGAGTTGAAGTGTAGTTTAAAACAGAAGAAACGGAGATGAAAAACTCCAAGTATTTTGAGAGTTATGATGGAAATAATTAGACTCGCGCTTTGTTCTAGCAGTTTACATACCTCCCTCCGACTGAATCACCATAACTCACTCAATTCAACTCGGAATTCATTGAAATTTGTTTCATTTCGAAGGAGTCGAAGTGTAGTTTAAAACGAAAGAAACGGAGATGAAAAAGTCCAATTATTTTGAGAGTTATGATGGAAATAGTTAGACTTGCGCTTTGGTCTAGCAGTTTACATACCTACCTCCGACTGAATCACCATAACTCACTCAATTCAACTCGAAATTCATTAAAATTTATTCCTCTTCGAAGATGTCGAAGTGTAGTTTAAAACGTAAGAAACGGAGATGAAAAAGTCCGATTATTTTGAGAGTTATGATGGAAATAGTTAGACTCGCGCTTTGGTTTAGCAGTTTACATACCTACCTCCGATCGATTGACCATAACTCACTCAATTCTACTCGTTTTTCGTTGAAATTAGTTCCATTTCGAAGGAGTCGAAGTTTAGCTTAAAACGGAAGAAACGGAGATGAAAAACTCCAAGTATTTTGGGAGTTATGATGGAAATAGTTAGACTCGCGCTTTAACATAGAAGTTTACAGACCTACCTCCGACTGAATAACCATAACTCACTCAATTCAACTCGGAATTCATTGAAATTTGTTCCGTTTCGAAGGAGTCGAAGCTTAGTTCAAAACGGAAGAAACGGAGATGAAAAACTCCAAGTATTTTGAGAGTTATGATGGAAATAGTTAGACTCGCGCTTTGGTCTAGCAGTTTACATACCTACCTCCGACTGAATCACCATAACTCACTCAATTCAACTCGAAATTCATTAAAATTTATTCCGTTTCGAAGGAGTCGAAGTGTAGTTTAAAACGGAAGAAACGGAGATGAAAACTCGAAGTATTTTGGGAGTTATGATGGAAATAGTTAGACTCGCGCTTTAACATAGAAGTTTACAGACCTACCTCCGACTGAATAACCATAACTCACTCAATTCAACTCGGAATTCATTGAAATTTGTTTCATTTCGAAGGAGTCGAAGTGTAGTTTAAAACGAAAGAAACAGAGAAGAAAAAGTCCAATTATTTTGAGAGTTTTGATGGAAATAGTTAGACTCGCGCTTTGGTCTAGCAGTTTACATACCTACCTCCGACTGAATCACCATAACTCACTCAATTCAACTCGAAATTCATTAAAATTTATTCCTTTTCGAAGTTGTCGAAGTGTAGTTTAAAACGGAAGAAACGAAGATGAAAAAGTCCAATTATTTTGAGAGTTATGATGGAAATAGTTCGACTCGCGCTTTGGTTTAGCAGTTTACATACCTACCTCCGATCGATTGACTATAACTCACTCAATTCAACTCGTTTTTCGTTGAAATTAGTTCCATTTCGAAGGAGTCGAAGTTTATCTTAAAACGGAAGAAACGGAGATGAAAAACTCCAAGTATTTTGGGGGTTATGATAAAAATAGTTAGACTCGCGCTTCGGCCTAGAAGTTTACAGACCTACCTCCGACTGAATAACCATAACTCACTCTATTCAACTCGGAATTCATTGAAATTTGTTCCGTTTCGAAGGAGTCGATGTTTAGTTCAAAATGGAAGAAACGGAGATGAAAAACTCCAATTATTTTGAGAGTTCTGATGGAAATAATTAGACTCACGCTTTGGTCTAGCAGTTTACAGACCTACCTCCGACTGAATGACCATAACTCACTCAATTCAACTCGGAATTTATTGAAATTTGTTCCGTTTCGAAGGAGTTGAAGTGTAGTTTAAAACGGAAGAAACGGAGATGAAAAACTCCAATTATTTTGAGAGTTATGAAGGAAATAGTTAGACTCGCGCTTTGGTCTAGCAGTTTACATACCTACCTCCGATCGATTGACCATAACTCACTCAATTCAACTGGTAATTCGTTCAAATTTATTCCGTTTCGAAGGAGTCGAAGTGGAGTTTAAAACGGAAGAAACCGAGATAAAAAACACCAAGTATTTTAAGAGTTATGATGGAAATAGTTAGACCCGCGGTTTGGTCTAGCAGTTTACAAACCTACCTCTGATCGATTGACCATAACTCACTCAATTCAACTTATTCATTAAAATTAATTCCGTTCCGAAGGAGTCGAAGTGTAGTTTAAAGCAGAAGAAACGGAGAAGAAAAACTCCAAGTATTTTGAAAGTTATGATGGATATAGTTAGACTCGCTCTTTGGTTTAGCAGTTTACATACCTACCTCCGACTGAATCACCATAACTCACTCAATTCAACTCGGAATTCATTGAAATTTGTTCCCTTTCGAAGGAGTTGAAGTGTAGTTTAAAACGGAAGAAACAGAGATGAAAAACTCCAAGTATTTTGAGAGTTATGATGGAAATAGTTAGACTCGCGCTTTGGTCTAGCAGTTTACATACCTACCTCCGACTGAATCACCATAACTCACTCAATTCAACTCGGAATTTATTTAAATTTGTTCCATTTCGAAGGAGTCGAAGTGTAGTTTAAAACGAAAGAAACGAAGATGAAAAGCTCCAATTATTTTGAGAGTTATGATGGAAATAGTTAGACTCCCTCTTTGGTCTAGCAGTTTATATACCTACCTCCGATCGATTGACCATAACTCACTCAATTCAACTCGTAATTAATTAAAATTTGTTCCGTTCCGAAGGTGTCAAAGTGTAGTTTAAAACGGAAGAAACGGAGATGAAAAACTCCAAGTATTATGAGAGTTATGATGGAAATAGTTAGACTCGTGCTTTGGTCTAGCAGTTTACATACCTCCCTCCGACTGAATCACCATAACTCACTCAATTCAACTCGGAATTCATTGAAATTTGTTTCATTTCGAAGGAGTCGAACTGTAGTTTAAAACGAAAGAAACGGACATGAAAATGTCCAATTATTTTGAGAGTTATGATGGAAATAGTTAGACTCGCGCTTTGGTCTAGCAGTTTACATACCTACCTCCGACTGAATCACCATAACTCACTCAATTCAACTCGAAATTCATTAAAATTTATTCCGTTTCGAAGTTGTCGAAGTGTAGTTTAAAACGGAAGAAACGGAGATGAAAAACTTCAATTATTTTGCGAGTTATGATGGAAATAGTTAGACTCGCGCTTTGGTTTAACAGTTTACATACCTACCTCCGATCGATTGACCATAACTCACTCAATTCAACTCGTAATTCGTTGAAATTAGTTCCATTTCGAAGGAGTCAAAGTTTAACTTAAAACGGAAGAAACGGAGATGAAAAACTCCTAGTATTTTGGGACTTATGATGAAAATAGTTAGACTCGCGCTTTGGCCTAGAAGTTTACAGACCTACCTCCGACTGAATAACCATAACTCACTCAATTCAACTCGGAATTCATTGAAATTTGTTCCGCTTCGAAGGAGTCGAAGTTTAGTTCAAAACGGAAGAAACGGAGATGAAAAACTCCAAGTATTTTGCGAGTTATGATGGAAATAGTTAGACTCGCGCTTTGGTTTAGCAGTTTACATACCTACGTCCGACCGATTGACCATAACTCACTCAATTCAACTCGTAATTCGTTGAAATTTATTCCGTTTCGAAGGAGTCGAAGTGTAGTTTAAAACGGAAGAAACGGAGATGAAAAACTCGAAGTATTTTGGGAGTTATAATGGAAATAGTTAGACTCGCGCTTTGGTCTAGCAGTTTACATACCTACCTCCGACTGAATCACCATAACTCCCTCAATTCAACTCAAAATTCATTAAAATTTATTCCGTTTCAAAGGAGTCGAAGTGTAGTTTAAAACGGAAGAAACGGAGATGAAAAACTCGAATTATTTTGGGAGTTAAAATGGAAATAGTTAGACTCGCGCTTTGGTCTAGCAGTTTATAGACTTAGCTCCGACTGAATGACCATAACTCACTCAATTCAACTCGGAATTCAATAAAATTTGTTCCATTTCGAAGGAGTCGAAGTTTAGTTTAAAACTGAAGAAACAGAGATGAAAAACTCCAAGTATTTTGATAGTTATGATGGAAATAGTTAGACTCGCGCTTTGGTCTAGCAGTTTACATACCTACCTCCTATCCATTGACCATAACTCACTCAATTCAACTCATAATTCATTAAAATTAATTCTGTTTCGAAGGAGTTGAAGTGTAGTTTAAAACAGAAGAAACGGAGATGAAAAACTCCAAGTATTTTGAGAGTTATGATGGAAATAATTAGACTCGCGCTTTGTTCTAGCAGTTTACATACCTCCCTCCGACTGAATCACCATAACTCACTCAATTCAACTCGGAATTCATTGAAATTTGTTTCATTTCGAAGGAGTCGAAGTGTAGTTTAAAACGAAAGAAACGGAGATGAAAAAGTCCAATTATTTTGAGAGTTATGATGGAAATAGTTAGACTTGCGCTTTGGTCTAGCAGTTTACATACCTACCTCCGACTGAATCACCATAACTCACTCAATTCAACTCGAAATTCATTAAAATTTATTCCTCTTCGAAGATGTCGAAGTGTAGTTTAAAACGTAAGAAACGGAGATGAAAAAGTCCGATTATTTTGAGAGTTATGATGGAAATAGTTAGACTCGCGCTTTGGTTTAGCAGTTTACATACCTACCTCCGATCGATTGACCATAACTCACTCAATTCAACTCGTTTTTCGTTGAAATTAGTTCCATTTCGAAGGAGTCGAAGTTTAGCTTAAAACGGAAGAAACGGAGATGAAAAACTCCAAGTATTTTGGGAGTTATGATGGAAATAGTTAGACTCGCGCTTTAACCTAGAAGTTTACAGACCTACCTCCGACTGAATAACCATAACTCACTCAATTCAACTCGGAATTCATTGAAATTTGTTCCGTTTCGAAGGAGTCGAAGCTTAGTTCAAAACGGAAGAAACGGAGATGAAAAACTCCAAGTATTTTGAGAGTTATGATGGAAATAGTTAGACTCGCGCTTTGGTCTAGCAGTTTACATACCTACCTCCGACTGAATCACCATAACTCACTCAATTCAACTCGAAATTCATTAAAATTTATTCCGTTTCGAAGGAGTCGAAGTGTAGTTTAAAACGGAAGAAACGGAGATGAAAAACTCCAAGTATTTTGAGAGTTCTGATGGAAATAATTAGACTCGCGCTTTGGTCTAGCAGTTTACAGACCTACCTCCGACTGAATGACCATAACTCACTCAATTCAACTCGGAATTCATTGAAATTTGTTCCATTTCGAAGGAGTTGAAGTGTAGTTTAAAACGGAAGAAACAGAGATGAAAAACTCCAAGTATTTTGAGAGTTATGATGGAAATAGTTAGACTCGCTCTTTGGTCTAGCAGTTTACATACCTACCTCCGACTGAATCACCATAACGCACTCAATTCAACTCGAAATTCATTAAAATTTATTCCGTTTCGAAGGAGTCGAAGTGTAGTTTAAAACGGAAGAAACGGAGATGAAAACTCGAAGTATTTTGGGAGTTATAATGGAAATAGTTAGACTCGCGCTTTGGTCTAGCAGTTTATAGACCTAGCTCCGACTGAATGACCATAACTCACTCAATTCAACTCGGAATTCAATAAAATTTGTTCCATTTCGAAGGAGTCGAAGTTTAGTTTAAAACAGAAGAAACGGAGATGAAAAACTCCAAGTATTTTGATAGTTATGATGGAAATAGTTTGACTCGCGCTTTGGTCTAGCAGTTTACATACCTACCTCCTATCCATTGACCATAACTCACTCAATTCAACTCATAATTCATTAAAATTAATTCCGTTTCGAAGGAGTTGAAGTGTAGTTTAAAACAGAAGAAACGGAGATGAAAAACTCCAAGTATTTTGAGAGTTATGATGGAAATAGTTAGACTCGTGCTTTGGTCTAGCAGTTTACATACCTCCCTCCGACTGAATCACCATAACTCACTTAATTCAACTCGGAATTCATTGAAATTTGTTTCATTTCGAAGGAGTCGAAGTGTAGTTTAAAACGAAAGAAACAGAGAAGAAAAAGTCCAATTATTTTGAGAGTTTTGATGGAAATAGTTAGACTCGCGCTTTGGTCTAGCAGTTTACATACCTACCTCCGACTGAATCACCATAACTCACTCAATTCAACTCGAAATTCATTAAAATTTATTCCTTTTCGAAGTTGTCGAAGTGTAGTTTAAAACGGAAGAAACGAAGATGAAAAAGTCCAATTATTTTGAGAGTTATGATGGAAATAGTTCGACTCGCGCTTTGGTTTAGCAGTTTACATACCTACCTCCGATCGATTGACTATAACTCACTCAATTCAACTCGTTTTTCGTTGAAATTAGTTCCATTTCGAAGGAGTCGAAGTTTATCTTAACACGGAAGAAACGGAGATGAAAAACTCCAAGTATTTTGGGGGTTATGATAAAAATAGTTAGACTCGCGCTTCGGCCTAGAAGTTTACAGACCTACCTCCGACTGAATAACCATAACTCACTCTATTCAACTCGGAATTCATTGAAATTTGTTTCGTTTCGAAGGAGTCGATGTTTAGTTCAAAATGGAAGAAACGGAGATGAAAAACTCCAATTATTTTGAGAGTTCTGATGGAAATAATTAGACTCACGCTTTGGTCTAGCAGTTTACAGACCTACCTCCGACTGAATGACCATAACTCACTCAATTCAACTCGGAATTTATTGAAATTTGTTCCGTTTCGAAGGAGTTGAAGTGTAGTTTAAAACAGAAGAAACGGAGATGAAAAACTCCAAGTATTTTGAGAGTTATGACGGAAATAGTTAGACTCGCGCTTTGGTCTAGCAGTTTACAGACCTACCTCCGACTGAATCACCATAACTCACAAAATTCAACTCAAAATTTATTAAAATTTGTTCCGTTTCGAAGTTGACGAAGTGTAGTTTAAAACGGAAGAAACAGAGATGAAAAACTCCAAGTATTTTGAGAGTTCTGAGGGAAATAATTAGACCCGCGCTTTGGTCTAGCAGTTTACAGACCTACCTCCGACTGAATGACCATAACTCACTCAATTCAACTCGAAATTCATTAAAATTTATTCCGTTTCGAAGGAGTCGAAGTGTAGTTTAAAACGGAAGAAACGGAGATGAAAAACTCGAAGTATTTTGGGAGTTATAATGGAAATAGTTAGACTCGCGCTTTGGTCTAGCAGTTTACATACCTACCTCCGACTGAATCACCATAACTCACTCAATTCAACTCAAAATTCATTAAAATTTATTCCGTTTCAAAGGAGTCGAAGTGTAGTTTAAAACGGAAGAAACGGAGATGAAAAACTCGAAGTATTTTGGGAGTTATGATGGAAATAGTTAGACTCGCGCTTTGGTTTTGCAGTTTACATACCTACCTCCGATCGATTGACCATAACTCACTCAATTCAACTCGTTTTTCGTTGAAATTAGTTCCATTTCGAAGGAGTCGAAGTTTAGCTTAAAACGGAAGAAACGGAGATGAAAAACTCCAAGTATTTTGGGAGTTATGATGGAAATAGTTAGACTCGCGCTTTGGCCTAGAAGTTTACAGACCTACCTCCGACTGAATAACCATAACTCACTCAATTCAACTCGGAATTCATTGAAATTTGTTCCGTTTCGAAGGAGTCGAAGTTTAGTTCAAAACGGAAGAAACGGAGATGAAAAACTCCAAGTATTTTGAGAGTTATGATGGAAATAGTTAGACTTGCGCTTTGGTCTAGCAGTTTACATACCTACCTCCGACTGAATCACCATAACTCACTCAATTCAACTCGAAATTCATTAAAATTTATTCCGTTTCGAAGGAGTCGAATTGTAGTTTAAAACGGAAGAAACGGAGATGAAAAACTCCAAGTATTTTGAGAGTTCTCATGGAAATAATTAGACTCGCGCTTTGGTCTAGCAGTTTACAGACCTACCTCCAACAGAATGACCATAACTCACTCAATTCAACTCGGAATTCATTGAAATTTGTTCCATTTCGAAGGAGTTGAAGTGTTGTTTAAAACGGAAGAAACAGAGATGACAAACTCCAAGTATTTTGAGAGTTATGATGGAAATAGTTAGACTCGCGCTTTGGTCTAGCAGTTTACATACCTACCTCCAATCAATTGACCATAACTCACTCAATTCAACTCATAATTCATTAAAATTAATTCCGTTTCGAAGGAGTCAAAGTGTAGTTTAAAACAGAAGAAACGGAGATTAAAAACTCCAAGTATTTTGAGAGTTATGATGGAAATAGTTAGACTCGCGATTTGGTCTAGCAGTTTACATACCTACCTCCTATCCATTAACCATAACTCACTCAATTCAACTCATAATTCATTAAAATTAATTCCGTTTCGAAGGAGTCAAAGTGTAGTTTAAAACGAAAGAAACGGAGATGAAAAACTCCAAGTATTTTGAGAGTTATGATGGAAATAGTTAGACTCGAGCTTTGGTCTAGCAGTTTACATACCTACCTCCGACAGAATCACCATAACTCACTCAATTCAACTCGAAATTCATTGAAATTTGTTTCATTTCGAAGGAGTCGAAGTGTAGTTTAAAACGAAAGAAACGAAGATGAAAAACTCCAATTATTTTGAGAGTTATGATGTAAATAGTTAGACTCGCGCTTTGGTCTAGCAGTTTACAAACCTACCTCCGATCGATCGACCATAACTCACTCAATTCAACTCATAATTCATTAAAATTAATTCCGTTTCGAAGGAGTCGAAGTGTAGTTTAAAACGAAAGAAACGAAGATGAAAAACTCCAAGTATTTTGAGAGTTATGATGGAAATAGTTAGACTCGCGCTTTGGTCTAGCAGTTTACATACCTACCTCCGACTGAATCACCATAACTCACTCAATTCAACTCGGAATTCATTGAAATTTGTTTAATTTCGAAGGATCGAAGTGTAATTTAAAACGAAAGAAACGGAGATGAAAAACTCCAATTATTTTGAGAGTTATGATGGAAATAGTTAGACACGCGCTATGGTCTAGTAGTTTACATACCTACCTCCGATCGCTTGACCATAACTCACTCAATTCAACTCGTAATTCATTGAAATTTGTTCCATTTCGAAGGAGTCGAAGTTTAGTTTAAAACGGAAGAAACAGAGATGAAAAACTCCATGTATTTTGAGAGTTATGGTGGAAATAATTACACTCGCGCTTTGGTCTAGCAGTTTACCGTCCTACCTCCAACTGAATGACCATAACTCACTCAATTCAAGTCGGAATTCATTGAAAATTCTTTCATTTCGAAGGAGTCGAAGTGTAGTTTAAAACGGAAGAAACGGAGATGAAAAACTCCAAGTATTTTGAGAGTTATGGTGGAAATAATTAGACTCGTGCTTTGGTCTAGCAGTTTACCGTCCTACCTCCAACTGAATCACCATAACTCACTCAATTCAACTCATAATTCATTAAAATTAATTCCGTTTCGAAGGAGTCGAAGTGTAGTTTAAAACAGAAGAAACGGAGATGAAAAACTCCAAGTATTTTGAGAGTTATGATGGAAATAGTTAGACTCGCGCTTTGGTCTAGCAGTTTACAGACCTACCTCCGACTGAATCACCATAACTCACTCAATTCAACTCATAATTCATTAAAATTAATTCCGTTTCGAAGGAGTCGAAGTGTAGTTTAAAACAGAAAAACGGAGAAGAAAAACTCCAAGTATTTTGAGAGTTATGATGGAAATAGTTAGACTCGCGCTTTGGTCTAGCAGTTTACAAACCTACCTCCGATCAATTGACCATAACTCACTCAATTCAACTGGTTATTCGTTCAAATTTATTCCGTTTCGAAGGAGTAGAAGTGGAGTTTAAAACGGAAGAAACCGAGATAAAAAACTCCAAGTATTTTGAGAGTTATGATGGAAATAGTTAGACCCGCGGTTTGGTCTAGCAGTGTACAAACCTACCTCCGAACGATTGACCATAACTCACTCAAATCAACTCATAATTCATTAAAATTAATTCCGTTTCGAAGGAGTCGAAGTGTAGTTTAAAACAGAAGAAACGAAGAAGAAAAACTCCAAGTATTTTGAGAGTTATGATGGAAGTAGTTAGACTCGCGCTTTGGTCTAGCAGTTTACATACCTACCTCCTATCAATTGACCATAACTAACTCAATTCAACTCATAATTCATTAAATTTAATTCCGTTTCGAAGGAGTTGAAGTGTAGTTTAAAACAGAAGAAACGAAGAAGAAAAACTCCAAGTATTTTGAGAGTTATGATGGAAGTAGTTAGACTCGCGCTTTGGTCTAGCAGTTTACATACCTACCTCCTATCAATTGACCATAACTAACTCAATTCAACTCATAATTCATTAAATTTAATTCCGTTTCGAAGGAGTTGAAGTGTAGTTTAAAACAGAAGAAACGGGGATGAAAAACTCCAAGTATTTTGAGAGTTTTGATGGAAATAATTAGACTCGCGCTTTGGCCTAGCATTTTTCAGACCTACCTCTAACTGGATGACCATAACTCACTCAATTCAACTCGGAATTCATTAAAATTTGTTCCATTTCGAAGGAGTTGAAGTGTAGTTTAAAACGGAAGAAACGGAGATGAAAAACTCCAAGTATTTTGAGAGTTATGATGGAAATATTTAGACTCGCGCTATGGTCTAGCAGTTTACATACCTACCTCGGACTGAATCACCATAACTCACTCAATTCAACTCGGAATTCATTTAAATTTGTTCCATTTCGAAGGAGTCAAAGTGTAGTTTAAAATGAAAGAACCGGAGATGAAAAACTCCAATTATTTTGAGAGTTATGATGGAAATAGTTAGACTCACGCTTTGGTCCAGCAGTTTACATACCTACCTCCGATCGATTGACCATAACTCACTCAATTCAACTCGTAATTCGTTGAAATTAATTCCATTTCGAAGGAGTCGAAGTTTAGTTTAAAATGGAAGAAACGGAGATGAAAAACTCCAAGTATTTTGAGAGTTATGATGGAAATAGTTAGACTCGCGCTTTGGCCTAGCAGTTTACAGACCTACCTCCGACTGAATGACCATAACTCACTCAATTCAACTCGGAATTTATTGAAATTTGATCCGTTTCGAAGGAGTCGAAGTTTAGTTTAAAGCAGAAGAAACGGAGATGAAAAACTCCAAGTATTTTGAGAGTTATGATGGAAATAGTTAGACTCGCGCTTTGGTCTAGCAGTTTACATACCTACCTCCGTTCGATTGACCATAACTCACTCAATTCAACTCGTAATTCATTAAAATTTGTTCCGTTTCGAAGGAGTCGAAGTGTAGTTTAAAACGAAAGAAACGGAGATGAAAAACTTCAAGTATTTTGAGTGTTATGATGGAAATAGTTAGACTCGCGCTTTGGTCTAGCAGTTTACATACCTACCTC
This sequence comes from Tasmannia lanceolata, assembly GCF_043159265.1. Classification (NCBI taxonomy): domain Eukaryota; kingdom Viridiplantae; phylum Streptophyta; class Magnoliopsida; order Canellales; family Winteraceae; genus Tasmannia; species Tasmannia lanceolata. The sequence goes on from NW_027518678.1 coordinate 761,551, forward strand.
CGTTCGATTGACCATAACTCACTAAATTCAAGTCGTAATTCATTAAAATTTGTTCCATTTCGAAGGAGTCGAAGTGTAGTTTAAAACGAAAGAAACAGAGATAAAAAACTCCAAGTATTTTGAGAGTTACGATGGAAATAGTTAGAACCGCGCTTTGGCCTAGCAGTTTTCAAACCTACCTCCGATCGATTAACCATAACTCACTCAATTCAACTCATAATTCATTAAAATTAATTCCGTTTCGAAGGAGTCGAAGTGTAGTTTAAAACAGAAGAAACGAAGAAGAAAAACTCCAAGTCTTTTGAGAGTTATGATGGAAGTAGTTAGACTCGCGCTTTGGTCTAGCAGTTTACATACCTACCTCCTATCAATTGACCATAACTAACTCAATTCAACTGATAATTCATTAAATTTAATTCCGTTTCGAAGGAGTTGAAGTGTAGTTTAAAACAGAAGAAACGGGGATGAAAAACTCCAAGTATTTTGAGAGTTATGATGGAAATAGTTAGACTCGCGCTTTGGTCTAGCAGTTTACATACCTACCTCCGACTGAATCACCATAACTCACTCAATTCAACTCGGAATTCATTGAAATTTGTTCCATTTAAAAGGAGTCGAAGTGTAGTTTAAAACGAAAGAAACGGAGATGAAAAACTCCAAGTATTTGGAGAGTTATGATGGAAATAGTTAGACTCGCGATTTGGTCTAGCAGTTTACATACCTACCTCCGTTCGATTGACCATAACTCACTCAATTCAACTCGTAATTCATTAAAATTTGTTCCGTTTTGAAGGAGTCGAAGTGTAGTTTAAAACGAAAGAAACGGAGATGAAAAACTTCAAGTATTTTGAGTGTTATGATGGAAATAGTTAGACTCGCGCTTTGGTCTAGCAGTTTACATACCTACCTCCGTTCGATTGACCATAACTCACTAAATTCAAGTCGTAATTCATTAAAATTTGTTCCATTTCGAAGGAGTCGAAGTGTAGTTTAAAACGAAAGAAACAGAGATAAAAAACTCCAAGTATTTTGAGAGTTACGATGAAAATAGTTAGAACCGCGCTTTGGCCTAGCAGTTTTCAAACCTACCTCCGATCGATTAACCATAACTCACTCAATTCAACTCATAATTCATTAAAATTAATTCCGTTTCGAAGGAGTCGAAGTGTAGTTTAAAACAAAAGAAACGAAGAAGAAAAACTCCAAGTATTTTGAGAGTTATGATGGAAGTAGTTAGACTCGCGCTTTGGTCTAGCAGTTTACATACCTACCTCCTATCAATTGACCATAACTAACTCAATTCAACTCATAATTCATTAAATTTAATTCCGTTTCGAAGGAGTTGAAGTGTAGTTTAAAACAGAAGAAACGAAGAAGAAAAACTCCAAGTATTTTGAGAGTTATGATGGAAGTAGTTAGACTCGCGCTTTGGTCTAGCAGTTTACATACCTACCTCCTATCAATTGACCATAACTAACTCAATTCAACTCCTAATTCATTAAATTTAATTCCGTTTCGAAGGAGTTGAAGTGTAGTTTAAAACAGAAGAAACGAATAAAAAAAACTCCAAGTATTTTGAGAGTTTTGATGGAAATAATTAGACTCGCGCTTTGGCCTAGCATTTTTCAGACCTACCTCTAACTGGATGACCATAACTCACTCAATTCAACTCGGAATTCATTAAAATTTGTTTCATTTCGAAGGAGTCGAAGTGTAGTTTAAAACGAAAGAAACAGAGATAAAAAACTCCAAGTATTTTGAGAGTTACGATGGAAATAGTTAGAACCGCGCTTTGGCCTAGCAGTTTTCAAACCTACCTCCGATCGATTAACCATAACTCACTCAATTCAACTCATAATTCATTAAAATTAATTCCGTTTCGAAGGAGTCGAAGTGTAGTTTAAAACAGAAGAAACGAAGAAGAAAAACTCCAAGTATTTTGAGAGTTATGATGGAAGTAGTTAGACTCGCGCTTTGGTCTAGCAGTTTACATACCTACCTCCTATCAATTGACCATAACTAACTCAATTCAACTGATAATTCATTAAATTTAATTCCGTTTCGAAGGAGTTGAAGTGTAGTTTAAAACAGAAGAAACGGGGATGAAAAACTCCAAGTATTTTGAGAGTTATGATGGAAATAGTTAGACTCGCGCTTTGGTCTAGCAGTTTACATACCTACCTCCGACTGAATCACCATAACTCACTCAATTCAACTCGGAATTCATTGAAATTTGTTCCATTTAAAAGGAGTCGAAGTGTAGTTTAAAACGAAAGAAACGGAGATGAAAAACTCCAAGTATTTGGAGAGTTATGATGGAAATAGTTAGACTCGCGATTTGGTCTAGCAGTTTACATACCTACCTCCGTTCGATTGACCATAACTCACTCAATTCAACTCGTAATTCATTAAAATTTGTTCCGTTTTGAAGGAGTCGAAGTGTAGTTTAAAACGAAAGAAACGGAGATGAAAAACTTCAAGTATTTTGAGTGTTATGATGGAAATAGTTAGACTCGCGCTTTGGTCTAGCAGTTTACATACCTACCTCCGTTCGATTGACCATAACTCACTAAATTCAAGTCGTAATTCATTAAAATTTGTTCCATTTCGAAGGAGTCGAAGTGTAGTTTAAAACGAAAGAAACAGAGATAAAAAACTCCAAGTATTTTGAGAGTTACGATGGAAATAGTTAGAACCGCGCTTTGGCCTAGCAGTTTTCAAACCTACCTCCGATCGATTAACCATAACTCACTCAATTCAACTCATAATTCATTAAAATTAATTCCGTTTCGAAGGAGTCGAAGTGTAGTTTAAAACAGAAGAAACGAAGAAGAAAAACTCCAAGTATTTTGAGAGTTATGATGGAAGTAGTTAGACTCGCGCTTTGGTCTAGCAGTTTACATACCTACCTCCTATCAATTGACCATAACTAACTCAATTCAACTCATAATTCATTAAATTTAATTCCGTTTCGAAGGAGTTGAAGTGTAGTTTAAAACAGAAGAAACGAAGAAGAAAAACTCCAAGTATTTTGAGAGTTATGATGGAAGTAGTTAGACTCGCGCTTTGGTCTAGCAGTTTACATACCTACCTCCTATCAATTGACCATAACTAACTCAATTCAACTCATAATTCATTAAATTTAATTCCGTTTCGAAGGAGTTGAAGTGTAGTTTAAAACAGAAGAAACGGGGATGAAAAACTCCAAGTATTTTGAGAGTTTTGATGGAAATAATTAGACTCGCGCTTTGGCCTAGCATTTTTCAGACCTACCTCTAACTGGATGACCATAACTCACTCAATTCAACTCGGAATTCATTAAAATTTGTTCCATTTCGAAGGAGTCGAAGTGTAGTTTAAAACGAAAGAAACAGAGATAAAAAACTCCAAGTATTTTGAGAGTTACGATGGAAATAGTTAGAACCGCGCTTTGGCCTAGCAGTTTTCAAACCTACCTCCGATCGATTAACCATAACTCACTCAATTCAACTCATAATTCATTAAAATTAATTCCGTTTCGAAGGAGTCGAAGTGTAGTTTAAAACAGAAGAAACGAAGAAGAAAAACTCCAAGTATTTTGAGAGTTATGATGGAAGTAGTTAGACTCGCGCTTTGGTCTAGCAGTTTACATACCTACCTCCTATCAATTGACCATAACTAACTCAATTCAACTGATAATTCATTAAATTTAATTCCGTTTCGAAGGAGTTGAAGTGTAGTTTAAAACAGAAGAAACGGGGATGAAAAACTCCAAGTATTTTGAGAGTTATGATGGAAATAGTTAGACTCGCGCTTTGGTCTAGCAGTTTACATACCTACCTCCGACTGAATCACCATAACTCACTCAATTCAACTCGGAATTCATTGAAATTTGTTCCATTTAAAAGGAGTCGAAGTGTAGTTTAAAACGAAAGAAACGGAGATGAAAAACTCCAAGTATTTGGAGAGTTATGATGGAAATAGTTAGACTCGCGATTTGGTCTAGCAGTTTACATACCTACCTCCGTTCGATTGACCATAACTCACTCAATTCAACTCGTAATTCATTAAAATTTGTTCCGTTTTGAAGGAGTCGAAGTGTAGTTTAAAACGAAAGAAACGGAGATGAAAAACTTCAAGTATTTTGAGTGTTATGATGGAAATAGTTAGACTCGCGCTTTGGTCTAGCAGTTTACATACCTACCTCCGTTCGATTGACCATAACTCACTAAATTCAAGTCGTAATTCATTAAAATTTGTTCCATTTCGAAGGAGTCGAAGTGTAGTTTAAAACGAAAGAAACAGAGATAAAAAACTCCAAGTATTTTGAGAGTTACGATGAAAATAGTTAGAACCGCGCTTTGGCCTAGCAGTTTTCAAACCTACCTCCGATCGATTAACCATAACTCACTCAATTCAACTCATAATTCATTAAAATTAATTCCGTTTCGAAGGAGTCGAAGTGTAGTTTAAAACAAAAGAAACGAAGAAGAAAAACTCGAAGTATTTTGAGAGTTATGATGGAAGTAGTTAGACTCGCGCTTTGGTCTAGCAGTTTACATACCTACCTCCTATCAATTGACCATAACTAACTCAATTCAACTCATAATTCATTAAATTTAATTCCGTTTCGAAGGAGTTGAAGTGTAGTTTAAAACAGAAGAAACGAAGAAGAAAAACTCCAAGTATTTTGAGAGTTATGATGGAAGTAGTTAGACTCGCGCTTTGGTCTAGCAGTTTACATACCTACCTCCTATCAATTGACCATAACTAACTCAATTCAACTCCTAATTCATTAAATTTAATTCCGTTTCGAAGGAGTTGAAGTGTAGTTTAAAACAGAAGAAACGAATAAAAAAAACTCCAAGTATTTTGAGAGTTTTGATGGAAATAATTAGACTCGCGCTTTGGCCTAGCATTTTTCAGACCTACCTCTAACTGGATGACCATAACTCACTCAATTCAACTCGGAATTCATTAAAATTTGTTCCATTTCGAAGGAGTCGAAGTGTAGTTTAAAACGAAAGAAACAGAGATAAAAAACTCCAAGTATTTTGAGAGTTACGATGGAAATAGTTAGAACCGCGCTTTGGCCTAGCAGTTTTCAAACCTACCTCCGATCGATTAACCATAACTCACTCAATTCAACTCATAATTCATTAAAATTAATTCCGTTTCGAAGGAGTCGAAGTGTAGTTTAAAACAGAAGAAACGAAGAAGAAAAACTCCAAGTATTTTGAGAGTTATGATGGAAGTAGTTAGACTCGCGCTTTGGTCTAGCAGTTTACATACCTACCTCCTATCAATTGACCATAACTAACTCAATTCAACTGATAATTCATTAAATTTAATTCCGTTTCGAAGGAGTTGAAGTGTAGTTTAAAACAGAAGAAACGGGGATGAAAAACTCCAAGTATTTTGAGAGTTATGATGGAAATAGTTAGACTCGCGCTTTGGTCTAGCAGTTTACATACCTACCTCCGACTGAATCACCATAACTCACTCAATTCAACTCGGAATTCATTGAAATTTGTTCCATTTAAAAGGAGTCGAAGTGTAGTTTAAAACGAAAGAAACGGAGATGAAAAACTCCAAGTATTTGGAGAGTTATGATGGAAATAGTTAGACTCGCAATTTGGTCTAGCAGTTTACATACCTACCTCCGTTCGATTGACCATAACTCACTCAATTCAACTCGTAATTCATTAAAATTTGTTCCGTTTTGAAGGAGTCGAAGTGTAGTTTAAAACGAAAGAAACGGAGATGAAAAACTTCAAGTATTTTGAGTGTTATGATGGAAATAGTTAGACTCGCGCTTTGGTCTAGCAGTTTACATACCTACCTCCGTTCGATTGACCATAACTCACTAAATTCAAGTCGTAATTCATTAAAATTTGTTCCATTTCGAAGGAGTCGAAGTGTAGTTTAAAACGAAAGAAACAGAGATAAAAAACTCCAAGTATTTTGAGAGTTACGATGGAAATAGTTAGAACCGCGCTTTGGCCTAGCAGTTTTCAAACCTACCTCCGATCGATTAACCATAACTCACTCAATTCAACTCATAATTCATTAAAATTAATTCCGTTTCGAAGGAGTCGAAGTGTAGTTTAAAACAGAAGAAACGAAGAAGAAAAACTCCAAGTATTTTGAGAGTTATGATGGAAGTAGTTAGACTCGCGCTTTGGTCTAGCAGTTTACATACCTACCTCCTATCAATTGACCATAACTAACTCAATTCAACTCATAATTCATTAAATTTAATTCCGTTTCGAAGGAGTTGAAGTGTAGTTTAAAACAGAAGAAACGAAGAAGAAAAACTCCAAGTATTTTGAGAGTTATGATGGAAGTAGTTAGACTCGCGCTTTGGTCTAGCAGTTTACATACCTACCTCCTATCAATTGACCATAACTAACTCAATTCAACTCATAATTCATTAAATTTAATTCCGTTTCGAAGGAGTTGAAGTGTAGTTTAAAACAGAAGAAACGGGGATGAAAAACTCCAAGTATTTTGAGAGTTTTGATGGAAATAATTAGACTCGCGCTTTGGCCTAGCATTTTTCAGACCTACCTCTAACTGGATGACCATAACTCACTCAATTCAACTCGGAATTCATTAAAATTTGTTCCATTTCGAAGGAGTCGAAGTGTAGTTTAAAACGAAAGAAACAGAGATAAAAAACTCCAAGTATTTTGAGAGTTACGATGGAAATAGTTAGAACCGCGCTTTGGCCTAGCAGTTTTCAAACCTACCTCCGATCGATTAACCATAACTCACTCAATTCAACTCATAATTCATTAAAATTAATTCCGTTTCGAAGGAGTCGAAGTGTAGTTTAAAACAGAAGAAACGAAGAAGAAAAACTCCAAGTATTTTGAGAGTTATGATGGAAGTAGTTAGACTCGCGCTTTGGTCTAGCAGTTTACATACCTACCTCCTATCAATTGACCATAACTAACTCAATTCAACTGATAATTCATTAAATTTAATTCCGTTTCGAAGGAGTTGAAGTGTAGTTTAAAACAGAAGAAACGGGGATGAAAAACTCCAAGTATTTTGAGAGTTATGATGGAAATAGTTAGACTCGCGCTTTGGTCTAGCAGTTTACATACCTACCTCCGACTGAATCACCATAACTCACTCAATTCAACTCGGAATTCATTGAAATTTGTTCCATTTAAAAGGAGTCGAAGTGTAGTTTAAAACGAAAGAAACGGAGATGAAAAACTCCAAGTATTTGGAGAGTTATGATGGAAATAGTTAGACTCGCGATTTGGTCTAGCAGTTTACATACCTACCTCCGTTCGATTGACCATAACTCACTCAATTCAACTCGTAATTCATTAAAATTTGTTCCGTTTTGAAGGAGTCGAAGTGTAGTTTAAAACGAAAGAAACGGAGATGAAAAACTTCAAGTATTTTGAGTGTTATGATGGAAATAGTTAGACTCGCGCTTTGGTCTAGCAGTTTACATACCTACCTCCGTTCGATTGACCATAACTCACTAAATTCAAGTCGTAATTCATTAAAATTTGTTCCATTTCGAAGGAGTCGAAGTGTAGTTTAAAACGAAAGAAACAGAGATAAAAAACTCCAAGTATTTTGAGAGTTACGATGAAAATAGTTAGAACCGCGCTTTGGCCTAGCAGTTTTCAAACCTACCTCCGATCGATTAACCATAACTCACTCAATTCAACTCATAATTCATTAAAATTAATTCCGTTTCGAAGGAGTCGAAGTGTAGTTTAAAACAAAAGAAACGAAGAAGAAAAACTCCAAGTATTTTGAGAGTTATGATGGAAGTAGTTAGACTCGCGCTTTGGTCTAGCAGTTTACATACCTACCTCCTATCAATTGACCATAACTAACTCAATTCAACTCATAATTCATTAAATTTAATTCCGTTTCGAAGGAGTTGAAGTGTAGTTTAAAACAGAAGAAACGAAGAAGAAAAACTCCAAGTATTTTGAGAGTTATGATGGAAGTAGTTAGACTCGCGCTTTGGTCTAGCAGTTTACATACCTACCTCCTATCAATTGACCATAACTAACTCAATTCAACTCCTAATTCATTAAATTTAATTCCGTTTCGAAGGAGTTGAAGTGTAGTTTAAAACAGAAGAAACGAATAAAAAAAACTCCAAGTATTTTGAGAGTTTTGATGGAAATAATTAGACTCGCGCTTTGGCCTAGCATTTTTCAGACCTACCTCTAACTGGATGACCATAACTCACTCAATTCAACTCGGAATTCATTAAAATTTGTTCCATTTCGAAGGAGTCGAAGTGTAGTTTAAAACGAAAGAAACAGAGATAAAAAACTCCAAGTATTTTGAGAGTTACGATGGAAATAGTTAGAACCGCGCTTTGGCCTAGCAGTTTTCAAACCTACCTCCGATCGATTAACCATAACTCACTCAATTCAACTCATAATTCATTAAAATTAATTCCGTTTCGAAGGAGTCGAAGTGTAGTTTAAAACAAAAGAAACGAAGAAGAAAAACTCCAAGTATTTTGAGAGTTATGATGGAAGTAGTTAGACTCGCGCTTTGGTCTAGCAGTTTACATACCTACCTCCTATCAATTGACCATAACTAACTCAATTCAACTCATAATTCATTAAATTTAATTCCGTTTCGAAGGAGTTGAAGTGTAGTTTAAAACAGAAGAAACGAAGAAGAAAAACTCCAAGTATTTTGAGAGTTATGATGGAAGTAGTTAGACTCGCGCTTTGGTCTAGCAGTTTACATACCTACCTCCTATCAATTGACCATAACTAACTCAATTCAACTCCTAATTCATTAAATTTAATTCCGTTTCGAAGGAGTTGAAGTGTAGTTTAAAACAGAAGAAACGAATAAAAAAAACTCCAAGTATTTTGAGAGTTTTGATGGAAATAATTAGACTCGCGCTTTGGCCTAGCATTTTTCAGACCTACCTCTAACTGGATGACCATAACTCACTCAATTCAACTCGGAATTCATTAAAATTTGTTCCATTTCGAAGGAGTCGAAGTGTAGTTTAAAACGAAAGAAACAGAGATAAAAAACTCCAAGTATTTTGAGAGTTACGATGGAAATAGTTAGAACCGCGCTTTGGCCTAGCAGTTTTCAAACCTACCTCCGATCGATTAACCATAACTCACTCAATTCAACTCATAATTCATTAAAATTAATTCCGTTTCGAAGGAGTCGAAGTGTAGTTTAAAACAGAAGAAACGAAGAAGAAAAACTCCAAGTATTTTGAGAGTTATGATGGAAGTAGTTAGACTCGCGCTTTGGTCTAGCAGTTTACATACCTACCTCCTATCAATTGACCATAACTAACTCAATTCAACTGATAATTCATTAAATTTAATTCCGTTTCGAAGGAGTTGAAGTGTAGTTTAAAACAGAAGAAACGGGGATGAAAAACTCCAAGTATTTTGAGAGTTATGATGGAAATAGTTAGACTCGCGCTTTGGTCTAGCAGTTTACATACCTACCTCCGACTGAATCACCATAACTCACTCAATTCAACTCGGAATTCATTGAAATTTGTTCCATTTAAAAGGAGTCGAAGTGTAGTTTAAAACGAAAGAAACGGAGATGAAAAACTCCAAGTATTTGGAGAGTTATGATGGAAATAGTTAGACTCGCGATTTGGTCTAGCAGTTTACATACCTACCTCCGTTCGATTGACCATAACTCACTCAATTCAACTCGTAATTCATTAAAATTTGTTCCGTTTTGAAGGAGTCGAAGTGTAGTTTAAAACGAAAGAAACGGAGATGAAAAACTTCAAGTATTTTGAGTGTTATGATGGAAATAGTTAGACTCGCGCTTTGGTCTAGCAGTTTACATACCTACCTCCGTTCGATTGACCATAACTCACTAAATTCAAGTCGTAATTCATTAAAATTTGTTCCATTTCGAAGGAGTCGAAGTGTAGTTTAAAACGAAAGAAACAGAGATAAAAAACTCCAAGTATTTTGAGAGTTACGATGGAAATAGTTAGAACCGCGCTTTGGCCTAGCAGTTTTCAAACCTACCTCCGATCGATTAACCATAACTCACTCAATTCAACTCATAATTCATTAAAATTAATTCCGTTTCGAAGGAGTCGAAGTGTAGTTTAAAACAGAAGAAACGAAGAAGAAAAACTCCAAGTATTTTGAGAGTTATGATGGAAGTAGTTAGACTCGCGCTTTGGTCTAGCAGTTTACATACCTACCTCCTATCAATTGACCATAACTAACTCAATTCAACTCATAATTCATTAAATTTAATTCCGTTTCGAAGGAGTTGAAGTGTAGTTTAAAACAGAAGAAACGAAGAAGAAAAACTCCAAGTATTTTGAGAGTTATGATGGAAGTAGTTAGACTCGCGCTTTGGTCTAGCAGTTTACATACCTACCTCCTATCAATTGACCATAACTAACTCAATTCAACTCATAATTCATTAAATTTAATTCCGTTTCGAAGGAGTTGAAGTGTAGTTTAAAACAGAAGAAACGGGGATGAAAAACTCCAAGTATTTTGAGAGTTTTGATGGAAATAATTAGACTCGCGCTTTGGCCTAGCATTTTTCAGACCTACCTCTAACTGGATGACCATAACTCACTCAATTCAACTCGGAATTCATTAAAATTTGTTCCATTTCGAAGGAGTCGAAGTGTAGTTTAAAACGAAAGAAACAGAGATAAAAAACTCCAAGTATTTTGAGAGTTACGATGGAAATAGTTAGAACCGCGCTTTGGCCTAGCAGTTTTCAAACCTACCTCCGATCGATTAACCATAACTCACTCAATTCAACTCATAATTCATTAAAATTAATTCCGTTTCGAAGGAGTCGAAGTGTAGTTTAAAACAGAAGAAACGAAGAAGAAAAACTCCAAGTATTTTGAGAGTTATGATGGAAGTAGTTAGACTCGCGCTTTGGTCTAGCAGTTTACATACCTACCTCCTATCAATTGACCATAACTAACTCAATTCAACTGATAATTCATTAAATTTAATTCCGTTTCGAAGGAGTTGAAGTGTAGTTTAAAACAGAAGAAACGGGGATGAAAAACTCCAAGTATTTTGAGAGTTATGATGGAAATAGTTAGACTCGCGCTTTGGTCTAGCAGTTTACATACCTACCTCCGACTGAATCACCATAACTCACTCAATTCAACTCGGAATTCATTGAAATTTGTTCCATTTAAAAGGAGTCGAAGTGTAGTTTAAAACGAAAGAAACGGAGATGAAAAACTCCAAGTATTTGGAGAGTTATGATGGAAATAGTTAGACTCGCGATTTGGTCTAGCAGTTTACATACCTACCTCCGTTCGATTGACCATAACTCACTCAATTCAACTCGTAATTCATTAAAATTTGTTCCGTTTTGAAGGAGTCGAAGTGTAGTTTAAAACGAAAGAAACGGAGATGAAAAACTTCAAGTATTTTGAGTGTTATGATGGAAATAGTTAGACTCGCGCTTTGGTCTAGCAGTTTACATACCTACCTCCGTTCGATTGACCATAACTCACTAAATTCAAGTCGTAATTCATTAAAATTTGTTCCATTTCGAAGGAGTCGAAGTGTAGTTTAAAACGAAAGAAACAGAGATAAAAAACTCCAAGTATTTTGAGAGTTACGATGAAAATAGTTAGAACCGCGCTTTGGCCTAGCAGTTTTCAAACCTACCTCCGATCGATTAACCATAACTCACTCAATTCAACTCATAATTCATTAAAATTAATTCCGTTTCGAAGGAGTCGAAGTGTAGTTTAAAACAAAAGAAACGAAGAAGAAAAACTCCAAGTATTTTGAGAGTTATGATGGAAGTAGTTAGACTCGCGCTTTGGTCTAGCAGTTTACATACCTACCTCCTATCAATTGACCATAACTAACTCAATTCAACTCATAATTCATTAAATTTAATTCCGTTTCGAAGGAGTTGAAGTGTAGTTTAAAACAGAAGAAACGAAGAAGAAAAACTCCAAGTATTTTGAGAGTTATGATGGAAGTAGTTAGACTCGCGCTTTGGTCTAGCAGTTTACATACCTACCTCCTATCAATTGACCATAACTAACTCAATTCAACTCCTAATTCATTAAATTTAATTCCGTTTCGAAGGAGTTGAAGTGTAGTTTAAAACAGAAGAAACGAATAAAAAAAACTCCAAGTATTTTGAGAGTTTTGATGGAAATAATTAGACTCGCGCTTTGGCCTAGCATTTTTCAGACCTACCTCTAACTGGATGACCATAACTCACTCAATTCAACTCGGAATTCATTAAAATTTGTTCCATTTCGAAGGAGTCGAAGTGTAGTTTAAAACGAAAGAAACAGAGATAAAAAACTCCAAGTATTTTGAGAGTTACGATGGAAATAGTTAGAACCGCGCTTTGGCCTAGCAGTTTTCAAACCTACCTCCGATCGATTAACCATAACTCACTCAATTCAACTCATAATTCATTAAAATTAATTCCGTTTCGAAGGAGTCGAAGTGTAGTTTAAAACAAAAGAAACGAAGAAGAAAAACTCCAAGTATTTTGAGAGTTATGATGGAAGTAGTTAGACTCGCGCTTTGGTCTAGCAGTTTACATACCTACCTCCTATCAATTGACCATAACTAACTCAATTCAACTCATAATTCATTAAATTTAATTCCGTTTCGAAGGAGTTGAAGTGTAGTTTAAAACAGAAGAAACGAAGAAGAAAAACTCCAAGTATTTTGAGAGTTATGATGGAAGTAGTTAGACTCGCGCTTTGGTCTAGCAGTTTACATACCTACCTCCTATCAATTGACCATAACTAACTCAATTCAACTCCTAATTCATTAAATTTAATTCCGTTTCGAAGGAGTTGAAGTGTAGTTTAAAACAGAAGAAACGAATAAAAAAAACTCCAAGTATTTTGAGAGTTTTGATGGAAATAATTAGACTCGCGCTTTGGCCTAGCATTTTTCAGACCTACCTCTAACTGGATGACCATAACTCACTCAATTCAACTCGGAATTCATTAAAATTTGTTCCATTTCGAAGGAGTCGAAGTGTAGTTTAAAACGAAAGAAACAGAGATAAAAAACTCCAAGTATTTTGAGAGTTACGATGGAAATAGTTAGAACCGCGCTTTGGCCTAGCAGTTTTCAAACCTACCTCCGATCGATTAACCATAACTCACTCAATTCAACTCATAATTCATTAAAATTAATTCCGTTTCGAAGGAGTCGAAGTGTAGTTTAAAACAGAAGAAACGAAGAAGAAAAACTCCAAGTATTTTGAGAGTTATGATGGAAGTAGTTAGACTCGCGCTTTGGTCTAGCAGTTTACATACCTACCTCCTATCAATTGACCATAACTAACTCAATTCAACTGATAATTCATTAAATTTAATTCCGTTTCGAAGGAGTTGAAGTGTAGTTTAAAACAGAAGAAACGGGGATGAAAAACTCCAAGTATTTTGAGAGTTATGATGGAAATAGTTAGACTCGCGCTTTGGTCTAGCAGTTTACATACCTACCTCCGACTGAATCACCATAACTCACTCAATTCAACTCGGAATTCATTGAAATTTGTTCCATTTAAAAGGAGTCGAAGTGTAGTTTAAAACGAAAGAAACGGAGATGAAAAACTCCAAGTATTTGGAGAGTTATGATGGAAATAGTTAGACTCGCGATTTGGTCTAGCAGTTTACATACCTACCTCCGTTCGATTGACCATAACTCACTCAATTCAACTCGTAATTCATTAAAATTTGTTCCGTTTTGAAGGAGTCGAAGTGTAGTTTAAAACGAAAGAAACGGAGATGAAAAACTTCAAGTATTTTGAGTGTTATGATGGAAATAGTTAGACTCGCGCTTTGGTCTAGCAGTTTACATACCTACCTCCGTTCGATTGACCATAACTCACTAAATTCAAGTCGTAATTCATTAAAATTTGTTCCATTTCGAAGGAGTCGAAGTGTAGTTTAAAACGAAAGAAACAGAGATAAAAAACTCCAAGTATTTTGAGAGTTACGATGGAAATAGTTAGAACCGCGCTTTGGCCTAGCAGTTTTCAAACCTACCTCCGATCGATTAACCATAACTCACTCAATTCAACTCATAATTCATTAAAATTAATTCCGTTTCGAAGGAGTCGAAGTGTAGTTTAAAACAGAAGAAACGAAGAAGAAAAACTCCAAGTATTTTGAGAGTTATGATGGAAGTAGTTAGACTCGCGCTTTGGTCTAGCAGTTTACATACCTACCTCCTATCAATTGACCATAACTAACTCAATTCAACTCATAATTCATTAAATTTAATTCCGTTTCGAAGGAGTTGAAGTGTAGTTTAAAACAGAAGAAACGAAGAAGAAAAACTCCAAGTATTTTGAGAGTTATGATGGAAGTAGTTAGACTCGCGCTTTGGTCTAGCAGTTTACATACCTACCTCCTATCAATTGACCATAACTAACTCAATTCAACTCATAATTCATTAAATTTAATTCCGTTTCGAAGGAGTTGAAGTGTAGTTTAAAACAGAAGAAACGGGGATGAAAAACTCCAAGTATTTTGAGAGTTTTGATGGAAATAATTAGACTCGCGCTTTGGCCTAGCATTTTTCAGACCTACCTCTAACTGGATGACCATAACTCACTCAATTCAACTCGGAATTCATTAAAATTTGTTCCATTTCGAAGGAGTCGAAGTGTAGTTTAAAACGAAAGAAACAGAGATAAAAAACTCCAAGTATTTTGAGAGTTACGATGGAAATAGTTAGAACCGCGCTTTGGCCTAGCAGTTTTCAAACCTACCTCCGATCGATTAACCATAACTCACTCAATTCAACTCATAATTCATTAAAATTAATTCCGTTTCGAAGGAGTCGAAGTGTAGTTTAAAACAGAAGAAACGAAGAAGAAAAACTCCAAGTATTTTGAGAGTTATGATGGAAGTAGTTAGACTCGCGCTTTGGTCTAGCAGTTTACATACCTACCTCCTATCAATTGACCATAACTAACTCAATTCAACTGATAATTCATTAAATTTAATTCCGTTTCGAAGGAGTTGAAGTGTAGTTTAAAACAGAAGAAACGGGGATGAAAAACTCCAAGTATTTTGAGAGTTATGATGGAAATAGTTAGACTCGCGCTTTGGTCTAGCAGTTTACATACCTACCTCCGACTGAATCACCATAACTCACTCAATTCAACTCGGAATTCATTGAAATTTGTTCCATTTAAAAGGAGTCGAAGTGTAGTTTAAAACGAAAGAAACGGAGATGAAAAACTCCAAGTATTTGGAGAGTTATGATGGAAATAGTTAGACTCGCGATTTGGTCTAGCAGTTTACATACCTACCTCCGTTCGATTGACCATAACTCACTCAATTCAACTCGTAATTCATTAAAATTTGTTCCGTTTTGAAGGAGTCGAAGTGTAGTTTAAAACGAAAGAAACGGAGATGAAAAACTTCAAGTATTTTGAGTGTTATGATGGAAATAGTTAGACTCGCGCTTTGGTCTAGCAGTTTACATACCTACCTCCGTTCGATTGACCATAACTCACTAAATTCAAGTCGTAATTCATTAAAATTTGTTCCATTTCGAAGGAGTCGAAGTGTAGTTTAAAACGAAAGAAACAGAGATAAAAAACTCCAAGTATTTTGAGAGTTACGATGGAAATAGTTAGAACCGCGCTTTGGCCTAGCAGTTTTCAAACCTACCTCCGATCGATTAACCATAACTCACTCAATTCAACTCATAATTCATTAAAATTAATTCCGTTTCGAAGGAGTCGAAGTGTAGTTTAAAACAGAAGAAACGAAGAAGAAAAACTCCAAGTATTTTGAGAGTTATGATGGAAGTAGTTAGACTCGCGCTTTGGTCTAGCAGTTTACATACCTACCTCCTATCAATTGACCATAACTAACTCAATTCAACTCATAATTCATTAAATTTAATTCCGTTTCGAAGGAGTTGAAGTGTAGTTTAAAACAGAAGAAACGAAGAAGAAAAACTCCAAGTATTTTGAGAGTTATGATGGAAGTAGTTAGACTCGCGCTTTGGTCTAGCAGTTTACATACCTACCTCCTATCAATTGACCATAACTAACTCAATTCAACTCATAATTCATTAAATTTAATTCCGTTTCGAAGGAGTTGAAGTGTAGTTTAAAACAGAAGAAACGGGGATGAAAAACTCCAAGTATTTTGAGAGTTTTGATGGAAATAATTAGACTCGCGCTTTGGCCTAGCATTTTTCAGACCTACCTCTAACTGGATGACCATAACTCACTCAATTCAACTCGGAATTCATTAAAATTTGTTCCATTTCGAAGGAGTCGAAGTGTAGTTTAAAACGAAAGAAACAGAGATAAAAAACTCCAAGTATTTTGAGAGTTACGATGGAAATAGTTAGAACCGCGCTTTGGCCTAGCAGTTTTCAAACCTACCTCCGATCGATTAACCATAACTCACTCAATTCAACTCATAATTCATTAAAATTAATTCCGTTTCGAAGGAGTCGAAGTGTAGTTTAAAACAGAAGAAACGAAGAAGAAAAACTCCAAGTATTTTGAGAGTTATGATGGAAGTAGTTAGACTCGCGCTTTGGTCTAGCAGTTTACATACCTACCTCCTATCAATTGACCATAACTAACTCAATTCAACTGATAATTCATTAAATTTAATTCCGTTTCGAAGGAGTTGAAGTGTAGTTTAAAACAGAAGAAACGGGGATGAAAAACTCCAAGTATTTTGAGAGTTATGATGGAAATAGTTAGACTCGCGCTTTGGTCTAGCAGTTTACATACCTACCTCCGACTGAATCACCATAACTCACTCAATTCAACTCGGAATTCATTGAAATTTGTTCCATTTAAAAGGAGTCGAAGTGTAGTTTAAAACGAAAGAAACGGAGATGAAAAACTCCAAGTATTTGGAGAGTTATGATGGAAATAGTTAGACTCGCGATTTGGTCTAGCAGTTTACATACCTACCTCCGTTCGATTGACCATAACTCACTCAATTCAACTCGTAATTCATTAAAATTTGTTCCGTTTTGAAGGAGTCGAAGTGTAGTTTAAAACGAAAGAAACGGAGATGAAAAACTTCAAGTATTTTGAGTGTTATGATGGAAATAGTTAGACTCGCGCTTTGGTCTAGCAGTTTACATACCTACCTCCGTTCGATTGACCATAACTCACTAAATTCAAGTCGTAATTCATTAAAATTTGTTCCATTTCGAAGGAGTCGAAGTGTAGTTTAAAACGAAAGAAACAGAGATAAAAAACTCCAAGTATTTTGAGAGTTACGATGAAAATAGTTAGAACCGCGCTTTGGCCTAGCAGTTTTCAAACCTACCTCCGATCGATTAACCATAACTCACTCAATTCAACTCATAATTCATTAAAATTAATTCCGTTTCGAAGGAGTCGAAGTGTAGTTTAAAACAAAAGAAACGAAGAAGAAAAACTCCAAGTATTTTGAGAGTTATGATGGAAGTAGTTAGACTCGCGCTTTGGTCTAGCAGTTTACATACCTACCTCCTATCAATTGACCATAACTAACTCAATTCAACTCATAATTCATTAAATTTAATTCCGTTTCGAAGGAGTTGAAGTGTAGTTTAAAACAGAAGAAACGAAGAAGAAAAACTCCAAGTATTTTGAGAGTTATGATGGAAGTAGTTAGACTCGCGCTTTGGTCTAGCAGTTTACATACCTACCTCCTATCAATTGACCATAACTAACTCAATTCAACTCCTAATTCATTAAATTTAATTCCGTTTCGAAGGAGTTGAAGTGTAGTTTAAAACAGAAGAAACGAATAAAAAAAACTCCAAGTATTTTGAGAGTTTTGATGGAAATAATTAGACTCGCGCTTTGGCCTAGCATTTTTCAGACCTACCTCTAACTGGATGACCATAACTCACTCAATTCAACTCGGAATTCATTAAAATTTGTTCCATTTCGAAGGAGTCGAAGTGTAGTTTAAAACGAAAGAAACAGAGATAAAAAACTCCAAGTATTTTGAGAGTTACGATGGAAATAGTTAGAACCGCGCTTTGGCCTAGCAGTTTTCAAACCTACCTCCGATCGATTAACCATAACTCACTCAATTCAACTCATAATTCATTAAAATTAATTCCGTTTCGAAGGAGTCGAAGTGTAGTTTAAAACAAAAGAAACGAAGAAGAAAAACTCCAAGTATTTTGAGAGTTATGATGGAAGTAGTTAGACTCGCGCTTTGGTCTAGCAGTTTACATACCTACCTCCTATCAATTGACCATAACTAACTCAATTCAACTCATAATTCATTAAATTTAATTCCGTTTCGAAGGAGTTGAAGTGTAGTTTAAAACAGAAGAAACGAAGAAGAAAAACTCCAAGTATTTTGAGAGTTATGATGGAAGTAGTTAGACTCGCGCTTTGGTCTAGCAGTTTACATACCTACCTCCTATCAATTGACCATAACTAACTCAATTCAACTCCTAATTCATTAAATTTAATTCCGTTTCGAAGGAGTTGAAGTGTAGTTTAAAACAGAAGAAACGAATAAAAAAAACTCCAAGTATTTTGAGAGTTTTGATGGAAATAATTAGACTCGCGCTTTGGCCTAGCATTTTTCAGACCTACCTCTAACTGGATGACCATAACTCACTCAATTCAACTCGGAATTCATTAAAATTTGTTCCATTTCGAAGGAGTCGAAGTGTAGTTTAAAACGAAAGAAACAGAGATAAAAAACTCCAAGTATTTTGAGAGTTACGATGGAAATAGTTAGAACCGCGCTTTGGCCTAGCAGTTTTCAAACCTACCTCCGATCGATTAACCATAACTCACTCAATTCAACTCATAATTCATTAAAATTAATTCCGTTTCGAAGGAGTCGAAGTGTAGTTTAAAACAAAAGAAACGAAGAAGAAAAACTCCAAGTATTTTGAGAGTTATGATGGAAGTAGTTAGACTCGCGCTTTGGTCTAGCAGTTTACATACCTACCTCCTATCAATTGACCATAACTAACTCAATTCAACTCATAATTCATTAAATTTAATTCCGTTTCGAAGGAGTTGAAGTGTAGTTTAAAACAGAAGAAACGAAGAAGAAAAACTCCAAGTATTTTGAGAGTTATGATGGAAGTAGTTAGACTCGCGCTTTGGTCTAGCAGTTTACATACCTACCTCCTATCAATTGACCATAACTAACTCAATTCAACTCCTAATTCATTAAATTTAATTCCGTTTCGAAGGAGTTGAAGTGTAGTTTAAAACAGAAGAAACGAATAAAAAAAACTCCAAGTATTTTGAGAGTTTTGATGGAAATAATTAGACTCGCGCTTTGGCCTAGCATTTTTCAGACCTACCTCTAACTGGATGACCATAACTCACTCAATTCAACTCGGAATTCATTAAAATTTGTTCCATTTCGAAGGAGTCGAAGTGTAGTTTAAAACGAAAGAAACAGAGATAAAAAACTCCAAGTATTTTGAGAGTTACGATGGAAATAGTTAGAACCGCGCTTTGGCCTAGCAGTTTTCAAACCTACCTCCGATCGATTAACCATAACTCACTCAATTCAACTCATAATTCATTAAAATTAATTCCGTTTCGAAGGAGTCGAAGTGTAGTTTAAAACAGAAGAAACGAAGAAGAAAAACTCCAAGTATTTTGAGAGTTATGATGGAAGTAGTTAGACTCGCGCTTTGGTCTAGCAGTTTACATACCTACCTCCTATCAATTGACCATAACTAACTCAATTCAACTGATAATTCATTAAATTTAATTCCGTTTCGAAGGAGTTGAAGTGTAGTTTAAAACAGAAGAAACGGGGATGAAAAACTCCAAGTATTTTGAGAGTTATGATGGAAATAGTTAGACTCGCGCTTTGGTCTAGCAGTTTACATACCTACCTCCGACTGAATCACCATAACTCACTCAATTCAACTCGGAATTCATTGAAATTTGTTCCATTTAAAAGGAGTCGAAGTGTAGTTTAAAACGAAAGAAACGGAGATGAAAAACTCCAAGTATTTGGAGAGTTATGATGGAAATAGTTAGACTCGCGATTTGGTCTAGCAGTTTACATACCTACCTCCGTTCGATTGACCATAACTCACTCAATTCAACTCGTAATTCATTAAAATTTGTTCCGTTTTGAAGGAGTCGAAGTGTAGTTTAAAACGAAAGAAACGGAGATGAAAAACTTCAAGTATTTTGAGTGTTATGATGGAAATAGTTAGACTCGCGCTTTGGTCTAGCAGTTTACATACCTACCTCCGTTCGATTGACCATAACTCACTAAATTCAAGTCGTAATTCATTAAAATTTGTTCCATTTCGAAGGAGTCGAAGTGTAGTTTAAAACGAAAGAAACAGAGATAAAAAACTCCAAGTATTTTGAGAGTTACGATGGAAATAGTTAGAACCGCGCTTTGGCCTAGCAGTTTTCAAACCTACCTCCGATCGATTAACCATAACTCACTCAATTCAACTCATAATTCATTAAAATTAATTCCGTTTCGAAGGAGTCGAAGTGTAGTTTAAAACAGAAGAAACGAAGAAGAAAAACTCCAAGTATTTTGAGAGTTATGATGGAAGTAGTTAGACTCGCGCTTTGGTCTAGCAGTTTACATACCTACCTCCTATCAATTGACCATAACTAACTCAATTCAACTCATAATTCATTAAATTTAATTCCGTTTCGAAGGAGTTGAAGTGTAGTTTAAAACAGAAGAAACGAAGAAGAAAAACTCCAAGTATTTTGAGAGTTATGATGGAAGTAGTTAGACTCGCGCTTTGGTCTAGCAGTTTACATACCTACCTCCTATCAATTGACCATAACTAACTCAATTCAACTCATAATTCATTAAATTTAATTCCGTTTCGAAGGAGTTGAAGTGTAGTTTAAAACAGAAGAAACGGGGATGAAAAACTCCAAGTATTTTGAGAGTTTTGATGGAAATAATTAGACTCGCGCTTTGGCCTAGCATTTTTCAGACCTACCTCTAACTGGATGACCATAACTCACTCAATTCAACTCGGAATTCATTAAAATTTGTTCCATTTCGAAGGAGTCGAAGTGTAGTTTAAAACGAAAGAAACAGAGATAAAAAACTCCAAGTATTTTGAGAGTTACGATGGAAATAGTTAGAACCGCGCTTTGGCCTAGCAGTTTTCAAACCTACCTCCGATCGATTAACCATAACTCACTCAATTCAACTCATAATTCATTAAAATTAATTCCGTTTCGAAGGAGTCGAAGTGTAGTTTAAAACAGAAG
The DNA here is from genome assembly GCF_043159265.1 of Tasmannia lanceolata. Lineage (NCBI taxonomy): Eukaryota > Viridiplantae > Streptophyta > Magnoliopsida > Canellales > Winteraceae > Tasmannia > Tasmannia lanceolata. The sequence continues at coordinate 782,755 of NW_027518678.1, forward strand.
AAACGAAGAAGAAAAACTCCAAGTATTTTGAGAGTTATGATGGAAGTAGTTAGACTCGCGCTTTGGTCTAGCAGTTTACATACCTACCTCCTATCAATTGACCATAACTAACTCAATTCAACTGATAATTCATTAAATTTAATTCCGTTTCGAAGGAGTTGAAGTGTAGTTTAAAACAGAAGAAACGGGGATGAAAAACTCCAAGTATTTTGAGAGTTATGATGGAAATAGTTAGACTCGCGCTTTGGTCTAGCAGTTTACATACCTACCTCCGACTGAATCACCATAACTCACTCAATTCAACTCGGAATTCATTGAAATTTGTTCCATTTAAAAGGAGTCGAAGTGTAGTTTAAAACGAAAGAAACGGAGATGAAAAACTCCAAGTATTTGGAGAGTTATGATGGAAATAGTTAGACTCGCGATTTGGTCTAGCAGTTTACATACCTACCTCCGTTCGATTGACCATAACTCACTCAATTCAACTCGTAATTCATTAAAATTTGTTCCGTTTTGAAGGAGTCGAAGTGTAGTTTAAAACGAAAGAAACGGAGATGAAAAACTTCAAGTATTTTGAGTGTTATGATGGAAATAGTTAGACTCGCGCTTTGGTCTAGCAGTTTACATACCTACCTCCGTTCGATTGACCATAACTCACTAAATTCAAGTCGTAATTCATTAAAATTTGTTCCATTTCGAAGGAGTCGAAGTGTAGTTTAAAACGAAAGAAACAGAGATAAAAAACTCCAAGTATTTTGAGAGTTACGATGAAAATAGTTAGAACCGCGCTTTGGCCTAGCAGTTTTCAAACCTACCTCCGATCGATTAACCATAACTCACTCAATTCAACTCATAATTCATTAAAATTAATTCCGTTTCGAAGGAGTCGAAGTGTAGTTTAAAACAAAAGAAACGAAGAAGAAAAACTCCAAGTATTTTGAGAGTTATGATGGAAGTAGTTAGACTCGCGCTTTGGTCTAGCAGTTTACATACCTACCTCCTATCAATTGACCATAACTAACTCAATTCAACTCATAATTCATTAAATTTAATTCCGTTTCGAAGGAGTTGAAGTGTAGTTTAAAACAGAAGAAACGAAGAAGAAAAACTCCAAGTATTTTGAGAGTTATGATGGAAGTAGTTAGACTCGCGCTTTGGTCTAGCAGTTTACATACCTACCTCCTATCAATTGACCATAACTAACTCAATTCAACTCCTAATTCATTAAATTTAATTCCGTTTCGAAGGAGTTGAAGTGTAGTTTAAAACAGAAGAAACGAATAAAAAAAACTCCAAGTATTTTGAGAGTTTTGATGGAAATAATTAGACTCGCGCTTTGGCCTAGCATTTTTCAGACCTACCTCTAACTGGATGACCATAACTCACTCAATTCAACTCGGAATTCATTAAAATTTGTTCCATTTCGAAGGAGTCGAAGTGTAGTTTAAAACGAAAGAAACAGAGATAAAAAACTCCAAGTATTTTGAGAGTTACGATGGAAATAGTTAGAACCGCGCTTTGGCCTAGCAGTTTTCAAACCTACCTCCGATCGATTAACCATAACTCACTCAATTCAACTCATAATTCATTAAAATTAATTCCGTTTCGAAGGAGTCGAAGTGTAGTTTAAAACAGAAGAAACGAAGAAGAAAAACTCCAAGTATTTTGAGAGTTATGATGGAAGTAGTTAGACTCGCGCTTTGGTCTAGCAGTTTACATACCTACCTCCTATCAATTGACCATAACTAACTCAATTCAACTGATAATTCATTAAATTTAATTCCGTTTCGAAGGAGTTGAAGTGTAGTTTAAAACAGAAGAAACGGGGATGAAAAACTCCAAGTATTTTGAGAGTTATGATGGAAATAGTTAGACTCGCGCTTTGGTCTAGCAGTTTACATACCTACCTCCGACTGAATCACCATAACTCACTCAATTCAACTCGGAATTCATTGAAATTTGTTCCATTTAAAAGGAGTCGAAGTGTAGTTTAAAACGAAAGAAACGGAGATGAAAAACTCCAAGTATTTGGAGAGTTATGATGGAAATAGTTAGACTCGCGATTTGGTCTAGCAGTTTACATACCTACCTCCGTTCGATTGACCATAACTCACTCAATTCAACTCGTAATTCATTAAAATTTGTTCCGTTTTGAAGGAGTCGAAGTGTAGTTTAAAACGAAAGAAACGGAGATGAAAAACTTCAAGTATTTTGAGTGTTATGATGGAAATAGTTAGACTCGCGCTTTGGTCTAGCAGTTTACATACCTACCTCCGTTCGATTGACCATAACTCACTAAATTCAAGTCGTAATTCATTAAAATTTGTTCCATTTCGAAGGAGTCGAAGTGTAGTTTAAAACGAAAGAAACAGAGATAAAAAACTCCAAGTATTTTGAGAGTTACGATGGAAATAGTTAGAACCGCGCTTTGGCCTAGCAGTTTTCAAACCTACCTCCGATCGATTAACCATAACTCACTCAATTCAACTCATAATTCATTAAAATTAATTCCGTTTCGAAGGAGTCGAAGTGTAGTTTAAAACAGAAGAAACGAAGAAGAAAAACTCCAAGTATTTTGAGAGTTATGATGGAAGTAGTTAGACTCGCGCTTTGGTCTAGCAGTTTACATACCTACCTCCTATCAATTGACCATAACTAACTCAATTCAACTGATAATTCATTAAATTTAATTCCGTTTCGAAGGAGTTGAAGTGTAGTTTAAAACAGAAGAAACGGGGATGAAAAACTCCAAGTATTTTGAGAGTTATGATGGAAATAGTTAGACTCGCGCTTTGGTCTAGCAGTTTACATACCTACCTCCGACTGAATCACCATAACTCACTCAATTCAACTCGGAATTCATTGAAATTTGTTCCATTTAAAAGGAGTCGAAGTGTAGTTTAAAACGAAAGAAACGGAGATGAAAAACTCCAAGTATTTGGAGAGTTATGATGGAAATAGTTAGACTCGCGATTTGGTCTAGCAGTTTACATACCTACCTCCGTTCGATTGACCATAACTCACTCAATTCAACTCGTAATTCATTAAAATTTGTTCCGTTTTGAAGGAGTCGAAGTGTAGTTTAAAACGAAAGAAACGGAGATGAAAAACTTCAAGTATTTTGAGTGTTATGATGGAAATAGTTAGACTCGCGCTTTGGTCTAGCAGTTTACATACCTACCTCCGTTCGATTGACCATAACTCACTAAATTCAAGTCGTAATTCATTAAAATTTGTTCCATTTCGAAGGAGTCGAAGTGTAGTTTAAAACGAAAGAAACAGAGATAAAAAACTCCAAGTATTTTGAGAGTTACGATGAAAATAGTTAGAACCGCGCTTTGGCCTAGCAGTTTTCAAACCTACCTCCGATCGATTAACCATAACTCACTCAATTCAACTCATAATTCATTAAAATTAATTCCGTTTCGAAGGAGTCGAAGTGTAGTTTAAAACAAAAGAAACGAAGAAGAAAAACTCCAAGTATTTTGAGAGTTATGATGGAAGTAGTTAGACTCGCGCTTTGGTCTAGCAGTTTACATACCTACCTCCTATCAATTGACCATAACTAACTCAATTCAACTCATAATTCATTAAATTTAATTCCGTTTCGAAGGAGTTGAAGTGTAGTTTAAAACAGAAGAAACGAAGAAGAAAAACTCCAAGTATTTTGAGAGTTATGATGGAAGTAGTTAGACTCGCGCTTTGGTCTAGCAGTTTACATACCTACCTCCTATCAATTGACCATAACTAACTCAATTCAACTCCTAATTCATTAAATTTAATTCCGTTTCGAAGGAGTTGAAGTGTAGTTTAAAACAGAAGAAACGAATAAAAAAAACTCCAAGTATTTTGAGAGTTTTGATGGAAATAATTAGACTCGCGCTTTGGCCTAGCATTTTTCAGACCTACCTCTAACTGGATGACCATAACTCACTCAATTCAACTCGGAATTCATTAAAATTTGTTCCATTTCGAAGGAGTCGAAGTGTAGTTTAAAACGAAAGAAACAGAGATAAAAAACTCCAAGTATTTTGAGAGTTACGATGGAAATAGTTAGAACCGCGCTTTGGCCTAGCAGTTTTCAAACCTACCTCCGATCGATTAACCATAACTCACTCAATTCAACTCATAATTCATTAAAATTAATTCCGTTTCGAAGGAGTCGAAGTGTAGTTTAAAACAGAAGAAACGAAGAAGAAAAACTCCAAGTATTTTGAGAGTTATGATGGAAGTAGTTAGACTCGCGCTTTGGTCTAGCAGTTTACATACCTACCTCCTATCAATTGACCATAACTAACTCAATTCAACTGATAATTCATTAAATTTAATTCCGTTTCGAAGGAGTTGAAGTGTAGTTTAAAACAGAAGAAACGGGGATGAAAAACTCCAAGTATTTTGAGAGTTATGATGGAAATAGTTAGACTCGCGCTTTGGTCTAGCAGTTTACATACCTACCTCCGACTGAATCACCATAACTCACTCAATTCAACTCGGAATTCATTGAAATTTGTTCCATTTAAAAGGAGTCGAAGTGTAGTTTAAAACGAAAGAAACGGAGATGAAAAACTCCAAGTATTTGGAGAGTTATGATGGAAATAGTTAGACTCGCGATTTGGTCTAGCAGTTTACATACCTACCTCCGTTCGATTGACCATAACTCACTCAATTCAACTCGTAATTCATTAAAATTTGTTCCGTTTTGAAGGAGTCGAAGTGTAGTTTAAAACGAAAGAAACGGAGATGAAAAACTTCAAGTATTTTGAGTGTTATGATGGAAATAGTTAGACTCGCGCTTTGGTCTAGCAGTTTACATACCTACCTCCGTTCGATTGACCATAACTCACTAAATTCAAGTCGTAATTCATTAAAATTTGTTCCATTTCGAAGGAGTCGAAGTGTAGTTTAAAACGAAAGAAACAGAGATAAAAAACTCCAAGTATTTTGAGAGTTACGATGGAAATAGTTAGAACCGCGCTTTGGCCTAGCAGTTTTCAAACCTACCTCCGATCGATTAACCATAACTCACTCAATTCAACTCATAATTCATTAAAATTAATTCCGTTTCGAAGGAGTCGAAGTGTAGTTTAAAACAGAAGAAACGAAGAAGAAAAACTCCAAGTATTTTGAGAGTTATGATGGAAGTAGTTAGACTCGCGCTTTGGTCTAGCAGTTTACATACCTACCTCCTATCAATTGACCATAACTAACTCAATTCAACTCATAATTCATTAAATTTAATTCCGTTTCGAAGGAGTTGAAGTGTAGTTTAAAACAGAAGAAACGAAGAAGAAAAACTCCAAGTATTTTGAGAGTTATGATGGAAGTAGTTAGACTCGCGCTTTGGTCTAGCAGTTTACATACCTACCTCCTATCAATTGACCATAACTAACTCAATTCAACTCATAATTCATTAAATTTAATTCCGTTTCGAAGGAGTTGAAGTGTAGTTTAAAACAGAAGAAACGGGGATGAAAAACTCCAAGTATTTTGAGAGTTTTGATGGAAATAATTAGACTCGCGCTTTGGCCTAGCATTTTTCAGACCTACCTCTAACTGGATGACCATAACTCACTCAATTCAACTCGGAATTCATTAAAATTTGTTCCATTTCGAAGGAGTCGAAGTGTAGTTTAAAACGAAAGAAACAGAGATAAAAAACTCCAAGTATTTTGAGAGTTACGATGGAAATAGTTAGAACCGCGCTTTGGCCTAGCAGTTTTCAAACCTACCTCCGATCGATTAACCATAACTCACTCAATTCAACTCATAATTCATTAAAATTAATTCCGTTTCGAAGGAGTCGAAGTGTAGTTTAAAACAGAAGAAACGAAGAAGAAAAACTCCAAGTATTTTGAGAGTTATGATGGAAGTAGTTAGACTCGCGCTTTGGTCTAGCAGTTTACATACCTACCTCCTATCAATTGACCATAACTAACTCAATTCAACTGATAATTCATTAAATTTAATTCCGTTTCGAAGGAGTTGAAGTGTAGTTTAAAACAGAAGAAACGGGGATGAAAAACTCCAAGTATTTTGAGAGTTATGATGGAAATAGTTAGACTCGCGCTTTGGTCTAGCAGTTTACATACCTACCTCCGACTGAATCACCATAACTCACTCAATTCAACTCGGAATTCATTGAAATTTGTTCCATTTAAAAGGAGTCGAAGTGTAGTTTAAAACGAAAGAAACGGAGATGAAAAACTCCAAGTATTTGGAGAGTTATGATGGAAATAGTTAGACTCGCGATTTGGTCTACCAGTTTACATACCTACCTCCGTTCGATTGACCATAACTCACTCAATTCAACTCGTAATTCATTAAAATTTGTTCCGTTTTGAAGGAGTCGAAGTGTAGTTTAAAACGAAAGAAACGGAGATGAAAAACTTCAAGTATTTTGAGTGTTATGATGGAAATAGTTAGACTCGCGCTTTGGTCTAGCAGTTTACATACCTACCTCCGTTCGATTGACCATAACTCACTAAATTCAAGTCGTAATTCATTAAAATTTGTTCCATTTCGAAGGAGTCGAAGTGTAGTTTAAAACGAAAGAAACAGAGATAAAAAACTCCAAGTATTTTGAGAGTTACGATGGAAATAGTTAGAACCGCGCTTTGGCCTAGCAGTTTTCAAACCTACCTCCGATCGATTAACCATAACTCACTCAATTCAACTCATAATTCATTAAAATTAATTCCGTTTCGAAGGAGTCGAAGTGTAGTTTAAAACAGAAGAAACGAAGAAGAAAAACTCCAAGTATTTTGAGAGTTATGATGGAAGTAGTTAGACTCGCGCTTTGGTCTAGCAGTTTACATACCTACCTCCTATCAATTGACCATAACTAACTCAATTCAACTCATAATTCATTAAATTTAATTCCGTTTCGAAGGAGTTGAAGTGTAGTTTAAAACAGAAGAAACGAAGAAGAAAAACTCCAAGTATTTTGAGAGTTATGATGGAAGTAGTTAGACTCGCGCTTTGGTCTAGCAGTTTACATACCTACCTCCTATCAATTGACCATAACTAACTCAATTCAACTCATAATTCATTAAATTTAATTCCGTTTCGAAGGAGTTGAAGTGTAGTTTAAAACAGAAGAAACGAATAAAAAAAACTCCAAGTATTTTGAGAGTTATGATGGAAGTAGTTAGACTCGCGCTTTTGTCTAGCAGTTTACATACCTACCTCCGTTCGATTGACCATAACTCACTAAATTCAAGTCGTAATTCATTAAAATTTGTTCCATTTCGAAGGAGTCGAAGTGTAGTTTAAAACGAAAGAAACAGAGATAAAAAACTCCAAGTATTTTGAGAGTTACGATGGAAATAGTTAGAACCGCGCTTTGGCCTAGCAGTTTTCAAACCTACCTCCGATCGATTAACCATAACTCACTCAATTCAACTCATAATTCATTAAAATTAATTCCGTTTCGAAGGAGTCGAAGTGTAGTTTAAAACAGAAGAAACGAAGAAGAAAAACTCCAAGTATTTTGAGAGTTATGATGGAAGTAGTTAGACTCGCGCTTTGGTCTAGCAGTTTACATACCTACCTCCTATCAATTGACCATAACTAACTCAATTCAACTGATAATTCATTAAATTTAATTCCGTTTCGAAGGAGTTGAAGTGTAGTTTAAAACAGAAGAAACGGGGATGAAAAACTCCAAGTATTTTGAGAGTTATGATGGAAATAGTTAGACTCGCGCTTTGGTCTAGCAGTTTACATACCTACCTCCGACTGAATCACCATAACTCACTCAATTCAACTCGGAATTCATTGAAATTTGTTCCATTTAAAAGGAGTCGAAGTGTAGTTTAAAACGAAAGAAACGGAGATGAAAAACTCCAAGTATTTGGAGAGTTATGATGGAAATAGTTAGACTCGCGATTTGGTCTAGCAGTTTACATACCTACCTCCGTTCGATTGACCATAACTCACTCAATTCAACTCGTAATTCATTAAAATTTGTTCCGTTTTGAAGGAGTCGAAGTGTAGTTTAAAACGAAAGAAACGGAGATGAAAAACTTCAAGTATTTTGAGTGTTATGATGGAAATAGTTAGACTCGCGCTTTGGTCTAGCAGTTTACATACCTACCTCCGTTCGATTGACCATAACTCACTAAATTCAAGTCGTAATTCATTAAAATTTGTTCCATTTCGAAGGAGTCGAAGTGTAGTTTAAAACGAAAGAAACAGAGATAAAAAACTCCAAGTATTTTGAGAGTTACGATGGAAATAGTTAGAACCGCGCTTTGGCCTAGCAGTTTTCAAACCTACCTCCGATCGATTAACCATAACTCACTCAATTCAACTCATAATTCATTAAAATTAATTCCGTTTCGAAGGAGTCGAAGTGTAGTTTAAAACAGAAGAAACGAAGAAGAAAAACTCCAAGTATTTTGAGAGTTATGATGGAAGTAGTTAGACTCGCGCTTTGGTCTAGCAGTTTACATACCTACCTCCTATCAATTGACCATAACTAACTCAATTCAACTCATAATTCATTAAATTTAATTCCGTTTCGAAGGAGTTGAAGTGTAGTTTAAAACAGAAGAAACGAAGAAGAAAAACTCCAAGTATTTTGAGAGTTATGATGGAAGTAGTTAGACTCGCGCTTTGGTCTAGCAGTTTACATACCTACCTCCTATCAATTGACCATAACTAACTCAATTCAACTCATAATTCATTAAATTTAATTCCGTTTCGAAGGAGTTGAAGTGTAGTTTAAAACAGAAGAAACGGGGATGAAAAACTCCAAGTATTTTGAGAGTTTTGATGGAAATAATTAGACTCGGGATTTGGTCTAGCAGTTTACAGACCTACCCCCGACTGAATGACCATAACTCACTCAATTCAACTCGGAATTCATTAAAATTTGTTCCATTTTGAAGGAGTTGAAGTTTAGTTTAAAACAGAAGAAACGGAGATGAAAAACTCCAAGTATTTTGAGAGTTATGATGGAAATAGTTTGACTCGCGCTTTGGTCTAGCAGTTTACATACCTACCTCGGACTGAATCACCATAACTCACTCAATTCAACTCGGAATTCATTGAAATTTGTTCCATTTCGAAGGAGTCAAAGTGTAGTTTAAAACGAAAGAACCGGAGATGAAAAACTCCAATTATTTTGAGAGTTATGATGGAAATAGTTAGACTCACGCTTTGGTCCAGCAGTTTACATACCTACCTCCGATCGATTGACCATAACTCACTCAATTCAACTCGTAATTCGTTGAAATTAATTCCATTTCGAAGGAGTCGAAGTTTAGTTTAAAACAGAAGAAACGGAGATGCAAAACTATAAGTATTTTGAGAGTTATGATGGAAATAATTAGACTCGCGCTTTGGTGTAGCAGTTTACAGACCTACCTCCGACTGAATGACCATAACTCAATCAATTCAACTCGGAATTCATTGAATTTTGTTTCATTTCGAAGGAGTCAAAGTGTAGTTTAAAACGGAAGAAAAGGAGATGAAAAACTCCAAGTATTTTGAGAGTTATGATGGAAATAGTTAGACTCGCGCTTTGGTCTAGTAGTTTACAGACCTACCTCCGACTGAATCACCATAACTGACAAAAATCAACTCGAAATTTATTAAAATTTGTTCCGTTTCGAAGTTGTCGAAGTGTAGTTTAAAACGGAAGAAACGGAGATGAAAAACTCCAATTATTTTGAGAGTTATGATGGAAATAGTTAGAGTCGCGCTTTGGTCTAGCAGTTTACATACCTACCTCCGATCAATTGACCATAACTCACTCAATTCAACTGGTAATTCGTTCAAATTTATTCCGTTTCGAAGGAGTCGAAGTGGAGTTTAAAACGGAAGAAACCGAGACAAAAAACTCCAAGTATTTTGAGAGTTATGATGGAAATAGTTAGACCCGCGGTTTGGTCTAGCAGTTTAAAAACAAACCTCCGAACGATTGACCATAACTCACTCAATTCAACTCATAATTCATTAAAATTAATTCTGTTTCGAAGGAGTCAAAGTATAATTTATAATAGAAGAAACGGAGATGAAAAACTCTAAGTATTTTGAGAGTTATGATGGAAATAGTTAGACTCGCGCTTTGGTCTAGCAGTTTACAGACCTACCTCCAACTGAATCACCATAACTGACAAAAATCAACTCGAAATTTATTAAAATTTGTTCCGTTTCGAAGTTGTCGAAGTGTAGTTTAAAACGGAAGAAACGGAGATGAAAAACTCCAATTATTTTGAGAGTTATGATGGAAATAGTTAGAGTCGCGCTTTGGTCTAGCAGTTTACATACCTACCTCCGATCAATTGACCATAACTCACTCAATTCAACTGGTTATTCGTTCAAATTTATTCCGTTTCGAAGGAGTCGAAGTGGAGTTTAAAACGGAAGAAACCGAGATAAAAAACTCCAAGTATTTTGAGAGTTATGATGGAAATAGTTAGACCCGCATTTTGGTCTAGCAGTGTACAAACCTACCTCCGAACGATTGACCATAACTCACTCAAATCAACTCATAATTCATTAAAATTAATTCCGTTTCGAAGGAGTCAAAGTGTAGTTTAAAACAGAAGAAACAGAGATGAAAAACTCCAAGTATTTTGAGAGTTATGATGGAAATAGTTAGACTCGCGCTTTGGTCTAGCAGTTTTCATACCTACCTCGGACTGAATCACCATAACTCACTCAATTCAACTCGGAATTCATTGAAATTTGTTCCATTTCGAAGGAGTCAAAGTGTAGTTTAAAATGAAAGAACCGGAGATGAAAAACTCCAATTATTTTGAGAGTTATGATGGAAATAGTTAGACTCACGCTTTGGTCCAGCAGTTTACATACCTACCTCCGATCGATTGACCATAACTCACTCAATTCAACTCGTAATTCGTTGAAATTAATTCCATTTCGAAGGAGTCGAAGTTTAGTTTAAAATGGAAGAAACGGAGATGAAAAACTCCAAGTATTTTGAGAGTTATGATGGAAATAGTTAGACTCGCGCTTTGGCCTAGCAGTTTACATACCTACCTCCGACTGAATGACCATAACTCACTCAATTCAACTCGGAATTTATTAAAATTTGATCCGTTTCGAAGGAGTCGAAGTTTAGTTTAAAACAGAAGAAACGGAGATGAAAAACTCCAAGTATTTTGAGAGTTATGATGGAAATAGTTAGACTCGCGCTTTGGTCTAGCAGTTTACATACCTACCTCCGTTCGATTGACCATCACTCACTCAATTCAACTCGTAATTCATTAAAATTTGTTCCGTTTCGAAGGAGTCGAAGTGTAGTTTAAAACGAAAGAAACGGAGATGAAAAACTTCAAGTATTTTGAGTGTTATGATGGAAATAGTTAGACTCGCGCTTTGGTCTAGCAGTTTACATACCTACCTCCGTTCGATTGACCATAACTCACTAAATTCAAGTCGTAATTCATTAAAATTTGTTCCATTTCGAAGGAGTCGAAGTGTAGTTTAAAACGAAAGAAACAGAGATAAAAAACTCCAAGTATTTTTAGAGTTACGATGGAAATAGTTAGAACCGCGCTTTGGCCTAGCAGTTTTCAAACCAACCTCCGATCGATTAACCATAACTCACTCAATTCAACTCATAATTCATTAAAATTAATTCCGTTTCGAAGGAGTCGAAGTGTAGTTTAAAACAGAAGAAACGAAGAAGAAAAACTCCAAGTATTTTGAGAGTTATGATGGAAGTAGTTAGACTCGCGCTTTGGTCTAGCAGTTTACATACCTACCTCCTATCAATTGACAATAACTAACTCAATTCAACTCATAATTCATTAAATTTAATTCCGTTTCGAAGGAGTTGAAGTGTAGTTTAAAACAGAAGAAACGGGGATGAAAAACTCCAAGTATTTTGAGAGTTATGATGGAAATAGTTAGACTCGCGCTTTGGTCTAGCAGTTTACATACCTACCTCCGACTGAATCACCATAACTCACTCAATTCAACTCGGAATTCATTGAAATTTGTTCCATTTAAAAGGAGTCGAAGTGTAGTTTAAAACGAAAGAAACGGAGACGAAAAACTCCCAAGTATTTGGAGAGTTAGGATGGAAATAGTTAGACTCGCGATTTGGTCTAGCAGTTTACATACCTACCTCCGTTCGATTGACCATAACGCACTCAATTTAAACTCGTAATTCATTAAAATTTGTTCCGTTTTGAAGGAGTCGAAGTGTAGTTTAAAACGAAAGAAACGGAGATGAAAAACTTCAAGTATTTTGAGTGTTATGATGGAAATAGTTAGACTCGCGCTTTGTTCTAGCAGTTTACATACCTACCTCCGTTCGATTGACCATAACTCACTAAATTCAAGTCGTAATTCATTAAAATTTGTTCCATTTCGAAGGAGTCGAAGTGTAGTTTAAAACGAAAGAAACAGAGATAAAAAACTCCAAGTATTTTGAGAGTTACGATGGAAATAGTTAGAACCGCGCTTTGGCCTAGCAGTTTTCAAACCTACCTCCGATCGATTAACCATAACTCACTCAATTCAACTCATAATTCATTAAAATTAATTCCGTTTCGAAGGAGTCGAAGTGTAGTTTAAAACAGAAGAAACGAAGAAGAAAAACTCCAAGTATTTTGAGAGTTATGATGGAAGTAGTTAGACTCGCGCTTTGGTCTAGCAGTTTACATACCTACCTCCTATCAATTGACCATAACTAACTCAATTCAACTCATAATTCATTAAATTTAATTCCGTTTCGAAGGAGTTGAAGTGTAGTTTAAAACAGAAGAAACGAAGAAGAAAAACTCCAAGTATTTTGAGAGTTATGATGGAAGTAGTTAGACTCGCGCTTTGGTCTAGCAGTTTACATACCTACCTCCTATCAATTGACCATAACTAACTCAATTCAACTCATAATTCATTAAATTTAATTCCGTTTCGAAGGAGTTGAAGTGTAGTTTAAAACAGAAGAAACGGGGATGAAAAACTCCAAGTATTTTGAGAGTTTTGATGGAAATAATTAGACTCGCGATTTGGTCTAGCAGTTTACAGACCTACCTCCGACTGAATGACCATAACTCACTCAATTCAACTCGGAATTCATTAAAATTTGTTCCATTTTGAAGGAGTTGAAGTTTAGTTTAAAACGGAAGAAACGGAGATGAAAAACTCCAAGTATTTTGAGAGTTATGATGGAAATAGTTTGACTCGCGCTTTGGTCTAGCAGTTTACATACCTACCTCGGACTGAATCACCATAAGTCACTCAATTCAACTCGGAAATCATTGAAATTTGTTCCATTTCGAAGGAGTCGAAGTTTAGTTTAAAACGGAAGAAATGGAGATGAAAAACTCCAAGTATTTTGAGAGTTATGATGGAAATAGTTAGACTCGCGCTTTGGTCTAGCAGTTTCCATACCTACCTCCGTTTGATTGACCATAACTCACTCAATTCAACTCGTAATTCATCAAAATTTGTTTCGTTTCGAAGGAGTCGAAGTGTAGTTTAAAACAAATGAAACGGAGATGAAAAACACCAAGTATTTTGAGAGTTATGATGGAAATAATTAGACTCGTGCTTTGGTCTAGCAGTTTACAGGCCTACCTACGACTGAATGACCATAACTCACTAAATTCAACTCGGAATTCATTGAAATTTGTTTCATTTCGAAGGAGTCAAAGTGTATTTTAAAACGGAAGAAACGGAAATGAAAAACTCGAAGTATTTTGGGAGTTATGATGGAAATAGTTAGACTCGCGCTTTGGTCTAGCAGTTTACAGACCTACCTCCGACTGAATCACCATAACTCACAAAATTCAACTCGAAATTTATTAAAATTTGTTCCGTTTCGAAGTTGTCCAAGTGTAGTTTAAAACGGAAGAAACGGAGATGAAAAACTCCAATTATTTTGAGAGTTATGATGGAAATAGTTAGACTCGCGCTTTGGTCTAACAGTTTACATAGCTACCTCCGTTCGATTGACCATAAGTCACTCAATTCAAGTCGTAATTCATTAAAATTAATTCCGTTTCGAAGGAGTCGAAGTGTAGTTTAAAACAGAAGAAACGGAGAAGAAAAACTCCAAGTATTTTGAGAGTTATGATGGAAATAGTTAGACTCGCGCTTTGGTCTAGCAGTTTACATACCTACCTCCGACTGAATCACCATAACTCATTCAATTCAACTCGGAATTCATTGAAATTTGTTCCGTTTCGTAGGAGTCGAAGTTTAGTTCAAAACGGAAGAAACGGAGAAGAAAAACTCCAAGTATTTTGAGAGTTTTGATGGAAATAATTAGACTCGCGCTTTGGCCTGGCATTTTTCAGACCTACCTCTAACTGGATGACCATAACTCACTCAATTCAACCCGGAATTCATTAAAATTTGTTCCATTTCGAAGGAGTTGAAGTGTAGTTTAAAACAGAAGAAACGGAGATGAAAAACTCCAAGTATTTTGAGAGTTATGATGGAAATATTTAGACTCGCGCTATGGTCTAGCAGTTTACATACCTACCTCGGACTGAATCACCATAACTCACTCAATTCAACTCGGAATTCATTGAAATTTATTTCATTTCGAAGGATTCGAAGTGTAGTTTAAAACGAAAGAAACGGAGATGAAAAACTCCAATTATTTTGAGAGTTATGATGGAAATAGTTAGACTCGCGCTTTGGTCTGGCAGTTTACATACCTACCTCCGATCGATTGACCATAACTCACTCAATTCAACTCGTAATTCATTGAAATTTGTTCCATTTCGAAGGAGTCGAAGTTTAGTTTAAAATGGAGAAACGGAGATGAAAAACTCCAAGTATTTTGAGAGTTATGATGAAAATAGTTAGACTCGCGCTTTGGTCTTGCAGTTTACATACCTACCTCTGTTTAATTGACCATAACTCACTCAATTCAACTCGTAATTCATCAAAATTTGTTCCGTTTCGAAGGAGTCGAAGTGTAGTTTAAAACAAATGAAACGGAGATGCAAAACTACAAGTATTTTGAGAGTTATGATGGAAATAATTAGACTCGCGCTTTGGTCTAGCAGTTTACAGACCTACCTCCGACTGAATGACCATAACTCAATCAATTCAACTCGGAATTCATTGAATTTTGTTTCATTTCGAAGGAGTCAAAGTGTAGTTTAAAACGGAAGAAAAGGAGATGAAAAACTCCAAGTATTTTGAGAGTTATGATGGAAATAGTTAGACTCGCGCTTTGGTCTAGTAGTTTACAGACCTACCTCCGACTGAATCACCATAACTGACAAAAATCAACTCGAAATTTATTAAAATTTGTTCCGTTTCGAAGTTGTCGAAGTGTAGTTTAAAACGGAAGAAACGGAGATGAAAAACTCCAATTATTTTGAGAGTTATGATGGAAATAGTTAGAGTCGCGCTTTGGTCTAGCAGTTTACATACCTACCTCCGATCAATTGACCATAACTCACTCAATTCAACTGGTAATTCGTTCAAATTTATTCCGTTTCGAAGGAGTCGAAGTGGAGTTTAAAACGGAAGAAACCGAGACAAAAAACTCCAAGTATTTTGAGAGTTATGATGGAAATAGTTAGACCCGCGGTTTGGTCTAGCAGTTTAAAAACAAACCTCCGAACGATTGACCATAACTCACTCAATTCAACTCATAATTCATTAAAATTAATTCCGTTTCGAAGGAGTCAAAGTGTATTTTAAAACGGAAGAAACGGAAATGAAAAACTCGAAGTATTTTGGGAGTTATGATGGAAATAGTTAGACTCGCGCTTTGGTCTAGCAGTTTACAGACCTACCTCCGACTGAATCACCATAACTCACAAAATTCAACTCGAAATTTATTAAAATTTGTTCCGTTTCGAAGTTGTCCAAGTGTAGTTTAAAACGGAAGAAACGGAGATGAAAAACTCCAATTATTTTGAGAGTTATGATGGAAATAGTTAGAGTCGCGCTTTGGTCTAGCAGTTTACATACCTACCTCCGATCAATTGACCATAACTCACTCAATTCAACTGGTTATTCGTTCAAATTTATTCCGTTTCGAAGGAGTCGAAGTGGAGTTTAAAACGGAAGAAACCGAGATAAAAAACTCCAAGTATTTTGAGAGTTATGATGGAAATAGTTAGACCCGCGGTTTGGTCTAGCAGTGTACAAACCTACCTCCGAACGATTGACCATAACTCACTCAAATCAACTCATAATTCATTAAAATTAATTCCGTTTCGAAGGAGTCGAAGTGTAGTTTAAAACAGAAGAAACAGAGATGAAAAACTCCAAGTATTTTGAGAGTTATGATGGAAATAGTTAGACTCGCGCTTTGGTCTAGCAGTTTTCATACCTACCTCGGACTGAATCACCATAACTCACTCAATTCAACTCGGAATTCATTGAAATTTGTTCCATTTCGAAGGAGTCAAAGTGTAGTTTAAAATGAAAGAACCGGAGATGAAAAACACCAATTATTTTAAGAGTTATGATGGAAATAGTTAGACTCACGCTTTAGTCCAGCAGTTTACATACCTACCTCCGATCGATTGACCATAACTCACTCAATTCAACTCGTAATTCGTTGAAATTAATTCCATTTCGAAGGAGTCGAAGTTTAGTTTAAAATGGAAGAAACGGAGATGAAAAACTCCAAGTATTTTGAGAGTTATGATGGAAATAGTTAGACTCGCGCTTTGGCCTAGCAGTTTACATACCTACCTCCGACTGAATGACCATAACTCACTCAATTCAACTCGGAATTTATTGAAATTTGATCCGTTTCGAAGGAGTCGAAGTTTAGTTTAAAACAGAAGAAACGGAGATGAAAAACTCCAAGTATTTTGAGAGTTATGATGGAAATAGTTAGACTCGCGCTTTGGTCTAACAGTTTACATACCTACCTCCGTTCGATTGACCATAACTCACTCAATTCAACTCGTAATTCATTAAAATTTGTTCCGTTTCGAAGGAGTCGAAGTGTAGTTTAAAACGAAAGAAACGGAGATGAAAAACTTCAAGTATTTTGAGTGTTATGATGGAAATAGTTAGACTCGCGCTTTGGTCTAGCAGTTTACATACCTACCTCCGTTCGATTGACCATAACTCACTAAATTCAAGTCGTAATTCATTAAAATTTGTTCCATTTCGAAGGAGTCGAAGTGTAGTTTAAAACGAAAGAAACAGAGATAAAAAACTCCAAGTATTTTTAGAGTTACGATGGAAATAGTTAGAACCGCGCTTTGGCCTAGCAGTTTTCAAACCTACCTCCGATCGATTAACCATAACTCACTCAATTCAACTCATAATTCATTAAAATTAATTCCGTTTCGAAGGAGTCGAAGTGTAGTTTAAAACAGAAGAAACGAAGACGAAAAACTCCAAGTATTTTGAGAGTTATGATGGAAGTAGTTAGACTCGCGCTTTGGTCTAGCAGTTTACATACCTACCTCCTATCAATTGACCATAACTAACTCAATTCAACTCATAATTCATTAAATTTAATTCCGTTTCGAAGGAGTTGAAGTGTAGTTTAAAACAGAAGAAACGGGGATGAAAAACTCCAAGTATTTTGAGAGTTATGATGGAAATAGTTAGACTCGCGCTTTGGTCTAGCAGTTTACATACCTACCTCCGACTGAATCACCATAACTCACTCAATTCAACTCGGAATTCATTGAAATTTGTTCCATTTAAAAGGAGTCGAAGTGTAGTTTAAAACGAAAGAAACGGAGACGAAAAACTCCAAGTATTTGGAGAGTTAGGATGGAAATAGTTAGACTCGCGATTTGGTCTAGCAGTTTACATACCTACCTCCGTTCGATTGACCATAACTCACTCAATTCAACTCGTAATTCATTAAAATTTGTTCCGTTTTGAAGGAGTCGAAGTGTAGTTTAAAACGAAAGAAACGGAGATGAAAAACTTCAAGTATTTTGAGTGTTATGATGGAAATAGTTAGACTCGCGCTTTGGTCTAGCAGTTTACATACCTACCTCCGTTCGATTGACCATAACTCACTAAATTCAAGTCGTAATTCATTAAAATTTGTTCCATTTCGAAGGAGTCGAAGTGTAGTTTAAAACGAAAGAAACAGAGATAAAAAACTCCAAGTATTTTGAGAGTTACGATGGAAATAGTTAGAACCGCGCTTTGGCCTAGCAGTTTTCAAACCTACCTCCGATCGATTAACCATAACTCACTCAATTCAACTCATAATTCAGTAAAATTAATTCCGTTTCGAAGGAGTCGAAGTGTAGGTTAAAACAGAAGAAACGAAGAAGAAAAACTCCAAGTATTTTGAGAGTTATGATGGAAGTAGTTAGACTCGCGCTTTGGTCTAGCAGTTTACATACCTACCTCCTATCAATTGACCATAACTAACTCAATTCAACTCATAATTCATTAAATTTAATTCCGTTTCGAAGGAGTTGAAGTGTAGTTTAAAACAGAAGAAACGAAGAAGAAAAACTCCAAGTATTTTGAGAGTTATGATGGAAGTAGTTAGACTCGCGCTTTGGTCTAGCAGTTTACATACCTACCTCCTATCAATTGACCATAACTAACTCAATTCAACTCATAATTCATTAAATTTAATTCCGTTTCGAAGGAGTTGAAGTGTAGTTTAAAACAGAAGAAACGGGGATGAAAAACTCCAAGTATTTTGAGAGTTTTGATGGAAATAGTTAGACTCGCGCTTTGGTCTAACAGTTTACATAGCTACCTCCGTTCGATTGACCATAAGTCACTCAATTCAAGTCGTAATTCATTAAAATTAATTCCGTTTCGAAGGAGTCGAAGTGTAGTTTAAAACAGAAGAAACGGAGAAGAAAAACTCCAAGTATTTTGAGAGTTATGATGGAAATAGTTAGACTCGCGCTTTGGTCTAGCAGTTTACATACCTACCTCCGACTGAATCACCATAACTCATTCAATTCAACTCGGAATTCATTGAAATTTGTTCCGTTTCGTAGGAGTCGAAGTTTAGTTCAAAACGGAAGAAACGGAGATGAAAAACTCCAAGTATTTTGAGAGTTTTGATGGAAATAATTAGACTCGCGCTTTGGCCTAGCATTTTTCAGACCTACCTCTAACTGGATGACCATAACTCACTCAATTCAACTCGGAATTCATTAAAATTTGTTCCATTTCGAAGGAGTTGAAGTGTAGTTTAAAACGGAAGAAACGGAGATGAAAAACTCCAAGTATTTTGAGAGTTATGATGGAAATATTTAGACTCGCGCTATGGTCTAGCAGTTTACATACCTACCTCGGACTGAATCACCATAACTCACTCAATTCAACTCGGAATTCATTGAAATTTATTTCATTTCGAAGGATTCGAAGTGTAGTTTAAAATGAAAGAAACGGAGATGAAAAACTCCAATTATTTTGAGAGTTATGATGGAAATAGTTAGACTCGCGCTTTGGTCTGGCAGTTTACATACCTACCTCCGATCGATTGACCATAACTCACTCAATTCAACTCGTAATTCATTGAAATTTGTTCCATTTCGAAGGAGTCGAAGTTTAGTTTAAAATGGAAGAAACGGAGATGAAAAACTCCAAGTATTTTGAGAGTTATGATGAAAATAGTTAGACTCGCGCTTTGGTCTTGCAGTTTACATACCTACCTCTGTTTGATTGACCATAACTCACTCAATTCAACTCGTAATTCATCAAAATTTGTTCCGTTTCGAAGGAGTCGAAGTGTAGTTTAAAACAAATGAAACGGAGATGCAAAACTACAAGTATTTTGAGAGTTATGATGGAAATAATTAGACTCGTGCTTTGGTCTAGCAGTTTACAGACCTACCTCCGACTGAATGACCATAACTCAATCAATTCAACTCGGAATTCATTGAATTTTGTTTCATTTCGAAGGAGTCAAAGTGTAGTTTAAAACGGAAGAAAAGGAGATGAAAAACTCCAAGTATTTTAAGAGTTATGATGGAAATAGTTAGACTCGCGCTTTGGTCTAGTAGTTTACAGACCTACCTCCGACTGAATCACCATAACTGACAAAAATCAACTCGAAATTTATTAAAATTTGTTCCGTTTCGAAGTTGTCGAAGTGTAGTTTAAAACGGAAGAAACGGAGATGAAAAACTCCAATTATTTTGAGAGTTATGATGGAAATAGTTAGAGTCGCGCTTTGGTCTAGCAGTTTACATACCTACCTCCGATCAATTGACCATAACTCACTCAATTCAACTGGTAATTCGTTCAAATTTATTCCGTTTCGAAGGAGTCGAAGTAGAGTTTAAAACGGAAGAAACCGAGACAAAAAACTCCAAGTATTTTGAGAGTTATGATGGAAATAGTTAGACCCGCGGTTTGGTCTAGCAGTTTAAAAACAAACCTCCGAACGATTGACCATAACTCACTCAATTCAACTCATAATTCATTAAAATTAATTCCGTTTCGAAGGAGTCGAAGTATAGTTTATAATAGAAGAAACGGAGATGAAAAACTCTAAGTATTTTGAGAGTTATGATGGAAATAGTTAGACTCGCGCTTTGGTCTAGCAGTTTACAGACCTACCTCCAACTGAATCACCATAACTGACAAAAATCAACTCGAAATTTATTAAAATTTGTTCCGTTTCGAAGTTGTCGAAGTGTAGTTTAAAACGGAAGAAACGGAGATGAAAAACTCCAATTATTTTGAGAGTTATGATGGAAATAGTTAGAGTCGCGCTTTGGTCTAGCAGTTTACATACCTACCTCCGATCAATTGACCATAACTCACTCAATTCAACTGGTTATTCGTTCAAATTTATTCCGTTTCGAAGGAGTCGAAGTGGAGTTTAAAACGGAAGAAACCGAGATGAAAAACTCCAATTATTTTGAGAGTTATGATGGAAATAGTTAGACTCACGCTTTGGTCCAGCAGTTTACATACCTACCTCCGATCGATTGACCATAACTCACTCAATTCAACTCGTAATTCGTTGAAATTAATTCCATTTCGAAGGAGTCGAAGTTTAGTTTAAAATGGAAGAAACGGAGATGAAAAACTCCAAGTATTTTGAGAGTTATGATGGAAATAGTTAGACTCGCGCTTTGGCCTAGCAGTTTACAGACCTACCTCCGACTGAATGACCATAACTCACTCAATTCAACTCGGAATTCATTGAAATTTGATCCGTTTCGAAGGAGTCGAAGTTTAGTTTAAAACAGAAGAAACGGAGATGAAAAACTCCAAGTATTTTGAGAGTTATGATGGAAATAGTTAGACTCGCGCTTTGGTCTAGCAGTTTACATACCTACCTCCGTTCGATTGACCATAACTCACTCAATTCAACTCGTAATTCATTAAAATTTGTTCCGTTTCGAAGGAGTCGAAGTGTAGTTTAAAACGAAAGAAACGGAGATGAAAAACTTCAAGTATTTTGAGTGTTATGATGGAAATAGTTAGACTCGCGCTTTGGCCTAGCAGTTTACAGACCTACCTCCGACTGAATGACCATAACTCACTCAATTCAACTCGGAATTCATTGAAATTTGATCCGTTTCGAAGGAGTCGAAGTTTAGTTTAAAACAGAAGAAACGGAGATGAAAAACTCCAAGTATTTTGAGAGTTATGATGGAAATAGTTAGACTCGCGCTTTGGTCTAGCAGTTTACATACCTACCTCCGTTCGATTGACCATAACTCACTCAATTCAACTCGTAATTCATTAAAATTTGTTCCGTTTCGAAGGAGTCGAAGTGTAGTTTAAAACGAAAGAAACGGAGATGAAAAACTTCAAGTATTTTGAGTGTTATGATGAAAATAGTTAGACTCGCGCTTTGGTCTAGCAGTTTACATACCTACCTCCGTTCGATTGACCATAACTCACTAAATTCAAGTCGTAATTCATTAAAATTTGTTCCATTTCGAAGGAGTCGAAGTGTAGTTTAAAACGAAAGAAACAGAGATAAAAAACTCCAAGTATTTTGAGAGTTACGATGGAAATAGTTAGAACCGCGCTTTGGCCTAGCAGTTTTCAAACCTACCTCCGATCGATTAACCATAACTCACTCAATTCAACTCATAATTCATTAAAATTAATTCCGTTTCGAAGAAGTCGAAGTGTAGTTTAAAACAGAAGAAACGAAGAAGAAAAACTCCAAGTATTTTGAGAGTTATGATGGAAGTAGTTAGACTCGCGCTTTGGTCTAGCAGTTTACATACCTACCTCCTATCAATTGACCATAACTAACTCAATTCAACTCATAATTCATTAAATTTAATTCCGTTTCGAAGGAGTTGAAGTGTAGTTTAAAACAGAAGAAACGGGGATGAAAAACTCCAAGTATTTTGAGAGTTATGATGGAAATAGTTAGACTCGCGCTTTGGTCTAGCAGTTTACATACCTACCTCCGACTGAATCACCATAACTCACTCAATTCAACTCAGAATTCATTGAAATTTGTTCCGTTTAAAAGGAGTCGAAGTGTAGTTTAAAACGAAAGAAACGGAGATGAAAAACTCCAAGTATTTGGAGAGTTATGATGGAAATAGTTAGACTCGCGATTTGGTCTAGCAGTTTACATACCTACCTCCGTTCGATTGACCATAACTCACTCAATTCAACTCGTAATTCATTAAAATTTGTTCCGTTTTGAAGGAGTCGAAGTGTAGTTTAAAACGAAAGAAACGGAGATGAAAAACTTCAAGTATTTTGAGTGTTATGATGGAAATAGTTAGACTCGCGCTTTGGTCTAGCAGTTTACATACCTACCTCCGTTCGATTGACCATAACTCACTAAATTCAAGTCGTAATTCATTAAAATTTGTTCCATTTCGAAGGAGTCGAAGTGTAGTTTAAAACGAAAGAAACAGAGATAAAAAACTCCAAGTATTTTGAGAGTTACGATGGAAATAGTTAGAACCGCGCTTTGGCCTAGCAGTTTTCAAACCTACCTCCGATCGATTAACCATAACTCACTCAATTCAACTCATAATTCATTAAAATTAATTCCGTTTCGAAGGAGTCGAAGTGTAGTTTAAAACAGAAGAAACGAAGAAGAAAAACTCCAAGTATTTTGAGAGTTATGATGGAAGTAGTTAGACTCGCGCTTTGGTCTAGCAGTTTACATACCTACCTCCTATCAATTGACCATAACTAACTCAATTCAACTCATAATTCATTAAATTTAATTCCGTTTCGAAGGAGTTGAAGTGTAGTTTAAAACAGAAGAAACGAAGAAGAAAAACTCCAAGTATTTTGAGAGTTATGATGGAAGTAGTTAAACTCGCGCTTTGGTCTAGCAGTTTACATACCTACCTCCTATCAATTGACCATAACTAACTCAATTCAACTCATAATTCATTAAATTTAATTCCGTTTCGAAGGAGTTGAAGTGTAGTTTAAAACAGAAGAAACGGGGATGAAAAACTCCAAGTATTTTGAGAGTTTTGATGGAAATAATTTGACTCGCGATTTGGTCTAGCAGTTTACAGACCTACCCCCGACTGAATGACCATAACTCACTCAATCCAACTCGGAATTCATTAAAATTTGTTCCATTTTGAAGGAGTTGAAGTTTAGTTTAAAACGGAAGAAACGGAGATGAAAAACTCCAAGTATTTTGAGAGTTATGATGGAAATAGTTTGACTCGCGCTTTGGTCTAGCAGTTTACATACCTACCTCGGACTGAATCACCATAACTCACTCAATTCAACTCGGAATTCATTGAAATTTGTTCCATTTCGAAGGAGTCAAAGTGTAGTTTAAAACGAAAGAACCGGAGATGAAAAACTCCAATTATTTTGAGAGTTATGATGGAAATAGTTAGACTCACGCTTTGGTCCAGCAGTTTACATACCTACCTCCGATCGATTGACCATAACTCACTCAATTCAACTCGTAATTCGTTGAAATTAATTCCATTTCGAAGGAGTCGAAGTTTAGTTTAAAATGGAAGAAACGGAGATGAAAAACTCCAAGTATTTTGAGAGTTATGATGGAAATAGTTAGACTCGCGCTTTGGCCTAACAGTTTACAGACTTACCTCCGACTGAATGACCATGACTCACTCAATTCAACTCGGAATTCATTGAAATTTGATCCGTTTCGAAGGAGTCGAAGTTTAGTTTAAAACAGAAGAAACGGAGATGTAAAACTCCAAGTATTTTGAGAGTTATGATGGAAATAGTTAGACTCGCGCTTTGGTCTAGCAGTTTACATACCTACCTCCGTTCGATTGACCATAACTCACTCAATTCAACTCGTAATTCATTAAAATTTGTTCCGTTTCGAAGGAGTCGAAGTGTAGTTTAAAACGAAAGAAACGGAGATGAAAAACTTCAAGTATTTTGAGTGTTATGATGGAAATAGTTAGACTCGCGCTTTGGTCTAGCAGTTTACATACCTACCTCCGTTCGATTGACCATAACTCACTAAATTCAAGTCATAATTCATTAAAATTTGTTCCATTTCGAAGGAGTCGAAGTGTAGTTTAAAACGAAAGAAACAGAGATAAAAAACTCCAAGTATTTTGAGAGTTACGATGGAAATAGTTAGAACCGCGCTTTGGCCTAGCAGTTTTCAAACCTACCTCCGATCGATTAACCATAACTCACTCAATTCAACTCATAATTCATTAAAATTAATTCCGTTTCGAAGGAGTCGAAGTGTAGTTTAAAACAGAAGAAACGAAGAAGAAAAACTCCAAGTATTTTGAGAGTTATGATGGAAGTAGTTAGACTCGCGCTTTGGTCTAGCAGTTTACATACCTACCTCCTATCAATTGACCATAACTAACTCAATTCAACTCATAATTCATTAAATTTAATTCTGTTTCGAAGGAGTTGAAGTGTAGTTTAAAACAGAAGAAACGGGGATGAAAAACTCCAAGTATTTTGAGAGTTATGATGGAAATAGTTAGACTCGCGCTTTGGTCTAGCAGTTTACATACCTACCTCCGACTGAATCACCATAACTCACTCAATTCAACTCAGAATTCATTGAAATTTGTTCCATTTAAAAGGAGTCGAAGTGTAGTTTAAAACGAAAGAAACGGAGATGAAAAACTCCAAGTATTTGGAGAGTTATGATGGAAATAGTTAGACTCGCGATTTGGTCTAGCAGTTTACATACCTACCTCCGTTCGATTGACCATAACTCACTCAATTCAACTCGTAATTCATTAAAATTTGTTCCGTTTTGAAGGAGTCGAAGTGTAGTTTAAAACGAAAGAAACGGAGATGAAAAACTTCAAGTATTTTGAGTGTTATGATGGAAATAGTTAGACTCGCACTTTGGTCTAGCAGTTTACATACCTACCTCCGTTCGATTGACCATAACTCACTAAATTCAAGTCGTAATTCATTAAAATTTGTTCCATTTCGAAGGAGTCGAAGTGTAGTTTAAAACGAAAGAAACAAAGATAAAAAACTCCAAGTATTTTGAGAGTTACGATGGAAATAGTTAGAACCGCGCTTTGGCCTAGCAGTTTTCAAACCTACCTCCGATCGATTAACCATAACTCACTCAATTCAACTCATAATTCATTAAAATTAATTCCGTTTCGAAGGAGTCGAAGTGTAGTTTAAAACAGAAGAAACGAAGAAGAAAAACTCCAAGTATTTTGAGAGTTATGATGGAAGTAGTTAGACTCGCGCTTTGGTCTAGCAGTTTACATACCTACCTCCTATCAATTGACCATAACTAACTCAATTCAACTCATAATTCATTAAATTTAATTCCGTTTCGAAGGAGTTGAAGTGTAGTTTAAAACAGAAGAAACGAAGAAGAAAAACTCCAAGTATTTTGAGAGTTATGATGGAAGTAGTTAGACTCGCGCTTTGGTCTAGCAGTTTACATACCTACCTCCTATCAATTGACCATAACTAACTCAATTCAACTCATAATTCATTAAATTTAATTCCGTTTCGAAGGAGTTGAAGTGTAGTTTAAAACAGAAGAAACGGGGATGAAAAACTCCAAGTATTTTGAGAGTTTTGATGGAAATAATTTGACTCGCGATTTGGTCTAGCAGTTTACAGACCTACCCCCGACTGAATGACCATAACTCACTCAATTCAACTCGGAATTCATTAAAATTTGTTCCATTTTGAAGGAGTTGAAGTTTAGTTTAAAACGGAAGAAACGGAGATGAAAAACTCCAAGTATTTTGAGAGTTATGATGGAAATAGTTTGACTCGCGCTTTGGTCTAGCAGTTTACATACCTACCTCGGACTGAATCACCATAACTCACTCAATTCAACTCGGAATTCATTGAAATTTGTTCCATTTCGAAGGAGTCGAAGTGTAGTTTAAAACGAAAGAACCGGAGATGAAAAACTCCAATTATTTTGAGACTTATGATGGAAATAGTTAGACTCACGCTTTGGTCCAGCAGTTTACATACCTACCTCCGATCGATTGACCATAACTCACTCAATTCAACTCGTAATTCGTTGAAATTAATTCCATTTCGAAGGAGTCGAAGTTTAGTTTAAAATGGAAGAAACGGAGATGAAAAACTCCAAGTATTTTGAGAGTTATGATGGAAATAGTTAGACTCGCGCTTTGGCCTAGTAGTTTACAGACCTACCTCCGACTGAATGACCATAACTCACTCAATTCAACTCGGAATTCATTGAAATTTGATCCGTTTCGAAGGAGTCGAAGTTTAGTTTAAAACAGAAGAAACGGAGATGAAAAACTCCAAGTATTTTGAGAGTTATGATGGAAATAGTTAGACTCGCGCTTTGGTCTAGCAGTTTACATACCTACCTCCGTTCGATTGACCATAACTCACTCAATTCAACTCGTAATTCACAAAAATTTGTTCCGTTTCGAAGGAGTCGAAGTGTAGTTTAAAACGAAAGAAACGGAGATGAAAAACTTCAAGTATTTTGAGTGTTATGATGGAAATAGTTAGACTCGCGCTTTGGTCTAGCAGTTTACATACCTACCTCCGTTCGATTGACCATAACTCACTAAATTCAAGTCGTAATTCATTAAAATTTGTTCCATTTCGAAGGAGTCGAAGTGTAGTTTAAAACGAAAGAAACAGAGATAAAAAACTCCAAGTATTTTGAGAGTTACGATGGAAATAGTTAGAACCGCGCTTTGGCCTAGCAGTTTTCAAACCTACCTCCGATCGATTAACTATAACTCACTCAATTCAACTCATAATTCATTAAAATTAATTCCGTTTCGAAGGAGTCGAAGTGTAGTTTAAAACAGAAGAAACGAAGAAGAAAAACTCCAAGTATTTTGAGAGTTATGATGGAAGTAGTTAGACTCGCGCTTTGGTCTAGCAGTTTACATACCTACCTCCTATCAATTGACCATAACTAACTCAATTCAACTCATAATTCATTAAATTTAATTCCGTTTCGAAGGAGTTGAAGTGTAGTTTAAAACAGAAGAAACGGGGATGAAAAACTCCAAGTATTTTGAGAGTTATGATGGAAATAGTTAGACTCGCGCTTTGGTCTAGCAGTTTACATACCTACCTCCGACTGAATCACCATAACTCACTCAATTCAACTCAGAATTCATTGAAATTTGTTCCATTTAAAAGGAGTCGAAGTGTAGTTTAAAACGAAAGAAACGGAGATGAAAAACTCCAAGTATTTGGAGAGTTATGATGGAAATAGTTAGACTCGCGATTTGGTCTAGCAGTTTACATACCTACCTCCGTTCGATTGACCATAACTCACTCAATTCAACTCGTAATTCATTAAAATTTGTTCCGTTTTGAAGGAGTCGAAGTGTAGTTTAAAACGAAAGAAACGGAGATGAAAAACTTCAAGTATTTTGAGTGTTATGATGGAAATAGTTAGACTCGCGCTTTGGTCTAGCAGTTTACATACCTACCTCCGTTCGATTGACCATAACTCACTAAATTCAAGTCGTAATTCATTAAAATTTGTTCCATTTCGAAGGAGTCGAAGTGTAGTTTAAAACGAAAGAAACAGAGATAAAAAACACCAAGTATTTTGAGAGTTACAATGGAAATAGTTAGAACCGCGCTTTGGCCTAGCAGTTTTCAAACCTACCTCCGATCGATTAACCATAACTCACTCAATTCAACTCATAATTCATTAAAATTAATTCCGTTTCGAAGGAGTCGAAGTGTAGTTTAAAACAGAAGAAACGAAGAAGAAAAACTCCAAGTATTTTGAGAGTTATGATGGAAGTAGTTAGACTCGCGCTTTGGTCTAGCAGTTTACATACCTACCTCCTATCAATTGACCATAACTAACTCAATTCAACTCATAATTCATTAAATTTAATTCCGTTTCGAAGGAGTTGAAGTGTAGTTTAAAACAGAAGAAACGAAGAAGAAAAACTCTAAGTATTTTGAGAGTTATGATGGAAGTAGTTAGACTCGCGCTTTGGTCTAGCAGTTTACATACCTACCTCCTATCAATTGACCATAACTAACTCAATTCAACTCATAATTCATTAAATTTAATTCCGTTTCGAAGGAGTTGAAGTGTAGTTTAAAACAGAAGAAACGGGGATGAAAAACTCCAAGTATTTTGAGAGTTTTGATGGAAATAATTA
Organism: Tasmannia lanceolata; assembly: GCF_043159265.1. NCBI lineage: Eukaryota > Viridiplantae > Streptophyta > Magnoliopsida > Canellales > Winteraceae > Tasmannia > Tasmannia lanceolata. The sequence goes on from NW_027518678.1 coordinate 811,200, forward strand.
GACTCGCGATTTGGTCTAGCAGTTTACAGACCTACCCCCGACTGAATGACCATAACTCACTCAATTCAACTCGGAATTCATTAAAATTTGTTCCATTTTGAAGGAGTTGAAGTTTAGTTTAAAACGGAAGAAACGGAGATGAAAAACTCCAAGTATTTTGAGAGTTATGATGGAAATAGTTTGACTCGCGCTTTGGTCTAGCAGTTTACATACCTACCTCGGACTGAATCACCATAACTCACTCAATTCAACTCGGAATTCATTGAAATTTGTTCCATTTCGAAGGAGTCAAAGTGTAGTTTAAAACGAAAGAACCGGAGATGAAAAACTCCAATTATTTTGAGAGTTATGATGGAAATAGTTAGACTCACGCTTTGGTCCAGCAGTTTACATACCTACCTCCGATCGATTGACCATAACTCACTCAATTCAACTCGTAATTCGTTGAAATTAATTCCATTTCAAAGGAGTCGAAGTTTAGTTTAAAATGGAAGAAACGGAGATGAAAAACTCCAAGTATTTTGAGAGTTATGATGGAAATAGTTAGACTCGCGCTTTGGTCTAGCAGTTTACATACCTACCTCCTATCAATTGACCATAACTAACTCAATTCAACTCATAATTCATTAAATTTAATTCCGTTTCGAAGGAGTTGAAGTGTAGTTTAAAACAGAAGAAACGGGGATGAAAAACTCCAAGTATTTTGAGAGTTTTGATGGAAATAATTTGACTCGCGATTTGGTCTAGCAGTTTACAGACCTACCCCCGACTGAATGACCATAACTCACTCAATTCAACTCGGAATTCATTAAAATTTGTTCCATTTTGAAGGAGTTGAAGTTTAGTTTAAAACGGAAGAAACGGAGATGAAAAACTCCAAGTATTTTGAGAGTTATGATGGAAATAGTTTGACTCGCGCTTTGGTCTAGCAGTTTACATACCTACCTCGGACTGAATCACCATAACTCACTCAATTCAACTCGGAATTCATTGAAATTTGTTCCATTTCGAAGGAGTCGAAGTGTAGTTTAAAACGAAAGAACCGGAGATGAAAAACTCCAATTATTTTGAGACTTATGATGGAAATAGTTAGACTCACGCTTTGGTCCAGCAGTTTACATACCTACCTCCGATCGATTGACCATAACTCACTCAATTCAACTCGTAATTCGTTGAAATTAATTCCATTTCGAAGGAGTCGAAGTTTAGTTTAAAATGGAAGAAACGGAGATGAAAAACTCCAAGTATTTTGAGAGTTATGATGGAAATAGTTAGACTCGCGCTTTGGCCTAGTAGTTTACAGACCTACCTCCGACTGAATGACCATAACTCACTCAATTCAACTCGGAATTCATTGAAATTTGATCCGTTTCGAAGGAGTCGAAGTTTAGTTTAAAACAGAAGAAACGGAGATGAAAAACTCCAAGTATTTTGAGAGTTATGATGGAAATAGTTAGACTCGCGCTTTGGTCTAGCAGTTTACATACCTACCTCCGTTCGATTGACCATAACTCACTCAATTCAACTCGTAATTCACAAAAATTTGTTCCGTTTCGAAGGAGTCGAAGTGTAGTTTAAAACGAAAGAAACGGAGATGAAAAACTTCAAGTATTTTGAGTGTTATGATGGAAATAGTTAGACTCGCGCTTTGGTCTAGCAGTTTACATACCTACCTCCGTTCGATTGACCATAACTCACTAAATTCAAGTCGTAATTCATTAAAATTTGTTCCATTTCGAAGGAGTCGAAGTGTAGTTTAAAACGAAAGAAACAGAGATAAAAAACTCCAAGTATTTTGAGAGTTACGATGGAAATAGTTAGAACCGCGCTTTGGCCTAGCAGTTTTCAAACCTACCTCCGATCGATTAACTATAACTCACTCAATTCAACTCATAATTCATTAAAATTAATTCCGTTTCGAAGGAGTCGAAGTGTAGTTTAAAACAGAAGAAACGAAGAAGAAAAACTCCAAGTATTTTGAGAGTTATGATGGAAGTAGTTAGACTCGCGCTTTGGTCTAGCAGTTTACATACCTACCTCCTATCAATTGACCATAACTAACTCAATTCAACTCATAATTCATTAAATTTAATTCCGTTTCGAAGGAGTTGAAGTGTAGTTTAAAACAGAAGAAACGGGGATGAAAAACTCCAAGTATTTTGAGAGTTATGATGGAAATAGTTAGACTCGCGCTTTGGTCTAGCAGTTTACATACCTACCTCCGACTGAATCACCATAACTCACTCAATTCAACTCAGAATTCATTGAAATTTGTTCCATTTAAAAGGAGTCGAAGTGTAGTTTAAAACGAAAGAAACGGAGATGAAAAACTCCAAGTATTTGGAGAGTTATGATGGAAATAGTTAGACTCGCGATTTGGTCTAGCAGTTTACATACCTACCTCCGTTCGATTGACCATAACTCACTCAATTCAACTCGTAATTCATTAAAATTTGTTCCGTTTTGAAGGAGTCGAAGTGTAGTTTAAAACGAAAGAAACGGAGATGAAAAACTTCAAGTATTTTGAGTGTTATGATGGAAATAGTTAGACTCGCGCTTTGGTCTAGCAGTTTACATACCTACCTCCGTTCGATTGACCATAACTCACTAAATTCAAGTCGTAATTCATTAAAATTTGTTCCATTTCGAAGGAGTCGAAGTGTAGTTTAAAACGAAAGAAACAGAGATAAAAAACACCAAGTATTTTGAGAGTTACAATGGAAATAGTTAGAACCGCGCTTTGGCCTAGCAGTTTTCAAACCTACCTCCGATCGATTAACCATAACTCACTCAATTCAACTCATAATTCATTAAAATTAATTCCGTTTCGAAGGAGTCGAAGTGTAGTTTAAAACAGAAGAAACGAAGAAGAAAAACTCCAAGTATTTTGAGAGTTATGATGGAAGTAGTTAGACTCGCGCTTTGGTCTAGCAGTTTACATACCTACCTCCTATCAATTGACCATAACTAACTCAATTCAACTCATAATTCATTAAATTTAATTCCGTTTCGAAGGAGTTGAAGTGTAGTTTAAAACAGAAGAAACGAAGAAGAAAAACTCTAAGTATTTTGAGAGTTATGATGGAAGTAGTTAGACTCGCGCTTTGGTCTAGCAGTTTACATACCTACCTCCTATCAATTGACCATAACTAACTCAATTCAACTCATAATTCATTAAATTTAATTCCGTTTCGAAGGAGTTGAAGTGTAGTTTAAAACAGAAGAAACGGGGATGAAAAACTCCAAGTATTTTGAGAGTTTTGATGGAAATAATTAGACTCGCGATTTGGTCTAGCAGTTTACAGACCTACCCCCGACTGAATGACCATAACTCACTCAATTCAACTCGGAATTCATTAAAATTTGTTCCATTTTGAAGGAGTTGAAGTTTAGTTTAAAACGGAAGAAACGGAGATGAAAAACTCCAAGTATTTTGAGAGTTATGATGGAAATAGTTTGACTCGCGCTTTGGTCTAGCAGTTTACATACCTACCTCGGACTGAATCACCATAACTCACTCAATTCAACTCGGAATTCATTGAAATTTGTTCCATTTCGAAGGAGTCAAAGTGTAGTTTAAAACGAAAGAACCGGAGATGAAAAACTCCAATTATTTTGAGAGTTATGATGGAAATAGTTAGACTCACGCTTTGGTCCAGCAGTTTACATACCTACCTCCGATCGATTGACCATAACTCACTCAATTCAACTCGTAATTCGTTGAAATTAATTCCATTTCAAAGGAGTCGAAGTTTAGTTTAAAATGGAAGAAACGGAGATGAAAAACTCCAAGTATTTTGAGAGTTATGATGGAAATAGTTAGACTCGCGCTTTGGCCTAGCAGTTTACAGACCTACCTCCGACTGAATGACCATAACTCACTCAATTCAACTCGGAATTCATTGAAATTTGATCCGTTTCGAAGGAGTCGAAGTTTAGTTTAAAACAGAAGAAACGGAGATGAAAAACTCCAAGTATTTTGAGAGTTATGATGGAAATAGTTAGACTCGCGCTTTGGTCTAGCAGTTTACATACCTACCTCCGTTCGATTGACCATAACTCACTCAATTCAACTCGTAATTCACTAAAATTTGTTCCGTTTCGAAGGAGTCGAAGTGTAGTTTAAAACAGAAGAAACGGGGATGAAAAACTCCAAGTATTTTGAGAGTTTTGATGGAAATAATTAGACTCGCGATTTGGTCTAGCAGTTTACAGACCTACCCCCGACTGAATGACCATAACTCACTCAATTCAACTCGGAATTCATTGAAATTTGATCCGTTTCGAAGGAGTCGAAGTTTAGTTTAAAACAGAAGAAACGGAGATGAAAAACTCCAAGTATTTTGAGAGTTATGATGGAAATAGTTAGACTCGCGCTTTGGTCTAGCAGTTTACATACCTACCTCCGTTCGATTGACCATAACTCACTCAATTCAACTCGTAATTCACAAAAATTTGTTCCGTTTCGAAGGAGTCGAAGTGTAGTTTAAAACGAAAGAAACGGAGATGAAAAACTTCAAGTATTTTGAGTGTTATGATGGAAAAGTTTAGACTCGCGCTTTGGTCTAGCAGTTTACATACCTACCTCCGTTCGATTGACCATAACTCACTAAATTCAAGTCGTAATTCATTAAAATTTGTTCCATTTCGAAGGAGTCGAAGTGTAGTTTAAAACGAAAGAAACAGAGATAAAAAACTCCAAGTATTTTGAGAGTTACGATGGAAATAGTTAGAACCGCGCTTTGGCCTAGCAGTTTTCAAACCTACCTCCGATCGATTAACCATAACTCACTCAATTCAACTCATAATTCATTAAAATTAATTCCGTTTCGAAGGAGTCGAAGTGTAGTTTAAAACAGAAGAAACGAAGAAGAAAAACTCCAAGTATTTTGAGAGTTATGATGGAAGTAGTTAGACTCGCGCTTTGGTCTAGCAGTTTACATACCTACCTCCTATCAATTGACCATAACTAACTCAATTCAACTCATAATTCATTAAATTTAATTCCGTTTCGAAGGAGTTGAAGTGTAGTTTAAAACAGAAGAAACGGGGATGAAAAACTCCAAGTATTTTGAGAGTTATGATGGAAATAGTTAGACTCGCGCTTTGGTCTAGCAGTTTACATACCTACCTCCGACTGAATCACCATAACTCACTCAATTCAACTCAGAATTCCTTGAAATTTGTTCCATTTAAAAGGAGTCGAAGTGTAGTTTAAAACGAAAGAAACGGAGATGAAAAACTCCAAGTATTTGGAGAGTTATGATGGAAATAGTTAGACTCGCGATTTGGTCTAGCAGTTTACATACCTACCTCCGTTCGATTGACCATAACTTACTCAATTCAACTCGTAATTCATTAAAATTAATTCCGTTTCGAAGGAGTCGAAGTGTAGTTTAAAACAGAAGAAACGAAGAAGAAAAACTCCAAGTATTTTGAGAGTTATGATGGAAGTAGTTAGACTCGCGCTTTGGTCTAGCAGTTTACATACCTACCTCCTATCAATTGACCATAACTAACTCAATTCAACTCATAATTCATTAAATTTAATTCCGTTTCGAAGGAGTTGAAGTGTAGTTTAAAACAGAAGAAACGGGGATGAAAAACTCCAAGTATTTTGAGAGTTATGATGGAAATAGTTAGACTCGCGCTTTGGTCTAGCAGTTTACATACCTACCTCCGACTGAATCACCATAACTCACTCAATTCAACTCAGAATTCATTGAAATTTGTTCCATTTAAAAGGAGTCGAAGTGTAGTTTAAAACGAAAGAAACGGAGATGAAAAACTCCAAGTATTTGGAGAGTTATGATGGAAATAGTTAGACTCGCGATTTGGTCTAGCAGTTTACATACCTACCTTCGTTCGATTGACCATAACTCACTCAATTCAACTCGTAATTCATTAAAATTTGTTCCGTTTTGAAGGAGTCGAAGTGTAGTTTAAAACGAAAGAAACGGAGATGAAAAACTTCAAGTATTTTGAGTGTTATGATGGAAATAGTTAGACTCGCACTTTGGTCTAGCAGTTTACATACCTACCTCCGTTCGATTGACCATAACTCACTAAATTCAAGTCGTAATTCATTAAAATTTGTTCCATTTCGAAGGAGTCGAAGTGTAGTTTAAAACGAAAGAAACAGAGATAAAAAACTCCAAGTATTTTGAGAGTTACGATGGAAATAGTTAGAACCGCGCTTTGGCCTAGCAGTTTTCAAACCTACCTCCGATCGATTAACCATAACTCACTCAATTCAACTCATAATTCATTAAAATTAATTCCGTTTCGAAGGAGTCGAAGTGTAGTTTAAAACAGAAGAAACGAAGAAGAAAAACTCCAAGTATTTTGAGAGTTATGATGGAAGTAGTTAGACTCGCGCTTTGGTCTAGCAGTTTACATACCTACCTCCTATCAATTGACCATAACTAACTCAATTCAACTCATAATTCATTAAATTTAATTCCGTTTCGAAGGAGTTGAAGTGTAGTTTAAAACAGAAGAAACGAAGAAGAAAAACTCCAAGTATTTTGAGAGTTATGATGGAAGTAGTTAGACTCGCGCTTTGGTCTAGCAGTTTACATACCTACCTCCTATCAATTGACCATAACTAACTCAATTCAACTCATAATTCATTAAATTTAATTCCGTTTCGAAGGAGTTGAAGTGTAGTTTAAAACAGAAGAAACGGGGATGAAAAACTCCAAGTATTTTGAGAGTTTTGATGGAAATAATTTGACTCGCGATTTGGTCTAGCAGTTTACAGACCTACCCCCGACTGAATGACCATAACTCACTCAATTCAACTCGGAATTCATTAAAATTTGTTCCATTTTGAAGGAGTTGAAGTTTAGTTTAAAACGGAAGAAACGGAGATGAAAAACTCCAAGTATTTTGAGAGTTATGATGGAAATAGTTTGACTCGCGCTTTGGTCTAGCAGTTTACATACCTACCTCGGACTGAATCACCATAACTCACTCAATTCAACTCGGAATTCATTGAAATTTGTTCCATTTCGAAGGAGTCGAAGTGTAGTTTAAAACGAAAGAACCGGAGATGAAAAACTCCAATTATTTTGAGACTTATGATGGAAATAGTTAGACTCACGCTTTGGTCCAGCAGTTTACATACCTACCTCCGATCGATTGACCATAACTCACTCAATTCAACTCGTAATTCGTTGAAATTAATTCCATTTCGAAGGAGTCGAAGTTTAGTTTAAAATGGAAGAAACGGAGATGAAAAACTCCAAGTATTTTGAGAGTTATGATGGAAATAGTTAGACTCGCGCTTTGGCCTAGCAGTTTACAGACCTACCTCCGACTGAATGACCATAACTCACTCAATTCAACTCGGAATTCATTGAAATTTGATCCGTTTCGAAGGAGTCGAAGTTTAGTTTAAAACAGAAGAAACGGAGATGAAAAACTCCAAGTATTTTGAGAGTTATGATGGAAATAGTTAGACTCGCGCTTTGGTCTAGCAGTTTACATACCTACCTCCGTTCGATTGACCATAACTCACTCAATTCAACTCGTAATTCACAAAAATTTGTTCCGTTTCGAAGGAGTCGAAGTGTAGTTTAAAACGAAAGAAACGGAGATGAAAAACTTCAAGTATTTTGAGTGTTATGATGGAAATAGTTAGACTCGCGCTTTGGTCTAGCAGTTTACATACCTACCTCCGTTCGATTGACCATAACTCACTAAATTCAAGTCGTAATTCATTAAAATTTGTTCCATTTCGAAGGAGTCGAAGTGTAGTTTAAAACGAAAGAAACAGAGATAAAAAACTCCAAGTATTTTGAGAGTTACGATGGAAATAGTTAGAACCGCGCTTTGGCCTAGCAGTTTTCAAACCTACCTCCGATCGATTAACCATAACTCACTCAATTCAACTCATAATTCATTAAAATTAATTCCGTTTCGAAGGAGTCGAAGTGTAGTTTAAAACAGAAGAAACGAAGAAGAAAAACTCCAAGTATTTTGAGAGTTATGATGGAAGTAGTTAGACTCGCGCTTTGGTCTAGCAGTTTACATACCTACCTCCTATCAATTGACCATAACTAACTCAATTCAACTCATAATTCATTAAATTTAATTCCGTTTCGAAGGAGTTGAAGTGTAGTTTAAAATAGAAGAAACGGGGATGAAAAACTCCAAGTATTTTGAGAGTTATGATGGAAATAGTTAGACTCGCGCTTTGGTCTAGCAGTTTACATACCTACCTCCGTTCGATTGACCATAACTCACTCAATTCAACTCGTAATTCACAAAAATTTGTTCCGTTTCGAAGGAGTCGAAGTGTAGTTTAAAACGAAAGAAACGGAGATGAAAAACTTCAAGTATTTTGAGTGTTATGATGGAAAAGTTTAGACTCGCGCTTTGGTCTAGCAGTTTACATACCTACCTCCGTTCGATTGACCATAACTCACTAAATTCAAGTCGTAATTCATTAAAATTTGTTCCATTTCGAAGGAGTCGAAGTGTAGTTTAAAACGAAAGAAACAGAGATAAAAAACACCAAGTATTTTGAGAGTTACAATGGAAATAGTTAAAACCGCGCTTTGGCCTAGCAGTTTTCAAACCTACCTCCGATCGATTAACCATAACTCACTCAATTCAACTCATAATTCATTAAAATTAATTCCGTTTCGAAGGAGTCGAAGTGTAGTTTAAAACAGAAGAAACGAAGAAGAAAAACTCCAAGTATTTTGAGAGTTATGATGGAAGTAGTTAGACTCGCGCTTTGGTCTAGCAGTTTACATACCTACCTCCTATCAATTGACCATAACTAACTCAATTCAACTCATAATTCATTAAATTTAATTCCGTTTCGAAGGAGTTGAAGTGTAGTTTAAAACAGAAGAAACGAAGAAGAAAAACTCTAAGTATTTTGAGAGTTATGATGGAAGTAGTTAGACTCGCGCTTTGGTCTAGCAGTTTACATACCTACCTCCTATCAATTGACCATAACTAACTCAATTCAACTCATAATTCATTAAATTTAATTCCGTTTCGAAGGAGTTGAAGTGTAGTTTAAAACAGAAGAAACGGGGATGAAAAACTCCAAGTATTTTGAGAGTTTTGATGGAAATAATTAGACTCGCGATTTGGTCTAGCAGTTTACAGACCTACCCCCGACTGAATGACCATAACTCACTCAATTCAACTCGGAATTCATTAAAATTTGTTCCATTTTGAAGGAGTTGAAGTTTAGTTTAAAACGGAAGAAACGGAGATGAAAAACTCCAAGTATTTTGAGAGTTATGATGGAAATAGTTTGACTCGCGCTTTGGTCTAGCAGTTTACATACCTACCTCGGACTGAATCACCATAACTCACTCAATTCAACTCGGAATTCATTGAAATTTGTTCCATTTCGAAGGAGTCAAAGTGTAGTTTAAAACGAAAGAACCGGAGATGAAAAACTCCAATTATTTTGAGAGTTATGATGGAAATAGTTAGACTCACGCTTTGGTCCAGCAGTTTACATACCTACCTCCGATCGATTGACCATAACTCACTCAATTCAACTCGTAATTCGTTGAAATTAATTCCATTTCGAAGGAGTCGAAGTTTAGTTTAAAATGGAAGAAACGGAGATGAAAAACTCCAAGTATTTTGAGAGTTATGATGGAAATAGTTAGACTCGCGCTTTGGCCTAGCAGTTTACAGACCTACCTCCGACTGAATGACCATAACTCACTCAATTCAACTCGGAATTCATTGAAATTTGATCCGTTTCGAAGGAGTCGAAGTTTAGTTTAAAACAGAAGAAACGGAGATGAAAAACTCCAAGTATTTTGAGAGTTATGATGGAAATAGTTAGACTCGCGCTTTGGTCTAGCAGTTTACATACCTACCTCCGTTCGATTGACCATAACTCACTCAATTCAACTCGTAATTCACTAAAATTTGTTCCGTTTCGAAGGAGTCGAAGTGTAGTTTAAAACAGAAGAAACGGGGATGAAAAACTCCAAGTATTTTGAGAGTTTTGATGGAAATAATTAGACTCGCGATTTGGTCTAGCAGTTTACAGACCTACCCCCGACTGAATGACCATAACTCACTCAATTCAACTCGGAATTCATTGAAATTTGATCCGTTTCGAAGGAGCCGAAGTTTAGTTTAAAACAGAAGAAACGGAGATGAAAAACTCCAAGTATTTTGAGAGTTATGATGGAAATAGTTAGACTCGCGCTTTGGTCTAGCAGTTTACATACCTACCTCCGTTCGATTGACCATAACTCACTCAATTCAACTCGTAATTCACAAAAATTTGTTCCGTTTCGAAGGAGTCGAAGTGTAGTTTAAAACGAAAGAAACGGAGATGAAAAACTTCAAGTATTTTGAGTGTTATGATGGAAAAGTTTAGACTCGCGCTTTGGTCTAGCAGTTTACATACCTACCTCCGTTCGATTGACCATAACTCACTAAATTCAAGTCGTAATTCATTAAAATTTGTTCCATTTCGAAGGAGTCGAAGTGTAGTTTAAAACGAAAGAAACAGAGATAAAAAACTCCAAGTATTTTGAGAGTTACGATGGAAATAGTTAGAACCGCGCTTTGGCCTAGCAGTTTTCAAACCTACCTCCGATCGATTAACCATAACTCACTCAATTCAACTCATAATTCATTAAAATTAATTCCGTTTCGAAGGAGTCGAAGTGTAGTTTAAAACAGAAGAAACGAAGAAGAAAAACTCCAAGTATTTTGAGAGTTATGATGGAAGTAGTTAGACTCGCGCTTTGGTCTAGCAGTTTACATACCTACCTCCTATCAATTGACCATAACTAACTGAATTCAACTCATAATTCATTAAATTTAATTCCGTTTCGAAGGAGTTGAACTGTAGTTTAAAACAGAAGAAACGGGGATGAAAAACTCCAAGTATTTTGAGAGTTATGATGGAAATAGTTAGACTCGCGCTTTGGTCTAGCAGTTTACATACCTACCTCCGACTGAATCACCATAACTCACTCAATTCAACTCGGAATTCATTGAAATTTGTTCCATTTAAAAGGAGTCGAAGTGTAGTTTAAAACGAAAGAAACGGAGACGAAAACTCCAAGTATTTGGAGAGTTATGATGGAAATAGTTAGACTCGCGATTTAGTCTAGCAGTTTACATACCTACCTCCGACTGAATCACCATAACTCACTCAATTCAACTCAGAATTCATTGAAATTTGTTCCATTTAAACGGAGTCGAAGTGTAGTTTAAAACGAAAGAAACGGAGACGAAAAACTCCAAGTATTTGGAGAGTTATGATGGAAATAGTTAGACTCGCGATTTGGTCTAGCAGTTTACATACCTACCTCCGTTCGATTGACCATAACTCACTCAATTCAACTCGTAATTCATTAAAATTTGTTCCGTTTTGAAGGAGTCGAAGTGTAGTTTAAAACGAAAGAAACGGAGATGAAAAACTTCAAGTATTTTGAGTGTTATGATGGAAATAGTTAGACTCGCGCTTTGGTCTAGCAGTTTACATACCTACCTCCGTTCGATTGACCATAACTCACTCAATTCAACTCGTAATTCACAAAAATTTGTTCCGTTTCGAAGGAGTCGAAGTGTAGTTTAAAACGAAAGAAACGGAGATGAAAAACTTCAAGTATTTTGAGTGTTATGATGGAAATAGTTAGACTCGCGCTTTGGTCTAGCAGTTTACATACCTACCTCCGTTCGATTGACCATAACTCACTAAATTCAAGTCGTAATTCATTAAAATTTGTTCCATTTCGAAGGAGTCGAAGTGTAGTTTAAAACGAAAGAAACAGAGATAAAAAACTCCAAGTATTTTGAGAGTTACGATGGAAATAGTTAGAACCGCGCTTTGGCCTAGCAGTTTTCAAACCTACCTCCGATCGATTAACCATAACTCACTCAATTCAACTCATAATTCATTAAAATTAATTCCGTTTCGAAGGAGTCGAAGTGTAGTTTAAAACAGAAGAAACGAAGAAGAAAAACTCCAAGTATTTTGAGAGTTATGATGGAAGTAGTTAGACTCGCGCTTTGGTCTAGCAGTTTACATACCTACCTCCTATCAATTGACCATAACTAACTCAATTCAACTCATAATTCATTAAATTTAATTCCGTTTCGAAGGAGTTGAAGTGTAGTTTAAAACAGAAGAAACGGGGATGAAAAACTCCAAGTATTTTGAGAGTTATGATGGAAATAGTTAGACTCGCGCTTTGGTCTAGCAGTTTACATACCTACCTCCGACTGAATCACCATAACTCACTCAATTCAACTCAGAATTCATTGAAATTTGTTCCATTTAAAAGGAGTCGAAGTGTAGTTTAAAACGAAAGAAACGGAGATGAAAAACTCCAAGTATTTGGAGAGTTATGATGGAAATAGTTAGACTCGCGATTTGGTCTAGCAGTTTACATACCTACCTCCGTTCGATTGACCATAACTCACTCAATTCAACTCGTAATTCATTAAAATTTGTTCCGTTTTGAAGGAGTCGAAGTGTAGTTTAAAACGAAAGAAACGGAGATGAAAAACTTCAAGTATTTTGAGTGTTATGATGGAAATAGTTAGACTCGCGCTTTGGTCTAGCAGTTTACATACCTACCTCCGTTCGATTGACCATAACTCACTAAATTCAAGTCGTAATTCATTAAAATTTGTTCCATTTCGAAGGAGTCGAAGTGTAGTTTAAAACGAAAGAAACAGAGATAAAAAACACCAAGTATTTTGAGAGTTACAATGGAAATAGTTAGAACCGCGCTTTGGCCTAGCAGTTTTCAAACCTACCTCCGATCGATTAACCATAACTCACTCAATTCAACTCATAATTCATTAAAATTAATTCCGTTTCGAAGGAGTCGAAGTGTAGTTTAAAACAGAAGAAACGAAGAAGAAAAACTCCAAGTATTTTGAGAGTTATGATGGAAGTAGTTAGACTCGCGCTTTGGTCTAGCAGTTTACATACCTACCTCCTATCAATTGACCATAACTAACTCAATTCAACTCATAATTCATTAAATTTAATTCCGTTTCGAAGGAGTTGAAGTGTAGTTTAAAACAGAAGAAACGAAGAAGAAAAACTCTAAGTATTTTGAGAGTTATGATGGAAGTAGTTAGACTCGCGCTTTGGTCTAGCAGTTTACATACCTACCTCCTATCAATTGACCATAACTAACTCAATTCAACTCATAATTCATTAAATTTAATTCCGTTTCGAAGGAGTTGAAGTGTAGTTTAAAACAGAAGAAACGGGGATGAAAAACTCCAAGTATTTTGAGAGTTTTGATGGAAATAATTAGACTCGCGATTTGGTCTAGCAGTTTACAGACCTACCCCCGACTGAATGACCATAACTCACTCAATTCAACTCGGAATTCATTAAAATTTGTTCCATTTTGAAGGAGTTGAAGTTTAGTTTAAAACGGAAGAAACGGAGATGAAAAACTCCAAGTATTTTGAGAGTTATGATGGAAATAGTTTGACTCGCGCTTTGGTCTAGCAGTTTACATACCTACCTCGGACTGAATCACCATAACTCACTCAATTCAACTCGGAATTCATTGAAATTTGTTCCATTTCGAAGGAGTCAAAGTGTAGTTTAAAACGAAAGAACCGGAGATGAAAAACTCCAATTATTTTGAGAGTTATGATGGAAATAGTTAGACTCACGCTTTGGTCCAGCAGTTTACATACCTACCTCCGATCGATTGACCATAACTCACTCAATTCAACTCGTAATTCGTTGAAATTAATTCCATTTCGAAGGAGTCGAAGTTTAGTTTAAAATGGAAGAAACGGAGATGAAAAACTCCAAGTATTTTGAGAGTTATGATGGAAATAGTTAGACTCGCGCTTTGGCCTAGCAGTTTACAGACCTACCTCCGACTGAATGACCATAACTCACTCAATTCAACTCGGAATTCATTGAAATTTGATCCGTTTCGAAGGAGTCGAAGTTTAGTTTAAAACAGAAGAAACGGAGATGAAAAACTCCAAGTATTTTGAGAGTTATGATGGAAATAGTTAGACTCGCGCTTTGGTCTAGCAGTTTACATACCTACCTCCGTTCGATTGACCATAACTCACTCAATTCAACTCGTAATTCACTAAAATTTGTTCCGTTTCGAAGGAGTCGAAGTGTAGTTTAAAACAGAAGAAACGGGGATGAAAAACTCCAAGTATTTTGAGAGTTTTGATGGAAATAATTAGACTCGCGATTTGGTCTAGCAGTTTACAGACCTACCCCCGACTGAATGACCATAACTCACTCAATTCAACTCGGAATTCATTGAAATTTGATCCGTTTCGAAGGAGTCGAAGTTTAGTTTAAAACAGAAGAAACGGAGATGAAAAACTCCAAGTATTTTGAGAGTTATGATGGAAATAGTTAGACTCGCGCTTTGGTCTAGCAGTTTACATACCTACCTCCGTTCGATTGACCATAACTCACTCAATTCAACTCGTAATTCACAAAAATTTGTTCCGTTTCGAAGGAGTCGAAGTGTAGTTTAAAACGAAAGAAACGGAGATGAAAAACTTCAAGTATTTTGAGTGTTATGATGGAAAAGTTTAGACTCGCGCTTTGGTCTAGCAGTTTACATACCTACCTCCGTTCGATTGACCATAACTCACTAAATTCAAGTCGTAATTCATTAAAATTTGTTCCATTTCGAAGGAGTCGAAGTGTAGTTTAAAACGAAAGAAACAGAGATAAAAAACTCCAAGTATTTTGAGAGTTACGATGGAAATAGTTAGAACCGCGCTTTGGCCTAGCAGTTTTCAAACGTACCTCCGATCGATTAACCATAACTCACTCAATTCAACTCATAATTCATTAAAATTAATTCCGTTTCGAAGGAGTCGAAGTGTAGTTTAAAACAGAAGAAACGAAGAAGAAAAACTCCAAGTATTTTGAGAGTTATGATGGAAGTAGTTAGACTCGCGCTTTGGTCTAGCAGTTTACATACCTACCTCCTATCAATTGACCATAACTAACTGAATTCAACTCATAATTCATTAAATTTAATTCCGTTTCGAAGGAGTTGAACTGTAGTTTAAAACAGAAGAAACGGGGATGAAAAACTCCAAGTATTTTGAGAGTTATGATGGAAATAGTTAGACTCGCGCTTTGGTCTAGCAGTTTACATACCTACCTCCGACTGAATCACCATAACTCACTCAATTCAACTCGGAATTCATTGAAATTTGTTCCATTTAAAAGGAGTCGAAGTGTAGTTTAAAACGAAAGAAACGGAGACGAAAACTCCAAGTATTTGGAGAGTTATGATGGAAATAGTTAGACTCGCGATTTAGTCTAGCAGTTTACATACCTACCTCCGACTGAATCACCATAACTCACTCAATTCAACTCAGAATTCATTGAAATTTGTTCCATTTAAAAGGAGTCGAAGTGTAGTTTAAAACGAAAGAAACGGAGACGAAAAACTCCAAGTATTTGGAGAGTTATGATGGAAATAGTTAGACTCGCGATTTGGTCTAGCAGTTTACATACCTACCTCCGTTCGATTGACCATAACTCACTCAATTCAACTCGTAATTCATTAAAATTTGTTCCGTTTTGAAGGAGTCGAAGTGTAGTTTAAAACGAAAGAAACGGAGATGAAAAACTTCAAGTATTTTGAGTGTTATGATGGAAATAGTTAGACTCGCGCTTTGGTCTAGCAGTTTACATACCTACCTCCGTTCGATTGACCATAACTCACTAAATTCAAGTCGTAATTCATTAAAATTTGTTCTATTTCGAAGGAGTCGAAGTGTAGTTTAAAACGAAAGAAACAGAGATAAAAAACTCCAAGTATTTTGAGAGTTACGATGGAAATAGTTAGAACCGCGCTTTGGCCTAGCAGTTTTCAAACCTACCTCCGATCGATTAACCATAACTCACTCAATTCAACTCATAATTCATTAAAATTAATTCCGTTTAGAAGGAGTCGAAGTGTAGTTTAAAACAGAAGAAACGAAGAAGAAAAACTCCAAGTATTTTGAGAGTTATGATGGAAGTAGTTAGACTCGCGCTTTGGTCTAGCAGTTTACATACCTACCTCCTATCAATTGACCATAACTAACTCAATTCAACTCATAATTCATTAAATTTAATTCCGTTTCGAAGGAGTTGAAGTGTAGTTTAAAACAGAAGAAACGAAGAAGAAAAACTCCAAGTATTTTGAGAGTTATGATGGAAGTAGTTAGACTCGCGCTTTGGTCTAGCAGTTTACATACCTACCTCCTATCAATTGACCATAACTAACTCAATTCAACTCATAATTCATTAAATTTAATTCCGTTTCGAAGGAGTTGAAGTGTAGTTTAAAACAGAAGAAACGGGGATGAAAAACTCCAAGTATTTTGAGAGTTTTGATGGAAATAATTAGACTCGCGATTTGGTCTAGCAGTTTACAGACCTACCTCCGACTGAATGACCATAACTCACTCAATTCAACTCGGAATTCATTAAAATTTGTTCCATTTTGAAGGAGTTGAAGTTTAGTTTAAAACGGAAGAAACGGAGATGAAAAACTCCAAGTATTTTGAGAGTTATGATGGAAATAGTTTGACTCGCGCTTTGGTCTAGCAGTTTACATACCTACCTCGGACTGAATCACCATAAGTCACTCAATTCAACTCGGAAATCATTGAAATTTGTTCCATTTCGAAGGAGTCGAAGTTTAGTTTAAAACGGAAGAAATGGAGATGAAAAACTCCAAGTATTTTGAGAGTTATGATGGAAATAGTTAGACTCGCGCTTTTGTCTAGCAGTTTCCATACCTACCTCCGTTTGATTGACCATAACTCACTCAATTCAACTCGTAATTCATCAAAATTTGTTTCGTTTCGAAGGAGTCGAAGTGTAGTTTAAAACAAATGAAACGGAGATGAAAAACACCAAGTATTTTGAGAGTTATGATGGAAATAATTAGACTCGTGCTTTTGTCTAGCAGTTTACAGGCCTACCTACGACTGAATGACCATAACTCACTAAATTCAACTCGGAATTCATTGAAATTTGTTTCATTTCGAAGGAGTCAAAGTGTAGTTTAAAACGGAAGAAACGGAAATGAAAAACTCGAAGTATTTTGGGAGTTATGATGGAAATAGTTAGACTCGCGCTTTGGTCTAGCAGTTTACAGACCTACCTCCGACTGAATCACCATAACTCACAAAATTCAACTCGAAATTTATTAAAATTTGTTCCGTTTCGAAGTCGTCCAAGTGTAGTTTAAAACGGAAGAAACGGAGATGAAAAACTCTAATTATTTTGAGAGTTACGATGGAAATAGTTAGACTCGCGCTTTGGTCTAACAGTTTACATAGCTACCTCCGTTCGATTGACCATAAGTCACTCAATTCAAGTCGTAATTCATTAAAATTTGTTCCGTTTCGAAGGAGTCGAAGTGTAGTTTAAAACGGAAGAAACAGAGATAAAAAACTCCAAGTATTTTGAGAGTTATGATGGAAATAGTTAGAACCGCGCTTTGGTCTAGCAGTTTACAAACCTACCTCCGATCGATTAACCATAACTCACTCAATTCAACTCATAATTCATTAAAATTAATTCCGTTTCGAAGGAGTCGAAGTGTAGTTTAAAACAGAAGAAACGGAGAAGAAAAACTCAAAGTATTTTGAGAGTTATAATGGAAATAGTTAGACTCGCGCTTTGGTTTAGCAGTTTACATACCTACTTCCGACTGAATCACCATAACTCACTCAATTCGACTCGGAATTCATTGAAATTTATTCCGTTTCGTAGTAGTCGAAGTTTAGTTCAAAACGGAAGAAACGGAGATGAAAAACTCCAAGTATTTTGAGAGTTTTGATGGAAATAATTAGACTCGAGCTTTGGTCTAGCAGTTTACAGACCTACCTCCGACTGAATGACCATAACTCACTAAATTCAACTCGGAATTCATTGAAATTTGTTTCATTTCGAAGGAGTCAAAGTGTAGTTTAAAACGGAAGAAACGGAAATGAAAAACTCGAAGTATTTTGGGAGTTATGATGGAAATAGTTAGACTCGCGCTTTGGTCTAGCAGTTTACAGACCTACCTCCGACTGAATCACCATAACTCACAAAATTCAACTCGAAATTTATTAAAATTTGTTCCGTTTCGAAGTTGTCCAAGTGTAGTTTAAAACGGAAGAAACGGAGATGAAAAACTCCAATTATTTTGAGAGTTATGATGGAAATAGTTAGACTCGCGCTTTGGTCTAGCAGTTTACATACCTACCTCCGATCAATTGACCATAACTCACTCAATTCAACTCATAATTCATTAAAATTTATTCCGTTTCGAAGGAGTCGAAGTGTAGTTTAAAACAGAAGAAACGGAGAAGAAAAACTCCAAGTATTTTGAGAGTTATGATGGAAATAGTTAGACTCGCGCTTTGGTCTAGCAGTTTACATACCTACTTCCGACTGAATCACCATAACTCACTCAATTCGACTCGGAATTCATTGAAATTTATTCCGTTTCGTAGTAGTCGAAGTTTAGTTCAAAACGGAAGAAACGGAGATGAAAAACTCCAAGAATTTTCAGAGTTTTGATGGAAATAATTAGACTCGCGCTTTGGTCTAGCAGTTTACAGACCTACCTCCGACTGAATGACCATAACTCACTCAATTCAACTCGGAATTCATTAAAATTTGTTCCATTTCAAAGGAGTTGAAGTTTAGTTTAAAACGGAAGAAACGGAGATGAAAAACTCCAAGTATTTTGAGAGTTATGATGGAAATAGTTTGACTCGCGCTTTGGTCTAGCAGTTTACATACCAACCTCGGACTGAATCACTATAACTCACTCAATTCAACTCGGAATTCATAGAAATTTGTTTCATTTCGAAGGAGTCGAAGTGTAGTTTAAAACGGAAGAAACGGAGATGAAAAAGTCCAATTATTTTGAGAGTTATGATGGAAATAGTTAGACTCGCGCTTTAGTCTAGCAGTTTACATACCTACCTCCGATCGATTGACCGTAACTCACTCACTTCAACTTGTAATTCATTGAAATTTGTTCCATTTCGAAGGAGTCGAAGTTTAGTTTAAAACATAAGAAACGGAGATGAAAAACTCCAAGTATTTTGAGAGTTATGATGGAAATAGTTAGACTCGCGCTTTGGTCTAGCTGTTTTCATACCTACCTCCGTTTGATTAACCATAACTCACTCAATTCAACTCGTAATTCATCAAAATTTGTTTCGTTTCGAAGGAGTCGAAGTGTAGTTTAAAACAAATGAAATGGAGATGAAAAACTCCAAGTATTTTGAGAGTTATGATGGAAATAATTAGACTCGTGCTTTGGTCTAGCAGTTTACAGGCCTACCTCCGACTGAATCACCATAACTCACTCAATTCAACTCGGAATTCATTGAAATTTGTTCCATTTAAAAGGAGTCGGAGTGTAGTTTAAAACGAAAGAAACGGAGATGAAAAACTCCAAGTATTTGGAGAGTTATGATGGAAATAGTTAGACTCCCGCTTTGGTCTAGCAGTTTACATACCTACCTCCGACTAAATCACCAAAACTCACTCAATTCAACTCGGAATTCATTGAAATTTGTTCCATTTCGAAGGAGTCGAAGTGTAGTTTAAAGCGAAAGAAACGGAGATGAAAAACTCCAAGTATTTTGAGAGTTATGATGGAAATAGTTAGACTCGCGCTTTGGTCTAGCAGTTTACATACCTCCCTCCGACTGAATCACCATAACTCACTCAATTCAACTCGGAATTCATTGAAATTTGTTTCATTTCGAAGGAGTCGAAGTGTAGTTTAAAAGGAAAGAAACGGAGATGAAAAAGTCCAATTATTTTGAGAGTTATGATGGAAATAGTTACACTCGCGCTTTGGTCTAGCAGTTTACATACCTACCTTCGATCGATTGTCCATAACTCACTCAATTCAACTCGTAATTCATTGAAATTTGTTCCATTTCGAAGGAATCAAAGTTTAGTTTATAACGGAAGAAACGGAGATGAAAAACTCCAAGTATTTTGAAAGTTATGATGGAAATAGTTAGACCCGCGCTTTGGTCTAGCAGTTTACATACCTACCTCCGTTTGATTGACCATAACTCACTCAATTCAACTCGTAATTCATTAAAATTTGTTCCGTTTCGAAGGAGTCGAAGTGTAGTTTAAAACAAAAGAAACAGAGATGAAAAACTCCATGTATTTTGAGAGTTATGGTGGAAATAATTAGACTCGCGCTTTGGTCACTCACTCAATTCGACTCGGAATTCATTGAAATTTATTCCGTTTCGTAGTAGTCGAAGTTTAGTTCAAAACGGAAGAAACGGAGATGAAAAACTCCAAGTATTTTGAGAGTTTTGATGGAAATAATTAGACTCGCGATTTGGTCTAGCAGTTTACAGACCTACCTCCGACTGAATGACCATAACTCACTCAATTCAACTCGGAATTCATTAAAATTTGTTCCATTTCGAAGGAGTTGAAGTGTAGTTTAAAACAGAAGAAACGGGGATGAAAAACTCCAAGTATTTTGAGAGTTATGATGGAAATAGTTAGACTCGCGCTTTGGTCTAGCAGTTTACATACCTACCTCCGACTGAATCACCATAACTCACTCAATTCAACTCGGAATTCATTGAAATTTGTTCCATTTAAAAGGAGTCGAAGTGTAGTTTAAAACGAAAGAAACGGAGATGAAAAACTCCAAGTATTTGGAGAGTTATGATGGAAATAGTTAGACTCGCGATTTGGTCTAGCAGTTTACATACCTACCTCCGTTCGATTGACCATAACTCACTCAATTCAACTCGTAATTCATTAAAATTTGTTCCGTTTTGAAGGAGTCGAAGTGTAGTTTAAAACGAAAGAAACGGAGACGAAAACTCCAAGTATTTGGAGAGTTATGATGGAAATAGTTAGACTCGCGATTTAGTGTAGCAGTTTACATACCTACCTCCGACTGAATCACCATAACTCACTCAATTCAACTCAGAATTCATTGAAATTTGTTCCATTTAAAAGGAGTCGAAGTGTAGTTTAAAACGAAAGAAACGGAGACGAAAAACTCCAAGTATTTGGAGAGTTATGATGGAAATAGTTAGACTCGCGATTTGGTCTAGCAGTTTACATACCTACCTCCGTTCGATTGACCATAACTCACTCAATTCAACTCGTAATTCATTAAAATTTGTTCCGTTTTGAAGGAGTCGAAGTGTAGTTTAAAACGAAAGAAACGGAGATGAAAAACTTCAAGTATTTTGAGTGTTATGATGGAAATAGTTAGACTCGCGCTTTGGTCTAGCAGTTTACATACCTACCTCCGTTCGATTGACCATAACTCACTAAATTCAAGTCGTAATTCATTAAAATTTGTTCTATTTCGAAGGAGTCGAAGTGTAGTTTAAAACGAAAGAAACAGAGATAAAAAACTCCAAGTATTTTGAGAGTTACGATGGAAATAGTTAGAACCGCGCTTTGGCCTAGCAGTTTTCAAACCTACCTCCGATCGATTAACCATAACTCACTCAATTCAACTCATAATTCATTAAAATTAATTCCGTTTAGAAGGAGTCGAAGTGTAGTTTAAAACAGAAGAAACGAAGAAGAAAAACTCCAAGTATTTTGAGAGTTATGATGGAAGTAGTTAGACTCGCGCTTTGGTCTAGCAGTTTACATACCTACCTCCTATCAATTGACCATAACTAACTCAATTCAACTCATAATTCATTAAATTTAATTCCGTTTCGAAGGAGTTGAAGTGTAGTTTAAAACAGAAGAAACGAAGAAGAAAAACTCCAAGTATTTTGAGAGTTATGATGGAAGTAGTTAGACTCGCGCTTTGGTCTAGCAGTTTACATACCTACCTCCGACTGAATCACCATAACTCACTCAATTCAACTCGGAATTCATTGAAATTTGTTCCATTTAAAAGGAGTCGAAGTGTAGTTTAAAACGAAAGAAACGGAGACGAAAACTCCAAGTATTTGGAGAGTTATGATGGAAATAGTTAGACTCGCGATTTAGTCTAGCAGTTTACATACCTACCTCCGACTGAATCACCATAACTCACTCAATTCAACTCAGAATTCATTGAAATTTGTTCCATTTAAAAGGAGTCGAAGTGTAGTTTAAAACGAAAGAAACGGAGACGAAAAACTCCAAGTATTTGGAGAGTTATGATGGAAATAGTTAGACTCGCGATTTGGTCTAGCAGTTTACATACCTACCTCCGTTCGATTGACCATAACTCACTCAATTCAACTCGTAATTCATTAAAATTTGTTCCGTTTTGAAGGAGTCGAAGTGTAGTTTAAAACGAAAGAAACGGAGATGAAAAACTTCAAGTATTTTGAGTGTTATGATGGAAATAGTTAGACTCGCGCTTTGGTCTAGCAGTTTACATACCTACCTCCGTTCGATTGACCATAACTCACTAAATTCAAGTCGTAATTCATTAAAATTTGTTCTATTTCGAAGGAGTCGAAGTGTAGTTTAAAACGAAAGAAACAGAGATAAAAAACTCCAAGTATTTTGAGAGTTACGATGGAAATAGTTAGAACCGCGCTTTGGCCTAGCAGTTTTCAAACCTACCTCCGATCGATTAACCATAACTCACTCAATTCAACTCATAATTCATTAAAATTAATTCCGTTTAGAAGGAGTCGAAGTGTAGTTTAAAACAGAAGAAACGAAGAAGAAAAACTCCAAGTATTTTGAGAGTTATGATGGAAGTAGTTAGACTCGCGCTTTGGTCTAGCAGTTTACATACCTACCTCCTATCAATTGACCATAACTAACTCAATTCAACTCATAATTCATTAAATTTAATTCCGTTTCGAAGGAGTTGAAGTGTAGTTTAAAACAGAAGAAACGAAGAAGAAAAACTCCAAGTATTTTGAGAGTTATGATGGAAGTAGTTAGACTCGCGCTTTGGTCTAGCAGTTTACATACCTACCTCCTATCAATTGACCATAACTAACTCAATTCAACTCATAATTCATTAAATTTAATTCCGTTTCGAAGGAGTTGAAGTGTAGTTTAAAACAGAAGAAACGGGGATGAAAAACTCCAAGTATTTTGAGAGTTTTGATGGAAATAATTAGACTCGCGATTTGGTCTAGCAGTTTACAGACCTACCTCCGACTGAATGACCATAACTCACTCAATTCAACTCGGAATTCATTAAAATTTGTTCCATTTTGAAGGAGTTGAAGTTTAGTTTAAAACGGAAGAAACGGAGATGAAAAACTCCAAGTATTTTGAGAGTTATGATGGAAATAGTTTGACTCGCGCTTTGGTCTAGCAGTTTACATACCTACCTCGGACTGAATCACCATAAGTCACTCAATTCAACTCGGAAATCATTGAAATTTGTTCCATTTCGAAGGAGTCGAAGTTTAGTTTAAAACGGAAGAAATGGAGATGAAAAACTCCAAGTATTTTGAGAGTTATGATGGAAATAGTTAGACTCGCGCTTTTGTCTAGCAGTTTCCATACCTACCTCCGTTTGATTGACCATAACTCACTCAATTCAACTCGTAATTCATCAAAATTTGTTTCGTTTCGAAGGAGTCGAAGTGTAGTTTAAAACAAATGAAACGGAGATGAAAAACACCAAGTATTTTGAGAGTTATGATGGAAATAATTAGACTCGTGCTTTTGTCTAGCAGTTTACAGGCCTACCTACGACTGAATGACCATAACTCACTAAATTCAACTCGGAATTCATTGAAATTTGTTTCATTTCGAAGGAGTCAAAGTGTAGTTTAAAACGGAAGAAACGGAAATGAAAAACTCGAAGTATTTTGGGAGTTATGATGGAAATAGTTAGACTCGCGCTTTGGTCTAGCAGTTTACAGACCTACCTCCGACTGAATCACCATAACTCACAAAATTCAACTCGAAATTTATTAAAATTTGTTCCGTTTCGAAGTCGTCCAAGTGTAGTTTAAAACGGAAGAAACGGAGATGAAAAACTCTAATTATTTTGAGAGTTACGATGGAAATAGTTAGACTCGCGCTTTGGTCTAACAGTTTACATAGCTACCTCCGTTCGATTGACCATAAGTCACTCAATTCAAGTCGTAATTCATTAAAATTTGTTCCGTTTCGAAGGAGTCGAAGTGTAGTTTAAAACGGAAGAAACAGAGATAAAAAACTCCAAGTATTTTGAGAGTTATGATGGAAATAGTTAGAACCGCGCTTTGGTCTAGCAGTTTACAAACCTACCTCCGATCGATTAACCATAACTCACTCAATTCAACTCATAATTCATTAAAATTAATTCCGTTTCGAAGGAGTCGAAGTGTAGTTTAAAACAGAAGAAACGGAGAAGAAAAACTCCAAGTATTTTGAGAGTTATAATGGAAATAGTTAGACTCGCGCTTTGGTTTAGCAGTTTACATACCTACTTCCGACTGAATCACCATAACTCACTCAATTCGACTCGGAATTCATTGAAATTTATTCCGTTTCGTAGTAGTCGAAGTTTAGTTCAAAACGGAAGAAACGGAGATGAAAAACTCCAAGTATTTTGAGAGTTTTGATGGAAATAATTAGACTCGCGCTTTGGTCTAGCAGTTTACAGACCTACCTCCGACTGAATGACCATAACTCACTAAATTCAACTCGGAATTCATTGAAATTTGTTTCATTTCGAAGGAGTCAAAGTGTAGTTTAAAACGGAAGAAACGGAAATGAAAAACTCGAAGTATTTTGGGAGTTATGATGGAAATAGTTAGACTCGCGCTTTGGTCTAGCAGTTTACAGACCTACCTCCGACTGAATCACCATAACTCACAAAATTCAACTCGAAATTTATTAAAATTTGTTCCGTTTCGAAGTTGTCCAAGTGTAGTTTAAAACGGAAGAAACGGAGATGAAAAACTCCAATTATTTTGAGAGTTATGATGGAAATAGTTAGACTCGCGCTTTGGTCTAGCAGTTTACATACCTACCTCCGATCAATTGACCATAACTCACTCAATTCAACTCATAATTCATTAAAATTTATTCCGTTTCGAAGGAGTCGAAGTGTAGTTTAAAACAGAAGAAACGGAGAAGAAAAACTCCAAGTATTTTGAGAGTTATGATGGAAATAGTTAGACTCGCGCTTTGGTCTAGCAGTTTACATACCTACTTCCGACTGAATCACCATAACTCACTCAATTCGACTCGGAATTCATTGAAATTTATTCCGTTTCGTAGTAGTCGAAGTTTAGTTCAAAACGGAAGAAACGGAGATGAAAAACTCCAAGAATTTTCAGAGTTTTGATGGAAATAATTAGACTCGCGCTTTGGTCTAGCAGTTTACAGACCTACCTCCGACTGAATGACCATAACTCACTCAATTCAACTCGGAATTCATTAAAATTTGTTCCATTTCAAAGGAGTTGAAGTTTAGTTTAAAACGGAAGAAACGGAGATGAAAAACTCCAAGTATTTTGAGAGTTATGATGGAAATAGTTTGACTCGCGCTTTGGTCTAGCAGTTTACATACCAACCTCGGACTGAATCACTATAACTCACTCAATTCAACTCGGAATTCATAGAAATTTGTTTCATTTCGAAGGAGTCGAAGTGTAGTTTAAAACGGAAGAAACGGAGATGAAAAAGTCCAATTATTTTGAGAGTTATGATGGAAATAGTTAGACTCGCGCTTTAGTCTAGCAGTTTACATACCTACCTCCGATCGATTGACCGTAACTCACTCACTTCAACTTGTAATTCATTGAAATTTGTTCCATTTCGAAGGAGTCGAAGTTTAGTTTAAAACATAAGAAACGGAGATGAAAAACTCCAAGTATTTTGAGAGTTATGATGGAAATAGTTAGACTCGCGCTTTGGTCTAGCTGTTTTCATACCTACCTCCGTTTGATTAACCATAACTCACTCAATTCAACTCGTAATTCATCAAAATTTGTTTCGTTTCGAAGGAGTCGAAGTGTAGTTTAAAACAAATGAAATGGAGATGAAAAACTCCAAGTATTTTGAGAGTTATGATGGAAATAATTAGACTCGTGCTTTGGTCTAGCAGTTTACAGGCCTACCTCCGACTGAATCACCATAACTCACTCAATTCAACTCGGAATTCATTGAAATTTGTTCCATTTAAAAGGAGTCGGAGTGTAGTTTAAAACGAAAGAAACGGAGATGAAAAACTCCAAGTATTTGGAGAGTTATGATGGAAATAGTTAGACTCCCGCTTTGGTCTAGCAGTTTACATACCTACCTCCGACTAAATCACCAAAACTCACTCAATTCAACTCGGAATTCATTGAAATTTGTTCCATTTCGAAGGAGTCGAAGTGTAGTTTAAAGCGAAAGAAACGGAGATGAAAAACTCCAAGTATTTTGAGAGTTATGATGGAAATAGTTAGACTCGCGCTTTGGTCTAGCAGTTTACATACCTCCCTCCGACTGAATCACCATAACTCACTCAATTCAACTCGGAATTCATTGAAATTTGTTTCATTTCGAAGGAGTCGAAGTGTAGTTTAAAAGGAAAGAAACGGAGATGAAAAAGTCCAATTATTTTGAGAGTTATGATGGAAATAGTTACACTCGCGCTTTGGTCTAGCAGTTTACATACCTACCTTCGATCGATTGTCCATAACTCACTCAATTCAACTCGTAATTCATTGAAATTTGTTCCATTTCGAAGGAATCAAAGTTTAGTTTATAACGGAAGAAACGGAGATGAAAAACTCCAAGTATTTTGAAAGTTATGATGGAAATAGTTAGACCCGCGCTTTGGTCTAGCAGTTTACATACCTACCTCCGTTTGATTGACCATAACTCACTCAATTCAACTCGTAATTCATTAAAATTTGTTCCGTTTCGAAGGAGTCGAAGTGTAGTTTAAAACAAAAGAAACAGAGATGAAAAACTCCATGTATTTTGAGAGTTATGGTGGAAATAATTAGACTCGCGCTTTGGTCACTCACTCAATTCGACTCGGAATTCATTGAAATTTATTCCGTTTCGTAGTAGTCGAAGTTTAGTTCAAAACGGAAGAAACGGAGATGAAAAACTCCAAGTATTTTGAGAGTTTTGATGGAAATAATTAGACTCGCGATTTGGTCTAGCAGTTTACAGACCTACCTCCGACTGAATGACCATAACTCACTCAATTCAACTCGGAATTCATTAAAATTTGTTCCATTTCGAAGGAGTTGAAGTGTAGTTTAAAACAGAAGAAACGGGGATGAAAAACTCCAAGTATTTTGAGAGTTATGATGGAAATAGTTAGACTCGCGCTTTGGTCTAGCAGTTTACATACCTACCTCCGACTGAATCACCATAACTCACTCAATTCAACTCGGAATTCATTGAAATTTGTTCCATTTAAAAGGAGTCGAAGTGTAGTTTAAAACGAAAGAAACGGAGATGAAAAACTCCAAGTATTTGGAGAGTTATGATGGAAATAGTTAGACTCGCGATTTGGTCTAGCAGTTTACATACCTACCTCCGTTCGATTGACCATAACTCACTCAATTCAACTCGTAATTCATTAAAATTTGTTCCGTTTTGAAGGAGTCGAAGTGTAGTTTAAAACGAAAGAAACGGAGACGAAAACTCCAAGTATTTGGAGAGTTATGATGGAAATAGTTAGACTCGCGATTTAGTGTAGCAGTTTACATACCTACCTCCGACTGAATCACCATAACTCACTCAATTCAACTCAGAATTCATTGAAATTTGTTCCATTTAAAAGGAGTCGAAGTGTAGTTTAAAACGAAAGAAACGGAGACGAAAAACTCCAAGTATTTGGAGAGTTATGATGGAAATAGTTAGAACCGCGCTTTGGCCTAGCAGTTTTCAAACCTACCTCCGATCGATTAACCATAACTCACTCAATTCAACTCATAATTCATTAAAATTAATTCCGTTTAGAAGGAGTCGAAGTGTAGTTTAAAACAGAAGAAACGAAGAAGAAAAACTCCAAGTATTTTGAGAGTTATGATGGAAGTAGTTAGACTCGCGCTTTGGTCTAGCAGTTTACATACCTACCTCCTATCAATTGACCATAACTAACTCAATTCAACTCATAATTCATTAAATTTAATTCCGTTTCGAAGGAGTTGAAGTGTAGTTTAAAACAGAAGAAACGAAGAAGAAAAACTCCAAGTATTTTGAGAGTTATGATGGAAGTAGTTAGACTCGCGCTTTGGTCTAGCAGTTTACATACCTACCTCCTATCAATTGACCATAACTAACTCAATTCAACTCATAATTCATTAAATTTAATTCCGTTTCGAAGGAGTTGAAGTGTAGTTTAAAACAGAAGAAACGGGGATGAAAAACTCCAAGTATTTTGAGAGTTTTGATGGAAATAATTAGACTCGCGATTTGGTCTAGCAGTTTACAGACCTACCTCCGACTGAATGACCATAACTCACTCAATTCAACTCGGAATTCATTAAAATTTGTTCCATTTTGAAGGAGTTGAAGTTTAGTTTAAAACGGAAGAAACGGAGATGAAAAACTCCAAGTATTTTGAGAGTTATGATGGAAATAGTTTGACTCGCGCTTTGGTCTAGCAGTTTACATACCTACCTCGGACTGAATCACCATAAGTCACTCAATTCAACTCGGAAATCATTGAAATTTGTTCCATTTCGAAGGAGTCGAAGTTTAGTTTAAAACGGAAGAAATGGAGATGAAAAACTCCAAGTATTTTGAGAGTTATGATGGAAATAGTTAGACTCGCGCTTTTGTCTAGCAGTTTCCATACCTACCTCCGTTTGATTGACCATAACTCACTCAATTCAACTCGTAATTCATCAAAATTTGTTTCGTTTCGAAGGAGTCGAAGTGTAGTTTAAAACAAATGAAACGGAGATGAAAAACACCAAGTATTTTGAGAGTTATGATGGAAATAATTAGACTCGTGCTTTTGTCTAGCAGTTTACAGGCCTACCTACGACTGAATGACCATAACTCACTAAATTCAACTCGGAATTCATTGAAATTTGTTTCATTTCGAAGGAGTCAAAGTGTAGTTTAAAACGGAAGAAACGGAAATGAAAAACTCGAAGTATTTTGGGAGTTATGATGGAAATAGTTAGACTCGCGCTTTGGTCTAGCAGTTTACAGACCTACCTCCGACTGAATCACCATAACTCACAAAATTCAACTCGAAATTTATTAAAATTTGTTCCGTTTCGAAGTCGTCCAAGTGTAGTTTAAAACGGAAGAAACGGAGATGAAAAACTCTAATTATTTTGAGAGTTACGATGGAAATAGTTAGACTCGCGCTTTGGTCTAACAGTTTACATAGCTACCTCCGTTCGATTGACCATAAGTCACTCAATTCAAGTCGTAATTCATTAAAATTTGTTCCGTTTCGAAGGAGTCGAAGTGTAGTTTAAAACGGAAGAAACAGAGATAAAAAAACTCCAAGTATTTTGAGAGTTATGATGGAAATAGTTAGAACCGCGCTTTGGTCTAGCAGTTTACAAACCTACCTCCGATCGATTAACCATAACTCACTCAATTCAACTCATAATTCATTAAAATTAATTCCGTTTCGAAGGAGTCGAAGTGTAGTTTAAAACAGAAGAAACGGAGAAGAAAAACTCCAAGTATTTTGAGAGTTATAATGGAAATAGTTAGACTCGCGCTTTGGTTTAGCAGTTTACATACCTACTTCCGACTGAATCACCATAACTCACTCAATTCGACTCGGAATTCATTGAAATTTATTCCGTTTCGTAGTAGTCGAAGTTTAGTTCAAAACGGAAGAAACGGAGATGAAAAACTCCAAGTATTTTGAGAGTTTTGATGGAAATAATTAGACTCGCGCTTTGGTCTAGCAGTTTACAGACCTACCTCCGACTGAATGACCATAACTCACTAAATTCAACTCGGAATTCATTGAAATTTGTTTCATTTCGAAGGAGTCAAAGTGTAGTTTAAAACGGAAGAAACGGAAATGAAAAACTCGAAGTATTTTGGGAGTTATGATGGAAATAGTTAGACTCGCGCTTTGGTCTAGCAGTTTACAGACCTACCTCCGACTGAATCACCATAACTCACAAAATTCAACTCGAAATTTATTAAAATTTGTTCCGTTTCGAAGTTGTCCAAGTGTAGTTTAAAACGGAAGAAACGGAGATGAAAAACTCCAATTATTTTGAGAGTTATGATGGAAATAGTTAGACTCGCGCTTTGGTCTAGCAGTTTACATACCTACCTCCGATCAATTGACCATAACTCACTCAATTCAACTCATAATTCATTAAAATTTATTCCGTTTCGAAGGAGTCGAAGTGTAGTTTAAAACAGAAGAAACGGAGAAGAAAAACTCCAAGTATTTTGAGAGTTATGATGGAAATAGTTAGACTCGTGCTTTGGTCTAGCAGTTTACATACCTACTTCCGACTGAATCACCATAACTCACTCAATTCGACTCGGAATTCATTGAAATTTATTCCGTTTCGTAGTAGTCGAAGTTTAGTTCAAAACGGAAGAAACGGAGATGAAAAACTCCAAGAATTTTCA
Source organism: Tasmannia lanceolata (assembly GCF_043159265.1). Lineage (NCBI taxonomy): Eukaryota > Viridiplantae > Streptophyta > Magnoliopsida > Canellales > Winteraceae > Tasmannia > Tasmannia lanceolata. Next base: position 841,675 of record NW_027518678.1, read on the forward strand.
GAGTTTTGATGGAAATAATTAGACTCGCGCTTTGGTCTAGCAGTTTACAGACCTACCTCCGACTGAATGACCATAACTCACTCAATTCAACTCGGAATTCATTAAAATTTGTTCCATTTCAAAGGAGTTGAAGTTTAGTTTAAAACGGAAGAAACGGAGATGAAAAACTCCAAGTATTTTGAGAGTTATGATGGAAATAGTTTGACTCGCGCTTTGGTCTAGCAGTTTACATACCAACCTCGGACTGAATCACTATAACTCACTCAATTCAACTCGGAATTCATAGAAATTTGTTTCATTTCGAAGGAGTCGAAGTGTAGTTTAAAACGGAAGAAACGGAGATGAAAAAGTCCAATTATTTTGAGAGTTATGATGGAAATAGTTAGACTCGCGCTTTAGTCTAGCAGTTTACATACCTACCTCCGATCGATTGACCGTAACTCACTCACTTCAACTTGTAATTCATTGAAATTTGTTCCATTTCGAAGGAGTCGAAGTTTAGTTTAAAACATAAGAAACGGAGATGAAAAACTCCAAGTATTTTGAGAGTTATGATGGAAATAGTTAGACTCGCGCTTTGGTCTAGCTGTTTTCATACCTACCTCCGTTTGATTAACCATAACTCACTCAATTCAACTCGTAATTCATCAAAATTTGTTTCGTTTCGAAGGAGTCGAAGTGTAGTTTAAAACAAATGAAATGGAGATGAAAAACTCCAAGTATTTTGAGAGTTATGATGGAAATAATTAGACTCGTGCTTTGGTCTAGCAGTTTACAGGCCTACCTCCGACTGAATCACCATAACTCACTCAATTCAACTCGGAATTCATTGAAATTTGTTCCATTTAAAAGGAGTCGGAGTGTAGTTTAAAACGAAAGAAACGGAGATGAAAAACTCCAAGTATTTGGAGAGTTATGATGGAAATAGTTAGACTCCCGCTTTGGTCTAGCAGTTTACATACCTACCTCCGACTAAATCACCAAAACTCACTCAATTCAACTCGGAATTCATTGAAATTTGTTCCATTTCGAAGGAGTCGAAGTGTAGTTTAAAGCGAAAGAAACGGAGATGAAAAACTCCAAGTATTTTGAGAGTTATGATGGAAATAGTTAGACTCGCGCTTTGGTCTAGCAGTTTACATACCTCCCTCCGACTGAATCACCATAACTCACTCAATTCAACTCGGAATTCATTGAAATTTGTTTCATTTCGAAGGAGTCGAAGTGTAGTTTAAAAGGAAAGAAACGGAGATGAAAAAGTCCAATTATTTTGAGAGTTATGATGGAAATAGTTACACTCGCGCTTTGGTCTAGCAGTTTACATACCTACCTTCGATCGATTGTCCATAACTCACTCAATTCAACTCGTAATTCATTGAAATTTGTTCCATTTCGAAGGAATCAAAGTTTAGTTTATAACGGAAGAAACGGAGATGAAAAACTCCAAGTATTTTGAAAGTTATGATGGAAATAGTTAGACCCGCGCTTTGGTCTAGCAGTTTACATACCTACCTCCGTTTGATTGACCATAACTCACTCAATTCAACTCGTAATTCATTAAAATTTGTTCCGTTTCGAAGGAGTCGAAGTGTAGTTTAAAACAAAAGAAACAGAGATGAAAAACTCCATGTATTTTGAGAGTTATGGTGGAAATAATTAGACTCGCGCTTTGGTCACTCACTCAATTCGACTCGGAATTCATTGAAATTTATTCCGTTTCGTAGTAGTCGAAGTTTAGTTCAAAACGGAAGAAACGGAGATGAAAAACTCCAAGTATTTTGAGAGTTTTGATGGAAATAATTAGACTCGCGATTTGGTCTAGCAGTTTACAGACCTACCTCCGACTGAATGACCATAACTCACTCAATTCAACTCGGAATTCATTAAAATTTGTTCCATTTCGAAGGAGTTGAAGTTTAGTTTAAAACGGAAGAAACGGGGATGAAAAACTCCAAGTATTTTGAGAGTTATGATGGAAATAGTTTGACTCGCGCTTTGGTCTAGCAGTTTACATACCTACCTCGGACTGAATCACCATAACTCACTCAATTCAACTCGGAAATCATTGAAATTTGTTCCATTTCGAAGGAGTCGAAGTTTAGTTTAAAACGAAAGAAATGGAGATGAAAAACTCCAAGTATTTTGAGAGTTATGATGGAAATAGTTAGACTCGCGCTTTAGTCTAGCAGTTTCCATACCTACCTCCGTTTGATTGACCATAACTCACTCAATTCAACTCGTAATTCATCAAAATTTGTTTCGTTTCGAAGGAGTCGAAGTGTAGTTTAAAACAAATGAAACGGAGATGAAAAACTCCAAGTATTTTGAGAGTTATGATGGAAATAATTAGACTCGTGCTTTGGTCTAGCAGTTTACAGGCCTACCTCCGACTGAATGACCATAACTCACTAAATTCAACTCGGAATTCATTGAAATTTGTTTCATTTCGAAGGAGTCAAAGTGTAGTTTAAAACGGAAGAAACGGAAATGAAAAACTCGAAGTATTTTGGGAGTTATGATGGAAATAGTTAGACTCGCGCTTTGGTCTAGCAGTTTACAGACCTACCTCCGACTGAATCACCATAACTCACAAAATTCAACTCGAAATTTATTAAAATTTGTTCCGTTTCGAAGTTGTCCAAGTGTAGTTTAAAATGGAAGAAACGGAGATGAAAAACTCCAATTATTTTGAGAGTTATGATGGAAATAGTTAGACTCGCGCTTTGGTCTAGCAGTTTACATAGCTACCTCCGTTCGATTGACCATAACTCACTCAATTCAAGTCGTAATTCATTAAAATTTATTCCGTTTCGAAGGAGTCAAAGTGTAGTTTAAAACGGAAGAAACAGAGATAAAAAACTCCAAGTATTTTGAGAGTTATGATGGAAATTGTTAGAACCGCGCTTTGGCCTAGCAGTTTACAAACCTACCTCCGATCGATTAACCATAACTCACTCAATTCAACTCATAATTCATTAAAATTAATTCCGTTTCGAAGGAGTCGAAGTGTAGTTTAAAACAGAAGAAACGGAGAAGAAAAACTCCAAGTATTTTGAGAGTTATAATGGAAATAGTTAGACTCGCGCTTTGGTCTAGCAGTTTACATACCTACTTCCGACTGAATCACCATAACTCACTCAATTCGACTCGGAATTCATTGAAATTTATTCCGTTTCGTAGTAGTCGAAGTTTAGTTCAAAACGGAAGAAACGGAGATGAAAAACTCCAAGTATTTTGAGAGTTTTGATGGAAATAATTAGACTCGCGCTTTGGTCTAGCAGTTTACAGACCTACCTCCGACTGAATGAACATAACTCACTAATTCAACTCGGAATTCATTAAAATTTGTTCCATTTCGAAGGAGTTGAAGTTTAGTTTAAAACGGAAGAAACGGAGATGAAAAGCTCCAAGTATTTTGAGAGTTATGATTGAAATAGTTTGACTCGCGCTTTGGTCTAGCAGTTTACATACCTACCTCGGACTGAATCACCATAACTCACTCAATTCAACTCGGAATTCATTGAAATTTGTTTCATTTCGAAGGAGTCGAAGTGTAGTTTAAAACGGAAGAAACGGAGATGAAAAACTCCAATTATTTTGAGAGTTATGATGGAAATAGTTAGACTCGCGCTTTGGTCTAGCAGTTTACATACCTACCTCCGATCGATTGACCGTAACTCACTCAATTCAACTTGTAATTCATTGAAATTTGTTTCATTTCGAAGGAGTCGAAGTTTAGTTTAAAACGGAAGAAACGGAGATGAAAAACTCCAAGTATTTTGAGAGTTATGATGGAAATTGTTAGATTCGCGCTTTGGTCTACCAGTTTCCATACCTACCTTCGTTTGATTGACCATAACTCACTCAATTCAACTCGTAATTCATTAAAATTTGTTTCGTTTCGAAGGAGTCGAAGTGTAGTTTAAAACAAATGAAATGGAGATGAAAAACTCCAAGTATTTTGAGAGTTATGATGGAAATAATTAGACTCGTGCTTTGGTCTAGCCGTTTACAGGCCTACCTCCGACTGAATGACCATAACTCACTAAATTCAACTCGGAATTCATTAAAATTTGTCTCATTTCGAAGGAGTCAAAGTGTAGTTTAAAACGGAAGAAACGGAAATGAAAAACTCGAAGTATTTTGGAAGTTATGATGGAAATAGTTAGACTCGCGCTTTGGTCTAGCAGTTTACAGACCTACCTCCGACTGAATCACCATAACTCACAAAATTCAACTCGAAATTTATTAAAATTTGTTCCGTTTCGAAGTTGTCCAAGTGTAGTTTAAAACGGAAGAAACGGAGATGAAAAACTCCAATTATTTTGAGAGTTATGATGGAAATAGTTAGACTCGCGCTTTGGTCTAGCAGTTTACATAGCTACCTCCGTTCGATTGACCATAACTCACTCAATTCAAGTCGTAATTCATTAAAATTTGTTCCGTTTCGAAGGAGTCGAAGTGTAGTTTAAAACGGAAGAAACAGAGATAAAAAACTCCAAGTATTTTGAGAGTTATGATGGAAATAGTTTGAACCGCGCTTTGGTCTAGCAGTTTACAAACCTACCTCCGATCGATTAACCATAACTCACTCAATTCAACTCATAATTCATTAAAATTAATTCCGTTTCGAAGGAGTCGAAGTGTAGTTTAAAACAGAAGAAACGGAGAAGAAAAACTCCAAGTATTTTGAGAGTTATGATGGAAATAGTTAGACTCGCGCTTTGGTCTAGCAGTTTACATACCTACTTCCCACTGAATCACCATAACTCACTCAATTCGACTCGGAATTCATTGAAATTTATTCCGTTTCGTAGTAGTCGAAGTTTAGTTCAAAACGGAAGAAACGGAGATGAAAAACTCCAAGTATTTTCAGAGTTTTGATGGAAATAATTAGACTCGCGCTTTGGTCTAGCAGTTTACAGACCTACCTCCGACTGAATGACCATAACTCACTCAATTCAACTCGGAATTTATTAAAATTTGTTCCATTTCGAAGGAGTTGAAGTTTAGTTTAAAACGGAAGAAACGGAGACGAAAAACTCCAAGTATTTTGAGAGTTATGATGGAAATAGTTTGACTCGCGCTTTGGTCTAGCAGTTTACATACCTTCCTCGGACTGAATCACCATAACTCACTCAATTCAACTCGGAATTCATTGAAATTTGTTTCATTTCGAAGGAGTCGAAGTGTAGTTTAAAACGGAAGAAACGGAGATGAAAAACTCCAATTATTTTGAGAGTTATGATGGAAATAGTTAGACTCGCGCTTTGGTCTAGCAGTTTACATACCTACCTCCGATCGATTGACCGTAACTCACTCAATTCAACTTGTAATTCATTGAAATTTGTTCCATTTCGAAGGAGTCGAAGTTTAGTTTAAAACGGAAGAAACGGAGATGAAAAACTCCAAGTATTTTGAGAGTTATGATGGAAATAGTTTGACTCGCGCTTTTGTCTAGCAGTTTACATACCTACCTCGGACTGAATCACCATAACTCACTCAATTCAACTCGGAATTCATTGAAATTTGTTTCATTTCGAAGGAGTCGAAGTGTAGTTTAAAACGGAAGAAACGGAGATGAAAAACTCCAATTATTTTGAGAGTTATGATGGAAATAGTTAGACTCGCGCTTTGGTCTAGCAGTTTACATACCTACCTCCGATCGATTGACCGTAACTCACTCAATTCAACTTGTAATTCATTGAAATTTGTTCCATTTCGAAGGAGTCGAAGTTTAGTTTAAAACAGAAGAAACGGAGATGAAAAACTCCAAGTATTTTGAGAGTTATTATGGAAATAGTTAGACTCGCGCTTTGGTCTAGCTGTTTTCAAACCTACCTCCGTTTGATTGACCATAACTCACTCAATTCAACTCGTAATTCATCAAAATTTGTTTCGTTTCGAAGGAGTCGAAGTGTAGTTTAAAACAAATGAAATGGAGATGAAAAACTCCAAGTATTTTGAGAGTTATGATGGAAATAATTAGACTCGTGCTTTGGTCTAGCAGTTTACAGGCCTACCTCCGACTGAATCACCATAACTCACTCAATTCAACTCGGAATTCATTGAAATTTGTTCCATTTAAAAGGAGTCGGAGTGTAGTTTAAAACGAAAGAAACGGAGATGAAAAACTCCAAGTATTTGGAGAGTTATGATGGAAATAGTTAGACTCCCGCTTTGGTCTAGCAGTTTACATACCTACCTCCGACTAAATCACCAAAACTCACTCAATTCAACTCGGAATTCATTGAAATTTGTTCCATTTCGAAGGAGTCGAAGTGTAGTTTAAAGCGAAAGAAACGGAGATGAAAAACTCCAAGTATTTTGAGAGTTATGATGGAAATAGTTAGACTCGCGCTTTGGTCTAGCAGTTTACATACCTCCCTCCGACTGAATCACCATAACTCACTCAATTCAACTCGGAATTCATTGAAATTTGTTTCATTTCGAAGGAGTCGAAGTGTAGTTTAAAACGAAAGAAACGGAGATGAAAAAGTCCAATTATTTTGAGAGTTATGATGGAAATAGTTACACTCGCGCTTTGGTCTAGCAGTTTACATACCTACCTCCGATCGATTGTCCATAACTCACTCAATTCAACTCGTAATTCATTGAAATTTGTTCCATTTCGAACGAATCAAAGTTTAGTCGATAACGGAAGAAACGGAGATGAAAAACTCCAAGTATTTTGAAAGTTATGATGGAAATAGTTAGACCCGCGCTTTGGTCTAGCAGTTTACATACCTACCTCCGTTTGATTGACCATAACTCACTCAATTCAACTCGTAATTCATTAAAATTTGTTCCGTTTCGAAGGAGTCGAAGTGTAGTTTAAAACAAAAGAAACATAGATGAAAAACTCCATGTATTTTGAGAGTTATGGTGGAAATAATTAGACTCGCGCTTTGGTCACTCACTCAATTCGACTCGGAATTCATTGAAATTTATTCCGTTTCGTAGTAGTCGAAGTTTAGTTCAAAACGGAAGAAACGGAGATGAAAAACTCCAAGTATTTTGAGAGTTTTGATGGAAATAATTAGACTTGCGATTTGGTCTAGCAGTTTACAGACCTACCTCCGACTGAATGACCATAACTCACTCAATTCAACTCGAAATTCATTAAAATTTGTTCCATTTCGAAGGAGTTGAAGTTTAGTCTAAAACGGAAGAAACGGGGATGAAAAACTCCAAGTATTTTGAGAGTTATGATGGAAATAGTTTGACTCGCGCTTTGGTCTAGCAGTTTACATACCTACCTCGGACTGAATCACCATAACTCACTCAATTCAACTCGGAAATCATTGAAATTTGTTCCATTTCGAAGGAGTCGAAGTTTAGTTTAAAACGGAAGAAATGGAGATGAAAAACTCCAAGTATTTTGAGAGTTATGATGGAAATAGTTAGACTCGCGCTTTAGTCTAGCAGTTTCCATACCTACCTCCGTTTGATTGACCATAACTCACTCAATTCAACTCGTAATTCATCAAAATTTGTTTCGTTTCGAAGGAGTCGAAGTGTAGTTTAAAACAAATGAAACGGAGATGAAAAACTCCAAGTATTTTGAGAGTTATGATGAAAATAATTAGACTCGTGCTTTGGTCTAGCAGTTTACAGGCCTACCTCCGACTGAATGACCATAACTCACTAAATTCAACTCGGAATTCATTGAAATTTGTTTCATTTCGAAGGAGTCAAAGTGTAGTTTAAAACGGAAGAAACGGAAATGAAAAACTCGAAGTATTTTGGGAGTTATGATGGAAATAGTTAGACTCGCGCTTTGGTCTAGCAGTTTACAGACCTACCTCCGACTGAATCACCATAACTCACAAAATTCAACTCGAAATTTATTAAAATTTGTTCCGTTTCGAAGTTGTCCAAGTGTAGTTTAAAACGGAAGAAACGGAGATGAAAAACTCCAATTATTTTGAGAGTTATGATGGAAATAATTAGACTCGTGCTTTGGCCTAGCAGTTTACAGACCTACCTCCGACGGAATGACCATAACTCACTCAATTCAACTCGGAATTCATTGAAATTTGTTTCATTTCGAAGGAGTCGAAGTGTAGTTTAAAACGGAAGAAACGGAGATGAAAAACTCCAATTATTTTGAGAGTTATGATGGAAATAGTTAGACTCGCGCTTTGGTCTAGCAGTTTACATACCTACCTCCGATCGATTGACCGTAACTCACTCAATTCAACTTGTAATTCATTGAAATTTGTTCCATTTCGAAGGAGTCGAAGTTTAGTTTAAAACAGAAGAAACGGAGATGAAAAACTCCAAGTATTTTGAGAGTTATTATGGAAATAGTTAGACTCGCGCTTTGGTCTAGCTGTTTTCAAACCTACCTCCGTTTGATTGACCATAACTCACTCAATTCAACTCGTAATTCATCAAAATTTGTTTCGTTTCGAAGGAGTCGAAGTGTAGTTTAAAACAAATGAAATGGAGATGAAAAACTCCAAGTATTTTGAGAGTTATGATGGAAATAATTAGACTCGTGCTTTGGTCTAGCAGTTTACAGGCCTACCTCCGACTGAATCACCATAACTCACTCAATTCAACTCGGAATTCATTGAAATTTGTTCCATTTAAAAGGAGTCGGAGTGTAGTTTAAAACGAAAGAAACGGATATGAAAAACTCCAAGTATTTGGAGAGTTATGATGGAAATAGTTAGACTCCCGCTTTGGTCTAGCAGTTTACATACCTACCTCCGACTAAATCACCAAAACTCACTCAATTCAACTCGGAATTCATTGAAATTTGTTCCATTTCGAAGGAGTCGAAGTGTAGTTTAAAGCGAAAGAAACGGAGATGAAAAACTCCAAGTATTTTGAGAGTTATGATGGAAATAGTTAGACTCGCGCTTTGGTCTAGCAGTTTACATACCTCCCTCCGACTGAATCACCATAACTCACTCAATTCAACTCGGAATTCATTGAAATTTGTTTGATTTCGAAGGAGTCGAAGTGTAGTTTAAAACGAAAGAAACGGAGATGAAAAAGTCCAATTATTTTGAGAGTTATGATGGAAATAGTTACACTCGCGCTTTGGTCTAGCAGTTTACATACCTACCTCCGATCGATTGTCCATAACTCACTCAATTCAACTCGTAATTCATTGAAATTTGTTCCATTTCGAACGAATCAAAGTTTAGTCGATAACGGAAGAAACGGAGATGAAAAACTCCAAGTATTTTGAAAGTTATGATGGAAATAGTTAGACCCGCGCTTTGGTCTAGCAGTTTACATACCTACCTCCGTTTGATTGACCATAACTCACTCAATTCAACTCGTAATTCATTAAAATTTGTTCCGTTTCGAAGGAGTCGAAGTGTAGTTTAAAACAAAAGAAACATAGATGAAAAACTCCATGTATTTTGAGAGTTATGGTGGAAATAATTAGACTCGCGCTTTGGTCACTCACTCAATTCGACTCGGAATTCATTGAAATTTATTCCGTTTCGTAGTAGTCGAAGTTTACTTCAAAACGGAAGAAACGGAGATGAAAAACTCCAAGTATTTTGAGAGTTTTGATGGAAATAATTAGACTTGCGATTTGGTCTAGCAGTTTACAGACCTACCTCCGACTGAATGACCATAACTCACTCAATTCAACTCGAAATTCATTAAAATTTGTTCCATTTCGAAGGAGTTGAAGTTTAGTCTAAAACGGAAGAAACGGGGATGAAAAACTCCAAGTATTTTGAGAGTTATGATGGAAATAGTTTGACTCGCGCTTTGGTCTAGCAGTTTACATACCTACCTCGGACTGAATCACCATAACTCACTCAATTCAACTCGGAAATCATTGAAATTTGTTCCATTTCGAAGGAGTCGAAGTTTAGTTTAAAACGGAAGAAATGGAGATGAAAAACTCCAAGTATTTTGAGAGTTATGATGGAAATAGTTAGACTCGCGCTTTAGTCTAGCAGTTTCCATACCTACCTCCGTTTGATTGACCATAACTCACTCAATTCAACTCGTAATTCATCAAAATTTGTTTCGTTTCGAAGGAATCGAAGTGTAGTTTAAAACAAATGAAACGGAGATGAAAAACTCCAAGTATTTTGAGAGTTATGATGAAAATAATTAGACTCGTGCTTTGGTCTAGCAGTTTACAGGCCTACCTCCGACTGAATGACCATAACTCACTAAATTCAACTCGGAATTCATTGAAATTTGTTTCATTTCGAAGGAGTCAAAGTGTAGTTTAAAACGGAAGAAACGGAAATGAAAAACTCGAAGTATTTTGGGAGTTATGATGGAAATAGTTAGACTCGCGCTTTGGTCTAGCAGTTTACAGACCTACCTCCGACTGAATCACCATAACTCACAAAATTCAACTCGAAATTTATTAAAATTTGTTCCGTTTCGAAGTTGTCCAAGTGTAGTTTAAAACGGAAGAAACGGAGATGAAAAACTCCAATTATTTTGAGAGTTATGATGGAAATAATTAGACTCGTGCTTTGGTGTAGCAGTTTACAGACCTACCTCCGACGGAATGACCATAACTCACTCAATTCAACTCGGAATTCATTGAAATTTGTTTCATTTCGAAGGAGTCGAAGTGTAGTTTAAAACGGAAGAAACGGAGATGAAAAACTCCAATTATTTTGAGAGTTATGATGGAAATAGTTAGACTCGCGCTTTGGTCTAGCAGTTTACATACCTACCTCCGATCGATTGACCGTAACTCACTCAATTCAACTTGTAATTCATTGAAATTTGTTCCATTTCGAAGGAGTCGAAGTTTAGTTTAAAACAGAAGAAACGGAGATGAAAAACTCCAAGTATTTTGAGAGTTATTATGGAAATAGTTAGACTCGCGCTTTGGTCTAGCTGTTTTCAAACCTACCTCCGTTTGATTGACCATAACTCACTCAATTCAACTCGTAATTCATCAAAATTTGTTTCGTTTCGAAGGAGTCGAAGTGTAGTTTAAAACAAATGAAATGGAGATGAAAAACTCCAAGTATTTTGAGAGTTATGATGGAAATAATTAGACTCGTGCTTTAGTCTAGCAGTTTACAGGCCTACCTCCGACTGAATCACCATAACTCACTCAATTCAACTCGGAATTCATTGAAATTTGTTCCATTTAAAAGGAGTCGGAGTGTAGTTTAAAACGAAAGAAACGGAGATGAAAAACTCCAAGTATTTGGAGAGTTATGATGGAAATAGTTAGACTCCCGCTTTGGTCTAGCAGTTTACATACCTACCTCCGACTAAATCACCAAAACTCACTCAATTCAACTCGGAATTCATTGAAATTTGTTCCATTTCGAAGGAGTCGAAGTGTAGTTTAAAGCGAAAGAAACGGAGATGAAAAACTCCAAGTATTTTGAGAGTTATGACGGAAATAGTTAGACTCGCGCTTTGGTCTAGCAGTTTACATACCTACCTCCGATCGATTGACTATAACTCACTCAATTCAACTCATAATTCATTAAAATTAATTCCGTTTCGAAGGAGTCGAAGTGTAGTTTAAAACAGAAGAAACGGAGAAGAAAAACTCCAAGTATTTTGAGAGTTATGATGGAAATAGTTAGACTGACGCTTTGGTCTAGCAGTTTACATACCTACCTCCGATCGATTGACCGTAACTCACTCAATTCAACTCGTAATTCATTGAAATTTGTTCTATTTCGAAGGAGTCAAAGTTTAGTTTAAAACGGAAGAAACGGAGATGAAAAACTCCAAGTATTTTGAGAGTTATGATGGAAATAATTAGACTCGTGCTTTGGTCTAGCAGTTTACAGACCTACCTCCGACTGAATGACCATAACTCACTCAATTCAACTCGGAATTCATTGAAATTTGTTTCATTTCGAAAGAGTCGAAGTATAGTTTAAAACGGAAGAAACGGAGATGAAAAACTCCAATTATTTTGAGAGTTATGATGAAAATAGTTAGACTCGCGCTTTGGTCTAGCAGTTTACATACCTACCTCCTACTGAATCACCATAACTCACTCAATTCAACTCGGAATTCATTGAAATTTGTTCCATTTCGAAGGAGTCGAAGTGTAGTTTAAAATGAAATAACTGGAGATAAAAAACTCCAATTATTTTGAGAGTTATGATGGAAATAGTTAGACTCACGCTTCGGTCCAGCAGTTTACATACCTACCTCCGATCGATTGACCATAACTCACTCAACTCAACTCGTAATTCGTTGAAATTAGTTCCATTTCGAAGGAGTCGAAGTTTAGTTTAAAACGGAAGAAACGGAGATGAAAAACTCCAAGTATTTTGAGAGTTATGATGGAAATAGATAGAGTCGCGCTTTGGTCTAGCAGTTTACATACCTACCGCCGATCGATTGACCATAACTCACTCAATTCAACTCGTAATTCGTTGAAATTTGTTCTATTTCGAAGGAGTCAAAGTGTAGTTCAAAACGGAAGAAACGGAGATGAAAAACTCCAAGTATTTTGAAAGTTATGACGGAAATAGTTAGACTCGCGCTTTGGTCTAGCTATTTACATACCTACCTCCGATCGATTGACCATAACTCACTCAATTCAACTCGTAATTCGTTGAAATTTGTTCCCTTTCGAAGGAGTCGAAGTGTAGTTCAAAACGGAAGAAACGGAGATGAAAAACTCCAAGTATTTTGAGAGTTATGACGGAAATAGTTAGACTCGCGTCTTGGTCTAGCAGTTTACATACCTACCTCCGATCGATTGACCATAACTCACTTAATTAAACTCGTAATTCGTTGAAATTTGTTTCCATTCGAAGGAGTCGAAGTGTAGTTTAAAACGGAAGAAACGGAGATGAAAAACTCCAAGTATTTTGAGAGTTATGACGGAAATAGTTATACTCGCGCTTTGGTCTAGCAGTTTCATACCTACCTCCGATCGATTGACTATAACTCACTCAATTCAACTCATAATTCATTAAAATTAATTCCGTTTCGAAGGAGTCGAAGTGTAGTTTAAAACAGAAGAAACGGAGAAGAAAAACTCTAAGTATTTTGAGAGTTATGATGGAAATAGTTAGACTCGCGCTTTGGTCTAGCAGTTTAGAGACCTACCTCCGACTGAATGACCATAACTCACTCAATTCAACTCGAAATTCATTGAAATTTGTTCCATTTCGAAGGAGTCGAAGTGTAGTTTAAAACGAAAGAACCGGAGATAAAAGACTCCAATTATTTTGAGAGTTATGATGGAAATTATTAGACTCACGCTTCGGTCCAGCAGTTTACATACCTACCTCCGATCGATTGACCATAACTCACTCAACTCAACTCGTAATTCGTTGAAATTAGTTCCATTTCGAAGGAGTCGAAGTTTAGTTTAAAACGGAAGAAACGGAGATGAAAAACTCCAAGTATTTTGAGAGTTATGATGGAAATAGTTAGACTCGAGCGTTGGTCTAGCAGTTTCCATACCTACCTCCGTTTGATTGACCATAACTCACTCAATTCAACTCGTAATTCATCAAAATTTGTTCCGTTTCGAAGGAGTCGAAGTTTAGTTTAAAACGGAAGAAACGGAGATGAAAAACTCCAAGTATTTTGAGAGTTATGATGGAAATAGTTAGACTCGCTCTTTGGTCTAGTAGTTTACATACCTACCTCCGATCGATTGACCATAATTCACTCAATTCAACTCGTAATTCGTTGAAATTTGTTCTATTTCGAAGGAGTCGAAGTTTAGTTTAAAACGGAAGAAACGGAGATGAAAAACTACAAGTATTTTGAGAGTTATGACAGAAATAGTTAGACTCGCGCTTTGGTCTAGCAGTTTACATACCTACCTCCGATCGATTGACCATAACTCACTGAATTCAACTCGTAATTCGTTGAAATTTTTTCTATTTCAAAAGAGTCGAAGTGTAGTTCCAAACGGAAGAAACGGAGATGAAAAACTCCAATTATTTTGAGAGTTATGACGGAAATAGTTAGACTCGCGCTTTGGTCTAGCAGTTTACATACCTACCTCCGATCGATTGACCATAACTCACTCAATTCAACCCGAAATTCGTTGAAATTTGTTCCCTTTCGAAGGAGTCGAAGTTTAGTTCAAAACGGAAGAAACGGAGATGAAAAACTCCAAGTATTTTGAGAGTTATGACGGAAATAGTTAGACTCGCGCTTTGGTCTAGCAGTTTACATACCTACCTCCGATCGATTGACCATAACTCACTTAATTAAACTCGTATTTCGTGGAAATTTGTTCCCTTTCGAAGGAGTCGAAGTGTAGTTTAAAACGGAAGAAACGGAGATGAAAAACTCCAAGTATTTTGAGAGTTATGACGGAAATAGTTAGACTCGCGCTTTGGTCTAGCAGTTTACATACCTACCTCCGATCGATTGACTATAACTCACTCAATTCAACTCATAATTCATTAAAATTAATTCCGTTTCGAAGGAGTCGAAGTGTAGTGTAAAACAGAAGAAACGGAGAAGAAAAACTCTAAGTATTTTGAGAGTTATGATGGAAATAGTTAGACTCGCGCTTTGGTCTAGCAGTTTACAGACCTACCTCCGACTGAATGACCATAACTCACTCAATTCAACTCGGAATTCATTGAAATTTGTTCCATTTCGAAGGAGTCGAAGTGTAGTTTAAAACGAAAGAACCGGAGATAAAAGACTCCAATTATTTTGAGAGTTATGATGGAAATTATTAGACTCACGCTTCGGTCCAGCAGTTTACATACCTACCTCCGATCGATTGACCATAACTCACTCAACTCAACTCGTAATTCGTTGAAATTAGTTCCATTTCGAAGGAGTCGAAGTTTAGTTTAAAACGGAAGAAACGGAGATGAAAAACTCCAAGTATTTTGAGAGTTATGATGGAAATAGTTAGACTCGAGCTTTGGTCTAGCAGTTTCCATACCTACCTCCGTTTGATTGACCATAACTCACTCAATTCAACTCGTAATTCATCAAAATTTGTTCCGTTTCGAAGGAGTCGAAGTTTAGTTTAAAACGGAAGAAACGGAGATGAAAAACTCCAAGTATTTTGAGAGTTATGATGGAAATAGTTAGACTCGCTCTTTGGTCTAGTAGTTTACATACCTACCTCCGATCGATTGACCATAACTCACTTAATTAAACTTGTAATTCGTGGAAATTTGTTCCCTTTCGAAGGAGTCGAAGTGTAGTTTAAAACGGAAGAAACGGAGATGAAAAACTCCAAGTATTTTGAGAGTTATGACGGAAATAGTTAGACTCGCGCTTTGGTCTAGCAGTTTACATACCTACCTCCGATCGATTGACTATAACTCACTCAATTCAACTCATAATTCATTAAAATTAATTCCGTTTCGAAGGAGTCGAAGTGTAGTTTAAAACAGAAGAAACGGAGAAGAAAAACTCCAAGTATTTTGAGAGTTATGATGGAAATAGTTAGACTGACGCTTTGGTCTAGCAGTTTACATACCTACCTCCGATCGATTGACCGTAACTCACTCAATTCAACTCGTAATTCATTGAAATTTGTTCTATTTCGAAGGAGTCAAAGTTTAGTTTAAAACGGAAGAAACGGAGATAAAAAACTCCAAGTATTTTAAGAGTTATGATGGAAATAGTTAGACTCGCGCTTTGGTCTAGCAGTTTCCATACCTACCTCCGTTTGATTGACCATAACTCACTCAATTCGACTCGTAATTCATCCAACTTTGTTCCGTTTCGAAGGAGTCAAAGTGTAGTTTAAAACAAATGAAACGGAGATGAAAAACTCCAAGTATTTTGAGAGTTATGATGGAAATAATTAGACTCGTGCTTTGGTCTAGCAGTTTACAGACCTACCTCCGACTGAATGACCATAACTCACTCAATTCAACTCGGAATTCATTGAAATTTGTTTCATTTCGAAAGAGTCGAAGTATAGTTTAAAACGGAAGAAACGGAGATGAAAAACTCCAATTATTTTGAGAGTTATGATGAAAATAGTTAGACTCGCGCTTTGGTCTAGCAGTTTACATACCTACCTCCTACTGAATCACCATAACTCACTCAATTCAACTCGGAATTCATTGAAATTTGTTCCATTTCGAAGGAGTCGAAGTGTAGTTTAAAATGAAATAACTGGAGATAAAAAACTCCAATTATTTTGAGAGTTATGATGGAAATAGTTAGACTCACGCTTCGGTCCAGCAGTTTACATACCTACCTCCGATCGATTGACCATAACTCACTCAACTCAACTCGTAATTCGTTGAAATTAGTTCCATTTCGAAGGAGTCGAAGTTTAGTTTAAAACGGAAGAAACGGAGATGAAAAACTCCAAGTATTTTGAGAGTTATGATGGAAATAGATAGAGTCGCGCTTTGGTCTAGCAGTTTACATACCTACCGCCGATCGATTGACCATAACTCACTCAATTCAACTCGTAATTCGTTGAAATTTGTTCTATTTCGAAGGAGTCAAAGTGTAGTTCAAAACGGAAGAAACGGAGATGAAAAACTCCAAGTATTTTGAAAGTTATGACGGAAATAGTTAGACTCGCGCTTTGGTCTAGCTATTTACATACCTACCTCCGATCGATTGACCATAACTCACTCAATTCAACTCGTAATTCGTTGAAATTTGTTCCCTTTCGAAGGAGTCGAAGTGTAGTTCAAAACGGAAGAAACGGAGATGAAAAACTACAAGTATTTTGAGAGTTATGATGGAAATAGTTAGACTCGCGTCTTGGTCTAGCAGTTTACATACCTACCTCCGATCGATTGACCATAACTCACTTAATTAAACTCGTAATTCGTTGAAATTTGTTTCCATTCGAAGGAGTCGAAGTGTAGTTTAAAACGGAAGAAACGGAGATGAAAAACTCCAAGTATTTTGAGAGTTATGACGGAAATAGTTATACTCGCGCTTTGGTCTAGCAGTTTCATACCTACCTCCGATCGATTGACTATAACTCACTCAATTCAACTCATAATTCATTAAAATTAATTCCGTTTCGAAGGAGTCGAAGTGTAGTTTAAAACAGAAGAAACGGAGAAGAAAAACTCTAAGTATTTTGAGAGTTATGATGGAAATAGTTAGACTCGCGCTTTGGTCTAGCAGTTTACAGACCTACCTCCGACTGAATGACCATAACTCACTCAATTCAACTCGAAATTCATTGAAATTTGTTCCATTTCGAAGGAGTCGAAGTGTAGTTTAAAACGAAAGAACCGGAGATAAAAGACTCCAATTATTTTGAGAGTTATGATGGTGTGGACCCCGATCCGAGATAGGCGGCGAGGGAACGGGTCCCTAACACCATCCTCTGGATCATCCACGTGTGAAGGAGAGCTCTACCAAGGAACTCTCAAAACGGATGCCACCCTCATAGCATAGCACGAGTGGCGATATAAAAGAAAGAGATATGTCTCGATCCGGAGCCTAGGCTCGAAACCGAGACATACCTGAAATAAACTCAGAGTCGCCATCCATGGATATGCCATGGAACCCTAAAATCAAATCCTCTGTGCAATGGATAACCAGAAATATATATGGGTTCGTGCCTGGTTACGAATGGGGAAGGTCTGAGAGCACCCCCGATTCGTCCGAGTGCAAGCACTTGGTCTCTTATGCCATTTATTATTAACTCCAAAGAAGTTTGGGTAAAAATCATCTTAAATGGGAACAATCCTCAGGAATCGTCTACCTAAGCATGCATTTCCTGAGGATAAAGATAATAAACACATATAAAATAAAATGAAAGATGTGCCACCTAAGCATAGCTAGGTTATGAGTGACAAACCTAATGGGTGTCTAAGTTCTGATGTGCAAACACATGCAAGCTACAGCAAAAGGTATAGGATCAGTACGAGAAAGTAAGAAAACACATCAAAACATATAATAACAACATAATAAATCCTAAGACTCTAAATTATTAGCCCGAGTCCTCGGATGGTCTGGTATTCATCCAAAGAAGCCTACGTATCCCCGCCTCCACGAGAATCAAGGCAACATAGTTCTTCGCACCTATTCTAAGCTATGATGCCTAAGACACCTAGCCCTCTATCCTAAACTCGATCTAAAAGACCGGACCAATTATTAAAGTTTATTGTACGATTATTTAAATTCCAGTGAATTGTGAATTTTAGGACACCCTATATGCCCTAACTAAATGCAGATTAGCCCTAGGCTAATGCAGGTGGTTCCTACAACCTATGTGTAACTAGGCTGTATGCCCTAAGGAAAACAATAGGATTGCTAACGTATCCAAGACCTAGTCATCAGTCGGCGATGTGAATCGCCAACTGACCGGACGGAGGCGCTCCTAGCTAGGACAAACTCCTAACTCTAACACAAACACACAACAAGCACAAAACAAAAGACAAACTCCTAACTCTAAAACAACACAAACAAGCACACAACAAATAAAAGACAAACTCCTAACTCTAAAACTCTCTATCTAGGACAAACTCCTAACTCTAGAGGAAGATCTTGTTGAAAACAAGGTTTTAAAGTTGAAGGGTTAAAGTATATTTATTTACAAAGTTTGGCTGGACCTGAGATAAGAATCTCAAGCTGCACTACGTACCTCGTGGAAGAGGATCAAGCCAACGTAGTTCGAAACGAACTCTCTACCTAACAAACACTTACAGCAAATCAACTATTTTTTATGCTTTAAGTTTCTAATGTTTTTTGAGATTTTTAATGATTTCAATGTTTATGGATTTTAAAATTTCTGATGCTTTCACCCTTTTGGCCAAAGACCGGAGGGAATATACAAAATGACACCTTAGGGACAAACCCTAGGGTGAAAAAGGGAAACTATGCTCTAATAACACCGTTATAAGAGCAAATGAGTCAAAGACTCTCTAATAAGAACACAAAGGGAGTAACCGAGTCAAAGACTCTCTAATAAAAGCAACTAGAGGATAAATGAGTCAAAAACTCTCTAAAAGAAATGGAAACACGATTCGAAGACTCTCTAAGAGAGAAGAACACACGAGTCAAAGACTCCACTGACAACAACTAAAGGGTAGATGAGTCAAAGACTCTTTAAAAGGGAAAAGGAAACACGAATTTGCACATTTGGCAGAGGTAAAACACCCCACCGGGCCGGACAGCTACCTAGCCATAGGTTGCAACAAATGTGCAACCCAATACCCATAAGGATAGGGGTATGTTGCCAAGCCGAGTAAGGTGTTCTCCCAAAACCAGACGATGCACAGAGAGGAGGACTAACGAGAGAATGAGACCGGGCGGGTCTTCCAAACACACACAAAGATGGGCTCTAAGCAACCTTATCATTGCCCTTGCAAAGGGGGAAGCGAGGCTAAGACAACTAATTGACCAAATTGGTCTCTAATTAACAAAAGAACAAACTGAGGTGCAATCTCAGAGAGGATTCTACAACTGAGGCTTGCCTCCAAAGGAGGATTGCCTAACGAGACAGAGTATGTCTCCTAGCACAGGTTATAGTATCTAAAGAAATCTAACAGAAATATAAAAGACTGTGCTAGTCTAATCAAAGAGAGAGGAAAATACTACCAGATAATCGCAAATTCCAATCAATTATTATAAAAACAAATCAAATATCAGCAAAATATGATCTACAACTAAATAGTGCACAATCTATAATAATAGTAATCATACAATGATAAACAACATTAATTAGTCCAGACCAGCCGCTGGATAGCCTAATAAAACAAGAAACAACATTAAACACTTCTATGCCCAACCACAAGTACCACTGCCCCGATATGGGGGTGAAATCAGATGATGCTAAAGTAATCATCTGATATCACAAATACACAGGATAATATTCCTACAAACCGCCTTGAAATCAGACAGTACTCATGTCGATAATATCGAATAGAGTAGTCATCTGATTTCCTCCTTCAATTAAACAATTTATTGAAATAAAATTAATTAGCCCAGACCAGCCGCTGGGTAGCCTAAGTAAAATAAGCTTTCAAGATAGTCTCACCTGAATAATCCATTCATAACCATTTTCAAACCTAACTCAAATGCTTAATATAAGAGAAGAGTATTAAAAAGATCAAAAGATTATGATAATTCTAATTTATACAAATTTTAGTGCATAACAGGGGGGCGTATCTGAAAGGTTGAGTAGGCCTACTAAACAAAAGAGGAGAGCGCTACTTAGATTGAGCGAGTCCCCTAAAGATGGGCTTGGGCTAGCGCCTTCATCGCCTCTATTGAAGAAAAAATCATTTTTCTAAAAGCAAACATCATAACAAGGAATGCTAATATCAAATCAATACGAAGAAATTAAACTTAAAGGAGAATCTCTACTAATCTGAAACAAGCAAAAGAACAAAAAAAAAAACACATTTTTTTCATCATCACAATATGAAATATGAACATACAAGTCAATAGACAAATGGTATCCTTTTTACCATCACAAAATGAAATATGAGCTTA
Source organism: Tasmannia lanceolata (assembly GCF_043159265.1). Lineage (NCBI taxonomy): Eukaryota > Viridiplantae > Streptophyta > Magnoliopsida > Canellales > Winteraceae > Tasmannia > Tasmannia lanceolata. The sequence goes on from NW_027518678.1 coordinate 862,030, forward strand.
TAAGTCAATGAACAAGTAATTTTCATACAAATAATAATATCAAATCATTTCTAAATTATGATTGTAATATTACCTTAGAAAGATCAAGTTGATGTTATTTCCCAAAGAAAAATGTATACTAATTTGCACATCATTATGACTAATAGTGCACTCATATAATGTCCCCAGTATCAAATTATATAATCAACCCATATGGTCAAACAAAAAGCTATGACTTAAACTAAACAAGGAACTTGATTCGACCTTCATAAAGTGGGATGCCTTAAATGAAACAGAGCATTTATTCATCCTTAAATAAAAACAGTCATAACGAGTAACCTTATTAAAGTTAAAATGCATAAGCATCAGCCCTCATTTTTATCCAAGTTGAATTTACCATGACAACAACCATGCTTTCCATGAAATAGAAGACTGAGGCATGAATCGAATTTATTCTAAAAACCGAGGCCGGTTCGTAGACAAACTTGTATTTAAAACAGGGACAAGATTATACTCAAAGCAAGACAGATTCGTGTGTATGCATTGTGTGAAAAAAAATGTGCTCCAATGTGGGCAGATCCTGAGCGAAAATTGTGCCTCAAATATAGACAAATTCTGTGTTGAATTTATGGTAAAACAGGGGCAAATTTGTGGGCAGAATCTGTGACAGATTCACGGGCGAAACATGGACAGGTTTGTACTCAAAACTGGGACAGATTTCATGCTCAAAACTGGAACAAGTTCATGCTTAAAAATGGGACAGATTCATGCTTAAAAATGGGACAGATTCATGCTTAAAAATGTGACAGGTTTGTGCCAAAAACTGGGGCTAAACGATGGACAAAATTGTGCCAAAAACTAGGGCTGAACTGTGGATAGATTTTTGTCAAAACTGAGATTGAAACATGGAATGAATTTATGCCAAAACAGGGGCAGCATCATGGACTAATATTGTGCAACACAGGGACTGAATTGTGAGTAAAATCTGTGCAGAAATTGTGTGTGCACAGTGGGCTGAAATGTACAGAAATTGTGCATGTGTAGTGTTAAATAGAAACAAATATATGTGTATGCATCTTTGCTAAACAGAGACAGATTTGTGAATGAAAATTGTGCTCAAACAGGGGTAACAATGGGTGAAAACTGTGTTGAAACAGGAGGCTGAAGTTGAGAGCTAAATTTATTGGATAAAAAAAATTGAAATACAAAATGCATTGGTCTGAAGCAAACTATGAACCATACATATAAAAATATAGCCATATCTACAGACATACCCACACACACTCAAACACATACGGCATATGCACAGTCATGTACTCATACATATATCAACAAATAATTTTTAAGGGAATTTTCAAAACATTCTCAAGGTTTATAACAAGAATATCAAATAAGGCTAGTATTGACCTTAAAAATTTTTATAAGCATAAGTTTAAAAAAAAAGTATTTCATCTTAAGTAAACATCACTTTAATCAACTTAAGAAAAATCTACGACTAATTCATATCTACAAATATCCACAATTCTCAGCAAGATCGAAAAAAAATCGTGTACTATAAACATAAGAAAAAGAAAACAGAATTTAACCCATATTATAAAGAAAAACTGCCACAGACTCTATAAATCACTATTGTATGTTATCAACTGGGAATCGTCCAAGGAGAATAATCATAAATTGTGAGGAGTTACTAAAATTCTAAATCAAAATTCTTATCTTTACTCAACACATCAATTCATCAAAGCAAAATCCTTCTAACAAAAATATCTATAAATTTCAAGAAAATTTTAGATATCTCTAATCTAATAATCATGCTAACACAAATCATATAGAATTTTCATCAATCATGAACGAAATCAAACAAAAATCTGAGAAAGATACATATCAATTACCTTCTATTTAAGCAGATTACGCTAAGAATTACCTATTCCGGGCACTTGAAGCAACAAATGAAGAAGAGGATGAAGATACGATCCGTTGATGCAACAGACGAGTCTACACGCCCAAAATCGAAGCTTGGATCGGATCTAGGGTTTGGTGAAAGCAATTTGGGGCTTTTTCTTTTTAAATCTCTCTCGATCTCAGATCTGTATAAACGAAGAGTGCAGTTGGACAAATTGTGGCTGCGAAATAGATGACCGGAGGAAAGATCGGAGCCGTCGATCGGATGATAGATCCGATAGGATTTGCAGAGAGACGATTGGAGGTTGCTGGAGGTTGCTGGAGAAAGAAAGTACCGGAGAAGGTGAAGGAGATGGCCAGAGACGATAGACGAACCTTCTAAAGCTCGATGAAGTGTGAAGAAGGCGAGGGGATGGAATTCCAGAGGTCGGTTTTCTGGCAGACGGCCGGATTCCGGCAAGATCTTGCCGGAGAATATGAACAAAAGCTACGGCTTTGAACGGATTTTTTTGTTTTTTTCTCAGATCGCAGATCTCTCTTGAAGTTTAAAGGAACAAACAGAGCTAAGACCGGAGAAGATGAGCTTGTCCAAGCTTTTAACCAGATTCCAGCACAACTCGCCGGAGAAGATGAAATTTCACCGGAGTCCGGGCCGGAGATGAAGGATTGATCGGAGGAGAAGAGAAATGACCGGATCTGCAAGAAATCAAAACCAGCAAGCTGCCGGAGAAGAGGATCGGAGAAAAGGTGGATCTCAGCCAGATCCGATCGGATTCTTGCCGGATTTTGACCGGGGCAAGATCGGAGAAAAAAAAAAAGAGGTGACGATCCGAACGTGATCGGAATGGTGGAGGCTATGACCGGATCTGCGGGAGATTCGATCGGAAAGTCTGAGTGAAAATGGAAAACCCAGATTTCTTCCTTCTCTTCTTCTCTTTTCTTTTCTCTGCGATTTCTCTCCTTTTAGATTTTTTTTCTTCTCCTTTTTTTAACAGTAACCTCAAATATATATATATAAATTTTTTTTTTTGATATTGGCACTCCAATTATGGATAAAGCGCGCGGTTCGCTAAGCGCACTCCCGCCGCTTTGTCCTATTGGCAGAAAACAAATTCGAAATTTTGCACCTCAAAGGCGCACCCCCTCTGCAGATAATCCACTCCCCCTTATAGCTTTAAACTACGACATTGATTCAATCCGTTTGCTGATCAAACGAGCTCGGATTCCAACGAAATTTTGCAAGGACCTAGACGAAACCCTAACCTAGCTTAGGGCGAAGTTTGGGACCCTAAATCATTCATTTGAAGGGGTTTCAGTCAAACATGGGAGGTTTAAGGTACGGTCAAAATGGGGTGTCTACAGATGCCCCTCTTTGGCAGAGCGTGCTTGTCGCGTGAATGCCAAAGCCGGACTGACAACTCATTTTGATCGACCCGAAAACAAAACAAAGTAAATTTTGAGTTTTTCGGTTCAAAGATGATATCCACAAAAGTAAAACAACAAAAAGAGACTATAAGATTCAAAGCGAATAAGGAAGTGATCTCTCACTAACCCTATAACAAAAAAATAACCATGACATCTGAAAGAGATAGCCTCTCTCCAACGCTCATGACTCAACTAAACAAACAAACACTCTAAGATTTTTATATCAAAACCTTCTCAAAACAAATATAAAATCTAAACACTCAAAGAATTTTTTTTTTTCTTTATATGGTGTCGCATAAACCAGCTACATGAAAATCTAAATTCGTATGGTTCTGGACAAACCAGATCCATATGAACCTTTCATAGATATTCAAAAACAAGCATGAAACCAAACATTAAAAGAGTTTTTTTTTTTTTTTAAAATGGGGTGCTGCATAAACCAGCTTCATAAAAATCCAGATTCGTACGGTTCTTCAAAAACTAGATCCATATGAATCCTTTACACATATTTTAAAACCAAACATCCGAAGATTTCTTTTTCAAAAACATGGGGTTGCATAAACCAGCTCCATGCAATTTTTCAAAATAAATGCGGTGCTGCATAAACCAGCTCCATGATTTTTCAAAACAAATGTGGTGCTGCATAAACCAGCTCCGATGCGAATCTTAAACATAAAACCAAACACTCAAAGAGTTTAAAAACGGGGCGATAGCTATACAGACCATTGCTGAAAATCCATCTGTTTAGCTATCAAGGTAACTCTGACTCCTCTCTTTCAAAGTAGCGAATCACCTAAGATTTATATAGCGCTGCATAAACCAGCTCTACAAGAATCTCTTCGCAGATATGCCTGACTCCCAACTTCGTTAGGTAGCGACACATTGCGGATCAACCTCGATGTATATGTTGCCGCATAAACCAGCTCCATATAGATACAAAACCAAACACTCAAAGAGTTTTTTTTTTTATCCTTGTATGAAAAACTTCATCAAAACGAGTATAAAACCCAAAAAATCTTATTTCAACACTAAAGAAAAAAATCAAACCACGTAGTATAGACTCCAGTAATTTCCAACTTTATTGGAAACTCCTCAATACGATGAAATTAAATCAGCCCGTGAAACACGGAGCAATCAATGCCTAATCTTATTAGAAACTCAAAACAATAGATGATTGAAGGAGAAGACATTATAAACTTTCAAATTGATGAAAGAAAATGATCAGGCCACGAAACATAGATTCAGATAACTTTCTTCCTTACTAGTCAAAACTCAAAAACAATTGAAGGAAAAGATTGACTCTTATTGATGGACTAGTCATCTTTCACAAAGAGTGACTAAAAAGCATGATTTTGATCAAAGACCGAACTCAAGTAACTTGAAGAAATTTTCAGGTATCAATCCTTTACCAAAAATGAAAAACATTCAACAGAAGTTTGAAAATTGCTAGAATAAATTTTAGACTCCATTGGGGTAAAGAATTTCCAAAAGACCTGACTCCAAAGGAGATCAACTAGACTGAGGAGCTCGACTCAAAAGAGCATGCTCGAACTTCTCTAGTCGATATCTGATGAAAATATCCATCTCAAGCATCATCACTTGCTTGACATCTTTTATGACGTAAGTTATAAAAGATGCCCCTAGTATGATTATTTCCATAACAAGATTCATTATAAAGCAAAACAAGAAAAACAGGCCAAAGGCTTTTCATTATCAAACCCCTGGGTTTTACAAAAGATTCTTCTCATGAACACTTGAATTTACAAGGCTTTTCACAGGGTACAGGAAATTTGTTCTGCTCAAAATTCTCTTTATTTCTGCCACCTGCTGATACTGCAAAAGAGTTTAAGAGTCTGCCACTTTCTGAACTTTGCTCAGTCTCACATTATCCACGGGAACCATGAATTCTTTACTTCTCTGAGGGTTTTTTTATCACCCCAGCTTTGGGAGAACTTTGACTAACAAGACCTCAGAACTTGAACTCGACCCGACAAAGGAAAGACTTTGACAAGTAACAAACGAAGACTTTAACAATACATGACTTTTACACTAAGAGAAACTGAATCCGCTTCCTAGACTGATAAATGTTTTAAAATGGTAAAAGCCAAACACTCTTAGAATCTTTTGAATACCGCGTTTAAAGGTGTTTCATTCCTCTTTTCAGTATTTCAGTTATGGTTATTATCCTTTTGGATTGCTTAGTCTCAATCTCCTTAATTCAGAGAGTATCAAAGAAAACCTTGCTGGCGCTTATTCAGACATTGAAGTAATGCCAAAGAAAAAGAAACTTTAGCTGGCTCTTGGAAATTGCCCTTTCTGCATGAAGTCATTGCCAAGACCAAATCGCCTTTTCAGGTTTTCGATTTAGCGGACCGCATGCCTTAATTTTTGCCTAGACTGTCTGCCCTTGCAGATTTTCCATCCAGCAGGCTCTGCACCCTAATTTTTGCCTAAGCCGCCCCTTCGGGTTTTCAGCTTAGCGGGTGAATGACCCTAACTTTTGACTAGACCGCCCTTGCGGGTTTCCGGTCTAGCGGGTCTAAGACTTCATTACTTTTTCTTTTTTTTTTTCTTTCTGTTTCTCTACAAACCTGGGCCTAAAATACACCAGAAGGACTTTCAGGTAGGCTTAGGTTCAAGCAGGGTAAACATTAGTGTGTTTGAATGTTTTTAAACCGAATCTGGACCTTCCAGACTGCCTACGTATCCCTGAAGAAAATGGGAATCAGGTCTGCGTAGTTCGCCTCATTTAGGGTTTCAAAGATTTCTATTTTCAAAATGTTACGAAAGATTTGACCGAACCTGAATTAATCAGGCTACCTACGTACCCTTAAAAAGGGATCAGGTCATAACGTAGTTCAGGTTCAATATCTTTTATGACGCAAGTCATAAAAGATGCCCCTGGTTTGAGTTTGTCAAAGAAAGGAAGTATTATTTTTTTGTTGGCTTAAAGGGTTTGTAAAATGATTTTAACATATAGGTTGTTGGCTCAAAGCTCAGATCGATCAAAGATGGCCTCTTGGTGTATCAGGCGTAATATTTTTTTAACTGATCCAGGTTTGTAGGTTCATTTAATTTTTCTCCGCTTTCATTGAGGAGTCTTACGGCTTTTCCAGGCAGGACTTCATCAATAATGTAAGGACCAGACCAGTTTGGCCTGAATTTCCCTCTCGGGTCAAATATTGGTGCCCTATTGGACTTCAAAACAAGGTCTCCAGGCTTCAAGTCTCGGACGCGAACTTTCTTGTTGAAAGCTCTTTCAATCCGCCTTTGATATCCCTGAATGTGATATAAAGCTCTCAGCCTCTTCTCATCTATCATCTGCAGCTCATCATGTCTGGCTCTCGCCCACTCAGACTCTGGTAAGCTAGCCTCTATCATCACTCTCAAAGAGGGAATTCTCAGCTCAACCGGCAAAACCGCTTCCATTCCGTACACCAAAGAATACGGAGTCATACCTGTCGAAGATCTGATCGATGTGCGATAAGCCCATAAAGCATATGGAAGTTTGTTCGACCAGTCTTTATAAGTCTCAGTCATCTTACTGATAATGACTTTGATATTCTTATTCGCTGCCTCTACAGCCCCATTTGTTTGAGGTCTGTAAGGAGATGACTTATGATGTCTGATCTTGAACTCTTCACACAGGTATAAAACCTCCTTTTTGAAGTGTGACCCATTATCTGAAATCAACTCGTGAGGTACTCCGTATCTGCAAATAATATTCGCACGAATGAACTTCGCAACTGTGTTCGAAGTTATGGAAGCATAGGATGCAGCCTCGATCCACTTTGTAAAATAATCGATAGCTACCAAAATGTACTCATGCCCGCTCGAGGACTTCGGATAAATCTTCCCAATTATGTCTATTCCCCATACTGAGAATGGCCATGGCGAAGACAAAGAATGCAACTCTGAAGGAGGAATATGAATGAGATTTGCATAGACCTGGCACTTGTGACATTTCTTCACAAAAGCAAAGCAGTCTGCTTCCATTGTGGGCCAATAAAAACCAAGTCTCAAAATCTTTCTGGATAACATTTTCCCATTCATATGAGGGCCACAGACTCCTTCATGAGTCTGCTCAATAAGCTCTGCTGCTTTGTCCTCATCCACACACAGGAGTTGAATACCATCAAAAGATCGCCTGTACAGCTCTTCACCACAAATGATGAAGTTGGCAGCTAATCTCTGAAGAGTCTTCCTCTCTTTGCTCGAAGCTTCAGGAGGATGTCCTTTACCAGAAATGAGGGTCTTGATGTCAATAAACCACGGCTTCCCATCTGGACACCTGGCTGATATTTCAATCGCATTCACATGCGCAGGAGCCCACTGTAATCTAACAGCTAAGGGTTGGACCTCCATAGTTGCAGAGATGTCAAGCATCGAAGCCAAAGTAGCCAAAGCATCAGCAAAGTGGTTCCTGGTTCTTGACAAATGAGTAAAAATGATATTCTTAAATTTTTTAACCAGATATTCCAAGTATGTGTTATAAGGAATCAATTTATCCTCTCGAGTTTTCCACTTCCCATTGATCTGACAAATAATGAGCATTGAGTCCCCAAACACATCTATGTCTTGAATTTGAAGAGCTAAAGCTGCCTCAAGCCCTGCAATACAAGCTTCATATTCTGCCATGTTGTTCGTGCACTCAAACTGCAGCTTGATGGATATAGGGATATATTCTTTCTTCGGAGATATCAAAACGGCACCCACTCCTTGACCTCGGTTATTGACTGCTCCGTCAAAATACATCGACCATCTGGTACTCGGAGTTTCTTCTTCAATATCCATGATCTCTTCATCAGGAAACTCAGCCTTCAGAAAAGCTCTCTCCTCAACAGGAGCATCAGCCAATTGCTCTGCTATAACCCGTCCTTTGATGGACTTCTGAGTGACATAAGTAATGTCAAACTCAGACAATAACAATAACCACCTTGCAGTTCTTCCTGTAAGGGCGGGTTTTTCAAACAAGTACTTCAACGGATCCATCCGTGACAATAAAAATACCTTGTTCGATAACAGATAGTGCCTAAGCCTTTGGGTTGCCCAAACTAATGCTAGACAAGTCTTTTCCAAAACAGTATACTTTAACTCATATTCTAGCATCTTCTTACTGATGTAATAGATTGGCTTCTCCCTTTTGGACCCAGCATCTCGCTGAGCAAGCATACAACCCATCGCTGTCGTTGTGACGGACAAATACAACAATAATGGTTCACCTGGAATAACAGGAGATAAAACAGGAGGCAAAGATAAACATTGTTTAACTTTTTCAAAAGCTTCCTGACACTCCTCGTTCCATTTCTTCGAGGAATTCTTCTTTAAAAGCTTGAAAATTGGTTCACATGTCATAGTTAAATGAGATATGAACCTCCTCAAATATTGAACTTTTCCAAGGAAACCTCTGATCTGCCTTTCTGTTCTTGGCGGCTCCATTTCCTGGATTGCCTTGATCTTTTGAGGATCAACCTCAATTCCTCTTTCACTGACCATAAATCCAAGGAGTTTCCCTGATGTAACTCCAAATACACACTTGTTGGGATTCAAGCGAAGCTGATATTTCTTGATTCTCTCAAAGAATTTTCTCAAAGCAATTGTATGCTCCGGTCTAGTCTTTGCTTTAACGATCATGTCATCTACATAGACTTCAACTTCTTTGTGAATCATATCATGAAGAAGAGTAGTTGCTGCCCTCTGATAAGTTGCACCAGCATTCTTTAAACCAAATGGCATTACTCTGTAGCAGTAAGTACCCCACTGAGTGATAAACGCTGTTTTCATCATGTCTTCGGGTGCCATCTTGATCTGGTTATATCCCGAGAACCCATCCATAAAGGATAACAGAGCATGTCCGGCAGTATTATCCACCAGGAGATCAATGCTTGGCAATGGAAAATCGTCCTTTGGACTTGCTTTGTTCAGGTCTCGAAAATCAACACACATTCGAACCTTCCCATCCTTCTTGGGCACTGGTACTACATTAGCGAGCCATTCAGGGTATTCAACCACTTGGATGAATTTCACCTCTAGGAGCTTCTTGACTTCTTCATAAACTTTCAACTCCCATTCAGTTTTGAGTTTTCGGAGTTTTTGCTTCTTTGGATTAATGCCAGGGATTAAGGGTAATTTGTGTTGAACAATCTCCTCACTCAATCCCGGCATGTCATCATAAGACCAAGCAAAAACCTCCTTGAACTCTTTAAGTAAAGAGATTAATTCTTTGCGCTCCTCAAGAGATAAAGTTTTGCCAATCCTTATTTCCCGAATTAAGGTTTCATCACCAATATTCACGATTTCAATTTCCTCTTCTAGTGGTTTTGCTCGGCGACTTTCCTCCTGTTGAATCATGTGTTTGATTTCAGGGGAAGTTTCGTCGGCATCCTCATCAGAGGGGGAGTCTTGATTATCATTATTATTATCAGATTTTAAAGCAGATTCAGTAGATGAAACAGAGACAGGAATATACACAGAAGAAAACTCCTTTATTTCATTGAAAGTAGAATTGAATACATCCAATAACGAATGGCCCACATCAGGCTTTACAATGGACTCATGAAATGTATTTACAGACTCAAATGATAGGTTGACATCAGCATCAACCGATTCAAACAAATGTAAAGAAGAAACGCCAGACTCATCAGCAGAAACAGCCTCCAACTTGACCTCACTAGGTGAGATGGACTCATCACCGACTTCAGAAATGGACTTGACCTCTACAGTACCTGCATTAAAAGAATCATTAGAAACGGAAGGCCCTGAATTAGACTCAGAGAATGACACATACTTATAAACAACTGACTCTTTTGAAGGAGAAAGACAGGACTGAAAAGTAACCTGAGGTAGGACCTGAGAGGTCCAATTAGTCAAAGGTCCATCAGCCGGGGTGATAAGGTGAGTAGGATTCAGTATGAGCGGGCTCTTGCTGATCACGGCTACAGTCTGCGAACTCTCATGGAAAAGGGAACTCAGTGCATCCGACCCTACTGTATCTGCCCAGTCTATTTCAACGGTTTGTAAGCTTACCGGCTCATCCTCTAAATCACAGTCAAAGAAAATCTCCAACCCAGGAAGTCTCTGCCCAGTAGACTCATCTATCCAGGTTTCTGTAAAGCCACAGAAAGGGAAATTTGCTCCTTCCTTACGGAAACGCCCATTCATTCTTAAATCAAATGGTCCCATCGGCAAATCCAAACCTCTGCGGCGACACTCTGCCCATTTCATCATGTACCGCTTCATCTCTTTAACCTCTGCCCCGGTTGGTTCATACCCAAGCCCAAACAAACCATTAAAGGTTTTGAACACTGGCCACTCAGTCATACCCTGATGATATCTCCCAAGTCCTGCCCCTGGGATGTAACCCTGCATACGGATCATTCTGACAACTTTGGAATTTGTACTGCTCAAGAAGAAAATCTCTTCATTCATTGCCTCTTTAATAGTTATAGTTGCCACTTCTAAGGAGAAACCAGTCAAACTAATATCTCCCTCCCTTCCCAGGGTCAATTCCTGCGAAATTTGACCCACTTCCAAATCCGGGTCTCCTTTAACAGTGACCACCTTATGGTTCAAAATAAATTTCAATTTCTGATGCAAGGTGGATGGGACAGCTCCAACTTTATGTAACCAAGGACGCCCCAAGAGCAACAAAAAGGAGGCTTTAATATCTAACACTTGGAATTCGATATCAAATTCTTCTCCTCCTATCAATACCTCTGTGACTAGAGTCCCGATCACATCTCTTCTGGTCCCATCATAAGCCAGAATACCCTGGTCAGAAGGAACAAAGCTCTCAGGTCCGAAACCAAGAGTAGTCGCTGTACTAAGAGGGCATACATTCAGTGCAGACCCATTATCAATAAGGACTTCGGGCACTTTCTTTTTATTACAAACGACAGTAATTCGAAGCGGCTTCGTATGGTCCTTCCCCTCTGGGGGCAAATCACTGTCTGTGAACGAAAGAGTCTTTGCTGTTCTGGCCACGGAAACTACGCTGACAAGCTCGTCAGGAGTTATCTCAACAGACACCTGGGCAGAATTCAACTCTTTCAACACCACTTTCCGGTGTTTCGAAGATGACATCAATAGACCCCAAACAGAGATATTTGCTTGGGTTTTCTTCAACTGCTTCAGAAGATTATCATCTTCTTCATTCACCACGAACCGATTCTGCCTCTGACCATCAGCGGCTCTTGCAATCTCTGCCGGATTGTCAGCGCTCAACTCAGGGGGTTTAAAGACTCTCCCTCCTCTGGTCATATGACGCATCTCGTCACATTGATCATCCAGCAACAGTAATTCATCATCATCCATACTCAAAACATAAGGAACTCTGACATCTTCCTGCTCAAAGTCATCCATTTCCAAAACATATGCGGTCTTTCTTCCTTTCCTCGTGTCATCATTATGAGAAAGATACGATTGAGATGAAGAAGACTCCGCAATCTCTATGTCACTGAATGACAAAACATAGGGCTGCTTCCCTTTCACATCCTGAAGTTCTTCCTCATCGAACTCCAAAACATATGTGTTATCTGTCATGATAGCACATATAAAGGTGGATGGATCAAGAATGGGCTCATCACGAAAAATGGCATTTACTGTAGGAGGAGGAGCAGCACGATGATTCGGGAGAGGATTCTGAGTAATATTCGGCCCTTTAACTGAGAGCTCATCTTTATCAATCAGATTTTGAATTGCATGCTTCAAGGCGAGGCAATTTTCAGTCAAATGGCCCGAATTCCTGTGATACTCACAATGTTGATCTAGCCTCCAGTATGGTGGTAATGGATTTGGCACAGGTTTCAGATCCGGAAGCTTTATCTTTTTGTCCCTCACCAGCTTTTTCAATATCATCGGTAAAGGATAAGGGAGGGGATCGAATTGCCTGAAAACATTTTTTCTTACTGGTCTAGCCACCTCAGCGACAGCCTTGACCTCTGGTCTGAAAGCCGGCTTGAAATAGTTCACTGCATGAACTTCTTTAGGTGGGGCCATAGGCCTCTTGCCTTCCCGCACATCGGACAATGCCTTCGCTCTAAGCCCTTTGGCTATAGCGTCCTCTGTCTGGGTGCCAGTTTTTATCAAAAGATCAAAACTGGGATAGTGTTGGGGTGCTATGAAATGAAAGTATTGTGGAGACAGGCTTTTGATCACCAACTTGATCTGATCTTCTTCTGGCATCCTCTGACTCAATTGTGCAGATTTGCGCCTCCAGCGTCTGATAAACAACGTGAAAGTTTCCTGAGGACCTTGCTTTAGCTGCTTCAGGTCTCTCTTTGTTATCTCGATCCCCTCCTCCATCGAAAATTGTTCAACAAACAAGTTCGATATATCATCCAAAGATCTTGTTTCTTCCGGCTTTAACCTCAGAAACCACTTCTTAGCTATTCCTATGAGAGACATGGGAAATAGCTGAGCCATTTGTTCACGGCTCAACCCGTGTTGCTGAGAGAGGGTTATGAACCATCTGACATGGTTCCTCGGGCATCCAGTGCCATCATACCTATCATAATCCGGCGCCTTGAACTTTGGCGGCAAAGTAACACTCGGAGTTTCAAAGTACTCCGAAATATCAAACCTCTTCGGCCCTTGGAACTTCATGTTTTCAATGTCCTTGGCCATCTTCTGACACATATTGAATAACTCATTCTCCCTATTTGTCTGCGGAGCGCAATACTCTTCAGCGTATTGGCCCTCGTCGAGGTCAATCTCCTCAGCAGGAAGATGAGGTCTACTGGGAGCAGGAAATGCAGAAGGAGTAGGCTGGATGACAGGCGCTCTAGAAGTAGAGGTCTTGTCAGTATTCTGAGATTTCAGCACAGCCATTTCTTCTTTCAATCCCGAGATATCTCGAGACATGTTTCTCAACATTTCTTGAATGACCATCATGGGATCAGTTATATCAGCCATTTGGTCAGACTCAGATGAGTTAGATAACTCAAAGGTAGGGGATAAAGCTTCTCTGGATGATATAGGTGAGTCAAAATGACGGACAAGTCTAGAAACAGAGGAAGATCTAGACCAGGTAGGTTTGGACTGGTTTTCTTTTGATGGAGCGATGGTTGCTCTCTTTCAGAATCCTGATTGGAAATTAACATATTAGATTAAATGAGTGATGAATGAAATAAGATATTTTGAGCAAATAAAAATAAGAGACAACAAACACACTTTCATTGATAAAATTTGAACTGTGATTACAACATATGACAATACGAATCTCTGATCACAATTTGGATAAGAAGATTGACAAATAAAAAAGGAAATACAGAAATCAAGATAATCCAACAGATATGAAATTTCAAGACTCTTCAATCCGAGCTCTCCTGCTTGCAGGCTCTTCCAATATTTCATCACGTCGGGCTTGGGATGATAAACTGAACCTCCTTTCCATATTTTTGTTTCCCCAAGCAGCCACAATGGATCTGATAAGATCAGGAGTGAGATCCTCACAAAGAGGAGGGACTACAGCTCCGGGAGGACATAAAATTCCCGTAACCTGATGGAGAAATCTCATGGGTGCATAAAAAGATGATTTCTCAAGACCCATGAGGTAAACAAATGGATGTGGGTAAGTGCTAGTGAAGATTTGGAAGCACGAATGACTCACCCAACGAAACTGGCTCCACTCTACATGTTGTAACCAATTGTGCCATTCATCAATAGACTGAGGTTGATTGGCGATTGGTTTCCATGTACGGAAATTTTTCAGGGTATATGGATTTTGGTTTTGTCGCTGAAGAAATTGAAGTTTTTCACCAAGCCAGACATACAACAACTTTACACACCCACAAAAATTGTCTTTGATCTCTTGGGAAGCAATAAGATCTAGTCCCAAGAAGGTCTCTGCTAACATGGTGGGTATAGGATTCCTCCCCTCATTAATCTGATCTACCACTCTTAATAGGGTCAAAGATACAACGTGGGAGTTTCCGCGAAGAACGTGTCGTGCGAAGACCATAAAGATTAAAGCGCTACGTCGACAATCTTGAAAACGAGAATTAGTAGGATCGACGTTTTTGGAAAAGAGCTTAATCAAGTCTTGAATTTTTACGCACTTATCCGTTAGACACGGCAGAGCATCCACAGTTTCATTTTTGAATAGTTTGCAAAACAGATTATGAGGAGATTCTATCCTTGAAGGTTTGATCCAGAGTCCCTCAGATGGGAGCTCTAGCAGGGCACACCAATCCTCAAATATGGGACAGAGTTCAAAACGACCAAATTTGAATACATGAAGAACAGGATCCCAAAGTCCAGCGGCTGCTTGGAGAAACTTCCAATTTATATCCCGACTGTTCAAATGAGTGAACGAATTGATGAAATGATCAGCCATATTTCTCTGTGACTGTTCACGCGGAAGAGCTTTAATTGCATCGGCTATCCAATTATCCAACAAAATGTTCGCCATAATTAGACCTGACACAAAGATGGAAGGGATAATGAGGGAATGAAGAAAACTTGGAATAATCAAAGATTAGAGATAAACTTAATGATCAAACATAAGAAGGATACAATTGGTGACATCGAATATTCCAATGATGATCAAAGATGATCAGAAACTCAGAAACAAGACCGCGGTCACAAAATGACAAAAGTAGATCATAGACCGGATCTAAATCTGGAAGATGGATGTCAAAAATGTATGATCAAGGAGATCAACAATGATAGACTATGGCCATAGAGACAGTAGACAAACTATCGACCATATCTAAAGACAAAACAAGCAAAAACTTGATTAATATATACGAAATATGAATGACACAACAAAAGAATGGATAAATGAGGTTTGAATTTGAAGAATAAAACAGGTGAAATTTATCATCACTGGGTCAAAGAATAAACCGTAGCTATAAGTGTGACAAGTATAAGTCACTAGCCAGGTTTAGATCTAAGAGATGGATAAACAAGACAGAGTGATTCAAGCCAGGGATCTCTACTAGAAAGTAGGTCCTGATCTTATAATCAAGAGATATATGGACAAAACCTCAATGAGAAGAGCAAAAGATAGGCCACGACCATGAGAGGGGCAAGTAAGGCCACTGGTCGGATCTAGATTTGAAAAACGGATTGATATGACTAATTAGATTAGACAAGGAAACCTCACTAAAGAGTAGGCCCTAATCTGATAATCAATATATAAGATATATACATATATATCCTAACCAGGGGCACCAGCCCTAAAATATGGTCCCATAGAGTCAAGACACTTGACTCCAGACAAACATGTGAGTGTACTAGGACCGCGCTGTAGTCACATAAAGTGAACTACAATAGTCTGTGAATAGGACATGGCTCCTAAATCTAGGCTCCAACATGTGTGAGAAACACATGTTCGTCCTTATATGGATACAATATATATAAACACATGCAGATCCTAATTGGGTTTCACTAAGCCAGCAAATATATTCATGTACATAATATATGTAAAATGAAAGTAGAGCTCCGAACTCAATATATCGGGTACTATGCTTATGATCCATACTTAACATGTATAACACAAGTACGCCTAGTGTTATACATAGTATGCTTCATTGCTCATCGGCTGCTGTAAACACAAGTACGCCTAGTGTTTACGTCTGCAGCACCGGCGCATAGCTTGGTAATAGATACAACAATCCCAGCAGGGTAATGACATCCCATCTGGCATGTACTGTATCTATCCCATGGAGCCAATAATAATAAAATCAAATAAGAGCAAAAATAAAAACAAAATGATGTATGCCGTGCAGTGTGTGAATCCCTTGTTTTAAACACCTATTTGGTGCCCCTGGATTCTAAGCGATTAAATTCCCATTTACAATGATTTTAGCCAAAAATTCCTCAAAGTTAGTAACAAATGGCATTTTAACAGAGTTAGGCAACGTTTCAAGAACATTCCCCAGCAGAGTCGCCAGCCTGTGGACCCCGATCCGAGATAGGCGGCGAGGGAACGGGTCCCTAACACCATCCTCTGGATCATCCACGTGTGAAGGAGAGCTCTACCAAGGAACTCTCAAAACGGATGCCACCCTCATAGCATAGCACGAGTGGCGATATAAAAGAAAGAGATATGTCTCGATCCGGAGCCTAGGCTCGAAACCGAGACATACCTGAAATAAACTCAGAGTCGCCATCCATGGATATGCCATGGAACCCTAAAATCAAATCCTCTGTGCAATGGATAACCAGAAATATATATGGGTTCGTGCCTGGTTACGAATGGGGAAGGTCTGAGAGCACCCCCGATTCGTCCGAGTGCAAGCACTTGGTCTCTTATGCCATTTATTATTAACTCCAAAGAAGTTTGGGTAAAAATCATCTTAAATGGGAACAATCCTCAGGAATCGTCTACCTAAGCATGCATTTCCTGAGGATAAAGATAATAAACACATATAAAATAAAATGAAAGATGTGCCACCTAAGCATAGCTAGGTTATGAGTGACAAACCTAATGGGTGTCTAAGTTCTGATGTGCAAACACATGCAAGCTACAGCAAAAGGTATAGGATCAGTACGAGAAAGTAAGAAAACACATCAAAACATATAATAACAACATAATAAATCCTAAGACTCTAAATTATTAGCCCGAGTCCTCGGATGGTCTGGTATTCATCCAAAGAAGCCTACGTATCCCCGCCTCCACGAGAATCAAGGCAACGTAGTTCTTCGCACCTATTCTAAGCTATGATGCCTAAGACACCTAGCCCTCTATCCTAAACTCGATCTAAAAGACCGGACCAATTATTAAAGTTTATTGTACGATTATTTAAATTCCAGTGAATTGTGAATTTTAGGACACCCTATATGCCCTAACTAAATGCAGATTAGCCCTAGGCTAATGCAGGTGGTTCCTACAACCTATGTGTAACTAGGCTGTATGCCCTAAGGAAAACAATAGGATTGCTAATGTATCCAAGACCTAGTCATCAGTCGGCGATGTGAATCGCCAACTGACCGGACGGAGGCGCTCCTAGCTAGGACAAACTCCTAACTCTAACACAAACACACAACAAGCACAAAACAAAAGACAAACTCCTAACTCTAAAACAACACAAACAAGCACACAACAAATAAAAGACAAACTCCTAACTCTAAAACTCTCTATCTAGGACAAACTCCTAACTCTAGAGGAAGATCTTGTTGAAAACAAGGTTTTAAAGTTGAAGGGTTAAAGTATATTTATTTACAAAGTTTGGCTGGACCTGAGATAAGAATCTCAAGCTGCACTACGTACCTCGTGGAAGAGGATCAAGCCAACGTAGTTCGAAACGAACTCTCTACCTAACAAACACTTACAGCAAATCAACTATTTTTTATGCTTTAAGTTTCTAATGTTTTTTGAGATTTTTAATGATTTCAATGTTTATGGATTTTAAAATTTCTGATGCTTTCACCCTTTTGGCCAAAGACCGGAGGGAATATACAAAATGACACCTTAGGGACAAACCCTAGGGTGAAAAAGGGAAACTATGCTCTAATAACACCGTTATAAGAGCAAATGAGTCAAAGACTCTCTAATAAGAACACAAAGGGAGTAACCGAGTCAAAGACTCTCTAATAAAAGCAACTAGAGGATAAATGAGTCAAAAACTCTCTAAAAGAAATGGAAACACGATTCGAAGACTCTCTAAGAGAGAAGAACACACGAGTCAAAGACTCCACTGACAACAACTAAAGGGTAGATGAGTCAAAGACTCTTTAAAAGGGAAAAGGAAACACGAATTTGCACATTTGGCAGAGGTAAAACACCCCACCGGGCCGGACAGCTACCTAGCCATAGGTTGCAACAAATGTGCAACCCAATACCCATAAGGATAGGGGTATGTTGCCAAGCCGAGTAAGGTGTTCTCCCAAAACCAGACGATGCACAGAGAGGAGGACTAACGAGAGAATGAGACCGGGCGGGTCTTCCAAACACACACAAAGATGGGCTCTAAGCAACCTTATCATTGCCCTTGCAAAGGGGGAAGCGAGGCTAAGACAACTAATTGACCAAATTGGTCTCTAATTAACAAAAGAACAAACTGAGGTGCAATCTCAGAGAGGATTCTACAACTGAGGCTTGCCTCCAAAGGAGGATTGCCTAACGAGACAGAGTATGTCTCCTAGCACAGGTTATAGTATCTAAAGAAATCTAACAGAAATATAAAAGACTGTGCTAGTCTAATCAAAGAGAGAGGAAAATACTACCAGATAATCGCAAATTCCAATCAATTATTATAAAAACAAATCAAATATCAGCAAAATATGATCTACAACTAAATAGTGCACAATCTATAATAATAGTAATCATACAATGATAAACAACATTAATTAGTCCAGACCAGCCGCTGGATAGCCTAATAAAACAAGAAACAACATTAAACACTTCTATGCCCAACCACAAGTACCACTGCCCCGATATGGGGGTGAAATCAGATGATGCTAAAGTAATCATCTGATATCACAAATACACAGGATAATATTCCTACAAACCGCCTTGAAATCAGACAGTACTCATGTCGATAATATCGAATAGAGTAGTCATCTGATTTCCTCCTTCAATTAAACAATTTATTGAAATAAAATTAATTAGCCCAGACCAGCCGCTGGGTAGCCTAAGTAAAATAAGCTTTCAAGATAGTCTCACCTGAATAATCCATTCATAACCATTTTCAAACCTAACTCAAATGCTTAATATAAGAGAAGAGTATTAAAAAGATCAAAAGATTATGATAATTCTAATTTATACAAATTTTAGTGCATAACAGGGGGGCGTATCTGAAAGGTTGAGTAGGCCTACTAAACAAAAGAGGAGAGCGCTACTTAGATTGAGCGAGTCCCCTAAAGATGGGCTTGGGCTAGCGCCTTCATCGCCTCTATTGAAGAAAAAATCATTTTTCTAAAAGCAAACATCATAACAAGGAATGCTAATATCAAATCAATACGAAGAAATTAAACTTAAAGGAGAATCTCTACTAATCTGAAACAAGCAAAAGAACAAAAAAAAAAACACATTTTTTTCATCATCACAATATGAAATATGAACATACAAGTCAATAGACAAATGGTATCCTTTTTACCATCACAAAATGAAATATGAGCTTATAAGTCAATGAACAAGTAATTTTCATACAAATAATAATATCAAATCATTTCTAAATTATGATTGTAATATTACCTTAGAAAGATCAAGTTGATGTTATTTCCCAAAGAAAAATGTATACTAATTTGCACATCATTATGACTAATAGTGCACTCATATAATGTCCCCAGTATCAAATTATATAATCAACCCATATGGTCAAACAAAAAGCTATGACTTAAACTAAACAAGGAACTTGATTCGACCTTCATAAAGTGGGATGCCTTAAATGAAACAGAGCATTTATTCATCCTTAAATAAAAACAGTCATAGCGAGTAACCTTATTAAAGTTAAAATGCATAAGCATCAGCCCTCATTTTTATCCAAGTTGAATTTACCATGACAACAACCATGCTTTCCATGAAATAGAAGACTGAGGCATGAATCGAATTTATTCTAAAAACCGAGGCCGGTTCGTAGACAAACTTGTATTTAAAACAGGGACAAGATTATACTCAAAGCAAGACAGATTCGTGTGTATGCATTGTGTGAAAAAAAATGTGCTCCAATGTGGGCAGATCCTGAGCGAAAATTGTGCCTCAAATATAGACAAATTCTGTGTTGAATTTATGGTAAAACAGGGGCAAATTTGTGGGCAGAATCTGTGACAGATTCACGGGCGAAACATGGACAGGTTTGTACTCAAAACTGGGACAGATTTCATGCTCAAAACTGGAACAAGTTCATGCTTAAAAATGGGACAGATTCATGCTTAAAAATGGGACAGATTCATGCTTAAAAATGTGACAGGTTTGTGCCAAAAACTGGGGCTAAACGATGGACAAAATTGTGCCAAAAACTAGGGCTGAACTGTGGATAGATTTTTGTCAAAACTGAGATTGAAACATGGAATGAATTTATGCCAAAACAGGGGCAGCATCATGGACTAATATTGTGCAACACAGGGACTGAATTGTGAGTAAAATCTGTGCAGAAATTGTGTGTGCACAGTGGGCTGAAATGTACAGAAATTGTGCATGTGTAGTGTTAAATAGAAACAAATATATGTGTATGCATCTTTGCTAAACAGAGACAGATTTGTGAATGAAAATTGTGCTCAAACAGGGGTAACAATGGGTGAAAACTGTGTTGAAACAGGAGGCTGAAGTTGAGAGCTAAATTTATTGGATAAAAAAAATTGAAATACAAAATGCATTGGTCTGAAGCAAACTATGAACCATACATATAAAAATATAGCCATATCTACAGACATACCCACACACACTCAAACACATACGGCATATGCACAGTCATGTACTCATACATATATCAACAAATAATTTTTAAGGGAATTTTCAAAACATTCTCAAGGTTTATAACAAGAATATCAAATAAGGCTAGTATTGACCTTAAAAATTTTTATAAGCATAAGTTTAAAAAAAAAGTATTTCATCTTAAGTAAACATCACTTTAATCAACTTAAGAAAAATCTACGACTAATTCATATCTACAAATATCCACAATTCTCAGCAAGATCGAAAAAAAATCGTGTACTATAAACATAAGAAAAAGAAAACAGAATTTAACCCATATTATAAAGAAAAACTGCCACAGACTCTATAAATCACTATTGTATGTTATCAACTGGGAATCGTCCAAGGAGAATAATCATAAATTGTGAGGAGTTACTAAAATTCTAAATCAAAATTCTTATCTTTACTCAACACATCAATTCATCAAAGCAAAATCCTTCTAACAAAAATATCTATAAATTTCAAGAAAATTTTAGATATCTCTAATCTAATAATCATGCTAACACAAATCATATAGAATTTTCATCAATCATGAACGAAATCAAACAAAAATCTGAGAAAGATACATATCAATTACCTTCTATTTAAGCAGATTACGCTAAGAATTACCTATTCCGGGCACTTGAAGCAACAAATGAAGAAGAGGATGAAGATACGATCCGTTGATGCAACAGACGAGTCTACACGCCCAAAATCGAAGCTTGGATCGGATCTAGGGTTTGGTGAAAGCAATTTGGGGCTTTTTCTTTTTAAATCTCTCTCGATCTCAGATCTGTATAAACGAAGAGTGCAGTTGGACAAATTGTGGCTGCGAAATAGATGACCGGAGGAAAGATCGGAGCCGTCGATCGGATGATAGATCCGATAGGATTTGCAGAGAGACGATTGGAGGTTGCTGGAGGTTGCTGGAGAAAGAAAGTACCGGAGAAGGTGAAGGAGATGGCCAGAGACGATAGACGAACCTTCTAAAGCTCGATGAAGTGTGAAGAAGGCGAGGGGATGGAATTCCAGAGGTCGGTTTTCTGGCAGACGGCCGGATTCCGGCAAGATCTTGCCGGAGAATATGAACAAAAGCTACGGCTTTGAACGGATTTTTTTGTTTTTTCTCAGATCGCAGATCTCTCTTGAAGTTTAAAGGAACAAACAGAGCTAAGACCGGAGAAGATGAGCTTGTCCAAGCTTTTAACCAGATTCCAGCACAACTCGCCGGAGAAGATGAAATTTCACCGGAGTCCGGGCCGGAGATGAAGGATTGATCGGAGGAGAAGAGAAATGACCGGATCTGCAAGAAATCAAAACCAGCAAGCTGCCGGAGAAGAGGATCGGAGAAAAGGTGGATCTCAGCCAGATCCGATCGGATTCTTGCCGGATTTTGACCGGGGCAAGATCGGAGAAAAAAAAAAAGAGGTGACGATCCGAACGTGATCGGAATGGTGGAGGCTATGACCGGATCTGCGGGAGATTCGATCGGAAAGTCTGAGTGAAAATGGAAAACCCAGATTTCTTCCTTCTCTTCTTCTCTTTTCTTTTCTCTGCGATTTCTCTCCTTTTAGATTTTTTTTCTTCTCCTTTTTTTAACAGTAACCTCAAATATATATATATATAAATTTTTTTTTTTGATATTGGCACTCCAATTATGGATAAAGCGCGCGGTTCGCTAAGCGCACTCCCGCCGCTTTGTCCTATTGGCAGAAAACAAATTCGAAATTTTGCACCTCAAAGGCGCACCCCCTCTGCAGATAATCCACTCCCCCTTATAGCTTTAAACTACGACCTTGATTCAATCCGTTTGCTGATCAAACGAGCTCGGATTCCAACGAAATTTTGCAAGGACCTAGACGAAACCCTAACCTAGCTTAGGGCGAAGTTTGGGACCCTAAATCATTCATTTGAAGGGGTTTCAGTCAAACATGGGAGGTTTAAGGTACGGTCAAAATGGGGTGTCTACAGATGGAAATTATTAGACTCACGCTTCGGTCCAGCAGTTTACATACCTACCTCCGATCGATTGACCATAACTCACTCAACTCAACTCGTAATTCGTTGAAATTAGTTCCATTTCGAAGGAGTCGAAGTTTAGTTTAAAACGGAAGAAACGGAGATGAAAAACTCCAAGTATTTTGAGAGTTATGATGGAAATAGTTAGACTCGAGCTTTGGTCTAGCAGTTTCCATACCTACCTCCGTTTGATTGACCATAACTCACTCAATTCAACTCGTAATTCATCAAAATTTGTTCCGTTTCGAAGGAGTCGAAGTTTAGTTTAAAACGGAAGAAACGGAGATGAAAAACTCCAAGTATTTTGAGAGTTATGATGGAAATAGTTAGACTCGCTCTTTGGTCTAGTAGTTTACATACCTACCTCCGATCGATTGACCATAATTCACTCAATTCAACTCGTAATTCGTTGAAATTTGTTCTATTTCGAAGGAGTCGAAGTTTAGTTTAAAACGGAAGAAACGGAGATGAAAAACTACAAGTATTTTGAGAGTTATGACAGAAATAGTTAGACTCGCGCTTTGGTCTAGCAGTTTACATACCTACCTCCGATCGATTGACCATAACTCACTGAATTCAACTCGTAATTCGTTGAAATTTTTTCTATTTCGAAAGAGTCGAAGTGTAGTTCCAAACGGAAGAAACGGAGATGAAAAACTCCAATTATTTTGAGAGTTATGACGGAAATAGTTAGACTCGCGCTTTGGTCTAGCAGTTTACATACCTACCTCCGATCGATTGACCATAACTCACTCAATTCAACCCGAAATTCGTTGAAATTTGTTCCCTTTCGAAGGAGTCGAAGTTTAGTTCAAAACGGAAGAAACGGAGATGAAAAACTCCAAGTATTTTGAGAGTTATGACGGAAATAGTTAGACTCGCGCTTTGGTCTAGCAGTTTACATACCTACCTCCGATCGATTGACCATAACTCACTTAATTAAACTCGTATTTCGTGGAAATTTGTTCCCTTTCGAAGGAGTCGAAGTGTAGTTTAAAACGGAAGAAACGGAGATGAAAAACTCCAAGTATTTTGAGAGTTATGACGGAAATAGTTAGACTCGCGCTTTGGTCTAGCAGTTTACATACCTACCTCCGATCGATTGACTATAACTCACTCAATTCAACTCATAATTCATTAAAATTAATTCCGTTTCGAAGGAGTCGAAGTGTAGTGTAAAACAGAAGAAACGGAGAAGAAAAACTCTAAGTATTTTGAGAGTTATGATGGAAATAGTTAGACTCGCGCTTTGGTCTAGCAGTTTACAGACCTACCTCCGACTGAATGACCATAACTCACTCAATTCAACTCGCAATTCATTGAAATTTGTTCCATTTCGAAGGAGTCGAAGTGTAGTTTAAAACGAAAGAACCGGAGATAAAAGACTCCAATTATTTTGAGAGTTATGATGGAAATTATTAGACTCACGCTTCGGTCCAGCAGTTTACATACCTACCTCCGATCGATTGACCATAACTCACTCAACTCAACTCGTAATTCGTTGAAATTAGTTCCATTTCGAAGGAGTCGAAGTTTAGTTTAAAACGGAAGAAACGGAGATGAAAAACTCCAAGTATTTTGAGAGTTATGATGGAAATAGTTAGACTCGAGCTTTGGTCTAGCAGTTTCCATACCTACCTCCGTTTGATTGACCATAACTCACTCAATTCAACTCGTAATTCATCAAAATTTGTTCCGTTTCGAAGGAGTCGAAGTTTAGTTTAAAACGGAAGAAACGGAGATGAAAAACTCCAAGTATTTTGAGAGTTATGATGGAAATAGTTAGACTCGCTCTTTGGTCTAGTAGTTTACATACCTACCTCCGATCGATTGACCATAACTCACTTAATTAAACTCGTAATTCGTGGAAATTTGTTCCCTTTCGAAGGAGTCGAAGTGTAGTTTAAAACGGAAGAAACGGAGATGAAAAACTCCAAGTATTTTGAGAGTTATGACGGAAATAGTTAGACTCGCGCTTTGGTCTAGCAGTTTACATACCTACCTCCGATCGATTGACTATAACTCACTCAATTCAACTCATAATTCATTAAAATTAATTCCGTTTCGAAGGAGTCGAAGTGTAGTTTAAAACAGAAGAAACGGAGAAGAAAAACTCCAAGTATTTTGAGAGTTATGATGGAAATAGTTAGACTGACGCTTTGGTCTAGCAGTTTACATACCTACCTCCGATCGATTGACCGTAACTCACTCAATTCAACTCGTAATTCATTGAAATTTGTTCTATTTCGAAGGAGTCAAAGTTTAGTTTAAAACGGAAGAAACGGAGATAAAAAACTCCAAGTATTTTAAGAGTTATGATGGAAATAGTTAGACTCGCGCTTTGGTCTAGCAGTTTCCATACCTACCTCCGTTTGATTGACCATAACTCACTCAATTCGACTCGTAATTCATCCAACTTTGTTCCGTTTCGAAGGAGTCAAAGTGTAGTTTAAAACAAATGAAACGGAGATGAAAAACTCCAAGTATTTTGAGAGTTATGATGGAAATAATTAGACTCGTGCTTTGGTCTAGCAGTTTACAGACCTACCTCCGACTGAATGACCATAACTCACTCAATTCAACTCGGAATTCATTGAAATTTGTTTCATTTCGAAAGAGTCGAAGTATAGTTTAAAACGGAAGAAACGGAGATGAAAAACTCCAATTATTTTGAGAGTTATGATGAAAATAGTTAGACTCGCGCTTTGGTCTAGCAGTTTACATACCTACCTCCTACTGAATCACCATAACTCACTCAATTCAACTCGGAATTCATTGAAATTTGTTCCATTTCGAAGGAGTCGAAGTGTAGTTTAAAATGAAATAACTGGAGATAAAAAACTCCAATTATTTTGAGAGTTATGATGGAAATAGTTAGACTCACGCTTCGGTCCAGCAGTTTACATACCTACCTCCGATCGATTGACCATAACTCACTCAACTCAACTCGTAATTCGTTGAAATTAGTTCCATTTCGAAGGAGTCGAAGTTTAGTTTAAAACGGAAGAAACGGAGATGAAAAACTCCAAGTATTTTGAGAGTTATGATGCAAATAGATAGAGTCGCGCTTTGGTCTAGCAGTTTACATACCTACCGCCGATCGATTGACCATAACTCACTCAATTCAACTCGTAATTCGTTGAAATTTGTTCTATTTCGAAGGAGTCAAAGTGTAGTTCAAAACGGAAGAAACGGAGATGAAAAACTCCAAGTATTTTGAAAGTTATGACGGAAATAGTTAGACTCGCGCTTTGGTCTAGCTATTTACATACCTACCTCCGATCGATTGACCATAACTCACTCAATTCAACTCGTAATTCGTTGAAATTTGTTCCCTTTCGAAGGAGTCGAAGTGTAGTTCAAAACGGAAGAAACGGAGATGAAAAACTCCAAGTATTTTGAGAGTTATGACGGAAATAGTTAGACTCGCGCTTTGGTCTACCTATTTACATACCTACCTCCGATCGATTGACCATAACTCACTTAATTAAACTCGTAATTCGTTGAAATTTGTTTCCATTCGAAGGAGTCGAAGTGTAGTTTAAAACGGAAGAAACGGAGATGAAAAACTCCAAGTATTTTGAGAGTTATGACGGAAATAGTTATACTCGCGCTTTGGTCTAGCAGTTTCATACCTACCTCCGATCGATTGACTATAACTCACTCAATTCAACTCATAATTCATTAAAATTAATTCCGTTTCGAAGGAGTCGAAGTGTAGTTTAAAACAGAAGAAACGGAGAAGAAAAACTCTAAGTATTTTGAGAGTTATGATGGAAATAGTTAGACTCGCGCTTTGGTCTAGCAGTTTACAGACCTACCTCCGACTGAATGACCATAACTCACTCAATTCAACTCGAAATTCATTGAAATTTGTTCCATTTCGAAGGAGTCGAAGTGTAGTTTAAAACGAAAGAACCGGAGATAAAAGACTCCAATTATTTTGAGAGTTATGATGGAAATTATTAGACTCACGCTTCGGTCCAGCAGTTTACATATCTACCTCCGATCGATTGACCATAACTCACTCAACTCAACTCGTAATTCGTTGAAATTAGTTCCATTTCGAAGGAGTCGAAGTTTAGTTTAAAACGGAAGAAACGGAGATGAAAAACTCCAAGTATTTTGAGAGTTATGATGGAAATAGTTAGACTCGAGCTTTGGTCTAGCAGTTTCCATACCTACCTCCGTTTGATTGACCATAACTCACTCAATTCAACTCGTAATTCATCAAAATTTGTTCCGTTTCGAAGGAGTCGAAGTTTAGTTTAAAACGGAAGAAACGGAGATGAAAAACTCCAAGTATTTTGAGAGTTATGATGGAAATAGTTAGACTCGCTCTTTGGTCTAGTAGTTTACATACCTACCTCCGATCGATTGACCATAATTCACTCAATTCAACTCGTAATTCGTTGAAATTTGTTCTATTTCGAAGGAGTCGAA
This sequence comes from Tasmannia lanceolata, assembly GCF_043159265.1. Lineage (NCBI taxonomy): Eukaryota > Viridiplantae > Streptophyta > Magnoliopsida > Canellales > Winteraceae > Tasmannia > Tasmannia lanceolata. Next base: position 889,133 of record NW_027518678.1, read on the forward strand.
GTTTAGTTTAAAACGGAAGAAACGGAGATGAAAAACTACAAGTATTTTGAGAGTTATGACAGAAATAGTTAGACTCGCGCTTTGGTCTAGCAGTTTACAAACCTACCTCCGATCGATTGACCATAACTCACTGAATTCAACTCGTAATTCGTTGAAATTTTTTCTATTTCGAAAGAGTCGAAGTGTAGTTCCAAACGGAAGAAACGGAGATGAAAAACTCCAATTAATTTGAGAGTTATGACGGAAATAGTTAGACTCGCGCTTTGGTCTAGCAGTTTACATACCTACCTCCGATCGATTGACCATAACTCACTCAATTCAACCCGAAATTCGTTGAAATTTGTTCCCTTTCGAAGGAGTCGAAGTTTAGTTCAAAACGGAAGAAACGGAGATGAAAAACTCCAAGTATTTTGAGAGTTATGACGGAAATAGTTAGACTCGCGCTTTGGTCTAGCAGTTTACATACCTACCTCCGATCGATTGACCATAACTCACTTAATTAAACTCGTATTTCGTGGAAATTTGTTCCCTTTCGAAGGAGTCGAAGTGTAGTTTAAAACGGAAGAAACGGAGATGAAAAACTCCAAGTATTTTGAGAGTTATGACGGAAATAGTTAGACTCGCGCTTTGGTCTAGCAGTTTACATACCTACCTCCGATCGATTGACTATAACTCACTCAATTCAACTCATAATTCATTAAAATTAATTCCGTTTCGAAGGAGTCGAAGTGTAGTGTAAAACAGAAGAAACGGAGAAGAAAAACTCTAAGTATTTTGAGAGTTATGATGGAAATAGTTAGACTCGCGCTTTGGTCTAGCAGTTTACAGACCTACCTCCGACTGAATGACCCTAACTCACTCAATTCAACTCGGAATTCATTGAAATTTGTTCCATTTCGAAGGAGTCGAAGTGTAGTTTAAAACGAAAGAACCGGAGATAAAAGACTCCAATTATTTTGAGAGTTATGATGGAAATTATTAGACTCACGCTTCGGTCCAGCAGTTTACATACCTACCTCCGATCGATTGACCATAACTCACTCAACTCAACTCGTAATTCGTTGAAATTAGTTCCATTTCGAAGGAGTCGAAGTTTAGTTTAAAACGGAAGAAACGGAGATGAAAAACTCCAAGTATTTTGAGAGTTATGATGGAAATAGTTAGACTCGAGCTTTGGTCTAGCAGTTTCCATACCTACCTCCGTTTGATTGACCATAACTCACTCAATTCAACTCGTAATTCATCAAAATTTGTTCCGTTTCGAAGGAGTCGAAGTTTAGTTTAAAACGGAAGAAACGGAGATGAAAAACTCCAAGTATTTTGAGAGTTATGATGGAAATAGTTAGACTCGCTCTTTGGTCTAGTAGTTTACATACCTACCTCCGATCGATTGACCATAATTCACTCAATTCAACTCGTAATTCGTTGAAATTTGTTCTATTTCGAAGGAGTCGAAGTTTAGTTTAAAACGGAAGAAACGGAGATGAAAAACTACAAGTATTTTGAGAGTTATGACAGAAATAGTTAGACTCGCGCTTTGGTCTAGCAGTTTACATACCTACCTCCGATCGATTGACCATAACTCACTGAATTCAACTCGTAATTCGTTGAAATTTTTTCTATTTCGAAGGAGTCGAAGTGTAGTTCCAAACAGAAGAAACGGAGATGAAAAACTCCAATTATTTTGAGAGTTATGACGGAAATAGTTAGACTCGCGCTTTGGTCTAGCAGTTTACATACCTACCTCCGATCGATTGACCATAACTCACTCAATTCAACCCGTAATTCGTTGAAATTTGTTCCCTTTCGAAGGAGTCGAAGTTTAGTTCAAAACGGAAGAAACGGAGATGAAAAACTCCAAGTATTTTGAGAGTTATGACGGAAATAGTTAGACTCGCGCTTTGGTCTAGCAGTTTACATACCTACCTCCGATCGATTGACCATAACTCACTTAATTAAACTCGTAATTCGTGGAAATTTGTTCCCTTTCGAAGGAGTCGAAGTGTAGTTTAAAACGGAAGAAACGGAGATGAAAAACTCCAAGTATTTTGAGAGTTATGACGGAAATAGTTAGACTCGCGCTTTGGTCTAGCAGTTTACATACCTACCTCCGATCGATTGACTATAACTCACTCAATTCAACTCATAATTCATTAAAATTAATTCCGTTTCGAAGGAGTCGAAGTGTAGTTTAAAACAGAAGAAACGGAGAAGAAAAACTCCAAGTATTTTGAGAGTTATGATGGAAATAGTTAGACTCGCGCTTTGGTCTAGCAGTTTACATACCTACCTCCGATCGATTGACCGTAACTCACTCAATTCAACTCGTAATTCATTGAAATTTGTTCTATTTCGAAGGAGTCAAAGTTTAGTTTAAAACGGAAGAAACGGAGATCAAAAACTCCAAGTATTTTAAGAGTTATGATGGAAATAGTTAGACTCGCGCTTTGGTCTAGCAGTTTCCATACCTACCTCCGTTTGATTGACCATAACTCACTCAATTCGACTCGTAATTCATCAAACTTTGTTCCGTTTCGAAGGAGTCGAAGTGTAGTTTAAAACAAATGAAACGGAGATGAAAAACTCCAAGTATTTTGAGAGTTATGATGGAAATAATTAGACTCGTGCTTTGGTCTAGCAGTTTACAGACCTACCTCCGACTGAATGACCATAACTCACTCAATTCAACTCGGAATTCATTGAAATTTGTTTCATTTCGAAAGAGTCGAAGTATAGTTTAAAACGGAAGAAACGGAGATGAAAAACTCCAATTATTTTGAGAGTTATGATGAAAATAGTTAGACTCGCGCTTTGGTCTAGCAGTTTACATACCTACCTCCTACTGAATCACCATAACTCACTCAATTCAACTCGGAATTCATTGAAATTTGTTCCATTTCGAAGGAGTCGAAGTGTAGTTTAAAATGAAATAACCGGAGATAAAAAACTCCAATTATTTTGAGAGTTATGATGGAAATAGTTAGACTCACGCTTCGGTCCAGCAGTTTACATACCTACCTCCGATCGATTGACCATAACTCACTCAACTCAACTCGTAATTCGTTGAAATTAGTTCCATTTCGAAGGAGTCGAAGTTTAGTTTAAAACGGAAGAAACGGAGATGAAAAACTCCAAGTATTTTGAGAGTTATGATGGAAATAGATAGAGTCGCGCTTTGGTCTAGCAGTTTACATACCTACCGCCGATCGATTGACCATAACTCACTCAATTTAACTCGTAATTCGTTGAAATTTGTTCTATTTCGAAGGAGTCAAAGTGTAGTTCAAAACGGAAGAAACGGAGATGAAAAACTCCAAGTATTTTGAAAGTTATGACGGAAATAGTTAGACTCGCGCTTTGGTCTAGCTATTTACATACCTACCTCCGATCGATTGACCATAACTCACTCAATTCAACTCGTAATTCGTTGAAATTTGTTCCCTTTCGAAGGAGTCGAAGTATAGTTCAAAACGGAAGAAACGGAGATGAAAAACTCCAAGTATTTTGAGAGTTATGACGGAAATAGTTAGACTCGCGTCTTGGTCTAGCAGTTTACATACCTACCTCCGATCGATTGACCATAACTCACTTAATTAAACTCGTAATTCGTTGAAATTTGTTTCCATTCGAAGGAGTCGAAGTGTAGTTTAAAACGGAAGAAACGGAGATGAAAAACTCCAAGTATTTTGAGAGTTATGACGGAAATAGTTAGACTCGCGCTTTGGTCTAGCAGTTTCATACCTACCTCCGATCGATTGACTATAACTCACTAAATTCAACTCATAATTCATTAAAATTAATTCCGTTTCGAAGGAGTCGAAGTGTAGTTTAAAACAGAAGAAACGGAGAAGAAAAACTCTAAGTATTTTGAGAGTTATGATGGAAATAGTTAGACTCGCGCTTTGGTCTAGCAGTTTACAGACCTACTTCCGACTGAATGACCATAACTCACTCAATTCAACTCGGAATTCATTGAAATTTGTTTCATTTCGAAAGAGTCGAAGTGTAGTTTAAAACGGAAGAAACGGAGATGAAAAACTCCAATTATTTTGAGAGTTATGATGGAAATAGTTAGACTCGCGCTTTGGTCTAGCAGTTTACATACCTACCTCCTACTGAATCACCATAACTCACTCAATTCAACTCGGAATTCATTGAAATTTGTTCCATTTCGAAGGAGTCGAAGTGTAGTTTAAAATGAAATAACCGGAGATAAAAAACTCCAATTATTTTGAGAGTTATGATGGAAATAGTTAGACTCACGCTTCGGTCCAGCAGTTTACATACCTACCTCCGATCGATTGACCATAACTCACTCAACTCAACTCGTAATTCGTTGAAATTAGTTCCATTTCGAAGGTGTCGAAGTTTAGTTTAAAACGGAAGAAACGGAGATGAAAAACTCCAAGTATTTTGAGAGTTATGATGGAAATAGATAGAGTCGCGCTTTGGTCTAGCAGTTTACATACCTACCGCCAATCGATAGACCATAACTCACTCAATTCAACTCGTAATTCGTTGAAATTTGTTCTATTTCGAAGGAGTCGAAGTGTAGTTCAAAACGGAAGAAACGGAGATGAAAAACTCTAAGTATTTTCAAAGTTATGACGGAAATAGTTAGACTCGCGCTTTGGTCTAGCTATTTACATACCTACCTCCGATCGATTGACCATAACTCACTCAATTCAACTCGTAATTCGTTGAAATTTGTTCCCTTTCGAAGGAGTCGAAGTGTAGTTCAAAACGGAAGAAACGGAGATGAAAAACTCCAAGTATTTTGAGAGTTATGACGGAAATAGTTAGACTCGCGTCTTGGTCTAGCAGTTTACATACCTACCTCCGATCGATTGACCATAACTCACTTAATTAAACTCGTAATTCGTTGAAATTTGTTTCCATTCGAAGGAGTCGAAGTGTAGTTGAAAACGGAAGAAACGGAGATGAAAAACTCCAAGTATTTTGAGAGTTATGACGGAAATAGTTAGACTCGCGCTTTGGTCTAGCAGTTTCATACCTACCTCCGATCGATTGACTATAACTCACTAAATTCAACTCATAATTCATTAAAATTAATTCCGTTTCGAAGGAGTCGAAGTGTAGTTTAAAACAGAAGAAACGGAGAAGAAAAACTCTAAGTATTTTGAGAGTTATGATGGAAATAGTTAGACTCGCGCTTTGGTCTAGCAGTTTACAGACCTACTTCCGACTGAATGACCATAACTCACTCAATTCAACTCGGAATTCATTGAAATTTGTTTCATTTCGAAAGAGTCGAAGTGTAGTTTAAAACGGAAGAAACGGAGATGAAAAACTCCAATTATTTTGAGAGTTATGATGGAAATAGTTAGACTCGCGCTTTGGTCTAGCAGTTTACATACCTACCTCCTACTGAATCACCATAACTCACTCAATTCAACTCGGAATTCATTGAAATTTGTTCCATTTCGAAGGAGTCGAAGTGTAGTTTAAAATGAAATAACCGGAGATAAAAAACTCCAATTATTTTGAGAGTTATGATGGAAATAGTTAGACTCACGCTTCGGTCCAGCAGTTTACATACCTACCTCCGATCGATTGACCATAACTCACTCAACTCAACTCGTAATTCGTTGAAATTAGTTCCATTTCGAAGGAGTCGAAGTTTAGTTTAAAAAGGAAGAAACGGAGATGAAAAACTCCAAGTATTTTGAGAGTTATGATGGAAATAGATAGAGTCGCGCTTTGGTCTAGCAGTTTACATACCTACCGCCGATCGATAGACCATAACTCACTCAATTCAACTCGTAATTCGTTGAAATTTGTTCTATTTCGAAGGAGTCGAAGTGTAGTTCAAAACGGAAGAAACGGAGATGAAAAACTCTAAGTATTTTCAAAGTTATGGCGGAAATAGTTAGACTCGCGCTTTGGTCTAGCTATTTACATACCTACCTCCGATCGATTGACCATAACTCACTCAATTCAACTCGTAATTCGTTGAAATTTGTTCCCTTTCGAAGGAGTCGAAGTGTAGTTCAAAACGGAAGAAACGGAGATGAAAAACTCCAAGTATTTTGAGAGTTATGACGGAAATAGTTAGACTCGCGTCTTGGTCTAGCAGTTTACATACCTACCTCCGATCGATTGACCATAACTCACTTAATTAAACTCGTAATTCGTTGAAATTTGTTTCCATTCGAAGGAGTCGAAGTGTAGTTTAAAACGGAAGAAACAGAGATGAAAAACTCCAAGTATTTTGAGAGTTATGACGGAAATAGTTAGACTCGCGCTTTGGTCTAGCAGTTTCATACCTACCTCCGATCGATTGACTATAACTCACTCAATTCAACTCATAATTCATTAAAATTAATTCCGTTTCGAAGGAGTCGAAGTGTAGTTTAAAACAGAAGAAACGGAGAAGAAAAACTCCAAGTATTTTCAGAGTTATGATGGAAATAGTTAGACTCGCGCTTTGGTCTAGCAGTTTACAGACCTACCTCCGACTGAATGACAATAACTCACTCAATTCAACTCGGAATTCATTGAAATTTGTTTCATTTCGAAAGAGTCGAAGTGTAGTTTAAAACGGAAGAAACGGAGATGAAAAACTCCAATTATTTTGAGAGTTATGATGGAAATAGTTAGACTCGCGCTTTGGTCTAGCAGTTTACATACCTACCTCCTACTGAATCACCATAACTCACTCAATTCAACTCGGAATTCATTGAAATTTGTTCCATTTCGAAGGAGTCGAAGTGTAGTTTAAAATGAAATAACCGGAGATAAAAAACTCCAATTATTTTGAGAGTTATGATGGAAATAGTTAGACTCACGCTTCGGTCCAGCAGTTTACATACCTACCTCCGATCGATTGACCATAACTCACTCAACTCAACTCGTAATTCGTTGAAATTAGTTCCATTTCGAAGGAGTCGAAGTTTAGTTTAAAACGGAAGAAACGGAGATGAAAAACTCCAAGTATTTTGAGAGTTATGATGGAAATAGATAGAGTCGCGCTTTGGTCTAGCAGTTTACATACCTACCGCCGATCGATAGACCATAACTCACTCAATTCAACTCGTAATTCGTTGAAATTTGTTCTATTTCGAAGGAGTCGAAGTGTAGTTCAAAACGGAAGAAACGGAGATGAAAAACTCTAAGTATTTTCAAAGTTATGACGGAAATAGTTAGACTCGCGCTTTGGTCTAGCTATTTACATACCTACCTCCGATCGATTGACCATAACTCACTCAATTCAACTCGTAATTCGTTGAAATTTGTTCTATTTCGAAGGAGTCAAAGTTTAGTTTAAAACGGAAGAAACGGAGATCAAAAACTCCAAGTATTTTGAGAGTTATGATGGAAATAGTTAGACTCGCGCTTTGGTCTAGCAGTTTACAGACCTACCTCCGACTGAATGACCATAACTCACTCAATTCAACTCGGAATTCATTGAAATTTGTTTTATTTCGAAGGAGTCGAAGTATAGTTTAAAACGAAAGAACCGGACATAAAAGACTCCAATTATTTTGAGAGTTATGATGGAAATTATTAGACTCACGCTTTGGTCCAGCAGTTTACATACCTACCTCCGATCGATTGACCATAACTCATGCAACTCAACTCGTAATTCGTTGAAATTAGTTCCATTTCGAAGGAGTCGAAGTGTAGTTTAAAACGAAAGAAACGGAGATGAAAAACTCCAAGTATTTTGAGAGTTATGATGGAAATAGTTAGACTCGCGCTTTGGTCTAGTAGTTTACATACCTACCTCCGTTCGATTGACCATAACTCACTCAATTCAACTCGTAATTTATTGAAATTTGTTCCATTTCGAAGGAGTCGAAGTTTAGTTTAAAACGGAAGAAACGGAGATGAAAAACTCCAAGTATTTTGAGAGTTATGATGGAAATAGTTAGACTCGCGCTTTGGTCTAGCAGTTTACATACCTACCTCCGACTGAATCACCATAACTCACTCAACTCAACTCGGAATTCATTGAAATTTATTTCATTTCGAAGGAGTCGAAGTGTAGTTTAAAACGAAAGAAACGGAGATAAAAAAGTCCAATTATTTTGAGAGTTATGAAGGAAATAGTTAGACTCGCGCTTTGGTCTAGTAGTTTACATACCTACCTCCGTTCGATTGATCATAACTCACTCAATTCAACTCGTAATTCATTGAAATTTGTTCCATTTCGAAGGAGTTGAAGTTTAGTTTAAAACGGAAGAAACGGAGATGAAAAACTCCAAGTATTTTGAGAGTTATGATGGAAATAGATAGAGTCGCGCTTTGGTCTAGCAGTTTACATACCTACCGCCGATCGATAGACCATAACTCACTCAATTCAACTCGTAATTCGTTGAAATTTGTTCTATTTCGAAGGAGTCGAAGTGTAGTTCAAAACGGAAGAAACGGAGATGAAAAACTCTAAGTATTTTCAAAGTTATGACGGAAATAGTTAGACTCGCGCTTTGGTCTAGCTATTTACATACCTACCTCCGATCGATTGACCATAACTCACTCAATTCAACTCGTAATTCGTTGAAATTTGTTCCCTTTCGAAGGAGTCGAAGTGTAGTTCAAAACGGAAGAAACGGAGATGAAAAACTCCAAGTATTTTGAGAGTTATGACGGAAATAGTTAGACTCGCGTCTTGGTCTAGCAGTTTACATACCTACCTCCGATCGATTGACCATAACTCACTTAATTAAACTCGTAATTCGTTGAAATTTGTTTCCATTCGAAGGAGTCGAAGTGTAGTTTAAAACGGAAGAAACGGAGATGAAAAACTCCAAGTATTTTGAGAGTTATGACGGAAATAGTTAGACTCGCGCTTTGGTCTAGCAGTTTCATACCTACCTCCGATCGATTGACTATAACTCACTCAATTCAACTCATAATTCATTAAAATTAATTCCGTTTCGAAGGAGTCGAAGTGTAGTTTAAAACAGAAGAAACGGAGAAGAAAAACACCAAGTATTTTCAGAGTTATGATGGAAATAGTTAGACTCGCGCTTTGGTCTAGCAGTTTACAGACCTACCTCCGACTGAATGACAATAACTCACTCAATTCAACTCGGAATTCATTGAAATTTGTTTCATTTCGAAAGAGTCGAAGTGTAGTTTAAAACGGAAGAAACGGAGATGAAAAACTCCAATTATTTTGAGAGTTATGATGGAAATAGTTAGACTCGCGCTTTGGTCTAGCAGTTTACATACCTACCTCCTACTGAATCACCATAACTCACTCAATTCAACTCGGAATTCATTGAAATTTGTTCCATTTCGAAGGAGTCGAAGTGTAGTTTAAAATGAAATAACCGGAGATAAAAAACTCCAATTATTTTGAGAGTTATGATGGAAATAGTTAGACTCACGCTTCGGTCCAGCAGTTTACATACCTACCTCCGATCGATTGACCATAACTCACTCAACTCAACTCGTAATTCGTTGAAATTAGTTCCATTTCGAAGGAGTCGAAGTTTAGTTTAAAACGGAAGAAACGGAGATGAAAAACTCCAAGTATTTTGAGAGTTATGATGGAAATAGATAGAGTCGCGCTTTGGTCTAGCAGTTTACATACCTACCGCCGATCGATAGACCATAACTCACTCAATTCAACTCGTAATTCGTTGAAATTTGTTCTATTTCGAAGGAGTCGAAGTGTAGTTCAAAACGGAAGAAACGGAGATGAAAAACTCTAAGTATTTTCAAAGTTATGACGGAAATAGTTAGACTCGCGCTTTGGTCTAGCTATTTACATACCTACCTCCGATCGATTGACCATAACTCACTCAATTCAACTCGTAATTCGTTGAAATTTGTTCTATTTCGAAGGAGTCAAAGTTTAGTTTAAAACGGAAGAAACGGAGATCAAAAACTCCAAGTATTTTGAGAGTTATGATGGAAATAGTTAGACTCGCGCTTTGGTCTAGCAGTTTACAGACCTACCTCCGACTGAATGACCATAACTCACTCAATTCAACTCGGAATTCATTGAAATTTGTTTTATTTCGAAGGAGTCGAAGTATAGTTTAAAACGAAAGAACCGGACATAAAAGACTCCAATTATTTTGAGAGTTATGATGGAAATTATTAGACTCACGCTTTGGTCCAGCAGTTTACATACCTACCTCCGATCGATTGACCATAACTCATGCAACTCAACTCGTAATTCATTGAAATTAGTTCCATTTCGAAGGAGTCGAAGTGTAGTTTAAAACGAAAGAAACGGAGATGAAAAACTCCAAGTATTTTGAGAGTTATGATGGAAATAGTTAGACTCGCGCTTTGGTCTAGTAGTTTACATACCTACCTCCGTTCGATTGACCATAACTCACTCAATTCAACTCGTAATTTATTGAAATTTGTTCCATTTCGAAGGAGTCGAAGTTTAGTTTAAAACGGAAGAAACGGAGATGAAAAACTCCAAGTATTTTGAGAGTTATGATGGAAATAGTTAGACTCGCGCTTTGGTCTAGCAGTTTACATACCTACCTCCGACTGAATCACCATAACTCACTCAACTCAACTCGGAATTCATTGAAATTTATTTCATTTCGAAGGAGTCGAAGTGTAGTTTAAAACGAAAGAAACGGAGATAAAAAAGTCCAATTATTTTGAGAGTTATGATGGAAATAGTTAGACTCGCGCTTTGGTCTAGTAGTTTACATACCTACCTCCGTTCGATTGATCATAACTCACTCAATTCAACTCGTAATTCATTGAAATTTGTTCCATTTCGAAGGAGTTGAAGTTTAGTTTAAAACGGAAGAAACGGAGATGAAAAACTCCAAGTATTTTGAGAGTTATGATGGAAATAGTTAGACTCGCGCTTTGGTCTAGCAGTTTCCATACCTACCTCCGTTTGATTGACCATAACTCACTCAATTCAACTCGTAATTCATCAAAATTTGTTCCGTTTCGAAGGAGTCGAAGTGTAGTTTAAAACAAATGAAACGGAGATGAAAAACTCCAAGTATTTTGAGAGTTATGATGGAAATAATTAGACTCGTGCTTTGGTCTAGCAGTTTACAGACCTACCTCCGACTGAATGACCATAACTCACTCAATTCAACTCGGAATTCATTGAAATTTGTTTCATTTCGAAAGAGTCGAAGTGTAGTTTAAAACGGAAGAAACGGAGATGAAAAACTCCAATTATTTTGAGAGTTATGATGGAAATAGTTAGACTCGCGCTTTGGTCTAGCAGTTTACATACCTACCTCCTACTGAATCACCATAACTCACTCAATTCAACTCAGAATTCATTGAAATTTGTTCCATTTCGAAGGAGTCGAAGTGTAGTTTAAAATGAAATAACCGGAGATAAAAAACTCCAATTATTTTGAGAGTTATGATGGAAATAGTTAGACTCACGCTTCGGTCCAGCAGTTTACATACCTACCTCCGATCGATTGACCATAACTCACTCAACTCAACTCGTAATTCGTTGAAATTAGTTCCATTTCGAAGGAGTCGAAGTTTAGTTTAAAACGAAAGAAACGGAGATGAAAAACTCCAAGTATTTTGAGAGTTATGATGGAAATAGATAGAGTCGCGCTTTGGTCTAGCAGTTTACATACCTACAGCCGATCGATGGACCATAACTCACTCAATTAAACTCGTAATTCGTTGAAATTTGTTCTATTTCGAAGGAGTCGAAGTGTAGTTCAAAACGGAAGAAACGGAGATGAAAAACTCCAAGTATTTTGAAAGTTATGACAGAAATAGTTAGACTCGCGCTTTGGTCTAGCTATTTACATACCTACCTCCGATCGATTGACCATAACTCACTCAATTAAACTCGTAATTCGTTGAAATTTGTTCCCTTTCGAAGGAGTCGAAGTGTACTTCAAAACGGAAGAAACGGAGATGAAAAACTCCAACTATTTTGAGAGTTATGATGGAAATAGTTAGACTCGCGCTTTGGTCTAGCAGTTTACAGACCTACCTCCGACTGAATCACCATAACTCACAAAATTCAACTCGAAATTTATTAAAATTTGTTCCGTTTCGAAGTTGTCCAAGTGTAGTTTAAAACGGAAGAAACGGAGATGAAAAACTCCAATTATTTTGAGAGTTATGATGGAAATAGTTAGACTCGCGCTTTGGTCTAGCAGTTTACATACCTACCTCCGATCAATTGACCATAACTCAGTCAATTCAACTCATAATTCATTAAAATTATTTCCGTTTCGAAGGAGTCGAAGTGTAGTTTAAAACAGAAGAAACGGAGATGAAAAACTCCAAGTATTTTGAGAGTTATGATGGAAATAGTTAGACTCGCGCTTTGGTCTAGCAGTTTACATACCTACCTCCTACTGAATCACCATAATTCACTCAATTCAACTCGGAATTCATTGAAATTAGTTCCATTTCGAAAGAGTCGAAGTGTAGTTTAAAACGAAAGAAACGGAGATGAAAAACTCCAAGTATTTTGAGAGTTATGATGGAAATAGTTAGAATCTCGCTTTGGTCTAGTAGTTTACATACCTACCTCCGTTCGATTGACCATAACTCACTCAATTCAACTCGTAATTCATTGAAATTTGTTTCATTTCGAAGGAGTCGAAGTTTAGTTTAAAACGGAAGAAACGGAGATGAAAAACTCCAAGTATTTTGAGAGCAATGATGGAAATAGTTAGACTCGCGCTTTGGTCTAGCAGTTTACATACATACCTCCTACTGAATCACCATAACTCACTCAATTCAACTCGGAATTCATTGAAATTTGTTCCATTTCGAAAGAGTCGAAGTGTAGTTTAAAATGAAATAACCGGAGATAAAAAACTCCAATTATTTTGAGAGTTATGATGGAAATAGTTAGACTCACGCTTCGGTCCAGCAGTTTACATACCTACCTCCGATCGATTGACCATAACTCACTCAACTCAACTCGTAATTCGTTGAAATTAGTTCCATTTCGAAGGAGTCGAAGTTTAGTTTAAAACGAAAGAACTGGAGTTGAAAACCTCCAAGTATTTTGAGTGTTATGATGGAAATAGATAGAGTCGCGCTTTGGTCTAGCAGTTTACATACCTACAGCCGATCGATTGACCATAACTCACTCAATTAAACTCGTAATTCGTTGAAATTTGTTCTATTTCGAAGGAGTCGAAGTGTAGTTCAAAACGGAAGAAACGGAGATGAAAAACTCCAAGTATTTTGAAAGTTATTACAGAAATAGTTAGACTCGCGCTTTGGTCTAGCTATTTACATACCTACCTCCGATCGATTGACCATAACTCACTCAATTAAACTCGTAATTCGTTGAAATTTGTTCCCTTTCGAAGGAGTCGAAGTGTAGTTCAAAACGGAAGAAACGGAGATGAAAAACTCTAAGTATTTTGAGAGTTATGACGGAAATAGTTAGACTCGCGCTTTGGTCTACCTATTTACATACCTACCTCCGATCGATTGACCATAACTCACTCAATTAAACTCGTAATTCGTTGAAATTTGTTCCCTTTCGAAGGAGTCGAAGTGTAGTTCAAAACGGAAGAAACGGAGATGAAAAACTCTAAGTATTTTGAGAGTTATGACGGAAATAGTTAGACTCGCGCTTTGGTCTAGCAGTTTACATACCTACCTCCGATCGATTGACCATAACTCACTTAATTAAACTCGTAATTCGTTGAAATTTGTTCCCTTTCGAAGGAGTCGAAGTGTAGTTTAAAACGGAAGAAACGGAGATGAAAAACTCCAAGTATTTTGAGAGTTATGACGGAAATAGTTAGACTCGCGCTTTGGTCTAGCAGTTTCATACCTACCTCCGACTGAATCACCATAACTCATTCAATTCAACTCGGAATTCATTGAAATTTGTTCCGTTTCGTAGGAGTCGAAGTTTAGTTCAAAACGGAAGAAACGGAGATGAAAAACTCCAAGTATTTTGAGAGTTATGACGGAAATAGTTAGACTCGCGCTTTGGTCTAGCAGTTTACATACCTACCTCCGATCGATTGACCATAACTCACTTAATTAAACTCGTAATTCGTTGAAATTTGTTCCCTTTCGAAGGAGTCGAAGTGTAGTTTAAAACGGAAGAAACGGAGATGAAAAACTTCAAGTATTTTGAGAGTTATGACGGAAATAGTTAGACTCGCGCTTTGGTCTAGCAGTTTCATACCTACCTCCGACTGAATCACCATAACTCATTCAATTCAACTCGGAATTCATTGAAATTTGTTCCGTTTCGTAGGAGTCGAAGTTTAGTTCAAAACGGAAGAAACGGAGATGAAAAACTCCAAGTATTTTGAGAGTTATGATGGAAATAGTTAGACTCGCGCTTTGGTCTAGCAGTTTCCATACCTACCTCCGTTTGATTGACCATAACTCACTCAATTCAACTCGTATTTCATTGAAATTTGTTCCATTTCGAAGGAGTCGAAGTTTAGTTTAAAACGGAAGAAACGGAGAAGAAAAACTCCAACTATTTTGAGAGTTATGATGGAAATAGTTAGACTCGCGCTTTGGTCTAGCAGTTTCCATACCTACCTCCGTTTGATTGACCATAACTTACTCAATTCAACTCGTAATTCATCAAAATTTGTTTCGTTTCGAAGGAGTCGAAGTGTAGTTTAAAATAAATGAAACGGAGATGAAAAACTCCAAGTATTTTGAGAGTTATGATGGAAATAATTAGACTCGTGCTTTGGTCTAGCAGTTTACAGACCTACCTCCGACTGAATGACCATAACTCACTTAATTCAACTCGGAATTCATTGAAATTTGTTTCATTTCGAAGGAGTCAAAGTGTAGTTTAAAACGGAAGAAACGGAAATGAAAAACTCGAAGTATTTTGGGAGTTATGATGGAAATAGTTAGACTCGCGCTTTGGTCTAGCTGTTTACAGACCTACCTCCGACTGAATCACCATAACTCACAAAATTCAACTCGAAATTTATTAAAATTTGTTCCGTTTCGATGTTGTCCAAGTGTAGTTTAAATCGGAAGAAACGGAGATGAAAAACTCCAATTATTTTGAGAGTTATGATGGAAATAGGTAGACTCGCGCTTTGGTCTAGCAGTTTACATACCTACCTCCGATCAATTGACCATAACTCACTCAATTCAACTCATAATTCATTAAAATTAATTCCGTTTCGAAGGAGTCGAAGTGTAGTTTAAAACAGAAGAAACGGAGATGAAAAACTCCAAGTATCTTGAGAGTTATGATGGAAATAGTTAGACTCGCGCTTTGGTCTAGCAGTTTACATACCTACCTCCTACTGAATCACCATAACTCACTCAATTCAACTCGGAATTCATTGAAATTTGTTCCATTTCGAAGGAGTCGAAGTGTAGTTTAAAACGAAAGAACCGGAGATAAAAGACTCCAATTATTTTGAGAGTTATGATGGAAATTGTTAGACTCACGCTTCGGTCCAGCAGTTTACATACCTACCTCCGATCGATTGACCATAACTCACTAAACTCAACTCGTAATTCGTTGAAATTAGTTCCATTTCGAAGGAGTCAAAGTTTAGTTTAAAACGGAAGAAACGGAGATGAAAAACTCCAAGTATTTTGAGAGTTATGACGGAAATAGTTAGAGTCGCGCTTTGGTCTAGCAGTTTACATACCTACCTCCGATCGATTGACCATAACTCACTCAATTCAACTCGTAATTCGTTGAAATTTGTTCTATTTCGAAGGAGTCGAAGTGTAGTTCCAAACGGAAGAAACAGAGATGAAAAACTCCAAGTATTTTGAGAGTTATGACGGAAATAGTTAGACTCGCGCTTTGGTCTAGTAGTTTACATACCTACCTCCGATCGATTGACCATAACTCACTGAATGCAACTCGTAATTCGTTGAAATTTGTTTTATTTCGAAGGAGTCGAAGTGTAGTTCCAAACGGAAGAAACGGAGATGAAAAACTCCAATTATTTTGAGAGTTATGACGGAAATAGGTAGACTCGCGCTTTGGTCTAGCAGTTTACATACCTACCTCCGATCGATTGACCATAACTCACTCAATTCAACTCGTAATTCGTTGAAATTTGTTCCCTTTCGAAGGAGTCGAAGTTTAGTTCAAACCAGAAGAAACGGAGATGAAAAACTCCAAGTATTTTGAGAGTTATGACGGAAATAGTTAGACTCGCGCTTTGGTCTAGCAGTTTACATACCTACCTCCGATCGATTGACCATAACTCACTTAATTAAACTCGTAATTCGTTGAAATTTGTTCCCTTTCGAAGGAGTCGAAGTGTTGTGTAAAACGGAAGAAACGGAGATGAAAAACTCCAAGTATTTTGAGAGTTATGACGGAAATAGTTAGACTCGCGCTTTGGTCTAGCAGTTTACATACCTACCTCCGATCGATTGACTATAACTCACTCAATTCAACTCATAATTCATTAAAATTAATTCCGTTTCGAAGGAGTCGAAGTGTAGTTTAAAACAGAAGAAACGGAGAAGAAAAACTCCAAGTATTTTGAGAGTTATGATGGAAATAATTAGACTCGTGCTTTGGTCTACCAGTTTACAGACCTACCTCCGACTGAATGACCATAACTCACTCAATTCAACTCGGAATTCATTGAAATTTATTTCATTTCGAAAGAGTCGAAGTGTAGTTTAAAACGGAAGAAACGGAGATGAAAAACTCCAATTATTTTGAGAGTTATGATGGAAATAGTTAGACTCGCGCTTTGGTCTAGCAGTTTACATACCTACCTCCTACTGAATCACCATAACTCACTCAATTCAACTCGGAATTCATTGAAATTTGTTCCATTTCGAAGTTGTCCAAGTGTAGTTTAAAACGAAATAACCGGAGATAAAAAACTCCAATTATTTTGAGAGTTATGATGAAAATAGTTAGACTCCCGCTTCGGTCCAGCAGTTTACATACCTACCTCCGATCGATTGACCATAACTCACTCAATTCAACTCGTAATTCGTTGAAATTTGTTCCATTTCGAAGGAGTCGAAGTGTAGTTTAAAACGGAAGAAACGGAGAAGAAAAACTCCAAGTATTTTGAGAGTTATGACGGAAATAGTTAGACTCGCGCTTTGGTCTAGCAGTTTACATACCTACCTCCGATCGATTGACCATAACTCACTCAACTCAACTCGTAATTCGTTGAAATTAGTTCCATTTCGAAGGAGTCGAAGTTTAGTTTAAAACGGAAGAAACGGAGATGAAAAACTCCAAGTATTTTGAGAGTTATGATGGAAATACATAGAGTCGCGCTTTGGTCTAGCAGTTTACATACCTACCGCCGATCGATTGACCATAACTCACTCAATTCAACTCGTAATTCGTTGAAATTTGTTCTATTTCGAAGGAGTCGAAGTGTAGTTCTAAACGGAAGAAACGGAGATGAAAAACTCCAAGTATTTTGAAAGTTATGACGGAAATAGTTAGACTCGTGCTTTAGTCTAGCTATTTACATACCTACCTCCGATCGATTGACCATAACTCACTCAATTCAATTCGTAATTCGTTGAAATTTGTTCCCTTTCGATGGAGTCGAAGTGTAGTTCAAAACGGAAAAAACGGAGATGAAAAACTCCAAGTATTTTGAGAGTTATGGCGGAAATAGTTAGACTCGCGCTTTGGTCTAGCAGTTTACATACCTACCTCCGATCGATTGACCATAACTCACTTAATTAAACTCGTAATTCGTTGAAATTTGTTCCCTTTCGAAGGAGTCGAAGTGTAGTTTAAAACGGAAGAAACGGAGATGAAAAACTCCAAGTATTTTGAGAGTTATGACGGAAATAGTTAGACTCGCGCTTTGGTCTAGCAGTTTACATACCTACCTCCGATCGATTGACTATAACTCACTCAATTCAACTCATAATTCATTAAAATTAATTCCGTTTCGAAGGAGTCGAAGTGTAGTTTAATACAGAAGAAACGAAGAAGAAAAACTCCAAGTATTTTGAGAGTTATAATGGAAATAGTTAGACTCGCGCTTTGGTCTAGCAGTTTACAGACCTACCTCCGACTGAATGACTATAACTCACTCAATTCAACTCGGAATTCATTAAATTTTGTTCCATTTCGAAGGAGTTGAAGTTTAGTTTAAAACGGAAGAAACGGAGATGAAAAACTCCAAGTATTTTGACAGTTATGATGGAAATAGTTAGACTCGCGCTTTGGTCTAGCAGTTTACATACCTACCTCGGGCTGAATCACCATAACTCACTCAATTCAACTCGGAATTCATTGAAATTTGTTTCATTTCGAAAGAGTCGAAGTGTAGTTTAAAACGGAAGAAACGGAGATCAAAAACTCCAATTATTTTGAGAGTTATGATGCAAATAGTTAGACTCGCGCTTTGGTCTTGCAGTTTACATACCTACCTCCTACTGAATCACCATAACTCACTCAATTCAACTCGGAATTCATTGAAATTTGTTACATTTCGAAGGAGTCGAAGTGTAGTTTAAAATGAAATAACCGGAGATAAAAAAACTCCAATTATTTTGAGAGTTATGATGGAAATAGTTAGACTCACGCTTCGGTCCAGCAGTTTACATACCTACCTCCGATCGATTGACCATAACTCACTCATCTCAACTCGTAATTCGTTGAAATTAGTTCCATTTCGAAGGAGTCAAAGTTTAGTTTAAAACGGAAGAAACGGAGATGAAAAACTCCAAGTATTTTGAGAGTTATGATGGAAATAGATAGAGTCGCGCTTTGGTCTAGCAGTTTACATACCTACAGCCGATCGATGGACCATAACTCACTCAATTAAACTCGTAATTCGTTGAAATTTGTTCTATTTCGAAGGAGTCGAAGTGTAGTTCAAAACGGAAGAAACGGAGATGAAAAACTCCAAGTATTTTGAAAGTTATGACAGAAATAGTTAGACTCGCGCTTTGGTCTAGCTATTTACATACCTACCTCCGATCGATTGACCATAACTCACTCAATTAAACTCGTAATTCGTTGAAATTTGTTCCCTTTCGAAGGAGTCGAAGTGTACTTCAAAACGGAAGAAACGGAGATGAAAAACTCCAACTATTTTGAGAGTTATGATGGAAATAGTTAGACTCGCGCTTTGGTCTAGCAGTTTACAGACCTACCTCCGACTGAATCACCATAACTCACAAAATTCAACTCGAAATTTATTAAAATTTGTTCCGTTTCGAAGTTGTCCAAGTGTAGTTTAAAACGGAAGAAACGGAGATGAAAAACTCCAATTATTTTGAGAGTTATGATGGAAATAGTTAGACTCGCGCTTTGGTCTAGCAGTTTACATACCTACCTCCGATCAATTGACCATAACTCAGTCAATTCAACTCATAATTCATTAAAATTATTTCCGTTTCGAAGGAGTCGAAGTGTAGTTTAAAACAGAAGAAACGGAGATGAAAAACTCCAAGTATTTTGAGAGTTATGATGGAAATAGTTAGACTCGCGCTTTGGTCTAGCAGTTTACATACCTACCTCCTACTGAATCACCATAATTCACTCAATTCAACTCGGAATTCATTGAAATTAGTTCCATTTCGAAAGAGTCGAAGTGTAGTTTAAAACGAAAGAAACGGAGATGAAAAACTCCAAGTATTTTGAGAGTTATGATGGAAATAGTTAGAATCTCGCTTTGGTCTAGTAGTTTACATACCTACCTCCGTTCGATTGACCATAACTCACTCAATTCAACTCGTAATTCATTGAAATTTGTTTCATTTCGAAGGAGTCGAAGTTTAGTTTAAAACGGAAGAAACGGAGATGAAAAACTCCAAGTATTTTGAGAGTAATGATGGAAATAGTTAGACTCGCGCTTTGGTCTAGCAGTTTACATACATACCTCCTACTGAATCACCATAACTCACTCAATTCAACTCGGAATTCATTGAAATTTGTTCCATTTCGAAAGAGTCGAAGTGTAGTTTAAAATGAAATAACCGGAGATAAAAAACTCCAATTATTTTGAGAGTTATGATGGAAATAGTTAGACTCACGCTTCGGTCCAGCAGTTTACATACCTACCTCCGATCGATTGACCATAACTCACTCAACTCAACTCGTAATTCGTTGAAATTAGTTCCATTTCGAAGGAGTCGAAGTTTAGTTTAAAACGAAAGAACTGGAGTTGAAAACCTCCAAGTATTTTGAGAGTTATGATGGAAATAGATAGAGTCGCGCTTTGGTCTAGCAGTTTACATACCTACAGCCGATCGATTGACCATAACTCACTCAATTAAACTCGTAATTCGTTGAAATTTGTTCTATTTCGAAGGAGTCGAAGTGTAGTTCAAAACGGAAGAAACGGAGATGAAAAACTCCAAGTATTTTGAAAGTTATTACAGAAATAGTTAGACTCGCGCTTTGGTCTAGCTATTTACATACCTACCTCCGATCGATTGACCATAACTCACTCAATTAAACTCGTAATTCGTTGAAATTTGTTCCCTTTCGAAGGAGTCGAAGTGTAGTTCAAAACGGAAGAAACGGAGATGAAAAACTCTAAGTATTTTGAGAGTTATGACGGAAATAGTTAGACTCGCGCTTTGGTCTACCTATTTACATACCTACCTCCGATCGATTGACCATAACTCACTCAATTAAACTCGTAATTCGTTGAAATTTGTTCCCTTTCGAAGGAGTCGAAGTGTAGTTCAAAACGGAAGAAACGGAGATGAAAAACTCTAAGTATTTTGAGAGTTATGACGGAAATAGTTAGACTCGCGCTTTGGTCTAGCAGTTTACATACCTACCTCCGATCGATTGACCATAACTCACTTAATTAAACTCGTAATTCGTTGAAATTTGTTCCCTTTCGAAGGAGTCGAAGTGTAGTTTAAAACGGAAGAAACGGAGATGAAAAACTCCAAGTATTTTGAGAGTTATGACGGAAATAGTTAGACTCGCGCTTTGGTCTAGCAGTTTCATACCTACCTCCGACTGAATCACCATAACTCATTCAATTCAACTCGGAATTCATTGAAATTTGTTCCGTTTCGTAGGAGTCGAAGTTTAGTTCAAAACGGAAGAAACGGAGATGAAAAACTCCAAGTATTTTGAGAGTTATGACGGAAATAGTTAGACTCGCGCTTTGGTCTAGCAGTTTACATACCTACCTCCGATCGATTGACCATAACTCACTTAATTAAACTCGTAATTCGTTGAAATTTGTTCCCTTTCGAAGGAGTCGAAGTGTAGTTTAAAACGGAAGAAACGGAGATGAAAAACTTCAAGTATTTTGAGAGTTATGACGGAAATAGTTAGACTCGCGCTTTGGTCTAGCAGTTTCATACCTACCTCCGACTGAATCACCATAACTCATTCAATTCAACTCGGAATTCATTGAAATTTGTTCCGTTTCGTAGGAGTCGAAGTTTAGTTCAAAACGGAAGAAACGGAGATGAAAAACTCCAAGTATTTTGAGAGTTATGATGGAAATAGTTAGACTCGCGCTTTGGTCTAGCAGTTTCCATACCTACCTCCGTTTGATTGACCATAACTCACTCAATTCAACTCGTATTTCATTGAAATTTGTTCCATTTCGAAGGAGTCGAAGTTTAGTTTAAAACGGAAGAAACGGAGAAGAAAAACTCCAACTATTTTGAGAGTTATGATGGAAATAGTTAGACTCGCGCTTTGGTCTAGCAGTTTCCATACCTACCTCCGTTTGATTGACCATAACTTACTCAATTCAACTCGTAATTCATCAAAATTTGTTTCGTTTCGAAGGAGTCGAAGTGTAGTTTAAAATAAATGAAACGGAGATGAAAAACTCCAAGTATTTTGAGAGTTATGATGGAAATAATTAGACTCGTGCTTTGGTCTAGCAGTTTACAGACCTACCTCCGACTGAATGACCATAACTCACTTAATTCAACTCGGAATTCATTGAAATTTGTTTCATTTCGAAGGAGTCAAAGTGTAGTTTAAAACGGAAGAAACGGAAATGAAAAACTCGAAGTATTTTGGGAGTTATGATGGAAATAGTTAGACTCGCGCTTTGGTCTAGCTGTTTACAGACCTACCTCCGACTGAATCACCATAACTCACAAAATTCAACTCGAAATTTATTAAAATTTGTTCCGTTTCGATGTTGTCCAAGTGTAGTTTAAATCGGAAGAAACGGAGATGAAAAACTCCAATTATTTTGAGAGTTATGATGGAAATAGGTAGACTCGCGCTTTGGTCTAGCAGTTTACATACCTACCTCCGATCAATTGACCATAACTCACTCAATTCAACTCATAATTCATTAAAATTAATTCCGTTTCGAAGGAGTCGAAGTGTAGTTTAAAACAGAAGAAACGGAGATGAAAAACTCCAAGTATCTTGAGAGTTATGATGGAAATAGTTAGACTCGCGCTTTGGTCTAGCAGTTTACATACCTACCTCCTACTGAATCACCATAACTCACTCAATTCAACTCGGAATTCATTGAAATTTGTTCCATTTCGAAGGAGTCGAAGTGTAGTTTAAAACGAAAGAACCGGAGATAAAAGACTCCAATTATTTTGAGAGTTATGATGGAAATTGTTAGACTCACGCTTCGGTCCAGCAGTTTACATACCTACCTCCGATCGATTGACCATAACTCACTAAACTCAACTCGTAATTCGTTGAAATTAGTTCCATTTCGAAGGAGTCAAAGTTTAGTTTAAAACGGAAGAAACGGAGATGAAAAACTCCAAGTATTTTGAGAGTTATGACGGAAATAGTTAGAGTCGCGCTTTGGTCTAGCAGTTTACATACCTACCTCCGATCGATTGACCATAACTCACTCAATTCAACTCGTAATTCGTTGAAATTTGTTCTATTTCGAAGGAGTCGAAGTGTAGTTCCAAACGGAAGAAACAGAGATGAAAAACTCCAAGTATTTTGAGAGTTATGACGGAAATAGTTAGACTCGCGCTTTGGTCTAGTAGTTTACATACCTACCTCCGATCGATTGACCATAACTCACTGAATGCAACTCGTAATTCGTTGAAATTTGTTTTATTTCGAAGGAGTCGAAGTGTAGTTCCAAACGGAAGAAACGGAGATGAAAAACTCCAATTATTTTAAGAGTTATGACGGAAATAGGTAGACTCGCGCTTTGGTCTAGCAGTTTACATACCTACCTCCGATCGATTGACCATAACTCACTCAATTCAACTCGTAATTCGTTGAAATTTGTTCCCTTTCGAAGGAGTCGAAGTTTAGTTCAAACCAGAAGAAACGGAGATGAAAAACTCCAAGTATTTTGAGAGTTATGACGGAAATAGTTAGACTCGCGCTTTGGTCTAGCAGTTTACATACCTACCTCCGATCGATTGACCATAACTCACTTAATTAAACTCGTAATTCGTTGAAATTTGTTCCCTTTCGAAGGAGTCGAAGTGTTGTGTAAAACGGAAGAAACGGAGATGAAAAACTCCAAGTATTTTGAGAGTTATGACGGAAATAGTTAGACTCGCGCTTTGGTCTAGCAGTTTACATACCTACCTCCGATCGATTGACTATAACTCACTCAATTCAACTCATAATTCATTAAAATTAATTCCGTTTCGAAGGAGTCGAAGTGTAGTTTAAAACAGAAGAAACGGAGAAGAAAAACTCCAAGTATTTTGAGAGTTATGATGGAAATAATTAGACTCGTGCTTTGGTCTACCAGTTTACAGACCTACCTCCGACTGAATGACCATAACTCACTCAATTCAACTCGGAATTCATTGAAATTTATTTCATTTCGAAAGAGTCGAAGTGTAGTTTAAAACGGAAGAAACGGAGATGAAAAACTCCAATTATTTTGAGAGTTATGATGGAAATAGTTAGACTCGCGCTTTGGTCTAGCAGTTTACATACCTACCTCCTACTGAATCACCATAACTCACTCAATTCAACTCGGAATTCATTGAAATTTGTTCCATTTCGAAGTTGTCCAAGTGTAGTTTAAAACGAAATAACCGGAGATAAAAAACTCCAATTATTTTGAGAGTTATGATGAAAATAGTTAGACTCCCGCTTCGGTCCAGCAGTTTACATACCTACCTCCGATCGATTGACCATAACTCACTCAATTCAACTCGTAATTCGTTGAAATTTGTTCCATTTCGAAGGAGTCGAAGTGTAGTTTAAAACGGAAGAAACGGAGAAGAAAAACTCCAAGTATTTTGAGAGTTATGACGGAAATAGTTAGACTCGCGCTTTGGTCTAGCAGTTTACATACCTACCTCCGATCGATTGACCATAACTCACTCAACTCAACTCGTAATTCGTTGAAATTAGTTCCATTTCGAAGGAGTCGAAGTTTAGTTTAAAACGGAAGAAACGGAGATGAAAAACTCCAAGTATTTTGAGAGTTATGATGGAAATACATAGAGTCGCGCTTTGGTCTAGCAGTTTACATACCTACCGCCGATCGATTGACCATAACTCACTCAATTCAACTCGTAATTCGTTGAAATTTGTTCTATTTCGAAGGAGTCGAAGTGTAGTTCTAAACGGAAGAAACGGAGATGAAAAACTCCAAGTATTTTGAAAGTTATGACGGAAATAGTTAGACTCGTGCTTTAGTCTAGCTATTTACATACCTACCTCCGATCGATTGACCATAACTCACTCAATTCAATTCGTAATTCGTTGAAATTTGTTCCCTTTCGATGGAGTCGAAGTGTAGTTCAAAACGGAAAAAACGGAGATGAAAAACTCCAAGTATTTTGAGAGTTATGGCGGAAATAGTTAGACTCGCGCTTTGGTCTAGCAGTTTACATACCTACCTCCGATCGATTGACCATAACTCACTTAATTAAACTCGTAATTCGTTGAAATTTGTTCCCTTTCGAAGGAGTCGAAGTGTAGTTTAAAACGGAAGAAACGGAGATGAAAAACTCCAAGTATTTTGAGAGTTATGACGGAAATAGTTAGACTCGCGCTTTGGTCTAGCAGTTTACATACCTACCTCCGATCGATTGACTATAACTCACTCAATTCAACTCATAATTCATTAAAATTAATTCCGTTTCGAAGGAGTCGAAGTGTAGTTTAATACAGAAGAAACGAAGAAGAAAAACTCCAAGTATTTTGAGAGTTATAATGGAAATAGTTAGACTCGCGCTTTGGTCTAGCAGTTTACAGACCTACCTCCGACTGAATGACTATAACTCACTCAATTCAACTCGGAATTCATTAAATTTTGTTCCATTTCGAAGGAGTTGAAGTTTAGTTTAAAACGGAAGAAACGGAGATGAAAAACTCCAAGTATTTTGACAGTTATGATGGAAATAGTTAGACTCGCGCTTTGGTCTAGCAGTTTACATACCTACCTCGGACTGAATCACCATAACTCACTCAATTCAACTCGGAATTCATTGAAATTTGTTTCATTTCGAAAGAGTCGAAGTGTAGTTTAAAACGGAAGAAACGGAGATCAAAAACTCCAATTATTTTGAGAGTTATGATGCAAATAGTTAGACTCGCGCTTTGGTCTTGCAGTTTACATACCTACCTCCTACTGAATCACCATAACTCACTCAATTCAACTCGGAATTCATTGAAATTTGTTACATTTCGAAGGAGTCGAAGTGTAGTTTAAAATGAAATAACCGGAGATAAAAAAACTCCAATTATTTTGAGAGTTATGATGGAAATAGTTAGACTCACGCTTCGGTCCAGCAGTTTACATACCTACCTCCGATCGATTGACCATAACTCACTCATCTCAACTCGTAATTCGTTGAAATTAGTTCCATTTCGAAGGAGTCAAAGTTTAGTTTAAAACGGAAGAAACGGAGATGAAAAACTCCAAGTATTTTGAGAGTTATGATGGAAATAGATAGAGTCGCGCTTTGGTCTAGCAGTTTACATACCTACCGCCGATCGATTGACCATAACTCACTCAATTCAACTCGTAATTCGTTGAAATTTGTTCTATTTCGAAGGAGTCGAAGTGTAGTTCAAAACGGAAGAAACGGAGATGAAAAACTCCAAGTATTTTGAATGTTTTGACGGAAATAGTTAGACTCGCGCTTTGGTCTAGCTATTTACATACCTACCTCCGATCGATTGACCATAACTCACTCAATTCAACTCGTAATTCGTTGAAATTTGTTCACTTTCGAAGGAGTCGAAGTGTAGTTCAAAACGGAAGAAACGGAGATGGAAAACTCCAAGTATTTTGAGAGTTATGACGGAAATAGTTAGACTCGCGCTTTGGTCTAGCAGTTTACATACCTACCTCCGATCGATTGACTATAACTCACTCAATTCAACTCATAATTCATTAAAATTAATTCCGTTTCGAAGGAGTCGAAGTGTAGTTTAAAACCGAAGAAACGGAGAAGAAAAACTCCAAGTATTTTGAGAGTTATGATGGAAATAGTTAGACTCGCGCTTTGGTCTAGCAGTTTACAGACCTACCTCCGACTGAATGACCATAACTCACTCAATTCAACTCGGAATTCATTAAAATTTGTTCCATTTCGAAGGAGTTGAAGTTTAGTTTAAAACGGAAGAAACGGAGATGAAAAACTCCAAGTATTTTTAGAGTTATGATGGAAATAGTTTGACTCGCGCTTTGGTCTAGCAGTTTACATACCTACCTCGGACTGAATCACCATAACTCACTCAATTCAACTCGGAATTCATTGAAATTTGTTTCATTTCGAAGGGGTCGAAGTGTAGTTTAAAACGGAAGAAACGGAGATAAAAAACTCCAATTATTTTGAGAGTTATGATGGAAATAGTTAGACTCGCGCTTTGGTCTAGCAGTTTACATACCTACCTCCGATCGATTGACCGTAACTCACTCAATTCAACTCGTAATTCATTGAAATTTGTTCCATTTCGAAGGAGTCGAAGTTTAGTTTAAAACGGAAGAAACGGAGATGAAAAACTCCAAGTATTTTGAGAGTTATGATGGAAATAGTTAGACTCGCGCTT
Organism: Tasmannia lanceolata; assembly: GCF_043159265.1. Taxonomy (NCBI): domain Eukaryota; kingdom Viridiplantae; phylum Streptophyta; class Magnoliopsida; order Canellales; family Winteraceae; genus Tasmannia; species Tasmannia lanceolata. The sequence goes on from NW_027518678.1 coordinate 915,963, forward strand.
TGGTCTAGCAGTTTCCATACCTACCTCCGTTTGATTGACCATAACTCACTCAATTCAACTCGTAATTCATCAAAATTTGTTCCGTTTCGAAGGAGTCGAAGTGTAGTTTAAAACAAATGAAACGGAGATGAAAAACTCCAAGTATTTTGAGAGTTATGATGGAAATAATTAGACTCGTGCTTTGGTCTACCAGTTTACAGACCTACCTCCGACTGAATGACCATAACTCACTCAATTCAACTCGGAATTCATTGAAATTTATTTCATTTCGAAAGAGTCGAAGTGTAGTTTAAAACGGAAGAAACGGAGACGAAAAAATCCAATTATTCTGAGAGTTATGATGGAAATAGTTAGACTCGCGCTTTGGTCTAGCAGTTTACATACCTACCTCCTACTGAATCACCATAACTCACTCAATTCAACTCGGAATTCATTGAAATTTGTTCCATTTCGAAGTTGTCCAAGTGTAGTTTAAAACGAAATAACCGGAGATAAAAAACTCCATTTATTTTGAGAGTTATGATGAAAATAGTTAGACTCACGCTTCGGTCCAGCAGTTTACATACCTACCTCCGATCGATTGACCATAACTCACTCAATTCAACTCGTAATTCGTTGAAATTTGTTCCATTTCGAAGGAGTCGAAGTGTAGTTTAAAACGGAAGAAACGGAGAAGAAAAACTCCAAGTATTTTGAGAGTTATGACGGAAATAGTTAGACTCGCGCTTTGGTCTAGCAGTTTACATACCTACCTCCGATCGATTGACCATAACTCACTCAACTCAACTCGTAATTCGTTGAAATTAGTTCCATTTCGAAGGAGTCGAAGTTTACTTTAAAACGGAAGAAACGGAGATGAAAAACTCCAAGTATTTTGAGAGTTATGATGGAAATACATAGAGTCGCGCTTTGGTCTAGCAGTTTACATACCTACCGCCGATCGATTGACCATAACTCACTCAATTCAACTCGTAATTCGTTGAAATTTGTTCTATTTCGAAGGAGTCGAAGTGTAGTTCTAAACGGAAGAAACGGAGATGAAAAACTCCAAGTATTTTGAAAGTTATGATGGAAATAGTTAGACTCGTGCTTTAGTCTAGCTATTTACATACCTACCTCCGATCGATTGACCATAACTCACTCAATTAAATTCGTAATTCGTTGAAATTTGTTCCCTTTCGATGGAGTCGAAGTGTAGTTCAAAACGGAAAAAACGGAGATGAAAAACTCCAAGTATTTTGAGAGTTATGGCGGAAATAGTTAGACTCGCGCTTTGGTCTAGCAGTTTACATACCTACCTCCGATCGATTGACCATAACTCACTTAATTAAACTCGTAATTCGTTGAAATTTGTTCCCTTTCGAAGGAGTCGAAGTGTAGTTTAAAACGGAAGAAACGGAGATGAAAAACTCCAAGTATTTTGAGAGTTATGACGGAAATAGTTAGACTCGCGCTTTGGTCTAGCAGTTTACATACCTACCTCCGATCGATTGACTATAACTCACTCAATTCAACTCATAATTCATTAAAATTAATTCCGTTTCGAAGGAGTCGAAGTGTAGTTTAATACAGAAGAAACGAAGAAGAAAAACTCCAAGTATTTTGAGAGTTATGATGGAAATAGTTAGACTCGCGCTTTGGTCTAGCAGTTTACAGACCTACCTCCGACTGAATGACCATAACTCACTCAATTCAACTCGGAATTCATTAAATTTTGTTCCATTTCGAAGGAGTTGAAGTTTAGTTTAAAACGGAAGAAACGGAGATGAAAAACTCCAAGTATTTTGACAGTTATGATGGAAATAGTTAGACTCGCGCTTTGGTCTAGCAGTTTACATACCTACCTCGGACTGATTGACCATAACTCACTCAATTCAACTCGTAATTCGTTGAAATTTGTTCCATTTCGAAGGAGTCGAAGTGTAGTTTAAAACGGAAGAAACGGAGATGAAAAACTCCAAGTATTTTGAGAGTTATGAAGCAAAATAGTTAGACTCGCGATTTGGTCTAGCAGTTTACATACCTACCTCCGATCGATTGACCCTAACTCACTCAATTCAACTCGTAATTCGTTGAAATTTTTTCAATTTCGAAGGAGTCAAAGTGTAGTTTAAAACGGAAGAAACGGAGATGAAAAACTCCAAGTATTTTGAGAGTTATGACGGAAATAGTTAGACTCGCGCTTTGGCCTAGCAGTTTCTAGACCTACCTCCGACTGAATGACCATAACTCACTCAATTCAACTCGGAATTCATTAAAATTTGATCCGTTTCGAAGGAGTTGAAATTTAGTTTAAAACGGAAGAAACGGAGATGTAAAACTGCTAGTATTTTGAGAGTTATGATGGAAATAGTTAGACTCGCGCTTTGGTCTAGCAGTTTACATACCTACCTCCGTTCGATTGACCATAAGTCACTCAATTCAACTCGTAATTCATTAATATTTGTTCCGTTTCGAAGGAGTCGAAGTGTAGTTTAAAACGGAAGAAACGGAGATGAAAAACTCTCAGTATTTTGACAGTTATGATGGAAATAGTTAGACTCGCGCTTTGGTCTAGCAGTTTACATACCTACCTCCGATCGATTGACTATAACTCACTCAATTCAACTCATAATTCATTAAAATTAATTCCGTTTCGAAGGAGTCGATGTGTAGTTTAATACAGAAGAAACGAAGAAGAAAAACTCCAAGTATTTTGAGAGTTATGATGGAAATAATTAGACTCGTGCGTCTAGCAGTTTACCGGCCTACCTCCGACTGAATGACCATAACTCACTAAATTCAACTCGGAATTCATTGAAATTTGTTTCATTTCGAAGGAGTCGAAGTGTAGTTTAAAACGGAAGAAACGGAGATGAAAAACTCCAAGTATTTTGAGAGTTATGACGGAAATAGTTAGTCTCGCGCTTTGTTCCAGCAGTTTCATACCTACCTCCGATCGATTGACTATACCTCACTCAATTCAACTCATAATTCATTAAAATTAATTCCGTTTCGAAGGAGTCGAAGTGTAGTTTAAAACAGAAGAAACGGAGAAGAAAAACTCCAAGCATTTTGACAGTTATGATGGAAATAGTTAGACTCGCACTTTGGTCTAGCAGTTTACATACCTACCTCCGATCAATTGACCATAACTCACTCAATTCAACTCATAATTCATTAAAATTATTTCCGTTTCGAAGGAGTCGAAGTGTAGTTTAAAACAGAAGAAACGGAGATGAAAAACTCCAAGTATTTTGAGAGTTATGATGGAAATAGTTAGACTCGCGCTTTGGTCTAGCAGTTTTCATACCTACCTCCTACTGAATCACCATAACTCACTCAATTCAACTCGGAATTCATTGAAATTAGTTCCATTTCGAAGGAGTCGAAGTGTAGTTTAAAACGAAAGAAACGGAGATGAAAAACTCCAAGTATTTTGAGAGTTATAATGGAAATAGTTAGACTCGCGCTTTGGTCTAGTAGTTTACATACCTACCTCCGTTCGATTGACCATAACTCACTCAATTCAACTCGTAATTCATTGAAATTTGTTCCATTTCGAAGGAGTCAAAGGTTAGTTTAAAACGGAAGAAACGGAGATGAAAAACTCCAAGTATTTTGAGAGTTATGATGGAAATAGTTAGACTCGCGCTTTGGTCTAGTAGTTTACATACCTACCTCCGACTGAATCACCATAACTCACTCAACTCAACTCGGAATTCATTGAAATTTATTTCATTTCGAAGGAGTCGAAGTGTAGTTTAAAACGAAAGAAACGGAGATGAAAAAGTCCAATTATTTTGAGAGTTATGATGGAAATAGTTAGACTCGCGCTTTGGTCTAGTAGTTTACATACCTACCTCCGTTCGATTGACCATAACTCACTCAATTCAACTCGTATTTCATTGAAATTTGTTCCATTTCGAAGGAGTCGAAGTTTAGTTTAAAACGGAAGAAACGGAGATGAAAAACTCCAAGTATTTTGAGAGTTATGATGGAAATAGTTAGACTCGCGCTTTGGTCTAGCAGTTTCCATACCTACCTCCGTTTGATTGACGATAACTCACTCAATTCAACTCGTAATTCATCAAAATTTGTTCCGTTTCGAAGGAGTCGAAGTGTAGTTTAAAACAAATGAAATGGAGATGAAAAACTCCAAGTATTTTGAGAGTTATGATGGAAATAATTAGACTCGTGCTTTGGTCTAGCAGTTTACAGACCTACCTCCGACTGAATGACCATAATTCACTCAATTCAACTCGGAATTCATTTAAAATTTGTTTCATTTCGAAGGAGTCAAAGTGTAGTTTAAAACGGAAGAAACAGAAATGAAAAACTCGAAGTATTTTGGGAGTTATGATGGAAATAGTTAGACTCGCGCTTTGGTCTAGCTGTTTACAGACCTACCTCCGACTGAATCACCATAACTCACAAAATTCAACTCGAAATTTATTAAAATTTGTTCCGTTTCGAAATTGTCCAAGTGTAGTTTAAAACGGAAGAAACGGAGATGAAAAACTCCAATTATTTTGAGAGTTATGATGGAAATAGTTAGAGTCGCGCTTTGGTCTAGCAGTTTACATACCTACCTCCGATCGATTGGCCATAACTCACTAAATTCAACTCGTATTTCGTTGAAATTTGTTCTATTTCGAAGGAGTCGAAGTGTAGTTCCAAACGGAAGAAACAGAGATGAAAAACTCCAAGTATTTTGAGAGTTATGACGGAAATAGTTAGACTCGCGCTTTGGTCTAGCAGTTTACATACCTACCTCCGAATGATTGACCATAACTCACTGAATTCAACTCGTAATTCGTTGAAATTTGTTCTATTTCGAAGGAGTCGAAGTGTAGTTCCAAACGGAAGAAACGGAGATGAAAAACTCCAATAATTTTGAGAGTTATGACGGAAATAGTTAGACTCGCGCTTTGGTCTAGCAGTATACATACCTACCTCCGATCGATTGACCATAACTCACTCCATTCAACTCGTAATTCGTTGAAATTTGTTCCCTTTCAAAGGAGTCAAAGTTTAGTTCAAAACGGAAGAAACGGAGATGAAAAACTCCAAGTATTTTGAGAGTTATGACGGAAATAGTTAGACTCGCGCTTTGGTTTAGCAGTTTACATACCTACCTCCGATCGATTGACCATAACTCACTTAATTAAACTCGTAATTTGTTGAAATTTGTTCCCTTTCGAAGGAGTCGAAGTGTAGTGTAAAACGGAAGAAACGGAGATGAAAAACTCCAAGTATTTTGAGAGTTATGACGGAAATAGTTAGACTCGCGCTTTGGTCTAGCAGTTTACATACCTACCTCCGATCGATTGACTATAACTCACTCAATTCAACTCATAATTCATTAAAATTAATTCCGTTTCGAAGGAGTCGAAGTGTAGTTTAAAACAGAAGAAACGGAGAAGAAAAACTCCAAGTATTTTGAGAGTTATGATGGAAATAGTTAGACTCGCGCTTTGGTCTAGCAGTTTACAGACCTACGTCCGACTGAATGACCATAACTCACTCAATTCAACTCGTAATTCATTAAAATTTGTTCCATTTCGAAGGAGTTGAAGTTTAGTTTAAAACGGAAGAAACGGAGATGAAAAACTCCAAGTATTTTTAGAGTTATGATGGAAATAGTTTGACTTGCGCTTTGGTCTAGCAGTTTACATACCTACCTCGGACTGAATCACCATAACTCACTCAATTCAACTCGGAATTCATTGAAATTTGTTCCATTTCGAAGGGGTCGAAGTGTAGTTTAAAACGGAAGAAACGGAGATGAAAAACTCCAATTATTTTGTGAGTTATGATGGAAATAGTTAGACTCGCGCTTTGGTCTAGCAGTTTACATACCTACCTCCGATCGATTAACCGTAACTCACTCAATTCAACTCGTAATTCATTGAAATTTGTTCCATTTCGAAGGAGTCGAAGTTTAGTTTAAAACGGAAGAAACGGAGATGAAAAACTCCAAGTATTTTGAGAGTTATGATGGAAATAGTTAGACTCGCGCTTTGGTCTAGCAGTTTCCATACCTACCTCCGTTTGATTGACCATAACTCACTCAATTCAACTCGTAATTCATCAAAATTTGTTCCGTTTCGAAGGAGTCGAAGTGTAGTTTAAAACAAATGAAACGGGGATGAAAAAATCCAAGTATTTTGAGAGTTATGATGGAAATAATTAGACTCGTGCTTTGGTCTACCAGTTTACAGACCTACCTTCGACTGAATGACCATAAGTCACTCAATTCAACTCGGAATTCATTGAAATTTATTTCATTTCGAAAGAGTCGAAGTGTAGTTTAAAACGGAAGAAACGGAGATGAAAAACTCCAATTATTTTGAGAGTTATGATGGAAATAGTTAGACTCGCGCTTTGGTCTAGCAGTTTACATACCTACCTCCTACTGAATCACCATAACTCACTCAATTCAACTCTGAATTCATTGAAATTTGTTCCATTTCGAAGTTGTCCAAGTGTAGTTTAAAACGAAATAACCGGAGATAAAAAACTCCAATTATTTTGAGAGTTATGATGAAAATAGTTAGACTCACGCTTCGGTCTAGCAGTTTACATACCTACCTCCGATTGATTGACCATAACTCACTCAACTCAACTCGTAATTCGTTGAAATTAGTTCCATTTCGAAGGAGTCGAAGTGTAGTTTAAAACGGAAGAAACGGAGAAGAAAAACTCCAAGTATTTTGAGAGTTATGATGGAAATAATTAGACTCGTGCTTTGGTCTAGCAGTTTACAGACCTACCTCCGACTGAATGACCATAACTCACTCAATTCAACTCGGAATTCATTGAAATTTGTTTCATTTCGAAGGAGTCAAAGTGTAGTTTAAAACGGAAGAAACGGAAATGAAAAACTCGAAGTATTTTGGGAGTTATGATGGAAATAGTTAGACTCGCGCTTTGGTCTAGCTGTTTACAGACCTACCTCCGACTGAATCACCATAACTCACAAAATTCAACTCGAAATTTATTAAAATTTGTTCCGTTTCGAAGTTGTCCAAGTGTAGTTTAAAACGGAAGAAACGGAGATGAAAAACTCCAATTATTTTGAGAGTTATGATGGAAATAGTTAGAGTCGCGCTTTGGTCTAGCAGTTTACATACCTACCTCCGATCGATTGGCCATAACTCACTAAATTCAACTCGTAATTCGTTGAAATTTGTTCTATTTCGAAGGAGTCGAAGTGTAGTTCCAAACGGAAGAAACAGAGATGAAAAACTCCAAGTATTTTGAGAGTTATGACGGAAATAGTTAGACTCGCGCTTTGGTCTAGCAGTTTACATACCTACCTCCGATCGATTGACCATAACTCACTGAATTCAACTCGTAATTCGTTGAAATTTGTTCTATTTCGAAGGAGTCGAAGTGTAGTTCCAAACGGAAGAAACGGAGATGAAAAACTCCAATAATTTTGAGAGTTATGACGGAAATAGTTAGACTCGCGCTTTGGTCTAGCAGTATACATACCTACCTCCGATCGATTGACCATAACTCACTCCATTCAACTCGTAATTCGTTGAAATTTGTTCCCTTTCGAAGGAGTCGAAGTTTAGTTCAAAACGGAAGAAACGGAGATGAAAAACTCCAAGTATTTTGAGAGTTATGACGGAAATAGTTAGACTCGCGCTTTGGCTAGCAGTTTACATACCTACCTCCGATCGATTGACCATAACTCACTTAATTAAACTCGTAATTTGTTGAAATTTGTTCCCTTTCGAAGGAGTCGAAGTGTAGTGTAAAACGGAAGAAACGGAGATGAAAAACTCCAAGTATTTTGAGAGTTATGACGGAAATAGTTAGACTCGCGCTTTGGTCTAGCAGTTTACATACCTACCTCCGATCGATTGACCGTAACTCACTCAATTCAATTCGTAATTCATTGAAATTTGTTCCATTTCGAAGGAGTCGAAGTTTAGTTTAAAACGGAAGAAACGGAGATGAAAAACTCAAGTATTTTGAGAGTTATGATGGAAATAGTTAGACTCGCGCTTTGGTCTAGCAGTTTCCATACCTACCTCCGTTTGATTGACCATAACTCACTCAATTCAACTCGTAATTCATCAAAATTTGTTCCGTTTCGAAGGAGTCGAAGTGTAGTTTAAAACAAATGAAACGGAGATGAAAAACTCCAAGTATTTTGAGAGTTATGATGGAAATAATTAGACTCGTGTTTTGGTCTACCAGTTTACAGACCTACCTCCGACTAAATGACCATAAGTCACTCAATTCAACTCGGAATTCTTTGAAATTTATTTCATTTCGAAAGAGTCGAAGTGTAGTTTAAAACGGAAGAAACGGAGATGAAAAACACCAATTATTTTGAGAGTTATGATGGAAATAGTTAGACTCGCGCTTTGGTCTAGCAGTTTACATACCTACCTCCTACTGAATCACCATAACTCACTCAATTCAACTCGGAATTCATTGAAATTTGTTCCATTTCGAAGTTGTCCAAGTGTAGTTTAAAACGAAATAACCGGAGATAAAAAACTCCAATTATTTTGAGAGTTATGATGAAAATAGTTAGACTCACGCTTCGGTCTAGCAGTTTACATACCTACCTCCGATCGATTGACCATAACTCACTCAACTCAACTCGTAATTCGTTGAAATTAGTTCCATTTCGAAGGAGTCGAAGTGTAGTTTAAAACGGAAGAAACGGAGAAGAAAAACTCCAAGTATTTTGAGAGTTATGATGGAAATAATTAGACTCGTGCTTTGGTCTAGCAGTTTACAGACCTACCTCCGACTGAATGACCATAACTCACTCAATTCAACTCGGAATTCATTGAAATTTGTTTCATTTCGAAGGAGTCAAAGTGTAGTTTAAAACGGAAGAAACGGAAATGAAAAACTCGAAGTATTTTGGGAGTTATGATGGAAATAGTTAGACTCGCGCTTTGGTCTAGCTGTTTACAGACCTACCTCCGACTGAATCACCATAACTCACAAAATTCAACTCGAAATTTATTAAAATTTGTTCCGTTTCGAAGTTGTCCAAGTGTAGTTTAAAACGGAAGAAACGGAGATGAAAAACTCCAATTATTTTGAGAGTTATGATGGAAATAGTTAGAGTCGCGCTTTGGTCTAGCAGTTTACATACCTATCTCCGATCGATTGACCATAACTCACTAAATTCAACTCGTAATTCGTTGAAATTTGTTCTATTTCGAAGGAGTCGAAGTGTAGTTCCAAACGGAAGAAACAGAGATGAAAAACTCCAAGTATTTTGAGAGTTATGACGGAAATAGTTAGACTCGCGCTTTGGTCTAGCAGTTTACATACCTACTTCCGAATGATTGACCATAACTCACTGAATTCAACTCGTAATTCGTTGAAATTTGTTCTATTTCGAAGGAGTCGAAGTGTAGTTCCAAACGGAAGAAACGGAGATGAAAAACTCAAATAATTTTGAGAGTTATGACGGAAATAGTTAGACTCGCGCTTTGGTCTAGCAGTATACATACCTACCTCCGATCAATTGACCATAACTCACTCCATTCAACTCGTAATTCGTTGAAATTTGTTCCCTTTCGAAGGAGTCAAAGTTTAGTTCAAAACGGAAGAAACGGAGATGAAAAACTCCAAGTATTTTGAGAGTTATGACGGAAATAGTTAGACTCGCGCTTTGGTTTAGCAGTTTACATACCTACCTCCGATCGATTGACCATAACTCACTTAATTAAACTCGTAATTTGTTGAAATTTGTTCCCTTTCGAAGGAGTCGAAGTGTAGTGTAAAACGGAAGAAACGGAGATGAAAAACTCCAAGTATTTTGAGAGTTATGACGGAAATAGTTAGACTCGCGCTTTGGTCTAGCAGTTTACATACCTACCTCCGATCGATTGACTATAACTCACTCAATTCAACTCATAATTCATTAAAATTAATTCCGTTTTGAAGGAGTCGAAGTGTAGTTTGAAACAGAAGAAACGGAGAAGAAAAACTCCAAGTATTCTGAGAGTTATGATGGAAATAGTTAGACTCGCGCTTTGGTCTAGCAGTTTACAGACCTACCTCCGACTGAATGACCATAACTCACTCAATTCAACTCGGAATTCATTAAAATTTGTTCCATTTCGAAGGAGTTGAAGTTTAGTTTAAAACGGAAGAAACGGAGATGAAAAACTCCAAGTATTTTTAGAGTTATGATGGAAATAGTTTGACTCGCGCTTTGGTCTAGCAGTTTACATACCTACCTCGGACTGAATCACCATAACTCACTCAATTCAACTCGGATTTCATTGAAATTTGTTCCATTTCGAAGGGGTCGAAGTGTAGTTTAAAACGGAAGAAACGGAGATGAAAAACTCCAATTATTTTGAGAGTTATGATGGAAATAGTTAGACTCGCGCTTTGGTCTAGCAGTTTACATACCTACCTCCGATCGATTGACCGTAACTCACTCAATTCAACTCGTAATTCATTGAAATTTGTTCCATTTCGAAGGAGTCGAAGTTTAGTTTAAAACGGAAGAAACGGAGATGAAAAACTCCAAGTATTTTGAGAGTTATGATGGAAATAGTTAGACTCGCGCTTTGGTCTAGCAGTTTCCATACCTACCTCCGTTTGATTGACCATAACTCACTCCATTCAACTCGTAATTCATCAAAATTTGTTCCGTTTCGAAGGAGTCGAAGTGTAGTTTAAAACAAATGAAACGGAGATGAAAAACTCCAAGTATTTTGAGAGTTATGATGGAAATAATTAGACTCGTGTTTTGGTCTACCTACTGAATCACCATAACTCACTCAATTCAACTCGGAATTCATTGAAATTTGTTCCATTTCGAAGTTGTCCAAGTGTAGTTTAAAACGAAATAACCGGAGATAAAAAACTCCAATTATTTTGAGAGTTATGATGAAAATAGTTAGACTCACGCTTCGGTCTAGCAGTTTACATACCTACCTCCGATCGATTGACCATAACTCACTCAACTCAACTCGTAATTCGTTGAAATTAGTTCCATTTCGAAGGAGTCGAAGTGTAGTTTAAAACGGAAGAAACGGAGAAGAAAAACTCCAAGTATTTTGAGAGTTATGATGGAAATAATTAGACTCGTGCTTTGGTCTAGCAGTTTACAGACCTACCTCCGACTGAATGACCATAACTCACTCAATTCAACTCGGAATTCATTGAAATTTGTTTCATTTCGAAGGAGTCAAAGTGTAGTTTAAAACGGAAGAAACGGAAATGAAAAACTCGAAGTATTTTGGGAGTTATGATGGAAATAGTTAGACTCGCGCTTTGGTCTAGCTGTTTACAGACCTACCTCTGACTGAATCACCATAACTCACAAAATTCAACTCGAAATTTATTAAAATTTGTTCCGTTTCGAAGTTGTCCAAGTGTAGTTTAAACCGGAAGAAACGGAGATGAAAAACTCCAATTATTTTGAGAGTTATGATGGAAATAGTTAGAGTCGCGCTTTGGTCTAGCAGTTTACATACCTACCTCCGATCGATTGGCCATAACTTACTAAATTCAACTCGTAATTCGTTGAAATTTGTTCTATTTCGAAGGAGTCGAAGTGTAGTTCCAAACGGAAGAAACAGAGATGAAAAACTCCAAGTATTTTGAGAGTTATGACGGAAATAGTTAGACTCGCGCTTTGGTCTAGCAGTTTACATACCTACCTCCGATCGATTGACCATAACTCACTGAATTCAACTCGTAATTCGTTGAAATTTGTTCTATTTCGAAGGAGTCGAAGTGTAGTTCCAAACGGAAGAAACGGAGATGAAAAACTCCAATAATTTTGAGAGTTATGACGGAAATAGTTAGACTCGCGCTTTGGTCTAGCAGTATACATACCTACCTCCGATCGATTGACCATAACTCACTCCATTCAACTCGTAAGTCGTTGAAATTTGTTCCCTTTCGAAGGAGTCGAAGTTTAGTTCAAAACGGAAGAAACGGAGATGAAAAACTCCAAGTATTTTGAGAGTTATGACGGAAATAGTTAGACTCGCGCTTTGGCTAGCAGTTTACATACCTACCTCCGATCGATTGACCATAACTCACTTAATTAAACTCGTAATTTGTTGAAATTTGTTCCCTTTCGAAGGAGTCGAAGTGTAGTGTAAAACGGAAGAAACGGAGATGAAAAACTCCAAGTATTTTGAGAGTTATGACGGAAATAGTTAGACTCGCGCTTTGGTCTAGCAGTTTACATACCTACCTCCGATCGATTGACTATAACTCACTCAATTCAACTCATAATTCATTAAAATTAATTCCGTTTCGAAGGAGTCGAAGTGTAGTTTAAAACCGAAGAAACGGAGAAGAAAAACTCCAAGTATTTTGAGAGTTATGATGGAAATAGTTAGACTCGCGCTTTGGTCTAGCAGTTTACAGACCTACCTCCGACTGAATGACCATAACTCACTCAATTCAACTCGGAATTCATTAAAATTTGTTCCATTTCGAAGGAGTTGAAGTTTAGTTTAAAACGGAAGAAACGGAGATGAAAAACTCCAAGTATTTTTAGAGTTATGATGGAAATAGTTTGACTCGCGCTTTGGTCTAGCAGTTTACATACCTACCTCGGACTGAATCACCATAACTCACTCAATTCAACTCGGAATTCATTGAAATTTGTTCCATTTCGAAGGGGTCGAAGTGTAGTTTAAAACGGAAGAAACGGAGATGAAAAACTCCAATTATTTTGAGAGTTATGATGGAAATAGTTAGACTCGCGCTTTGGTCTAGCAGTTTACATACCTACCTCCGATCGATTGACCGTAACTCACTCAATTCAACTCGTAATTCATTGAAATTTGTTCCATTTCGAAGGAGTCGAAGTTTAGTTTAAAACGGAAGAAACGGAGATGAAAAACTCCAAGTATTTTGAGAGTTATGATGGAAATAGTTAGACTCGCGCTTTGGTCTAGCAGTTTCCATACCTACCTCCGTTTGATTGACCATAACTCACTCCATTCAACTCGTAATTCATCAAAATTTGTTCCGTTTCGAAGGAGTCGAAGTGTAGTTTAAAACAAATGAAACGGAGATGAAAAACTCCAAGTATTTTGAGAGTTATGATGGAAATAATTAGACTCGTGTTTTGGTCTACCAGTTTACAGACCTACCTCCGACTGAATGACCATAAGTCACTCAATTCAACTCGGAATTCTTTGAAATTTATTTCATTTCGAAAGAGTCGAAGTGTAGTTTAAAACGGAAGAAACGGAGATGAAAAACTCCAATTAATTTGAGAGTTATGATGGAAATAGTTAGACTCGCGCTTTGGTCTAGCAGTTTACATACCTACCTCCTACTGAATCACCATAACTCACTCAATTCAACTCGGAATTCATTGAAATTTGTTCCATTTCGAAGTTGTCCAAGTGTAGTTTAAAACGAAATAACCGGAGATAAAAAACTCCAATTATTTTGAGAGTTATGATGAAAATAGTTAGACTCACGCTTCGGTCTAGCAGTTTACATACCTACCTCCGATCGATTGACCATAACTCACTCAACTCAACTCGTAATTCGTTGAAATTAGTTCCATTTCGAAGGAGTCGAAGTGTAGTTTAAAACGGAAGAAACGGAGAAGAAAAACTCCAAGTATTTTGAGAGTTATGATGGAAATAATTAGACTCGTGCTTTGGTCTAGCAGTTTACAGACCTACCTCCGACTGAATGACCATAACTCACTCAATTCAACTCGGAATTCATTGAAATTTGTTTCATTTCGAAGGAGTCAAAGTGTAGTTTAAAACGGAAGAAACGGAAATGAAAAACTCGAAGTATTTTGGGAGTTATGATGGAAATAGTTAGACTCGCGCTTTGGTCTAGCTGTTTACAGACCTACCTCTGACTGAATCACCATAACTCACAAAATTCAACTCGAAATTTATTAAAATTTGTTCCGTTTCGAAGTTGTCCAAGTGTAGTTTAAACCGGAAGAAACGGAGATGAAAAACTCCAATTATTTTGAGAGTTATGATGGAAATAGTTAGAGTCGCGCTTTGGTCTTGCAGTTTACATACCTACCTCCGATCGATTGGCCATAACTCACTAAATTCAACTCGTAATTCGTTGAAATTTGTTCTATTTCGAAGGAGTCGAAGTGTAGTTCCAAACGGAAGAAACAGAGATGAAAAAATCCAAGTATTTTGAGAGTTATGACGGAAATAGTTAGACTCGCGCTTTGGTCTAGCAGTTTACATACCTACCTCCGATCGATTGACCATAACTCACTGAATTCAACTCGTAATTCGTTGAAATTTGTTCTATTTCGAAGGAGTCGAAGTGTAGTTCCAAACGGAAGAAACGGAGATGAAAAACTCCAATAATTTTGAGAGTTATGACGGAAATAGTTAGACTCGCGCTTTGGTCTAGCAGTATACATACCTACCTCCGATCGATTGACCATAACTCACTCCATTCAACTCGTAATTCGTTGAAATTTGTTCCCTTTCGAAGGAGTCGAAGTTTAGTTCAAAACGGAAGAAACGGAGATGAAAAACTCCAAGTATTTTGAGAGTTATGACGGAAATAGTTAGACTCGCGCTTTGGCTAGCAGTTTACATACCTACCTCCGATCGATTGACCATAACTCACTTAATTAAACTCGTAATTTGTTGAAATTTGTTCCCTTTCGAAGGAGTCGAAGTGTAGTGTAAAACGGAAGAAACGGAGATGAAAAACTCCAAGTATTTTGAGAGTTATGACGGAAATAGTTAGACTCGCGCTTTGGTCTAGCAGTTTACATACCTACCTCCGATCGATTGACTATAACTCACTCAATTCAACTCATAATTCATTAAAATTAATTCCGTTTCGAAGGAGTCGAAGTGTAGTTTAAAACCGAAGAAACGGAGAAGAAAAACTCCAAGTATTTTGAGAGTTATGATGGAAATAGTTAGACTCGCGCTTTGGTCTAGCAGTTTACAGACCTACCTCCGACTGAATGACCATAACTCACTCAATTCAACTCGGAATTCATTAAAATTTGTTCCATTTCGAAGGAGTTGAAGTTTAGTTTAAAACGGAAGAAACGGAGATGAAAAACTCCAAGTATTTTTAGAGTTATGATGGAAATAGTTTGACTCGCGCTTTGGTCTAGCAGTTTACATACCTACCTCGGACTGAATCACCATAACTCACTCAATTCAACTCGGAATTCATTGAAATTTGTTTCATTTCGAAGGGGTCGAAGTGTAGTTTAAAACGGAAGAAACGGAGATGAAAAACTCCAATTATTTTGAGAGTTATGATGGAAATAGTTAGACTCGCGCTTTGGTCTAGCAGTTTACATACCTACCTCCGATCGATTGACCGTAACTCACTCAATTCAACTCGTAATTCATTGAAATTTGTTCCATTTCGAAGGAGTCGAAGTTTAGTTTAAAACGGAAGAAACGGAGATGAAAAACTCCAAGTATTTTGAGAGTTATGATGGAAATAGTTAGACTCGCGCTTTGGTCTAGCAGTTTCCATACCTACCTCCGTTTGATTGACCATAACTCACTCAATTCAACTCGTAATTCATCAAAATTTGTTCCGTTTCGAAGGAGTCGAAGTGTAGTTTAAAACAAATGAAACGGAGATGAAAAACTCCAAGTATTTTGAGAGTTATGATGGAAATAATTAGACTCGTGCTTTGGTCTACCAGTTTACAGACCTACCTCCGACTGAATGACCATAACTCACTCAATTCAACTCGGAATTCATTGAAATTTATTTCATTTCGAAAGAGTCGAAGTGTAGTTTAAAACGGAAGAAACGGAGATGAAAAACTCCAATTATTTTGAGAGTTATGATGGAAATAGTTAGACTCGCGCTTTGGTCTAGCAGTTTACATACCTACCTCCGATCGATTGACCATAACTCACTTAATTAAACTCGTAATTCGTTGAAATTTGTTCCCTTTCGAAGGAGTCGAAGTGTAGTTTAAAACGGAAGAAACGGAGATGAAAAACTCCAAGTATTTTGAGAGTTATGACGGAAATAGTTAGACTCGCGCTTTGGTCTAGCAGTTTACATACCTACCTCCGATCGATTGACTATAACTCACTCAATTCAACTTATAATTCATTAAAATTAATTCCGTTTCGAAGGAGTCGAAGTGTAGTTTAATACAGAAGAAACGAAGAAGAAAAACTCCAAGTATTTTGAGAGTTATGATGGAAATAGTTAGACTCGCGCTTTGGTCTAGCAGTTTACAGACCTACCTCCGACTGAATGACCATAACTCACTCAATTCAACTCGGAATTCATTAAATTTTGTTCCATTTCGAAGGAGTTGAAGTTTAGTTTAAAACGGAAGAAACGGAGATGAAAAACTCCAAGTATTTTGACAGTTATGATGGAAATAGTTAGACTCGCGCTTTGGTCTAGCAGTTTACATACCTACCTCGGACTGAATCACCATAACTCACTCAATTCAACTCGGAATTCATTGAAATTTGTTTCATTTCGAAAGAGTCGAAGTGTAGTTTAAAACGGAAGAAACGGAGATCAAAAACTCCAATTATTTTGAGAGTTATGATGCAAATAGTTAGACTCGCGCTTTGGTCTAGCAGTTTACATACCTACCTCCTACTGAATCACCATAACTCACTCAATTCAACTCGGAATTCATTGAAATTTGTTACATTTCGAAGGAGTCGAAGTGTAGTTTAAAATGAAATAACCGGAGATAAAAAACTCCAATTATTTTGAGAGTTATGATGGAAATAGTTAGACTCACGCTTCGGTCCAGCAGTTTACATACCTACCTCCGATCGATTGACCATAACTCACTCATCTCAACTCGTAATTCGTTGAAATTAGTTCCATTTCGAAGGAGTCAAAGTTTAGTTTAAAACGGAAGAAACGGAGATGAAAAACTCCAAGTATTTTGAGAGTTATGATGGAAATAGATAGAGTCGCGCTTTGGTCTAGCAGTTTACATACCTACCGCCGATCGATTGACCATAACTCACTCAATTCAACTCGTAATTCGTTGAAATTTGTTCTATTTCGAAGGAGTCGAAGTGTAGTTCAAAACGGAAGAAACGGAGATGAAAAACTCCAAGTATTTTGAATGTTTTGACGGAAATAGTTAGACTCGCGCTTTGGTCTAGCTATTTACATACCTACCTCCGATCGATTGACCATAACTCACTCAATTCAACTCGTAATTCGTTGAAATTTGTTCCCTTTCGAAGGAGTCGAAGTGTAGTTCAAAACGGAAGAAACGGAGATGAAAAACTCCAAGTATTTTGAGAGTTATGACGGAAATAGTTAGACTCGCGCTTTGGTCTAGCAGTTTACATACCTACCTCCGATCGATTGACCATAACTCACTTAATTAAACTCGTAATTCGTTGAAATTTGTTCCCTTTCGAAGGAGTCGAAGTGTAGTT
Source organism: Tasmannia lanceolata (assembly GCF_043159265.1). NCBI lineage: Eukaryota > Viridiplantae > Streptophyta > Magnoliopsida > Canellales > Winteraceae > Tasmannia > Tasmannia lanceolata. The sequence continues at coordinate 933,335 of NW_027518678.1, forward strand.
TAAAATGAAATAACCGGAGATAAAAAACTCCAATTATTTTGAGAGTTATGATGGAAATAGTTAGACTCACGCTTCGGTCCAGCAGTTTACATACCTACCTCCGATCGATTGACCATAACTCACTCATCTCAACTCGTAATTCGTTGAAATTAGTTCCATTTCGAAGGAGTCAAAGTTTAGTTTAAAACGGAAGAAACGGAGATGAAAAACTCCAAGTATTTTGAGAGTTATGATGGAAATAGTTAGACTCGCGCTTTGGTCTAGCAGTTTACAGACCTACCTCCGACTGAATGACCATAACTCACTCAATTCAACTTAGAATTCATTAAAATTTGTTCCATTTCGAAGGAGTTGAAGTTTAGTTTAAAACGGAAGAAACGGAGATGAAAAACTCCAAGTATTTTTAGAGTTATGATGGAAATAGTTTGACTCGCGCTTTGGTCTAGCAGTTTACATACCTACCTCGGACTGAATCACCATAACTCACTCAATTCAACTCGGAATTCATTGAAATTTGTTTCATTTCGAAGGGGTCGAAGTGTAGTTTAAAACGGAAGAAACGGAGATGAAAAACTCCAATTATTTTGAGAGTTATGATGGAAATAGTTAGACTCGCGCTTTGGTCTAGCAGTTTACATACCTACCTCCGATCGATTGACCGTAACTCACTCAATTCAACTCGTAATTCATTGAAATTTGTTCCATTTCGAAGGAGTCGAAGTTTAGTTTAAAACGGAAGAAACGGAGATGAAAAACTCCAAGTATTTTGAGAGTTATGATGGAAATAGTTAGACTCGCGCTTTGGTCTAGCAGTTTCCATACCTACCTCCGTTTGATTGACCATAACTCACTCAATTCAACTCGTAATTCATCAAAATTTGTTCCGTTTCGAAGGAGTCGAAGTGTAGTTTAAAACAAATGAAACGGAGATGAAAAACTCCAAGTATTTTGAGAGTTATGATGGAAATAATTAGACTCGTGCTTTGGTCTACCAGTTTACAGACCTACCTCCGACTGAATGACCATAACTCACTCAATTCAACTCGGAATTCATTGAAATTTATTTCATTTCGAAAGAGTCGAAGTGTAGTTTAAAACGGAAGAAACGGAGATGAAAAACTCCAATTATTTTGAGAGTTATGATGGAAATAGTTAGACTCGCGCTTTGGTCTAGCAGTTTACATACCTACCTCCGATCGATTGACCATAACTCACTTAATTAAACTCGTAATTCGTTGAAATTTGTTCCCTTTCGAAGGAGTCGAAGTGTAGTTTAAAACGGAAGAAACGGAGATGAAAAACTCCAAGTATTTTGAGAGTTATGACGGAAATAGTTAGACTCGCGCTTTGGTCTAGCAGTTTACATACCTACCTCCGATCGATTGACTATAACTCACTCAATTCAACTTATAATTCATTAAAATTAATTCCGTTTCGAAGGAGTCGAAGTGTAGTTTAATACAGAAGAAACGAAGAAGAAAAACTCCAAGTATTTTGAGAGTTATGATGGAAATAGTTAGACTCGCGCTTTGGTCTAGCAGTTTACAGACCTACCTCCGACTGAATGACCATAACTCACTCAATTCAACTCGGAATTCATTAAATTTTGTTCCATTTCGAAGGAGTTGAAGTTTAGTTTAAAACGGAAGAAACGGAGATGAAAAACTCCAAGTATTTTGACAGTTATGATGGAAATAGTTAGACTCGCGCTTTGGTCTAGCAGTTTACATACGTACCTCGGACTGAATCACCATAACTCACTCAATTCAACTCGGAATTCATTGAAATTTGTTTCATTTCGAAAGAGTCGAAGTGTAGTTTAAAACGGAAGAAACGGAGATCAAAAACTCCAATTATTTTGAGAGTTATGATGCAAATAGTTAGACTCGCGCTTTGGTCTAGCAGTTTACATACCTACCTCCTACTTAATCACCATAACTCACTCAATTCAACTCGGAATTCATTGAAATTTGTTACATTTCGAAGGAGTCGAAGTGTAGTTTAAAATGAAATAACCGGAGATAAAAAACTCCAATTATTTTGAGAGTTATGATGGAAATAGTTAGACTCACGCTTCGGTCCAGCAGTTTACATACCTACCTCCGATCGATTGACCATAACTCACTCATCTCAACTCGTAATTCGTTGAAATTAGTTCCATTTCGAAGGAGTCAAAGTTTAGTTTAAAACGGAAGAAACGGAGATGAAAAACTCCAAGTATTTTGAGAGTTATGATGGAAATAGATAGAGTCGCGCTTTGGTCTAGCAGTTTACATACCTACCGCCGATCGATTGACCATAACTCACTCAATTCAACTCGTAATTCGTTGAAATTTGTTCTATTTCGAAGGAGTCGAAGTGTAGTTCAAAACGGAAGAAACGGAGATGAAAAACTCCAAGTATTTTGAATGTTTTGACGGAAATAGTTAGACTCGCGCTTTGGTCTAGCTATTTACATACCTACCTCCGATCGATTGACCATAACTCACTCAATTCAACTCGTAATTCGTTGAAATTTGTTCCCTTTCGAAGGAGTCGAAGTGTAGTTCAAAACGGAAGAAACGGAGATGAAAAACTCCAAGTATTTTGAGAGTTATGACGGAAATAGTTAGACTCGCGCTTTGGTCTAGCAGTTTACATACCTACCTCCGATCGATTGACCATAACTCACTTAATTAAACTCGTAATTCGTTGAAATTTGTTCCCTTTCGAAGGAGTCGAAGTGTAGTTTAAAACGGAAGAAACGGAGATGAAAAACTCCAAGTATTTTGAGAGTTATGACGGATATAGTTTAACTCGCGCTTTGGTCTAGCAGTTTACATACCTACCTCCGATCGATTGACCATAACTCACTCAATTCAACTCATAATTCATTAAAAATAATTCCGTTTCGAAGCAGTCAAAGTGTAGTTTAATACAGAAGGAACGGAGAAGAAAACTCCAAGTATTTTGAGAGTTATGATGGAAATAGTTAGACTAGCGCTTTGGTCTAGCAGTTTACATACCTACCTCCGATTGATTGACCATAACTCACTCAATTCAACTCGTAATTCGTTGAAATTTGTTCTATTTCGAAGGAGTCGAAATGTAGTTTAAAACGGAAGAAACGGAGATGAAAAACTCTAAGTATTTTGAGAGTTATGAAGCAAAATAGTTAGACTCGCGCTTTGGTCTAGCAGTTTACATACCTACCTCCGATCGATTGACCCTAACTCACTCAATTCAACTCGTAATTCGTTGAAATTTTTTCAATTTCGAAGGAGTCAAAGTGTAGTTTAAAACGGAAGAAACGGAGATGAAAAACTCCAAGTATTTTGAGAGTTATGACGGAAATAGTTAGACTCGCGCTTTGGCCTAGCAGTTTCTAGACCTACCTCCGACTGAATGACCATAACTCACTCAATTCAACTCGGAATTCATTGAAATTTGATCCGTTTCGAAGGATTTGAAATTTAGTTTAAAACGGAAGAAACGGAGATGTAAAACTGCTAGTATTTTGAGAGTTATGATGGAAATAGTTAGACTCGCGCTTTGGTCTCGCAGTTTACATACCTACCTCCGTTCGATTGACCATAAGTAACTCAATTCAACTCGTAATTCATTAATATTTGTTCCGTTTCGAAGGAGTCGAAGTGTAGTTTAAAACGGAAGAAACGGAGATGAAAAACTCCCAGTATTTTGACAGTTATGATGGAAATAGTTAGACTCGCGCTTTGGTCTAGCAGTTTACATACCTACCTCCGATCGATTGACTATAACTCACTCAATTCAACTCATAATTCATTAAAATTAATTCTGTTTCGAAGGAGTCGAAGTGTAGTTTAATACAGAAGAAACGAAGAAGAAAAACTCCAAATATTTTGAGAGTTACGATGGAAATAATTAGACTCGTGCGTCTAGCAGTTTACAGGCCTACCTCCGACTGAATGACCATAACTCACTAAATTCAACTCGGAATTCATTGAAATTTGTTTCATTTCGAATGAGTCGAAGTGTAGTTTAAAACGGAAGAAACGGAGATGAAAAACTCTAAGTATTTTGAGAGTTATGACGGAAATAGTTAGTCTCGCGCTTTGGTCTAGCAGTTTCATACCTACCTCCGATCGATTGACTATACCTCACTAAATTCAACTCATAATTCATTAAAATTAATTTCGTTTCGAAGGAGTCGAAGTGTAGTTTAAAATAGAAGAAACGGAGAAGAAAAACTCCAAGCATTTTGAGAGTTATGATGGAAATAGTTAGACTCGCGGTTTGGTCTAGCAGTTTACATACCTACCTCCGATCAATTGACCATAACTCACTCAATTCAACTCATAATTCATTAAAATTATTTCCGTTTCGAAGGAGTCGAAGTGTAGTTTAAAACAGAAGAAACGGAGATGAAAAACTCCAAGTATTTTGAGAGTTATGATGGAAATAGTTACTCTCGCGCTTTGGTCTAGCAGTTTACATACCTACCTCCTACTGAATCACCATAACTCACTCAATTCAACTCGGAATTCATTGAAATTAGTTCCATTTCGAAGGAGTCGAAGTGTAGTTTAAAACGAAAGAAACGGAGATGAAAAACTCCAAGTATTTTGAGAGTTATAATGGAAATAGTTAGACTCGCGCTTTGGTCTAGTAGTTTACATACCTACCTCCGTTCGATTGACCATAACTCACTCAATTCAACTCGTAATTCATTGAAATTTGTTCCATTTCGAAGGAGTCAAAGTTTAGTTTAAAACGGAAGAAACGGAGATGAAAAACTCCAAGTATTTTGAGAGTTATGATGGAAATAGTTAGACTCGCGCTTTGGTCTAGCAGTTTACATACCTACCTCCGACTGAATCACCATAACTCACTCAACTCAACTCGGAATTCATTGAAATTTATTTCATTTCGAAGGAGTCGAAGTGTAGTTTAAAACGAAAGAAACGGAGATGAAAAAGTCCAATTATTTTGAGAGTTATGATGGAAATAGTTAGACTCGCGCTTTGGTCTAGTAGTTTACATACCTACCTCCGTTCGATTGACCATAACTCACTCAATTCAACTCGTATTTCATTGAAATTTGTTCCATTTCGAAGGAGTCGAAGTTTAGTTTAAAACGGAAGAAACGGAGATGAAAAACTCCAAGTATTTTGAGAGTTATGATGGAAATAGTTAGACTCGCGCTTTGGTCTAGCAGTTTCCATACCTACCTCCGTTTGATTGACGATAACTCACTCAATTCAACTCGTAATTCATCAAAATTTGTTCCGTTTCGAAGGAGTCGAAGTGTAGTTTAAAACAAATGAAACGGAGATGAAAAACTCCAAGTATTTTGAGAGTTATGATGGAAATAATTAGACTCGTGCTTTGGTCTAGCAGTTTACAGACCTACCTCCGACTGAATGACCATAACTCACTCAATTCAACTCGGAATTCATTGAAATTTGTTTCATTTCGAAGGAGTCAAAGTGTAGTTTAAAACGGAAGAAACGGAAATGAAAAACTCGAAGTATTTTGGGAGTTATGATGGAAATAGTTAGACTCGCGCTTTGGTCTAGCTGTTTACAGACCTACCTCCGACTGAATCACCATAACTCACAAAATTCAACTCGAAATTTATTAAAATTTGTTCCGTTTCGAAGTTGTCCAAGTGTAGTTTAAAATGGAAGAAACGGAGATGAAAAACTCCAATTATTTTGAGAGTTATGATGGAAATAGTTAGAGTCGCGCTTTGGTCTAGCAGTTTACATACCTACCTCCGATCGATTGACCATAACTCACTAAATTCAACTCGTAATTCGTTGAAATTTGTTCTATTTCGAAGGAGTCGAAGTGTAGTTCCAAACGGAAGAAACAGAGATGAAAAACTCCAAGTATTTTGAGAGTTATGACGGAAATAGTTAGACTCGCGCTTTGGTCTTGCAGTTTACATACCTACCTCCGATCGATTGACCATAACTCACTGAATTCAACTCGTAATTCGTTGAAATTTGTTCTATTTCGAAGGAGTCGAAGTGTAGTTCCAAACGGAAGAAACGGAAATGAAAAACTCCAATAATTTTGAGATTTATGACGGAAATAGTTAGACTCGCGCTTTGGTCTAGCAGTTTACATACCTACCTCCGATCGATTGACCATAACTCACTCCATTCAACTCGTAATTCGTTGAAATTTGTTCCCTTTCGAAGGAGTCGAAGTTTAGTTCAAAACGGAAGAAACGGAGATGAAAAACTCCAAGTATTTTGAGAGTTATGACGGAAATAGTTAGACTCGCGCTTTGGTCTAGCAGTTTACATACCTACCTCCGATCGATTGACCATAACTCACTTAATTAAACTCGTAATTCGTTGAAATTTGTTCCCTTTCGAAGGAGTCGAAGTGTAGTGTAAAACGGAAGAAACGGAGATGAAAAACTCCAAGTATTTTGAGAGTTATGACGGAAATAGTTAGACTCGCGCTTTGGTCTAGCAGTTTACATACCTACCTCCGATCGATTGACTATAACTCACTCAATTCAACTCATAATTCATTAAAATTAATTCCGTTTCGAAGGAGTCGAAGTGTAGTTTAAAACAGAAGAAACGGAGAAGAAAAACTCCAAGTATTTTGAGAGTTATGATGGAAATAGTTAGACTCGCGCTTTGGTCTAGCAGTTTACAGACCTACCTCCGACTGAATGACCATAACTCACTCAATTCAACTCGGAATTCATTAAATTTTGTTCCATTTCGAACGAGTTGAAGTTTAGTTTAAAACGGAAGAAACGGAGATGAAAAACTCCAAGTATTTTGAGAGTTATGATGGAAATAGTTAGACTCGCGCTTTGGTCTAGCAGTTTACAGACCTACCTCCGACTGAATCACCATAACTCACAAAATTCAACTCGAACTTTATTAAAATTTGTTCCGTTTCGAAGTTGTCCAAGTTTAAACCTACCTCGGACTGAATCACCATAACTCACTCAATTCAACTCGGAATTCATTGAAATTTGTTTCATTTCGAAAGAGTCGAAGTGTAGTTTAAAACGGAAGAAACGGAGATGAAAAACTCCAATTATTTTGAGAGTTATGATGCAAATAGTTAGACTCGCGCTTTGGTTTAGCAGTTTACATACCTACCTCCTACTGAATCACCATAACTCACTCAATTCAACTCGGAATTCATTGAAATTTGTTACATTTCGAAGGAGTCGAAGTGTAGTTTAAAATGAAATAACCGGAGATAAAAACTCCAATTATTTTGAGAGTTATGATGGAAATAGTTAGACTCACGCTTCGGCCCAGCAGTTTACATACCTACCTCCGATCGATTGACCATAACTCACTCCATTCAACTCGTAATTCGTTGAAATTTGTTCCCTTTCGAAGGAGTCGAAGTTTAGTTCAAAACGGAAGAAACGGAGATGAAAAACTCCAAGTATTTTGAGAGTTATGATGGAAATAGTTAGACTAGCGCTTTGGTCTAGCAGTTTACATACCTACCTCCGATTGATTGACCATAACTCACTCAATTCAACTCGTAATTCGTTGAAATTTGTTCTATTTCGAAGGAGTCGAAGTGTAGTTTAAAACGGAAGAAACGGAGATGAAAAACTCTAAGTATTTTGAGAGTTATGAAGCAAAATAGTTAGACTCGCGCTTTGGTCTAGCAGTTTACATACCTACCTCCGATCGATTGACCCTAACTCACTCAATTCAACTCGTAATTCGTTGAAATTTTTTCAATTTCGAAGGAGTCAAAGTGTAGTTTAAAACGGAAGAAACGGAGATGAAAAACTCCAAGTATTTTGAGAGTTATGACGGAAATAGTTAGACTCGCGCTTTGGCCTAGCAGTTTCTAGACCTACCTCCGACTGAATGACCATAACTCACTCAATTCAACTCGGAATTCATTGAAATTTGATCCGTTTCGAAGGATTTGAAATTTAGTTTAAAACGGAAGAAACGGAGATGTAAAACTGCTAGTATTTTGAGAGTTATGATGGAAATAGTTAGACTCGCGCTTTGGTCTAGCAGTTTACATACCTACCTCCGTTCGATTGACCATAAGTCACTCAATTCAACTCGTAATTCATTAATATTTGTTCCGTTTCGAAGGAGTCGAAGTGTAGTTTAAAACGGAAGAAACGGAGATGAAAAACTCCCAGTATTTTGACAGTTATGATGGAAATAGTTAGACTCGCGCTTTGGTCTAGCAGTTTACATACCTACCTCCGATCGATTGACTATAACTCACTCAATTCAACTCATAATTCATTAAAATTAATTCTGTTTCGAAGGAGTCGAAGTGTAGTTTAATACAGAAGAAACGAAGAAGAAAAACTCCAAATATTTTGAGAGTTACGATGGAAATAATTAGACTCGTGCGTCTAGCAGTTTACAGGCCTACCTCCGACTGAATGACCATAACTCACTAAATTCAACTCGGAATTCATTGAAATTTGTTTCATTTCGAAGGAGTCGAAGTGTAGTTTAAAACGGAAGAAACGGAGATGAAAAACTCTAAGTATTTTGAGAGTTATGACGGAAATAGTTAGTCTCGCGCTTTGGTCTAGCAGTTTCATACCTACCTCCGATCGATTGACTATACCTCACTAAATTCAACTCATAATTCATTAAAATTAATTTCGTTTCGAAGGAGTCGAAGTGTAGTTTAAAATAGAAGAAACGGAGAAGAAAAACTCCAAGCATTTTGAGAGTTATGATGGAAATAGTTAGACTCGCGGTTTGGTCTAGCAGTTTACATACCTACCTCCGATCAATTGACCATAACTCACTCAATTCAACTCATAATTCATTAAAATTATTTCCGTTTCGAAGGAGTCGAAGTGTAGTTTAAAACAGAAGAAACGGAGATGAAAAACTCCAAGTATTTTGAGAGTTATGATGGAAATAGTTACTCTCGCGCTTTGGTCTAGCAGTTTACATACCTACCTCCTACTGAATCACCATAACTCACTCAATTCAACTCGGAATTCATTGAAATTAGTTCCATTTCGAAGGAGTCGAAGTGTAGTTTAAAACGAAAGAAACGGAGATGAAAAACTCCAAGTATTTTGAGAGTTATAATGGAAATAGTTAGACTCGCGCTTTGGTCTAGTAGTTTACATACCTACCTCCGTTCGATTGACCATAACTCACTCAATTCAACTCGTAATTCATTGAAATTTGTTCCATTTCGAAGGAGTCAAAGTTTAGTTTAAAACGGAAGAAACGGAGATGAAAAACTCCAAGTATTTTGAGAGTTATGATGGAAATAGTTAGACTCGCGCTTTGGTCTAGCAGTTTACATACCTACCTCCGACTGAATCACCATAACTCACTCAACTCAACTCGGAATTCATTGAAATTTATTTCATTTCGAAGGAGTCGAAGTGTAGTTTAAAACGAAAGAAACGGAGATGAAAAAGTCCAATTATTTTGAGAGTTATGATGGAAATAGTTAGACTCGCGCTTTGGTCTAGTAGTTTACATACCTACCTCCGTTCGATTGACCATAACTCACTCAATTCAACTCGTATTTCATTGAAATTTGTTCCATTTCGAAGGAGTCGAAGTTTAGTTTAAAACGGAAGAAACGGAGATGAAAAACTCCAAGTATTTTGAGAGTTATGATGGAAATAGTTAGACTCGCGCTTTGGTCTAGCAGTTTCCATACCTACCTCCGTTTGATTGACGATAACTCACTCAATTCAACTCGTAATTCATCAAAATTTGTTCCGTTTCGAAGGAGTCGAAGTGTAGTTTAAAACAAATGAAACGGAGATGAAAAACTCCAAGTATTTTGAGAGTTATGATGGAAATAATTAGACTCGTGCTTTGGTCTAGCAGTTTACAGACCTACCTCCGACTGAATGACCATAACTCACTCAATTCAACTCGAAATTCATTAAAATTTGTTTCATTTCGAAGGTGTCAAAGTGTAGTTTAAAACGGAAGAAACGGAAATGAAAAACTCGAAGTATTTTGGGAGTTATGATGGAAATAGTTAGACTCGCGCTTTGGTCTAGCTGTTTACAGACCTACCTCCGACTGAATCACCATAACTCACAAAATTCAACTCGAAATTTATTAAAATTTGTTCCGTTTCGAAGTTGTCCAAGTGTAGTTTAAAATGGAAGAAACGGAGATGAAAAACTCCAATTATTTTGAGAGTTATGATGGAAATAGTTAGAGTCGCGCTTTGGTCTAGCAGTTTACATACCTACCTCCGATCGATTGACCATAACTCACTAAATTCAACTCGTAATTCGTTGAAATTTGTTCTATTTCGAAGGAGTCGAAGTGTAGTTCCAAACGGAAGAAACAGAGATGAAAAACTCCAAGTATTTTGAGAGTTATGACGGAAATAGTTAGACTCGCGCTTTGGTCTTGCAGTTTACATACCTACCTCCGATCGATTGACCATAACTCACTGAATTCAACTCGTAATTCGTTGAAATTTGTTCTATTTCGAAGGAGTCGAAGTGTAGTTCCAAACGGAAGAAACGGAGATGAAAAACTCCAATAATTTTGAGATTTATGACGGAAATAGTTAGACTCGCGCTTTGGTCTAGCAGTTTACATACCTACCTCCGATCGATTGACCATAACTCACTCCATTCAACTCGTAATTCGTTGAAATTTGTTCCCTTTCGAAGGAGTCGAAGTTTAGTTCAAAACGGAAGAAACGGAGATGAAAAACTCCAAGTATTTTGAGAGTTATGACGGAAATAGTTAGACTCGCGCTTTGGTCTAGCAGTTTACATACCTACCTCCGATCGATTGACCATAACTCACTTAATTAAACTCGTAATTCGTTGAAATTTGTTCCCTTTCGAAGGAGTCGAAGTGTAGTGTAAAACGGAAGAAACGGAGATGAAAAACTCCAAGTATTTTGAGAGTTATGACGGAAATAGTTAGACTCGCGCTTTGGTCTAGCAGTTTACATACCTACCTCCGATCGATTGACTATAACTCACTCAATTCAACTCATAATTCATTAAAATGAATTCCGTTTCGAAGGAGTCGAAGTGTAGTTTAAAACAGAAGAAACGGAGAAGAAAAACTCCAAGTATTTTGAGAGTTATGATGGAAATAGTTAGACTCGCGCTTTGGTCTAGCAGTTTACAGACCTACCTCCGACTGAATGACCATAACTCACTCAATTCAACTCGGAATTCATTAAATTTTGTTCCATTTCGAACGAGTTGAAGTTTAGTTTAAAACGGAAGAAACGGAGATGAAAAACTCCAAGTATTTTGAGAGTTATGATGGAAATAGTTAGACTCGCGCTTTGGTCTAGCAGTTTACAGACCTACCTCCGACTGAATCACCATAACTCACAAAATTCAACTCGAACTTTATTAAAATTTGTTCCGTTTCGAAGTTGTCCAAGTTTAAACCTACCTCGGACTGAATCACCATAACTCACTCAATTCAACTCGGAATTCATTGAAATTTGTTTCATTTCGAAAGAGTCGAAGTGTAGTTTAAAACGGAAGAAACGGAGATGAAAAACTCCAATTATTTTGAGAGTTATGATGCAAATAGTTAGACTCGCGCTTTGGTTTAGCAGTTTACATACCTACCTCCTACTGAATCACCATAACTCACTCAATTCAACTCGGAATTCATTGAAATTTGTTACATTTCGAAGGAGTCGAAGTGTAGTTTAAAATGAAATAACCGGAGATAAAAAACTCCAATTATTTTGAGAGTTATGATGGAAATAGTTAGACTCACGCTTCGGCCCAGCAGTTTACATACCTACCTCCGATCGATTGACCATAACTCACTCCATTCAACTCGTAATTCGTTGAAATTTGTTCCCTTTCGAAGGAGTCGAAGTTTAGTTCAAAACGGAAGAAACGGAGATGAAAAACTCCAAGTATTTTGAGAGTTATGACGGAAATAGTTAGACTCGCGCTTTGGTCTAGCAGTTTACATACCTACCTCCGATCGATTGACCATAACTCACTTAATTAAACTTGTAATTCGTTGAAATTTGTTCCCTTTCGAAGGAGTCGAAGTGTAGTGTAAAACGGAAGAAACGGAGATGAAAAACTCCAAGTATTTTGAGAGTTATGACGGAAATAGTTAGACTCGCGCTTTGGTCTAGCAGTTTACATACCTACCTCCGATCGATTGACTATAACTCACTCAATTCAACTCATAATTCATTAAAATTAATTCCGTTTCGAAGGAGTCGAAGTGTAGTTTAAAACAGAAGAAACGGAGAAGAAAAACTCCAAGTATTTTGAGAGTTATGATGGAAATAGTTAGACTCGCGCTTTGGTCTAGCAGTTTACAGACCTACCTCCGACTGAATGACCATAACTCACTCAATTCAACTCGGAATTCATTAAAATTTGTTCCATTTCGAAGGAGTTGAAGTTTAGTTTAAAACGGAAGAAACGGAGATGAAAAACTCCAAGTATTTTTAGAGTTATGATGGAAATAGTTTGACTCGCGCTTTGGTCTAGCAGTTTACATACCTACCTCGGACTGATTCACCATAACTCACTCAATTCAACTCGGAATTCATTGAAATTTGTTTCATTTCGAAGGGGTAGAAGTGTAGTTTAAAACGGAAGAAACGGAGATGAAAAACTCCAATTATTTTGAGAGTTATGATGGAAATAGTCAGACTCGCGCTTTGGTCTAGCAGTTTACATACCTACCTCCGATCGATTGACCGTAACTCACTCAATTCAACTCGTAATTCATTGAAATTTGTTCCATTTCGAAGGAGTCGAAGTTTAGTTTAAAACGGAAGAAACGGAGATGAAAAACTCCAAGTATTTTGAGAGTTATGATGGAAATAGTTAGACTCGCGCTTTGGTCTAGCAGTTTACATACCTACCTCCGATCGATTGACCATAACTCACTCAATTCAACTCGTAATTCGTTGAAATTAGTTCCATTTCGAAGGAGTCGAAGTTTAGTTTAAAACGAAAGAAACGGAGATGAAAAACTCTAAGTATTTTGAGAGTTATGATGGAAATAATTAGACTCGTGCTTTGGTCTACCAGTTTACAGACCTACCTCCGACTGAATGACCATAACTCACTCAATTCAACTCGGAATTCATTGAAATTTATTTCATTTCGAAAGAGTCGAAGTATAGTTTAAAACGGAAGAAACGGAGATGAAAAACTCCAATTATTTTGAGAGTTATGATGGAAATAGTTAGACTCGCGCTTTGGTCTAGCAGTTTACATACCTACCTCCTACTGAATCACCATAACTCACTCAATTCAACTCGGAATTCATTGAAATTTGTTCCATTTCGAAGTTGTCCAAGTGTAGTTTAAAACGAAATAACCGGAGATAAAAAACTCCAATTATTTTGAGAGTTATGATGAAAATAGTTAGACTCACGCTTCGTTCCAGCAGTTTACATACCTACCTCCGATCGATTGACCATAACTCACTCAACTCAACTCGTAATTCGTTGAAATTAGTTCCATTTCGAAGGAGTCGAAGTTTAGTTTAAAACGGAAGAAACGGAGATGAAAAACTCCAATTATTTTGAGAGTTATGATGGAAATAGTTAGACTCGCGCTTTCGTCTATCAGTTTACATTCCTACCTCCGATCGATTGACCATAACTCACTCAATTCGACTCGTAATTCATCAAAATTTGTTCCGTTTCGAAGGAGTCGAAGTGTAGTTTAAAACAAATGAAACGGAGATGAAAAACTCCAAGTATTTTGAGAGTTATGATGGAAATAATTAGACTCGTGCTTTGGTCTACCAGTTTACAGACCTACCTCCGACTGAATGACCATAACTCACTCAATTCAACTCGGAATTCATTGAAATTTATTTCATTTCGAAAGAGTCGAAGTGTAGTTTAAAACGGAAGAAACGGAGATAAAAAACTCCAATTATTTTGAGAGTTATGATGGAAATAGTTAGACTCGCGCTTTGCTCTAGCAGTTTACATACCTACCTCCTACTGAATCACCATAACTCACTCAATTCAACTCGGAATTCATTGAAATTTGTTCCATTTCGAAGTTGTCCAAGTGTAGTTTAAAACGAAATAACCGGAGATAAAAAACTCCAATTATTTTGAGAGTTATGATGAAAATAGTTAGACTCACGCTTCGGTCCAGCAGTTTACATACCTACCTCCGATCGATTGACCATAACTCACTCAACTCAACTCGTAATTCGTTGAAATTAGTTCCATTTCGAAGGAGTCGAAGTTTAGTTTAAAACGGAAGAAACGGAGATGAAAAACTCCAAGTATTTTGAGAGTTATGATGGAAATAGATAGAGTCGCGCTTTGGTCTAGCAGTTTACATACCTACCGCCGATCGATTGACCATAACTCACTCAATTCAACTCGTAATTCGTTGAAATTTGTTCAATTTCGAAGAAGTCGAAGTGTAGTTTAAAACGGAAGAAACAGAGATGAAAAACTTCAATTATTTTGAGAGTTATGATGGAAATAGTTAGACTCGCGCTTTGGTCTAGCAGTTTACATACCTACCTCCTACTGAATCACCATAACTCACTCAATTCAACTCGGAATTCATTGAAATTTGTTCCATTTCGAAGTTGTCCAAGTGTAGTTTAAAACGAAATAACCGGAGATAAAAAACTCCAATTATTTTGAGAGTTATGATGAAAATAGTTAGACTCACGCTTCGGTCCAGCAGTTTACATACCTACCTCCGATCGATTGACCATAACTCACTCAACTCAACTCGTAATTCGTTGAAATTAGTTCCATTTCGAAGGAGTCGAAGTTTAGTTTAAAACGGAAGAAACGGAGATGAAAAACTCCAAGTATTTTGAGAGTTATGATGGAAATACATAGAGTCGCGCTTTGGTCTAGCAGTTTACATACCTACCGCCGATCGATTGACCATAACTCACTCAATTCAACTCGTAATTCGTTGAAATTTGTTCTATTTCGAAGGAGTCGAAGTGTAGTTCAAAACGGAAGAAACGGAGATGAAAAACTCCAAGTATTTTGAAAGTTATGACGGAAATAGTTAGACTCATGCTTTGGTCTAGCTATTTACATACCTACCTCCGATCGATTGACCATAACTCACTAAATTCAACTCGTAATTCGTTGAAATTTGTTCCCTTTCGATGGAGTCGAAGTGTAGTTCAAAACGGAAAAAACGGAGATGAAAAACTCCAAGTATTTTGAGAGTTATGGCGGAAATAGTTAGACTCGCGCTTTGGTCTAGCAGTTTACATACCTACCTCCGATCGATTGACCATAACTCACTTAATTAAACTCGTAATTTGTTGAAATTTGTTCCCTTTCGAAGGAGTCGAAGTGTAGTTTAAAACGGAAGAAACGAAGATGAAAAACTCCAAGTATTTTGAGAGTTATGACGGAAATAGTTAGACTCGCGCTTTGGTCTAGCAGTTTACATACCTACCTCCGATCGATTGACTATAACTCACTCAATTCAACTCATAATTCATTAAAATTAATTCCGTTTCGAAGGAGTCGAAGTGTAGTTTAATACAGAAGAAACGAAGAAGAAAAACTCCAAGTATTTTGAGAGTTATGATGGAAATAGTTAGACTCGCGCTTTGGTCTAGCAGTTTACAGACCTACCTCCGACTGAATGACCATAACTCACTCAATTCAACTCGGAATTCATTAAATTTTGTTCCATTTCGAACGAGTTGAAGTTTAGTTTAAAACGGAAGAAACGGAGATGAAAAACTCCAAGTATTTTGAGAGTTATGATGGAAATAGTTAGACTCGCGCTTTGGTCTAGCAGTTTACATACCTACCTCGGACTGAATCACCATAACTCACTCAATTCAACTCGGAATTCATTGAAATTTGTTTCATTTCGAAGGAGTCGAAGTGTATTTTAAAACGGAAGAAACGGAGATGAAAAACTCCAATTATTTTGAGAGTTATGATGGAAATAGTTAGACTCGCGCTTTGGTCTATCAGTTTACATTCCTACCTCCGATCGATTGACCATAACTCACTCAATTCGACTCGTAATTCATCAAAATTTGTTCCGTTTCGAAGGAGTCGAAGTGTAGTTTAAAACAAATGAAACGGAGATGAAAAACTCCAAGTATTTTGAGAGTTATGATGGAAATAATTAGACTCGTGCTTTGGTCTACCAGTTTACAGACCTACCTCCGACTGAATGACCATAACTCACTCAATTCAACTCGGAATTCATTGAAATTTGTTTCATTTCGAAAGAGTCGAAGTGTAGTTTAAAACGGAAGAAACGGAGATGAAAAACTCCAATTATTTTGAGAGTTATGATGCAAATAGTTAGACTCGCGCTTTGGTCTAGCAGTTTACATACCTACCTCCTACTGAATCACCATAACTCACTCAATTCAACTCGGAATTCATTGAAATTTGTTACATTTCGAAGGAGTCGAAGTGTAGTTTAAAATGAAATAACCGGAGATAAAAAACTCCAATTATTTTGAGAGTTATGATGGAAATAGTTAGACTCACGCTTCGGTCCAGCAGTTTACATACCTACCTCCGATCGATTGACCATAACTCACTCATCTCAACTCGTAATTCGTTGAAATTAGTTCCATTTCGAAGGAGTCAAAGTTTAGTTTAAAACGGAAGAAACGGAGATGAAAAACTCCAAGTATTTTGAGAGTTATGATGGAAATAGATAGAGTCGCGCTTTGGTCTAGCAGTTTACATACCTACCTCCGTTCGATTGACCATAACTCACTCAATTCAACTCGTAATTCATTAATATTTGTTCCGTTTCGAAGGAGTCGAAGTGTAGTTTAAAACGGAAGAAACGGAGATGAAAAACTCCCAGTATTTTTACAGTTATGATAGAAATAGTTAGACTCGCGCTTTGGTCTAGCAGTTTACATACCTACCTCCGTTCGAATGACCATAACTCACTCAATTGAAGTCGTAATTCATTAAAATTTGTTCCGTTTCGAAAGAGTCAAAGTGTAGTTTAAAACGGAAGAAATAGAGATAAAAAACTCCAAGTATTTTGAGAGTTATGATGGAAATAGTTAGAACCGCGCTTTGGTCTAGCAGTTTACAAACCTACCTCCGATCGATTAACCATAACTCACTCAATTCAACTCATAATTCATTAAAATTAATTCCGTTTCGAAGGAGTCAAAGTGTAGTTTAGAACAGAAGAAACGGAGAAGAAAAACTTCAAGTATTTTGAGAGTTATGATGGAAATAGTTAGACTCGCGCTTTGGTCTAGTAGTTTACATACCTACCTCGGACTGAATCACCATAACTCACTCAATTCAACTCGGAATTCATTGAAATTTGTTTCATTTCGAAGGAGTCGAAGTGTAGTTTAAAACAGAAGAAACGGAGATGAAAAACTCCAATTATTTTGAGAGTTATGATAAAAATAGTTAGACTCGCGCTTTGGTCAAGCAGTTTACATACCTACCTCCGATCGTTTGACCGTAACTCACTCAATTCAACTCGTAATTCATTAAAATTTGTTCCATTTCGAAGGAGTTGAAGTGTAGTTTAAAACGGAAGAAACGGAGATGAAAAACTCCTAGTATTTTGAGAGTTATGATGGAAATAGTTAGACTCGCGCTTTGGTCTAGCAGTTTACTTACCTACCTCGGACTGAATCACCTTAACTCACTCAATTCAACTCGGAATTCATTGAAATTTGTTTCATTTCGAAGGAGTCGAAGTGTAGTTTAAAATGGTAGAAACGGAGATGAAAAACTCCAATTATTTTGAGAGTTATGATGGAAATAGTTAGACTCGCGCTTTGGTCTAGTAGTTTATATACCTACCTCCGATCGATTGACCGTAACTCACTCAATTCAACTCGTAATTCATTGAAATTTGTTCCATTTCGAAGGAGTCGAAGTTTAGTTTAAAAGGGAAGAAACGGAGATGAAAAACTCCAAGTATTTTGAGAGTTATGATGGAAATAGTTAGACTCGCGCTTTGGTCTAGCAGTTTACAGACCTACCTCCGACTGAATCACCATAACTCACAAAATTCAACTCGAACTTTATTAAAATTTGTTCCGTTTCGAAGTTGTCCAAGTGTAGTTGAAAACGGAAGAAACGGAGATGAAAAACTCCCATTATTTTGAGAGTTACGATGGAAATAGTTAGACTCGCGCTTTGGTCTAGCAGTTTACATACCTACCTCCGATCAATTGACCATAACTCAGTCAATTCAACTAGTAATTCGTTCAAATTTATTCCGTTTCGAAGGAGTCGAAGTGGAGTTTAAAACGGAAGAAACCGAGTTAAAAAAACTCCAAGTATTTTGAGAGTTATGAAGGAAATAGTTAGACCCGCGGTTTGGTCTAGTAGTTTACAAACCTACCTCCGATCGATTGATCATAACTCACTCAATTCAACTCATAATTCATTAAAATTAATTCCGTTACGAAGGAGTCGAAGTGTAGTTTAAAACAGAAGAAACGGAGATGAAAAACTCCAAGTATTTTGAGAGTTATGATGGAAATAGTTAGACTCGCGCTTTGGCCTAGCAGTTTACAGACCTTCCTCCGACTGAATGACCATAACTCACTCAATTCAACTCGTAATTCATTAAAATTTGTTCCGTTTCAAATGAGTCAAAGTGTAGATTAAAACGGAAGAAATGGAGATGAAAAACTCCATGTATTTTGAGAGTTACGATGGAAATAGTTAGACTCGTGCTTTGGTCTAGCAGTTTACATACCTACCTCCGTTCGATTGACCATAAGTCACTCAATTCAAGTCCTAATTCATTAAAATTTGTTCCGTTTCGAACGAGTCGAAATGTAGTTTATAACGGAAGAAACAGAGATAAAAAACTCCATTTATTTTGAGAGTTATAACGGAAATAGTTAGACTCGCGCTTTGGTCTAGCAGTTTACATACCTACCTCCGATCGATTGACCATAACTCTCTCAATTCAACTCGAAATTCGTTGAAAGTTATTCCATTTCGAAGGAGTCGAAATGTAGCTTAAAACGGCAGAAACGGAGATGAAAAACTCCAAGTATTTTGAGAGTTATGATGGAAATAGTTAGATTCGTGCTTTGGTCTAGCAGTTTACAGACCTACCTCCGACTGAATGACCATAACTCACTCAATTCAACTCGGAATTCATTGAAATTTGTTCCATTTCGAAGGACTCGAAGTTTATTTTAAAACGGAAGAAACGGAGATGAAAAACTCCAATTATTTTGAGAGTTATGATTGAAATAGTTAGACTCGCGCTTTGGTCTAGCAGTTTACATACCTACTTCCGTTTGATTCACCATAACTCACTCAATTCAACTCATAATTCATCAAAATTTGTTCCGTTTCGAAGGAATCGAAGTGTAGTTTAAAACAAATGAAACGGAGATGAAAAACTCCATGTATTTTGAGACTTTTGATGGAAATGATTAGACTCGCGCATTGGTCTAGCAGTTTCCAGACCTACCTCCGACTGAATGACCATAACTCACTTAACTCAACTCGAAATTCATTGAAATTTGTTTCATTTCGAAGGAGTCAAAGTGTAGTTTAAACGGAAGAAACGGAGATGAAAAAGTCCAAGTGTTTTGAGAGTTATGATGGAAATAGTTAGACTCGCGCTTTGGTCTAGCAGTTTACATACCTACCTCCGACTGAATCACCATAACTCACTCAATTCAACTAGGAATTCATTGAAATTTGTTCCATTTCGAAGGAGTCGAAGTGTAGTTTAAAACGAAAGAACCGGAGATGAAAAACTCCAATTATTTTGAGAGTTATGATGAAAATAGTTAGACTCACGCTTTGGTCCAGCAGTTTACATACCTACCTCCGATCGATTGACCATAACTCACTCAATTCAACTCGTAATTCGTTGAAATTAGTTCCATTTCGAAGGACTCGAAATTTAGTTTAAAACGGAAGAAACGGAGATGAAAAACTCCAAGTATTTTGAGAGTTATGATGGAAATAGTTAGATTCGTGCTTTGGTCTAGCAGTTTACAGACCTACCTCCTACTGAATGACCATAACTCACTCAATTCAACTCGGAATTCATTGAAATTTGTTCCATTTCGAAGGACTCGAAGTTTATTTTAAAACGAAAGAAACGGAGATGAAAAACTCCAATTATTTTGAGTGTTATGATGGAAATAGTTAGACTCGCGCTTTGGTCTAGCAGTTTACATACCTACCTCCGATCGATTGACCATAACTTACTCAATTCAACTCGTAATTCATTGAAATTTGTTCCATTTCGAAGTAGTCGAAGTTTAGTTTAAAACGGAAGAAACGGAGATGAAAAACTCCAAGTATTTTGAGAGTTATGATGGAAATAGTTATACTCGCGCTTTGGTCTAGCAGTTTACATACCTACTTCCGTTTGATTCACCATAACTCACTCAATTCAACTCGTAATTCATCAAAATTTGTTCGGTTTCGAAGGAATCGAAGTGTAGTTTAAAACAAATGAAACGGAGATGAAAAACTCCATGTATTTTGAGAGTTTTGATGGAAATGATTAGACTCGCGCATTGGTCTAGCAGTTTCTAGACCTACCTCCGACTGAATGACCATAACTCACTTAATTCAACTCGAAATTCATTGAAATTTGTTTCATTTCGAAGGAGTCAAAGTGTAGTTTATAACGGAAGAAAGAGAGATGAAAAACTCCAAGTATTTTGAGAGTTATGATGGAAATAGTTAGACTCGCGCTTTGGTCTAGCAGTTTACATACCTACCTCCGACTGAATCACCATAACTCACTCAATTCAACTCGGAATTCATTGAAATTTGTTCCATTTCGAAAGAGTCGAAGTGTACTTTAAAATGAAAGAACCGGAGATGAAAAACTCCAATTATTTTGAGAGTTATGATGAAAATAGTTAGACTCACGCTTTGGTCCAGCAGTTTACATACCTACCTTCGATCGATTGACCATAACTCACTCAATTCAACTCGTAATTCGTTGAAATTAGTTCCATTTCGAAGGAGTCGAAGTTTAGTTTAAAACGAAAGAAACGGAGATGAAAAACACCAAGTATTTTGAGAGTTATGATGGAAATAGTTAGACTCGCGCTTTGGCCTAGCAGTTTACAGCCTTACCTCCGACTGAATGACCATAACTCACTCAATTCAACTCGAAATTCATTGAAATTTGTTCCATTTCGAAGGAGTCGAAGTGTAGTTTAAAACGGAAGAAACGGAGATGAAAAACTCCATGTATTTTGAGAGTTATGACGGAAATAGTTAGACTCGCGCTTTCGCCTAGCAGTTTACAGACCTCCCTCCGACTGAATGACCATAACTCACTCAATTCAACTCGGAATTCATTGCAATTTGATCCGTTTCGAAGGAGTCGAAGTGTAGTTTAAAACGGAAGAAACGGAGATGAAAAACTCCAAGTATTTTGAGAGTTATGATGGAAATAGTTAGACTCGCGGTTTGGCTTAGCAGTTTACAGACCTTCCTCCGACTGAATGACCATAACTCACTCAATTCAACTCGTAATTCATTAAAATTTGTTCCGTTTCAAAGGAATCGAAGTGTAGTTTAAAACGGAAGAAACGGAGAAGAAAAACTCCAAGTATTTTGAGAGTTACGATGGAAATAGTTAGACTCGCGCTTTGGTCTAGCAGTTTACATACCTACCTCCGACTGATTGACCATAACTCAATCAATTCAACTCGTAATTCGTTGAAATTTGTTCCATTTCGAAGGAGTCGAAGTGTAGTTTAAAACGGAAGAAACGGAGATGAAAAACTCCAAGTATTTTGAGAGTTATGAAGCAAAATAGTTAGACTCGCGTTTTGGTCTAGCAGTTTACATACCTACCTCCGATCGATTGACCATAACTCACTCAATTCAACTCGTAATTCGTTGAAATTTTTTCAATTTCGAAGGAGTCGAAGTGTAGTTTAAAACGGAAGAAACGGAGATGAAAAACTCCAAGTATTTTGAGAGTTATGACGGAAATAGTTAGACTCGCGCTTTGGCCTAGCAGTTTATAGACCTACCTCCGACTGAATGACCATAACTCACTCAATTCAACTCGAAATTCGTTGAAATTTGTTTCATTTCGAAGGAGTCAAAGTGTAGTTCAAAACGGAAGAAACGGAGATTAAAAACTCTAAGTATTTTGAGAGTTATGATGGAAATAGTTAGACTCGCGCTTTGGTCTAGCAGTTTACATACCTACCTCGGACTGAGTCACCATAACTCACTCAATTCACCTCGGAATTCATTGAAATTTGTTTCATTTCGAAGGAGTCGAAGTGTAGTTTAAAACGGAAGAAACGGAGATGAAAAACTCCAATAATTTTGAGAGTTACGATGGAAATAGTTAGACTCGCGCTTTGGTCTAGCAGTTTACATACCTATCTCCGATCGATTGACCGTAACTCACTCAATTGAAGTCGTAATTCATTAAAATTTGTTCCGTTTCGAAAGAGTCAAAGTGTAGTTTAAAACGGAAGAAACAGAGATAAAAAACTCCAAGTATTTTGAGAGTTATGATGGAAATAGTTAGAACCGCGCTTTGGTCTAGCAGTTTACAAACCTACCTCCGATCGATTAACCATAACTCACTCAATTCAACTCATAATTTATTAAAATTAATTCCGTTTCGAAGGAGTCAAAGTGTAGTTTAAAACGGAAGAAACGGAAATGAAAAACTCGAAGTATTTTGGGAGTTATGATGGAAATAGTTAGACTCGCGCTTTGGTCTAGCTGTTTACAGACCTACCTCCGACTGAATCACCATAACTCACAAAATTCAACTCGAAATTTATTAAAATTTGTTCCGTTTCGAAGTTGTCCAAGTGTAGTTTAAAACGGAAGAAACGGAGATGAAAAACTCCAATTATTTTGAGTGTTATGATGGAAATAGTTAGACTCGCGCTTTGGTCTAGCAGTTTACATACCTACCTCCGATCGATTGACCATAACTCACTCAATTCAACTCGTAATTCGTTGAAATTTGGTCCATTTCGAAGGAGTCGAAGTGTAGTTTAAAACGGAAGAAACGGAGAAGAAAAACTCCAAGTATTTTGAGAGTTATGACGGAAATAGTTAGACTCGCGCTTTGGTATAGTAGTTTACATACCTACCTCCGATCGATTGACCATAACTCACTCAATTCAACTCATAATTCATTAAAATTAATTCCGTTTCGAAGGAGTCGAAGTGTAGTTTAAAACAAAAGAAACGAAGAAGAAAAACTTCAAGTATTTTGAGAGTTATGATGGAAATAGTTAGACTCGCGCTTTGGTCTAGCAGTTTACATACCTACCTCCGACTGAATCACCATAACTCACTCAATTCAACTCGGAATTCATTGAAATTTGTTCCGTTTCGTAGGAGTCAAAGTTTAGTTCAAAACGGAAGAAACGGAGATGAAAAACTCTAAGTATTTTGAGAGTTTTGATGGAAATAATTAGACTCGCGCTTTGGCCTAGCAGTTTACAGACCTACCTCCGACTGAATGACCATAACTTACTCAATTCAACTCGGAATTCATTAAAATTTATTCAATTTCGAAAGAGTTGAAGTGTAGTTTAAAACGGAATTAACGGAGATGAAAAACTCCAATTATTTTGAGAGTTATGATGGAAATATTTAGACTCGCGCTTTGGTCTAGCAGTTTACATACCTACCTCGGACTGAGTCACCATAACTCACTCAATTCACCTCGGAATTCATTGAAATTTGTTTCATTTCGAAGGAGTCGAAGTGTTGTTTAAAACGGAAGAAACGGAGATGAAAAACTCCAATAATTTTGAGAGTTATGATGGAAATAGTTATACTCGCGCTTTGGTCTAGCAGTTTACATACCTACCTCCGATCGATTGACCGTAACTCACTCAATTCAACTCGTAATTCAATGAAATTTGTTCCATTTCGAAGGAGTCGAAGTTTAGTTTAAAACGGAAGAAACAGAGATGAAAAACTCCAAGTATTTTGAGAGTTATGATGGAAATAGTTAGACTCGCGCTTTGGTCTAGCAGTTTACATACCTACCTCCGTTTGATTGACCATAACTCACTCAATTCAACTCGTAATTCATCAAAATTTGTTCCGTTTCGAAGGAGTCGAAGTGTAGTTTAAAACAAATGAAACGGAGATGAAAAACTCCAAGTATTTTGAGAGTTATGATGGAAATAATTAGACTCGCGCTTTGGTCTAGCAGTTTACAGACCTACCTCCAACTGAATGACCATAACTCACAAAATTCAACTCGAAATTTATTAAAATTTGTTCCGTTTCGAAGTTGTCGAAGTGTAGTTTAAAACGGAAGAAACGGAGATGAAAAACTCCAATTATTTTGAGAGTTATGATGGAAATAGTTAGACTCGCGCTTTGGTGTAGCAGTTTACATACCTACCTCCGATCAATTGACCATAACTCACTTAATTCAACTGGTAATTCGTTCAAATTTATTCCGTTTCGAAGGAGTCGAAGTGGAATTTAAAATGGAAGAAACCGAGATAAAAAAACTCCAAGTATTTTGACAGTTATGATGGAAATAGTTAGACCCGCGGTTTCGTCTAGCAGTTTACAAACCTACCTCCGATCGATTGACAATAACTCACTCAATTCAACTCATAATTCATTAAAATTAATTCCGTTTCGAAGGAGTCGGAGTGTAGTGTAAAACAGAAGAAACGGAGATGAAAAACTCCAAGTATTTTGAGAGTTATGATGGAAATAGTTAGACTCGCGCTTTGGTCTAGCAGTTTACATACCTACCTCCGACTGAATCACCATAACTCACTCAATTCAACTCGGAATTCATTGAAATTTGTTCCATTTCGAAGGATTCAAAGTGTAGTTTAAAACGTAAGAACCGGAGATGAAAAACCCCAATTATTTTGAGAGTTATGATGGAAATAGTTAGACTCACGCTTTGGTCCAGCAGTTTACCTACCTACCTCCGATCGATTGACCATAACTCACTTAATAGAACTCGTAATTCGTTGAAATTAATTCCATTTCGAAGGAGTCGAAGTTTAGTTTAAAACGGAAGAAACGGAGATGAAAAACTCCAAGTATTTTGAGAGTTATGATGGAAATAGTTAGACTCGCGCTTTGGCCTAGCAGTTTGCAGACCTACCTCCGACTGAATGACCATAACTCACTCAATTCAACTCGTAATTCATTAAAATTTGTTCCGTTTCAAAGGAGTCGAAGTGTAGTTTAAAACGGAAGAAACAGAGATAAAAAACTCAGAGTATTTTGAGAGTTATGACGGAAATAGTTAGACTCGCGCTTTGGTCTAGCAGTTTACATACCTACCTCCGATCGATTGACCATAACTCACTCAATTCAACTCGTAATTCGTTGAAATTTGTTCCATTTCGAAGGAGTCAAAGTGTAGCTTAAAACGGCAGAAACGGAGATGAAAAACTCCAAGTATTTTGAGAGTTATGATGGAAATAGTTAGATTCGTGCTTTGGCCTAGCAGTTTACAGACCTACCTCCGACTGAATGACCATAACTCACTCAATTCAACTTGGAATTCATTGAATTTTGTTCCATTTCGAAGGAGTCGAAGTTTATTTTAAAACGGAAGAATAGGAGATGAAAAACTCCAATTTTTTTTAGTGTTATGATGGAAATAATTAGACTCGCGCTTTGGTCTAGCAGTTTACATACCTACCTCCGATCGATTGACCATAACTCACTCAATTCAACTCGTAATTCGTTGAAATTTGTTCCATTTTGAAGGAGTCGAAGTGTAGTTTAAAACGGAAGAAACGGAGAAGAAAAACTCCAAGTATTTTGAGAGTTATGATGGAAATAGTTAGACTCGCGCTTTGGTCTAGCAGTTTACATACCTACCTCCGACTGAATCACCATAACTCACTCAATTCAACTCGGAATTCATTGAAATTTGTTCCATTTCGAAGGAGTCGAAGTGTAGTTTAAAACGAAAGAACCGGAGATGAAAAATTCCAATTATTTTGAGAGTTATGATGAAAATAGTTAGACTCGCGCTTTGGTCCAGCAGTTTACATACCTACCTCCGATCGATTGACCATAACTCACTCAATTCAACTCGTAATTCGTTGAAATTAGTTCCATTTCGAAGGAGTCGAAGTTTAGTTTAAAACGGAAGAAACGGAGATAAAAAACTCCAAGTATTTTGAGAGTTATGATGGAAATAGTTAGATTTGTGCTTTGGTCTAGCAGTTTACAGACCTACCTCCGAGTGAATGACCATAACTCACTCAATTCAGCTCGGAATTCATTGAAATTTGTTCCATTTCGAAGGACTCGAAGTTTATTTTAAAACGAAAGAAACGGAGATGAAAAACTCCAATTATTTTGAGTGTTATGATGGAAATATTTAGACTCGCGCTTTGGTCTAGCAGTTTACATACCTACCTCCGATCGATTGACCATAACTCACTCAATTCAACTCGTAATTCGTTGAAATTTGTTCAATTTCGAAGGAGTCGAAGTGTAGTTTAAAACGGAAGAAACGAAAATGAAAAACTCCAACTATTTTGAGAGTTATGACGAAAATAGTTATACTCGCGCTTTGGCCTAGCAGTTTACAGACTTACCTCCGACTGAATGACCATAACTCACTCTATTCAACTTGGAATTCTTTGAAATTTGATCCGTTTCGAAGGAGTTGAAGTGTAGTTTAAAATGGAAGAAACGGAAATGAAAAATTCCAACTATTTTGAGAGTTATGATGGAAATAGTTAGACTCGCGCTTTGGTATAGCAGTTTACATACCTACCTTGGACTAAATAACCATAACTCACTCAATTCAACTCGGAATTCATTGAAATTTGTTTCATTTCGAAGGAGTCGAAGTGTAGTTTAAAACGAAAGAAACGGAGATGAAAAACTCCAATTATTTTGAGAGTTATGATGGAAATAGTTATAATCGCGCTTTGGCTTAGCAGTTTACATACCTACCTCCGATCGATTGACCATAACTCACTCAATTCAACTCGTAATTCATTGAAATTTGTTCCATTTCGAAGTAGTCAAAGTTTAGTTTAAAACGGAAGAAACAGAGATGAAAAACTCCAAGTATTTTGAGAGTTATGGTGGAAATAGTTAGACTCGCGCTTTGGTCTAGCAGTTTACATACCTACTTCCGTTTGATTCACCATAACTCACTCAATTCAACTCGTAATTCATCAAAATTTGTTCCGTTTCAAAGGAATCGAAGTGTCGTTTAAAACAAATGAAACGGAGATGAAAAACTCCATGTATTTTGAGAGTTTTGATGGAAATGATTAGACTCGCGCATTGGTCTAGCAGTTTCCACACCTACCTCCGACTGAATGACCATAACTCACTTAATTCAACTCGAAATTCATTGAAATTTGTTTCATTTCGAAGGAGTCAAAGTGTAGTTTAAAACGGAAGAAACGGAGATGAAAAACTCCAAGTATTTTGAGAGTTATGATGGAAATAGTTAGACTCGCGCTTTGGTCTAGCAGTTTACATACCTACCTCCGACTGAATCACCATAACTCACTCAATTCAACTCGGAATTCATTGAAATTTGTTCCATTTCGAAGGAGTCAAAGTGTACTTTAAAACCAAAGAACCGGAGATGAAAAACTCCAATTATTTTGAGAGTTATGATGAAAATAGTTAGACTCACGCTTTGGTTCAGCAGTTTACATACCTACCTCCGATCGATTGACCATAACTCACTCAATTCAACTCGTAATTCGTTGAAATTAGTTCCATTTCGAAGGAGTCGAAGTTTAGTTTAAAACGGAAGAAACGGAGATGAAAAACTCTAAGTATTTTGAGAGTTATGATGGAAATAGTTAGACTCGCGCTTTGGCCTAGCAGTTTACAGACCTACCTCCGACTGAATGACCATAACTCACTCAATTCAACTCGGAATTCATTGAAATTTGTTCCATTTCGATGGAGTCAAAGTGTAGTTTAAAATGGAAGAAACGGAGATGAAAAACTCCATGTATTTTGAGAGTTAAGACGGAAATAGTTAGACTCGCGCTTTGGCCTAGCAGTTTACAGACCTCCCTCCGAGTGAATTACCATAACTCACTCAATTCAACTCGGAATTGATTGAAATTTGATCCGTTTCGAAGGAGTCGAAGTGTAGTTTAAAACGGAAGAAACGGAGATGAAAAACTCCAAGTATTTTGAGAGTTATGACGGAAATAGTTAGACTCTTGCTTTGGTCTAGCAGTTTACATACGTACCTCCGATCGATTGACCATAACTCACTCAATTCAACTCGTAATTCGTTGAAATTTGTTCCATTTCGAAGGAGTCGAAGTGTAGTTTAAAACGAAAGAAACGGAGATGAAAAACTCCATGTATTTTGAGAGTTATGACGGAAATAGTTAGACTCGCGCTTTGGCCTAGCAGTTTACAGACCTCCCTCCGACTGAATGACCATAACTCACTCAATTCAACCTGTAATTCATCAAAATTTGTTCCGTTTCGAAGGAGTCGAAGTGTTGTTTAAAACAAATGAAACGGAGATGAAAAACTTCAATTATTTTGAGAGTTATGATGGAAATAGTTAGACTCGCGCTTTGGTCTAGCAGTTTACATACCTACCTCCGATCGATTGACCATAACTTACTCAATTCAACTCGTAATTCATTGAAATTTGTTCCTTTTCGAAGGAGTCAAAGTTTAGTTTAAAACGGAAGAAACGGAGATGAAAAACTCCAAGTATTTTGAGAGTTATGATGGAAATAGTTAGACTCGCGCTTTGGTCTAGCAGTTTACATACCTACCTCCGACTGAATCACCATAACTCACTCAATTCAACTCGGAATTCATTGAAATTTGTTCCATTTCGAAGGAGTCGAAGTGTAGTTTAAAACGAAAGAACCGGAGATGAAAAACTCCAATTATTTTGAGAGTTATGATGAAAATAGTTAGACTCACGCTTTGGTCCAGCAGTTTACATACCTACCTCCGATCGATTGACTATAACTCACTCAATTCAACTCGTAATTCGTTGAAATTAGTTCCATTTCGAAGAATTCGAAGTTTAGTTTAAAACGGAAGAAACGGAGATGAAAAACTCCAAGTATTTTGAGAGTTATGATGGAAATAGTTAGACTCGCGCTTTGGCCTAGCAGTTTACAGACCTACCTCCGATCGATTGACCATAACTCACTCAATTCAACTCCGAATTCATTGAAATTTCTTCCATTTCGAAGGAGTCGAAGTGTAGTTTAAAATGGAAGAAACGGGGATGAAAAACTCCATGTATTTTGAGAGTTATGACGGAAATAGTTAGTCTCGCGCTTTGGCCTAGCAATTTACAGACCCCCCTCCGACTGAATGACCATAACTCACTCAATTCAACTCGGAATTCATTGAAATTTGATCCGTTTCGAAGGAGTCGAAGTGTAGTTTAAAACGGAAGAAACGGAGATGAAAAACTTCAATTATTTTGAGAGTTATGATGGAAATAGTTAGACTCGCGCTTTGGTCTAGCAGTTTACATACCTACCTCCGATCGATTGACCATAACTTACTCAATTCAACTCGTAATTCATTGAAATTTGTTCCATTTCGAAGGAGTCAAAGTTTAGTTTAAAACGGAAGAAACGGAGATGAAAAACTCCAAGTATTTTGAGAGTTATGATGGAAATAGTTAGACTCGCGCTTTGGTCTAGCAGTTTACATACCTACCTCCGACTGAATCACCATAACTCACTCAATTCAACTCGGAATTCATTGAAATTTGTTCCATTTCGAAGGAGTCGAAGTGTAGTTTAAAACGAAAGAACCGGAGATGAAAAACTCCAATTATTTTGAGAGTTATGATGAAAATAGTTAGACTCACGCTTTGGTCCAGCAGTTTACATACCTACCTCCGATCGATTGACTATAACTCACTCAATTCAACTCGTAATTCGTTGAAATTAGTTCCATTTCGAAGAATTCGAAGTTTAGTTTAAAACGGAAGAAACGGAGATGAAAAACTCCAAGTATTTTGAGAGTTATGATGGAAATAGTTAGACTCGCGCTTTGGCCTAGCAGTTTACAGACCTACCTCCGACTGAATGACCATAACTCACTCAATTCAACTCCGAATTCATTGAAATTTCTTCCATTTCGAAGGAGTCGAAGTGTAGTTTAAAATGGAAGAAACGGGGATGAAAAACTCCATGTATTTTGAGAGTTATGACGGAAATAGTTAGTCTCGCGCTTTGGCCTAGCAATTTACAGACCCCCCTCCGACTGAATGACCATAACTCACTCAATTCAACTCGGAATTCATTGAAATTTGATCCGTTTCGAAGGAGTCGAAGTGTAGTTTAAAACGGAAGAAACGAAGATGAAAAACTCCAAGTAATTTGAGAGTTATGATGGAAATAGTTAGACTCGCGCTTTGGTCTAGCAGTTTACATACCTACCTCCGATCGATTGACCATAACTCACTCAATTCAACTCGTAATTCGTTGAAATTTGTTCAATTTCGAAGGAGTCGAAGTGTAGTTTAGAACGGAAGAAACGGAGATGAAAAACTCCATGTATTTTGAGAGTTATGACGGAAATAGTTAGACTCGCGCTTTGGCCTAGCAGTTTACAGACCTACCTCCGATCGATTGACCATAACTCACTCAATTCAACTCCGAATTCATTGAAATTTCTTCCATTTCGAAGGAGTCGAAGTGTAGTTTAAAATGGAAGAAACGGGGATGAAAAACTCCATGTATTTTGAGAGTTATGACGGAAATAGTTAGTCTCGCGCTTTGGCCTAGCAGTTTACAGACCTCCCTCCGACTGAATGACCATAACTCACTCAATTCAACTCGGAATTCATTGAAATTTGATCCGTTTCGAAGGAGTCGAAGTGTAGTTTAAAACGGAAGAAACGAAGATGAAAAACTCCAAGTAATTTGAGAGTTATGACGGAAATAGTTAGACTCGCGCTTTGGTCTAGCAGTTTACATACCTACCTCCGATCGATTGACCATAACTCACTCAATTCAACTCGTAATTCGTTGAAATTTGTTCAATTTCGAAGGAGTCGAAGTGTAGTTTAGAACGGAAGAAACGGAGATGAAAAACTCCATGTATTTTGAGAGTTATGACGGAAATAGTTAGACTCGCGCTTTGGCCTAGCAGTTTACAGATTTACCTCCGACTGAATGACCATAACTCACTCAATTCAACTCGGAATTCATTGAAATTTGATCCGTTTCAAAGGAGTTGAAGTGTAGTTTAAAATGGAAGAAACGGAGATGAAAAACTCCAACTATTTCGAGAGTTATGATGGAAATAGTTAGACTCGCGCTTTGGTCTAGCAGTTTACATACCTACCTCGGACTGAATCACCATAACTCACTAAATTCAACTCGGAATTCATTGAAATTTGTTTCATTTCGAAGGAGTCGAAGTGTAGTTTAAAACGAAAGAACCGGAGATGAAAAACTCCAATTATTTTGAGAGTTGTGATGGAAATAGTTAGACTCGCACTTTGGTCTAGCAGTTTACATACCTACCTCCGATCGATTGACCCTAACTCACTCAATTCAACTCGTAATTCATTAAAATTTGTTCCGTTTCAAAGGAGTCGAAGTGTAGTTTAAAACGGAAGAAATGGAGATGAAAAACTCCAAGTATTTTGAGAGTTATGATGGAAATAGTTAGACACGCGCTTTGGTCTAGCAATTTACATACCTACCTCCGTTCGATTGACCATAACTCACTCAATTCAAGTCGTAATTCATTAAAATTTGTTCCGCTTCGAAGGAGTCGAAGTGTAGTTTAAAACGGAAGAAACGGAGATAAAAAACTCCAAGTATTTTGAGAGTTATGACGGAAATAGTTAGACTCGCGCATTGGTCTTGCAGTTAACATACCTACCTCCGATCGATTGACCATAACTCACTCAATTCAACTCGTAATTCGTTGAAATTTGTTCCATTTCGAAGGAGTCGAAGTGTAGCTTCAAACGGCAGAAACAGAGATGAAAAACTCCAAGTATTTTGAGAGTTATGATGGAAATAGTTAGATTCGTGCTTTGGCCTAGCAGTTTACAGACCTACCTCCGACTGAATGACCATAACTCACTCAATTCAACTCGGAATTCATTGAAATTTGATCCGTTTCGAAGGAGTTGAAGTCTAGTTTAAAACGGAAGAAACGGAGATGAAAAACTCCAATTATTTTGAGTGTTATGATGGAAATAGTTAGACTCGCGCTTTGGTCTAGCAGTTTACATACCTACCTCCGATCGATTGACCATAACTCACTCAATTCAACTCGTAATTCGTTGAAATTTGTTCCATTTCGAAGGAGTCGAAGTGTAGTTTAAAACGAAAGAAACAGAGATGAAAAACACCAAGTATTTTGAAAGTTATGATGGAAATAGTTAGACTCACGCTTTGGTTTAGCAGTTTACATACCTACCTCCGTTCGATTGACCATAACGCACTCAATTAAAGTCGTAATTCATTAAAATTTGTTCCGTTTCGAAGGAGTCGAAGTGTAGTTTAAAACGGAAGAAATACAGATAAAAAACTTCAAGTATTTTGAGAGTTATGATGGAAATAGTTAGACTCGCGCTTTGGTCTAGCAGTTTACATACCTACCTCCGAACGATTGACCATAACTCACTCAATTCAACTCGTAATTCGTTGAAATTTGTTCCATTTCGAAGGAGTCGAAGTGTAGCTTAAAACGGCCGAAACAGAGATGAAAAACTCTAAGTAGTTTGAGAGTTATGATGGAAATAGTTAGATTCGTGCTTTGGCCTAGCAGTTTACAGACCTACCTCCGACTGAATGACCATAACTCACTCAATTCAACTCGGAATTCATTGAAATTTGTTCCATTTCGAAGGAGTCGACGTTTATTTTAAAACGGAAGAAACGGAGATGAAAAACTCCAATTATTTTGAGTGTTATGATGGAAATAGTTAGACTCGCACTTTGGTCTAGCAGTTTACATACCTACCTCCGTTCGATTGACCGTAACTCACTCAATTCAAGTCGTAATTCATTAAAAAAATTTCCATTTCGAAGGAGTCAAAGTGTAGTTTAAAACGGAACAAACGGAGTTGAAAAACTCCAAGTATTTTTAGAGTTATGACGGAAATAGTTAGACTCGCGCTTTGGTCTAGCAGTTTACATACCTACCTCCGATCGATTGACCATAACTCACTCAATTCAACTCATAATTCGTTGAAATTTGTTCAATTTCGAAGAAGTCGAAGTGTAGTTTAAAACGGAAGAAACGGAGATGAAAAACTTCAATTATTTTGAGAGTTATGATGGAAATAGTTACACTCGCGCTTTGGTCTAGCAGTTTACATACCTACCTCCGATCGATTGACCATAACTTACTCAATTCAACTCGTAATTCATTGAAATTTGTTCCTTTTCGAAGGAGTCAAAGTTTAGTTTAAAACGGAAGAAACGGAGATGAAAAACTCCAAGTATTTTGAGAGTTATGATGGAAATAGTTAGACTCGCGCTATGGTCTAGCAGTTTACATACCTACCTCCGACTGAATCACCATAACTCACTCAATTCAACTCGGAATTCATTGAAATTTGTTCCATTTCGAAGGAGTCGAAGTGTAGTTTAAAACGAAAGAACCGGAGATGAAAAACTCCAATTATTTTGAGAGTTATGATGAAAATAGTTAGACTCACGCTTTGGTCCAGCACTTTACATACCTACCTCCGATCGATTGACTATAACTCACTCAATTCAACTCGTAATTCGTTGAAATTAGTTCCATTTCGAAGAATTCGAAGTTTAGTTTAAAACGGAAGAAACGGAGATGAAAAACTCCAAGTATTTTGAGAGTTATGATGGAAATAGTTAGACTCGCGCTTTGGCCTAGCAGTTTACAGACCTACCTCCGATCGATTGACCATAACTCACTCAATTCAACTCATAATTCGTTGAAATTTGTTCAATTTCGAAGAAGTCGAAGTGTAGTTTAAAACGGAAGAAACGGAGATGAAAAACTTCAATTATTTTGAGAGTTATGATGGAAATAGTTAGACTCGCGCTTTGGTCTAGCAGTTTACATACCTACCTCCGATCGATTGACCATAACTTACTCAATTCAACTCGTAATTCATTAAAATTTGTTCCATTTCGAAGGAGTCAAAGTTTAGTTTAAAACGGAAGAAACGGAGATGAAAAACTCCAAGTATTTTGAGAGTTATGATGGAAATAGTTAGACTCGTGCTTTGGTCTAGCAGTTTACATACCTACCTCCGACTGAATCACCATAACTCACTCAATTCAACTCGGAATTCATTGAAATTTGTTCCATTTCGAAGGAGTCGAAGTGTAGTTTAAAACGAAAGAACCGGAGATGAAAAACTCCAATTATTTTGAGAGTTATGATGAAAATAGTTAGACTCATGCTTTGGTCCAGCAGTTTACATACCTACCTCCGATCGATTGACTATAACTCACTCAATTCAACTCGTAATTCGTTGAAATTAGTTCCATTTCGAAGAATTCGAAGTTTAGTTTAAAACGGAAGAAACGGAGATGAAAAACTCCAAGTATTTTGAGAGTTATGATGGAAATAGTTAGACTCGCGCTTTGGCCTAGCAGTTTACAGACCTACCTCCGACTGAATGACCATAACTCACTCAATTCAACTCCGAATTCATTGAAATTTCTTCCATTTCGAAGGAGTCGAAGTGTAGTTTAAAATGGAAGAAACGGGGATGAAAAACTCCATGTATTTTGAGAGTTATGACGGAAATAGTTAGTCTCGCGCTTTGGCCTAGCAATTTACAGACCTCCCTCCGACTGAATGACCATAACTCACTCAATTCAACTCGGAATTCATTGAAATTTGATCCGTTTCGAAGGAGTCGAAGTGTAGTTTAAAACGGAAGAAACGGAGATGAAAAACTTCAATTATTTTGAGAGTTATGATGGAAATAGTTAGACTCGCGCTTTGGTCTAGCAGTTTACATACCTACCTCCGATCGATTGACCATAACTTACTCAATTCAACTCGTAATTCATTGAAATTTGTTCCATTTCGAAGGAGTCAAAGTTTAGTTTAAAACGGAAGAAACGGAGATGAAAAACTCCAAGTATTTTGAGAGTTATGATGGAAATAGTTAGACTCGCGCTTTGGTCTAGCAGTTTACATACCTACCTCCGACTGAATCACCATAACTCACTCAATTCAACTCGGAATTCATTGAAATTTGTTCCATTTCGAAGGAGTCGAAGTGTAGTTTAAAACGAAAGAACCGGAGATGAAAAACTCCAATTATTTTGAGAGTTATGATGAAAATAGTTAGACTCACGCTTTGGTCCAGCAGTTTACATACCCACCTCCGATCGATTGACTATAACTCACTCAATTCAACTCGTAATTCGTTGAAATTAGTTCCATTTCGAAGAATTCGAAGTTTAGTTTAAAACGGAAGAAACGGAGATGAAAAACTCCAAGTATTTTGAGAGTTATGATGGAAATAGTTAGACTCGCGCTTTGGCCTAGCAGTTTACAGACCTACCTCCGACTGAATGACCATAACTCACTCAATTCAACTCCGAATTCATTGAAATTTCTTCCATTTCGAAGGAGTCGAAGTGTAGTTTAAAATGGAAGAAACGGGGATGAAAAACTCCATGTATTTTGAGAGTTATGACGGAAATAGTTAGTCTCGCGCTTTGGCCTAGCAATTTACAGACCCCCCTCCGACTGAATGACCATAACTCACTCAATTCAACTCGGAATTCATTGAAATTTGATCCGTTTCGAAGGAGTCGAAGTGTAGTTTAAAACGGAAGAAACGAAGATGAAAAACTCCAAGTAATTTGAGAGTTATGACGGAAATAGTTAGACTCGCGCTTTGGTCTAGCAGTTTACATACCTACCTCCGATCGATTGACCATAACTCACTCAATTCAACTCGTAATTCGTTGAAATTTGTTCAATTTCGAAGGAGTCGAAGTGTAGTTTAGAACGGAAGAAACGGAGATGAAAAACTCCATGTATTTTGAGAGTTATGACGGAAATAGTTAGACTCGCGCTTTGGCCTAGCAGTTTACAGACCTACCTCCGATCGATTGACCATAACTCACTCAATTCAACTCTGAATTCATTGAAATTTCTTCCATTTCGAAGGAGTCGAAGTGTAGTTTAAAATGGAAGAAACGGGGATGAAAAACTCCATGTATTTTGAGAGTTATGACGGAAATAGTTAGTCTCGCGCTTTGGCCTAGCAGTTTACAGACCTCCCTCCGACTGAATGACCATAACTCACTCAATTCAACTCGGAATTCATTGAAATTTGATCCGTTTCGAAGGAGTCGAAGTGTAGTTTAAAACGGAAGAAACGAAGATGAAAAACTCCAAGTAATTTGAGAGTTATGACGGAAATAGTTAGACTCGCGCTTTGGTCTAGCAGTTTACATACCTACCTCCGATCGATTGACCATAACTCACTCAATTCAACTCGTAATTCGTTGAAATTTGTTCAATTTCGAAGGAGTCGAAGTGTAGTTTAGAACGGAAGAAACGGAGATGAAAAACTCCATGTATTTTGAGAGTTATGACGGAAATAGTTAGACTCGCGCTTTGGCCTAGCAGTTTACAGATTTACCTCCGACTGAATGACCATAACTCACTCAATTCAACTCGGAATTCATTGAAATTTGATCCGTTTCAAAGGAGTTGAAGTGTAGTTTAAAATGGAAGAAACGGAGATGAAAAACTCCAACTATTTCGAGAGTTATGATGGAAATAGTTAGACTCGCGCTTTGGTCTAGCAGTTTACATACCTACCTCGGACTGAATCACCATAACTCACTAAATTCAACTCGGAATTCATTGAAATTTGTTTCATTTCGAAGGAGTCGAAGTGTAGTTTAAAACGAAAGAACCGGAGATGAAAAACTCCAATTATTTTGAGAGTTGTGATGGAAATAGTTAGACTCGCACTTTGGTCTAGCAGTTTACATACCTACCTCCGATCGATTGACCCTAACTCACTCAATTCAACTCGTAATTCATTAAAATTTGTTCCGTTTCAAAGGAGTCGAAGTGTAGTTTAAAACGGAAGAAATGGAGATGAAAAACTCCAAGTATTTTGAGAGTTATGATGGAAATAGTTAGACACGCGCTTTGGTCTAGCAATTTACATACCTACCTCCGTTCGATTGACCATAACTCACTCAATTCAAGTCGTAATTCATTAAAATTTGTTCCGCTTCGAAGGAGTCGAAGTGTAGTTTAAAACGGAAGAAACGGAGATAAAAAACTCCAAGTATTTTGAGAGTTATGATGGAAATAGTTAGACTCGCGCATTGGTCTTGCAGTTAACATACCTACCTCCGATCGATTGACCATAACTCACTCAATTCAACTCGTAATTCGTTGAAATTTGTTCCATTTCGAAGGAGTCGAAGTGTAGCTTCAAACGGCAGAAACAGAGATGAAAAACTCCAAGTATTTTGAGAGTTATGATGGAAATAGTTAGATTCGTGCTTTGGCCTAGCAGTTTACAGACCTACCTCCGACTGAATGACCATAACTCACTCAATTCAACTCGGAATTCATTGAAATTTGATCCGTTTCGAAGGAGTTGAAGTCTAGTTTAAAACGGAAGAAACGGAGATGAAAAACTCCAATTATTTTGAGTGTTATGATGGAAATAGTTAGACTCTCGCTTTGGTCTAGCAGTTTACATACCTACCTCCGATCGATTGACCATAACTCACTCAATTCAACTCGTAATTCGTTGAAATTTGTTCCATTTCGAAGGAGTCGAAGTGTAGTTTAAAACGAAAGAAACAGAGATGAAAAACACCAAGTATTTTGAAAGTTATGATGGAAATAGTTAGACTCACGCTTTGGTTTAGCAGTTTACATACCTACCTCCGTTCGATTGACCATAACGCACTCAATTAAAGTCGTAATTCATTAAAATTTGTTCCGTTTCGAAGGAGTCGAAGTGTAGTTTAAAACGGAAGAAATACAGATAAAAAACTTCAAGTATTTTGAGAGTTATGATGGAAATAGTTAGACTCGCGCTTTGGTCTAGCAGTTTACATACCTACCTCCGAACGATTGACCATAACTCACTCAATTCAACTCGTAATTCGTTGAAATTTGTTCCATTTCGAAGGAGTCGAAGTGTAGCTTAAAACGGCCGAAACAGAGATGAAAAACTCTAAGTAGTTTGAGAGTTATGATGGAAATAGTTAGATTCGTGCTTTGGCCTAGCAGTTTACAGACCTACCTCCGACTGAATGACCATAACTCACTCAATTCAACTCGGAATTCATTGAAATTTGTTCCATTTCGAAGGAGTCGACGTTTATTTTAAAACGGAAGAAACGGAGATGAAAAACTCCAATTATTTTGAGTGTTATGATGGAAATAGTTAGACTCGCACTTTGGTCTAGCAGTTTACATACCTACCTCCGTTCGATTGACCGTAACTCACTCAATTCAAGTCGTAATTCATTAAAAAAATTTCCATTTCGAAGGAGTCAAAGTGTAGTTTAAAACGGAACAAACGGAGTTGAAAAACTCCAAGTATTTTTAGAGTTATGACGGAAATAGTTAGACTCGCGCTTTGGTCTAGCAGTTTACATACCTACCTCCGATCGATTGACCATAACTCACTCAATTCAACTCATAATTCGTTGAAATTTGTTCAATTTCGAAGAAGTCGAAGTGTAGTTTAAAACGGAAGAAACGGAGATGAAAAACTTCAATTATTTTGAGAGTTATGATGGAAATAGTTACACTCGCGCTTTGGTCTAGCAGTTTACATACCTACCTCCGATCGATTGACCATAACTTACTCAATTCAACTCGTAATTCATTGAAATTTGTTCCTTTTCGAAGGAGTCAAAGTTTAGTTTAAAACGGAAGAAACGGAGATGAAAAACTCCAAGTATTTTGAGAGTTATGATGGAAATAGTTAGACTCGCGCTTTGGTCTAGCAGTTTACATACCTACCTCCGACTGAATCACCATAACTCACTCAATTCAACTCGGAATTCATTGAAATTTGTTCCATTTCGAAGGAGTCGAAGTGTAGTTTAAAACGAAAGAACCGGAGATGAAAAACTCCAATTATTTTGAGAGTTATGATGAAAATAGTTAGACTCACGCTTTGGTCCAGCACTTTACATACCTACCTCCGATCGATTGACTATAACTCACTCAATTCAACTCGTAATTCGTTGAAATTAGTTCCATTTCGAAGAATTCGAAGTTTAGTTTAAAACGGAAGAAACGGAGATGAAAAACTCCAAGTATTTTGAGAGTTATGATGGAAATAGTTAGACTCGCGCTTTGGCCTAGCAGTTTACAGACCTACCTCCGATCGATTGACCATAACTCACTCAATTCAACTCATAATTCGTTGAAATTTGTTCAATTTCGAAGAAGTCGAAGTGTAGTTTAAAACGGAAGAAACGGAGATGAAAAACTTCAATTATTTTGAGAGTTATGATGGAAATAGTTAGACTCGCGCTTTGGTCTAGCAGTTTACATACCTACCTCCGATCGATTGACCATAAATTACTCAATTCAACTCGTAATTCATTAAAATTTGTTCCATTTCGAAGGAGTCAAAGTTTAGTTTAAAACGGAAGAAACGGAGATGAAAAACTCCAAGTATTTTGAGAGTTATGATGGAAATAGTTAGACTCGTGCTTTGGTCTAGCAGTTTACATACCTACCTCCGACTGAATCACCATAACTCACTCAATTCAACTCGGAATTCATTGAAATTTGTTCCATTTCGAAGGAGTCGAAGTGTAGTTTAAAACGAAAGAACCGGAGATGAAAAACTCCAATTATTTTGAGAGTTATGATGAAAATAGTTAGACTCATGCTTTGGTCCAGCAGTTTACATACCTACCTCCGATCGATTGACTATAACTCACTCAATTCAACTCGTAATTCGTTGAAATTAGTTCCATTTCGAAGAATTCGAAGTTTAGTTTAAAACGGAAGAAACGGAGATGAAAAACTCCAAGTATTTTGAGAGTTATGATGGAAATAGTTAGACTCGCGCTTTGGCCTAGCAGTTTACAGACCTACCTCCGACTGAATGACCATAACTCACTCAATTCAACTCCGAATTCATTGAAATTTCTTCCATTTCGAAGGAGTCGAAGTGTAGTTTAAAATGGAAGAAACGGGGATGAAAAACTTCATGTATTTTGAGAGTTATGACGGAAATAGTTAGTCTCGCGCTTTGGCCTAGCAATTTACAGACCTCCCTCCGACTGAATGACCATAACTCACTCAATTCAACTCGGAATTCATTGAAATTTGATCCGTTTCGAAGGAGTCGAAGTGTAGTTTAAAACGGAAGAAACGAAGATGAAAAACTCCAAGTAATTTGAGAGTTATGACGGAAATAGTTAGACTCGCGCTTTGGTCTAGCAGTTTACATACCTACCTCCGATCGATTGACCATAACTCACTCAATTCAACTCGTAATTCGTTGAAATTTGTTCAATTTCGAAGGAGTCGAAGTGTAGTTTAGAACGGAAGAAACGGAGATGAAAAACTCCATGTATTTTGAGAGTTATGACGGAAATAGTTAGACTCGCGCTTTGGCCTAGCAGTTTACAGACCTACCTCCGATCGATTGACCATAACTCACTCAATTCAACTCCGAATTCATTGAAATTTCTTCCATTTCGAAGGAGTCGAAGTGTAGTTTAAAATGGAAGAAACGGGGATGAAAAACTCCATGTATTTTGAGAGTTATGACGGAAATAGTTAGTCTCGCGCTTTGGCCTAGCAGTTTACAGACCTCCCTCCGACTGAATGACCATAACTCACTCAATTCAACTCGGAATTCATTGAAATTTGATCCGTTTCGAAGGAGTCGAAGTGTAGTTTAAAACGGAAGAAACGAAGATGAAAAACTCCAAGTAATTTGAGAGTTATGACGGAAATAGTTAGACTCGCGCTTTGGTCTAGCAGTTTACATACCTACCTCCGATCGATTGACCATAACTCACTCAATTCAACTCGTAATTCGTTGAAATTTGTTCAATTTCGAAGGAGTCGAAGTGTAGTTTAGAACGGAAGAAACGGAGATGAAAAACTCCATGTATTTTGAGAGTTATGACGGAAATAGTTAGACTCGCACTTTGGCCTAGCAGTTTACAGATTTACCTCCGACTGAATGACCATAACTCACTCAATTCAACTCGGAATTCATTGAAATTTGATCCGTTTCAAAGGAGTTGAAGTGTAGTTTAAAATGGAAGAAACGGAGATGAAAAACTCCAACTATTTCGAGAGTTATGATGGAAATAGTTAGACTCGCGCTTTGGTCTAGCAGTTTACATACCTACCTCGGACTGAATCACCATAACTCACTAAATTCAACTCGGAATTCATTGAAATTTGTTTCATTTCGAAGGAGTCGAAGTGTAGTTTAAAACGAAAGAACCGGAGATGAAAAACTCCAATTATTTTGAGAGTTGTGATGGAA
The DNA here is from genome assembly GCF_043159265.1 of Tasmannia lanceolata. Classification (NCBI taxonomy): domain Eukaryota; kingdom Viridiplantae; phylum Streptophyta; class Magnoliopsida; order Canellales; family Winteraceae; genus Tasmannia; species Tasmannia lanceolata. Next base: position 974,691 of record NW_027518678.1, read on the forward strand.
ATAGTTAGACTCGCACTTTGGTCTAGCAGTTTACATACCTACCTCCGATCGATTGACCCTAACTCACTCAATTCAACTCGTAATTCATTAAAATTTGTTCCGTTTCAAAGGAGTCGAAGTGTAGTTTAAAACGGAAGAAATGGAGATGAAAAACTCCAAGTATTTTGAGAGTTATGATGGAAATAGTTAGACTCGCGCTTTGGTCTAGCAATTTACATACCTACCTCCGTTCGATTGACCATAACTCACTCAATTCAAGTCGTAATTCCTTAAAATTTGTTCCGCTTCGAAGGAGTCGAAGTGTAGTTTAAAACGGAAGAAACGGAGATAAAAAACTCCAAGTATTTTGAGAGTTATGACGGAAATAGTTAGACTCGCGCATTGGTCTTGCAGTTAACATACCTACCTCCGATCGATTGACCATAACTCACTCAATTCAACTCGTAATTCGTTGAAATTTGTTCCATTTCGAAGGAGTCAAAGTGTAGCTTCAAACGGCAGAAACAGAGATGAAAAACTCCAAGTATTTTGAGATTTATGGTGGAAATAGTTAGATTCGTGCTTTGGCCTAGCAGTTTACAGACCTACCTCCGACTGAATGACCATAACTCACTCAATTCAACTCGGAATTCATTGAAATTTGATCCGTTTCGAAGGAGTTGAAGTCTAGTTTAAAACGGAAGAAACGGAGATGAAAAACTCCAATTATTTTGAGTGTTATGATGGAAATAGTTAGACTCGCGCTTTGGTCTAGCAGTTTACATACCTACCTCCGATCGATTGACCATAACTCACTCAATTCAACTCGTAATTCGTTGAAATTTGTTCCATTTCGAAGGAGTCGAAGTGTAGTTTAAAACGAAAGAAACAGAGATGAAAAACTCCAAGTATTTTGAGAGTTATGATGGAAATAGTTAGACTCGCGCTTTGGTCTAGCAGTTTACAAACCTACCTCCGACCGATTGACAATAACTCGCTCAATTCAACTCGTAATTCGTTGAAATTTGTTCAATTTCGAAAGAGTCGAAGTGTAGTTTAAAACGGAAGAAACGGAGATGAAAAACTCCAAGTATTTTGAGAGTTATGACGGAAATAGTTAAACTCGCGCTTTGGCCTAGCAGTTTACAGACCTACCTACGACTGAATGACCATAACTCACTCAATTCAACTCGGAATTCATTGAAATTTGATCCGTTTCAAAGGAGTTGAAGTGTAGTTTAAAATGGAAGAAACGGAGAAGAAAAACTCCAACTATTTTGAGAGTTATGATGGAAATAGTTAGACTGGTGCTTTGGTCTAGCAGTTTACATACCTACCTCGGACTAAATCACCATAACTCACTCAATTCAACTCGAAATTCATTGTAATTTGTTTCATTTCGAAGGAGTCGAAGTGTAGTTTAAAACGAAAGAACCGGAGATGAAAAACTCCAATTATTTTGAGAGTTATGATGGAAATAGTTAGACTCGCGCTTTGGTCTAGCAGTTTACATACCTACCTCCGACTGAATCACCATAACTCACTCAATTCAACTCGGAATTCATTGAAATTTGTTCCATTTCGAAGGAGTCGAAGCGTAGTTTAAAACGAAAGAACCGGAGATGAAAAACTCCAATTATTTTGAGAGTTATGATGAAAATAGTTAGACTCACGCTTTGTTCCAGCAGTTTACATACCTACCTCCGATCGATTGACCATAACTCACTCAATTTAACTCGTAATTCGTTGAAATTAGTTCCATTTCGAAGAATTCGAAGTTTAGTTTAAAACGGAAGAAACGGAGATAAAAAACTCCAAGTATTTTGAGAGTTATGATGGAAATAGTTAGACTCGCGCTTTGGCCTAGCAGTTTACAGACCTACCTCCGACTGAATAACCATAACTCACTCAATTCAACTCCGAATTCTTTGAAATTTCTTCCATTTCGAAGGAGTCGAAGTGTAGTTTAAAATGGAAGAAACGGGGATGAAAAACTTCATGTATTTTGAGAGTTATGACGGAAATAGTTAGACTCGCGCTTTGGCCTAGCAGTTTACAGACCTACCTCCGACTGAATGACCATAACTCACTCAATTCAACTCGGAATTCATTGAAATTTGATCTGTTTCGAAGGAGTTGAAGTCTAGTTTAAAACGGAAGAAACGGAGATGAAAAACTCCAATTATTTTGAGTGTTATGATGGAAATAGTTAGACTCGCGCTTTGGTCTAGCAGTTTACATACCTACCTCCGATCGATTGACCATAACTCACTCAATTCAACTCGGAATTCATTGAAATTTGATCTGTTTCGAAGGAGTTGAAGTCTAGTTTAAAACGGAAGAAACGGAGATGAAAAACTCCAATTATTTTGAGAGTTATGACGGAAATAGTTAAACTCGCGCTTTGGCCTAGCAGTTTACAGACCTACCTACGACTGAATGACCATAACTCACTCAATTCAACTCGGAATTCATTGAAATTTGATCCGTTTCAAAGGAGTTGAAGTGTTGTTTAAAATGGAAGAAATGGAGAAGAAAAACTCCAACTATTTTGAGAGTTATGATGGAAATAGTTAGACTGGTGCTTTGGTCTAGCAGTTTACATACCTACCTCGGACTAAATCACCATAACTCACTCAATTCAACTCGAAATTCATTGTAATTTGTTTCATTTCGAAGGAGTCGAAGTGTAGTTTAAAACGAAAGAACCGGTGATGAAAAACTCCAATTATTTTGAGAGTTATGATGGAAATAGTTAGACTCACACTTTGGTTTAGGAGTTTACATACCTACCTCCGATCGATTGACCATAACTCACTCAATTCAACTCGTAATTCATTAAAATTTGTTCCGTTTCAAAGGAGTCGAAGTGTAGTTTAAAACGGAAGAAATGGAGATGAAAAACTCCAAGTATTTTAAAAGTTATGATGGAAATAGTTAGACTCGCGCTTTGGTTTAACAGTTTACATACCTACCTCCGTTCGATTGACCATAACGCACTCAATTAAAGTCGTAATTCATTAAAATTTGTTCCGTTTCGAAGGAGTCGAAGTGTAGTTTAAAACGGAAGAAATACAGATAAAAAACTCCAAGTATTTTGAGAGTTATGATGGAAATAGTTAGACTCGCGCTTTGGTCTAGCAGTTTACATACCTACCTCCGACCGATTGACCATAACTCACTCAATTCAACTCATAATTCGTTGAAATTTGTTCAATTTCGAAGAAGTCGAAGTGTAGTTTAAAACGGAAGAAACGGAGATGAAAAACTTCAATTATTTTGAGAGTTATGATGGAAATAGTTAGACTCGCGCTTTGGTCTAGCAGTTTACATACCTACCTCCGATCGATTGACCATAACTCACTCAATTCAACTCGTAATTCGTTGAAATTTGTTCCATTTCGAAGGAGTCGAAGTGTAGCTTAAAACGGCCGAAACAGAGATGAAAAACTCTAAGTATTTTAAGAGTTATGATGGAAATAGTTAGATTCGTGCTTTGGCCTAGCAGTTTACAGACCTACCTCCGACTGAATGACCATAACTCACTCAATTCAACTCGGAATTCATTGAAATTTGTTCCATTTCGAAGGAGTCGACGTTTATTTTAAAACGGAAGAAACGGAGATGAAAAACTCCAATTATTTTGAGTGTTATGATGGAAATAGTTAGACTCGCACTTTGGTCTAGCAGTTTACATACCTACCTCCGTTCGATTGACCGTAACTCACTCAGTTCAAGTCGTAATTCATTAAAATTTGTTCCATTTCGAAGGAGTCGAAGTGTAGTTTAAAACGGAACAAACGGAGATGAAAAACTCCAAGTATTTTTAGAGTTATGACGGAAATAGTTAGACTCGCGCTTTGGTCTAGCAGTTTACATACCTACCTCCGATCGATTGACCATAACTCACTCAATTCAACTCATAATTCGTTGAAATTTGTTCAATTTCGAAGGAGTCGAAGTGTAGTTTAAAACGGAAGAAACGGAGATGAAAAACTTCAATTATTTTGAGAGTTATGATGGAAATAGTTAGACTCGCGCTTTGGTCTAGCAGTTTACATACCTACCTCCGATCGATTGACCATAACTTACTCAATACAACTCGTAATTCATTGAAATTTGTTCCATTTCGAAGGAGTCAAGTTTAGTTTAAAACGGAAGAAACGGAGATGAAAAACTCCAAGTATTTTGAGAGTTATGATGGAAATAGTTAGACTCGCGCTTTGGTCTAGCAGTTTACATACCTACCTCCGACTGAATCACCATAACTCACTCAATTCAACTCGGAATTCATTGAAATTTGTTCCATTTCGAAGGAGTCGAAGCGTAGTTTAAAACGAAAGAACCGGAGATGAAAAACTCCAATTATTTTGAGAGTTATGATGAAAATAGTTAGACTCACGCTTTGGTCCAGCAGTTTACATACCTACCTCCGATCGATTGACCATAACTCACTCAATTTAACTCGTAATTCGTTGAAATTAGTTCCATTTCGAAGAATTCGAAGTTTAGTTTAAAACGGAAGAAACGGAGATAAAAAACTCCAAGTATTTTGAGAGTTATGATGGAAATAGTTAGACTCGCGCTTTGGCCTAGCAGTTTACAGACCTACCTCCGACTGAATAACCATAACTCACTCAATTCAACTCCGAATTCTTTGAAATTTCTTCCATTTCGAAGGAGTCGAAGTGTAGTTTAAAATGGAAGAAACGGGGATGAAAAACTCCATGTATTTTGAGAGTTATGACGGAAATAGTTAGACTCGCGCTTTGGCCTAGCAGTTTACAGACCTCCCTCCGACTGAATGACCATAACTCACTCAATTCAACTCGGAATTCATTGAAATTTGATCCGTTACGAAGGAGTCGAAGTGTAGTTTAAAACGGAAGAAACGAAGATGAAAAACTCCAAGTAATTTGAGAGTTACGACGGAAATAGTTAGACTCGCGCTTTGGTCTAGCAGTTTACATACCTACCTCCGATCGATTGACCATAACTCACTCAATTCAACTCGTAATTCATTGAAATTTGTTCAATTTCGAAGGAGTCGAAGTGTAGTTTAGAACGGAAGAAACGGAGATGAAAAACTCCATGTATTTTGAGAGTTATGACGGAAATAGTTAGACTCGCGCTTTGGCCTAGCAGTTTACAGACCTACCTTCGACTGAATGACCATAACTCACTCAATTCAACTCGGAATTCATTGAAATTTGATCCGTTTCGAAGGAGTCGAAGTGTAGTTTAAAACGGAAGAAACGAAGATGAAAAACTCCAAGTAATTTGAGAGTTATGACGGAAATAGTTAGACTCGCGCTTTGGTCTAGCAGTTTACATACCTACCTCCGATCGATTGACCATAACTCACTCAATTCAACTCGTAATTCGTTGAAATTTGTTCAATTTCGAAGGAGTCGAAGTGTAGTTTAGAACGGAAGAAACGGAGATGAAAAACTCCATGTATTTTGAGAGTTATGACGGAAATAGTTAGACTCGCGCTTTGGCCTAGCAGTTTACAGATTTACCTCCGACTGAATGACCATAACTCACTCAATTCAACTCGGAATTCATTGAAATTTGATCCGTTTCAAAGGAGTTGAAGTGTAGTTTAAAATGGAAGAAACGGAGATGAAAAACTCCAACTATTTTGAGAGTTATGATGGAAATAGTTAGACTCGCGCTTTGGTCTAGCAGTTTACATACCTACCTCGGACTGAATCACCATAACTCACTCAATTCAACTCGGAATTCATTGAAATTTGTTTCATTTCGAAGGAGTCGAAGTGTAGTTTAAAACGAAAGAACCGGAGATGAAAAACTCCAATTATTTTGAGAGTTGTGATGGAAATAGTTAGACTCGCGCTTTGGTCTAGCAGTTTACATACCTAACTCCGATCGATTGACCCTAACTCACTCAATTCAACTCGTAATTCATTAAAATTTGTTCCGTTTCAAAGGAGTCGAAGTGTAGTTTAAAACGGAAGAAATGGAGATGAAAAACTCCAAGTATTTTGAGAGTTATGATGGAAATAGTTAGACTCGCGCTTTGGACTAGCATTTTACAGACCTACCTCCATTTGCTTGACCATAACTCACTCAATTCAACTCGGAATTCATTAAAACTTATTCCATTTCGAAGGTGTCGAAGTGTAGTTTAAAACGGAAGAAATGGAGATGAAAAACTCCCAATATTTTGAGAGTCATGATAGAAATAGTTAGACTCGCGCTTTGGTCTAGCATTTTACAGACCTACCTCCGATTGATTGACCATAAATCACTCAATTCAACTCGGAATTTATTGAAATTTATTCCATTTCGAAGGTGTCGAAGTGTAGTTTAAAACGAAAGAAACGGAGATGAAAAACTCCAAGTATTTTGAGAGTTATGATGGAAATAGTTAGACTCGCGCTTTGGTCTAGCATTTTACAGACCTACCTCCGATTGATTGACCATAAGTCACTCAATTCAACTCGGAATTTATTAAAATTTATTCCATTTCGAAGGTGTCGAAGTGTAATTTAAAACGGCAGAAACGGAGATGAAAAACTCCATGTATTTTGAGAGTTAAGATGGAAATAGTTAGACTCGCGCTTTGGTCTAGCATTTTACAGACCTACCTCCGAATTATTGACCATAACTCACTCAATTCAACTCGGAATTCATTGAAATTTATTCCATTTCGAAGGTGTCGAAGTGTAGTTTAAAACGGAAGAAACGGAGATGAAAAACTCCAAGTATTTTGAGAGTTACGATGGAAATAGTTAGACTCGCGCTTTGGTCTAGCATTTTAGAGACCTACCTCCGATTGATTGACCATAAGTCACACATTTCAACTCGGAGTTCATTGAAATTTATTCCATTTCGAAGGTGTCGAAGTGTAGTTTACAACGGAAGAAACGGAGATGAAAAACTCCAAGTATTTTGAAAGTTACGATCAAAATAGTTAGACTCGCGCTTTGGTCTAGCATTTTAGAGACCTACCTCCGATTGATTGACAATAAGTCACTCATTTCAACTCGGAATTCATTGAAATTTATTCGATTCCGAAGGTGTCGAAGTGTAGTTTAAAACGAAACAAACGGAAATGAAAAACTCCAAGTATTTTGGGAGTTATGATGGAAATTGTTAGACTCGCGCTTTGGTCTAGCATTTTATAGACCTACCTCCGATTGATTGACCATAACTCACTCAATTCAACTCGGAATTTATTGAAATTTATTCCATTTCGAAGGTGTCGAAGTGTAGTTTAAAACGGAAGAAACGGAGATGAAAAACTCCAAGTATTTTGAGAGTTATGATGGAAATAGTTAGACTCGCACTTTGCTCTAGCATTTTACAGACCTACCTCCGATTGATTGACCATAACTCAATTCAACTCGGAATTCATTAAAATTTATTCCATTTCGAAGGTGTCAAAGTGTAGTTTAAAACGGAAGAAACGGAGATAAAAAACTCCAAGTATTTTGAGAGTTATGATGGAAATAGTTAGACTCGCGCTTTGGTCTAGCATTTTACAGACCTACCTCCGATTGATTGACCATAAGTCACTCAATTCAACTCGGAATTTATTAAAATTTATTCCATTTCGAAGGTGTGGAAGTGTAATTTAAAACGGAAGAAACGGAGATGAAAAACTCCAAGTATTTTGAGACTTATGATGGAAATAGTTAGACTCGAGCTTTGGTCTAGCATTTTACAGACCTACCTCCGATTGATTGACCATAAGTCACTCAATTCAACTCGGAATTCATTAAAATTTATTCCATTTCGAAGGTGTCGAAGTGTAGTTTAAAACGGAAGAAACGGAGTTGAAAAACTCCAAGTATTTTGAGAGTTATGATGGAAATAGTTAGACTCGCACTTTGGTCTAGCATTTTACAGACCTACCTCCGATTGATTGATCATAGTCACTCAATTCACATCGGAATTTATTAAAATTTATTCCATTTCGAAGGTGTCGAAGTGTAATTTAAAACGGAAGAAACGGAGATGAAAAACTCCAAGTATTTTGAGAGTTATGATGGAAATAGTTAGGCTCGAGCTTTGGTCTAGCATTTTACAGACCTACCTCCGATTGATTGACCATAAGTCACTCAATTCAACTCGGAATTCATTAAAATTTATTCCATTTCGAAGGTGTCGAAGTGTAGTTTAAAACGGAAGAAACGGAGTTGAAAAACTCCAAGTATTTTGAGAGTTATGATGGAAATAGTTAGACTCGCACTTTGGTCTAGCATTTTACAGACCTACCTCCGATTGATTGACCATAGTCACTCAATTCAACTCGGAATTTATTAAAATTTATTCCATTTCGAAGGTGTCGAAGTGTAATTTAAAACGGAAGAAACGGTGATGAAAAACTCCAAGTATTTTGAGAGTTATGATGGAAATAGTTAGACTCGCGCTTTGGTCTAGCATTTTACAGACCTACCTCCGATTGATTGACCATAACTCACTCAATTCAACTCGGAATTTATTAAAATTTATTCCATTTCGAAGGTGTCGAAGTGTAGTTTGAAACGGAAGAAACGGAGATGAAAAACTCCAAGTATTTTGTGAGTTATGATGGAAATAGTTAGACTCGCGCTTTGGTCTAGCATTTTACAGACCTACCTCCGATTGATTGACCATAAGTCACTCAATTCAACTTGGAATTTATTAAAATTTATTCCATTTCGAAGGTGTCGAAGTGTAGTTTCAAACGGAAGAAACGGAGATGAAAAACTCCAAATATTTAGAGAGTTACGATGGAAATAGTTAGACTCGCGCTTTGGTCTAGCATTTTAGAGACCTACCTCCGATTGATTGACCATAAGTCACTCATTTAAATTCGGAATTCATTGAAATTTATTCCATTTCGAAGGTGTCGAAGTGTAGTTTAAAACGGAAGAAACGGAGATGAAAAACTCCAAGTATTTTGAAAGTTACGATCGAAATAGTTAGACTCGCGCTTTGGTCTAGCATTTTAGAGACCTACCTCCGATTGATTGACCATAAGTCACTCATTTCAACTCGAAATTCATTGAAATTTATTCCATTCCGAAGGTGTCGAAGTGTAGTTTAAAACGGAAGAAACGGAGATGAAAAACTCCAAGTATTTTGAGAGTTATGATGGAAATTGTTAGACAGGCACTTTGGTCTAGCATTTTACCGACCTACCTCCGAATTATTGACCATAACTCACTCAATTCAACTCGGAATTCATTGAAATTTATTCCATTTCGAAGGTGTCAAAGTGTAGTTTAAAACGGAAGAAACGGAGATAAAAAACTCCAAGTATTTTGAGAGTTATGATGGAAATAGTTAGACTCGCGCTTTGGACTAGCATTTTACAGACCTACCTTCATTTGCTTGACCATAACTCACTCAATTCAACTCGGAATTCATTAAAACTTATTCCATTTCGAAGGTGTCGAAGTGTAGTTTAAAACGGAAGAAACGGAGATGAAAAACTCCCAATATTTTGAGAGTCATGATAGAAATAGTTAGACTCGCGCTTTGGTCTAGCATTTTACAGACCTACCTCCGATTGATTGACCATAAGTCACTCAATTCAACTCGGAATATATTGAAATTTATTCCATTTCGAAGGTGTTGAAGTGTAGTTTAAAACGGAAGAAACGGAGATGAAAAACTCCAAGTATTTTGAGAGTTATGATGGAAATAGTTAGACTCGCGCTTTGGTCTAGCATTTTACAGAACTACCTCCGATTGATTGACCATAAGTCACTCATTTCAACTCGGAATTCATTGAAATTTATTCGATTCCGAAGGTGTCGAAGTGTAGTTTAAAACGAAACAAACGGAAATGAAAAACTCCAAGTATTTTGAGAGTTATGATGGAAATTGTTAGACACGCACTTTGGTCTAGCATTTTACAGACCTACCTCCGAATTATTGACCATAACTCACTCAATTTCAACTCGGAATTCATTGAAATTTATTCCATTTCGAAGGTGTCAAAGTATAGTTTAAAACGGAAGAAACGGAGATAAAAAACTCCAAGTATTTTGAGAGTTATGATGGAAATAGTTAGACTCGCGCTTTGGTCTAGCATTTTACAGACCTACCTCCGATTGATTGACCATAACTCACTCAATTCAACTCGGAATTTATTGAAATTTATTCCATTTCGAAGGTGTCGAAGTGTAGTTTAAAACGGAAGAAACGGAGATGAAAAACTCCAAGTATTTTGAGAGTTATGATGGAAATAGTTAGACTCGCACTTTGGTCTAGCATTTTACAGACCTACCTCCGATTGATTGACCATAAGTCACTCAATTCAACTCGGAATTTATTAAAATTTATTCCATTGCGAAGGTGTCGAAGTGTAATTTAAAACGGAAGAAACGGAGATGAAAAACTCCAAGTATTTTGAGAGTTATGATGGAAATAGTTAGACTCGAGCTTTGGTCTAGCATTTACAGACCTACCTCCGATTGATTGACCATAAGTCACTCAATTCAACTCGGAATTCATTAAAATTTATTCCATTTCGAAGGTGTCGAAGTGTAGTTTAAAACGGAAGAAACGGAGTTGAAAAATTCCAAGTATTTTGAGAGTTATGATGGAAATAGTTAGACTCGCACTTTGGTCTAGCATTTTACAGACCTACCTCCGATTGATTGACCATAGTCACTCAATTCAACTCGGAATTTATTAAAATTTATTCCATTTCGAAGGTGTCGAAGTGTAATTTAAAACGGAAGAAACGGAGATGAAAAACTCCAAGTATTTTGAGAGTTATGATGGAAATAGTTAAACTCGCGCTTTGGTCTAGCATTTTACAGACCTACCTATGATTGATTTACCATAACTCACTCAATTCAACTCGGAATTTATTAAAATTTATTCCATTTCGAAGGGGTCGAAGTGTAGTTTGAAACGGAAGAAACGGAGATGAAAAACTCCAAGTATTTTGTGAGTTATGATGGAAATAGTTAGACTCGCGCTTTGGTCTAGCATTTTACAGCCCTACCTCCGATTGATTGACCATAAGTCACTCAATTCAACTTGGAATTTATTAAAATTTATTCCATTTTGAAGGTGTCGAAGTGTAATTTAAAACGGCAGAAACGGAGATGAAAAACTCCATGTATTTTGAGAGTTATGATGGAAATAGTTAGACTCGCGCTTTGGTCTAGCATTTTACAGACCTACCTCTGAATTATTGACCATAACTCACTCAATTCAACTCGGAATTCATTGAAATTTTTTCCATTTCGAAGGTGTCGAAGTGTAGTTTAAAACGGAAGAAACGGAGATGAAAAACTCCAAGTATTTTGAGAGTTATGATGGAAATTGTTAGACACGCACTTTGGTCTAGCATTTTACCGACCTACCTCCGAATTATTGACCATAACTCACTTAATTCAACTCGGAATTCATTGAAATTTATTCCATTTCGAAGGTGTCAAAGTGTAGTTTAAAACGGAAGAAACGGAGATAAAAAACTCCGAGTATTTTGCGAGTTATGATATAAATAGTTAGACTCGCGCTTTGGTCTAGCATTTTACAGACCTACCTCCGATTGATTGACCATAACTCACTAAATTCAACTCGGAATGCATTTGAAATTTATTCCATTTCGAAGGTGTCGAAGTGTAGGTTAAAACGGAAGAAACGGAGATGAAAAACTCCATGTATTTCGAGAGTTATGATGGAAATAGTTAGACCCGCGCTTTGGTTTAGCATTTTACAGACCTACCTCCGATTGATGACCATAAGTGACTCAATTCAACTCGGAATTTGATTGAAATTTATTCCATTTCGATGATGTCGAAGTGTAGTTTAAAACGGAAGAAACAGAGATGAAATACTCCTAGTATTTTGGGAGTTATGATGGAAATAGTTAGACTCGCGCTTTGGTCTAGCATTTTACAGACCTACCTCTGAATTATTGACTATAACTCACTTAATTCAACTCGGAATTCTTTGATATTTATTCCATTTCGAAGGTGTCGAACTGTAATTTAAAACGGAGGAAATGGAGATGAAAAACTCCAAGTATTTTAAGAGTTATGATGGAAATAGTTAGACTCGCGCTTTGCACTAGCATTTTACAGACCTACCTCCGATTGATTGACCATAACTCACTAAATTCAACTCGGAATGCATTTGAAATTTATTCCATTTCGAAGGTGTCGAAGTGTAGGTTAAAATGGAAGAAACGGAGATGAAAAACTCCATGTATTTTGAGAGTTATGATGGAAATAGTTAGACCCGCGCTTTGGTCTAGCATTTTACAGACCTACCTCCGATTGATGACCCTAAGTGACTCAATTCAACTCGGAATTTGATTGAAATTTATTCCATTTCGATGGTGTCGAAGTGTAGTTGAAAACGGAAGAAACAGAGATGAAAAACTCCTAGTATTTTGGGAGTTATGATGGAAATAGTTAGACTCGCGCTTTGGCCTAGCATTTTACAGACCTACCTCTGAATTATTGACCATAACTCACCTAATTCAACTCGGAATTCTTTGAAATTTATTCCATTTCGAAGGTGTCGAACTGTAATTTAAAACGGAGGAAATGGAGATGAAAAACTCCAAGTATTTTGAGAGTTATGATGGAAATAGTTAGACTCGCGCTTTGGTCTAGCATTTTACCGACCTACCTCCGAATTATTGACCATAACTCACTCAATTTCAACTCGGAATTCATTGAAATTTATTCCATTTCGAAGGTGTCAAAGTATAGTTTAAAACGGAAGAAACGGAGATAGAAAACTCCTAGTATTTTGAGAGTTATGATGGAAATAGTTAGACTCGCGCTTTGGTCTAGCATTTTATAGACCTACCTCCGATTGATTGACCATAACTCTCTCAATTCAACTCGGAATTTATTGAAATTTATTCCATTTCGAATGTGTCGAAGTGTAGTTTAAAACGGAAGAAACGGAGATGAAAAAGTCTAAGTATTTTGAGAGTTATGATGGAAATAGTTAGACTCGCACTTTGGTCTAGCAATTTACAGACCTACCTCCGATTGATTGACCATAAGTCACTCAATTCAACTCGGAATTTATTAAAATTTATTCCATTTCGAAGGTGTCGAAGTGTAATTTAAAACGGAAGAAACGGAGATGAAAAACTCCAAGTATTTTGAGAGTTATGATGGAAATAGTTAGACTCGAGCTTTGGTCTAGCATTTTACAGACCTACCTCCGATTGATTGACCATAAGTCACTCAATTCAACTCGGAATTCATTAAAATTTATTCTATTTCGAAGGTGTCGAAGTGTAGTTTAAAACGGAAGAAACGGAGTTGAAAAACTCCAAGTATTTTGAGAGTTATGATGGAAATAGTTAGACTCGCACTTTGGTCTAGCATTTTACAGACCTACCTCCGATTGATTGACCATAGTCACTCAATTCAACTCGGAATTTATTAAAATTTATTCCATTTCGAAGGTGTCGAAGTGTAATTTAAAACGGAAGAAACGGAGATGAAAAACTCCAAGTATTTAGAGAGTTACGATGGAAATAGTTAGACTCGCGCTTTGGTCTAGCATTTTAGAGACCTACCTCCGATTGATTGACCATAAGTCACTCATTTCAATTCGGAATTCATTGAAATTTATTCCATTTCGAAGGTGTCGAAGTGTAGTTTAAAACGGAAGAAACGGAGATGAAAAACTCCAAGTATTTTGTGAGTTATGATGGAAATAGTTAGACTCGCGCTTTGGTCTAGCATTTTACAGACCTACCTCCGATTGATTGACCATAAGTCACTCAATTCAACTTGGAATTTATTAAAATTTATTCCATTTCGAAGGTGTCGAAGTGTAGTTTAAAACGGAAGAAACGGAGATGAAAAACTCCAAGTATTTAGAGAGTTACGATGGAAATAGTTAGACTCGCGCTTTGGTCTAGCATTTTAGAGACCTACCTCCGATTGATTGACCATAAGTCACTCATTTCAATTCGGAATTCATTGAAATTTATTCCATTTCGAAGGTGTCGAAGTGTAGTTTAAAACGGAAGAAACGGAGATAAAAAACTCCAAGTATTTTGAGAGTTATGATGGAAATAGTTAGACTCGCGCTTTGGACTAGCATTTTACAGACCTACCTCCATTTGCTTGACCATAACTCACTCAATTCAACTCGGAATTCATTAAAACTTATTCCATTTCGAAGGTGTCGAAGTGTATCTTAAAACGGAAGAAACGGAGTTGAAAAACTCCAAGTATTTTTAGAGTTATGATGGAAATAGTTAGACTCGCACTTTGGTCTAGCATTTTACAGACCTACCTCCGATTGATTGACCATAGTCACTCAATTCAACTCGGAATTTATTAAAATTTATTCCATTTCGAAGGTGTCGAAGTGTAATTTAAAACGGAAGAAACGGAGATGAAAAACTCCAAGTATTTTGAGAGTTATGATGGAAATAGTTAGACTCGCGCTTTGGTCTAGCATTTTACAGACCTACCTCCGATTGATTGACCATAACTCACTCAATTCAACTCGGAATTTATTAAAATTTATTCCATTTCGAAGGTGTCGAAGTGTAGTTTGAAACGGAAGAAACGGAGATGAAAAACTCCAAGTATTTTGAGAGTTATGATGGAAATAGTTAGACTCGCACTTTGGTCTAGCATTTTACAGACCTACCTCCGATTGATTGACCATAAGTCACTCAATTCAACTCGGAATTTATTAAAATTTATTCCATTTCGAATGTGTCGAAGTGTAATTTAAAACGGAAGAAACGGAGATGAAAAACTCCAAGTATTTTGAGAGTTATAATGGAAATAGTTAGACTCGCGCTTTGGTCTAGCATTTTACAGACCTACCTCCGATTGATTGACCATAAGTCACTCATTTCAACTCGGAATTCATTGAAATTTATTCCATTTCGAAGGTGTCGAAGTGTAGTTTAAAACGGAAGAAACAGAGATGAAAAACTCCAAGTATTTTGAAAGTTACGATCGAAATAGTTAGACTCGCGCTTTGGTATAGCATTTTAGAGACCTACCTCCGATTGATTGACCATAAGTCACTCATTTCAACTCGGAATTCATTGAAATTTATTCCATTTCGAAGGTGTCGAAGTGTAATTTAAAACGGAGGAAACGGAGATGAAAAACTCCAAGTATTTTGAGAGTTATGATGGAAATAGTTTGACTCGCGCTTTGGTCTAGCATTTTACAGACCTACCTCCGATTGATTGACCATAACTCACTCAATTCAACTCGGAATTTATTTAAATTTATTCCATTTCGAAGGTGTCGAAGTGTAGTTTGGAACGGAAGAAACGGAGATGAAAAACTCCAAGTATTTTGTGAGTTATGATGGAAATAGTTAGACTTGCGCTTTGGTCTAGCATTTTACAGACCTACCTCCGATTGATTGACCATAAGTCACTCAATTCAACTTGGAATTTATTAAAATTTATTCCATTTCGAAGGTGTCGAAGTGTAATTTAAAACGGCAGAAACGGAGATGAAAAACTCCATGTATTTTGAGAGTTATGATGGAAATAGTTAGACTCGCGCTTTGGTCTAGCATTTTACAGACTTACCTCTGAATTATTGACGATAACTCACTCAATTCAACTCGGAATTCATTGAAATTTTTTCCATTTCGAAGGTGTCGAAGTGTAGTTTAAAACGGAAGAAACGGAGATGAAAAACTCCAAGTATTTTGAGAGTTATGATGGAAATTGTTAGACACGCACTTTGGTCTAGCATTTTACCGACTTACCTCCGAATTATTGACCATAACTCACTCAATTCAACTCGGAATTCATTGAAATTTATTCCATTTCGAAGGTGTCAAAGTGTAGTTTAAAACGGAAGAAACGGAGATAAAAAACTCCAAGTACTTTGAGAGTTATGATTGAAATAGTTAGACTCGCGCTTTGGTCTAGCATTTTGCAGACCTACCTCCGATTGATTGACCATAACTCACTCAAATCAACTCGGAATTTATTGAAATTTATTCCATTTCGAAGGTGTCGAAGTGTAGTTTAAAACGGAAGAAACGGAGATGAAAAAGTCCAAGTATTTTGTGAGTTATGATGGAAATATTTAGACTCGCGCGTTGGTCTAGCATTTTACAGACCTAGCTGCGATTGATTGACCATAAATCACTCAATTCAACTAAGAATTCATTGAAATTTATTCCATTTCGTAGGTGTCGAAGTGTAGTTTAAAACGGAAGAAACGGAGATGAAAAACTCCAAGTATTTTGAGAGTTATGATGGAAATAGTTAGACTCGCGCTTTGGACTAGCATTTTACAGACCTACCTCCATTTGCTTGACCATAACTCACTCAATTCAACTCAGAATTCATTAAAACTTATTCCATTTCGAAGGTGTCGAAGTGTAGTTTAAAACGTAAGAAACGGAGATGAAAAACTCCCAATATTTTGAGAGTCATGATAGAAATAGTTAGACTCGCGCTTTGGCCTAGCATTTTACAGACCTACCTCCGATTGATTGACCATAAGTCACTCAATTCAACTCGGAATTTATTGAAATTTATTCCATTTCGAAGGTGTCGAAGTGTAGTTTAAAACGGAAGAAACGGAGATGAAAAACTCCAAGTATTTTGAGAGTTATGATGGAAATAGTTAGACTCGCGCTTTGGTCTAGCATTTTACAGACCTACCTCCGATTGATTGACCATAACTTACTCAATTCAACTCGGAATTTATTTAAATTTATTCCATTTCGAAGGTGTCGAAGTGTAGTTTGGAACAGAAGAAACGGAGATGAAAAACTCCAAGTATTTTGTGAGTTATGATGGAAATAGTTAGACTTGCGCTTTGGTCTAGCATTTTACAGACCTACCTCTGATTGATTGACCATAAGTCACTCAATTCAACTCGGAATTTATTAAAATTTATTCCATTTCGAAGGTGTCGAAGTGTAATTTAAAACGGAAGAAACGGAGATGAAAAACTCCAAGTATTTTGAGAGTTATAATGGAAATAGTTAGACTCGCGCTTTGGTCTAGCATTTTACAGACCTACCTCCGATTGATTGACCATAAGTCACTCATTTCAACTCGGAATTCATTGAAATTTATTCCATTTCGAAGGTGTCGAAGTGTAGTTTAAAACGGAAGAAACAGAGATGAAAAACTCCAAGTATTTTGAAAGTTACGATCGAAATAGTTAGACTCGCGCTTTGGTATAGCATTTTAGAGACCTACCTCCGATTGATTGACCATAAGTCACTCATTTCAACTCGGAATTCATTGAAATTTATTCCATTTCGAAGGTGTCGAAGTGTAGTTTAAAACGGAGGAAACGGAGATGAAAAACTCCAAGTATTTTGAGAGTTATGATGGAAATAGTTTGACTCGCGCTTTGGTCTAGCATTTTACAGACCTACCTCCGATTGATTGACCATAACTCACTCAATTCAACTCGGAATTTATTTAAATTTATTCCATTTCGAAGGTGTCGAAGTGTAGTTTGGAACGGAAGAAACGGAGATGAAAAACTCCAAGTATTTTGTGAGTTATGATGGAAATAGTTAGACTTGCGCTTTGGTCTAGCATTTTACAGACCTACCTCCGATTGATTGACCATAAGTCACTCAATTCAACTCGGAATTTATTAAAATTTATTCCATTTCGAAGGTGTCGAAGTGTAATTTAAAACGGCAGAAACGGAGATGAAAAACTCCATGTATTTTGAGAGTTAAGATGGAAATAGTTAGACTCGCGCTTTGGTCTAGCATTTTACAGACCTACCTCCGAATTATTGACCATAACTCACTCAATTCAACTCGGAATTCATTGAAATTTAGTCCATTTCGAAGGTGTCGAAGTGTATTTTAAAACGGAAGAAACGGAGATGAAAAACTCCAAGAATTTTGAAAGTTACGATCGAAATAGTTAGACTCGCGCTTTGGTCTAGCATTTTAGAGACTTACCTCCGATTGATTGACCATAAGTCACTCATTTCAACTCGGAGTTCATTGAAATTTATTCCATTTCGAAGGTGTCGAAGTGTAGTTTAAAACGGAAGAAACGGAGACGAAAAACTCCAAGTATTTTGAAAGTTACGATCGAAATAGTTAGACTCGCGCTTTGGTCTAGCATTTTAGAGACCTACCTCCGAATGATTGACCATAAGTCACTCATTTCAACTCGGAATTCATTGAAATTTATTCGATTCCGAAGGTGTCGAAGTGTAGTTTAAAACGAAACAAACGGAGATGAAAAACTCCAAGTATTTTGAGAGTTTTGATGGAAATAGTTAGACTCGCGCTTTGGTCTAGCATTTTACAGACCTACCTCCGATTGATTGACCATAACTCACTCAATTCAACTCGGAATTTATTAAAATTTATTCCATTTCGAAGGTGTCGAAGTGTAGTTTGAAACGGAAGAAACGGAGATGAAAAACTCCAAGTATTTTGTGAGTTATGATGGAAATAGTTAGACTCGCGCTTTGGTCTAGCATTTTACAGACCTACCTCCGATTGATTGACCATAAGTCACTCAATTCAACTTGGAATTTATTAAAATTTATTCCATTTCGAAGGTGTCGAAGTGTAATTTAAAACGGCAGAAACGGAGATGAAAAACTCCATGTATTTTGAGAGTTATGATGGAAATAGTTAGACTCGCGCTTTGGTCTAGCATTTTACAGACTTACCTCTGAATTATTGACGATAACTCACTCAATTCAACTCGGAATTCATTGAAATTTTTTCCATTTCGAAGGTGTCGAAGTGTAGTTTAAAACGGAAGAAACGGAGATGAAAAACTCCAAGTATTTTGAGAGTTATGATGGAAATTGTTAGACACGCACTTTGGTCTAGCATTTTACCGACTTACCTCCGAATTATTGACCATAACTCACTCAATTCAACTCGGAATTCATTGAAATTTATTCCATTTCGAAGGTGTCAAAGTGTAGTTTAAAACGGAAGAAACGGAGATAAAAAACTCCAAGTACTTTGAGAGTTATGATTGAAATAGTTAGACTCGCGCTTTGGTCTAGCATTTTGCAGACCTACCTCCGATTGATTGACCATAACTCACTCAAATCAACTCGGAATTTATTGAAATTTATTCCATTTCGAAGGTGTCGAAGTGTAGTTTAAAACGGAAGAAACGGAGATGAAAAAGTCCAAGTATTTTGTGAGTTATGATGGAAATATTTAGACTCGCGCGTTGGTCTAGCATTTTACAGACCTAGCTCCGATTGATTGACCATAAATCACTCAATTCAACTAAGAATTCATTGAAATTTATTCCATTTCGTAGGTGTCGAAGTGTAGTTTAAAACGGAAGAAACAGAGATGAAAAACTCCAAGTATTTTGAGAGTTATGATGGAAATAGTTAGACTCGCGCTTTGGACTAGCATTTTACAGACCTACCTCCATTTGCTTGACCATAACTCACTCAATTCAACTCAGAATTCATTAAAACTTATTCCATTTCGAAGGTGTCGAAGTGTAGTTTAAAACGTAAGAAACGGAGATGAAAAACTCCCAATATTTTGAGAGTCATGATAGAAATAGTTAGACTCGCGCTTTGGTCTAGCATTTTACAGACCTACCTCCGATTGATTGACCATAAGTCACTCAATTCAACTCGGAATTTATTGAAATTTATTCCATTTCGAAGGTGTCGAAGTGTAGTTTAAAACGGAAGAAACGGAGATGAAAAACTCCAAGTATTTTGAGAGTTATGATGGAAATAGTTAGACTCGCGCTTTGGTCTAGCATTTTACAGACCTACCTCCGATTGATTGACCATAACTTACTCAATTCAACTCGGAATTTATTTAAATTTATTCCATTTCGAAGGTGTCGAAGTGTAGTTTGGAACGGAAGAAACGGAGATGAAAAACTCCAAGTATTTTGTGAGTTATGATGGAAATAGTTAGACTTGCGCTTTGGTCTAGCATTTTACAGACCTACCTCTGATTGATTGACCATAAGTCACTCAATTCAACTCGGAATTTATTAAAATTTATTCCATTTCGAAGGTGTCGAAGTGTAATTTAAAACGGCAGAAACGGAGATGAAAAACTCCATGTATTTTGAGAGTTAAGATGGAAATAGTTAGACTCGCGCTTTGGTCTATCATTTTACAGACCTACCTTTGAATTATTGACCATAACTCACTCAATTCAACTCGGAATTCATTGAAATTTATTCCATTTCGAAGGTGTCGAAGTGTAGTTTAAAACGTAAGAAACGGAGATGAAAAACTCCAAGTATTTTGAGAGTTACGATGGAAATAGTTAGACTCGCGGTTTAGTCTGGCATTTTAGAGACCTACCTCCGATTGATTGACCATAAGTCACTCATTTCAACTCGGAGTTCATTGAAATTTATTCCATTTCGAAGGTGTCGAAGTGTAGTTTAAAACGGAAGAAACGGAGATGAAAAACTCCAAGTATTTTGAAAGTTACGATCGAAATAGTTAGACTCGCGCTTTAGTCTGGCATTTTAGAGACCTACCTCCGATTGATTGACCATAAGTCACTCATTTCAACTCGGAATTCATTGAAATTTATTCGATTCCGAAGGTGTCGAAGTGTAGTTTAAAACGAAACAAACGGAAATGAAAAACTCCAAGTATTTTGAGAGTTATGATGGAAATTGTTAGACACGCACTTTGGTCTAGCATTTTACCGACCTACCTCCGAATTATTGACCATAACTCACTCAATTTCAACTCGGAATTCATTGAAATTTATTTCATTTCGAAGGTGTCAAAGTGTAGTTTAAAACGGAAGAAACGGAGATAAAAAACTCCAAGTATTTTGAGAGTTATGATGGAAATAGTTAGACTCGCGCTTTGGTCTAGCGTTTTACAGACCTACCTCCGATTGATTGACCATAACTCACTCAATTCAACTCGGAATTTATTGAAATTTATTCCATTTCGAAGGTGTCGAAGTGTAGTTTAAAACGGAAGAAACGGAGATGAAAAACTCCAAGTATTTTGAGAGTTATGATGGAAATAGTTAGACTCGCACTTTGGTCTAGCATTTTACAGACCTACCTCCGATTGATTGACCATAAGTCACTCAATTCAACTCGGAATTTATTAAAATTTATTCCATTTCGAAGGTGTCGAAGTGTAATTTAAAACGGAAGAAACAGAGATGAAAAACTCCAAGTATTTTGAGAGTTATGATGGAAATAGTTAGACTCGAGCTTTGGTCTAGCATTTTACAGACCTACCTCCGATTGATTGACCATAAGTCACTCAATTCAACTCGGAATTCATTAAAATTTATTCCATTTCGAAGGTGTCGAAGTGTAGTTTAAAACGGAAGAAACGGAGATGAAAAACTCCAAGTATTTTGAAAGTTACGATCGAAATAGTTAGACTCGCGCTTTGGTCTAGCATTTTAGACACCTACCTCCGATTGATTGACCATAAGTCACTCATTTCAACTCGGAATTCATTGAAATTTATTCCATTCCGAAGGTGTCGAAGTGTAGTTTAAAACGGAAGAAACGGATATGAAAAACTCCAAGTATTTTGAGAGTTATGATGGAAATTGTTAGACACGCACTTTGGTCTAGCATTTTACCGACCTACCTCCGAATTATTGACCGTAAGTCACTCAATTCAACTCGGAATTTATTAAAATTTATTCCATTTCGAAGGTGTCGAAGTGTAATTTAAAACGGAAGAAACGGAGATGAAAAACTCCAAGTATTTTGAGAGTTATGATGGAAATAGTTAGACTCGAGCTTTGGTCTAGCATTTTACAGACCTACCTCCGATTGATTGACCATAAGTCACTCAATTCAACTCGGAATTCATTAAAATTTATTCCATTTCGAAGGTGTCGAAGTGTAGTTTAAAACGGAAGAAACGGAGTTGAAAAACTCCAAGTATTTTGAGAGTTATGATGGAAATAGTTAGACTCGCACTTTGGTCTAGCATTTTACAGACCTACCTCCGATTGATTGACCATAAGTCACTCAATTCAACTCGGAATTTATTGAAATTTATTCCATTTCGAAGGTGCCGAAGTGTAGTTTAAAACGGAAGAAACGGAGATGAAAAACTCCAAGTATTTTGAGAGTTATGATGGAAATAGTTAGACTCGCGCTTTGGTCTAGCATTTTACAGACCTACCTCCGATTGATTGACCATAAGTCACTCAATTCAACTCGGAATTTATTAAAATTTATTCCATTTCGAAGGTGTCGAAGTGTAGTTTGGAACGGAAGAAACGGAGATGAAAAACTCCAAGTATTTTGAGAGTTATGATGGAAATAGTTAGACTCGAGCTTTGGTCTAGCATTTTACAGACCTACCACCGATTGATTGACCATAAGTCACTCAATTCAACTCGGAATTCATTAAAATTTATTCCATTTCGAAGGTGTCGAAGTGTAGTTTAAAACGGAAGAAATGGAGTTGAAAAACTCCAAGTATTTTGAGAGTTATGATGGAAATAGTTAGACTCGTACTTTGGTCTAGCATTTTACAGACCTACCTCCGATTGATTGACCATAAGTCACTCAATTCAACTCGGAATTTATTAAAATTTATTCCATTTCGAAGGTGTCGAAGTGTAATTTAAAACGGAAGAAACGGAGATGAAAAACTCCAAGTATTTTGAGAGTTATGATGGAAATAGTTAGACTCGCGCTTTGGTCAAGCATTTTACAGACCTACCTCCGATTGATTGACCATAACTCACTCAATTCAACTCGGAATTTATTAAAATTTATTCCATTTCGAAGGTCTCGAAGTGTAGTTTGAAACGGAAGAAACGGAGATGAAAAACTCCAAGTATTTTGTGAGTTATGATGGAAATAGTTAGACTCGCGCTTTGGTCTAGCATTTTACAGACCTACCTCCGATTGATTGACCATAAGTCACTCAATTCAACTTGGAATTTATTAAAATTTATTCCATTTCGAAGGTGTCGAAGTGTAATTAAAAACGGCAGAAACGGAGATGAAAAACTCCAAGTATTTTGAGAGTTATGATGGAAATAGTTAGACTCGCGCTTTGGTCTAGCATTTTACAGACCTACCTCTGAATTATTAACCATAACTCACTCAATTCAACTCGGAATTCATCAAAAATTTTTCCATTTCGAAGGTGTCGAAGTGTAGTTTAAAACGGAAGAAACGGAGATGAAAAATTCCAAGTATTTAGAGAGTTACGATGGAAATAGTTAGACTCGCGCTTTGGTCTAGCATTTTAGAGACCTACCTCCGATTGATTGACCATAAGTCACTCATTTCAACTCGGAATTCATTGAAATTTATTCCATTTCGAAGGTGTCGAAGTGTAGTTTAAAACGGAAGAAACGCAGATGAAAAACTCCAAGTATTTTGAAAGTTACGATCGAAATAGTTAGACTCGCGCTTTGGTCTAGCATTTTAGACACCTACCTGTAGACACCCCATTTTGACCGGACCCAAGTTCGCTATGCTTGGGAGAAACCCCATCCGATCATTTCCGCCATGTTTCGCATTTTTCCGTGAGAGGTTGAGAGAGATTATTCATAAGAATCCAAGCGAGGGAGAATTTGGACCCGTTTGGTGGGCCCGCATTGAACATTTGTTTAAAATTCGAATCAACCGAGGGCCCACATTGTGGGGCCCACGTTGTGGGGCCCGCGTTGTGGGGCCCACATTGTGGGGCCTCAGTAGGGCCTCTTGTGAGGCCTCTTATGAAGAACAATAATGATGGATTCTCCACTAAAGAAACATGATGGGCCCTCCACTAAGAACAATAATGATGGATTCTCCACTAAGAAACATGATGGGCCCTCCACTAAGAAGAATGATGATGGATTCTCCACTAAGAAACATGATGGGCCCTCCACTAAGAAGAATGATGATGGATTCTCCACTAAGAAACATGATGGGCCCTCCACTAAGAAGAATGATGATGGATTCTCCACTAAGAGGGACAACATGATGAGCTCTCCACCAACACATCTCTCTCTCTCTCTCTTTCTCTCCCTATATATATCTTCCTTCCCATCCATAAAAAAGAGGAGAAAGAGGAGAAGATTTACCTTCCATTATCTCTTTCTCTTCCATTATCTCTTCCAATCACTCCCTCAAATCCCTTTCCCTATATTCTTCTTCCATTATCTCTCTCAATCACCTCCCAATCCTTCCCTCTAAGAGAAAGCGAAAGACGGCGGATCGGATCGGCGGCGGCAAGATCTTCACCACAGGTAGGTGCATTTTTCTCAAAATATTTCTGTATTTTTCCGAATTTTTCTGATTTTTTCCGCAAATTGTGTTTTAAAAATAGAAAACTCTTCAAAAAACATCTTTTGACGAAGAAAAATTAAATTATATACCAAACAGATTCCAAATTTAATGCAAATTCGTGAGAAATTAATATGGTACTGATTCATTTTATCATGAATTTTTAAGGATTTTTGGAGTTTATTTGGTATATTATTTAATGCTTTCTTTGAAAATTATCAGATTTTGTGAGACTTGTTACTGACATCAAATCACCCTTAAAATTCTTAAAATTTTTACAGTAGTCTTATCTTCCATATTCCTTGTTACTGTAAACTTGTCGAGTGATTTGGATCTGTTTTCATATGGGATGTAGTGTTAATTCTTAATCTGGTCTGAAAATTGTAAAATCCGAAATCAGTAGTAAATAGTCTTTATAATTTATGAAATTCTCACCGCATGCTAATTTTATTGATATCTTATTTCTGTAGAAATTTCATAGAATTTAAATGTCTATTTCTTGTAGTTTCTGTGTTAATTTGGCAATCTGGTCATTTAATTGTTAAATCAAGATTAAATATGAATTTAATGTAAAAATCTGTAAAACTCATCTATTAAGCTACATACATTCCCATCTTGCTGCTGTAGAAATTTCAACTCATTTCGAATTCGTTTGCAATAATTTCACTTGTAAAATCATTCATATGCTTAAAATTGATAAAATCCATTGAAAATTCGAAATTAATTACTACCAAGTGATTTTCAACATTCGAAATTCGAAATTAAAATTGATAAAATCCATTGATAAAATCACATTTACTCAAACTTAATCTAACAAAACCTGAAGGCATCATAGATTGCGCGAACTTATTGCACACGCTTACATCACTTTCATCTAAACCCCTGCATCTCACATGCACACACGTCCTATTTTAGGAACCCGGAGTGTTATCTAGCATGGTTGACTGGGATTTCATCACCTGGTGCCTCTGTGCTAGAGAAGCATTCCACCCTTAGCCTAGTACCTTTATGGTACGTAAACGGATCTCTTGTTCACGTACTGATACGCCGGACACTGGTACAGTATATCGAACATGGATTCGCGCTAAGGGAACTCTTGGCCTTACCCCTAGATTAACCCACACATGCATGTAGTATACGAACACATGTGCATCACGTGTGTGAGCCTAGTTTAGGATATCCTACCCATTTGTGTCTAGATTAGGTCGTAGTCCATCTTCCAATGGCTACGATCGGTCCTAGGTACACAAACAAAGTCATGAGTCGAGATCCTCTCTCCACTCCGCTAGATTAGGGTTAGAGTTGATGCCTTCAGGTAACACTGATAAAATGCGCGAAGATTAAAAAACTTTTCCTTTGGGGTTAGGGTGTAAATCCCATTCATTTCCAAAGATCTCATAGGATTAGTCATTCATGATCCATCCGTTGAAAGCAATCTTATGCTATCTCATCTCATCTTGATCACAGATTTTCAATCTTCTATTATATGATTCGATCGCGTTTCCATCTCTTTTAGAGAGTCTTTTGACTCATCTGTCTTTAGTTGGTGTTATTAGAGTCTTTGACTCGTATTCCTTTTCTTTTAGGGAGTCTTTGACTCATATATCCTTTAGTTGGTGTTAGTGGAGTCTTTGACTCGTGTTTTCATCTCTTTTAGAGAGTCTTTGACTCATTTATCCTTTAGTTGGTGTTAGTGGAGTCTTTGACTCGTGTTTCTTTTCCTTTAGAGAGTCTTTGACTCATATATCCTTTAGTTGGTGTTAGTGGAGTCTTTGACTCGTGTTTTCATCTCTTTTAGAGAGTCTTTGACTCATTTATCCTTTAGTTGTTGTCAGTAGAGTCTTTGACTCGTGTTTCTTTTCCTTTAGAGAGTCTTTGACTCATATATCCTTTAGTTGGTGTTAGTGGAGTCTTTGACTCGTGTTTTCATCTCTTTTAGAGAGTCTTTGACTCATTTATCCTTTAGTTGGTGTTAGTGGAGTCTTTGACTCGTGTTTCTTTTCTTTTAGAGAGTCTTTGACTCGTTGGTTCTTCCGTTGGTGTTATTTGGGAGTCTTTGACTCATTCCTCCTTTAAGTTGTAGTATTAGAGAGCCTGTGGCTCATTTGTCTTCTTGAGTGCTGTTAGTAAGGAGTTTCTCCATAGTCTTGTTGTCATTTCTTCTTCTTTGGAGACTAGCCCAGTCTCATTATAGCTTTGCTTTTTGAGATCATAGATCATTTTTGTTGTCATCGATAGTCTAGTTTGCCTTGTTTAGGGGTTTCCCCTATTTGCCCTAAGGTTTGGTCCTAGGGTTTTGCTTTGTGTTTTCCCTTAGGTCTTTGACCAAAAGGGTGAAAACTCTTTACTTTAAAAACTTTTGAAAAACTTTAAAAATATGAAAAACAACTGAAAAACCTTAAAAAGCCTAAAGTGTTGAGTGTTTTAGAATCAGTAATTAGGAGAGTTTGTTTCGAACTACGTTGGCTTGATCCTCTTCCACGAGGTACGTAGTGCAGCTTGGGATCCACATCCCAAGTCCAGCCAAACCTTTAAAAATAAAAATTTTAAATCTTTCAAAGTTACAAAAATATTCAAACCATTTTCAAAAAGATCTTCCTCTAGAGTTAGGAGTATGTCCTAGCTGTTTAGGTTGTGTTCTAGAGTTAGGAGTTTGTCTTGATTTGTATTGATATGGTATGTCCTGTCGTGTGAGTGTCCCTAGAGTTAGGAGGCCTCGAGTCGATCGGTTAGACATTTAGTCGAACCGATGGCTAGACTAGGCATATAGTCATCCCGTGGTTTTCATTAGGTTGCACGGCCTAGTTACACATAGGATTGTAGGAACCACCTGCATTAGCTTAAGGCTAATCAATCTGCATTTAGTTAGGGCATATAGGATGTCCTAAAATCCACCATTCATTGGAATTTAAATAATAGTTCAAGAAGCTTTAATAACTAGTCCGGTCTTTTAGATCGAGTCTAGGATAGAGGTCTAGGTGTCTTAGGCATCATAATTTTGAATAGGGCATCGAACTACGTGGGCTCCGATTCTTCCCGAGGCCGGGATACGTAGTGCAGCTAGGATGGATGGCCATTCTGGTCCGAGTCCAGTCTTGCATTAGAGTTAGGCATGTCACCCATAACCTAGCTTTGCTTAGGTGACACATTTTCATTTTATGTGTTTATTTCTTCATTCTCAGGAAATGCATGCTTAGGTAGACGATTCCTGAGGATTGTTCCCATTTCATATGATTTTTACCCAAACTTCTTTGGAGTTAATGAAAATGGCATAAGAGACCAGGTGCTTGCACTTGGGCGAATTGGGGGCGCCTAATCCCTTCCCCATTCGTCATCAGGCACGAACCCTATTTTATATCTCTGGTTATCCGTTGCAACAGAGCATAGTATGGGATCCTTGGCCCACTTTCCTTGGATGGCGACTCTGAGTTCTTTTTAGGTACATCTCGGTTTCGAGCCCTGGCTCCTGATCAGGATGTATCTCATTCGTTTTGTATCGCCACTCGTGCTATGCTGTGAGGGTGGCATCCGTTTCGAGAGTTCCTTGGCAGAGCTCTCCTTCACATTGTGGAGATCTTAGAGGATTGCTGTGGGGACCTCGCGTCCCTCGCCGCACTCGTCCTCTCCGGATCGGGGTCCACAGGCTGGCGACTCTGCTGGGGAGTTCTTGAAACATTGCCTAACTCTTTAAAAATGCCGTTTTTATTAACTTTGGAGAAATTTGAGCTAAAATCATTTTAAATGGGAACTCTATCGTTAGAATCCAGGGGCACCAGGTAGGTGCGTAATTAAAACAAAGGATTCACACACTGCACATCATGCATTGTCATATTTTTTATTTTTTTTATTATTTTTCATTGTTTTTCATTATTGGCTCCATGGGATAGATTCAATGCGTGCCTGACTGGGATGTTATTACATCCTGATGGTACTGTTGAATCTATTTCCAAGCTATGCGCCAGCGCTGCAGCATATTAAGTATGTTTCATACGCATAGTACCCATTAGATTGAGTCCGGAGCCCTACTTTGTTTTATATATATTATATATATACTTACTGACCTAGTGAAGCCCAACTAGGGAGTACCCGTGTGTATATTGCATTCATATAGGGTCGAACATCTGTTGCTTACACATGTGGAGCCTAGAGGAGCTTTGCCCCATTTGTAGACTAGGGTAGCTCATTTTTACATTGCTACAACACTGTCCTAGTACACTCACCAGTCTGTCTTGAGTCGAGACTTCCTTGACTCCGTTAGATTAGAATTAGGGCTGGTGCCCCTGGTTAGGATTTGTGTGTATGTGTATTTACTTATATATACTGATTATGTATATTATGGTTCTCCTCTTAGTCAGAGATTCCTTATTCCTTTCAGTCGGTTATATCCATTCCGAATTTAGATCTAGATCTAGTCAGTGGATTTTGACCGTCATTACCTTGGCCGAGTTTAGCCCTTGATCTGTTGATTATAGGGTTTGACCCATTGTTGTATATTCTCACCTTTGGTTAGTCCATCTGTTGATCACCCTTCTCTAGTAACCGTTATTCATACCTTTCGATTGAGCTAGGGTGATCCCTTGTATAGTCGTTATGCTGCCGGATTTTATCCAGAACATTTTGAGCATGACGGCTACTCTTTAGAGTCAGTTTACTTAGTCTGGACCTTGACCTCCTCGTATAGCCGTTATGCTGCTGGATTTTATCCAAAAGTATGTTAAGCATGATTGCTATCCTTTGGAGTCAGTCTGCCTTGTCTTGATTCTCATGTATACATCATTTAGTAGGATTAGGTCCTTATTTGTCAACCTGTTTGTCTTGAGATCTGGCCGATAGCTCGTTTGTTGTCCTTATGACCATGGTCTATCATTTCATCTCATATTGATCGTACAGTTGTTGATATCCATCATTCAGATTTTAGATCTGGTCTTTGACCCTACTTTTGTCATTCTTATGGCCATGGTCTATTATCTGAGCCATTGATTTTTTGATCCATGTTTACCTATCATATATCTTTTACCCTTGGATCATATCGAAATCATTAATGGAAAAGTTTGATCTTACCTGTATTCTTTGAGTGCATGATCATTGCTGAGATCGAAATTTATTTTGATTATGGATGTTTATCGTTCCTGACTCTTTCATTCCCAAAAAGAAGAGCAGTTATACTCAAATGAGACTTCAAGGTGTGGATTGAGAATTCATTGAAACCCTGTTGATGTAGGTCATAATATCACTGTCTATTTCGCTTTGACCTTCATAGACAATATTTCTTTGATTTTTAGAATAAAATACCCTTTGGTGTATTTCAAGATTACTCTTTTCTCTGTTTGTTCAGAATCTTTATCCCATGACTATTGATCTAGTGTGTGTGCTTCCAAGTCAAGAGTCTATGTTTAGCGAAAGACCATTTTTTCTAAAGACTGACTATTTCTAATCATACTTGATCCAGGCAGTCTATTGTTTTACCCACATTGTCAACATAAGCCTTTTGTTGCCCCATTTAACCTAGACCTTGTGGAGTTGCCTTTTCTGTGATTTCTACTCCGGGATTGAACTTTATAGTTATCATTATCATGAGGAAAGGTGTATCACCTATAAGCTTTCAGTGTCAGTTCACTACCTTTGAAGAAGTGTCCTGTATCTTTAGATTTGTCTTTCATTGAGTGTACATCAACTTTCTTCTCTCTAAGTTGAAAAAGTTCAGTTACGTAGATGTTAAAAAAAAAAAAATGAAGTCATGTCTGTCAATCTTTCTTATACAGAGTCAGTATTCTGTTTTCTATCAGAACTGTTGAAGAGCCCATTGAGGTGTGTCAAAAATCATCAATGTACTTACAGTCTTCAATTCAATAAAATTGTTGATTTCGTATCTTTGATACTCTATGATTCACTCTTAGATCTAATGTTTAAACAACTAAAGACCCCCTTCTCGGATGAGAATGCAGACGAAATTCACCTCGAGATCTGAAAGATGGTCGAACGAGAGGAAGAGCGTCGAGCATAGCCACTTAAAGAAGAAATCAAAGCCATTGATAGTGGTATCGAAATCCGAAACTCGGGATGGATGGATTGGAAAAACTTTATCTCCTAAGGAGCGCAAAGAATTGATAAACCTGTTTAGAGGGGTTTGAGGTAGTTTTGCTTGATCCTATAAGGATAAACCAGGGGAATGCCCTGTCGTTGATCAAAGCAAGACTTCATCTGCTTTAGACATCCAGTTGAGGAATAAAATTTTAAAGAGATAAGCGTCAGGCATCCTGTGGAGCTGATGAGATATTGAGAGAAGATTTTCAGACAGAGTTGTGGAATCTTGAGCATAAATTCAAGATCTTTGAGACGGGAGTGGAGCACAGTGGTTGAAGTTTTGCCAGAAAACCACCAGACTCCTCAAAAAAAAAAAAATTTCAAAGGCTTTGAACCTTAAACAAAAGGGCTTGTACATCAAATACATCAGGAGGCCATCCTTGATCGTTTGAGCTTTTATAGCCAAAATCCTAATGTTTTAAAATCCATTTGTAAACCCTTTGGGCCAAAAGCAAAATTAAAACAACTTCTTTTCAAACACATTATAAACCCGGGGCATTTATGCACCCGAACTACGTCGGACCTGATCCCCACCTCTTCAGGGGTACGTAGGCAACTTGATTAATTCAAGTTCGGTCAAACCTTGGGATAAAATCCCCTTTGAAAATTTTGAAGCTAAATGCTAAACCATTCTTTGAAAAATCCCAAAGCGAACTACGCGGATCTGATCCTCCATCTTTGGGGTACGTAGGTAGTCTGGCTAGACCAGATTCGGTTCAAATCTTTAGAACCTTAGGTATTCAACCCTTTCGAACCCAAGCCCACCTAGAAAGTCCTTCTGGTGAAACAAGTAAAGGTTCGAGGCGAATGAAAAGAAAAACAGAAAGAAAAGAATGAGAGTCTGAAGACCCACTAGGTTGAAAACCCGAAAGGGCGGCCTAGAGATATACATTTGCTAAGTTAACAGCCAAAAGAGTTAGCTTATGCAAAAAATCAGGGTAGTGGTCTGCTGGATTGAAAACTTGAAGAGGTAATCCAGTCAAGGGCAAAGACTTCCCATGAATAGTTGAGTTGAATAGAAGCAGAAGGAGTTCCTCAGTTACGTAGAATTCCCAAGTTTGAGTACAAGCAAAAGTTGAGATAAGTGGTCTTTCAGACTGAAAGCTTGGAAAGCAAAAGTTATGACTTCTTTTGAAGAGAGAAATCAGGGAGACGGAGAAGCCACCTCTGCACAGGGCAGAATCCTGGAATCCGAGTAGTGTCAGCGAGACTTATTTTGACACCTTTTTAAACTAGGGGCATTAAGACCGAGCAATCCGAAAGGGGTAACAACCATGACGGAGATCCCGATGGAGGAAATTAGGTCATCTTGACATAGTTTTTGAGAGTGCTCTAAGAGTGGCTAACCTTACCATAACAAAATAACACATTTTATCTAAGGGTGAATCAAAATTTAGTCAAGTCCCTTGAATATTGTAAGTCTTCTTTGAAAGAGTCATCAGAAGTCTGTTTCTGGTTTATCATTGTTTTTCTTTTAGAATCAAAAGTGTTTGGCACTGGAGAGAATGGGTGTATACCTTCCAAAGTGAAAAGAAAATTCAAAGTAGATCCTGGTTTAAGAATCAAAGAAGGGCAAGAGATTTGTTATTCAGACCTGCCTGAAACATCAAAGCCTCAAGCACTGAGCAAAATGAAGAATTCTTACATTCAGCCTTTGTGGAGATGGTTTTACCACTATACCAAAGAAAGAACCCATGCAAACTCAAATTTTTTCTACTTACCTTGCTTTTGCCTTCTTAAGACTTTGTCATGGAAGCACATCATACTAGGGGCATCTTTTATGACTTACGTCATAAAAGATATTACACAATGATAACTGGGATATCTATTCTTAGCAAATAGAAAGCAGAGAAGCTTGAACATGCTCTTTGAGTTGAATTCCTTGATCCAATTGTTTCTTTTGGAGTCAGTTTCAGAAACTTTAATTCCCAGCGGAGTATAAAATCTACTCCTGCATCCTTCAAACCTCATCAAAATGCTTCTCACCTGTTAAAGAGAGTCAGCACCTGAAAATCTCATCAATCTATTTGAGTTTTGCTTTCAGCAAAGATCATGCGCTCCTAGTTATTCTTGGTAAGAGATGACTGGCCCATTAGTGAAATCGATCAAAGATGGTAAATTCTTCATTCCTTTTGAAAGATTTTAACAGAGTTTGAAATTACCGAACTTGCGTTACGCGGTTTGGTCTTTTTGAAAGATTTTAACAGAGTTTGAAATTACCGAACCTGTGTTACACAGTTTGGTCGTTTTGAAAGTTTTTAACAGAGATAGAAATTACCGAACCTGTGTTACACGGTTTGGTCCTTTTGAAAGATTTTAATAGAGATGGAAATTATCGAACCTGTGTTACACGGTTTGGTCTTTTTGAAATGTTTTAATAAGGAAAATATTTCCGATCCTGTGTTACACGGATTGGTCTTTTCTTCCTTCTCCCGGGTATTTAGTACCCCGATGATTAGTAGTGTAATGTCAAGTAGTGACTTACCTAATCATCGTTCCGCAATGTGCAGCTTCTTAACGAGTTAGGAGTCATGTGTATCTGCGAAGAGGTTTGTAGGGGACTGTTTAGCAGGACCTACGAATTTGGGTTTATGTGGAATTGTTTAGCAGAACCGCGTGATCCGGAGTGATTCGCTACCTTGAAAGAGAGGAGTCAGAGTTACTCGGATAGTTAAACAGATTTATTTTCAGTAATGATCTGTATAACTATCGCTAGGCTTGAGACTTAGTCTCGCCTCTGGTACTTAGTACCCAGATGATTAGTAGTGTAATGTCAAGTGGTGACTTACCTAATCATCGTCCCGCAATGTGCAGCTTCCTAACGTGTTAGGAGTCATGTGTATCTGCGAAGAGGTTTGTAGGGGACTGTTTAGCAGGACCTACGAATTTGGATTTACGTGGAACTGTTTAGCAGAACCGCATGATCCGGAGTGATTCGCTACCTTGAAAGAGAGGAGTCAGAGTTACTCGGATAGTTACACAGATTTATTTTCAGCAATGATCTGTATAACTATCGCTGGGCTTGAGACTTAGTCTCGCCTCGGGTATTAGAAGTTTGAGTTTAGCTTGAATATTCGATTACCCTAATAATTGGTCGAGTCTTTGACTGATCGGCATGATTTAAAAAAAAAAAAAAAAAAAACTCTTTGAGTGTTTGGTTTTGAACTTGTTTTGGACGAGTTTCAATACATTGGTCTTTGGCCTATTTTTGTAGGTTTCTAAAAAGAAAAAAAACTCTTTGAGTGTTTGGTTTTGAACTTGTTTTGGACGAGTTTCAATACATTGGTCTTTGGCCTATTTTTGCAGGTTTCTAAAAAGGAAAAACTCTTTGAGTGTTTGGTTTTGAACTTGTTTTGGACGAGTTTCAATACATTGGTCTTTGGCCTATTTTTGCAGGTTTCTAAAAAGGAAAAACTCTTTGAGTGTTTGGTTTTGAACTTGTTTTGGACGAGTTTCAATACATTGGTCTTTGGCCTATTTTTGCAGGTTTCTAAAAAGGAAAAACTCTTTAAGTGTTTGAGTTTGTGCTTGTCTTAGACAAATTGCGACGTGGTTTCTAAGAAAAAAAAAATGAAAGCTCTTTGAGTAATTGAAGTGATTGGTTTGTTTGTTTGGTTTGTGCTCTTTGAGCAATTGTTATGTGTACTTTGGCTTAGCCTGATATATAAAAAAAAAGAAAAAGAAAAAATGTTTGTGTTTTTGTAATCGTTCGTTCATTTTTTATTAATTAGTCGAGTCATGAGTATTAGGGAGAGACTATCTCTTTGAGATGTCTTAGTTGCCGAGTTAAGAGTCGGTGAGAGACTATCTCCCTATTGTTAGTAGAGTTTTATCTTTGTGAATATCGTTTTAAAACTGAAAACCCAAAAATTTGCTTTGTTTTGGTTTCGGGTCAGTCAAAATGTGTCGTCTGTTCAGCTTTGCCATTCGCGTGTTACACACGCTCTGCCAAAGAGGGACATCTGTAGACACCCCATTTTGACCGGACCCAAGTTCGCTATGCTTGGGAGAAACCCCATCCGATCATTTCCGCCATGTTTCGCATTTTTCCGTGAGAGGTTGAGAGAGATTATTCATAAGAATCCAAGCGAGGGAGAATTTGGACCCGTTTGGTGGGCCCGCATTGAACATTTGTTTAAAATTCGAATCAACCGAGGGCCCACATTGTGGGGCCCACGTTGTGGGGCCCGCGTTGTGGGGCCCACATTGTGGGGCCTCAGTAGGGCCTCTTGTGAGGCCTCTTATGAAGAACAATAATGATGGATTCTCCACTAAAGAAACATGATGGGCCCTCCACTAAGAACAATAATGATGGATTCTCCACTAAGAAACATGATGGGCCCTCCACTAAGAAGAATGATGATGGATTCTCCACTAAGAAACATGATGGGCCCTCCACTAAGAAGAATGATGATGGATTCTCCACTAAGAAACATGATGGGCCCTCCACTAAGAAGAATGATGATGGATTCTCCACTAAGAGGGACAACATGATGAGCTCTCCACCAACACATCTCTCTCTCTCTCTTTCTCTCCCTATATATATCTTCCTTCCCATCCATAAAAAAGAGGAGAAAGAGGAGAAGATTTACCTTCCATTATCTCTTTCTCTTCCATTATCTCTTCCAATCACTCCCTCAAATCCCTTTCCCTATATTCTTCTTCCATTATCTCTCTCAATCACCTCCCAATCCTTCCCTCTAAGAGAAAGCGAAAGACGGCGGATCGGATCGGCGGCGGCAAGATCTTCACCACAGGTAGGTGCATTTTTCTCAAAATATTTCTGTATTTTTCCGAATTTTTCTGATTTTTTCCGCAAATTGTGTTTTAAAAATAGAAAACTCTTCAAAAAACATCTTTTGACGAAGAAAAATTAAATTATATACCAAATAGATTCCAAATTTAATGCAAATTCGTGAGAAATTAATATGGTACTGATTCATTTTATCATGAATTTTTAAGGATTTTTGGAGTTTATTTGGTATATTATTTAATGCTTTCTTTGAAAATTATCAGATTTTGTGAGACTTGTTACTGACATCAAATCACCCTTAAAATTCTTAAAATTTTTACAGTAGTCTTATCTTCCATATTCCTTGTTACTGTAAAATTGTCGAGTGATTTGGATCTGTTTTCATATGGGATGTAGTGTTAATTCTTAATCTGGTCTGAAAATTGTAAAATCCGAAATCAGTAGTAAATAGTCTTTATAATTTATGAAATTCTCACCGCATGCTAATTTTATTGATATCTTATTTCTGTAGAAATTTCATAGAATTTAAATGTCTATTTCTTGTAGTTTCTGTGTTAATTTGGCAATCTGGTCATTTAATTGTTAAATCAAGATTAAATATGAATTTAATGTAAAAATCTGTAAAACTCATCTATTAAGCTACATACATTCCCATCTTGCTGCTGTAGAAATTTCAACTCATTTCGAATTCGTTTGCAATAATTTCACTTGTAAAATCATTCATATGCTTAAAATTGATAAAATCCATTGAAAATTCGAAATTAATTACTACCAAGTGATTTTCAACATTCGAAATTCGAAATTAAAATTGATAAAATCCATTGATAAAATCACATTTACTCAAACTTAATCTAACAAAACCTGAAGGCATCATAGATTGCGCGAACTTATTGCACACGCTTACATCACTTTCATCTAAACCCCTGCATCTCACATGCACACACGTCCTATTTTAGGAACCCGGAGTGTTATCTAGCATGGTTGACTGGGATTTCATCACCTGGTGCCTCTGTGCTAGAGAAGCATTCCACCCTTAGCCTAGTACCTTTATGGTACGTAAACGGATCTCTTGTTCACGTACTGATACGCCGGACACTGGTACAGTATATCGAACATGGATTCGCGCTAAGGGAACTCTTGGCCTTACCCCTAGATTAACCCACACATGCATATAGTATACGAACACATGTGCATCACGTGTGTGAGCCTAGTTTAGGATATCCTACCCATTTGTGTCTAGATTAGGTCGTAGTCCATCTTCCAATGGCTACGATCGGTCCTAGGTACACAAACAAAGTCATGAGTCGAGATCCTCTCTCCACTCCGCTAGATTAGGGTTAGAGTTGATGCCTTCAGGTAACACTGATAAAATGCGCGAAGATTAAAAAACTTTTCCTTTGGGGTTAGGGTGTAAATCCCATTCATTTCCAAAGATCTCATAGGATTAGTCATTCATGATCCATCCGTTGAAAGCAATCTTATGCTATCTCATCTCATCTTGATCACAGATTTTCAATCTTCTATTATATGATTCGATCGCGTTTCCATCTCTTTTAGAGAGTCTTTTGACTCATCTGTCTTTAGTTGGTGTTATTAGAGTCTTTGACTCGTATTCCTTTTCTTTTAGGGAGTCTTTGACTCATATATCCTTTAGTTGGTGTTAGTGGAGTCTTTGACTCGTGTTTTCATCTCTTTTAGAGAGTCTTTGACTCATTTATCCTTTAGTTGGTGTTAGTGGAGTCTTTGACTCGTGTTTCTTTTCCTTTAGAGAGTCTTTGACTCATATATCCTTTAGTTGGTGTTAGTGGAGTCTTTGACTCGTGTTTTCATCTCTTTTAGAGAGTCTTTGACTCATTTATCCTTTAGTTGTTGTCAGTAGAGTCTTTGACTCGTGTTTCTTTTCCTTTAGAGAGTCTTTGACTCATATATCCTTTAGTTGGTGTTAGTGGAGTCTTTGACTCGTGTTTTCATCTCTTTTAGAGAGTCTTTGACTCATTTATCCTTTAGTTGGTGTTAGTGGAGTCTTTGACTCGTGTTTCTTTTCTTTTAGAGAGTCTTTGACTCGTTGGTTCTTCCGTTGGTGTTATTTGGGAGTCTTTGACTCATTCCTCCTTTAAGTTGTAGTATTAGAGAGCCTGTGGCTCATTTGTCTTCTTGAGTGCTGTTAGTAAGGAGTTTCTCCATAGTCTTGTTGTCATTTCTTCTTCTTTGGAGACTAGCCCAGTCTCATTATAGCTTTGCTTTTTGAGATCATAGATCATTTTTGTTGTCATCGATAGTCTAGTTTGCCTTGTTTAGGGGTTTCCCCTATTTGCCCTAAGGTTTGGTCCTAGGGTTTTGCTTTGTGTTTTCCCTTAGGTCTTTGACCAAAAGGGTGAAAACTCTTTACTTTAAAAACTTTTGAAAAACTTTAAAAATATGAAAAACAACTGAAAAACCTTAAAAAGCCTAAAGTGTTGAGTGTTTTAGAATCAGTAATTAGGAGAGTTTGTTTCGAACTACGTTGGCTTGATCCTCTTCCACGAGGTACGTAGTGCAGCTTGGGATCCACATCCCAAGTCCAGCCAAACCTTTAAAAATAAAAATTTTAAATCTTTCAAAGTTACAAAAATATTCAAACCATTTTCAAAAAGATCTTCCTCTAGAGTTAGGAGTATGTCCTAGCTGTTTAGGTTGTGTTCTAGAGTTAGGAGTTTGTCTTGATTTGTATTGATATGGTATGTCCTGTCGTGTGAGTGTCCCTAGAGTTAGGAGGCCTCGAGTCGATCGGTTAGACATTTAGTCGAACCGATGGCTAGACTAGGCATATAGTCATCCCGTGGTTTTCATTAGGTTGCACGGCCTAGTTACACATAGGATTGTAGGAACCACCTGCATTAGCTTAAGGCTAATCAATCTGCATTTAGTTAGGGCATATAGGATGTCCTAAAATCCACCATTCATTAGAATTTAAATAATAGTTCAAGAAGCTTTAATAACTAGTCCGGTCTTTTAGATCGAGTCTAGGATAGAGGTCTAGGTGTCTTAGGCATCATAATTTTGAATAGGGCATCGAACTACGTGGGCTCCGATTCTTCCCGAGGCCGGGATACGTAGTGCAGCTAGGATGGATGGCCATTCTGGTCCGAGTCCAGTCTTGCATTAGAGTTAGGCATGTCACCCATAACCTAGCTTTGCTTAGGTGACACATTTTCATTTTATGTGTTTATTTCTTCATTCTCAGGAAATGCATGCTTAGGTAGACGATTCCTGAGGATTGTTCCCATTTCATATGATTTTTACCCAAACTTCTTTGGAGTTAATGAAAATGGCATAAGAGACCAGGTGCTTGCACTTGGGCGAATTGGGGGCGCCTAATCCCTTCCCCATTCGTCATCAGGCACGAACCCTATTTTATATCTCTGGTTATCCGTTGCAACAGAGCATAGTATGGGATCCTTGGCCCACTTTCCTTGGATGGCGACTCTGAGTTCTTTTTAGGTACATCTCGGTTTCGAGCCCTGGCTCCTGATCAGGATGTATCTCATTCGTTTTGTATCGCCACTCGTGCTATGCTGTGAGGGTGGCATCCGTTTCGAGAGTTCCTTGGCAGAGCTCTCCTTCACATTGTGGAGATCTTAGAGGATTGCTGTGGGGACCTCGCGTCCCTCGCCGCACTCGTCCTCTCCGGATCGGGGTCCACACTACCTCCGATTGATTGACCATAAGTCACTCATTTCAACTCGGAATTCATTGAAATTTATTCCATTCCGAAGGTGTCGAAGTGTAGTTTAAAACGGAAGAAACGGAGATGAAAAACTCCAAGTATTTTGAGAGTTATGATGGAAATTGTTAAACACGCACTTTGGTCTAGCATTTTACCGACCTACCTCCGAATTATTGACCGTAAGTCACTCAATTCAACTCGGAATTTATTAAAATTTATTCCATTTCGAAGGTGTCGAAGTGTAATTTAAAATGGAAGAAACGGAGATGAAAAACTCCAAGTATTTTGAGAGTTATGATGGAAATAGTTAGACTCGAGCTTTGGTCTAGCATTTTACAGACCTACCTCCGATTGATTGACCATAAGTCACTCAATTCAACTCGGAATTCATTAAAATTTATTCCATTTCGAAGGTGTCGAAGTGTAGTTTAAAACGGAAGAAACGGAGTTGAAAAACTCTAAGTATTTTGAGAGTTATGATGGAAATAGTTAAACTCGCACTTTGGTCTAGCATTTTACAGACCTACCTCCGATTGATTGACCATAAGTCACTCAATTCAACTCGGAATTTATTGAAATTTATTCCATTTCGAAGGTGTCGAAGTGTAGTTTGGAACGGAAGAAACGGAGATGAAAAACTCCAAGTATTTTGTGAGTTATGATGGAAATAGTTAGACTTGCGCTTTGGTCTAGCATTTTACAGACCTACCTCCGATTGATTGACCATAACTCACTCAATTCAACTCGGAATTTATTTAAATTTATTCCATTTCGAAGGTGTCGAAGTGTAGTTTGAAACGGAAGAAACGGAGATGAAAAACTCCAAGTATTTTGTGAGTTATGATGGAAATAGTTAGACTCGCGCTTTGGTCTAGCATTTTACAGACCTACCTCCGATTGATTGACCATAAGTCACTCAATTCAACTTGGAATTTATTAAAATTTATTCCATTTCGAAGGTGTCGAAGTGTAGTTTAAAACGGAAGAAACGGAGATGAAAAACTCCAAGTATTTAGAGAGTTACGATGGAAATAGTTAGACTCGCGCTTTGGTCTAGCATTTTAGAGACCTACCTCCGATTGATTGACCATAAGTCACTCATTTCAATTCGGAATTCATTGAAATTTATTCCATTTCGAAGGTGTCGAAGTGTAGTTTAAAACGGAAGAAACGGAGATAAAAAACTCCAAGTATTTTGAGAGTTATGATGGAAATAGTTAGACTCGCGCTTTGGACTAGCATTTTACAGACCTACCTCCATTTGCTTGACCATAACTCACTCAATTCAACTCGGAATTCATTAAAACTTATTCCATTTCGAAGGTGTCGAAGTGTAGTTTAAAACGGAAGAAACGGAGTTGAAAAACTCCAAGTATTTTGAGAGTTATGATGGAAATAGTTAGACTCGCACTTTGGTCTAGCATTTTACAGACCTACCTCCGATTGATTGACCATAGTCACTCAATTCAACTCGGAATTTATTAAAATTTATTCCATTTCGAAGGTGTCGAAGTGTAATTTAAAACGGAAGAAACGGAGATGAAAAACTCCAAGTATTTTGAGAGTTATGATGGAAATAGTTAGACTCGCGCTTTGGTCTAGCATTTTACAGACCTACCTCCGATTGATTGACCATAACTCACTCAATTCAACTCGGAATTTATTAAAATTTATTCCATTTCGAAGGTGTCGAAGTGTAGTTTGAAACGGAAGAAACGGAGATGAAAAACTCCAAGTATTTTGAGAGTTATGATGGAAATAGTTAGACTCGCACTTTGGTCTAGCATTTTACAGACCTACCTCCGATTGATTGACCATAAGTCACTCAATTCAACTCGGAATTTATTGAAATTTATTCCATTTCGAAGGTGTCGAAGTGTAGTTTAAAACGGAAGAAACAGAGATGAAAAACTCCAAGTATTTTGAAAGTTACGATCGAAATAGTTAGACTCGCGCTTTGGTATAGCATTTTAGAGACCTACCTCCGATTGATTGACCATAAGTCACTCATTTCAACTCGGAATTCATTGAAATTTATTCCATTTCGAAGGTGTCGAAGTGTAGTTTAAAACGGAGGAAACGGAGATGAAAAACTCCAAGTATTTTGAGAGTTATGATGGAAATAGTTTGACTCGCGCTTTGGTCTAGCATTTTACAGACCTACCTCCGATTGATTGACCATAACTCACTCAATTCAACTCGGAATTTATTTAAATTTATTCCATTTCGAAGGTGTCGAAGTGTAGTTTGGAACGGAAGAAACGGAGATGAAAAACTCGAAGTATTTTGTGAGTTATGATGGAAATAGTTAGACTTGCGCTTTGGTCTAGCATTTTACAGACCTACCTCCGATTGATTGACCATAAGTCACTCAATTCAACTCGGAATTTATTAAAATTTATTCCATTTCGAAGGTGTCGAAGTGTAATTTAAAACGGCAGAAACGGAGATGAAAAACTCCATGTATTTTGAGAGTTAAGATGGAAATAGTTAGACTCGCGCTTTGGTCTAGCATTTTACAGACCTACCTCCGAATTATTGACCATAACTCACTCAATTCAACTCGGAATTCATTGAAATTTAGTCCATTTCGAAGGTGTCGAAGTGTAGTTTAAAACGGAAGAAACGGAGATGAAAAACTCCAAGTATTTTGAAAGTTACGATGGAAATAGTTAGACTCGCGCTTTGGTCTAGCATTTTAGAGACTTACCCCCGATTGATTGACCATAAGTCACTCATTTCAACTCGGAGTTCATTGAAATTTATTCCATTTCGAAGGTGTCGAAGTGTAGTTTAAAACGGAAGAAACGGAGATGAAAAACTCCAAGTATTTTGAAAGTTACGATCGAAATAGTTAGACTCGCGCTTTGGTCTAGCATTTTAGAGACCTACCTCCGAATGATTGACCATAAGTCACTCATTTCAACTCGGAATTCATTGAAATTTATTCGATTCCGAAGGTGTCGAAGTGTAGTTTAAAACGAAACAAACGGAGATGAAAAACTCCAAGTATTTTGAGAGTTATGATGGAAATAGTTAGACTCGCGCTTTGGTCTAGCATTTTACAGACCTACCTCCGATTGATTGACCATAACTCACTCAATTCAACTCGGAATTTATTAAAATTTATTCCATTTCGAAGGTGTCGAAGTGTAGTTTGAAACGGAAGAAACGGAGATGAAAAACTCCAAGTATTTTGTGAGTTATGATGGAAATAGTTAGACTCGCGCTTTGGTCTAGCATGTTACAGACCTACCTCCGATTGATTGACCATAAGTCACTCAATTCAACTTGGAATTTATTAAAATTTATTCCATTTCGAAGGTGTCGAAGTGTAATTTAAAACGGCAGAAACGGAGATGAAAAACTCCATGTATTTTGAGAGTTATGATGGAAATAGTTAGACTCGCGCTTTGGTCTAGCATTTTACAGACTTACCTCTGAATTATTGACGATAACTCACTCAATTCAACTCGGAATTCATTGAAATTTTTTCCATTTCGAAGGTGTCGAAGTGTAGTTTAAAACGGAAGAAACGGAGATGAAAAACTCCAAGTATTTTGAGAGTTATGATGGAAATTGTTAGACACGCACTTTGGTCTAGCATTTTACCGACTTACCTCCGAATTATTGACCATAACTCACTCAATTCAACTCGGAATTCATTGAAATTTATTCCATTTCGAAGCTGTCAAAGTGTAGTTTAAAACGGAAGAAACGGAGATAAAAAACTCCAAGTACTTTGAGAGTTATGATTGAAATAGTTAGACTCGCGCTTTGGTCTATCATTTTGCAGACCTACCTCCGATTGATTGACCATAACTCACTCAAATCAACTCGGAATTTATTGAAATTTATTCCATTTCGAAGGTGTCGAAGTGTAGTTTAAAACGGAAGAAACGGAGATGAAAAAGTCCAAGTATTTTGTGAGTTATGATGGAAATATTTAGACTCGCGCGTTGGTCTAGCATTTTACAGACCTAGCTCCGATTGATTGACCATAAATCACTCAATTCAACTAAGAATTTATTGAAATTTATTCCATTTCGTAGGTGTCGAAGTGTAGTTTAAAACGGAAGAAACGGAGATGAAAAACTCCAAGTATTTTGAGAGTTATGATGGAAATAGTTAGACTCGCGCTTTGGACTAGCATTTTACAGACCTACCTCCATTTGCTCGACCATAACTCACTCAATTCAACTCAGAATTCATTAAAACTTATTCCATTTCGAAGGTGTCGAAGTGTAGTTTAAAACGTAAGAAACGGAGATGAAAAACTCCCAATATTTTGAGAGTCATGATAGAAATAGTTAGACTCGCGCTTTGGTCTAGCATTTTACAGACCTACCTCCGATTGATTGACCATAAGTCACTCAATTCAACTCGGAATTTATTGAAATTTATTCCATTTCGAAGGTGTCGAAGTGTAGTTTAAAACGGAAGAAACGGAGATGAAAAACTCCAAGTATTTTGAGAGTTATGATGGAAATAGTTAGACTCGAGCTTTGGTCTAGCATTTTACAGACCTACCTCCAATTGATTGACCATAAGTCACTCAATTCAACTCGGAATTCATTAAAATTTATTCCATTCCGAAGGTGTCGAAGTGTAGTTTAAAACGGAAGAAACGGAGTTGAAAAACTCTAAGTATTTTGAGAGTTATGATGGAAATAGTTAAACTCGCACTTTGGTCTAGCATTTTACAGACCTACCTCCGATTGATTGACCATAACTCACTCAATTCAACTCGGAATTTATTTAAATTTATTCCATTTCGAAGGTGTCGAAGTGTAGTTTGGAACGGAAGAAACGGAGATGAAAAACTCCAAGTATTTTGTGAGTTATGATGGAAATAGTTAGACTTGCGCTTTGGTCTAGCATTTTACAGACCTACCTCCGATTGATTGACCATAAGTCACTCAATTCAACTCGGAATTTATTAAAATTTATTCCATTTCGAAGGTGTCGAAGTGTAATTTAAAACGGAAGAAACGGAGATGAAAAACTCCAAGTATTTTGAGAGTTACGATGGAAATAGTTAGACTCGTGCTTTGGTCTAGCATTTTAGAGACCTACCTCCGATTGATTGACCATAAGTCACTCATTTCAACTCGGAGTTCATTGAAATTTATTCCATTTCGAAGGTGTCGAAGTGTAGTTTAAAACGGAATAAACGGAGATGAAAAACTCCAAGTATTTTGAAAGTTACGATCGAAATAGTTAGACTCGCGCTTTAGTCTGGCCTTTTAGAGACCTACCTCCGATTGATTGACCATAAGTCACTCATTTCAACTCGGAATTCATTGAAATTTATTCGATTCCGAAGGTGTCGAAGTGTAGTTTAAAACGAAACAAACGGAAATGAAAAACTCCAAGTATTTTGAGAGTTATGATGGAAATTGTTAGACACGCACTTTGGTCTAGCATTTTACCGACCTACCTCCGAATTATTGACCATAACTCACTCAATTTCAACTCGGAATTCATTGAAATTTATTTCATTTCGAAGGTGTCAAAGTGTAGTTTAAAACGGAAGAAACGGAGATAAAAAACTCCAAGTATTTTGAGAGTTATGATGGAAATAGTTAGACTCGCGCTTTGGTCTAGCATTTTACAGACCTACCTCCGATTGATTGACCATAACTCCCTCAATTCAACTCGGAATTTATTGAAATTTATTCCATTTCGAAGGTGTCGAAGTGTAGTTTAAAACGGAAGAAACGGAGATGAAAAAACTCCAAGTATTTTGAGAGTTATGATGGAAATAGTTAGACTCGCACTTTGGTCTAGCATTTTACAGACCTACCTCCGATTGATTGACCATAAGTCACTCAATTCAACTCGGAATTTATTAAAATTTATTCCATTTCGAAGGTGTCGAAGTGTAA
Organism: Tasmannia lanceolata; assembly: GCF_043159265.1. Classification (NCBI taxonomy): domain Eukaryota; kingdom Viridiplantae; phylum Streptophyta; class Magnoliopsida; order Canellales; family Winteraceae; genus Tasmannia; species Tasmannia lanceolata. The sequence goes on from NW_027518678.1 coordinate 1,019,288, forward strand.
TTTAAAACGGAAGAAACGGAGATGAAAAACTCCAAGTATTTTGAGAGTTAAGATGGAAATAGTTAGACTCGCGCTTTGGTTTAGCATTTTACAGACCTACCTCCGAATTATTGACCATAACTCACTCAATTCAACTCGGAATTCATTGAAATTTATTCCATTTCGAAGGTGTCGAAGTGTAGTTTAAAACGGAAGAAACGGAGATGAAAAACTCCAAGTATTTTGAGAGTTACGATGGAAATAGTTAGACTCACGCTTTGGTCTAGCATTTTAGAGACCTACCTCCGGTTGATTGACCATAAGTCACTCATTTCAACTCGGAGTTCATTGAAATTTATTCCATTTCGAAGGTGTCGAAGTGTAGTTTAAAACGGAAGAAACGGAGATGAAAAACTCCAAGTATTTTGAAAGTTACGATCGAAATAGTTAGACTCGCACTTTGGTCTAGCATTTTAGAGACCTACCTCCGATTGATTGACCATAAGTCACTCATTTCAACTCGGAATTCATTGAAATTTATTCGATTCCGAAGGTGTCGAAGTGTAGTTTAAAACGAAACAAACGGAAATGAAAAACTCCAAGTATTTTGAGAGTTATGATGGAAATTGTTAGACACGCACTTTGGTCTAGCATTTTACCGACCTACCTCCGAATTATTGACCATAACTCACTCAATTTCAACTCGGAATTCATTGAAATTTATTCGATTCCGAAGGTGTCGAAGTGTAGTTTAAAACGGAAGGAACGGAGATGAAAAACTCCAAGTATTTTGAGAGTTTTGATGGAAATAGTTAGACTCGCGCTTTGGTCTAGCATTTTACAGACCTACCTCCGATTGATTGACCATAACTCCCTCAATTCAACTCGGAATTTATTGAAATTTATTACATTTCGAAGGTGTCGAAGTGAAGTTTAAAACGGAAGAAACGGAGATGAAAAACTCCAAGTATTTTGAGAGTTATGATGGAAATAGTTAGACTCGCACTTTGGTCTAGCATTTTACAGACCTACCTCCGATTGATTGACCATAAGTCACTCAATTCAACTCGGAATTTATTAAAATTTATTCCATTTCGAAGGTGTCGAAGTGTAATTTAAAACGGAAGAAACGGAGATGAAAAACTCCAAGTATTTTGAGAGTTATGATGGAAATAGTTAGACTCGAGCTTTGGTCTAGCATTTTACAGACCTACCTCCGATTGATTGACCATAAGTCACTAAATTCAACTCGGAATTCATTGAAATTTATTCCATTTCGAAGGTGTCGAAGTGTAGTTTAAAACGGAAGAAATGGAGTTGAAAAACTCCAAGTATTTTGAGAGTTATGATGGAAATAGTTAGACTCGCACTTTGGTCTAGCATTTTACAGACCTACCTCCGATTGATTGACCATAAGTCACTCAATTCAACTCGGAATTTATTAAAATTTATTCCATTTCGAAGGTGTCGAAGTGTAATTTAAAACGGAAGAAACGGAGATGAAAAACTCCAAGTATTTTGAGAGTTATGATGGAAATAGTTAGACTCGCGCTTTGGTCAAGCATTTTACAGACCTACCTCCGATTGATTGACCATAACTCACTCAATTCAACTCGGAATTTATTAAAATTTATTCCATTTCGAAGGTGTCGAAGTGTAATTTAAAACGGCAGAAACGGAGATGAAAAACTCCATGTATTTTGAGAGTTAAGATGGAAATAGTTAGACTCGCGCTTTGGTCTAGCATTTTACAGACCTACCTCCGAATTATTGACCATAACTCACTCAATTCAACTCGGAATTCATTGAAATTTATTCAATTTCGAAGGTGTCGAAGTGTAGTTTAAAACGGAAGAAACGGAGATGAAAAACTCCAAGTATTTTGAGAGTTACGATGGAAATAGTTAGACTCGCGCTTTGGTCTAGCATTTTAGAGACCTACCTCCGATTGATTGACCATAAGTCACTCATTTCAACTCGGAGTTCATTGAAATTTATTCCATTTCGAAGGTGTCGAAGTGTAGTTTAAAACGGAAGAAACGGAGATGAAAAACTCCAAGTATTTTAAAAGTTCCGATCGAAATAGTTAGACTCGCGCTTTGGTCTAGCATTTTAGAGACCTACCTCCGATTGATTGACCATAAGTCACTCATTTCAACTCGGAATTCATTGAAATTTATTCGATTCCGAAGGTGTCGAAGTGTAGTTTAAAACGAAACAAACGGAAATGAAAAACTCCAAGTATTTTGAGAGTTATGATGGAAATTGTTAGACACGCACTTTGGTCTAGCATTTTACCGACCTACCTCCGAATTATTGACCATAACTCACTCAATTTCAACTCGGAATTCATTGAAATTTATTCGATTCCGAAGGTGTCGAAGTGTAGTTTAAAACCGAAGGAACGGAGATGAAAAACTCCAAGTATTTTGAGAGTTTTGATGGAAATAGTTAGACTCGCGCTTTGGTCTAGCATTTTACCGACCTACCTCCGATTGATTGACCATAACTCACTCAATTCAACTCGGAATTTATTAAAATTTATTCCATTTCGAAGGTGTCGAAGTGTAGTTTGAAACGGAAGAAACAGAGATGAAAAACTCCAAGTATTTTGTGAGTTATGATGGAAATAGTTAGACTCGCCTTTGGTCTAGCATTTTACAGACCTACCTCCGATTGATTGACCATAAGTCACTCAATTCAACTTGGAATTTATTAAAATTTATTCCATTTCGAAGGTGTCGAAGTGTAATTTAAAACGGCAGAAACGGAGATGAAAAACTCCATGTATTTTGAGAGTTATGATGGAAATAGTTAGACTCGCGCTTTGGTCTAGCATTTTACAGACCTACCTCTGAATTATTGACCATAACTCACTCAATTCAACTCGGAATTCATTGAAATTTTTTCCATTTCGAAGGTGTCGAAGTGTAGTTTAAAACGGAAGAAACGGAGATGAAAAACTCCAAGTATTTAGAGAGTAACGATGGAAATAGTTAGACTCGCGCTTTGGTCTAGCATTTTAGAGACCTACCTCCGATTGATTGACCATAAGTCACTCATTTCAACTCGGAATTCATTGAAATTTATTCCATTTCGAAGGTGTCGAAGTGTAGTTTAAAACGGAAGAAACGGAGATGAAAAACTCTAAGTATTTTGAGAGTTATGATGGAAATTGTTAGACACGCACTTTGGTCTAGCATTTTACCGACCTACCTCCGAATTATTGACCGTAAGTCACTCAATTCAACTCGGAATTTATTAAAATTTATTCCATTTCGAAGGTGTCGAAGTGTAATTTAAAACGGAAGAAACGGAGATGAAAAACTCCAAGTATTTTGAGAGTTATGATGGAAATAGTTAGACTCGAGCTTTGGTCTAGCATTTTACAGACCTACCTCCGATTGATTGACCATAAGTCACTCAATTCAACTCGGAATTCATTAAAATTTATTCCATTTCGAAGGTGTCGAAGTGTAGTTTAAAACGGAAGAAACGGAGTTGAAAAACTCCAAGTATTTTGAGAGTTATGATGGAAATAGTTAGACTCGCACTTTGGTCTAGCATTTTACAGACCTACCTCCGATTGATTGACCATAAGTCACTCAATTCAACTCGGAATTTATTAAAATTTATTCCATTTCGAAGGTGTCGAAGTGTAATTTAAAACGGCAGAAACGGAGATGAAAAACTCCATGTATTTTGAGAGTTAAGATGGAAATAGTTAGACTCGCGCTTTGGTCTAGCATTTTACAGACCTACCTCCGAATTATTGACCATAACTCACTCAATTCAACTCGGAATTCATTGAAATTTATTCAATTTCGAAGGTGTCGAAGTGTAGTTTAAAACGGAAGAAACGGAGATGAAAAACTCCAAGTATTTTGAGAGTTACGATGGAAATAGTTAGACTCGCGCTTTGGTCTAGCATTTTAGAGACCTACCTCCGATTGATTGACCATAAGTCACTCATTTCAACTCGGAGTTCATTGAAATTTATTCCATTTCGAAGGTGTCGAAGTGTAGTTTAAAACGGAAGAAACGGAGATGAAAAACTCCAAGTATTTTAAAAGTTCCGATCGAAATAGTTAGACTCGCGCTTTGGTCTAGCATTTTAGAGACCTACCTCCGATTGATTGACCATAAGTCACTCATTTCAACTCGGAATTCATTGAAATTTATTCGATTCCGAAGGTGTCGAAGTGTAGTTTAAAACGAAACAAACGGAAATGAAAAACTCCAAGTATTTTGAGAGTTATGATGGAAATTGTTAGACACGCACTTTGGTCTAGCATTTTACCGACCTACCTCCGAATTATTGACCATAACTCACTCAATTTCAACTCGGAATTCATTGAAATTTATTCGATTCCGAAGGTGTCGAAGTGTAGTTTAAAACCGAAGGAACGGAGATGAAAAACTCCAAGTATTTTGAGAGTTTTGATGGAAATAGTTAGACTCGCGCTTTGGTCTAGCATTTTACCGACCTACCTCCGATTGATTGACCATAACTCACTCAATTCAACTCGGAATTTATTAAAATTTATTCCATTTCGAAGGTGTCGAAGTGTAGTTTGAAACGGAAGAAACAGAGATGAAAAACTCCAAGTATTTTGTGAGTTATGATGGAAATAGTTAGACTCGCCTTTGGTCTAGCATTTTACAGACCTACCTCCGATTGATTGACCATAAGTCACTCAATTCAACTTGGAATTTATTAAAATTTATTCCATTTCGAAGGTGTCGAAGTGTAATTTAAAACGGCAGAAACGGAGATGAAAAACTCCATGTATTTTGAGAGTTATGATGGAAATAGTTAGACTCGCGCTTTGGTCTAGCATTTTACAGACCTACCTCTGAATTATTGACCATAACTCACTCAATTCAACTCGGAATTCATTGAAATTTTTTCCATTTCGAAGGTGTCGAAGTGTAGTTTAAAACGGAAGAAACGGAGATGAAAAACTCCAAGTATTTAGAGAGTAACGATGGAAATAGTTAGACTCGCGCTTTGGTCTAGCATTTTAGAGACCTACCTCCGATTGATTGACCATAAGTCACTCATTTCAACTCGGAATTCATTGAAATTTATTCCATTTCGAAGGTGTCGAAGTGTAGTTTAAAACGGAAGAAACGGAGATGAAAAACTCTAAGTATTTTGAGAGTTATGATGGAAATTGTTAGACACGCACTTTGGTCTAGCATTTTACCGACCTACCTCCGAATTATTGACCGTAAGTCACTCAATTCAACTCGGAATTTATTAAAATTTATTCCATTTCGAAGGTGTCGAAGTGTAATTTAAAACGGAAGAAACGGAGATGAAAAACTCCAAGTATTTTGAGAGTTATGATGGAAATAGTTAGACTCGAGCTTTGGTCTAGCATTTTACAGACCTACCTCCGATTGATTGACCATAAGTCACTCAATTCAACTCGGAATTCATTAAAATTTATTCCATTTCGAAGGTGTCGAAGTGTAGTTTAAAACGGAAGAAACGGAGTTGAAAAACTCCAAGTATTTTGAGAGTTATGATGGAAATAGTTAGACTCGCACTTTGGTCTAGCATTTTACAGACCTACCTCCGATTGATTGACCATAAGTCACTCAATTCAACTCGGAATTTATTGAAATTTATTCCATTTCGAAGGTGTCGAAGTGTAGTTTAAAACGGAAGAAACGGAGATGAAAAACTCCAAGTATTTTGAGAGTTATGATGGAAATAGTTAGACTCGCGCTTTGGTCTAGCAATTTACAGACCTACCTCCGATTGATTGACCATAACTCACTCAATTCAACTCGGAATTTATTTAAATTTATTCCATTTCGAAGGTGTCGAAGTGTAGTTTGGAACGGAAGAAACGGAGATGAAAAACTCCAAGTATTTTGTGAGTTATGATGGAAATAGTTAGACTTGCGCTTTGGTCTAGCATTTTACAGACCTACCTCCGATTGATTGACCATAAGTCACTCAATTCAACTCGGAATTTATTAAAATTTATTCCATTTCGAAGGTGTCGAAGTGTAATTTAAAACGGCAGAAACGGAGATGAAAAACTCAATGTATTTTGAGAGTTAAGATGGAAATAGTTAGACTCGTGCTTTGGTCTAGCATTTTACAGACCTACCTCCGAATTATTGACCATAACTCACTCAATTCAACTCGGAATTCATTGAAATTTATTCCATTTCGAAGGTGTCGAAGTGTAGTTTAAAACGGAAGAAACGGAGATGAAAAACTCCAAGTATTTTGAGAGTTACGATGAAAATAGTTAGACTCGCGCTTTGGTCTAGCATTTTACAGACCTACCTCCGATTGATTGACCATAAGTCACTCATTTCAACTCGGAGTTCATTGAAATTTATTCCATTTCGAAGGTGTCGAAGTGTAGTTTAAACCGGAAGAAACGGAGATGAAAAACTCCAAGTATTTTGAAAGTTACGATCGAAATAGTTAGACTCGCGCTTTGGTCTAGCATTTTAGAGACCTACCTCCGATTGATTGACCATAAGTCACTCATTTCAACTCGGAATTCATTGAAATTTATTCGATTCCGAAGGTGTCGAAGTGTAGTTTAAAACGAAACAAACGGAAATGAAAAACTCCAAGTATTTTGAGAGTTATGATGGAAATTGTTAGACTCGCACTTTGGTCTAGCATTTTACAGACCTACCTCCGATTGATTGACCATAAGTCACTCAATTCAACTCGGAATTTATTGAAATTTATTCCATTTCGAAGGTGTCGAAGTGTAGTTTAAAACGGAAGAAACGGAGATGAAAAACTCCAAGTATTTTGAGAGTTATGATGGAAATAGTTAGACTCGCGCTTTGGTCTAGCATTTTACAGACCTACCTCCGATTGATTGACCATAACTCCCTCAATTCAACTCGGAATTTATTGAAATTTATTCCATTTCGAAGGTGTCGAAGTGTAGTTTAAAACGGAAGAAACGGAGATGAAAAAACTCCAAGTATTTTGAGAGTTATGATGGAAATAGTTAGACTCGCACTTTGGTCTAGCATTTTACAGACCTACCTCCGATTGATTGACCATAAGTCACTCAATTCAACTCGGAATTTATTAAAATTTATTCCATTTCGAAGGTGTCGAAGTGTAATTTAAAACGGAAGAAACGGAGATGAAAAACTCCAAGTATTTTGAGAGTTAAGATGGAAATAGTTAGACTCGCGCTTTGGTTTAGCATTTTACAGACCTACCTCCGAATTATTGACCATAACTCACTCAATTCAACTCGGAATTCATTGAAATTTATTCCATTTCGAAGGTGTCGAAGTGTAGTTTAAAACGGAAGAAACGGAGATGAAAAACTCCAAGTATTTTGAGAGTTACGATGGAAATAGTTAGACTCACGCTTTGGTCTAGCATTTTAGAGACCTACCTCCGGTTGATTGACCATAAGTCACTCATTTCAACTCGGAGTTCATTGAAATTTATTCCATTTCGAAGGTGTCGAAGTGTAGTTTAAAACGGAAGAAACGGAGATGAAAAACTCCAAGTATTTTGAAAGTTACGATCGAAATAGTTAGACTCGCACTTTGGTCTAGCATTTTAGAGACCTACCTCCGATTGATTGACCATAAGTCACTCATTTCAACTCGGAATTCATTGAAATTTATTCGATTCCGAAGGTGTCGAAGTGTAGTTTAAAACGAAACAAACGGAAATGAAAAACTCCAAGTATTTTGAGAGTTATGATGGAAATTGTTAGACACGCACTTTGGTCTAGCATTTTACCGACCTACCTCCGAATTATTGACCATAACTCACTCAATTTCAACTCGGAATTCATTGAAATTTATTCGATTCCGAAGGTGTCGAAGTGTAGTTTAAAACGGAAGGAACGGAGATGAAAAACTCCAAGTATTTTGAGAGTTTTGATGGAAATAGTTAGACTCGCGCTTTGGTCTAGCATTTTACAGACCTACCTCCGATTGATTGACCATAACTCCCTCAATTCAACTCGGAATTTATTGAAATTTATTACATTTCGAAGGTGTCGAAGTGAAGTTTAAAACGGAAGAAACGGAGATGAAAAACTCCAAGTATTTTGAGAGTTATGATGGAAATAGTTAGACTCGCACTTTGGTCTAGCATTTTACAGACCTACCTCCGATTGATTGACCATAAGTCACTCAATTCAACTCGGAATTTATTAAAATTTATTCCATTTCGAAGGTGTCGAAGTGTAATTTAAAACGGAAGAAACGGAGATGAAAAACTCCAAGTATTTTGAGAGTTATGATGGAAATAGTTAGACTCGAGCTTTGGTCTAGCATTTTACAGACCTACCTCCGATTGATTGACCATAAGTCACTAAATTCAACTCGGAATTCATTGAAATTTATTCCATTTCGAAGGTGTCGAAGTGTAGTTTAAAACGGAAGAAATGGAGTTGAAAAACTCCAAGTATTTTGAGAGTTATGATGGAAATAGTTAGACTCGCACTTTGGTCTAGCATTTTACAGACCTACCTCCGATTGATTGACCATAAGTCACTCAATTCAACTCGGAATTTATTAAAATTTATTCCATTTCGAAGGTGTCGAAGTGTAATTTAAAACGGAAGAAACGGAGATGAAAAACTCCAAGTATTTTGAGAGTTATGATGGAAATAGTTAGACTCGCGCTTTGGTCAAGCATTTTACAGACCTACCTCCGATTGATTGACCATAACTCACTCAATTCAACTCGGAATTTATTAAAATTTATTCCATTTCGAAGGTGTCGAAGTGTAGTTTGAAACGGAAGAAACGGAGATTAAAAAACTCCAAGTATTTTGTGAGTTATGATGGAAATAGTTAGACTCGCGCTTTGGTCTAGCATTTTACAGACCTACCTCCGATTGATTGACCATAACTCACTCAATTCAACTCGGAATTTATTGAAATTTATTATATTTCGAAGGTGTCGAAGTGTAGTTGAAAACGGAAGAAACGGAGATGAAAAACTCCAAGTATTTTGAGAGTTATGATGGAAATTGTTAGACACGCACTTTGGTCTAGCATTTTACCGACCTACCTCCGAATTATTGACCGTAAGTCACTCAATTCAACTCGGAATTTATTAAAATTTATTCCATTTCGAAGGTGTCGAAGTGTAATTTAAAACGGAAGAAACGGAGATGAAAAACTCCAAGTATTTTGAGAGCTAGGATGGAAATAGTTAGACTCGAGCTTTGGTCTAGCATTTTACAGACATACCTCCGATTGATTGACCATAAGTCACTCAATTCAACTCGTAATTCATTAAAATTTATTCCATTTCGAAGGTGTCGAAATGTAGTTTAAAACGGAAGAAACGGAGTTGAAAAACTCCAAGTATTTTGAGAGTTATGATGGAAATAGTTAGACTCGCACTTTGGTCTAGCATTTTACAGACCTACCTCCGATTGATTGACCATAAGTCACTCAATTCAACTCGGAATTTATTGAAATTTATTCCATTTCGAAGGTGTCGAATTGTAGTTTAAAACGGAAGAAACGGAGATGAAAAACTCCAAGTATTTTGAGAGTTATGATGGAAATAGTTAGACTTGCGCTTTGGTCTAGCATTTTACAGACCTACCTCCGATTGATTGACCATAAGTCACTCAATTCAACTCGGAATTTATTAAAATTTATTCCATTTCGAAGGTGTCGAAGTGTAATTTAAAACGGAAGAAACGGAGATGAAAAACTCCAAGTATTTTGAGAGTTATGATGGAAATAGTTAGACTCGCGCTTTGGTCTAGCATTTTACAGACCTACCTCCGATTGATTGACCATAACTCACTCAATTCAACTCGGAATTTATTTAAATTTATTCCATTTCGAAGGTGTCGAAGTGTAGTTTGGAACGGAAGAAACGGAGATGAAAAACTCCAAGTATTTTGTGAGTTATGATGGAAATAGTTAGACTTGCGCTTTGGTCTAGCATTTTACAGACCTACCTCCGATTGATTGACCATAAGTCACTCAATTCAACTCGGAATTTATTAAAATTTATTCCATTTCGAAGGTGTCGAAGTGTAATTTAAAACGGCAGAAACGGAGATGAAAAACTCCATGTATTTTGAGAGTTAAGATGGAAATAGTTAGACTCGCGCTTTGGTCTAGCATTTTACAGACCTACCTCCGAATTATTGACCATAACTCACTCAATTCAACTCGGAATTCATTGAAATTTATTCAATTTCGAAGGTGTCGAAGTGTAGTTTAAAACGGAAGAAACGGAGATGAAAAACTCCAAGTATTTTGAGAGTTACGATGGAAATAGTTAGACTCGCGCTTTGGTCTAGCATTTTAGAGACCTACCTCCGATTGATTGACCATAAGTCACTCATTTCAACTCGGAGTTCATTGAAATTTATTCCATTTCGAAGGTGTCGAAGTGTAGTTTAAAACGGAAGAAACGGAGATGAAAAACTCCAAGTATTTTAAAAGTTCCGATCGAAATAGTTAGACTCGCGCTTTGGTCTAGCATTTTAGAGACCTACCTCCGATTGATTGACCATAAGTCACTCATTTCAACTCGGAATTCATTGAAATTTATTCGATTCCGAAGGTGTCGAAGTGTAGTTTAAAACGAAACAAACGGAAATGAAAAACTCCAAGTATTTTGAGAGTTATGATGGAAATTGTTAGACACGCACTTTGGTCTAGCATTTTACCGACCTACCTCCGAATTATTGACCATAACTCACTCAATTTCAACTCGGAATTCATTGAAATTTATTCGATTCCGAAGGTGTCGAAGTGTAGTTTAAAACCGAAGGAACGGAGATGAAAAACTCCAAGTATTTTGAGAGTTTTGATGGAAATAGTTAGACTCGCGCTTTGGTCTAGCATTTTACCGACCTACCTCCGATTGATTGACCATAACTCACTCAATTCAACTCGGAATTTATTAAAATTTATTCCATTTCGAAGGTGTCGAAGTGTAGTTTGAAACGGAAGAAACAGAGATGAAAAACTCCAAGTATTTTGTGAGTTATGATGGAAATAGTTAGACTCGCCTTTGGTCTAGCATTTTACAGACCTACCTCCGATTGATTGACCATAAGTCACTCAATTCAACTTGGAATTTATTAAAATTTATTCCATTTCGAAGGTGTCGAAGTGTAATTTAAAACGGCAGAAACGGAGATGAAAAACTCCATGTATTTTGAGAGTTATGATGGAAATAGTTAGACTCGCGCTTTGGTCTAGCATTTTACAGACCTACCTCTGAATTATTGACCATAACTCACTCAATTCAACTCGGAATTCATTGAAATTTTTTCCATTTCGAAGGTGTCGAAGTGTAGTTTAAAACGGAAGAAACGGAGATGAAAAACTCCAAGTATTTAGAGAGTAACGATGGAAATAGTTAGACTCGCGCTTTGGTCTAGCATTTTAGAGACCTACCTCCGATTGATTGACCATAAGTCACTCATTTCAACTCGGAATTCATTGAAATTTATTCCATTTCGAAGGTGTCGAAGTGTAGTTTAAAACGGAAGAAACGGAGATGAAAAACTCTAAGTATTTTGAGAGTTATGATGGAAATTGTTAGACACGCACTTTGGTCTAGCATTTTACCGACCTACCTCCGAATTATTGACCGTAAGTCACTCAATTCAACTCGGAATTTATTAAAATTTATTCCATTTCGAAGGTGTCGAAGTGTAATTTAAAACGGAAGAAACGGAGATGAAAAACTCCAAGTATTTTGAGAGTTATGATGGAAATAGTTAGACTCGAGCTTTGGTCTAGCATTTTACAGACCTACCTCCGATTGATTGACCATAAGTCACTCAATTCAACTCGGAATTCATTAAAATTTATTCCATTTCGAAGGTGTCGAAGTGTAGTTTAAAACGGAAGAAACGGAGTTGAAAAACTCCAAGTATTTTGAGAGTTATGATGGAAATAGTTAGACTCGCACTTTGGTCTAGCATTTTACAGACCTACCTCCGATTGATTGACCATAAGTCACTCAATTCAACTCGGAATTTATTGAAATTTATTCCATTTCGAAGGTGTCGAAGTGTAGTTTAAAACGGAAGAAACGGAGATGAAAAACTCCAAGTATTTTGAGAGTTATGATGGAAATAGTTAGACTCGCGCTTTGGTCTAGCAATTTACAGACCTACCTCCGATTGATTGACCATAACTCACTCAATTCAACTCGGAATTTATTTAAATTTATTCCATTTCGAAGGTGTCGAAGTGTAGTTTGGAACGGAAGAAACGGAGATGAAAAACTCCAAGTATTTTGTGAGTTATGATGGAAATAGTTAGACTTGCGCTTTGGTCTAGCATTTTACAGACCTACCTCCGATTGATTGACCATAAGTCACTCAATTCAACTCGGAATTTATTAAAATTTATTCCATTTCGAAGGTGTCGAAGTGTAATTTAAAACGGCAGAAACGGAGATGAAAAACTCAATGTATTTTGAGAGTTAAGATGGAAATAGTTAGACTCGTGCTTTGGTCTAGCATTTTACAGACCTACCTCCGAATTATTGACCATAACTCACTCAATTCAACTCGGAATTCATTGAAATTTATTCCATTTCGAAGGTGTCGAAGTGTAGTTTAAAACGGAAGAAACGGAGATGAAAAACTCCAAGTATTTTGAGAGTTACGATGAAAATAGTTAGACTCGCGCTTTGGTCTAGCATTTTACAGACCTACCTCCGATTGATTGACCATAAGTCACTCATTTCAACTCGGAGTTCATTGAAATTTATTCCATTTCGAAGGTGTCGAAGTGTAGTTTAAACCGGAAGAAACGGAGATGAAAAACTCCAAGTATTTTGAAAGTTACGATCGAAATAGTTAGACTCGCGCTTTGGTCTAGCATTTTAGAGACCTACCTCCGATTGATTGACCATAAGTCACTCATTTCAACTCGGAATTCATTGAAATTTATTCGATTCCGAAGGTGTCGAAGTGTAGTTTAAAACGAAACAAACGGAAATGAAAAACTCCAAGTATTTTGAGAGTTATGATGGAAATTGTTAGACACGCACTTTGGTCTAGCATTTTACCGACCTACCTCCGAATTATTGACCATAACTCACTCAATTTCAACTCGGAATTCATTGAAATTTATTCCATTTCGAAGGTGTCAAAGTATAGTTTAAAACGGAAGAAACGGAGATAAAAACTCCTAGTATTTTGAGAGTTATGATGGAAATAGTTAGACTCGCGCTTTGGTCTAGCATTTTATAGACCTACCTCCGATTGATTGACCATAACTCACTCAATTCAACTCGGAATTTATTGAAATTTATTCCATTTCGAAGGTGTCGAAGTGTAGTTTAAAACGGAAGAAACGGAGATGAAAAACTCCCAATATTTTGAGAGTCATGAGAGAAATAGTTAGACTCGCGCTTTGGTGTAGCATTTTACAGACCTACCTCCGATTGATTGACCATAAGTCACTCAATTCAACTCGGAATTTATTAAAATTTATTCCATTTCGAAGGTGACGAAGTGTAATTTAAAACGGCAGAAACGGAGATGAAAAACTCCATGTATTTTGAGAGTTAAGATGGAAATAGTTAGACTCGCGCTTTGGTCTAGCATTTTACAGACCTACCTCCGAATTATTGACCATAACTCACTCAATTCAACTCGGAATTTATTGAAATTTATTCCATTTCGAAGGTGTCGAAGTGTAGTTTAAAACGGAAGAAACGGAGATGAAAAACTCCAAGTATTTTGAGAGTTATGATGGAAATAGTTAGACTCGCACTTTGGTCTAGCATTTTACAGACCTACCTCCGATTGATTGACCATAAGTCACTCAATTCAACTCAGAATTTATTAAAATTTATTCCATTTCGAAGGTGTCGAAGTGTAATTTAAAACGGAAGAAACGGAGATGAAAAACTCCAAGTATTTTGAGAGTTATGATGGAAATAGTTAGACTCGAGCTTTGGTCTAGCATTTTACAGACCTACCTCCGATTGATTGACCATAAGTCACTCAATTCAACTCGGAATTCATTAAAATTTATTCCATTTCGAAGGTGTCGAAGTGTAGTTTAAAACGGAAGAAACGGAGTTGAAAAACACCAAGTATTTTGAGAGTTATGATGGAAATAGTTAGACTCGCACTTTGGTCTAGCATTTTTCAGACCTACCTCCGATTGATTGACCATAAGTCACTCAATTCAACTCGGAATTTATTGAAATTTATTCCATTTCGAAGGTGCCGAAGTGTAGTTTAAAACGGAAGAAACGGAGATGAAAAACTCCAAGTATTTTGAGAGTTATGATGGAAATAGTTAGACTCGCGCTTTGGTCTAGCATTTTACAGACCTACCTCCGATTGATTGACCATAAGTCACTCAATTCAACTTGGAATTTATTAAAATTTATTCCATTTCGAAGGTGTCGAAGTGTAGTTTGGAACGGAAGAAACGGAGATGAAAAACTCCAAGTATTTTGAGAGTTATGATAAAAATAGTTAGACTCGAGCTTTGGTCTAGCATTTTACAGACCTACCACCGATTGATTGACCATAAGTCACTCAATTCAACTCGGAATTCATTAAAATTTATTCCATTTCGAAGGTGTCGAAGTGTAGTTTAAAACGGAAGAAATGGAGTTGAAAAACTCCAAGTATTTTGAGAGTTATGATGGAAATAGTTAGACTCGCACTTTGGTCTAGCATTTTACAGACCTACCTCCGATTGATTGACCATAAGTCACTCAATTCAACTCGGAATTTATTAAAATTTATTCCATTTCGAAGGTGTCGAAGTGTAATTTAAAACGGAAGAAACGGAGATGAAAAACTCCAAGTATTTTGAGAGTTATGATGGAAATAGTTAGACTCGCGCTTTGGTCAAGCATTTTACAGACCTACCTCCGATTGATTGACCATAACTCACTCAATTAAACTCGGAATTTATTAAAATTTATTCCATTTCGAAGGTGTCGAAGTGTAGTTTGAAACGGAAGAAACGGAGATGAAAAACTCCAAGTATTTTGTGAGTTATGATGAAAATAGTTAGACTCGCGCTTTGGTCTAGCATTTTACAGACCTACCTCCGATTGATTGACCATAAGTCACTCAATTCAACTTGGAATTTATTAAAATTTATTCCATTTCGAAGGTGTCGAAGTGTAATTAAAAACGGCAGAAACGGAGATGAAAAACTCCAAGTATTTTGAGAGTTATGATGGAAATAGTTAGACTCGCGCTTTGGTCTAGCATTTTACAGACCTACCTCTGAATTATTGACCATAACTCACTCAATTCAACTCGGAATTCATCGAAATTTTTTCCATTTCGAAGGTGTCGAAGTGTAGTTTAAAACGGAAGAAACGGAGATGAAAAATTCCAAGTATTTAGAGAGTTACGATGGAAATAGTTAGACTCGCGCTTTGGTCTAGCATTTTAGAGACCTACCTCCGATTGATTGACCATAAGTCACTCATTTCAACTCGGAATTCATTGAAATTTATTCCATTTCGAAGGTGTCGAAGTGTAGTTTAAAACGGAAGAAACGGAGATGAAAAACTCAAAGTATTTTGAAAGTTACGATCGAAATAGTTAGACTCGCGCTTTGGTCTAGCATTTTAGACACCTACCTCCGATTGATTGACCATAAGTCACTCATTTCAACTCGGAATTCATTGAAATTTATTCCATTCCGAAGGTGTCGAAGTGTAGTTTAAAACGGAAGAAACGGAGATGAAAAACTCCAAGTATTTTGAGAGTTATGATGGAAATTGTTAGACACGCACTTTGGTCTAGCATTTTACCGACCTACCTCCGAATTATTGACCGTAAGTCACTCAATTCAACTCGGAATTTATTAAAATTTATTCCATTTCGAAGGTGTCGAAGTGTAATTTAAAACGGAAGAAACGGAGATGAAAAACTCCAAGTATTTTGAGAGTTATGATGGAAAGAGTTAGACTCGAGCTTTGGTCTAGCATTTTACAGACCTACCTCCAATTGATTGACCATAAGTCACTCAATTCAACTCGGAATTCATTAAAATTTATTCCATTTCGAAGGTGTCGAAGTGTAGTTTAAAACGGAAGAAACGGAGTTGAAAAACTCTAAGTATTTTGAGAGTTATGATGGAAATAGTTAAACTCGCACTTTGGTCTAGCATTTTACAGACCTACCTCCGATTGATTGACCATAAGTCACTCAATTCAACTCGGAATTTATTGAAATTTATTCCATTTCGAAGGTGTCGAAGTGTAGTTTGGAACGGAAGAAACGGAGATGAAAAACTCCAAGTATTTTGTGAGTTATGATGGAAATAGTTAGACTTGCGCTTTGGTCTAGCATTTTACAGACCTACCTCCGATTGATTGACCATAACTCACTCAATTCAACTCGGAATTTATTTAAATTTATTCCATTTCGAAGGTGTCGAAGTGTAGTTTGGAACGGAAGAAACGGAGATGAAAAACTCCAAGTATTTTCTGAGTTATGATGGAAATAGTTAGACTTGCGCTTTGGTCTAGCATTTTACAGACCTACCTCCGATTGATTGACCATAAGTCACTCAATTCAACTCGGAATTTATTAAAATTTATTCCATTTCGAAGGTGTCGAAGTGTAATTTAAAACGGAAGAAACGGAGATGAAAAACTCCAAGTATTTTGAGAGTTACGATGGAAATAGTTAGACTCGCGCTTTGGTCTAGCATTTTAGAGACCTACCTCCGATTGATTGACCATAAGTCACTCATTTCAACTCGGAGTTCATTGAAATTTATTCCATTTCGAAGGTGTCGAAGTGTAGTTTAAAACGGAATAAACGGAGATGAAAAACTCCAAGTATTTTGAAAGTTACGATCGAAATAGTTAGACTCGCGCTTTAGTCTGGCATTTTAGAGACCTACCTCATATTGATTGACCATAAGTCACTCATTTCAACTCGGAATTCATTGAAATTTATTCGATTCCGAAGGTGTCGAAGTGTAGTTTAAAACGAAACAAACGGAAATGAAAAACTCCAAGTATTTTGAGAGTTATGATGGAAATTGTTAGACACGCACTTTGGTCTAGCATTTTACCGACCTACCTCCGAATTATTGACCATAACTCACTCAATTTCAACTCGGAATTCATTGAAATTTATTTCATTTCGAAGGTGTCAAAGTGTAGTTTAAAACGGAAGAAACGGAGATAAAAAACTCCAAGTATTTTGAGAGTTATGATGGAAATAGTTAGACTCGCGCTTTGGTCTAGCATTTTACAGACCTACCTCCGATTGATTGACCATAACTCCCTCAATTCAACTCGGAATTTATTGAAATTTATTCCATTTCGAAGGTGTCGAAGTGTAGTTTAAAACGGAAGAAACGGAGATGAAAAAACTCCAAGTATTTTGAGAGTTATGATGGAAATAGTTAGACTCGCACTTTGGTCTAGCATTTTACAGACCTACCTCCGATTGATTGACCATAAGTCACTCAATTCAACTCGGAATTTATTAAAATTTATTCCATTTCGAAGGTGTCGAAGTGTAATTTAAAACGGAAGAAACGGAGATGAAAAACTCCAAGTATTTTGAGAGTTATGATGGAAATAGTTAGACTCGAGCTTTGGTCTAGCATTTTACAGACCTACCTCCGATTGATTGACCATAAGTCACTCAATTCAACTCGGAATTCATTAAAATTTATTCCATTTCGAAGGTGTCGAAGTGTAGTTTAAAACGGAAGAAACGGAGTTGAAAAACTCTAAGTATTTTGAGAGTTATGATGGAAATAGTTAGACTCGCACTTTGGTCTAGCATTTTACAGACCTACCTCCGATTGATTGACCATAAGTCACTCAATTCAACTCGGAATTTATTGAAATTTATTCCATTTCGAAGGTGCCGAAGTGTAGTTTAAAACGGAAGAAACGGAGATGAAAAACTCCAAGTATTTTGAGAGTTATGATGGAAATAGTTAGACTCGCGCTTTGGTCTAGCATTTTACAGACCTACCTCCGATTGATTGACCATAAGTCACTCAATTCAACTTGGAATTTATTAAAATTTATTCCATTTCGAAGGTGTCGAAGTGTAGTTTGGAATGGAAGAAACGGAGATGAAAAACTCCAAGTATTTTGAGAGTTATGATGGAAATAGTTAGACTCGAGCTTTGGTCTAGCATTTTACAGACCTACCACCGATTGATTGACCATAAGTCACTCAATTCAACTCGGAATTCATTAAAATTTATTCCATTTCGAAGGTGTCGAAGTGTAGTTTAAAACGGAAGAAATGGAGTTGAAAAACTCCAAGTATTTTGAGAGTTATGATGGAAATAGTTAGACTCGCACTTTGGTCTAGCATTTTACAGACCTACCTCCGATTGATTGACCATAAGTCACTCAATTCAACTCGGAATTTATTAAAATTTATTCCATTTCGAAGGTGTCGAAGTGTAATTTAAAACGGAAGAAACGGAGATGAAAAACTCCAAGTATTTTGAGAGTTATGATGGAAATAGTTAGACTCGCGCTTTGGTCAAGCATTTTACAGACCTACCTCCGATTGATTGACCATAACTCACTCAATTAAACTCGGAATTTATTAAAATTTATTCCATTTCGAAGGTGTCGAAGTGTAGTTTGAAACGGAAGAAACGGAGATGAAAAACTCCAAGTATTTTGTGAGTTATGATGAAAATAGTTAGACTCGCGCTTTGGTCTAGCATTTTACAGACCTACCTCCGATTGATTGACCATAAGTCACTCAATTCAACTTGGAATTTATTAAAATTTATTCCATTTCGAAGGTGTCGAAGTGTAATTAAAAACGGCAGAAACGGAGATGAAAAACTCCAAGTATTTTGAGAGTTATGATGGAAATAGTTAGACTCGCGCTTTGGTCTAGCATTTTACAGACCTACCTCTGAATTATTGACCATAACTCACTCAATTCAACTCGGAATTCATCGAAATTTTTTCCATTTCGAAGGTGTCGAAGTGTAGTTTAAAACGGAAGAAACGGAGATGAAAAATTCCAAGTATTTAGAGAGTTACGATGGAAATAGTTAGACTCGCGCTTTGGTCTAGCATTTTAGAGACCTACCTCCGATTGATTGACCATAAGTCACTCATTTCAACTCGGAATTCATTGAAATTTATTCCATTTCGAAGGTGTCGAAGTGTAGTTTAAAACGGAAGAAACGGAGATGAAAAACTCCAAGTATTTTGAAAGTTACGATCGAAATAGTTAGACTCGCACTTTGGTCTAGCATTTTAGACACCTACCTCCGATTGATTGACCATAAGTCACTCGTTTCAACTCGGAATTCATTGAAATTTATTCCATTCCGAAGGTGTCGAAGTGTAGTTTAAAACGGAAGAAACGGAGATGAAAAACTCCAAGTATTTTGAGAGTTATGATGGAAATTGTTAGACACGCACTTTGGTCTAGCATTTTACCGACCTACCTCCGAATTATTGACCGTAAGTCACTCAATTCAACTCGAAATTTATTAAAATTTATTCCATTTCGAAGGTGTCGAAGTGTAATTTAAAACGGAAGAAACGGAGATCAAAAACTCCAAGTATTTTGAGAGTTATGATGGAAATAGTTAGACTCGAGCTTTGGTCTAGCATTTTACAGACCTACCTCCGATTGATTGACCATAAGTCACTCAATTCAACTCGGAATTCATTAAAATTTATTCCATTTCGAAGGTGTCGAAGTGTAGTTTAAAACGGAAGAAACGGAGTTGAAAAACTCTAAGTATTTTGAGAGTTATGATGGAAATAGTTAAACTCGCACTTTGGTCTAGCATTTTACAGACCTACCTCCGATTGATTGACCATAAGTCACTCAATTCAACTCGGAATTTATTGAAATTTATTCCATTTCGAAGGTGTCGAAGTGTAGTTTGGAACGGAAGAAACGGAGATGAAAAACTCCAAGTATTTTGTGAGTTATGATGGAAATAGTTAGACTTGCGCTTTGGTCTAGCATTTTACAGACCTACCTCCGATTGATTGACCATAACTCACTCAATTCAACTCGGAATTTATTTAAATTTATTCCATTTCGAAGGTGTCGAAGTGTAGTTTGGAACGGAAGAAACGGAGATGAAAAACTCCAAGTATTTTGTGAGTTATGATGGAAATAGTTAGACTTGCGCTTTGGTCTAGCATTTTACAGACCTACCTCCGATTGATTGACCATAAGTCACTCAATTCAACTCGGAATTTATTAAAATTTATTCCATTTCGAAGGTGTCGAAGTGTAATTTAAAACGGAAGAAACGGAGATGAAAAACTCCAAGTATTTTGAGAGTTACGATGGAAATAGTTAGACTCGTGCTTTGGTCTAGCATTTTAGAGACCTACCTCCGATTGATTGACCATAAGTCACTCATTTCAACTCGGAGTTCATTGAAATTTATTCCATTTCGAAGGTGTCGAAGTGTAGTTTAAAACGGAATAAACGGAGATGAAAAACTCCAAGTATTTTGAAAGTTACGATCGAAATAGTTAGACTCGCGCTTTAGTCTGGCCTTTTAGAGACCTACCTCCGATTGATTGACCATAAGTCACTCATTTCAACTCGGAATTCATTGAAATTTATTCGATTCCGAAGGTGTCGAAGTGTAGTTTAAAACGAAACAAACGGAAATGAAAAACTCCAAGTATTTTGAGAGTTATGATGGAAATTGTTAGACACGCACTTTGGTCTAGCATTTTACCGACCTACCTCCGAATTATTGACCATAACTCACTCAATTTCAACTCGGAATTCATTGAAATTTATTTCATTTCGAAGGTGTCAAAGTGTAGTTTAAAACGGAAGAAACGGAGATAAAAAACTCCAAGTATTTTGAGAGTTATGATGGAAATAGTTAGACTCGCGCTTTGGTCTAGCATTTTACAGACCTACCTCCGATTGATTGACCATAACTCCCTCAATTCAACTCGGAATTTATTGAAATTTATTCCATTTCGAAGGTGTCGAAGTGTAGTTTAAAACGGAAGAAACGGAGATGAAAAAACTCCAAGTATTTTGAGAGTTATGATGGAAATAGTTAGACTCGCACTTTGGTCTAGCATTTTACAGACCTACCTCCGATTGATTGACCATAAGTCACTCAATTCAACTCGGAATTTATTAAAATTTATTCCATTTCGAAGGTGTCGAAGTGTAATTTAAAACGGAAGAAACGGAGATGAAAAACTCCAAGTATTTTGAGAGTTAAGATGGAAATAGTTAGACTCGCGCTTTGGTTTAGCATTTTACAGACCTACCTCCGAATTATTGACCATAACTCACTCAATTCAACTCGGAATTCATTGAAATTTATTCCATTTCGAAGGTGTCGAAGTGTAGTTTAAAACGGAAGAAACGGAGATGAAAAACTCCAAGTATTTTGAGAGTTACGATGGAAATAGTTAGACTCACGCTTTGGTCTAGCATTTTAGAGACCTACCTCCGGTTGATTGACCATAAGTCACTCATTTCAACTCGGAGTTCATTGAAATTTATTCCATTTCGAAGGTGTCGAAGTGTAGTTTAAAACGGAAGAAACGGAGATGAAAAACTCCAAGTATTTTGAAAGTTACGATCGAAATAGTTAGACTCGCACTTTGGTCTAGCATTTTAGAGACCTACCTCCGATTGATTGACCATAAGTCACTCATTTCAACTCGGAATTCATTGAAATTTATTCGATTCCGAAGGTGTCGAAGTGTAGTTTAAAACGAAACAAACGGAAATGAAAAACTCCAAGTATTTTGAGAGTTATGATGGAAATTGTTAGACACGCACTTTGGTCTAGCATTTTACCGACCTACCTCCGAATTATTGACCATAACTCACTCAATTTCAACTCGGAATTCATTGAAATTTATTCGATTCCGAAGGTGTCGAAGTGTAGTTTAAAACGGAAGGAACGGAGATGAAAAACTCCAAGTATTTTGAGAGTTTTGATGGAAATAGTTAGACTCGCGCTTTGGTCTAGCATTTTACAGACCTACCTCCGATTGATTGACCATAACTCCCTCAATTCAACTCGGAATTTATTGAAATTTATTACATTTCGAAGGTGTCGAAGTGTAGTTTAAAACGGAAGAAACGGAGATGAAAAACTCCAAGTATTTTGAGAGTTATGATGGAAATAGTTAGACTCGCACTTTGGTCTAGCATTTTACAGACCTACCTCCGATTGATTGACCATAAGTCACTCAATTCAACTCGGAATTTATTAAAATTTATTCCACTTCGAAGGTGTCGAAGTGTAATTTAAAACGGAAGAAACGGAGATGAAAAACTCCAAGTATTTTGAGAGTTATGATGGAAATAGTTAGACTCGAGCTTTGGTCTAGCATTTTACAGACCTACCTCCGATTGATTGACCATAAGTCACTAAATTCAACTCGGAATTCATTGAAATTTATTCCATTTCGAAGGTGTCGAAGTGTAGTTTAAAATGGAAGAAATGGAGTTGAAAAACTCCAAGTATTTTGAGAGTTATGATGGAAATAGTTAGACTCGCACTTTGGTCTAGCATTTTACAGACCTACCTCCGATTGATTGACCATAAGTCACTCAATTCAACTCGGAATTTATTAAAATTTATTCCATTTCGAAGGTGTCGAAGTGTAATTTAAAACGGAAGAAACGGAGATGAAAAACTCCAAGTATTTTGAGAGTTATGATGGAAATAGTTAGACTCGCGCTTTGGTCAAGCATTTTACAGACCTACCTCCGATTGATTGACCATAACTCACTCAATTCAACTCGGAATTTATTAAAATTTATTCCATTTCGAAGGTGTCGAAGTGTAGTTTGAAACGGAAGAAACGGAGATTAAAAAACTCCAAGTATTTTGTGAGTTATGATGGAAATAGTTAGACTCGCGCTTTGGTCTAGCATTTTACAGACCTACCTCCGATTGATTGACCATAACTCACTCAATTCAACTCGGAATTTATTGAAATTTATTATATTTCGAAGGTGTCGAAGTGTAGTTGAAAACGGAAGAAACGGAGATGAAAAACTCCAAGTATTTTGAGAGTTATGATGGAAATTGTTAGACACGCACTTTGGTCTAGCATTTTACCGACCTACCTCCGAATTATTGACCGTAAGTCACTCAATTCAACTCGGAATTTATTAAAATTTATTCCATTTCGAAGGTGTCGAAGTGTAATTTAAAACGGAAGAAACGGAGATGAAAAACTCCAAGTATTTTGAGAGCTAGGATGGAAATAGTTAGACTCGAGCTTTGGTCTAGCATTTTACAGACATACCTCCGATTGATTGACCATAAGTCACTCAATTCAACTCGTAATTCATTAAAATTTATTCCATTTCGAAGGTGTCGAAATGTAGTTTAAAACGGAAGAAACGGAGTTGAAAAACTCCAAGTATTTTGAGAGTTATGATGGAAATAGTTAGACTCGCACTTTGGTCTAGCATTTTACAGACCTACCTCCGATTGATTGACCATAAGTCACTCAATTCAACTCGGAATTTATTGAAATTTATTCCATTTCGAAGGTGTCGAATTGTAGTTTAAAACGGAAGAAACGGAGATGAAAAACTCCAAGTATTTTGAGAGTTATGATGGAAATAGTTAGACTTGCGCTTTGGTCTAGCATTTTACAGACCTACCTCCGATTGATTGACCATAAGTCACTCAATTCAACTCGGAATTTATTAAAATTTATTCCATTTCGAAGGTGTCGAAGTGTAATTTAAAACGGAAGAAACGGAGATGAAAAACTCCAAGTATTTTGAGAGTTATGATGGAAATAGTTAGACTCGCGCTTTGGTCTAGCATTTTACAGACCTACCTCCGATTGATTGACCATAACTCACTCAATTCAACTCGGAATTTATTTAAATTTATTCCATTTCGAAGGTGTCGAAGTGTAGTTTGGAACGGAAGAAACGGAGATGAAAAACTCCAAGTATTTTGTGAGTTATGATGGAAATAGTTAGACTTGCGCTTTGGTCTAGCATTTTACAGACCTACCTCCGATTGATTGACCATAAGTCACTCAATTCAACTCGGAATTTATTAAAATTTATTCCATTTCGAAGGTGTCGAAGTGTAATTTAAAACGGCAGAAACGGAGATGAAAAACTCCATGTATTTTGAGAGTTAAGATGGAAATAGTTAGACTCGCGCTTTGGTCTAGCATTTTACAGACCTACCTCCGAATTATTGACCATAACTCACTCAATTCAACTCGGAATTCATTGAAATTTATTCAATTTCGAAGGTGTCGAAGTGTAGTTTAAAACGGAAGAAACGGAGATGAAAAACTCCAAGTATTTTGAGAGTTACGATGGAAATAGTTAGACTCGCGCTTTGGTCTAGCATTTTAGAGACCTACCTCCGATTGATTGACCATAAGTCACTCATTTCAACTCGGAGTTCATTGAAATTTATTCCATTTCGAAGGTGTCGAAGTGTAGTTTAAAACGGAAGAAACGGAGATGAAAAACTCCAAGTATTTTAAAAGTTCCGATCGAAATAGTTAGACTCGCGCTTTGGTCTAGCATTTTAGAGACCTACCTCCGATTGATTGACCATAAGTCACTCATTTCAACTCGGAATTCATTGAAATTTATTCGATTCCGAAGGTGTCGAAGTGTAGTTTAAAACGAAACAAACGGAAATGAAAAACTCCAAGTATTTTGAGAGTTATGATGGAAATTGTTAGACACGCACTTTGGTCTAGCATTTTACCGACCTACCTCCGAATTATTGACCATAACTCACTCAATTTCAACTCGGAATTCATTGAAATTTATTCGATTCCGAAGGTGTCGAAGTGTAGTTTAAAACCGAAGGAACGGAGATGAAAAACTCCAAGTATTTTGAGAGTTTTGATGGAAATAGTTAGACTCGCGCTTTGGTCTAGCATTTTACCGACCTACCTCCGATTGATTGACCATAACTCACTCAATTCAACTCGGAATTTATTAAAATTTATTCCATTTCGAAGGTGTCGAAGTGTAGTTTGAAACGGAAGAAACAGAGATGAAAAACTCCAAGTATTTTGTGAGTTATGATGGAAATAGTTAGACTCGCCTTTGGTCTAGCATTTTACAGACCTACCTCCGATTGATTGACCATAAGTCACTCAATTCAACTTGGAATTTATTAAAATTTATTCCATTTCGAAGGTGTCGAAGTGTAATTTAAAACGGCAGAAACGGAGATGAAAAACTCCATGTATTTTGAGAGTTATGATGGAAATAGTTAGACTCGCGCTTTGGTCTAGCATTTTACAGACCTACCTCTGAATTATTGACCATAACTCACTCAATTCAACTCGGAATTCATTGAAATTTTTTCCATTTCGAAGGTGTCGAAGTGTAGTTTAAAACGGAAGAAACGGAGATGAAAAACTCCAAGTATTTAGAGAGTAACGATGGAAATAGTTAGACTCGCGCTTTGGTCTAGCATTTTAGAGACCTACCTCCGATTGATTGACCATAAGTCACTCATTTCAACTCGGAATTCATTGAAATTTATTCCATTTCGAAGGTGTCGAAGTGTAGTTTAAAACGGAAGAAACGGAGATGAAAAACTCTAAGTATTTTGAGAGTTATGATGGAAATTGTTAGACACGCACTTTGGTCTAGCATTTTACCGACCTACCTCCGAATTATTGACCGTAAGTCACTCAATTCAACTCGGAATTTATTAAAATTTATTCCATTTCGAAGGTGTCGAAGTGTAATTTAAAACGGAAGAAACGGAGATGAAAAACTCCAAGTATTTTGAGAGTTATGATGGAAATAGTTAGACTCGAGCTTTGGTCTAGCATTTTACAGACCTACCTCCGATTGATTGACCATAAGTCACTCAATTCAACTCGGAATTCATTAAAATTTATTCCATTTCGAAGGTGTCGAAGTGTAGTTTAAAACGGAAGAAACGGAGTTGAAAAACTCCAAGTATTTTGAGAGTTATGATGGAAATAGTTAGACTCGCACTTTGGTCTAGCATTTTACAGACCTACCTCCGATTGATTGACCATAAGTCACTCAATTCAACTCGGAATTTATTGAAATTTATTCCATTTCGAAGGTGTCGAAGTGTAGTTTAAAACGGAAGAAACGGAGATGAAAAACTCCAAGTATTTTGAGAGTTATGATGGAAATAGTTAGACTCGCGCTTTGGTCTAGCAATTTACAGACCTACCTCCGATTGATTGACCATAACTCACTCAATTCAACTCGGAATTTATTTAAATTTATTCCATTTCGAAGGTGTCGAAGTGTAGTTTGGAACGGAAGAAACGGAGATGAAAAACTCCAAGTATTTTGTGAGTTATGATGGAAATAGTTAGACTTGCGCTTTGGTCTAGCATTTTACAGACCTACCTCCGATTGATTGACCATAAGTCACTCAATTCAACTCGGAATTTATTAAAATTTATTCCATTTCGAAGGTGTCGAAGTGTAATTTAAAACGGCAGAAACGGAGATGAAAAACTCAATGTATTTTGAGAGTTAAGATGGAAATAGTTAGACTCGTGCTTTGGTCTAGCATTTTACAGACCTACCTCCGAATTATTGACCATAACTCACTCAATTCAACTCGGAATTCATTGAAATTTATTCCATTTCGAAGGTGTCGAAGTGTAGTTTAAAACGGAAGAAACGGAGATGAAAAACTCCAAGTATTTTGAGAGTTACGATGAAAATAGTTAGACTCGCGCTTTGGTCTAGCATTTTACAGACCTACCTCCGATTGATTGACCATAAGTCACTCATTTCAACTCGGAGTTCATTGAAATTTATTCCATTTCGAAGGTGTCGAAGTGTAGTTTAAACCGGAAGAAACGGAGATGAAAAACTCCAAGTATTTTGAAAGTTACGATCGAAATAGTTAGACTCGCGCTTTGGTCTAGCATTTTAGAGACCTACCTCCGATTGATTGACCATAAGTCACTCATTTCAACTCGGAATTCATTGAAATTTATTCGATTCCGAAGGTGTCGAAGTGTAGTTTAAAACGAAACAAACGGAAATGAAAAACTCCAAGTATTTTGAGAGTTATGATGGAAATTGTTAGACACGCACTTTGGTCTAGCATTTTACCGACCTACCTCCGAATTATTGACCATAACTCACTCAATTTCAACTCGGAATTCATTGAAATTTATTCCATTTCGAAGGTGTCAAAGTATAGTTTAAAACGGAAGAAACGGAGATAAAAACTCCTAGTATTTTGAGAGTTATGATGGAAATAGTTAGACTCGCGCTTTGGTCTAGCATTTTATAGACCTACCTCCGATTGATTGACCATAACTCACTCAATTCAACTCGGAATTTATTGAAATTTATTCCATTTCGAAGGTGTCGAAGTGTAGTTTAAAACGGAAGAAACGGAGATGAAAAACTCCCAATATTTTGAGAGTCATGAGAGAAATAGTTAGACTCGCGCTTTGGTCTAGCATTTTACAGACCTAGCTCCGATTGATTGACCATAAGTCACTCAATTCAACTCGGAATTTATTAAAATTTATTCCATTTCGAAGGTGACGAAGTGTAATTTAAAACGGCAGAAACGGAGATGAAAAACTCCATGTATTTTGAGAGTTAAGATGGAAATAGTTAGACTCGCGCTTTGGTCTAGCATTTTACAGACCTACCTCCGAATTATTGACCATAACTCACTCAATTCAACTCGGAATTTATTGAAATTTATTCCATTTCGAAGGTGTCGAAGTGTAGTTTAAAACGGAAGAAACGGAGATGAAAAACTCCAAGTATTTTGAGAGTTATGATGGAAATAGTTAGACTCGCACTTTGGTCTAGCATTTTACAGACCTACCTCCGATTGATTGACCATAAGTCACTCAATTCAACTCAGAATTTATTAAAATTTATTCCATTTCGAAGGTGTCGAAGTGTAATTTAAAACGGAAGAAACGGAGATGAAAAACTCCAAGTATTTTGAGAGTTATGATGGAAATAGTTAGACTCGAGCTTTGGTCTAGCATTTTACAGACCTACCTCTGATTGATTGACCATAAGTCACTCAATTCAACTCGGAATTCATTAAAATTTATTCCATTTCGAAGGTGTCGAAGTGTAGTTTAAAACGGAAGAAACGGAGTTGAAAAACTCCAAGTATTTTGAGAGTTATGATGGAAATAGTTAGACTCGCACTTTGGTCTAGCATTTTACAGACCTACCTCCGATTGATTGACCATAGTGTAGACACCCCATTTTGACCGGACCCAAGTTCGCTATGCTTGGGCGAAACCCCATCCAATCATTTCCGTCGTGTTTCACATTTTCCCGCTAAATGAGACCCGTTTGGTGGGCCCGCATTGAGCGATTGGTGGGACCCGTTTGGTGGGCCCGCATTGAACATTTATTTAAAATCGAATCAACCGGGGGCCACCGGTGGGGCCCACATTGGACCCACCAAATGGGACCCAATATCGGTAGGACCCACTACTTGTGGGACCCCCAAAGTGGGACTCACCATTAGAATGACTTAACTTTCTCTACCATTTCCACTAACTTCATTTTTCCCTTTTAAAATAACACCATTATCTCCATTACCATTATATATTCCATGATTCCCACCACCATTCCCACCATTCCATTATATATTCCATTATTCCCACCACCATTCCCACCATTCCATTATATATTCCATTATTCCCACTATCATTCCCACCATTAACATTATATATTCCATTATTCCCACCACCATTTCCACCATCCTCATTATATATTTCATTATTCTCCACCATATCCACCATTCTCATTGTTTATTTCCACTTCTCCACTAATTTTTTCACTATATAAAGAGAGGTGATGAGAAGAAAAAAAGAGGAGGGAGAGGGAAAGGAAAATAAGGGGAGAAAAGAAAACCAAAAAACAAAAGAGGAAGGAGGAGAAAAAAAAAGGAAAAGAAGAGGAAGAGAGAAAATAAGAGAGAGAGGAAGAGAGAAAAAAAAAGAGGAAAAAAAGAAAAGAAAAGAAGAGATGGAGAGGGAATGAAAAAAAAAAAGAAGAAAAGAAGAGATGGAGAGGGAATGAGAGGAGAAAAAAAGAAAAGAAGAGATGGAGAGGGAATGAGAGGAGAAAAAAGAAAAGGAGAGAAAATAAGAGGAAAAGGAGGAAAAAAGAACCAAGGTGGCTCATCTCATAAAAATTCTTCTTCCAATCACTCCCTCTATCAACAGTGAGGGAAACAAAAAAAAAAGAGAAAAAGAAAGAGAAAGCGAAAGACGGCGGAGCGGATCGGCGGCGGCGGCAGGATTTTTTTATATTTTTCGGATCGGCGGTGGCAAGATCTTCACCACAGGTAGGTGCATTTTTCTCAAAATATTTCTGTATTTTTCCGAATTTTTCTGATTTTTTTCCACAAATTGTGTTTTAAAAATAGAAAACTCTTCAAAAAAACATCTTTTGATGAATAAAAATTAAATCATATACCAAACAGATTCCAAATTTAATGAAATTTCGTGGGAAAATAATATGGTATTGATTCATTTTACCATGAATTTTTAAGGATTTGTGGAGTTTATTTGGTATATTATTTAATGCTTTCTTTGAAAATTATCAGATTTTGTAAGACTTGTTACTGACATCAAATCACCCTTAAAATTCTTGCAATTATTACAGTAGTCTTATCTTCCATCTTTTTTGTTACTGTAAAATTTTCGAGTGATTTGGATCTGTTTTCATATGGGATGTAGTGTTAATTCTTAATCTGGTCTGAAAATTGTAAAATCCGAAATTGGTAGTAAATAGTCTTTAAAATTTATGAAATTCTCACAGCATGCTATTTTTATTCATATATGATTTCTGTAGAAATTTCATAGAATTTAAATGTCTATTTCTTGTAGTTTCTGTGTTAATTTGGCAATCTGGTCATTTAATTGTTAAATCAAGATTAAATATGAATTTAATGTAAAAATCTGCAAAACTCATCTAGTAAGCAACATACATTCCCATCTTGCTGCTATAGAAATTTCAACTCATTTCGAATTCGTTTGCAATAATTTCACTTGTAAAATCATTCATATGCTTAAAATTGATAAAATCCATTGTAAAATCATCCTTAGGGGACTTGCTCAGTCCAAGTAGCATACCCCTCCTTTGTATATAGGAGACTTGCCCAGTCTCATCAGATGTTTACATCATTTGCGTCTCGGAGACAAGCCTTGTCTCATATAGAGAGTTTCCCCTTTAGGAGGCTTACCTAGCCTCATGTTAGAGCGGCCTCCTCTTTTAGAGCGAGTCCGCCTTTAGAGTTGTTGTCATTCATCCTCATTTGAGACTAACTCAGTCTTATTAGAGCCTTCAGTGCTAGGGATCTTAGATCATTTTCATTTTTCTTGGGGCACCAGTTACTTGTTGTGGATCGTCTCTTTGAGGCGTTAGTTGCTTGTTCGGGGTTTCCCCTTTTGGATTTAGGGCTTTGCCCTAGTTTGTGGTTGTGCTTACGTGTTCCCTTTAAGATTGAAAATATTTTAAGGTCCAGAGCATTGGAAAAGCTTTAAAATCCAAAAACATTAGAAATTTGAAACTCAAAAAAATATTTGAAAACTTTAAAAATATCAAAAACATTTGAAAAACATTAAAAAACCGTTAAATCATTTGAAGTGTTAGGTTTTAATTAGGAGAGTTCGTTCCGAACTACGTTGGCTTGATCCTCTTCTACGAGGTACGTAGTGCAGCTTGGGATCCACATCCCAAGTCCAGCCAAACCTTTAAAAATAAACATTTTTAATCTTTAAAAATTACAAAAACATTCAAACCATTTTCAAAAAGATCTTCCTCTAGAGTTAGGAGTATGTCCTAGCTGTTTAGGTTGTGTTCTAGAGTTAGGAGTTTGTCTTGATTTGTATTGATATGGTATGTCTTGTCGTGTGAGTGTCCCTAGAGTTAGGAGGCCTCGAGTCGATCGGTTAGACATTTAGTCGAATCGATGGCTAGACTAGGCATATAGTCAGCCCGTAGTTTTCCTTAGGATGCACGGCCTAGTTATACCTAGGATATAGGACCCACCTGCATTAGCTTAAGGCTAATCAATCTGCATTTAGTTAGGGCATATAGGGTGTCCTAAAATCCACCATTCACTGGAATTTAAATAATAGTTCAAGAAGCTTTAATAACTAGTCCGGTCTTTTAGATCGAGTCTAGGATAGAGGTCTAGGTGTCTTAGGCATCATAATTTTGAATAGGGCATCGAACTACGTGGGCTCCGATTCTTCCCGAGGCCGGGATACGTAGCGCAGCTAGGATGGATGGCCATTCTGGTCCGAGTCCAGTCTTGCATTAGAGTTAGGACTTGTCCTGTCCTGTCATATATAGCATAGATTTGTATCTCATGTTTTGATGTGTTTTCTTACTTTCTTGTACTGATACTATATCTTTGGTTGTAGCTTGCATGTGCGTGTCCACCAGAAACTTAGACACCCATTAGGCATGTCACTCATAACCTAGCTTTGCTTAGGTGACACATTTTTCATTTCATTTTATGTGTTTATTTCTTCATTCTCAGGAAATGCATGCTTAGGTAGACGATTCCTGAGAATTGTTCCCATTTCACATGATTTTTACCCGAACTTCTTTGGAGTTAATGAAAATGGCATAAGAGACCAGGTGCTTGCACTTGGGCGAATTGGGGGCGCCTAATCCCTTCCCCATTCGTCATCAGGCACGAACCCTATTTTATATCTCTGGTTATCCGTTGCAACAGAGCATAGTATGGGATCCTTGGCCCACTTTCCTTGGATGGCGACTCTGAGTTTATTTTGGGTATGTCTCGATTTCGAACCTCGGTTCCGAATCAGGACATATCTCTTTCTTTTTATATCGCCACTCGTGCTATGCTATGAGGGTGGCATCCGTTTCGAGAGTTCCTTGGCAGAGCTCTCCTTCACACGTGGATGATCCAGAGAGGATGTTGCAGGGGCCCGTCCCCTCACCTCAATCATCGTTCCTCGGATCGGGGTCCACAGGCTGGCGACTCTGCTGGGGATCACCTAACTTCATTACAATTCCAAAGGATAACTCATTTGAATCTATTTTAACTGGCTCATGAAAACTCTATCTCTTTTATGCTTGTTAGATTAGTTTGTATGCTTTATTTTCTCATCACATTTACTCAAACTTAATCTAACAAAACCTGAAGGCATCATAGATTGCGCGAACTTATTGCACACACTTACATCACTTTCATCTCAACCCTTGCATCTCACATGCACACACGTCCCATTTTAGGAACCCGGAGTGTTATCTAGCATGGTTGACTGGGATTTCATCACCTGGTGCCTCTGTGCTAGAGAAGCATTCCACCCTTAGCCTAGTACCTTTATGGTACGTAAATGGATCTCTTGTTCACGTACTGATACGCCGGACACTGGTACAGTATATCGAACATGGATTCGCGCTAAGGGAACTCTTGGCCTTACCCCTAGATTAACCCACACATGCATGTAGTATACGAACACATGTGCATCACGTGTGTGAGCCTAGTTTAGGATATCTTACCCAATTGTGTGTGTGAGCCTAGTTTAGGATATCCTACCCATTTGTGTCTAGATTAGGCCGTAGTCCATCTTCCAATGGCTACGATCGGTCCTAGGTACACAAACAAAGTCATGAGTCGAGATCCTTTCTCCACTTTGCTAGATTAGGGTTAGGGTTGATGCCTTCAGGTAACACTGATAAAATGTGCGAAGATTAAAAAACTTTTCCTTTGGGGTTAGGATGTAAGTCCCATTCATTTCCAAAGATCTCATAGGATTAGTCATTCATGATCCATCCGTTGAAAGGTCAATCAATCGGAGGTAGATCTGTAAAATGCTAGTCCAAAGCGCAAGTCTAACAATTTCCATCAGAACTCTCAAAATACTTGGAGTTTTTCATCTCCGTTTCTTCCGTTTTAAACTACACTTCGACACATTCGAAATGGAATAAATTTCAATGAATTCCGAGTAGAATTGAGTGAGTTATGGTCAATCAATCGGAGGTAGATCTGTAAAATGCTAGTCCAAAGCGCGAGTCTAACTATTTCCATCATAACTCTCAAAATACTTGGAGTTTTTCATCTCCATTTCCTCCGTTTTAAATTACAGTTCGACACCTTCGAAATGGAATAAATTTCAAAGAATTCCGAGTTGAATTAAGTGAATTATGGTCAATAATTCGGAGGTAGGTCTGTAAAATGCTAGACCAAAGCGCGAGTCTAACTATTTCCATCATAACTACCAAAATACTTGGTGTTTTTCATCTCCGTTTCTTCCGTTTTAAACTACACTTCGACACCTTCGAAATGGAATAAATTTCAATGAATTCCGAGTTGAAATGAGTGACTTATGGTCAATCAATCGGAGGTAGGTCTCTAAAATGCTAGACCAAAGCGCGAGTCTAACTATTTCCATCATAACTCCCAAAATACTAGGAGTTTTTCATCTCCGTTTCTTCCGTTTTAAACTAAACTTCGACACCTTCGAAATGGAATAAATTTCAATGAATTCCGAGTTGAATTGAGTGAGTTATGGTCAATCAATCGGAGGTAGATCTGTAAAATGCTAGTCCAAAGCGCAAGTCTAACAATTTCCATCAGAACTCTCAAAATACTTGGAGTTTTTCATCTCCGTTTCTTCCGTTTTAAACTACACTTCGACACATTCGAAAAGGAATAAATTTCAATGAATTCCGAGTTGAATTGAGTGAGTTATGGTCAATCAATCGGAGGTAGATCTGTAAAATGCTAGTCCAAAGCGCGAGTCTAACTATTTCCATCATAACTCTCAAAATACTTGGAGTTTTTCATCTCCATTTCCTCCGTTTTAAATTACAGTTCGACACCTTCGAAATGGAATAAATTTCAAAGAATTCCGAGTTGAATTAAGTGAATTATGGTCAATAATTCGGAGGTAGGTCTGTAAAATGCTAGACCAAAGCGCGAGTCTAACTATTTCCATCATAACTCCCAAAATACTTGGTGTTTTTCATCTCCGTTTCTTCCGTTTTAAACTACACTTCGACACCTTCGAAATGGAATAAATTTCAATGAATTCCGAGTTGAAATGAGTGACTTATGGTCAATCAATCGGAGGTAGGTCTCTAAAATGCTAAACCAAAGCGCGAGTCTAACTATTTCCATCATAACTCCCAAAATACTAGGAGTTTTTCATCTCCGTTTCTTCCGTTTTAAACTAAACTTCGACACCTTCGAAATGGAATAAATTTCAATGAATTCTGAGTTGAATTGAGTGAGTTATGGTCAATCAATCGGAGGTAGATCTGTAAAATGCTAGTCCAAAGCGCGAGTCTAACTATTTCCATCATAACTCTCAAAATCCTTGGAGTTTTTCATCTCCGTTTGTTCCATTTTAAACTACCCTTCGACACCTACGAAATGGAATAAATTTCAATGAATTCCGAGTTGAATTGAGTGAGTTATGGTCAATCAATCGGAGGTAGGTCTGTAAAATGCTAGACCAAAGCGCGAGTCTAACTATTTCCATCAATACTCTCAAAACACTTGGAGTTTTTCATCTCCATTTCCTCCGTTTTAAACTACAGTTCGACACCTTCGAAATGGAATAAATTTCAATGAATTCCGAGTTGAATTGAGTGAGTTATGGTCAATAATTCGGAGTTAGGTCTGTAAAATGCTAGACCAAAGCGCGAGTCTAACTATTTCCATCATAACTCCCAAAATACTAGGAGTTTTTCATCTCCGTTTCTTCCGTTTTAAACTACACTTCGACACATTCGAAATGGAATAAATTTTCATGAATTCCGAGTTAAATTGAGTAAGTTATGGTCAATCAATCGGAGGTAGGTCTGTAAAATGCTAGACCAAAGCGCGAGTCTAACTATTTCCATCATAACTCTCAAATTACTTGGTGTTTTTCATCTCCATTTCCTCCGTTTTAAATTACAGTTCGACACCTTCGAAATGAAATAAATTTCAATGAATTCCGAGTTGAATTGAGTGAGTTATGGTCAATAATTCGGAGGTAGGTCTGTAAAATGCTAGACCAAAGCGCGAGTCTAACTATTTCCATTATAACTCCCAAAATACTAGGAGTTTTTCATCTCCGTTTCTTCCGTTTTAAACTAAACTTCGACACCGTCGAAATGGAATAAATTTCAATGAATTTCGAGTTGAATTGAGTGAGTTATGGTCAATCAATCGGAGGTAGATCTGTAAAATTCTAGTCCAAAGCGCGAGTCTAACTATTTCCATCATAACTTTCAAAATACTTGGATTTTTTCATCTCCGTTTCTTCTGTTTTAAACTACACTTAGACACCTACGAAATGGAATAAATTTCAATGAATTCCGAGTTAAATTAAAGGAGTTATGGTTAATAATTCGGAGGTAGGTCTGTAAAATGCTAGACCAAAGCGCGCGTCTAACTATTTCCATCATAACTCCCAAAATACTAGGAGTTTTTCATCTCCGTTTCTTTAGTTTTAAACTACACTTCGACACCCTCGAAATGAAATAAATTTCAATCAAATTCCGAGTTGAAATGAGTGACTTATGGTCATCAATCGGAGGTAGGTCTGTAAAATGCTAGACCAAAGCACGAGTCTAACTATTTCCATAATAACTCTCAAATTACTTGGTGTTTTTCATCTCCATTTCCTCCGTTTTAAATTACAGTTCGACACCTTCGAAATGGAATAAATTTCAATGAATTCCGAGTTGAATTGAGTGAGTTATGGTCAACAATTCGGAGGTAGGTCTGTAAAATGCTAGACCAAAGCGCGAATCTAACTATTTCCATCATAACTCCCAAAATACTAGGAGTTTTTCATCTCCGTTTCTTCCGTTTTAAACTAAACTTTGAAACCTTCGAAATGGAAAAAATTTCAATGAATTCGTAGTTAAATTGAGTGAGTTATGGTCAATCAATCGGAGGTAGATCTGTAAAATGCTAGTCTAAAGCGCGAGTCTAACTATTTCCATCATAACTCTCAAAATACATGGAGTTTTTCATCTCCATTTTCCTCCGTTTTAAATTACAGTTCGACACCTTCGAAATGGAATAAATTTCAAAGAATTCCGAGTGGAATTAAGTGAGTTATGGTTAATAATTCGGAGGTAGGTCTGTAAAATGCTAGACCAAAGCGCGAGTCTAACTATTTCCATCATAACTTCCAAAATACTAGGAGTTTTTCATCTCCGTTTGTTCCGTTTTAAACTACACTTCGACAGCCTCGAAATGGAATAAATTTCAATCAAATTCCGAGTTGAATTGAGTGAGTTATGGTCAATCAATCGGTGGTAAGTCTGTAAAATGCTAGACCAAAGCGCGAGTCTAACTATTTCCATCATAACTCTCAAAATACATGGAGTTTTTCATCTCCGTTTCTTCCGTTTTAACCTACACTTCGACACCTTCGAAATGAAATAAATTTCAAATGCATTCCGAGTTGAATTCATTGAGTTATGGTCAATCAATCGGAGGTAGGTCTGTAAAATGCTAGTCCAAAGCGCGAGTCTAACTATTTCCATCATAACTCTCAAAATACTTGGAGTTTTTCATCTCCGTTTCTTCCGTTTTAAACTATACTTCGACACCTACGAAATGGAATAAATTTTAATGAATTCCGAGTTGAAATGAGTGACTTATGGTCAATCAATCGGAGGTAGGTCTGTAAAATGCTAGACCAAAGCGCGAGTCTAAGTATTTCCATCATAACTCTCAAAATACTTGGAGTTTTTCATCTCCATTTCCTCCGTTTTAAATTACAGTTCGACACCTTCGAAATGGAATAAATTTCAAAGAATTCCGAGTTGAATTAAGTGAGTTATGGTCAATAATTCGGAGGTAGGTCTGTAAAATGGTAGACCAAAGCGCGAGTCTAACTATTTCCATCATAACTCCCAAAATACTTGGTGTTTTTCATCTCCGTTTCTTCCGTTTTAAACTAAACTTCGACACCTTCGAAATGGAATAAATTTCAATGAATACCGAGTTGAATTGAGTGAGTTATGGTCAATCAATCGGAGGTAGATCTGTAAAATGCTAGTCCAAAGCGCGAGTCTAACTATTTCCATCATAACTCTCAAAATACTTGGAGTTTTTCATCTCCGTTTCTTCCATTTTAAACTACACTTCGACACCTACGAAATGGAATAAATTTCAATGAATTCCGAGTTGAATTGAGTGAGTTATGGTCAATCAATCGGAGGTAGGTCTGTAAAATGCTAGACCAAAGCGCGAGTCTAACTATTTCCATCAATACTCTCAAAATACTTGGAGTTTTTCATCTCCATTTCCTCCGTTTTAAACTACAGTTCGACACCTTCGAAATGGAATAAATTTCAATGAATTCCGAGTTGAATTGAGTGAGTTATGGTCAATAATTCGGAGGTAGGTCTGTAAAATGCTAGACCAAAGCGCGAGTCTAACTATTTCCATCATAACTCCAAAAATACTAGGAGTTTTTCATCTCCGTTTCTTCCGTTTTAAACTACACTTCGACACATTCGAAATGGAATAAATTTTCATGAATTCCGAGTTAAATTGAGTGAGTTATGGTCAGTCAATCGGAGGTAGGTCTGTAAAATGCTAGACCAAAGCGCGAGTCTAACTATTTCCATCATAACTCTCAAATTACTTGGTGTTTTTCATCTCCATTTCCTCCGTTTTAAATTACAGTTCGACACATTCGAAATGAAATAAATTTCAATGAATTCCGAGTTGAATTGAGTGAGTTATGGTCAATAATTCGGAGGTAGGTCTGTAAAATGCTAGACCAAAGCGCGAGTCTAACTATTTCCATTATAACTCCCAAAATACTAGGAGTTTTTCATCTCCGTTTCTTCCGTTTTAAACTAAACTTCGACACCGTCGAAATGGAATAAATTTCAATGAATTTCGAGTTGAATTGATTGAGTTATGGTCAATCAATCGGAGGTAGATCTGTAAAATTCTAGTCCAAAGCGCGAGTCTAACTATTTCCATCATAACTTTCAAAATACTTGGATTTTTTCATCTCCGTTTCTTCTGTTTTAAACTACACTTAGACACCTACGAAATGGAATAAATTTCAATGAATTCCGAGTTAAATTAAAGGAGTTATGGTTAATAATTCGGAGGTAGGTCTGTAAAATGCTAGACCAAAGCGCGCGTCTAACTATTTCCATCATAACTCCCAAAATACTAGGAGTTTTTCATCTCCGTTTCTTCAGTTTTAAACTACACTTCGACACCCTCGAAATGAAATAAATTTCAATCAAATTCCGAGTTGAATTGAGTGACTTATGGTCATCAATCGGAGGTAGGTCTGTAAAATGCTAGACCAAAGCGCGAGTCTAACTATTTCCATCAATACTCTCAAAATACTTGGAGTTTTTCATCTCCATTTCCTCCGTTTTAAACTACAGTTCGACACCTTCGAAATGGAATAAATTTCAATGAATTCCGAGTTGAATTGAGTGAGTTATGGTCAATAATTCGGAGGTAGGTCTGTAAAATGCTAGACCAAAGCGCGAGTCTAACTATTTCCATCATAACTCCAAAAATACTAGGAGTTTTTCATCTCCGTTTCTTCCATTTTAAACTACACTTCGACACCTACGAAATGGAATAAATTTCAATGAATTCCGAGTTGAATTGAGTGAGTTATGGTCAATCAATCGGAGGTAGGTCTGTAAAATGCTAGACCAAAGCGCGAGTCTAACTATTTCCATCAATACTCTCAAAATACTTGGAGTTTTTCATCTCCATTTCCTCCGTTTTAAACTACAGTTCGACACCTTCGAAATGGAATAAATTTCAATGAATTCCGAGTTGAATTGAGTGAGTTATGGTCAATAATTCGGAGGTAGGTCTGTAAAATGCTAGACCAAAGCGCGAGTCTAACTATTTCCATCATAACTCCAAAAATACTAGGAGTTTTTCATCTCCGTTTCTTCCGTTTTAAACTACACTTCGACACATTCGAAATGGAATAAATTTTCATGAATTCCGAGTTAAATTGAGTGAGTTATGGTCACTCAATCGGAGGTAGGTCTGTAAAATGCTAGACCAAAGCGCGAGTCTAACTATTTCCATCATAACTCTCAAATTACTTGGTGTTTTTCATCTCCATTTCCTCCGTTTTAAATTACAGTTCGACACCTTCGAAATGAAATAAATTTCA
The DNA here is from genome assembly GCF_043159265.1 of Tasmannia lanceolata. Taxonomy (NCBI): domain Eukaryota; kingdom Viridiplantae; phylum Streptophyta; class Magnoliopsida; order Canellales; family Winteraceae; genus Tasmannia; species Tasmannia lanceolata. Next base: position 1,058,376 of record NW_027518678.1, read on the forward strand.
ATGAATTCCGAGTTGAATTGAGTGAGTTATGGTCAATAATTCGGAGGTAGGTCTGTAAAATGCTAGACCAAAGCGCGAGTCTAACTATTTCCATTATAACTCCCAAAATACTAGGAGTTTTTCATCTCCGTTTCTTCCGTTTTAAACTAAACTTCGACACCGTCGAAATGGAATAAATTTCAATGAATTTCGAGTTGAATTGAGTGAGTTATGGTCAATCAATCGGAGGTAGATCTGTAAAATTCTAGTCCAAAGCGCGAGTCTAACTATTTCCATCATAACTTTCAAAATACTTGGATTTTTTCATCTCCGTTTCTTCTGTTTTAAACTACACTTAGACACCTACGAAATGGAATAAATTTCAATGAATTCCGAGTTAAATTAAAGGAGTTATGGTTAATAATTCGGAGGTAGGTCTGTAAAACGCTAGACCAAAGCGCGCGTCTAACTATTTCCATCATAACTCCCAAAATACTAGGAGTTTTTCATCTCCGTTTCTTCAGTTTTAAACTACACTTCGACACCCTCGAAATGAAATAAATTTCAATCAAATTCCAAGTTGAATTGAGTGACTTATGGTCATCAATCGGAGGTAGGTCTGTAATATGCTAGACCAAAGCACGAGTCTAATTATTTCCATAATAACTCTCAAATTACTTGGTGTTTTTCATCTCCATTTCCTCCGTTTTAAATTACAGTTCGACACCTTCGAAATGGAATAAATTTCAATGAATTCCGAGTTGAATTGAGTGAGTTATGGTCAATAATTCGGAGGTAGGTCTGTAAAATGCTAGACCAAAGCGCGAATCTAACTATTTCCATCATAACTCCCAAAATACTAGGAGTTTTTCATCTCCGTTTCTTCCGTTTTAAACTAAACTTTGACACCTTCGAAATGGAAAAAATTTCAATGAATTCGTAGTTAAATTGAGTGAGTTATGGTCAATCAATCGGAGGTAGATCTGTAAAATGCTAGTCCAAAGCGCGAGTCTAACTATTTCCATCATAACTCTCAAAATACATGGAGTTTTTCATCTCCATTTTCCTCCGTTTTAAATTACAGTTCGACACCTTCGAAATGGAATAAATTTCAAAGAATTCCGAGTGGAATTAAGTGAGTTATGGTTAATAATTCGGAGGTAGGTCTGTAAAATGCTAGACCAAAGCGCGAGTCTAACTATTTCCATCATAACTTCCAAAATACTAGGAGTTTTTCATCTCCGTTTGTTCCGTTTTAAACTACACTTCGACAGCCTCGAAATGGAATAAATTTCAATCAAATTCCGAGTTGAATTGAGTGAGTTATGGTCAATCAATCGGTGGTAAGTCTGTAAAATGCTAGACCAAAGCGCGAGTCTAACTATTTCCATCATAACTCTCAAAATACATGGAGTTTTTCATCTCCGTTTCTTCCGTTTTAACCTACACTTCGACACCTTCGAAATGAAATAAATTTCAAATGCATTCCGAGTTGAATTTATTGAGTTATGGTCAATCAATCGGAGGTAGGTCTGTAAAATGCTAGTCCAAAGCGCGAGTCTAACTATTTCCATCATAACTCTCAAAATACTTGGAGTTTTTCATCTCCGTTTCTTCCGTTTTAAACTATACTTCGACACCTACGAAATGGAATAAATTTTAATGAATTCCGAGTTGAAATGAGTGACTTATGGTCAATCAATCGGAGGTAGGTCTGTAAAATGCTAGACCAAAGCGCGAGTCTAAGTATTTCCATCATAACTCTCAAAATACTTGGAGTTTTTCATCTCCATTTCCTCCGTTTTAAATTACAGTTCGACACCTTCGAAATGGAATAAATTTCAAAGAATTCCGAGTTGAATTAAGTGAGTTATGGTCAATAATTCGGAGGTGGGTCTGTAAAATGCTAGACCAAAGCGCGAGTCTAACTATTTCCATCATAACTCCCAAAATACTAGGTGTTTTTCATCTCCGTTTCTTCCGTTTTAAACTAAACTTCGACACCTTCGAAATGGAATAAATTTCAATGAATACCGAGTTGAATTGAGTGAGTTATGGTCAATCAATCGGAGGTAGATCTGTAAAATGCTAGTCCAAAGCGCGAGTCTAACTATTTCCATCATAACTCTCAAAATACTTGGAGTTTTTCATCTCCGTTTCTTCCATTTTAAACTACACTTCGACACCTACGAAATGGAATAAATTTCAATGAATTCCGAGTTGAATTGAGTGAGTTATGGTCAATTAATCGGAGGTAGGTCTGTAAAATGCTAGACCAAAGCGCGAGTCTAACTATTTCCATCAATACTCTCAAAATACTTGAAGTTTTTCATCTCCATTTCCTCCGTTTTAAATTACAGTTCGACACCTTCGAAATGGAATAAATTTCAATGAATTCCGAGTTGAATTGAGTGAGTTATGGTCAATAATTCGGACGTAGGTCTGTATAATGCTAGACCAAAGCGCGAGTCTAACTATTTCCATCATAACTCCAAAAATACTAGGAGTTTTTCATCTCCGTTTCTTCCGTTTTAAACTACACTTCGACACCTTCGAAATGGAATAAATTTCAATGAATTCCGAGTTGAATTGAGTGACGTATGGTCAATCAATCGGAGGTAGGTCTGTAAAATGCTAGACCAAAGCGCGAGTCTAACTATTTCCATCATGACTCCAAAAATACTAGGAGTTTTTCATCTCCGTTTCTTCCGTTTTAAACTACACTTCGACACCTTCGAAATGGAATAAATTTCAATGAATTCCGAGTTGAATTGAGTGAGTTATGGTCAATCAATCGGAGGTAGATCTGTAAAATGCTAGTCCAAAGCGCAAGTCTAACAATTTCCATCAGAACTCTCAAAATACTTGGAGTTTTTCATCTCCGTTTCTTCCGTTTTAAACTACACTTCGACACCTACGAAATGGAATAAATTTCCATGAATTCCGAGTTAAATTGAGTGAGTTATGGTCAATCAATCGGAGGTAGGTTTGTAAAATGCTAGACCAAAGCGCGAGTCTAACTATTTCCATCATAACTCTCAAATTACTTGGTGTTTTTCATCTCCATTTCCTCCGTTTTAAATTACAGTTCGACACCTTCGAAATGGAATAAATTTCAATGAATTCCGAGTTGAATTGAGTGAGTTATGGTCAATAATTCGGAGGTATGTCTGTAAAATGCTAGACCAAAGCGCGAGTCTAACTATTTCCATCATAACTCCCAAAATACTAGGAGTTTTTCATCTCCGTTTCTTCCGTTTTAAACTAAACTTCGACACCTTCGAAATGGAATAAATTTCAATGAATTCCGAGTTGAATTGAGTGAGTTATGGTCAATCAATCGGAGGTAGATCTGTAAAATGCTAGTCCAAAGCGCGAGTCTAACTATTTCCATCATAACTCTCAAAATACTTGGAGTTTTTCATCTCCATTTCCTCCGTTTTAAACTACAGTTCGACACCTTCGAAATGGAATAAATTTCAAAGAATTCCGAGTTGAATTGAGTGAGTTATGGTGAATCAATCGGAGGTAGGTCTGTAAAATGCTAGACCAAAGCGCGAGTCTAACTATTTCCATCAATACTCTCAAAATACTTGGAGTTTTAGATCTTCATTTCCTCCGTTTTAAATTACAGTTCGACACCTTCGAAATGGAATAAATTTCAATGAATTCCGAGTTGAATTGAGTGAGTTATTGTCAATAATTCGGAGGTAGGTCTGTAAAATGCTAGACCAAAGCGCGAGTCTAACTATTTCCATCATAACTCCAAAAATACTAGGAGTTTTTCATCTCCGTTTCTTCCGTTTTAAACTACACTTCGACACCTTCGAAATGGAATAAATTTCAATGAATTCCAAGTTGAATTGAGTGACTTATGGTCAATCAATCGGAGGTAGGTCAGTAAAATGCTAGACCAAAGCGCGAGTCTAACTATTTCCATCATGACTCCAAAAATACTAGGAGTTTTTCATCTCCGTTTCTTCCGTTTTAAACTACACTTCGCCACCTTCGAAATGGAATAAATTTCAATGAATTCCGAGTTGAATTGAATGAGTTATGGTCAATCAATCGGAGGTAGATCTGTAAAATGCTAGTCCAAAGCGCAAGTCTAACAATTTCCATCAGAACTCTCAAAATACTTGGAGTTTTTCATCTCCGTTTCTTCCGTTTTAAACTACACTTCGACACATTCGAAATGGAATAAATTTCAATGAATTCCGAGTTGAATTGAGTGAGTTATGGTCAATCAATCGGAGGTAGATCTGTAAAATGCTAGTCCAAAGCGCGAGTCTAACTATTTCCATCATAACTCTCAAAATACTTGGAGTTTTTCATCTCCATTTCCTCCGTTTTAAATTACAGTTCGACACCTTCGAAATGGAATAAATTTCAAAGAATTCCGAGTTGAATTAAGTGAATTATGGTCAATAATTCGGAGGTAGGTCTGTAAAATGCTAGACCAAAGCGCGAGTCTAACTATTTCCATCATAACTACCAAAATACTTGGTGTTTTTCATCTCCGTTTCTTCCGTTTTAAACTACACTTCGACACCTTCGAAATGGAATAAATTTCAATGAATTCCGAGTTGAAATGAGTGACTTATGGTCAATCAATCGGAGGTAGGTCTCTAAAATGCTAGACCAAAGCGCGAGTCTAACTATTTCCATCATAACTCCCAAAATACTAGGAGTTTTTCATCTCCGTTTCTTCCGTTTTAAACTAAACTTCGACACCTTCGAAATGGAATAAATTTCAATGAATTCCGAGTTGAATTGAGTGAGTTATGGTCAATCAATCGGAGGTAGATCTGTAAAATGCTAGTCCAAAGCGCAAGTCTAACAATTTCCATCAGAACTCTCAAAATACTTGGAGTTTTTCATCTCCGTTTCTTCCGTTTTAAACTACACTTCGACACATTCGAAAAGGAATAAATTTCAATGAATTCCGAGTTGAATTGAGTGAGTTATGGTCAATCAATCGGAGGTAGATCTGTAAAATGCTAGTCCAAAGCGCGAGTCTAACTATTTCCATCATAACTCTCAAAATACTTGGAGGTTTTCATCTCCATTTCCTCCGTTTTAAATTACAGTTCGACACCTTCGAAATGGAATAAATTTCAAAGAATTCCGAGTTGAATTAAGTGAATTATGGTCAATAATTCGGAGGTAGGTCTGTAAAATGCTAGACCAAAGCGCGAGTCTAACTATTTCCATCATAACTCCAAAAATACTTGGTGTTTTTCATCTCCGTTTCTTCCGTTTTAAACTACACTTCGACACCTTCGAAATGGAATAAATTTCAATGAATTCCGAGTTGAAATGAGTGACTTATGGTCAATCAATCGGAGGTAGGTCTCTAAAATGCTAAACCAAAGCGCGAGTCTAACTATTTCCATCATAACTCCCAAAATACTAGGAGTTTTTCATCTCCGTTTCTTCCGTTTTAAACTAAACTTCGACACCTTCGAAATGGAATAAATTTCAATGAATTCCGAGTTGAATTGAGTGAGTTATGGTCAATCAATCGGAGGTAGATCTGTAAAATGCTAGTCCAAAGCGCGAGTCTAACTATTTCCATCATAACTCTCAAAATCCTTGGAGTTTTTCATCTCCGTTTGTTCCATTTTAAACTACACTTCGACACCTACGAAATGGAATAAATTTCAATGAATTCCGAGTTGAATTGAGTGAGTTATGGTCAATCAATCGGAGGTAGGTCTGTAAAATGCTAGACCAAAGCGCGAGTCTAACTATTTCCATCAATACTCTCAAAACACTTGGAGTTTTTCATCTCCATTTCCTCCGTTTTAAACTACAGTTCGACACCTTCGAAATGGAATAAATTTCAATGAATTCCGAGTTGAATTGAGTGAGTTATGGTCAATAATTCGGAGGTAGGTCTGTAAAATGCTAGACCAAAGCGCGAGTCTAACTATTTCCATCATAACTCCAAAAATACTAGGAGTTTTTCATCTCCGTTTCTTCCGTTTTAAACTACACTTCGACACATTCGAAATGGAATAAATTTTCATGAATTCCGAGTTAAATTGAGTGAGTTATGGTCACTCAATCGGAGGTAGGTCTGTAAAATGCTAGACCAAAGCGCGAGTCTAACTATTTCCATCATAACTCTCAAATTACTTGGTGTTTTTCATCTCCATTTCCTCCGTTTTAAATTACAGTTCGACACCTTCGAAATGAAATAAATTTCAATGAATTCCGAGTTGAATTGAGTGAGTTATGGTCAATAATTCGGAGGTAGGTCTGTAAAATGCTAGACCAAAGCGCGAGTCTAACTATTTCCATTATAACTCCCAAAATACTAGGAGTTTTTCATCTCCGTTTCTTCCGTTTTAAACTAAACTTCGACACCGTCGAAATGGAATAAATTTCAATGAATTTCGAGTTGAATTGAGTGAGTTATGGTCAATCAATCGGAGGTAGATCTGTAAAATTCTAGTCCAAAGCGCGAGTCTAACTATTTCCATCATAACTTTCAAAATACTTGGATTTTTTCATCTCCGTTTCTTCTGTTTTAAACTACACTTAGACACCTACGAAATGGAATAAATTTCAATGAATTCCGAGTTAAATTAAAGGAGTTATGGTTAATAATTCGGAGGTAGGTCTGTAAAATGCTAGACCAAAGCGCGCGTCTAACTATTTCCATCATAACTCCCAAAATACTAGGAGTTTTTCATCTCCGTTTCTTCAGTTTTAAACTACACTTCGACACCCTCGAAATGAAATAAATTTCAATCAAATTCCGAGTTGAATTGAGTGACTTATGGTCATCAATCGGAGGTAGGTCTGTAAAATGCTAGACCAAAGCACGAGTCTAACTATTTCCATAATAACTCTCAAATTACTTGGTGTTTTTCATCTCCATTTCCTCCGTTTTAAATTACAGTTCGACACCTTCGAAATGGAATAAATTTCAATGAATTCCGAGTTGAATTGAGTGAGTTATGGTCAATAATTCGGAGGTAGGTCTGTAAAATGCTAGACCAAAGCGCGAATCTAACTATTTCCATCATAACTCCCAAAATACTAGGAGTTTTTCATCTCCGTTTCTTCCGTTTTAAACTAAACTTAGAAACCTTCGAAATGGAAAAAATTTCAATGAATTCGTAGTTAAATTGAGTGAGTTATGGTCAATCAATCGGAGGTAGATCTGTAAAATGCTAGTCCAAAGCGCGAGTCTAACTATTTCCATCATAACTCTCAAAATACATGGAGTTTTTCATCTCCATTTTCCTCCGTTTTAAATTACAGTTCGACACCTTCGAAATGGAATAAATTTCAAAGAATTCCGAGTGGAATTAAGTGAGTTATGGTTAATAATTCGGAGGTAGGTCTGTAAAATGCTAGACCAAAGCGCGAGTCTAACTATTTCCATCATAACTTCCAAAGTTACTAGGAGTTTTTCATCTCCGTTTGTTCCGTTTTAAACTACACTTCGACAGCCTCGAAATGGAATAAATTTCAATCAAATTCCGAGTTGAATTGAGTGAGTTATGGTCAATCAATCGGTGGTAAGTCTGTAAAATGCTAGACCAAAGCGCGAGTCTAACTATTTCCATCATAACTCTCAAAATACATGGAGTTTTTCATCTCCGTTTCTTCCGTTTTAACCTACACTTCGACACCTTCGAAATGAAATAAATTTCAAATGCATTCCGAGTTGAATTTATTGAGTTATGGTCAATCAATCGGAGGTAGGTCTGTAAAATGCTAGTCCAAAGCGCGAGTCTAACTATTTCCATCATAACTCTCAAAATACTTGGAGTTTTTCATCTCCGTTTCTTCCGTTTTAAACTATACTTCGACACCTACGAAATGGAATAAATTTTAATGAATTCCGAGTTGAAATGAGTGACTTATGGTCAATCAATCGGAGGTAGGTCTGTAAAATGCTAGACCAAAGCGCGAGTCTAAGTATTTCCATCATAACTCTCAAAATACTTGGAGTTTTTCATCTCCATTTCCTCCGTTTTAAATTACAGTTCGACACCTTCGAAATGGAATAAATTTCAAAGAATTCCGAGTTGAATTAAGTGAGTTATGGTCAATAATTCGGAGGTAGGTCTGTAAAATGCTAGACCAAAGCGCGAGTCTAACTATTTCCATCATAACTCCCAAAATACTTGGTGTTTTTCATCTCCGTTTCTTCCGTTTTAAACTAAACTTCGACACCTTCGAAATGGAATAAATTTCAATGAATACCGAGTTGAATTGAGTGAGTTATGGTCAATCAATCGGAGGTAGATCTGTAAAATGCTAGTCCAAAGCGCGAGTCTAACTATTTCCATCATAACTCTCAAAATACTTGGAGTTTTTCATCTCCGTTTCTTCCATTTTAAACTACACTTCGACACCTACGAAATGGAATAAATTTCAATGAATTCCGAGTTGAATTGAGTGAGTTATGGTCAATCAATCGGAGGTAGGTCTGTAAAATGCTAGTCCAAAGCGCAAGTCTAACAATTTCCATCAGAACTCTCAAAATACTTGGAGTTTTTCATCTCCGTTTCTTCCGTTTTAAACTACACTTCGACACATTCGAAATGGAATAAATTTCAATGAATTCCGAGTTGAATTGAGTGAGTTATGGTCAATCAATCGGAGGTAGATCTGTAAAATGCTAGTCCAAAGCGCGAGTCTAACTATTTCCATCATAACTCTCAAAATACTTGGAGTTTTTCATCTCCATTTCCTCCGTTTTAAATTACAGTTCGACACCTTCGAAATGGAATAAATTTCAAAGAATTCCGAGTTGAATTAAGTGAATTATGGTCAATAATTCGGAGGTAGGTCTGTAAAATGCTAGACCAAAGCGCGAGTCTAACTATTTCCATCATAACTACCAAAATACTTGGTGTTTTTCATCTCCGTTTCTTCCGTTTTAAACTACACTTCGACACCTTCGAAATGGAATAAATTTCAATGAATTCCGAGTTGAAATGAGTGACTTATGGTCAATCAATCGGAGGTAGGTCTCTAAAATGCTAGACCAAAGCGCGAGTCTAACTATTTCCATCATAACTCCCAAAATACTAGGAGTTTTTCATCTCCGTTTCTTCCGTTTTAAACTAAACTTCGACACCTTCGAAATGGAATAAATTTCAATGAATTCCGAGTTGAATTGAGTGAGTTATGGTCAATCAATCGGAGGTAGATCTGTAAAATGCTAGTCCAAAGCGCAAGTCTAACAATTTCCATCAGAACTCTCAAAATACTTGGAGTTTTTCATCTCCGTTTCTTCCGTTTTAAACTACACTTCGACACATTCGAAAAGGAATAAATTTCAATGAATTCCGAGTTGAATTGAGTGAGTTATGGTCAATCAATCGGAGGTAGATCTGTAAAATGCTAGTCCAAAGCGCGAGTCTAACTATTTCCATCATAACTCTCAAAATACTTGGAGTTTTTCATCTCCATTTCCTCCGTTTTAAATTACAGTTCGACACCTTCGAAATGGAATAAATTTCAAAGAATTCCGAGTTGAATTAAGTGAATTATGGTCAATAATTCGGAGGTAGGTCTGTAAAATGCTAGACCAAAGCGCGAGTCTAACTATTTCCATCATAACTCCAAAAATACTTGGTGTTTTTCATCTCCGTTTCTTCCGTTTTAAACTACACTTCGACACCTTCGAAATGGAATAAATTTCAATGAATTCCGAGTTGAAATGAGTGACTTATGGTCAATCAATCGGAGGTAGGTCTCTAAAATGCTAAACCAAAGCGCGAGTCTAACTATTTCCATCATAACTCCCAAAATACTAGGAGTTTTTCATCTCCGTTTCTTCCGTTTTAAACTAAACTTCGACACCTTCGAAATGGAATAAATTTCAATGAATTCCGAGTTGAATTGAGTGAGTTATGGTCAATCAATCGGAGGTAGATCTGTAAAATGCTAGTCCAAAGCGCGAGTCTAACTATTTCCATCATAACTCTCAAAATCCTTGGAGTTTTTCATCTCCGTTTGTTCCATTTTAAACTACACTTCGACACCTACGAAATGGAATAAATTTCAATGAATTCCGAGTTGAATTGAGTGAGTTATGGTCAATCAATCGGAGGTAGGTCTGTAAAATGCTAGACCAAAGCGCGAGTCTAACTATTTCCATCAATACTCTCAAAACACTTGGAGTTTTTCATCTCCATTTCCTCCGTTTTAAACTACAGTTCGACACCTTCGAAATGGAATAAATTTCAATGAATTCCGAGTTGAATTGAGTGAGTTATGGTCAATAATTCGGAGGTAGGTCTGTAAAATGCTAGACCAAAGCGCGAGTCTAACTATTTCCATCATAACTCCAAAAATACTAGGAGTTTTTCATCTCCGTTTCTTCCGTTTTAAACTACACTTCGACACATTCGAAATGGAATAAATTTTCATGAATTCCGAGTTAAATTGAGTGAGTTATGGTCACTCAATCGGAGGTAGGTCTGTAAAATGCTAGACCAAAGCGCGAGTCTAACTATTTCCATCATAACTCTCAAATTACTTGGTGTTTTTCATCTCCATTTCCTCCGTTTTAAATTACAGTTCGACACCTTCGAAATGAAATAAATTTCAATGAATTCCGAGTTGAATTGAGTGAGTTATGGTCAATAATTCGGAGGTAGGTCTGTAAAATGCTAGACCAAAGCGCGAGTCTAACTATTTCCATTATAACTCCCAAAATACTAGGAGTTTTTCATCTCCGTTTCTTCCGTTTTAAACTAAACTTCGACACCGTCGAAATGGAATAAATTTCAATGAATTTCGAGTTGAATTGAGTGAGTTATGGTCAATCAATCGGAGGTAGATCTGTAAAATTCTAGTCCAAAGCGCGAGTCTAACTATTTCCATCATAACTTTCAAAATACTTGGATTTTTTCATCTCCGTTTCCTCTGTTTTAAACTACACTTAGACACCTACGAAATGGAATAAATTTCAATGAATTCCGAGTTAAATTAAAGGAGTTATGGTTAATAATTCGGAGGTAGGTCTGTAAAATGCTAGACCAAAGCGCGCGTCTAACTATTTCCATCATAACTCCCAAAATACTAGGAGTTTTTCATCTCCGTTTCTTCAGTTTTAAACTACACTTCGACACCCTCGAAATGAAATAAATTTCAATCAAATTCCGAGTTGAATTGAGTGACTTATGGTCATCAATCGGAGGTAGGTCTGTAAAATGCTAGACCAAAGCACGAGTCTAACTATTTCCATAATAACTCTCAAATTACTTGGTGTTTTTCATCTCCATTTCCTCCGTTTTAAATTACAGTTCGACACCTTCGAAATGGAATAAATTTCAATGAATTCCGAGTTGAATTGAGTGAGTTATGGTCAATAATTCGGAGGTAGGTCTGTAAAATGCTAGACCAAAGCGCGAATCTAACTATTTCCATCATAACTCCCAAAATACTAGGAGTTTTTCATCTCCGTTTCTTCCGTTTTAAACTAAACTTAGAAACCTTCGAAATGGAAAAAATTTCAATGAATTCGTAGTTAAATTGAGTGAGTTATGGTCAATCAATCGGAGGTAGATCTGTAAAATGCTAGTCCAAAGCGCGAGTCTAACTATTTCCATCATAACTCTCAAAATACATGGAGTTTTTCATCTCCATTTTCCTCCGTTTTAAATTACAGTTCGACACCTTCGAAATGGAATAAATTTCAAAGAATTCCGAGTGGAATTAAGTGAGTTATGGTTAATAATTCGGAGGTAGGTCTGTAAAATGCTAGACCAAAGCGCGAGTCTAACTATTTCCATCATAACTTCCAAAATACTAGGAGTTTTTCATCTCCGCTTGTTCCGTTTTAAACTACACTTCGACAGCCTCGAAATGGAATAAATTTCAATCAAATTCCGAGTTGAATTGAGTGAGTTATGGTCAATCAATCGGTGGTAAGTCTGTAAAATGCTAGACCAAAGCGCGACTCTAACTATTTCCATCATAACTCTCAAAATACATGGAGTTTTTCATCTCCGTTTCTTCCGTTTTAACGTACACTTCGACACCTTCGAAATGAAATAAATTTCAAATGCATTCCGAGTTGAATTTATTGAGTTATGGTCAATCAATCGGAGGTAGGTCTGTAAAATGCTAGTCCAAAGCGCGAGTCTAACTATTTCCATCATAACTCTCAAAATACTTGGAGTTTTTCATCTCCGTTTCTTCCGTTTTAAACTATACTTCGACACCTACGAAATGGAATAAATTTTAATGAATTCCGAGTTGAAATGAGTGACTTATGGTCAATCAATCGGAGGTAGGTCTGTAAAATGCTAGACCAAAGCGCGAGTCTAAGTATTTCCATCATAACTCTCAAAATACTTGGAGTTTTTCATCTCCATTTCCTCCGTTTTAAATTACAGTTCGACACCTTCGAAATGGAATAAATTTCAAAGAATTCCGAGTTGAATTAAGTGAGTTATGGTCAATAATTCGGAGGTAGGTCTGTAAAATGCTAGACCAAAGCGCGAGTCTAACTATTTCCATCATAACTCCCAAAATACTTGGTGTTTTTCATCTCCGTTTCTTCCGTTTTAAACTAAACTTCGACACCTTCGAAATGGAATAAATTTCAATGAATACCGAGTTGAATTGAGTGAGTTATGGTCAATCAATCGGAGGTAGATCTGTAAAATGCTAGTCCAAAGCGCGAGTCTAACTATTTCCATCATAACTCTCAAAATACTTGGAGTTTTTCATCTCCGTTTCTTCCATTTTAAACTACACTTCGACACCTACGAAATGGAATAAATTTCAATGAATTCCGAGTTGAATTGAGTGAGTTATGGTCAATCAATCGGAGGTAGGTCTGTAAAATGCTAGTCCAAAGCGCAAGTCTAACAATTTCCATCAGAACTCTCAAAATACTTGGAGTTTTTCATCTCCGTTTCTTCCGTTTTAAACTACACTTCGACACATTCGAAATGGAATAAATTTCAATGAATTCCGAGTTGAATTGAGTGAGTTATGGTCAATCAATCGGAGGTAGATCTGTAAAATGCTAGTCCAAAGCGCGAGTCTAACTATTTCCATCATAACTCTCAAAATACTTGGAGTTTTTCATCTCCATTTCCTCCGTTTTAAATTACAGTTCGACACCTTCGAAATGGAATAAATTTCAAAGAATTCCGAGTTGAATTAAGTGAATTATGGTCAATAATTCGGAGGTAGGTCTGTAAAATGCTAGACCAAAGCGCGAGTCTAACTATTTCCATCATAACTACCAAAATACTTGGTGTTTTTCATCTCCGTTTCTTCCGTTTTAAACTACACTTCGACACCTTCGAAATGGAATAAATTTCAATGAATTCCGAGTTGAAATGAGTGACTTATGGTCAATCAATCGGAGGTAGGTCTCTAAAATGCTAGACCAAAGCGCGAGTCTAACTATTTCCATCATAACTCCCAAAATACTAGGAGTTTTTCATCTCCGTTTCTTCCGTTTTAAACTAAACTTCGACACCTTCGAAATGGAATAAATTTCAATGAATTCCGAGTTGAATTGAGTGAGTTATGGTCAATCAATCGGAGGTAGATCTGTAAAATGCTAGTCCAAAGCGCAAGTCTAACAATTTCCATCAGAACTCTCAAAATACTTGGAGTTTTTCATCTCCGTTTCTTCCGTTTTAAACTACACTTCGACACATTCGAAAAGGAATAAATTTCAATGAATTCCGAGTTGAATTGAGTGAGTTATGGTCAATCAATCGGAGGTAGATCTGTAAAATGCTAGTCCAAAGCGCGAGTCTAACTATTTCCATCATAACTCTCAAAATACTTGGAGTTTTTCATCTCCATTTCCTCCGTTTTAAATTACAGTTCGACACCTTCGAAATGGAATAAATTTCAAAGAATTCCGAGTTGAATTAAGTGAATTATGGTCAATAATTCGGAGGTAGGTCTGTAAAATGCTAGACCAAAGCGCGAGTCTAACTATTTCCATCATAACTCCAAAAATACTTGGTGTTTTTCATCTCCGTTTCTTCCGTTTTAAACTACACTTCGACACCTTCGAAATGGAATAAATTTCAATGAATTCCGAGTTGAAATGAGTGACTTATGGTCAATCAATCGGAGGTAGGTCTCTAAAATGCTAAACCAAAGCGCGAGTCTAACTATTTCCATCATAACTCCCAAAATACTAGGAGTTTTTCATCTCCGTTTCTTCCGTTTTAAACTAAACTTCGACACCTTCGAAATGGAATAAATTTCAATGAATTCCGAGTTGAATTGAGTGAGTTATGGTCAATCAATCGGAGGTAGATCTGCAAAATGCTAGTCCAAAGCGCGAGTCTAACTATTTCCATCATAACTCTCAAAATCCTTGGAGTTTTTCATCTCCGTTTGTTCCATTTTAAACTACACTTCGACACCTACGAAATGGAATAAATTTCAATGAATTCCGAGTTGAATTGAGTGAGTTATGGTCAATCAATCGGAGGTAGGTCTGTAAAATGCTAGACCAAAGCGCGAGTCTAACTATTTCCATCAATACTCTCAAAACACTTGGAGTTTTTCATCTCCATTTCCTCCGTTTTAAACTACAGTTCGACACCTTCGAAATGGAATAAATTTCAATGAATTCCGAGTTGAATTGAGTGAGTTATGGTCAATAATTCGGAGGTAGGTCTGTAAAATGCTAGACCAAAGCGCGAGTCTAACTATTTCCATCATAACTCCAAAAATACTAGGAGTTTTTCATCTCCGTTTCTTCCGTTTTAAACTACACTTCGACACATTCGAAATGGAATAAATTTTCATGAATTCCGAGTTAAATTGAGTGAGTTATGGTCACTCAATCGGAGGTAGGTCTGTAAAATGCTAGACCAAAGCGCGAGTCTAACTATTTCCATCATAACTCTCAAATTACTTGGTGTTTTTCATCTCCCTTTCCTCCGTTTTAAATTACAGTTCGACACCTTCGAAATGAAATAAATTTCAATGAATTCCGAGTTGAATTGAGTGAGTTATGGTCAATAATTCGGAGGTAGGTCTGTAAAATGCTAGACCAAAGCGCGAGTCTAACTATTTCCATTATAACTCCCAAAATACTAGGAGTTTTTCATCTCCGTTTCTTCCGTTTTAAACTAAACTTCGACACCGTCGAAATGGAATAAATTTCAATGAATTTCGAGTTGAATTGAGTGAGTTATGGTCAATCAATCGGAGGTAGATCTGTAAAATTCTAGTCCAAAGCGCGAGTCTAACTATTTCCATCATAACTTTCAAAATACTTGGATTTTTTCATCTCCGTTTCTTCTGTTTTAAACTACACTTAGACACCTACGAAATGGAATAAATTTCAATGAATTCCGAGTTAAATTAAAGGAGTTATGGTTAATAATTCAGAGGTAGGTCTGTAAAATGCTAGACCAAAGCGCGCGTCTAACTATTTCCATCATAACTCCCAAAATACTAGGAGTTTTTCATCTCCGTTTCTTCAGTTTTAAACTACACTTCGACACCCTCGAAATGAAATAAATTTCAATCAAATTCCGAGTTGAATTGAGTGACTTATGGTCATCAATCGGAGGTAGGTCTGTAAAATGCTAGACCAAAGCACGAGTCTAACTATTTCCATAATAACTCTCAAATTACTTGGTGTTTTTCATCTCCATTTCCTCCGTTTTAAATTACAGTTCGACACCTTCGAAATTGAATAAATTTCAATGAATTCCGAGTTGAATTGAGTGAGTTATGGTCAATAATTCGGAGGTAGGTCTGTAAAATGCTAGACCAAAGCGCGAATCTAACTATTTCCATCATAACTCCCAAAATACTAGGAGTTTTTCATCTCCGTTTCTTCCGTTTTAAACTAAACTTAGAAACCTTCGAAATGGAAAAAATTTCAATGAATTCGTAGTTAAATTGAGTGAGTTATGGTCAATCAATCGGAGGTAGATCTGTAAAATGCTAGTCCAAAGCGCGAGTCTAACTATTTCCATCATAACTCTCAAAATACATGGAGTTTTTCATCTCCATTTTCCTCCGTTTTAAATTACAGTTCGACACCTTCGAAATGGAATAAATTTCAAAGAATTCCGAGTGGAATTAAGT
This sequence comes from Tasmannia lanceolata, assembly GCF_043159265.1. Taxonomy (NCBI): domain Eukaryota; kingdom Viridiplantae; phylum Streptophyta; class Magnoliopsida; order Canellales; family Winteraceae; genus Tasmannia; species Tasmannia lanceolata. The sequence goes on from NW_027518678.1 coordinate 1,074,426, forward strand.
GAGTTATGGTTAATAATTCGGAGGTAGGTCTGTAAAATGCTAGACCAAAGCGCGAGTCTAACTATTTCCATCATAACTTCCAAAATACTAGGAGTTTTTCATCTCCGTTTGTTCCGTTTTAAACTACACTTCGACACCTTCGAAATGGAATAAATTTCAATGAATTCCGAGTTGAATTGAGTGACTTATGGTCAATCAATCGGAGGTAGGTCTGTAAAATGCTAGACCAAAGCGCGAGTCTAACTATTTCCATCATTACTCCAAAAATACTAGGAGTTTTTCATCTCCGTTTCTTCCGTTTTAAACTACACTTCGACACCTTCGAAATGGAATAAATTTCAATGAATTCCGAGTTGAATTGAGTGAGTTATGGTCAATCAATCGGAGGTAGATCTGTAAAATGCTAGTCCAAAGCGCAAGTCTAACAATTTCCATCAGAACTCTCAAAATACTTGGAGTTTTTCATCTCCGTTTCTTCCGTTTTAAACTACACTTCGACACCTACGAAATGGAATAAATTTCCATGAATTCCGAGTTAAATTGAGTGAGTTATGGTCAATCAATCGGAGGTAGGTTTGTAAAATGCTAGACCAAAGCGCGAGTCTAACTATTTCCATCATAACTCTCAAAATACTTGGAGTTTTTCATCTCCATTTCCTCCGTTTTAAATTACAGTTCGACACCTTCGAAATGGAATAAATTTCAAAGAATTCCGAGTTGAATTAAGTGAGTTATGGTCAATAATTCGGAGGTAGGTCTGTAAAATGCTAGACCAAAGCGCGAGTCTAACTATTTCCATCATAACTCCCAAAATACTTGGTGTTTTTCATCTCCGTTTCTTCCGTTTTAAACTAAACTTCGACACCTTCGAAATGGAATAAATTTCAATGAATACCGAGTTGAATTGAGTGAGTTATGGTCAATCAATCGGAGGTAGATCTGTAAAATGCTAGTCCAAAGCGCGAGTCTAACTATTTCCATCATAACTCTCAAAATACTTGGAGTTTTTCATCTCCGTTTCTTCCATTTTAAACTACACTTCGACACCTACGAAATGGAATAAATTTCAATGAATTCCGAGTTGAATTGAGTGAGTTATTGTCAATCAATCGGAGGTAGGTCTGTAAAATGCTAGACCAAAGCGCGAGTCTAACTATTTCCATCAATACTCTCAAAATACTTGGAGTTTTTCATCTCCATTTCCTCCGTTTTAAATTACAGTTCGACACCTTCGAAATGGAATAAATTTCAATGCATTCCGAGTTGAATTGAGTGAGTTATGGTCAATAATTCGGACGTAGGTCTGTATAATGCTAGACCAAAGCGCGAGTCTAACTATTTCCATCATAACTCCAAAAATACTAGGAGTTTTTCATCTCCGTTTCTTCCGTTTTAAACTACACTTCGACACCTTCGAAATGGAATAAATTTCAATGAATTCCGAGTTGAATTGAGTGACTTATGGTCAATCAATCGGAGGTAGGTCTGTAAAATGCTAGACCAAAGCGCGAGTCTAACTATTTCCATCATTACTCCAAAAATACTAGGAGTTTTTCATCTCCGTTTCTTCCGTTTTAAACTACACTTCGACACCTTCGAAATGGAATAAATTTCAATGAATTCCGAGTTGAATTGAGTGAGTTATGGTCAATCAATCGGAGGTAGATCTGTAAAATGCTAGTCCAAAGCGCAAGTCTAACAATTTCCATCAGAACTCTCAAAATACTTGGAGTTTTTCATCTCCGTTTCTTCCGTTTTAAACTACACTTCGACACCTACGAAATGGAATAAATTTCCATGAATTCCGAGTTAAATTGAGTGAGTTATGGTCAATCAATCGGAGGTAGGTTTGTAAAATGCTAGACCAAAGCGCGAGTCTAACTATTTCCATCATAACTCTCAAATTACTTGGTGTTTTTCATCTCCATTTCCTCCGTTTTAAATTACAGTTCGACACCTTCGAAATGGAATAAATTTCAATGAATTCCGAGTTGAATTGAGTGAGTTATGGTCAATAATTCGGAGGTATGTCTGTAAAATGCTAGACCAAAGCGCGAGTCTAACTATTTCCATCATAACTCCCAAAATACTAGGAGTTTTTCATCTCCGTTTCTTCCGTTTTAAACTAAACTTCGACACCTTCGAAATGGAATAAATTTCAATGAATTCCGAGTTGAATTGAGTGAGTTATGGTCAATCAATCGGAGGTAGATCTGTAAAATGCTAGTCCAAAGCGCGAGTCTAACTATTTCCATCATAACTCTCAAAATACTTGGAGTTTTTCATCTCCATTTCCTCCGTTTTAAACTACAGTTCGACACCTTCGAAATGGAATAAATTTCAAAGAATTCCGAGTTGAATTGAGTGAGTTATGGTGAATCAATCGGAGGTAGGTCTGTAAAATGCTAGACCAAAGCGCGAGTCTAACTATTTCCATCAATACTCTCAAAATACTTGGAGTTTTAGATCTTCATTTCCTCCGTTTTAAATTACAGTTCGACACCTTCGAAATGGAATAAATTTCAATGAATTCCGAGTTGAATTGAGTGAGTTATTGTCAATAATTCGGAGGTAGGTCTGTAAAATGCTAGACCAAAGCCCGAGTCTAACTATTTCCATCATAACTCCAAAAATACTAGGAGTTTTTCATCTCCGTTTCTTCCGTTTTAAACTACACTTCGACACCTTCGAAATGGAATAAATTTCAATGAATTCCAAGTTGAATTGAGTGACTTATGGTCAATCAATCGGAGGTAGGTCAGTAAAATGCTAGACCAAAGCGCGAGTCTAACTATTTCCATAATGACTCCAAAAATACTAGGAGTTTTTCATCTCCGTTTCTTCCGTTTTAAACTACACTTCGCCACCTTCGAAATGGAATAAATTTCAATGAATTCCGAGTTGAATTGAATGAGTTATGGTCAATCAATCGGAGGTAGATCTGTAAAATGCTAGTCCAAAGCGCAAGTCTAACAATTTCCATCAGAACTCTCAAAATACTTGGAGTTTTTCATCTCCGTTTCTTCCGTTTTAAACTACACTTCGACACATTCGAAATGGAATAAATTTCAATGAATTTCGAGTTGAATTGAGTGAGTTATGGTCAATCAATCGGAGGTAGATCTGTAAAATTCTAGTCCAAAGCGCGAGTCTAACTATTTCCATCATAACTTTCAAAATACTTGGATTTTTTCATCTCCGTTTCTTCTGTTTTAAACTACACTTAGACACCTACGAAATGGAATAAATTTCAATGAATTCCGAGTTAAATTAAAGGAGTTATGGTTAATAATTCGGAGGTAGGTCTGTAAAATGCTAGACCAAAGCGCGCGTCTAACTATTTCCATCATAACTCCCAAAATACTAGGAGTTTTTCATCTCCGTTTCTTCAGTTTTAAACTACACTTCGACACCCTCGAAATGAAATAAATTTCAATCAAATTCCGAGTTGAATTGAGTGACTTATGGTCATCAATCGGAGGTAGGTCTGTAAAATGCTAGACCAAAGCACGAGTCTAACTATTTCCATAATAACTCTCAAATTACTTGGTGTTTTTCATCTCCATTTCCTCCGTTTTAAATTACAGTTCGACACCTTCGAAATGGAATAAATTTCAATGAATTCCGAGTTGAATTGAGTGAGTTATGGTCAATAATTCGGAGGTAGGTCTGTAAAATGCTAGACCAAAGCGCGAATCTAACTATTTCCATCATAACTCCCAAAATACTAGGAGTTTTTCATCTCCGTTTCTTCCGTTTTAAACTAAACTTTGACACCTTCGAAATGGAAAAAATTTCAATGAATTCGTAGTTAAATTGAGTGAGTTATGGTCAATCAATCGGAGGTAGATCTGTAAAATGCTAGTCCAAAGCGCGAGTCTAACTATTTCCATCATAACTCTCAAAATACATGGAGTTTTTCATCTCCATTTTCCTCCGTTTTAAATTACAGTTCGACACCTTCGAAATGGAATAAATTTCAAAGAATTCCGAGTGGAATTAAGTGAGTTATGGTTAATAATTCGGAGGTAGGTCTGTAAAATGCTAGACCAAAGCGCGAGTCTAACTATTTCCATCATAACTTCCAAAATACTAGGAGTTTTTCATCTCCGTTTGTTCCGTTTTAAACTACACTTCGACAGCCTCGAAATGGAATAAATTTCAATCAAATTCCGAGTTGAATTGAGTGAGTTATGGTCAATCAATCGGTGGTAAGTCTGTAAAATGCTAGACCAAAGCGCGAGTCTAACTATTTCCATCATAACTCTCAAAATACATGGAGTTTTTCATCTCCATTTCCTCCGTTTTAAACTACAGTTCGACACCTTCGAAATGGAATAAATTTCAAAGAATTCCGAGTTGAATTGAGTGAGTTATGGTCAATCAATCGGAGGTAGGTCTGTAAAATGCTAGACCAAAGCGCGAGTCTAACTATTTCCATCAATACTCTCAAAATACTTGGAGTTTTAGATCTTCATTTCCTCCGTTTTAAATTACAGTTCGACACCTTCGAAATGGAATAAATTTCAATGAATTCCGAGTTGAATTGAGTGAGTTATTGTCAATAATTCGGAGGTAGGTCTGTAAAATGCTAGACCAAAGCGCGAGTCTAACTATTTCCATCATAACTCCAAAAATACTAGGAGTTTTTCATCTCCGTTTCTTCCGTTTTAAACTACACTTCGACACCTTCGAAATGGAATAAATTTCAATGAATTCCAAGTTGAATTGAGTGACTTATGGTCAATCAATCGGAGGTAGGTCAGTAAAATGCTAGACCAAAGCGCGAGTCTAACTATTTCCATCATGACTCCAAAAATACTAGGAGTTTTTCATCTCCGTTTCTTCCGTTTTAAACTACACTTCGCCACCTTCGAAATGGAATAAATTTCAATGAATTCCGAGTTGAATTGAATGAGTTATGGTCAATCAATCGGAGGTAGATCTGTAAAATGCTAGTCCAAAGCGCAAGTCTAACAATTTCCATCAGAACTCTCAAAATACTTGGAGTTTTTCATCTCCGTTTCTTCCGTTTTAAACTACACTTCGACACATTCGAAATGGAATAAATTTCAATGAATTCCGAGTTGAATTGAGTGAGTTATGGTCAATCAATCGGAGGTAGATCTGTAAAATGCTAGTCCAAAGCGCGAGTCTAACTATTTCCATCATAACTCCCAAAATACTAGGAGTTTTTCATCTCCGTTTCTTCCGTTTTAAACTAAACTTCGACACCTTCGAAATGGAATAAATTTCAATGAATTCCGAGTTGAATTGAGTGAGTTATGGTCAATCAATCGGAGGTAGATCTGTAAAATGCTAGTCCAAAGCGCGAGTCTAACTATTTCCATCATAACTCTCAAAATACTTGGAGTTTTTCATCTCCGTTTGTTCCATTTTAAACTACACTTCGACACCTACGAAATGGAATAAATTTCAATGAATTCCGAGTTGAATTGAGTGACTTATGGTCAATCAATCGGAGGTAGGTCTCTAAAATGCTAGACCAAAGCGCGAGTCTAACTATTTCCATCATAACTCCCAAAATACTAGGAGTTTTTCATCTCCGTTATTCCGTTTTAAACTAAACTTCGACACCTTCGAAATGGAATAAATTTCAATGAATTCCGAGTTGAATTGAGTGAGTTATGGTCAATCAATCGGAGGTAGATCTGTAAAATGCTAGACCAAAGCGCGAGTCTAACTATTTCCATCATAACTCCAAAAATACTAGGAGTTTTTCATCTCCATTTCTTCCGTTTTAAACTACACTTCGACACCTTCGAATGGAATAAATTTCAATGAATTCCGAGTTGAATTGAGTGACTTATGGTCAATCAATCGGAGGTAGGTCTGTAAAATGCTAGACCAAAGCTCGAGTCTAACTATTTCCATCATGACTCCAAAAATACTAGGAGTTTTTCATCTCCGTTTCTTCCGTTTTAAACTACACTTCGACACCTTCGAAATGGAATAAATTTCAATGAATTCCGAGTTGAATTGAGTGAGTTATGGTCAATCAATCGGAGGTAGATCTGTAAAATGCTAGTCCAAAGCGCTAGTCTAACAATTTCCATCAGAACTCTCAAAATACTTGGAGTTTTTCATCTCCGTTTCTTCCGTTTTAAACTACACTTCGACACCTACGAAATGGAATAAATTTCCATGAATTCCGAGTTAAATTGAGTGAGTTATGGTCAATCAATCGGAGGTAGGTCTGTAAAATGCTAGACCAAAGCGCGAGTCTAACTATTTCCATCATAACTCTCAAATTACTTGGTGTTTTTCATCTCCATTTCCTCCGTTTTAAAATACAGTTCGACACCTTCGAAATGGAATAAATTTCAATGAATTCCGAGTTGAATTGAGTGAGTTATGGTCAATAATTCGGAGGTAGGTCTGTAAAATGCTAGACCAAAGCGCGAGTCTAACTATTTCCATCATAACTCCCAAAATAGTAGGAGTTTTTCATCTCCGTTTCTTCCGTTTTAAACTAAACTTCGACACCTTCGAAATGGAATAAATTTCAATGAATTCCGAGTTGAATTGAGTGAGTTATGGTCAATCAATCGGAGGTAGATCTGTAAAATGCTAGTCCAAAGCGCGAGTCTAACTATTTCCATCATAACTCTCAAAATACTTGGAATTTTTCATCTCCATTTCCTCTGTTTTAAATTACAGTTCGACACCTTCGAAATGGAATAAATTTCAAAGAATTTCGAGTTGAATTAAGTGAGTTATGGTTAATAATTCGGAGGTAGGTCTGTAAAATGCTAGACGAAAGCGCGAGCCTAACTATTTCCATCATAACTCCCAAAATAGTAGGAGTTTTTCATCTCCGTTTCTTCCGTTTTAAACTACACTTTGACACCCTCGAAATGGAATAAATTTCAATCAAATTCCGAGTTTAATTGAGTGACTTATGGTCATCAATCGGAGGTAAGTCTGTAAAATGCTAGACCAAAGCGCGAGTCTAACTATATCCATCATAACTCTCAAAATACATGGAGTTTTTCATCTCCGTTTCTTCCGTTTTAAACTACACTTCGACACCTATGAAATGGAATAAATTTCAATGATTTCCGAGTTGAATTTAGTGAGTTACGGTCAATCAATCGGAGGTAGGTCTGTAAAATGATAGACCAAAGCGCGAGTCTAACTATTTCAATCATAACTGCCAAAATACTAGGAGTTTTTCATCTCTGTTTCTTCCGTTTTAAACTACACTTCGATACCATCGAAATGGAATAAATTCCAATCAAATTCCGAGTTGAATTGAGTCACTTATGGTCATCAATCGGAGGTAGGTCTGTAAAATGCTAGACCAAAGCGCGGGTCTAACTATTTCCATCATAACTCTCAAAATACATGGAGTTTTTCATCTCCGTTTCGTCCGTTTTAACCTACACTTCGACACCTTCGAAATGGAATAAATTTCAAATGCATTCCGAGTTGAATTTAGTGAGTTATGGTCAATCAATCGGAGGTAGGTCTGTAAAATGCTAGTGCAAAGCGCGAGTCTAACTATTTCCATCATAACTCTCAAAATACTTGGAGTTTTTCATCTCCGTTTCTTCCGTTTTAAACTACACTTCGACATCTTCGAAATGGAATAAATTTAAACGAATTCCGAGTTGAAATGAGTGACTTATGGTCAATCAATCGGAGGTAGGTCTCTAATATGGTAGACCAAAGCGCTCAATTTAACTTGTAATTCATTGAAATTAGTTTCATTTCGGATGAATCAAAGTGTCGTTTCAAACGAAAGAAACGGAAAAGAAAAACTCCAAGTATTTCGAGAGTTATGATGGAAATAGTTAGACTCGCGCTTTGGTTTAGCAATTTAGTGACATACCTCCGATTGATTGACCATAACTCACTCAATTTAACTCGTAATTCATTGAAATTAGTTTCATTTCGAAGGAATCAAAGTGTAGTTGAAAACGAAAGAAACGGAGATGAAAAACTCCAAGTATTTTGAGAGTTATGATGGAAATAGTTAGACTCGTGCTTTGGTTTAGAAATTTACTGACCTACCTCCGATTGATTGACCATAACTCACTCAATTTAACTCGTAATTCATTGAAATTAGTTTCATTTCGAAGGAATCGAAGTGTAGTTTAAAACGAAAGAAACGGAGATGAAAAACTCCAAGTAATTTGAGAGTTATGATGGAAATAGTTAGACTCGCGCTTTGGTTTAGCAATTTACTGACCTTCCTCCGATTGATTGACCATAACTCACTCAATTGAACTCGTAATTCATTGAAATTAGTTTTATTTCGAAGGAATCGAAGTTTAGTTTAAAACGAAAGAAACGGAGATGAAAAACTCCAAGTATTTTGAGAGTTATGATGGAAATAGTTAGACTCGCGCTTTGGTTTAGCAATTTACTGACCTACCTCCGATTGATTAACCATAACTCACTCAATTTAACTCGTAATTCATTGAAATTAGTTTAATTTTGAGGGAATCAAAGTGTAGTTTGAAACGAAAGAAACGGAGATGAAAAACTCCAAGTATTTTGAGAGTTATGATGGAAATAGTTAGACTCGCGCTTTGGTTTAGCAATTTACTGACTTACCTCCGATTATTTGACCATAACTCACCCAATTTAACTCGTAATTTATTGAAATTAGTTTCATTTCGAAGGAATCGAAGTGTCGTTTCAAACGAAAGAAACGGAGATGAAAAACTCCAAGTATTTTGAGAGTTATGATGGAAATAGTTAGACTCGTGCTTTGGTTTAGCAATTTACTGACCTACCTCCGATTGATTGACCATAACTCACTCAATTTAACTCGTAATTCATTGAAATTAGTTTCATTTCGAAGGAATCGAAGTGTAGTTTAAAACGAAAGAAACGGAGATGAAAAACTCCAAGTAATTTGAGAGTTATGATGGAAATAGTTAGACTCGCGCTTTGGTTTAGCAATTTACTGACCTACCTTCGATTGATTGACCATAACTCAGTTAATTCGACTCATAATTCATTGACATTAGTTCCATTTCGAAGGAATTGAAGTGTAGTTTAAAACGAAAGAAACGGAGATGAAAAACTCCAAGTATTTTGAGAGTTATGATGGAAATAGTTAGACTCGTGCTTTGGTTTAGCAATTTACTGACCTACCTCCGATTGATTGACCATAACTCACTCAATTTAACTCGTAATTCATTGAAATTAGTTTCATTTCGAAGGAATCGAAGTGTAGTTTAAAACGAAAGAAACGGAGATGAAAAACTCCAAGTAATTTGAGAGTTATGATGGAAATAGTTAGACTCGCGCTTTGGTTTAGCAATTTACTGACCTACCTCCGATTGATTGACCATAACTCACTCAATTGAACTCGTAATTCATTGAAATTAGTTCCATTTTGAAGGAATCGAAGTGTAGTTTAAAACGAAAGAAACGGAGATGAAAATTTCCAAGTATTTTGAGAGTTATGATGAAAATAGTTAGACTCACGCTTTGGTTTAGCAATTTACTGACTTACCTCCGATTGATTGACCATAACTCACCCAATTTAACTCGTAATTTATTGAAATTAGTTTCATTTCGAAGAAATCGAAGTGTCGTTTCAAACGAAAGAAACGGAGATGAAAAACTCCAAGTATTTTGAGAGTTATGATAGAAATAGTTAGACTCGCGCTTTGGTTTAGCAATTTACTGACATACCACCGATTGATTGACCATAACTCACTCAATTTAACTCGTAATTCATTTAAATTACTTTCATTTCGAAGGAATCAAAGTGTAGTTGAAAATGAAAGAAACGGAGATGAAAAACTCCAAGTATTTTGAGAGTTATGATGGAAATAATTAGACTCGCGCTGTGGTTTAGCAATTTACTGACCTAACTCCGATTGATTGACCATAACTTACTCAATTCAACTCGTAATTCATTGAAATTAGCTCCATTTTGAAGGAATCGAAGTGTAGTTTAAAACGTACGAAACGGAGATGAAAAACTCCAAGTATTTTGAAAGTTATGATGGAAGTGGTTAGACTCGCGCTTTGGTTTAGCAATTTACTGACCTACCTTCGATTGATTGACCATAACTCAGTTAATTCGACTCATAATTCATTGACATTAGTTACATTTCGAAGGAATCGAAGTGTAGTTTAAAACGAAAGAAACGGAGATGAAAAACTCCAAGTATTTTGAGAGTTATGATGGAAATAGTTAGACTCGCGCTTTGGTTTAGCAATTTACTGACCTACCTCCGATTGATTGACCATAACTCACTCAATTGAACTCGTAATTCATTGAAATTAGTTCCATTTTGAAGGAATCGAAGTGTAGTTTAAAACGAAAGAAACGGAGATGAAAATTTCCAAGTATTTTGAGAGTTATGATGGAAATAGTTAGACTCGCGCTTTGGTTTAGCAATTTACTGACTTACCTCCGATTATTTGACCATAACTCACCCAATTTAACTCGTAATTTATTGAAATTAGTTTCATTTCGAAGGAATCGAAGTGTCGTTTCAAACGAAAGAAACGGAGATGAAAAACTCCAAGTATTTTGAGAGTTATGATGGAAATAGTTAGACTCGTGCTTTGGTTTAGCAATTTACTGACCTACCTCCGATTGATTGACCATAACTCACTCAATTTAACTCGTAATTCATTGAAATTAGTTTCATTTCGAAGGAATCGAAGTGTAGTTTAAAACGAAAGAAACGGAGATGAAAAACTCCAAGTAATTTGAGAGTTATGATGGAAATAGTTAGACTCGCGCTTTGGTTTAGCAATTTACTGACCTACCTTCGATTGATTGACCATAACTCAGTTAATTCGACTCATAATTCATTGACATTAGTTCCATTTCGAAGGAATCGAAGTGTAGTTTAAAACGAAAGAAACGGAGATGAAAAACTCCAAGTATTTTGAGAGTTATGATGGAAATAGTTAGACTCGTGCTTTGGTTTAGCAATTTACTGACCTACCTCCGATTGATTGACCATAACTCACTCAATTTAACTCGTAATTCATTGAAATTAGTTTCATTTCGAAGGAATCGAAGTGTAGTTTAAAACGAAAGAAACGGAGATGAAAAACTCCAAGTAATTTGAGAGTTATGATGGAAATAGTTAGACTCGCGCTTTGGTTTAGCAATTTACTGACCTACCTCCGATTGATTGACCATAACTCACTCAATTGAACTCGTAATTCATTGAAATTAGTTCCATTTTGAAGGAATCGAAGTGTAGTTTAAAACGAAAGAAACGGAGATGAAAATTTCCAAGTATTTTGAGAGTTATGATGAAAATAGTTAGACTCACGCTTTGGTTTAGCAATTTACTGACTTACCTCCGATTGATTGACCATAACTCACCCAATTTAACTCGTAATTTATTGAAATTAGTTTCATTTCGAAGAAATCGAAGTGTCGTTTCAAACGAAAGAAACGGAGATGAAAAACTCCAAGTATTTTGAGAGTTATGATAGAAATAGTTAGACTCGCGCTTTGGTTTAGCAATTTACTGACATACCACCGATTGATTGACCATAACTCACTCAATTTAACTCGTAATTCATTTAAATTACTTTCATTTCGAAGGAATCAAAGTGTAGTTGAAAATGAAAGAAACGGAGATGAAAAACTCCAAGTATTTTGAGAGTTATGATGGAAATAATTAGACTCGCGCTGTGGTTTAGCAATTTACTGACCTAACTCCGATTGATTGACCATAACTTACTCAATTCAACTCGTAATTCATTGAAATTAGCTCCATTTTGAAGGAATCGAAGTGTAGTTTAAAACGTACGAAACGGAGATGAAAAACTCCAAGTATTTTGAAAGTTATGATGGAAGTGGTTAGACTCGCGCTTTGGTTTAGCAATTTACTGACCTACCTTCGATTGATTGACCATAACTCAGTTAATTCGACTCATAATTCATTGACATTAGTTACATTTCGAAGGAATCGAAGTGTAGTTTAAAACGAAAGAAACGGAGATGAAAAACTCCAAGTATTTTGAGAGTTATGATGGAAATAGTTAGACTCGCGCTTTGGTTTAGCAATTTACTGACCTACCTCCGATTGATTGACCATAACTCACTCAATTGAACTCGTAATTCATTGAAATTAGTTTAATTTTGAGGGAATCAAAGTGTAGTTTGAAACGAAAGAAACGGAGATGAAAAACTCCAAGTATTTTGAGAGTTATGATGGAAATAGTTAGACTCGCGCTTTGGTTTAGCAATTTACTGACATACTTCCGATTGATTGACCATAACTCACTCAATTCAACTCGTAATTCATTGAAATTAGTTCCATTTCGAAGGAATCGAAGTGTAGTTTAAAACGAAAGAAACGGAGATGAAAATTTCCAAGTATTTTGAGAGTTATGATGAAAATAGTTAGACTCACGCTTTGGTTTAGCAATTTACTGACTTACCTCCGATTGATTGACCATAACTCACCCAATTTAACTCGTAATTTATTGAAATTAGTTTCATTTCGAAGGAATCGAAGTGTCGTTTCAAACGAAAGAAACGGAGATGAAAAACTCTAAGTATTTTGAGAGTTATGATGGAAATAGTTAGACTCGCGCTTTGGTTTAGCAATTTAGTGACATACCACCGATTGATTGACCATAACTCACTCAATTTAACTCGTAATTCATTGAAATTAGTTTCATTTCGAAGGAATCAAAGTGTAGTTGAAAAGGAAAGAAACGGAGATAAAAAACTCCAAGTATTTTGAGACTTATGATGGAAATAATTAGACTCGCGCTGTGGTTTAGCAATTTACTGACCTAACTCCGATTGATTGACCATAACTTACTCAATTCAACTCGTAATTCATTGAAATTAGCTCCATTTCGAAGGAATCGAAGTGTAGTTTAAAACGTACGAAACGGAGATGAAAAACTACAAGTATTTTGAGAGTTATGATGGAAGTGGTTAGACTCGTGCTTTGGTTTAGCAATTTACTGACCTACCTTCGATTGATTGACCATAACTCAGTTAATTCGACTCGTAATTCCTTGACATTAGTTACATTTCGAAGGAATCGAAGTGTAGTTTAAAACGAAAGAAACGGAGATGAAAAACTCCAAGTATTTTGAGAGTTATGATGGAAATAGTTAGACTCGCGCTTTGGTTTAGCAATTTACTGACCTACCTCCGATTGATTGACCATAACTCACTCAATTTTACTCGTAATTCATTGAAATTAGTTCCATTTCGAATGAATCGAAGTGTAGTTTAAAACGAAAGAAACAGAGATGAAAAACTCCAAGTATTTTGAGAGTTATGATGGAAATAGTTAGACTCGCGCTTTGGTTTAGCCATTTACTGACATACTTCCGATTGATTGACTATAACTCACTCAATTTAACTCGTAATTCATTTAAATTAGTTCCATTTCGAAGGAATCGAAGTGTAGTTTAAAACGAAAGAAACGGAGATGAAAATTTCCAAGTATTTTGAGAGTTATGATGAAAATAGTTGACTCACGCTTTGGTTTAGCAATTTACTGACCTACCTCCGATTGATTGACCATAACTCACCCAATTTAACTCGTAATTTATTGAAATTAGTTTCATTTCGAAGGAATCGAAGTGTCGTTTCAAACGAAAGAAACGGAGATGAAAAACTCCAAGTATTTTGAGAGTTATGATGGAAATAGTTAGACTCACGCTTTGGTTTAGCAATTTAGTGACATAGCACCGATTGATTGACCATAACTCACTCAATTTAACTTGTAATTCATTGAAATTAGTTTCATTTCGGATGAATCAAAGTGTCGTTTCAAACGAAAGAAACGGAAAAGAAAAACTCCAAGTATTTCGAGAGTTATGATGGAAATAGTTAGACTCGCGCTTTGGTTTAGCAATTTAGTGACATACCTCCGATTGATTGACCATAACTCACTCAATTTAACTCGTAATTCATTGAAATTAGTTTCATTTCGAAGGAATCAAAGTGTAGTTGAAAACGAAAGAAACGGAGATGAAAAACTCCAAGTCTTTTGAGAGTTATGATGGAAATAGTTAGACTCGTGCTTTGGTTTAGAAATTTACTGACCTACCTCCGATTGATTGACCATAACTCACTCAATTTAACTCGTAATTCATTGAAATTAGGTTCATTTCGAAGGAATCGAAGTGTAGTTTAAAACGAAAGAAACGGAGATGAAAAACTCCAAGTAATTTGAGAGTTATGATGGAAATAGTTAGACTCGCGCTTTGGTTTAGCAATTTACTGACCTTCCTCCGATTGATTGACCATAACTCACTCAATTGAACTCGTAATTCATTGAAATTAGTTTTATTTCGAAGGAATCGAAGTTTAGTTTAAAACGAAAGAAACGGAGATGAAAAACTCCAAGTATTTTGAGAGTTATGATGGAAATAGTTAGACTCGCGCTTTGGTTTAGCAATTTACTGACCTACCTCCGATTGATTAACCATAACTCACTCAATTTAACTCGTAATTCATTGAAATTAGTTTAATTTTGAGGGAATCAAAGTGTAGTTTGAAACGAAAGAAACGGAGATGAAAAACTCCAAGTATTTTGAGAGTTATGATGGAAATAGTTAGACTCGCGCTTTGGTTTAGCAATTTACTGACTTACCTCCGATTATTTGACCATAACTCACCCAATTTAACTCGTAATTTATTGAAATTAGTTTCATTTCGAAGGAATCGAAGTGTCGTTTCAAACGAAAGAAACGGAGATGAAAAACTCCAAGTATTTTGAGAGTTATGATGGAAATAGTTAGACTCGTGCTTTGGTTTAGCAATTTACTGACCTACCTCCGATTGATTGACCATAACTCACTCAATTTAACTCGTAATTCATTGAAATTAGTTTCATTTCGAAGGAATCGAAGTGTAGTTTAAAACGAAAGAAACGGAGATGAAAAACTCCAAGTAATTTGAGAGTTATGATGGAAATAGTTAGACTCGCGCTTTGGTTTAGCAATTTACTGACCTACCTTCGATTGATTGACCACAACTCAGTTAATTCGACTCATAATTCATTGACATTAGTTCCATTTCGAAGGAATCGAAGTGTAGTTTAAAACGAAAGAAACGGAGATGAAAAACTCCAAGTATTTTGAGAGTTATGATGGAAATAGTTAGACTCGTGCTTTGGTTTAGCAATTTACTGACCTACCTCCGATTGATTGACCATAACTCACTCAATTTAACTCGTAATTCATTGAAATTAGTTTCATTTCGAAGGAATCGAAGTGTAGTTTAAAACGAAAGAAACGGAGATGAAAAACTCCAAGTAATTTGAGAGTTATGATGGAAATAGTTAGACTCGCGCTTTGGTTTAGCAATTTACTGACCTACCTCCGATTGATTGACCATAACTCACTCAATTGAACTCGTAATTTATTGAAATTAGTTCCATTTTGAAGGAATCGAAGTGTAGTTTAAAACGAAAGAAACGGAGATGAAAATTTCCAAGTATTTTGAGAGTTATGATGAAAATAGTTAGACTCACGCTTTGGTTTAGCAATTTACTGACTTACCTCCGATTGATTGACCATAACTCACCCAATTTAACTCGTAATTTATTGAAATTAGTTTCATTTCGAAGGAATCGAAGTGTCGTTTCAAACGAAAGAAACGGAGATGAAAAACTCCAAGTATTTTGAGAGTTATGATGGAAATAATTAGACTCGCGCTTTGGTTTAGCAATTTAGTGACATACCACCGATTGATTGACCATAACTCACTCAATTTAACTCGTAATTCATTTAAATTAGTTTCATTTCGAAGGAATCAAAGTGTAGTTGAAAATGAAAGAAACGGAGATGAAAAACTCCAAGTATTTTGAGAGTTATGATGGAAATAATTAGACTCGCGCTGTGGTTTAGCAATTTACTGACCTAACTCCGATTGATTGACCATAACTTACTCAATTCAACTCGTAATTCATTGAAATTAGCTCCATTTTGAAGGAATCGAAGTGTAGTTTAAAACGTACGAAACGGAGATGAAAAACTCCAAGTATTTTGAGAGTTATGATGGAAGTGGTTAGACTCGCGCTTTGGTTTAGCAATTTACTGACCTACCTTCGATTGATTGACCATAACTCAGTTAATTCGACTCATAATTCATTGACATTAGTTACATTTCGAAGGAATCGAAGTGTAGTTTAAAACGAAAGAAACGGAGATGAAAAACTCCAAGTAATTTGAGAGTTATGATGGAAATAGTTAGACTCGCGCTTTGGTTTAGCAATTTACTGACCTACCTTCGATTGATTGACCATAACTCAGTTAATTCGACTCATAATTCATTGACATTAGTTCCATTTCGAAGGAATCGAAGTGTAGTTTAAAACGAAAGAAACGGAGATGAAAAACTCCAAGTATTTTGAGAGTTATGATGGAAATAGTTAGACTCGTGCTTTGGTTTAGCAATTTACTGACCTACCTCCGATTGATTGACCATAACTCACTCAATTTAACTCGTAATTCATTGAAATTAGTTTCATTTCGAAGGAATCGAAGTGTAGTTTAAAACGAAAGAAACGGAGATGAAAAACTCCAAGTAATTTGAGAGTTATGATGGAAATAGTTAGACTCGCGCTTTGGTTTAGCAATTTACTGACCTACCTCCGATTGATTGACCATAACTCACTCAATTGAACTCGTAATTCATTGAAATTAGTTCCATTTTGAAGGAATCGAAGTGTAGTTTAAAACGAAAGAAACGGAGATGAAAATTTCCAAGTATTTTGAGAGTTATGATGAAAATAGTTAGACTCACGCTTTGGTTTAGCAATTTACTGACTTACCTCCGATTGATTGACCATAACTCACCCAATTTAACTCGTAATTTATTGAAATTAGTTTCATTTCGAAGAAATCGAAGTGTCGTTTCAAACGAAAGAAACGGAGATGAAAAACTCCAAGTATTTTGAGAGTTATGATAGAAATAGTTAGACTCGCGCTTTGGTTTAGCAATTTAGTGACATTCCACCGATTGATTGACCATAACTCACTCAATTTAACTCGTAATTCATTTAAATTACTTTCATTTCGAAGGAATCAAAGTGTAGTTGAAAATGAAAGAAACGGAGATGAAAAACTCCAAGTATTTTGAGAGTTATGATGGAAATAATTAGACTCGCGCTGTGGTTTAGCAATTTACTGACCTAACTCCGATTGATTGACCATAACTTACTCAATTCAACTCGTAATTCATTGAAATTAGCTCCATTTTGAAGGAATCGAAGTGTAGTTTAAAACGTACGAAACGGAGATGAAAAACTCCAAGTATTTTGAGAGTTATGATGGAAGTGGTTAGACTCGCGCTTTGGTTTAGCAATTTACTGACCTACCTTCGATTGATTGACCATAACTCAGTTAATTCGACTCATAATTCATTGACATTAGTTACATTTCGAAGGAATCGAAGTGTAGTTTAAAACGAAAGAAACGGAGATGAAAAACTCCAAGTATTTTGAGAGTTATGATGGAAATAGTTAGACTCGCGCTTTGGTTTAGCAATTTACTGACCTACCTCCGATTGATTGACCATAACTCACTCAATTGAACTCGTAATTCATTGAAATTAGTTTAATTTTGAAGGAATCGAAGTGTAGTTTAAAACGAAAGAAACGGAGATGAAAAACTCCAAGTATTTTGAGAGTTATGATGGAAATAGTTAGACTCGTGCTTTGGTTTAGCAATTTACTGACCTACCTCCGATTGATTGACCATAACTCACTCAATTTAACTCGTAATTCATTGAAATTAGTTTCATTTCGAAGGAATCGAAGTGTCGTTTCAAACGAAAGAAACGGAGATGAAAAACTCTAAGTATTTTGAGAGTTATGATGGAAATAGTTAGACTCGCGCTTTGGTTTAGCAATTTAGTGACATACCACCGATTGATTGACCATAACTCACTCAATTTAACTCGTAATTCATTGAAATTAGTTTCATTTCGAAGGAATCAAAGTGTAGTTGAAAAGGAAAGAAACGGAGATAAAAAACTCCAAGTATTTTGAGACTTATGATGGAAATAATTAGACTCGCGCTGTGGTTTAGCAATTTACTGACCTAACTCCGATTGATTGACCATAACTTACTCAATTCAACTCGTAATTCATTGAAATTAGCTCCATTTCGAAGGAATCGAAGTGTAGTTTAAAACGTACGAAACGGAGATGAAAAACTACAAGTATTTTGAGAGTTATGATGGAAGTGGTTAGACTCGTGCTTTGGTTTAGCAATTTACTGACCTACCTTCGATTGATTGACCATAACTATGTTAATTCGACTCGTAATTCCTTGACATTAGTTACATTTCGAAGGAATCGAAGTGTAGTTTAAAACGAAAGAAACGGAGATGAAAAACTCCAAGTATTTTGAGAGTTATGATGGAAATAGTTAGACTCGCGCTTTGGTTTAGCAATTTACTGACCTACCTCCGATTGATTGACCATAACTCACTCAATTTTACTCGTAATTCATTGAAATTAGTTCCATTTCGAATGAATCGAAGTGTAGTTTAAAACGAAAGAAACAGAGATGAAAAACTCCAAGTATTTTGAGAGTTATGATGGAAATAGTTAGACTCGCGCTTTGGTTTAGCCATTTACTGACATACTTCCGATTGATTGACTATAACTCACTCAATTTAACTCGTAATTCATTTAAATTAGTTCCATTTCGAAGGAATCGAAGTGTAGTTTAAAACGAAAGAAACGGAGATGAAAATTTCCAAGTATTTTGAGAGTTATGATGAAAATAGTTGACTCACGCTTTGGTTTAGCAATTTACTGACCTACCTCCGATTGATTGACCATAACTCACCCAATTTAACTCGTAATTTATTGAAATTAGTTTCATTTCGAAGGAATCGAAGTGTCGTTTCAAACGAAAGAAACGGAGATGAAAAACTCCAAGTATTTTGAGAGTTATGATGGAAATAGTTAGACTCACGCTTTGGTTTAGCAATTTAGTGACATAGCACCGATTGATTGACCATAACTCACTCAATTTAACTTGTAATTCATTGAAATTAGTTTCATTTCGGATGAATCAAAGTGTCGTTTCAAACGAAAGAAACGGAAAAGAAAAACTCCAAGTATTTCGAGAGTTATGATGGAAATAGTTAGACTCGCGCTTTGGTTTAGCAATTTAGTGACATACCTCCGATTGATTGACCATAACTCACTCAATTTAACTCGTAATTCATTGAAATTAGTTTCATTTCGAAGGAATCAAAGTGTAGTTGAAAACGAAAGAAACGGAGATGAAAAACTCCAAGTCTTTTGAGAGTTATGATGGAAATAGTTAGACTCGTGCTTTGGTTTAGAAATTTACTGACCTACCTCCGATTGATTGACCATAACTCACTCAATTTAACTCGTAATTCATTGAAATTAGGTTCATTTCGAAGGAATCGAAGTGTAGTTTAAAACGAAAGAAACGGAGATGAAAAACTCCAAGTAATTTGAGAGTTATGATGGAAATAGTTAGACTCGCGCTTTGGTTTAGCAATTTACTGACCTTCCTCCGATTGATTGACCATAACTCACTCAATTGAACTCGTAATTCATTGAAATTAGTTTTATTTCGAAGGAATCGAAGTTTAGTTTAAAACGAAAGAAACGGAGATGAAAAACTCCAAGTATTTTGAGAGTTATGATGGAAATAGTTAGACTCGCGCTTTGGTTTAGCAATTTACTGACCTACCTCCGATTGATTAACCATAACTCACTCAATTTAACTCGTAATTCATTGAAATTAGTTTAATTTTGAGGGAATCAAAGTGTAGTTTGAAACGAAAGAAACGGAGATGAAAAACTCCAAGTATTTTGAGAGTTATGATGGAAATAGTTAGACTCGCGCTTTGGTTTAGCAATTTACTGACTTACCTCCGATTATTTGACCATAACTCACCCAATTTAACTCGTAATTTATTGAAATTAGTTTCATTTCGAAGGAATCGAAGTGTCGTTTCAAACGAAAGAAACGGAGATGAAAAACTCCAAGTATTTTGAGAGTTATGATGGAAATAGTTAGACTCGTGCTTTGGTTTAGCAATTTACTGACCTACCTCCGATTGATTGACCATAACTCACTCAATTTAACTCGTAATTCATTGAAATTAGTTTCATTTCGAAGGAATCGAAGTGTAGTTTAAAACGAAAGAAACGGAGATGAAAAACTCCAAGTAATTTGAGAGTTATGATGGAAATAGTTAGACTCGCGCTTTGGTTTAGCAATTTACTGACCTACCTTCGATTGATTGACCATAACTCAGTTAATTCGACTCATAATTCATTGACATTAGTTCCATTTCGAAGGAATCGAAGTGTAGTTTAAAACGAAAGAAACGGAGATGAAAAACTCCAAGTATTTTGAGAGTTATGATGGAAATAGTTAGACTCGTGCTTTGGTTTAGCAATTTACTGACCTACCTCCGATTGATTGACCATAACTCACTTAATTTAACTCGTAATTCATTGAAATTAGTTTCATTTCGAAGGAATCGAAGTGTAGTTTAAAACGAAAGAAACGGAGATGAAAAACTCCAAGTAATTTGAGAGTTATGATGGAAATAGTTAGACTCGCGCTTTGGTTTAGCAATTTACTGACCTACCTCCGATTGATTGACCATAACTCACTCAATTGAACTCGTAATTTATTGAAATTAGTTCCATTTTGAAGGAATCGAAGTGTAGTTTAAAACGAAAGAAACGGAGATGAAAATTTCCAAGTATTTTGAGAGTTATGATGAAAATAGTTAGACTCACGCTTTGGTTTAGCAATTTACTGACTTACCTCCGATTGATTGACCATAACTCACCCAATTTAACTCGTAATTTATTGAAATTAGTTTCATTTCGAAGGAATCGAAGTGTCGTTTCAAACGAAAGAAACGGAGATGAAAAACTCCAAGTATTTTGAGAGTTATGATGGAAATAATTAGACTCGCGCTTTGGTTTAGCAATTTAGTGACATACCACCGATTGATTGACCATAACTCACTCAATTTAACTCGTAATTCATTTAAATTAGTTTCATTTCGAAGGAATCAAAGTGTAGTTGAAAATGAAAGAAACGGAGATGAAAAACTCCAAGTATTTTGAGAGTTATGATGGAAATAATTAGACTCGCGCTGTGGTTTAGCAATTTACTGACCTAACTCCGATTGATTGACCATAACTTACTCAATTCAACTCGTAATTCATTGAAATTAGCTCCATTTTGAAGGAATCGAAGTGTAGTTTAAAACGTACGAAACGGAGATGAAAAACTCCAAGTATTTTGAGAGTTATGATGGAAGTGGTTAGACTCGCGCTTTGGTTTAGCAATTTACTGACCTACCTTCGATTGATTGACCATAACTCAGTTAATTCGACTCATAATTCATTGACATTAGTTACATTTCGAAGGAATCGAAGTGTAGTTTAAAACGAAAGAAACGGAGATGAAAAACTCCAAGTATTTTGAGAGTTATGATGGAAATAGTTAGACTCGCGCTTTGGTTTAGCAATTTACTGACCTACCTCCGATTGATTGACCATAACTCACTCAATTGAACTCGTAATTCATTGAAATTATGTTTTATTTCGAAGGAATCGAAGTTTAGTTTAAAACGAAAGAAACGGAGATGAAAAACTCCAAGTATTTTGAGAGTTATGATGGAAATAGTTAGACTCGCGCTTTGGTTTAGCAATTTACTGACCTACCTCCGATTGATTAACCATAACTCACTCAATTTAACTCGTAATTCATTGAAATTAGTTTAATTTTGAGGGAATCAAAGTGTAGTTTGAAACGAAAGAAACGGAGATGAAAAACTCCAAGTATTTTGAGAGTTATGATGGAAATAGTTAGACTCGCGCTTTGGTTTAGCAATTTACTAACCTACCTCCGATTGATTGACCATAACTCACCCAATTTAACTCGTAATTTATTGAAATTAGTTTCATTTCGAAGGAATTGAAGTGTCGTTTAAAACGAAAGAAACGAAGATGAAAAACTCCAAGTATTTTGAGAGTTATGATGGAAATAGTTAGACTCGCGCTTTGGTTTAGCAATTTACTGACATACTTCCGATTGATTGACCATAACTCACTCAATTCAACTCGTAATTCATTGAAATTAGTTCCATTTCGAAGGAATCAAAGTGTAGTTTAAAACGAAAGAAACGGAGATGAAAATTTCCAAGTATTTTGAGAGTTATGATGAAAATAGTTAGACTCACGCTTTGGTTTAGCAATTTACTGACTTACCTCCGATTGATTGACCATAACTCACCCAATTTAACTCGTAATTTATTGAAATTAGTTTCATTTCGAAGGAATCGAAGTGTCGTTTCAAACGAAAGAAACGGAGATGAAAAACTCCAAGTATTTTGAGAGTTATGATGGAAATAGTTAGACTCGCGCTTTGGTTTAGCAATTTAGTGACATACCACCGATTGATTGACCATAACTCACTCAATTTAACTCGTAATTCATTGAAATTAGTTTCATTTCGAAGGAATCAAAGTGTAGTTGAAAAGGAAAGAAACGGAGATAAAAAACTCCAAGTATTTTGAGACTTATGATGGAAATAATTAGACTCGCGCTGTGGTTTAGCAATTTACTGACCTAACTCCGATTGATTGACCATAACTTACTCAATTCAACTCGTAATTTATTGAAATTAGCTCCATTTCGAAGGAATCGAAGTGTAGTTTAAAACGTACGAAACGGAGATGAAAAACTACAAGTATTTTGAGAGTTATGATGGAAGTGGTTAGACTCGTGCTTTGGTTTAGCAATTTACTGACCTACCTTCGATTGATTGACCATAACTCAGTTAATTCGACTCGTAATTCCTTGACATTAGTTACATTTCGAAGGAATCGAAGTGTAGTTTAAAACGAAAGAAACGGAGATGAAAAACTCCAAGTATTTTGAGAGTTATGATGGAAATAGTTAGACTCGCGCTTTGGTTTAGCAATTTACTGACCTACCTCCGATTGATTGACCATAACTCACTCAATTTTACTCGTAATTCATTGAAATTAGTTCCATTTCGAATGAATCGAAGTGTAGTTTAAAACGAAAGAAACAGAGATGAAAAACTCCAAGTATTTTGAGAGTTATGATGGAAATAGTTAGACTCGCGCTTTGGTTTAGCCATTTACTGACATACTTCCGATTGATTGACTATAACTCACTCAATTTAACTCGTAGTTCATTGAAATTAGTTCCATTTCGAAGGAATCGAAGTGTAGTTTAAAACGAAAGAAACGGAGATGAAAATTTCTAAGTATTTTGAGAGTTATGATGAAAATAGTTGACTCACGCTTTGGTTTAGCAATTTAGTGACCTACCTCCGATTGATTGACCATAACTCACCCAATTTAACTCGTAATTTATTGAAATTAGTTTCATTTCGAAGGAATCGAAGTGTCGTTTCAAACGAAAGAAACAGAGATGAAAAACTAAAAGTATTTTGAGAGTTATGATGGAAATAGTTAGACTCGCGCTTTGGTTTAGCAATTTACTGACTTACCTCCGATTGATTGACCATAACTCACTCAATTGAACTCGTAATTCATTGAAATTAGTTTCATTTCGAAGAAATCGAAGTGTAGTTTAAAACGAAAGAAACGGAGATGAAAAACTCCAAGTATTTTGAGAGTTATGATGAAAATAGTTAGACTCGCGCTTTGGTTTAGCAATTTACTGACCTACCTCCGATTGATTAACCATAACTCACTAAATTTAACTCGTAATTCATTGAAATTAGTTTCATTTCGAAGGAATCAAAGTGTAGTTTAAAACGAAAGAAACGGAGATGAAAAATATCAAGTATTTTAAGAGTTATGATGAAAATAGTTAGACTCGCGCTTTGGTTTAGCAATTTACTGACCTACCTCCGATTGATTGACCATAACTCACTCAATTTTACTCGTAATTCATTGAAATTAGTTCCATTTCGAATGAATCGAAGTGTAGTTTAAAACGAAAGAAACAGAGATGAAAAACTCCAAGTATTTTGAGAGTTATGATGAAAATAGTTAGACTCGCGCTTTGGTTTAGCAATTTACTGACCTACCTCCGATTGATTGACCATAACTCACTCAATTGAACTCGTAATTCATTGAAATTAGTTTTATTTCGAAGGAATCAAACTGTAGTTTAAAACGAAAGAAACGGAGATGAAAAACTCCAAGTAATTTGAGAGTTATGATGGAAATAGTTAGACTCGCGCTTTGGTTTAGCAATTTACTGACCTACCTCTGATTAATTGACCATAACTCAGTTAATTCGACTCGTAATTCATTGACATTAGTTCCATTTCGAAGGAATCGAAGTGTAGTTTAAAACGAAAGAAACGGAGATGAAAAACTCCAAGTATTTTGAGAGTTATGATGGAAATAGTTAGACTCGGGCTTTGGTTTAGCAATTTACTGACCTACCTCCGATTGATTGACCATAACTCACTCAATTTAACTCGTAATTCATTGAAATTAGTTTCATTTCGAAGGAATCGAAGTGTAGTTTAAAACGAAAGAAACGGAGATGAAAAACTACAAGTAATTTGAGAGTTATGATGGAAATAGTTAGACTCGCGCTTTGGTTTAGCAATTTACTGGCCTACCTCCGATAGATTGACCATAACTCACTCAATTGAACTCGTAATTCATTGAAATTAGTTTTATTTCGAAGGAATCAAAGTGTAGTTTAAAACGAAAGAAACGGAGATGAAAAATATCAAGTATTTTAAGAGTTATGATGAAAATAGTTAGACTCGCGCTTTGGTTTAGCAATTTACTGACTTACCTCCGATTGATTGACCATAACTCACTCAATTTTACTCGTAATTCATTGAAATTAGTTCCATTTCGAATGAATCGAAGTGTAGTTTAAAACGAAAGAAACAGAGATGAAAAACTCCAAGTATTTTGAGAGTTATGTTGGAAATAGTTACACTCGCGCTTTGGTTTTGCAATTTACTGACATACGTCCGATTGATTGACCATAACTCACTCAATTTAACTCGTAATTCATTGAAATTAGTTCCATTTCGAAGTAATCGAAGTGTAGTTTAAAACGAAAGAAACGGAGATAAAAAACTCCAAGTATTTTGAGAGTTATGATGGAAGTGGTTAGACTCGCGCTTTGGTTTAGCAATTTACTGACCTACCTTCGATTGATTGACCATAACTCAGTTAATTCGACTCGTAATTCATTGACATTAGTTCAATTTCGAAGGAATCGAAGTGTAGTTTAAAACGAAAGAAACGGAGATGAAAAACTCCAAGTATTTTGAGAGTTATGATGGAAATAGTTAGACTCGTGCTTTGGTTTAGCAATTTACTGACCTAACTCTGATTAATTGACCATAACTCAGTTAATTCGACTCGTAATTCATTGACATTAGTTCCATTTCGAAGGAATCGAAGTGTAGTTTAAAACGAAAGAAACGGAGATGAAAAACTCCAAGTATTTTGAGAGTTATGATGGAAATAGTTAGACTCGTGCTTTGGTTTAGCAATTTACTGACCTACCTCCGATTGATTGACCATAACTCACTCAATTTAACTCGTAATTCATTGAAATTAGTTTCATTTCGAAGGAATCGAAGTGTAGTTTAAAACGAAAGAAACGGAGATGAAAAACTACAAGTAATTTGAGAGTTATGATGGAAATAGTTAGACTCGCGCTTTGGTTTAGCAATTTACTGACCTACCTCCGATTGATTGACCATAACTCACTCAATTAAACTCGTAATTCATTGAAATTAGTTTTATTTCGAAGGAATCGAAGTTTAGTTTAAAACGAAAGAAACGGAGATGAAAAACTCCAAGTATTTTGAAAGTTATGATGGAAATAGTTAGACTCGCGCTTTGGTTTAGCAATTTACTGACCTACCTCCGATTGATTAACCATAACTCACTCAATTTAACTCGTAATTCATTGAAATTAGTTTAATTTTGAGGGAATCAAAGTGTAGTTTGAAACGAAAGAAACGGAGATGAAAAACTCCAAGTATTTTGAGAGTTATGATGAAAATAGTTAGACTCACGCTTTGGTTTAGCAATTTACTGACTTACCTCCGATTGATTGACCATAACTCACCCAATTTAACTCGAAATTTATTGAAATTAGTTTCATTTCGAAGGAATCGAAGTGTCGTTTCAAACAAAAGAAACGGAGATGAAAAACTCTAAGTATTTTGAGAGTTATGATGGAAATAGTTAGACTCGCGCTTTGCTTTAGCAATTTAGTGACATACCACCGATTGATTGACCATAACTCACTCAATTTAACTCGTAATTCATTGAAATTAGTTTCATTTCGAAGGAATCAAAGTGTAGTTGAAAAGGAAAGAAACGGAGATGAAAAACTCCAAGTATTTTGAGAGTTATGATGGAAATAATTAGACTCGCGCTGTGGTTTAGCAATTTACTGACCTAACTCCGATTGATTGACCATAACTTACTCAATTCAACTCGTAATTCATTGAAATTAGCTCCATTTCGAAAGAATCGAAGTGTAGTTTAAAACGTATGAAACGGAGATGAAAAACTACAAGTATTTTGAGAGTTATGATGGAAGTGGTTAGACTCGTGCTTTGGTTTAGCAATTTACTGACCTACCTTCGATTGATTGACCATAACTCAGTTAATTCGACTCGTAATTCCTTGACATTAGTTACATTTCGAAGGAATCGAAGTGTAGTTTAAAACGAAAGAAACGGAGATGAAAAACTCCAAGTATTTTGAGAGTTATGATGGAAATAGTTAGACTCGCGCTTTGGTTTAGCAATTTACTGACCTACCTCCGATTGATTGACCATAACTCACTCAATTTTACTCGTAATTCATTGAAATTAGTTCCATTTCGAATGAATCGAAGTGTAGTTTAAAACGAAAGAAACAGAGATGAAAAACTCCAAGTATTTTGAGAGTTATGATGGAAATAGTTAGACTCGCGCTTTGGTTTACCCATTTACTGACATACTTCCGATTGATTGACTATAACTCACTCAATTTAACTCGTAATTCATTGAAATTAGTTCCATTTCGAAGGAATCGAAGTGTAGTTTAAAACGAAAGAAACGGAGATGAAAATTTCCAAGTATTTTGAGAGTTATGATGAAAATAGTTGACTCACGCTTTGGTTTAGCAATTTACTGACCTACCTTCGATTGATTGACCATAACTCACCAAATTTAACTCGTAATTTATTGAAATTAATTTCATTTCGAAGGAATCGAAGTGTCGTTTCAAACGAAAGAAACAGAGATGAAAAACTCCAAGTATTTTGAGAGTTATGATGGAAATAGTTAGACTCGCGCTTTGGTTTAGCAATTTACTGACTTACCTCCGATTGATTGACCATAACTCACTCAATTGAACTCGTAATTCATTGAAATTAGTTTCATTTCGAAGAAATCGAAGTGTAGTTTAAAACGAAAGAAACGGAGATGAAAAACTCCAAGTATTTTGAGAGTTATGATGAAAATAGTTAGACTCGCGCTTTGGTTTAGCAATTTACTGACCTACCTCCGATTGATTAACCATAACTCACTAAATTTAACTCGTAATTCATTGAAATTAGTTTCATTTTGAAGGAATCAAAGTGTAGTTTAAAACGAAAGAAACGGAGATGAAAAATATCAAGTATTTTAAGAGTTATGATGAAAATAGTTAGACTCGCGCTTTGGTTTAGCAATTTACTGACCTACCTCCGATTGATTGACCATAACTCACTCAATTTTACTCGTAATTCATTGAAATTAGTTCCATTTCGAATGAATCGAAGTGTAGTTTAAAACGAAAGAAACAGAGATGAAAAACTCCAAGTATTTTGAGAGTTATGATGAAAATAGTTAGACTCGCGCTTTGGTTTAGCAATTTACTGACCTACCTCCGATTGATTGACCATAACTCACTCAATTGAACTCGTAATTCATTGAAATTAGTTTTATTTCGAAGGAATCAAACTGTAGTTTAAAACGAAAGAAACGGAGATGAAAAACTCCAAGTAATTTGAGAGTTATGATGGAAATAGTTAGACTCGCGCTTTGGTTTAGCAATTTACTGACCTACCTCTGATTAATTGACCATAACTCAGTTAATTCGACTCGTAATTCATTGACATTAGTTCCATTTCGAAGGAATCGAAGTGTAGTTTAAAACGAAAGAAACGGAGATGAAAAACTCCAAGTATTTTGAGAGTTATGATGGAAATAGTTAGACTCGGGCTTTGGTTTAGCAATTTACTGACCTACCTCCGATTGATTGACCATAACTCACTCAATTTAACTCGTAATTCATTGAAATTAGTTTCATTTCGAAGGAATCGAAGTGTAGTTTAAAACGAAAGAAACGGAGATGAAAAACTACAAGTAATTTGAGAGTTATGATGGAAATAGTTAGACTCGCGCTTTGGTTTAGCAATTTACTGGCCTACCTCCGATTGATTGACCATAACTCACTCAATTGAACTCGTAATTCATTGAAATTAGTTTTATTTCGAAGGAATCAAAGTGTAGTTTAAAACGAAAGAAACGGAGATGAAAAATATCAAGTATTTTAAGAGTTATGATGAAAATAGTTAGACTCGCGCTTTGGTTTAGCAATTTACTGACTTACCTCCGATTGATTGACCATAACTCACTCAATTTTACTCGTAATTCATTGAAATTAGTTCCATTTCGAATGAATCGAAGTGTAGTTTAAAACGAAAGAAACAGAGATGAAAAACTCCAAGTATTTTGAGAGTTATGTTGGAAATAGTTACACTCGCGCTTTGGTTTTGCAATTTACTGACATACGTCCGATTGATTGACCATAACTCACTCAATTTAACTCGTAATTCATTGAAATTAGTTCCATTTCGAAGTAATCGAAGTGTAGTTTAAAACGAAAGAAACGGAGATGAAAAACTCCAAGTATTTTGAGAGTTATGATGGAAGTGGTTAGACTCGCGCTTTGGTTTAGCAATTTACTGACCTACCTTCGATTGATTGACCATAACTCAGTTAATTCGACTCGTAATTCATTGACATTAGTTCAATTTCGAAGGAATCGAAGTGTAGTTTAAAACGAAAGAAACGGAGATGAAAAACTCCAAGTATTTTGAGAGTTATGATGGAAATAGTTAGACTCGTGCTTTGGTTTAGCAATTTACTGACCTAACTCTGATTAATTGACCATAACTCAGTTAATTCGACTCGTAATTCATTGACATTAGTTCCATTTCGAAGGAATCGAAGTGTAGTTTAAAACGAAAGAAACGGAGATGAAAAACTCCAAGTATTTTGAGAGTTATGATGGAAATAGTTAGACTCGTGCTTTGGTTTAGCAATTTACTGACCTACCTCCGATTGATTGACCATAACTCACTCAATTTAACTCGTAATTCATTGAAATTAGTTTCATTTCGAAGGAATCGAAGTGTAGTTTAAAACGAAAGAAACGGAGATGAAAAACTCCAAGTAATTTGAGAGTTATGATGGAAATAGTTAGACTCGCGCTTTGGTTTAGCAATTTACTGACCTACCTCCGATTGATTGACCATAACTCACTCAATTGAACTCGTAATTTATTGAAATTAGTTCCATTTTGAAGGAATCGAAGTGTAGTTTAAAACGAAAGAAACGGAGATGAAAATTTCCAAGTATTTTGAGAGTTATGATGAAAATAGTTAGACTCACGCTTTGGTTTAGCAATTTACTGACTTACCTCCGATTGATTGACCATAACTCACCCAATTTAACTCGTAATTTATTGAAATTAGTTTCATTTCGAAGGAATCGAAGTGTCGTTTCAAACGAAAGAAACGGAGATGAAAAACTCCAAGTATTTTGAGAGTTATGATGGAAATAATTAGACTCGCGCTTTGGTTTAGCAATTTAGTGACATACCACCGATTGATTGACCATAACTCACTCAATTTAACTCGTAATTCATTTAAATTAGTTTCATTTCGAAGGAATCAAAGTGTAGTTGAAAATGAAAGAAACGGAGATGAAAAACTCCAAGTATTTTGAGAGTTATGATGGAAATAATTAGACTCGCGCTGTGGTTTAGCAATTTACTGACCTAACTCCGATTGATTGACCATAACTTACTCAATTCAACTCGTAATTCATTGAAATTAGCTCCATTTTGAAGGAATCGAAGTGTAGTTTAAAACGTACGAAACGGAGATGAAAAACTCCAAGTATTTTGAGAGTTATGATGGAAGTGGTTAGACTCGCGCTTTGGTTTAGCAATTTACTGACCTACCTTCGATTGATTGACCATAACTCAGTTAATTCGACTCATAATTCATTGACATTAGTTACATTTCGAAGGAATCGAAGTGTAGTTTAAAACGAAAGAAACGGAGATGAAAAACTCCAAGTATTTTGAGAGTTATGATGGAAATAGTTAGACTCGCGCTTTGGTTTAGCAATTTACTGACCTACCTCCGATTGATTGACCATAACTCACTCAATTGAACTCGTAATTCATTGAAATTATGTTTTATTTCGAAGGAATCGAAGTTTAGTTTAAAACGAAAGAAACGGAGATGAAAAACTCCAAGTATTTTGAGAGTTATGATGGAAATAGTTAGACTCGCGCTTTGGTTTAGCAATTTACTGACCTACCTCCGATTGATTAACCATAACTCACTCAATTTAACTCGTAATTCATTGAAATTAGTTTAATTTTGAGGGAATCAAAGTGTAGTTTGAAACGAAAGAAACGGAGATGAAAAACTCCAAGTATTTTGAGAGTTATGATGGAAATAGTTAGACTCGCGCTTTGGTTTAGCAATTTACTAACCTACCTCCGATTGATTGACCATAACTCACCCAATTTAACTCGTAATTTATTGAAATTAGTTTCATTTCGAAGGAATCGAAGTGTCGTTTAAAACGAAAGAAACGAAGATGAAAAACTCCAAGTATTTTGAGAGTTATGATGGAAATAGTTAGACTCGCGCTTTGGTTTAGCAATTTACTGACATACTTCCGATTGATTGACCATAACTCACTCAATTCAACTCGTAATTCATTGAAATTAGTTCCATTTCGAAGGAATCAAAGTGTAGTTTAAAACGAAAGAAACGGAGATGAAAATTTCCAAGTATTTTGAGAGTTATGATGAAAATAGTTAGACTCACGCTTTGGTTTAGCAATTTACTGACTTACCTCCGATTGATTGACCATAACTCACCCAATTTAACTCGTAATTTATTGAAATTAGTTTCATTTCGAAGGAATCGAAGTGTCGTTTCAAACGAAAGAAACGGAGATGAAAAACTCCAAGTATTTTGAGAGTTATGATGGAAATAGTTAGACTCGCGCTTTGGTTTAGCAATTTAGTGACATACCACCGATTGATTGACCATAACTCACTCAATTTAACTCGTAATTCATTGAAATTAGTTTCATTTCGAAGGAATCAAAGTGTAGTTGAAAAGGAAAGAAACGGAGATAAAAAACTCCAAGTATTTTGAGACTTATGATGGAAATAATTAGACTCGCGCTGTGGTTTAGCAATTTACTGACCTAACTCCGATTGATTGACCATAACTTACTCAATTCAACTCGTAATTCATTGAAATTAGCTCCATTTCGAAGGAATCGAAGTGTAGTTTAAAACGTACGAAACGGAGATGAAAAACTACAAGTATTTTGAGAGTTATGATGGAAGTGGTTAGACTCGTGCTTTGGTTTAGCAATTTACTGACCTACCTTCGATTGATTGACCATAACTCAGTTAATTCGACTCGTAATTCCTTGACATTAGTTACATTTCGAAGGAATCGAAGTGTAGTTTAAAACGAAAGAAACGGAGATGAAAAACTCCAAGTATTTTGAGAGTTATGATGGAAATAGTTAGACTCGCGCTTTGGTTTAGCAATTTACTGACCTACCTCCGATTGATTGACCATAACTCACTCAATTTTACTCGTAATTCATTGAAATTAGTTCCATTTCGAATGAATCGAAGTGTAGTTTAAAACGAAAGAAACAGAGATGAAAAACTCCAAGTATTTTGAGAGTTATGATGGAAATAGTTAGACTCGCGCTTTGGTTTAGCCATTTACTGACATACTTCCGATTGATTGACTATAACTCACTCAATTTAACTCGTAGTTCATTGAAATTAGTTCCATTTCGAAGGAATCGAAGTGTAGTTTAAAACGAAAGAAACGGAGATGAAAATTTCTAAGTATTTTGAGAGTTATGATGAAAATAGTTGACTCACGCTTTGGTTTAGCAATTTAGTGACCTACCTCCGATTGATTGACCATAACTCACCCAATTTAACTCGTAATTTATTGAAATTAGTTTCATTTCGAAGGAATCGAAGTGTCGTTTCAAACGAAAGAAACAGAGATGAAAAACTCCAAGTATTTTGAGAGTTATGATGGAAATAGTTAGACTCGCGCTTTGGTTTAGCAATTTACTGACTTACCTCCGATTGATTGACCATAACTCACTCAATTGAACTCGTAATTCATTGAAATTAGTTTCATTTCGAAGAAATCGAAGTGTAGTTTAAAACGAAAGAAACGGAGATGAAAAACTCCAAGTATTTTGAGAGTTATGATGAAAATAGTTAGACTCGCGCTTTGGTTTAGCAATTTACTGACCTACCTCCGATTGATTAACCATAACTCACTAAATTTAACTCGTAATTCATTGAAATTAGTTTCATTTCGAAGGAATCAAAGTGTAGTTTAAAACGAAAGAAACGGAGATGAAAAATATCAAGTATTTTAAGAGTTATGATGAAAATAGTTAGACTCGCG
Organism: Tasmannia lanceolata; assembly: GCF_043159265.1. Lineage (NCBI taxonomy): Eukaryota > Viridiplantae > Streptophyta > Magnoliopsida > Canellales > Winteraceae > Tasmannia > Tasmannia lanceolata. The sequence continues at coordinate 1,107,185 of NW_027518678.1, forward strand.
CTTTGGTTTAGCAATTTACTGACCTACCTCTGATTGATTGACCATAACTCACTAAATTTAACTCGTAATTCATTGAAATTAGTTTCATTTCGAAGGAATCAAAGTGTAGTTTAAAACGAAAGAAACAAAGATGAAAAATATCAAGTATTTTAAGAGTTATGATGAAAATAGTTAGACTCGCGCTTTGGTTTAGCAATTTACTGACCTACCTCCAATTGATTGACCATAACTCACTCAATTTTACTCGTAATTCATTGAAATTAGTTCCATTTCAAATGAATCGAAGTGTAGTTTAAAACGAAAGAAACAGAGATGAAAAACTCCAAGTATTTTGAGAGTTATGTTGGAAATAGTTACACTCGCGCTTTGGTTTTGCAATTTACTGACATACGTCCGATTGATTGACCATAACTCACTCAATTTAACTCGTAATTCATTGAAATTAGTTCCATTTCGAAGTAATCGAAGTGTAGTTTAAAACGAAAGAAACGGAGATGAAAAACTCCAAGTATTTTGAGAGTTATGATGGAAGTGGTTAGACTCGCGCTTTGGTTTAGCAATTTACTGACCTACCTTCGATTGATTGACCATAACTCAGTTAATTCGACTCGTAATTCATTGACATTAGTTCAATTTCGAAGGAATCGAAGTGTAGTTTAAAACGAAAGAAACGGAGATGAAAAACTCCAAGTATTTTGAGAGTTATGATGGAAATAGTTAGACTCGTGCTTTGGTTTAGCAATTTACTGACCTAACTCTGATTAATTGACCATAACTCAGTTAATTCGACTCGTAATTCATTGACATTAGTTCCATTTCGAAGGAATCGAAGTGTAGTTTAAAACGAAAGAAACGGAGATGAAAAACTCCAAGTATTTTGAGAGTTATGATGGAAATAGTTAGACTCGTGCTTTGGTTTAGCAATTTACTGACCTACCTCCGATTGATTGACCATAACTCACTCAATTTAACTCGTAATTCATTGAAATTAGTTTCATTTCGAAGGAATCGAAGTGTAGTTTAAAACGAAAGAAACGGAGATGAAAAACTACAAGTAATTTGAGAGTTATGATGAAAATAGTTAGACTCGCGCTTTGGTTTAGCAATTTACTGACCTACCTCCGATTGATTGACCATAACTCACTCAATTGAACTCGTAATTCATTGAAATTAGTTTTATTTCGAAGGAATCGAAGTTTAGTTTAAAACGAAAGAAACGGAGATGAAAAACTCCAAGTATTTTGAGAGTTATGATGGAAATAGTTAGACTCGCGCTTTGGTTTAGCAATTTACTGACCTACCTCCGATTGATTAACCATAACTCACTCAATTTAACTCGTAATTCATTGAAATTAGTTTAATTTTGAGGGAATCAAAGTGTAGTTTGAAACGAAAGAAACGGAGATGAAAAACTCCAAGTATTTTGAGAGTTATGATGAAAATAGTTAGACTCACGCTTTGGTTTAGCAATTTACTGACTTACCTCCGATTGATTGACCATAACTCACCCAATTTAACTCGAAATTTATTGAAATTAGTTTCATTTCGAAGGAATCGAAGTGTCGTTTCAAACAAAAGAAACGGAGATGAAAAACTCTAAGTATTTTGAGAGTTATGATGGAAATAGTTAGACTCGCGCTTTGGTTTAGCAATTTAGTGACATACCACCGATTGATTGACCATAACTCACTCAATTTAACTCGTAATTCATTGAAATTAGTTTCATTTCGAAGGAATCAAAGTGTAGTTGAAAAGGAAAGAAACGGAGATGAAAAACTCCAAGTATTTTGAGAGTTATGATGGAAATAATTAGACTCGCGCTGTGGTTTAGCAATTTACTGACCTAACTCCGATTGATTGACCATAACTTACTCAATTCAACTCGTAATTCATTGAAATTAGCTCCATTTCGAAGGAATCGAAGTGTAGTTTAAAACGTACGAAACGGAGATGAAAAACTACAAGTATTTTGAGAGTTATGATGGAAGTGGTTAGACTCGTGCTTTGGTTTAGCAATTTACTGACCTACCTTCGATTGATTGACCATAACTCAGTTAATTCGACTCGTAATTCCTTGACATTAGTTACATTTCGAAGGAATCGAAGTGTAGTTTAAAACGAAAGAAACGGAGATGAAAAACTCCAAGTATTTTGAGAGTTATGATGGAAATAGTTAGACTCGCGCTTTGGTTTAGCAATTTACTGACCTACCTCCGATTGATTGACCATAACTCACTCAATTTTACTCGTAATTCATTGAAATTAGTTCCATTTCGAATGAATCGAAGTGTAGTTTAAAACGAAAGAAACAGAGATGAAAAACTCCAAGTATTTTGAGAGTTATGATGGAAATAGTTAGACTCGCGCTTTGGTTTACCCATTTACTGACATACTTCCGATTGATTGACTATAACTCACTCAATTTAACTCGTAATTCATTGAAATTAGTTCCATTTCGAAGGAATCGAAGTGTAGTTTAAAACGAAAGAAACGGAGATGAAAATTTCCAAGTATTTTGAGAGTTATGATGAAAATAGTTGACTCACGCTTTGGTTTAGCAATTTACTGACCTACCTTCGATTGATTGACCATAACTCACCAAATTTAACTCGTAATTTATTGAAATTAATTTCATTTCGAAGGAATCGAAGTGTCGTTTCAAACGAAAGAAACAGAGATGAAAAACTCCAAGTATTTTGAGAGTTATGATGGAAATAGTTAGACTCGCGCTTTGGTTTAGCAATTTACTGACTTACCTCCGATTGATTGACCATAACTCACTCAATTGAACTCGTAATTCATTGAAATTAGTTTCATTTCGAAGAAATCGAAGTGTAGTTTAAAACGAAAGAAACGGAGATGAAAAACTCCAAGTATTTTGAGAGTTATGATGAAAATAGTTAGACTCGCGCTTTGGTTTAGCAATTTACTGACCTACCTCCGATTGATTGACCATAACTCACTAAATTTAACTCGTAATTCATTGAAATTAGTTTCATTTCAAAGGAATCAAAGTGTAGTTTAAAACGAAAGAAACGGAGATGAAAAATATCAAGTATTTTAAGAGTTATGATGAAAATAGTTAGACTCGCGCTTTGGTTTAGCAATTTACTGACCTACCTCCGATTGATTGACCATAACTCACTCAATTTTACTCGTAATTCATTGAAATTAGTTCCATTTCGAATGAATCGAAGTGTAGTTTAAAACGAAAGAAACAGAGATGAAAAACTCCAAGTATTTTGAGAGTTATGATGGAAATAGTTAGACTCGCGCTTTGGTTTAGCCATTTACTGACATACTTCCGATTGATTGACTATAACTCACTCAATTTAACTCGTAGTTCATTGAAATTAGTTCCATTTCGAAGGAATCGAAGTGTAGTTTAAAACGAAAGAAACGGAGATGAAAATTTCTAAGTATTTTGAGAGTTATGATGAAAATAGTTGACTCACGCTTTGGTTTAGCAATTTAGTGACCTACCTCCGATTGATTGACCATAACTCACCCAATTTAACTCGTAATTTATTGAAATTAGTTTCATTTCGAAGGAATCGAAGTGTCGTTTCAAACGAAAGAAACAGAGATGAAAAACTCCAAGTATTTTGAGAGTTATGATGGAAATAGTTAGACTCGCGCTTTGGTTTAGCAATTTACTGACTTACCTCCGATTGATTGACCATAACTCACTCAATTGAACTCGTAATTCATTGAAATTAGTTTCATTTCGAAGAAATCGAAGTGTAGTTTAAAACGAAAGAAACGGAGATGAAAAACTCCAAGTATTTTGAGAGTTATGATGAAAATAGTTAGACTCGCGCTTTGGTTTAGCAATTTACTGACCTACCTCCGATTGATTAACCATAACTCACTAAATTTAACTCGTAATTCATTGAAATTAGTTTCATTTCGAAGGAATCAAAGTGTAGTTTAAAACGAAAGAAACGGAGATGAAAAATATCAAGTATTTTAAGAGTTATGATGAAAATAGTTAGACTCGCGCTTTGGTTTAGCAATTTACTGACCTACCTCTGATTGATTGACCATAACTCACTAAATTTAACTCGTAATTCATTGAAATTAGTTTCATTTCGAAGGAATCAAAGTGTAGTTTAAAACGAAAGAAACAAAGATGAAAAATATCAAGTATTTTAAGAGTTATGATGAAAATAGTTAGACTCGCGCTTTGGTTTAGCAATTTACTGACCTACCTCCAATTGATTGACCATAACTCACTCAATTTTACTCGTAATTCATTGAAATTAGTTCCATTTCAAATGAATCGAAGTGTAGTTTAAAACGAAAGAAACAGAGATGAAAAACTCCAAGTATTTTGAGAGTTATGTTGGAAATAGTTACACTCGCGCTTTGGTTTTGCAATTTACTGACATACGTCCGATTGATTGACCATAACTCACTCAATTTAACTCGTAATTCATTGAAATTAGTTCCATTTCGAAGTAATCGAAGTGTAGTTTAAAACGAAAGAAACGGAGATGAAAAACTCCAAGTATTTTGAGAGTTATGATGGAAGTGGTTAGACTCGCGCTTTGGTTTAGCAATTTACTGACCTACCTTCGATTGATTGACCATAACTCAGTTAATTCGACTCGTAATTCATTGACATTAGTTCAATTTCGAAGGAATCGAAGTGTAGTTTAAAACGAAAGAAACGGAGATGAAAAACTCCAAGTATTTTGAGAGTTATGATGGAAATAGTTAGACTCGTGCTTTGGTTTAGCAATTTACTGACCTAACTCTGATTAATTGACCATAACTCAGTTAATTCGACTCGTAATTCATTGACATTAGTTCCATTTCGAAGGAATCGAAGTGTAGTTTAAAACGAAAGAAACGGAGATGAAAAACTCCAAGTATTTTGAGAGTTATGATGGAAATAGTTAGACTCGTGCTTTGGTTTAGCAATTTACTGACCTACCTCCGATTGATTGACCATAACTCACTCAATTTAACTCGTAATTCATTGAAATTAGTTTCATTTCGAAGGAATCGAAGTGTAGTTTAAAACGAAAGAAACGGAGATGAAAAACTACAAGTAATTTGAGAGTTATGATGAAAATAGTTAGACTCGCGCTTTGGTTTAGCAATTTACTGACCTACCTCCGATTGATTGACCATAACTCACTCAATTGAACTCGTAATTCATTGAAATTAGTTTTATTTCGAAGGAATCGAAGTTTAGTTTAAAACGAAAGAAACGGAGATGAAAAACTCCAAGTATTTTGAGAGTTATGATGGAAATAGTTAGACTCGCGCTTTGGTTTAGCAATTTACTGACCTACCTCCGATTGATTAACCATAACTCACTCAATTTAACTCGTAATTCATTGAAATTAGTTTAATTTTGAGGGAATCAAAGTGTAGTTTGAAACGAAAGAAACGGAGATGAAAAACTCCAAGTATTTTGAGAGTTATGATGAAAATAGTTAGACTCACGCTTTGGTTTAGCAATTTACTGACTTACCTCCGATTGATTGACCATAACTCACCCAATTTAACTCGAAATTTATTGAAATTAGTTTCATTTCGAAGGAATCGAAGTGTCGTTTCAAACAAAAGAAACGGAGATGAAAAACTCTAAGTATTTTGAGAGTTATGATGGAAATAGTTAGACTCGCGCTTTGGTTTAGCAATTTAGTGACATACCACCGATTGATTGACCATAACTCACTCAATTTAACTCGTAATTCATTGAAATTAGTTTCATTTCGAAGGAATCAAAGTGTAGTTGAAAAGGAAAGAAACGGAGATGAAAAACTCCAAGTATTTTGAGAGTTATGATGGAAATAATTAGACTCGCGCTGTGGTTTAGCAATTTACTGACCTAACTCCGATTGATTGACCATAACTTACTCAATTCAACTCGTAATTCATTGAAATTAGCTCCATTTCGAAGGAATCGAAGTGTAGTTTAAAACGTACGAAACGGAGATGAAAAACTACAAGTATTTTGAGAGTTATGATGGAAGTGGTTAGACTCGTGCTTTGGTTTAGCAATTTACTGACCTACCTTCGATTGATTGACCATAACTCAGTTAATTCGACTCGTAATTCCTTGACATTAGTTACATTTCGAAGGAATCGAAGTGTAGTTTAAAACGAAAGAAACGGAGATGAAAAACTCCAAGTATTTTGAGAGTTATGATGGAAATAGTTAGACTCGCGCTTTGGTTTAGCAATTTACTGACCTACCTCCGATTGATTGACCATAACTCACTCAATTTTACTCGTAATTCATTGAAATTAGTTCCATTTCGAATGAATCGAAGTGTAGTTTAAAACGAAAGAAACAGAGATGAAAAACTCCAAGTATTTTGAGAGTTATGATGGAAATAGTTAGACTCGCGCTTTGGTTTACCCATTTACTGACATACTTCCGATTGATTGACTATAACTCACTCAATTTAACTCGTAATTCATTGAAATTAGTTCCATTTCGAAGGAATCGAAGTGTAGTTTAAAACGAAAGAAACGGAGATGAAAATTTCCAAGTATTTTGAGAGTTATGATGAAAATAGTTGACTCACGCTTTGGTTTAGCAATTTACTGACCTACCTTCGATTGATTGACCATAACTCACCAAATTTAACTCGTAATTTATTGAAATTAATTTCATTTCGAAGGAATCGAAGTGTCGTTTCAAACGAAAGAAACAGAGATGAAAAACTCCAAGTATTTTGAGAGTTATGATGGAAATAGTTAGACTCGCGCTTTGGTTTAGCAATTTACTGACTTACCTCCGATTGATTGACCATAACTCACTCAATTGAACTCGTAATTCATTGAAATTAGTTTCATTTCGAAGAAATCGAAGTGTAGTTTAAAACGAAAGAAACGGAGATGAAAAACTCCAAGTATTTTGAGAGTTATGATGAAAATAGTTAGACTCGCGCTTTGGTTTAGCAATTTACTGACCTACCTCCGATTGATTGACCATAACTCACTAAATTTAACTCGTAATTCATTGAAATTAGTTTCATTTCAAAGGAATCAAAGTGTAGTTTAAAACGAAAGAAACGGAGATGAAAAATATCAAGTATTTTAAGAGTTATGATGAAAATAGTTAGACTCGCGCTTTGGTTTAGCAATTTACTGACCTACCTCCGATTGATTGACCATAACTCACTCAATTTTACTCGTAATTCATTGAAATTAGTTCCATTTCGAATGAATCGAAGTGTAGTTTAAAACGAAAGAAACAGAGATGAAAAACTCCAAGTATTTTGAGAGTTATGATGAAAATAGTTAGACTCGCGCTTTGGTTTAGCAATTTACTGACCTACCTCCGATTGATTGACCATAACTCACTAAATTTAACTCGTAATTCATTGAAATTAGTTTCATTTCAAAGGAATCAAAGTGTAGTTTAAAACGAAAGAAACGGAGATGAAAAATATCAAGTATTTTAAGAGTTATGATGAAAATAGTTAGACTCGCGCTTTGGTTTAGCAATTTACTGACCTACCTCCGATTGATTGACCATAACTCACTCAATTTTACTCGTAATTCATTGAAATTAGTTCCATTTCGAATGAATCGAAGTGTAGTTTAAAACGAAAGAAACAGAGATGAAAAACTCCAAGTATTTTGAGAGTTATGTTGGAAATAGTTACACTCGCGCTTTGGTTTTGCAATTTACTGACATACGTCCGATTGATTGACCATAACTCACTCAATTTAACTTGTAATTCATTGAAATTAGTTCCATTTCGAAGTAATCGAAGTGTAGTTTAAAACGAAAGAAACGGAGATGAAAAACTCCAAGTATTTTGAGAGTTATGATGGAAGTGGTTAGACTCACGCTTTGGTTTAGCAATTTACTGACTTACCTTCGATTGATTTACCATAACTCAGTTAATTCGACTCATAATTCATTGACATTAGTTCCATTTCGAAGGAATCGAAGTGTAGTTTAAAACGAAAGAAACGGAGATGAAAAACTCCAAGTATTTTGAGAGTTATGATGGAAATAGTTAGACTCGTGCTTTGGTTTAGCAATTTACTGACCTACCTCCGATTGATTGACCATAACTCACTCAATTTAACTCGTAATTCATTGAAATTAGTTTCATTTCGAAGGAATCGAAGTGTAGTTTAAAACGAAAGAAACGGAGATGAAAAACTCCAAGTAATTTGAGAGTTATGATGTAAATAGTTAGACTCGCGCTTTGGTTTAGCAATTTACTGACCTACCTCCGATTGATTGACCATAACTCACTCAATTGAACTCGTAATTCATTGAAATTAGTTTTATTTCGAAGTAATCGAAGTTTAGTTTAAAACGAAAGAAACGGAGATGAAAAACTCCAAGTATTTTGAGAGTTATGATGGAAATAGTTAGACTCGCGCTTTGGTTTAGCAATTTACTGACCTACCTCCGATTGATTAACCATAACTCACTCAATTTAACTCGTAATTCATTGAAATTAGTTTAATTTTGAGGGAATCAAAGTGTAGTTTGAAACGAAAGAAACGGAGATGAAAAACTCCAAGTATTTTGAGAGTTATGATGGAAATAGTTAGACTCGCGCTTTGGTTTAGCAATTTACTGACATACCTCCGATTGATTAACCATAACTCACTCAATTTTACTCGTAATTCATTGAAATTAGTTCCATTTCGAAGGAATCAAAGTGTAGTTTAAAACGAAAGAAACAGAGATGAAAAACTCCAAGTATTTTGAGAGTTATGATGAAAATAGTTAGACTCGCGAGCAATTTACTGACCTACCTCCGATTGATTGACCATAACTCACTAAATTTAACTCGTAATTCATTGAAATTAGTTTCATTTCGAAAGAATCAAAGTGTAGTTTAAAACGAAAGAAACGGAGATGAAAAATATCAAGTATTTTAAGAGTTATGATGAAAATAGTTAGACTCGCGCTTTGGTTTAGCAATTTACTGACCTACCTCCGATTGATTGACCATAACTCACTCAATTTTACTCGTAATTCATTGAAATTAGTTCCATTTCGAATGAATCGAAGTGTAGTTTAAAACGAAAGAAACAGAGATGAAAAACTCCAAGTATTTTGAGAGTTATGATGGAAATAGTTAGACTCGTGCTTTGGTTTAGCAATTTACTGACCTAACTCTGATTAATTGACCATAACTCAGTTAATTCGACTCGTAATTCATTGACATTAGTTCCATTTCGAAGGAATCGAAGTGTAGTTTAAAACGAAAGAAACGGAGATGAAAAACTCCAAGTATTTTGAGAGTTATGATGGAAATAGTTAGACTCGTGCTTTGGTTTAGCAATTTACTGACCTAACTCTGATTAATTGACCATAACTCAGTTAATTCGACTCGTAATTCATTGACATTAGTTCCATTTCGAAGGAATCGAAGTGTACTTTAAAACGAAAGAAACGGAGATGAAAAACTCCAAGTATTTTGAGAGTTATGATGGAAATAGTTAGACTCGTGCTTTGGTTTAGCAATTTACTGACCTACCTCCGATTGATTAACCATAACTCACTCAATTTAACTCGTAATTCATTGAAATTAGTTTCATTTCGAAGGAATCGAAGTGTAGTTTAAAACGAAAGAAACGGAGATGAAAAACTACAAGTAATTTGAGAGTTATGATGGAAATAGTTAGACTCGCGCTTTGGTTTAGCAATTTACTGGCCTACCTCCGATTGATTGACCATAACTCACTCAATTGAACTCGTAATTCATTGAAATTAGTTTTATTTCGAAGGAATCAAAGTGTAGTTTAAAACGAAAGAAACGGAGATGAAAAATATCAAGTATTTTAAGAGTTATGATGAAAATAGTTAGACTCGCGCTTTGGTTTAGCAATTTACTGACTTACCTCCGATTGATTGACCATAACTCACTCAATTTTACTCGTAATTCATTGAAATTAGTTCCATTTCGAATGAATCGAAGTGTAGTTTAAAACGAAAGAAACAGAGATGAAAAACTCCAAGTATTTTGAGAGTTATGTTGGAAATAGTTACACTCGCGCTTTGGTTTTGCAATTTACTGACATACGTCCGATTGATTGACCATAACTCACTCAATTTAACTCGTAATTCATTGAAATTAGTTCCATTTCGAAGTAATCGAAGTGTAGTTTAAAACGAAAGAAACGGAGATGAAAAACACCAAGTATTTTGAGAGTTATGATGGAAGTGGTTAGACTCGCGCTTTGGTTTAGCAATTTACTGACCTACCTTCGATTGATTGACCATAACTCAGTTAATTCGACTCGTAATTCATTGACATTAGTTCAATTTCGAAGGAATCGAAGTGTAGTTTAAAACGAAAGAAACGGAGATGAAAAACTCCAAGTATTTTGAGAGTTATGATGGAAATAGTTAGACTCGTGCTTTGGTTTAGCAATTTACTGACCTAACTCTGATTAATTGACCATAACTCAGTTAATTCGACTCGTAATTTATTGACATTAGTTCCATTTCGAAGGAATCGAAGTGTAGTTTAAAACGAAAGAAACGGAGATGAAAAACTCCAAGTATTTTGAGAGTTATGATGGAAATAGTTAGACTCGTGCTTTGGTTTAGCAATTTACTGACCTACCTACGATTGATTGACCATAACTCACTCAATTTAACTCGTAATTCATTGAAATTAGTTTCATTTCGAAGGAATCGAAGTGTAGTTTAAAACGAAAGAAACGGAGATGAAAAACTACAAGTAATTTGAGAGTTATGATGGAAATAGTTAGACTCGCGCTTTGGTTTAGCAATTTACTAACCTACCTCCGATTGATTGACCATAACTCACTCAATTGAACTCGTAATTCATTGAAATTAGTTTTATTTCGAAGGAATCGAAGTTTAGTTTAAAACGAAAGAAACGGAGATGAAAAACTCCAAGTATTTTGAGAGTTATGATGGAAATAGTTAGACTCGCGCTTTGGTTTAGCAATTTACTGACCTATTTCCGATTGATTAACCATAACTCACTCAATTTAACTCGTAATTCATTGAAATTAGTTTAATTTTGAGGGAATCAAAGTGTAGTTTGAAACGAAAGAAACGGAGATGAAAAACTCCAAGTATTTTGAGAGTTATGATGAAAATAGTTAGACTCACGCTTTGGTTTAGCAATTTACTGACTTACCTCCGATTGATTGACCATAACTCACCCAATTTAACTCGAAATTTATTGAAATTAGTTTCATTTCGAAGGAATCGAAGTGTCGTTTCAAACGAAAGAAACGGAGATGAAAAACTCTAAGTATTTTGAGAGTTATGATGGAAATAGTTAGACTCGCGCTTTGGTTTAGCAATTTAGTGACATACCACCGATTGATTGACCATAACTCACTCAATTTAACTCGTAATTCATCGAAATTAGTTTCATTTCGAAGGAATCAAAGTGTAGTTGAAAAGGAAAGAAACGGAGATAAAAAACTCCAAGTATTTTGAGACTTATGATGGAAATAATTAGACTCGCGCTGTGGTTTAGCAATTTACTGACCTAACTCCGATTGATTGACCATAACTTACTCAATTCAACTCGTAATTCATTGAAATTAGCTCCATTTCGAAGGAATCGAAGTGTAGTTTAAAACGTACGAAACGGAGATGAAAAACTACAAGTATTTTGAGAGTTATGATGGAAGTGGTTAGACTCGTGCTTTGGTTTAGCAATTTACTGACCTACCTTCGATTGATTGACCATAACTCAGTTAATTCGACTCGTAATTCCTTGACATTAGTTACATTTCGAAGGAATCGAAGTGTAGTTTAAAACGAAAGAAACGGAGATGAAAAACTCCAAGTATTTTGAGAGTTATGATGGAAATAGTTAGACTCGCGCTTTGGTTTAGCAATTTACTGACCTACCTCCGATTGATTGACCATAACTCACTCAATTTTACTCGTAATTCATTGAAATTAGTTCCATTTCGAATGAATCGAAGTGTAGTTTAAAACGAAAGAAACAGAGATGAAAAACTCCAAGTATTTTGAGAGTTATGATGGAAATAGTTAGACTCGCGCTTTGGTTTAGCCATTTACTGACATACTTCCGATTGATTGACTATAACTCACTCAATTTAACTCGTAATTCATTGAAATTAGTTCCATTTCGAAGGAATCGAAGTGTAGTTTAAAACGAAAGAAACGGAGATGAAAATTTCCAAGTATTTTGAGAGTTATGATGAAAATAGTTGACTCACGCTTTGGTTTAGCAATTTACTGACCTACCTTCGATTGATTGACCATAACTCACCCAATTTAACTCGTAATTTATTGAAATTAGTTTCATTTCGAAGGAATCGAAGTGTCGTTTCAAACGAAAGAAACAGAGATGAAAAACTCCAAGTATTTTGAGAGTTATGATGGAAATAGTTAGACTCGCGCTTTGGTTTAGCAATTTACTGACTTACCTCCGATTGATTGACCATAACTCACGCAATTGAACTCGTAATTCATTGAAATTAGTTTCATTTCGAAGAAATCGAAGTGTAGTTTAAAACGAAAGAAACGGAGATGAAAAACTCCAAGTATTTTGAGAGTTATGATGAAAATAGTTAGACTCGCGCTTTGGTTTAGCAATTTACTGACCTACCTCCGATTGATTGACCATAACTCACTAAATTTAACTCGTAATTCATTGAAATTAGTTTCATTTCAAAGGAATCAAAGTGTAGTTTAAAACGAAAGAAACGGAGATGAAAAATATCAAGTATTTTAAGAGTTATGATGAAAATAGTTAGACTCGCGCTTTGGTTTAGCAATTTACTGACCTACCTCCGATTGATTGACCATAACTCACTCAATTTTACTCGTAATTCATTGAAATTAGTTCCATTTCGAATGAATCGAAGTGTAGTTTAAAACGAAAGAAACAGAGATGAAAAACTCCAAGTATTTTGAGAGTTATGTTGGAAATAGTTACACTCGCGCTTTGGTTTTGCAATTTACTGACATACGTCCGATTGATTGACCATAACTCACTCAATTTAACTCGTAATTCATTGAAATTAGTTCCATTTCGAAGTAATCGAAGTGTAGTTTAAAACGAAAGAAACGGAGATGAAAAACTCCAAGTATTTTGAGAGTTATGATGGATGTGGTTAGACTCACGCTTTGGTTTAGCAATTTACTGACTTACCTTCGATTGATTTACCATAACTCAGTTAATTCGACTCATAATTCATTGACATTAGTTCCATTTCAAAGGAATCGAAGTGTAGTTTAAAACGAAAGAAACGGAGATGAAAAACTCCAAGTATTTTGAGAGTTATGATGGAAATAGTTAGACTCGTGCTTTGGTTTAGCAATTTACTGACCTACCTCCGATTGATTGACCATAACTCACTCAATTTAACTCGTAATTCATTGAAATTAGTTTCATTTCGAAGGAATCGAAGTGTAGTTTAAAACGAAAGAAACGGAGATGAAAAACTCCAAGTAATTTGAGAGTTATGATGTAAATATTTAGACTCGCGCTTTGGTTTAGCAATTTACTGAGCTACCTCCGATTGATTGACCATAACTCACTCAATTGAACTCGTAATTCATTGAAATTAGTTTTATTTCGAAGTAATCGAAGTTTAGTTTAAAACGAAAGAAACGGAGATGAAAAACTCCAAGTATTTTGAGAGTTATGATGGAAATAGTTAGACTCGCGCTTTGGTTTAGCAATTTACTGACCTACCTCCGATTGATTAACCATAACTCACTCAATTTAACTCGTAATTCATTGAAATTAGTTTAATTTTGAGGGAATCAAAGTGTAGTTTGAAACGAAAGAAACGGAGATGAAAAACTCCAAGTATTTTGAGAGTTATGATGGAAATAGTTAGACTCGCGCTTTGGTTTAGCAATTTACTGACATACCTCCGATTGATTAACCATAACTCACTCAATTTTACTCGTAATTCATTGAAATTAGTTCCATTTCGAATGAATCAAAGTGTAGTTTAAAACGAAAGAAACAGAGATGAAAAACTCCAAGTATTTTGAGAGTTATGATGAAAATAGTTAGACTCGCGCTTTGGTTTAGCAATTTACTGACCTACCTCCGATTGATTGACCATAACTCACTAAATTTAACTCGTAATTCATTGAAATTAGTTTCATTTCGAAGGAATCAAAGTGTAGTTTAAAACGAAAGAAACGGAGATGAAAAATATCAAGTATTTTAAGAGTTATGATGAAAATAGTTAGACTCGCGCTTTGGTTTAGCAATTTACTGACCTACCTCCGATTGATTGACCATAACTCACTCAATTTTACTCGTAATTCATTGAAATTAGTTCCATTTCGAATGAATCGAAGTGTAGTTTAAAACGAAAGAAACAGAGATGAAAAACTCCAAGTATTTTGAGAGTTATGATGGAAATAGTTAGACTCGTGCTTTGGTTTAGCAATTTACTGACCTAACTCTGATTAATTGACCATAACTCAGTTAATTCGACTCGTAATTCATTGACATTAGTTCCATTTCGAAGGTATCGAAGTGTAGTTTAAAACGAAAGAAACGGAGATGAAAAACTCCAAGTATTTTGAGAGTTATGATGGAAATAGTTAGACTCGTGCTTTGGTTTAGCAATTTACTGACCTAACTCTGATTAATTGACCATAACTCAGTTAATTCGACTCGTAATTCATTGACATTAGTTCCATTTCGAAGGAATCGAAGTGTAGTTTAAAACGAAAGAAACGGAGATGAAAAACTCCAAGTATTTTGAGAGTTATGATGGAAATAGTTAGACTCGGGCTTTGGTTTAGCAATTTACTGACCTACCTCCGATTGATTGACCATAACTCACTCAATTTAACTCGTAATTCATTGAAATTAGTTTCATTTCGAAGGAATCGAAGTGTAGTTTAAAACGAAAGAAACGGAGATGAAAAACTACAAGTAATTTGAGAGTTATGATGGAAATAGTTAGACTCGCGCTTTGGTTTAGCAATTTACTGGCTTACCTCCGATTGATTGACCATAACTCACTCAATTGAACTCGTAATTCATTGAAATTAGTTTTATTTCGAAGGAATCAAAGTGTAGTTTAAAACGAAAGAAACGGAGATGAAAAATATCAAGTATTTTAAGAGTTATGATGAAAATAGTTAGACTCGCGCTTTGGTTTAGCAATTTACTGACTTACCTCCGATTGATTGACCATAACTCACTCAATTTTACTCGTAATTCATTGAAATTAGTTCCATTTCGAATGAATCGAAGTGTAGTTTAAAACGAAAGAAACAGAGATGAAAAACTCCAAGTATTTTGAGAGTTATGTTGGAAATAGTTACACTCGCGCTTTGGTTTTGCAATTTACTGACATACGTCCGATTGATTGACCATAACTCACTCAATTTAACTCGTAATTCATTGAAATTAGTTCCATTTCGAAGTAATCGAAGTGTAGTTTAAAACGAAAGAAACGGAGATGAAAAACTCCAAGTATTTTGAGAGTTTTGATGGAAGTGGTTAGACTCGCGCTTTGGTTTAGCAATTTACTGACCTACCTTCGATTGATTGACCATAACTCAGTTAATTCGACTCGTAATTCATTGACATTAGTTCAATTTCGAAGGAATCGAAGTGTAGTTTAAAACGAAAGAAACGGAGATGAAAAACTCCAAGTATTTTGAGAGTTATGATGGAAATAGTTAGACTCGTGCTATGGTTTAGCAATTTACTGACCTAACTCTGATTAATTGACCATAACTCAGTTAATTCGACTCGTAATTCATTGACATTAGTTCCATTTCGAAGGAATCGAAGTGTAGTTTAAAACGAAAGAAACGGAGATGAAAAACTCCAAGTATTTTGAGAGTTATGATGGAAATAGTTAGACTCGTGCTTTGGTTTAGCAATTTACTGACCTACCTCCGATTGATTGACCATAACTCACTCAATTTCACTCGTAATTCATTGAAATTAGTTTCATTTCGAAGGAATCGAAGTGTAGTTTAAAACGAAAGAAACGGAGATGAAAAACTACAAGTAATTTGAGAGTTATGATGGAAATAGTTAGACTCGCGCTTTGGTTTAGCAATTTACTGACCTACCTCCGATTGATTGACCATAACTCACTCAATTGAACTCGTAATTCATTGAAATTAGTTTTATTTCGAAGGAATCGAAGTTTAGTTTAAAACGAAAGAAACGGAGATGAAAAACTCCAAGTATTTTGAGAGTTATGATGGAAATAGTTAGACTCGCGCTTTGGTTTAGCAATTTACTGACCTACCTCCGATTGATTAACCATAACTCACTTAATTTAACTCGTAATTCATTGAAATTAGTTTAATTTTGAGGGAATCAAAGTGTAGTTTGAAACGAAAGAAACGGAGATGAAAAACTCCAAGTATTTTGAGAGTTATGATGAAAATAGTTAGACTCACGCTTTGGTTTAGCAATTTACTGACTTACCTCCGATTTATTGACCATAACTCACCAAATTTAACTCGAAATTTATTGAAATTAGTTTCATTTCGAAGGAATCGAAGTGTCGTTTCAAACGAAAGAAACGGAGATGAAAAACTCTAAGTATTTTGAGAGTTATGATGGAAATAGTTAGACTCGCGCTTTGGTTTAGCAATTTAGTGACATACCACCGATTGATTGACCATAACTCACTCAATTTAACTCGTAATTCATTGAAAATTAGTTTCATTTCGAAGGAATCAAAGTGTAGTTGAAAAGGAAAGAAACGGAGATGAAAAACTCCAAGTATTTTGAGAGTTATGATGGAAATAATTAGACTCGCGCTGTGGTTTAGCAATTTACTGACCTAACTCCGATTGATTGACCATAACTTACTCAATTCAACTCGTAATTCATTGAAATTAGCTCCATTTCGAAGGAATCGAAGTGTAGTTTAAAACGTACGAAACGGAGATGAAAAACTACAAGTATTTTGAGAGTTATGATGGAAGTGGTTAGACTCGTGCTTTGGTTTAGCAATTTATTGACCTACCTTCGATTGATTGACCATAACTCAGTTAATTCGACTCGTAATTCCTTGACATTAGTTACATTTCGAAGGAATCGAAGTGTAGTTTAAAACGAAAGAAACGGAGATGAAAAACTCCAAGTATTTTGAGAGTTATGATGGAAATAGTTAGACTCGCGCTTTGGTTTAGCAATTTACTGACCTACCTCCGATTGATTGACCATAACTCAGTTAATTCGACTCGTAATTCATTGAAATTAGTTCCATTTCGAAGGAATCGAAGTGTAGTTTAAAACGAAAGAAACGGAGATGAAAATTTCCAAGTATTTTGAGAGTTATGTTGGAAATAGTTACACTCGCGCTTTGGTTTTGCAATTTACTGACATACGTCCGATTGATTGACCATAACTCACTCAATTTAACTCGTAATTCATTGAAATTAGTTTCATTTCGAAGGAATCGAAGTGTAGTTTAAAACGAAAGAAACGGAGATGAAAAACTACAAGTAATTTGAGAGTTATGATGGAAATAGTTAGACTCGCGCTTTGGTTTAGTAATTTACTGGCCTACCTCCGATTGATTGACCATAACTCACTCAATTGAACTCGTAATTCATTGAAATTAGTTTTATTTCGAAGGAATCGAAGTTTAGTTTAAAACGAAAGAAACGGAGATGAAAAACTCCAAGTATTTTGAGAGTTATGATGGAAATAGTTAGACTCGCGCTTTGGTTTAGCAATTTACTGACCTACCTCCGATTGATTAACCATAACTCACTCAATTTAACTCGTAATTCATTGAAATTAGTTTAATTTTGAGGGAATCAAAGTGTAGTTTGAAACGAAAGAAACGGAGATGAAAAACTCCAAGTATTTTGAGAGTTATGATGAAAATAGTTAGACTCACGCTTTGGTTTAGCAATTTACTGACTTACCTCCGATTGATTGACCATAACTCACCCAATTTAACTCGTAATTTATTGAAATTAGTTTCATTTCGAAGGAATCGAAGTGTCGTTTCAAACGAAAGAAACGGAGATGAAAAACTCTAAGTATTTTGAGAGTTATGATGGAAATAGTTAGACTCGCGCTTTGGTTTAGCAATTTAGTGACATACCACCGATTGATTGACCATAACTCACTCAATATAACTCGTAATTCATTGAAATTAGTTTCATTTCGAAGGAATCAAAGTGTAGTTGAAAAGGAAAGAAACGGAGATGAAAAACTCCAAGTATTTTGAGAGTTATGATGGAAATAATTAGACTCGCGCTGTGGTTTAGCAATTTACTGACCTAACTCCGATTGATTGACCATAACTTACTCAATTCAACTCGTAATTCATTGAAATTAGCTCCATTTCGAAGGAATCGAAGTGTAGTTTAAAACGTACGAAACGGAGATGAAAAACTACAAGTATTTTGAGAGTTATGATGGAAGTGGTTAGACTCGTGCTTTGGTTTAGCAATTTACTGACCTACCTTCGATTGATTGACCATAACTCAGTTAATTCGACTCGTAATTCCTTGACATTAGTTACATTTCGAAGGAATCGAAGTGTAGTTTAAAACGAAAGAAACGGAGATGAAAAACTCCAAGTATTTTGAGAGTTATGATGGAAATAGTTAGACTCGCGCTTTGGTTTAGCAATTTACTGACCTACCTCCGATTGATTAACCATAACTCACTCAATTTTACTCGTAATTCATTGAAATTAGTTCTATTTCGAATGAATCGAAGTGTAGTTTAAAACGAAAGAAACAGAGATGAAAAACTCCAAGTATTTTGAGAGTTATGATGGAAATAGTTAGACTCGCGCTTTGGTTTAGCCATTTACTGACATACTTCCGATTGATTGACTATAACTCACTCAATTTAACTCGTAATTCATTGAAATTAGTTCCATTTCGAAGGAATCGAAGTGTAGTTTAAAACGAAAGAAACGGAGATGAAAATTTCCAAGTATTTTGAGAGTTATGATGAAAATAGTTGACTCACGCTTTGGTTTAGCAATTTACTGACCTACCTCCGATTGATTGACCATAACTCACCCAATTTAACTCGTAATTTATTGAAATTAGTTTCATTTCGAAGGAATCGAAGTGTCGTTTCAAACGAAAGAAACAGAGATGAAAACTCCAAGTATTTTGAGAGTTATGATGGAAATAGTTAGACTCGCGCTTTGGTTTAGCAATTTACTGACTTACCTCCGATTGATTGACCATAACTCACTCAATTGAACTCGTAATTCATTGAAATTAGTTTCATTTCGAAGAAATCGAAGTGTAGTTTAAAACGAAAGAAACGGAGATGAAAAACTCCAAGTATTTTGAGAGTTATGATGAAAATAGTTAGACTCGCGCTTTGGTTTAGCAATTTATTGACCTACCTCCGATTGATTGACCATAACTCACTAAATTTAACTCGTAATTCATTGAAATTAGTTTCATTTCAAAGGAATCAAAGTGTAGTTTAAAACGAAAGAAACGGAGATGAAAAATATCAAGTATTTTAAGAGTTATGATGAAAATAGTTAGACTCGCGCTTTGGTTTAGCAATTTACTGACCTACCTCCGATTGATTGACCATAACTCACTCAATTTTACTCGTAATTCATTGAAATTAGTTCCATTTCGAATGAATCGAAGTGTAGTTTAAAACGAAAGAAACAGAGATGAAAAACTCCAAGTATTTTGAGAGTTATGTTGGAAATAGTTACACTCGCGCTTTGGTTTTGCAATTTACTGACATACGTCCGATTGATTGACCATAACTCACTCAATTTAACTCGTAATTCATTGAAATTAGTTCCATTTCGAAGTAATCGAAGTGTAGTTTAAAACGAAAGAAACGGAGATGAAAAACTCCAAGTATTTTGAGAGTTATGATGGAAATGGTTAGACTCACGCTTTGGTTTAGCAATTTACTGACTTATCTTTGATTGATTTACCATAACTCAGTTAATTCGACTCATAATTCATTGACATTAGTTCCATTTCGAAGGAATCGAAGTGTAGTTTAAAACGAAAGAAACGGAGATGAAAAACTCCAAGTATTTTGAGAGTTATGATGGAAATAGTTAGACTCGTGCTTTGGTTTAGCAATTTACTGACCTACCTCCGATTGATTGACCATAACTCACTCAATTTAACTCGTAATTCATTGAAATTAGTTTCATTTCGAAGGAATCGAAGTGTAGTTTAAAACGAAAGAAACGGAGATGAAAAACTCCAAGTAATTTGAGAGTTATGATGTAAATAGTTAGACTCGCGCTTTGGTTTAGCAATTTACTGACCTACCTCCGATTGATTGACCATAACTCACTCAATTGAACTCGTAATTCATTGAAATTAGTTTTATTTCGAAGTAATCGAAGTTTAGTTTAAAACGAAAGAAACGGAGATGAAAAACTCCAAGTATTTTGAGAGTTATGATGGAAATAGTTAGACTCGCGCTTTGGTTTAGCAATTTACTGACCTACCTCCGATTGATTAACCATAACTCACTCAATTTAACTCGTAATTCATTGAAATTAGTTTAATTTTGAGGGAATCAAAGTGTAGTTTGAAACGAAAGAAACGGAGATGAAAAACTCCAAGTATTTTGAGAGTTATGATGGAAATAGTTAGACTCGCGCTTTGGTTTAGCAATTTACTGACATACCTCCGATTGATTAACCATAACTCACTCAATTTTACTCGTAATTCATTGAAATTAGTTCCATTTCGAAGGAATCAAAGTGTAGTTTAAAACGAAAGAAACAGAGATGAAAAACTCCAAGTATTTTGAGAGTTATGATGAAAATAGTTAGACTCGCGCTTTGGTTTAGCAATTTACTGACCTACCTCCGATTGATTGACCATAACTCACTAAATTTAACTCGTAATTCATTGAAATTAGTTTCATTTCGAAGGAATCAAAGTGTAGTTTAAAACGAAAGAAACGGAGATGAAAAATATCAAGTATTTTAAGAGTTATGATGAAAATAGTTAGACTCGCGCTTTGGTTTAGCAATTTACTGACCTACCTCCGATTGATTGACCATAACTCCCTCAATTTTACTCGTAATTCATTGAAATTAGTTCCATTTCGAATGAATCGAAGTGTAGTTTAAAACGAAAGAAACAGGGATGAAAAACTCCAAGTATTTTGAGAGTGATGTTGGAAATAGTTACACTCGCGCTTTGGTTTTGCAATTTACTGACATACGTCCGATTGATTGACCATAACTTACTCAATTTAACTCGTAATTCATTGAAATTAGTTCCATTTCGAAGTAATCGAAGTGTAGTTTAAAACGAAAGAAACGGAGATGAAAAACTCCAAGTATTTTGAGAGTTATGATGGAAGTGGTTAGACTCGCGCTTTGGTTTAGCAATTTACTGACCTACCTTCGATTGATTGACCATAACTCAGTTAATTCGACTCATAATTCATTGACATTAGTTCCATTTCGAAGGAATCGAAGTGTAGTTTAAAACGAAAGAAACGGAGATGAAAAACTCCAAGTATTTTGAGAGTTATGATGGAAATAGTTAGACTCGTGGTTTGCTTTAGCAATTTACTGACCTACCTCCGATTGATTGACCATAACTCACTCAATTTAACTCGTAATTCATTGAAATTAGTTTCATTTCGAAGGAATCGAAGTGTAGTTTAAAACGAAAGAAACGGAGATGAAAAACTCCAAGTAATTTGAGAGTTATGATGGAAATAGTTAGACTCGCGCTTTGGTTTAGCAATTTACTGACCTACCTCCGATTGATTGACCATAACTCACTCAATTGAACTCGTAATTCATTGAAATTAGTTCCATTTCGAAGGAATCGAAGTGTAGTTTAAAACGAAAGAAACGGAGATGAAAATTTCCAAGTATTTTGAGAGTTATGATGAAAATAGTTAGACTCACGCTTTGGTTTAGCAATTTACTGACTTACCTCCGATTGATTGACCATAACTCACCCAATTTAACTCGTAATTTATTGAAATTAGTTTCATTTCGAAGGAATCGAAGTGTCGTTTCAAACGAAAGAAACGGAGATGAAAAACTCCAAGTATTTTGAGAGTTATGATGGAAATAGTTAGACTCGCTCTTTGGTTTAGCAATTTAGTGACATACCACCGATTGATTGACCATAACTCACTCAATTTAACTCGTAATTCATTTAAATTAGTTTCATTTCGAAGGAATCAAAGTGTAGTTGAAAATGAAAGAAACGGAGATGAAAAACTCCACGTATTTTGAGAGTTATGATGGAAATAATTAGACTCGCGCTGTGGTTTAGCAATTTACTGACCTAACTCCGATTGATTGACCATAACTTACTCAATTCAACTCGTAATTCATTGAAATTAGCTCCATTTTGAAGGAATCGAAGTGTAGTTTAAAACGTACGAAACGGAGATGAAAAACTCCAAGTATTTTGAGAGTTATGATGGAAGTGGTTAGACTCGCGCTTTGGTTTAGCAATTTACTGACCTACCTTCGATTGATTGACCATAACTCAGTTAATTCGACTCATAATTCATTGACATTAGTTACATTTCGAAGGAATCGAAGTGTAGTTTAAAACGAAAGAAACGGAGATGAAAAACTCCAAGTATTTTGAGAGTTATGATGGAAATAGTTAGACTCGCGCTTTGGTTTAGCAATTTACTGACTTACCTCCGATTGATTGACATAACTCACTCAATTGAACTCGTAATTCATTGAAATTAGTTTTATTTCGAAGGAATCGAAGTTTAGTTTAAAACGAAAGAAACGGAGATGAAAAACTCCAAGTATTTTGAGAGTTATGATGGAAATAGTTAGACTCGCGCTTTGGTTTAGCAATTTACTGACCTACCTCCGATTGATTAACCATAACTCACTCAATTTAACTCGTAATTCATTAAAATTAGTTTAATTTTGAGGGAATCAAAGTGTAGTTTGAAACGAAAGAAACGGAGATGAAAAACTCCAAGTATTTTGAGAGTTATGATGGAAATAGTTAGACTCGCGCTTTGGTTTAGCAATTTACTAACCTACCTCCGATTGATTGACCATAACTCACCCAATTTAACTCGTAATTTATTGAAATTAGTTTCATTTCGAAGGAATCGAAGTGTCGTTTAAAACGAAAGAAACGAAGATGAAAAACTACAAGTATTTTGAGAGTTATGATGGAAATAGTTAGACTCGCGCTTTGGTTTAGCAATTTACTGACATACTTCCGATTGATTGACCATAACTCACTCAATTCAACTCGTAATTCATTGAAATTAGTTCCATTTCGAAGGAATCGAAGTGTAGTTTAAAACGAAAGAAACGGAGATGAAAATTTCCAAGTATTTTGAGAGTTATGTTGGAAATAGTTACACTCGCGCTTTGGTTTTGCAATTTACTGACTTACCTCCGATTGATTGACCATAACTCACCCAATTTAACTCGTAATTTATTGAAATTAGTTTCATTTCGAAGGAATCGAAGTGTCGTTTCAAACGAAAGAAACGGAGATGAAAAACTCTAAGTATTTTGAGAGTTATGATGGAAATAGTTAGACTCGCGCTTTGGTTTAGCAATTTAGTGACATACCACCGATTGATTGACCATAACTCACTCAATATAACTCGTAATTCATTGAAATTAGTTTCATTTCGAAGGAATCAAAGTGTAGTTGAAAAGGAAAGAAACGGAGATGAAAAACTCCAAGTATTTTGAGAGTTATGATGGAAATAATTAGACTCGCGCTGTGGTTTAGCAATTTACTGACCTAACTCCGATTGATTGACCATAACTTACTCAATTCAACTCGTAATTCATTGAAATTAGCTCCATTTCGAAGGAATCGAAGTGTAGTTTAAAACGTACGAAACGGAGATGAAAAACTACAAGTATTTTGAGAGTTATGATGGAAGTGGTTAGACTCGTGCTTTGGTTTAGCAATTTACTGACCTACCTTCGATTGATTGACCATAACTCAGTTAATTCGACTCGTAATTCCTTGACATTAGTTACATTTCGAAGGAATCGAAGTGTAGTTTAAAACGAAAGAAACGGAGATGAAAAACTCCAAGTATTTTGAGAGTTATGATGGAAATAGTTAGACTCGCGCTTTGGTTTAGCAATTTACTGACCTACCTCCGATTGATTAACCATAACTCACTCAATTTTACTCGTAATTCATTGAAATTAGTTCCATTTCGAATGAATCGAAGTGTAGTTTAAAACGAAAGAAACAGAGATGAAAAACTCCAAGTATTTTGAGAGTTATGATGGAAATAGTTAGACTCGCGCTTTGGTTTAGCCATTTACTGACATACTTCCGATTGATTGACTATAACTCACTCAATTTAACTCGTAATTCATTGAAATTAGTTCCATTTCGAAGGAATCGAAGTGTAGTTTAAAACGAAAGAAACGGAGATGAAAATTTCCAAGTATTTTGAGAGTTATGATGAAAATAGTTGACTCACGCTTTGGTTTAGCAATTTACTGACCTACCTCCGATTGATTGACCATAATTCACCCAATTTAACTCGTAATTTATTGAAATTAGTTTCATTTCGAAGGAATCGAAGTGTCGTTTCAAACGAAAGAAACAGAGATGAAAAACTCCAAGTATTTTGAGAGTTATGATGGAAATAGTTAGACTCGCGCTTTGGTTTAGCAATTTACTGACTTACCTCCGATTGATTGACCATAACTCACTCAATTGAACTCGTAATTCATTGAAATTAGTTTCATTTCGAAGAAATCGAATTGTAGTTTAAAACGAAAGAAACGGAGATGAAAAACTCCAAGTATTTTGAGAGTTATGATGAAAATAGTTAGACTCGCGCTTTGGTTTAGCAATTTATTGACCTACCTCCGATTGATTGACCATAACTCACTAAATTTAACTCGTAATTCATTGAAATTAGTTTCATTTCAAAGGAATCAAAGTGTAGTTTAAAACGAAAGAAACGGAGATGAAAAATATCAAGTATTTTAAGAGTTATGATGAAAATAGTTAGACTCGCGCTTTGGTTTAGCAATTTACTGACCTACCTCCGATTGATTTACCATAACTCACTCAATTTTACTCGTAATTCATTGAAATTAGTTCCATTTCGAATGAATCGAAGTGTAGTTTAAAACGAAAGAAACAGAGATGAAAAACTCCAAGTATTTTGAGAGTTATGTTGGAAATAGTTACACTCGCGCTTTGGTTTTGCAATTTACTGACATACGTCCGATTGATTGACCATAACTCACTCAATTTAACTCGTAATTCATTGAAATTAGTTCCATTTCGAAGTAATCAAAGTTGAGTTTAAAACGAAAGAAACGGAGATGAAAAACTCCAAGTATTTTGAGAGTTATGATGGAAGTGGTTAGACTCGCGCTTTGGTTTAGCAATTTACTGACTTATCTTCGATTGATTTACCATAACTCAGTTAATTCGACTCATAATTCATTGACATTAGTTCCATTTCGAAGGAATCGAAGTGTAGTTTAAAACGAAAGAAACGGAGATGAAAAACTCCAAGTATTTTGAGAGTTATGATGGAAATAGTTAGACTCGTGCTTTGGTTTAGCAATTTACTGACCTACCTCCGATTGATTGACCATAACTCACTCAATTTAACTCGTAATTCATTGAAATTAGTTTCATTTCGAAGGAATCGAAGTGTAGTTTAAAATGAAAGAAACGGAGATGAAAAACTCCAAGTAATTTGAGAGTTATGATGTAAATAGTTAGACGCGCGCTTTGGTTTAGCAATTTACTGACCTACCTCCGATTGATTGACCATAACTCACTCAATTGAACTCGTAATTCATTGAAATTAGTTTTATTTCGAAGTAATCGAAGTTTAGTTTAAAACGAAAGAAACGGAGATGAAAAACTCCAAGTATTTTGAGAGTTATGATGGAAATAGTTAGACTCGCGCTTTGGTTTAGCAATTTACTGACCTACCTCCGATTGATTAACCATAACTCACTCAATTTAACTCGTAATTCATTGAAATTAGTTTAATTTTGAGGGAATCAAAGTGTAGTTTGAAACGAAAGAAACGGAGATGAAAAACTCCAAGTATTTTGAGAGTTATGATGGAAATAGTTAGACTCGCGCTTTGGTTTAGCAATTTACTGACATACCTCCGATTAATTAACCATAACTCACTCAATTTTACTCGTAATTCATTGAAATTAGTTCCATTTCGAAGGAATCAAAGTGTAGTTTAAAACGAAAGAAACAGAGATGAAAAACTCCAAGTATTTTGAGAGTTATGATGAAAATAGTTAGACTCGCGCTTTGGTTTAGCAATTTACTGACCTACCTCCGATTGATTGACCATAACTCACTAAATTTAACTCGTAATTCATTGAAATTAGTTTCATTTCGAAGGAATCAAAGTGTAGTTTAAAACGAAAGAAACGGAGATGAAAAATATCAAGTATTTTAAGAGTTATGATGAAAATAGTTAGACTCGCGCTTTGGTTTAGCAATTTACTGACATACCTCCGATTGATTGACCATAACTCACTCAATTTTACTCGTAATTCATTGAAATTAGTTCCATTTCGAATGAATCGAAGTGTAGTTTAAAACGAAAGAAACAGAGATGAAAAACTCCAAGTATTTTGAGAGTTATGTTGGAAATAGTTACACTCGCGCTTTGGTTTTGCAATTTACTGACATACGTCCGATTGATTGACCATAACTCACTCAATTTAACTCGTAATTCATTGAAATTAGTTCCATTTCGAAGTAATCGAAGTGTAGTTTAAAACGAAAGAAACGGAGATGAAAAACTCCAAGTATTTTGAGAGTTATGATGGAAGTGGTTAGACTCGCGCTTTGGTTTAGCAATTTACTGACCTACCTTCGATTGATTGACCATAACTCAGTTAATTCGACTCATAATTCATTGACATTAGTTCCATTTCGAAGGAATCGAAGTGTAGTTTAAAACGAAAGAAACGGAGATGAAAAACTCCAAGTATTTTGAGAGTTATGATGGAAATAGTTAGACTCGTGCTTTGGTTTAGCAATTTACTGACCTACCTCCGATTGATTGACCATAACTCACTCAATTTAACTCGTAATTCATTGAAATTAGTTTCATTTCGAAGGAATCGAAGTGTAGTTTAAAACGAAAGAAACGGAGATGAAAAACTCCAAGTAATTTGAGAGTTATGATGGAAATAGTTAGACTCGCGCTTTGGTTTAGCAATTTACTGACCTACCTCCGATTGATTGACCATAACTCACTCAATTGAACTCGTAATTCATTGAAATTAGTTCCATTTCGAAGGAATCGAAGTGTAGTTTAAAACGAAAGAAACGGAGATGAAAATTTCCAAGTATTTTGAGAGTTATGATGAAAATAGTTAGACTCACGCTTTGGTTTAGCAATTTACTGACTTACCTCCGATTGATTGACCATAACTCACCCAATTTAACTCGTAATTTATTGAAATTAGTTTCATTTCGAAGGAATCGAAGTGTCGTTTCAAACGAAAGAAACGGAGATGAAAAACTCCAAGTATTTTGAGAGTTATGATGGAAATAGTTAGACTCGCTCTTTGGTTTAGCAATTTAGTGACATACCACCGATTGATTGACCATAACTCACTCAATTTAACTCGTAATTCATTTAAATTAGTTTCATTTCGAAGGAATCAAAGTGTAGTTGAAAATGAAAGAAACGGAGATGAAAAACTCCACGTATTTTGAGATTTATGATGGAAATAATTAGACTCGCGCTGTGGTTTAGCAATTTACTGACCTAACTCCGATTGATTGACCATAACTTACTCAATTCAACTCGTAATTCTTTGAAATTAGCTCCATTTTGAAGGAATCGAAGTGTAGTTTAAAACGTACGAAACGGAGATGAAAAACTCCAAGTATTTTGAGAGTTATGATGGAAGTGGTTAGACTCGCGCTTTGGTTTAGCAATTTACTGACCTACCTTCGATTGATTGACCATAACTCAGTTAATTCGACTCATAATTCATTGACATTAGTTACATTTCGAAGGAATCGAAGTGTAGTTTAAAACGAAAGAAACGGAGATGAAAAACTCCAAGTATTTTGAGAGTTATGATGGAAATAGTTAGACTCGCGCTTTGGTTTAGCAATTTACTGACCTACCTCCGATTGATTGACCATAACTCACTCAATTGAACTCGTAATTCATTGAAATTAGTTTTATTTCGAAGGAATCGAAGTTTAGTTTAAAACGAAAGAAACGGAGATGAAAAACTCCAAGTATTTTGAGAGTTATGATGGAAATAGTTAAACTCGCGCTTTGGTGTAGCAATTTACTGACCTACCTCCGATTGATTAACCATAACTCACTCAATTTAACTCGTAATTCATTGAAATTAGTTTAATTTTGAGGGAATCAAAGTGTAGTTTGAAACGAAAGAAACGGAGATGAAAAACTCCAAGTATTTTGAGAGTTATGATGGAAATAGTTAGACTCGCGCTTTGGTTTAGCAATTTACTAACCTACCTCCGATTGATTGACCATAACTCACCCAATTTAACTCGTAATTTATTGAAATTAGTTTCATTTCGAAGGAATCGAAGTGTCGTTTAAAACGAAAGAAACGAAGATGAAAAACTCTTAGTATTTTGAGAGTTATGATGGAAATAGTTAGACTCGCGCTTTGGTTTAGCAATTTACTGACATACTTCCGATTGATTGACCATAACTCACTCAATTCAACTCGTAATTCATTGAAATTAGTTCCATTTCGAAGGAATCGAAGTGTAGTTTAAAACGAAAGAAACGGAGATGAAAATTTCCAAGTATTTTGAGAGTTATGTTGGAAATAGTTACACTCGCGCTTTGGTTTTGCAATTTACTGACTTACCTCCGATTGATTGACCATAACTCACCCAATTTAACTCGTAATTTATTGAAATTAGTTTCATTTCGAAGGAATCGAAGTGTCGTTTCAAACGAAAGAAACGGAGATGAAAAACTCTAAGTATTTTGAGAGTTATGATGGAAATAGTTAGACTCGCGCTTTGGTTTAGCAATTTAGTGACATACCACCGATTGATTGACCATAACTCACTCAATATAACTCGTAATTCATTGAAATTAGTTTCATTTCGAAGGAATCAAAGTGTAGTTGAAAAGGAAAGAAACGGAGATGAAAAACTCCAAGTATTTTGAGAGTTATGATGGAAATAATTAGACTCGCGCTGTGGTTTAGCAATTTACTGACCTAACTCCGATTGATTGACCATAACTTACTCAATTCAACTCGTAATTCATTGAAATTAGCTCCATTTCGAAGGAATCGAAGTGTAGTTTAAAACGTACGAAACGGAGATGAAAAACTACAAGTATTTTGAGAGTTATGATGGAAGTGGTTAGACTCGTGCTTTGGTTTAGCAATTTACTGACCTACCTTCGATTGATTGACCATAACTCAGTTAATTCGACTCGTAATTCCTTGACATTAGTTACATTTCGAAGGAATCGAAGTGTAGTTTAAAACGAAAGAAACGGAGATGAAAAACTCCAAGTATTTTGAGAGTTATGATGGAAATAGTTAGACTCGCGCTTTGGTTTAGCAATTTACTGACCTACCTCCGATTGATTAACCATAACTCACTCAATTTAACTCGTAATTCATTGAAATTAGTTTAATTTTGAGGGAATCAAAGTGTAGTTTGAAACGAAAGAAACGGAGATGAAAAACTCCAAGTATTTTGAGAGTTATGATGGAAATAGTTAGACTCGCGCTTTGGTTTAGCAATTTACTGACCTACCTCCGATTGATTGACCATAACTCACTCAATTTTACTCGTAATTCATTGAAATTAGTTCCATTTCGAATGAATCGAAGTGTAGTTTAAAACGAAAGAAACAGAGATGAAAAACTCCAAGTATTTTGAGAGTTATGTTGGAAATAGTTACACTCGCGCTTTGGTTTTGCAATTTACTGACATACGTCCGATTGATTGACCATAACTCACTCAATTTAACTCGTAATTCATTGAAATTAGTTCCATTTCGAAGTAATCGAAGTGTAGTTTAAAACGAAAGAAACGGAGATGAAAAACTCCAAGTATTTTGAGAGTTATGATGGAAGTGGTTAGACTCGCGCTTTGGTTTAGCAATTTACTGACTTACCTTCGATTGATTTACCATAACTCAGTTAATTCGACTCATAATTCATTGACATTAGTTCCATTTCGAAGGAATCGAAGTGTAGTTTAAAACGAAAGAAACGGAGATGAAAAACTCCAAGTATTTTGAGAGTTATGATGGAAATAGTTAGACTCGTGCTTTGGTTTAGCAATTTACTGACCTACCTCCGATTGATTGACCATAACTCACTCAATTTAACTCGTAATTTATTGAAATTAGTTTCATTTCGAAGGAATCGAAGTGTCGTTTAAAACGAAAGAAACGAAGATGAAAAACTCTTAGTATTTTGAGAGTTATGATGGAAATAGTTAGACTCGCGCTTTGGTTTAGCAATTTACTGACATACTTCCGATTGATTGACCATAACTCACTCAATTCAACTCGTAATTCATTGAAATTAGTTCCATTTTGAAGGAATCGAAGTGTAGTTTAAAACGAAAGAAACGGAGATGAAAATTTCCAAGTATTTTGAGAGTTATGTTGGAAATAGTTACACTCGCGCTTTGGTTTTGCAATTTACTGACTTACCTCCGATTGATTGACCATAACTCACCCAATTTAACTCGTAATTTATTGAAATTAGTTTCATTTCGAAGGAATCGAAGTGTCGTTTCAAACGAAAGAAACGGAGATGAAAAACTCTAAATATTTTGAGAGTTATGATGGAAATAGTTAGACTCGCGCTTTGGTTTAGCAATTTAGTGACATACCACCGATTGATTGACCATAACTCACTCAATATAACTCGTAATTCATTGAAATTAGTTTCATTTCGAAGGAATCAAAGTGTAGTTGAAAAGGAAAGAAACGGAGATGAAAAACTCCAAGTATTTTGAGAGTTATGATGGAAATAATTAGACTCGCGCTGTGGTTTAGCAATTTACTGACCTAACTCCGATTGATTGACCATAACTTACTCAATTCAACTCGTAATTCATTGAAATTAGCTCCATTTCGAAGGAATCGAAGTGTAGTTTAAAACGTACGAAACGGAGATGAAAAACTACAAGTATTTTGAGAGTTATGATGGAAGTGGTTAGACTCGTGCTTTGGTTTAGCAATTTACTGACCTACCTTCGATTGATTGACCATAACTCAGTTAATTCGACTCGTAATTCCTTGACATTAGTTACATTTCGAATGAATCGAAGTGTAGTTTAAAACGAAAGAAACAGAGATGAAAAACTCCAAGTATTTTGAGAGTTATGATGGAAATAGTTACACTCGCGCTTTGGTTTTGCAATTTACTGACATACGTCCGATTGATTGACCATAACTCACTAAATTTAACTCTTAATTCATTGAAATTAGTTTCATTTCGAAGGAATCAAAGTGTAGTTTAAAACGAAAGAAACGGAGATGAAAAATATCAAGTATTTTAAGAGTTATGATGAAAATAGTTAGACTCGCGCTTTGGTTTAGCAATTTACTGACCTACCTCCGATTGATTGACCATAACTCACTCAATTTTACTCGTAATTCATTGAAATTAGTTCCATTTCGAATGAATCGAAGTGTAGTTTAAAACGAAAGAAACAGAGATGAAAAACTCCAAGTATTTTGAGAGTTATGTTGGAAATAGTTACACTCGCGCTTTGGTTTTGCAATTTACTGACATACGTCCGATTGATTGACCATAACTCACTCAATTTAACTCGTAATTCATTGAAATTAGTTCCATTTCGAAGTAATCGAAGTGTAGTTTAAAACGAAAGAAACGGAGATGAAAAACTCCAAGTATTTTGAGAGTTATGATGGAAGTGGTTAGACTCGCGCTTTGGTTTAGCAATTTACTGACTTACCTTCGATTGATTTACCATAACTCAGTTAATTCGACTCATAATTCATTGACATTAGTTCCATTTCGAAGGAATCGAAGTGTAGTTTAAAACGAAAGAAACGGAGATGAAAAACTCCAAGTATTTTGAGAGTTATGATGGAAATAGTTAGACTCGTGCTTTGGTTTAGCAATTTACTGACCTACCTCCGATTGATTGACCATAACTCACTCAATTTAACTCGTAATTTATTGAAATTAGTTTCATTTCGAAGGAATCGAAGTGTCGTTTAAAACGAAAGAAACGAAGATGAAAAACTCTTAGTATTTTGAGAGTTATGATGGAAATAGTTAGACTCGCGCTTTGGTTTAGCAATTTACTGACATACTTCCGATTGATTGACCATAACTCACTCAATTCAACTCGTAATTCATTGAAATTAGTTCCATTTTGAAGGAATCGAAGTGTAGTTTAAAACGAAAGAAACGGAGATGAAAATTTCCAAGTATTTTGAGAGTTATGTTGGAAATAGTTACACTCGCGCTTTGGTTTTGCAATTTACTGACTTACCTCCGATTGAT
Source organism: Tasmannia lanceolata (assembly GCF_043159265.1). Lineage (NCBI taxonomy): Eukaryota > Viridiplantae > Streptophyta > Magnoliopsida > Canellales > Winteraceae > Tasmannia > Tasmannia lanceolata. The sequence goes on from NW_027518678.1 coordinate 1,139,603, forward strand.
TGACCATAACTCACCCAATTTAACTCGTAATTTATTGAAATTAGTTTCATTTCGAAGGAATCGAAGTGTCGTTTCAAACGAAAGAAACGGAGATGAAAAACTCTAAATATTTTGAGAGTTATGATGGAAATAGTTAGACTCGCGCTTTGGTTTAGCAATTTAGTGACATACCACCGATTGATTGACCATAACTCACTCAATATAACTCGTAATTCATTGAAATTAGTTTCATTTCGAAGGAATCAAAGTGTAGTTGAAAAGGAAAGAAACGGAGATGAAAAACTCCAAGTATTTTGAGAGTTATGATGGAAATAATTAGACTCGCGCTGTGGTTTAGCAATTTACTGACCTAACTCCGATTGATTGACCATAACTTACTCAATTCAACTCGTAATTCATTGAAATTAGCTCCATTTCGAAGGAATCGAAGTGTAGTTTAAAACGTACGAAACGGAGATGAAAAACTACAAGTATTTTGAGAGTTATGATGGAAGTGGTTAGACTCGTGCTTTGGTTTAGCAATTTACTGACCTACCTTCGATTGATTGACCATAACTCAGTTAATTCGACTCGTAATTCCTTGACATTAGTTACATTTCGAATGAATCGAAGTGTAGTTTAAAACGAAAGAAACAGAGATGAAAAACTCCAAGTATTTTGAGAGTTATGATGGAAATAGTTACACTCGCGCTTTGGTTTTGCAATTTACTGACATACGTCCGATTGATTGACCATAACTCACTAAATTTAACTCTTAATTCATTGAAATTAGTTTCATTTCGAAGGAATCAAAGTGTAGTTTAAAACGAAAGAAACGGAGATGAAAAATATCAAGTATTTTAAGAGTTATGATGAAAATAGTTAGACTCGCGCTTTGGTTTAGCAATTTACTGACCTACCTCCGATTGATTGACCATAACTCACTCAATTTTACTCGTAATTCATTGAAATTAGTTCCATTTCGAATGAATCGAAGTGTAGTTTAAAACGAAAGAAACAGAGATGAAAAACTCCAAGTATTTTGAGAGTTATGTTGGAAATAGTTACACTCGCGCTTTGGTTTTGCAATTTACTGACATACGTCCGATTGATTGACCATAACTCACTCAATTTAACTCGCAATTCATTGAAATTAGTTCCATTTCGAAGTAATCGAAGTGTAGTTTAAAACGAAAGAAACGGAGATGAAAAACTCCAAGTATTTTGAGAGTTATGATGGAAGTGGTTAGACTCGCGCTTTGGTTTAGCAATTTACTGACTTACCTTCGATTGATTTACCATAACTCAGTTAATTCGACTCATAATTCATTGACATTAGTTCCATTTCGAAGGAATCGAAGTGTAGTTTAAAACGAAAGAAACGGAGATGAAAAACTCCAAGTATTTTGAGAGTTATGATGGAAATAGTTAGACTCGTGCTTTGGTTTAGCAATTTACTGACCTACCTCCGATTGATTGACCATAACTCACTCAATTTAACTCGTAATTCATTGAAATTAGTTTCATTTCGAAGGAATCGAAGTGTATTTAAAACGAAAGAAACGGAGATGAAAAACTCCAAGTAATTTGAGAGTTATGATGTAAATAGTTAGACTCGCGCTTTGGTTTAGCAATTTACTGACCTACCTCCGACTGATTGACCATAACTCACTCAATTGAACTCGTAATTCATTGAAATTAGTTTTATTTCGAAGGAATCGGAGTTTAGTTTAAAACGAAAGAAACGGAGATGAAAAACTCTAAGTATTTTGAGAGTTATGATGGAAATAGTTAGACTCGCGCTTTGGTTTAGCAATTTACTGACCTACCTCCGATTGATTAACCATAACTCACTCAATTTAACTCGTAATTCATTGAAATTAGTTTAATTTTGAGGGAATCAAAGTGTAGTTTGAAACGAAAGAAACGGAGATGAAAAACTCCAAGTATTTTGAGAGTTATGATGGAAATAGTTAGACTCGCGCTTTGGTTTAGCAATTTACTGACATACCTCCGATTGATTAACCATAACTCACTCAATTTTACTCGTAATTCATTGAAATTAGTTCCATTTCGAAGGAATCAAAGTGTAGTTTAAAACGAAAGAAACAGAGATGAAAAACTACAAGTATTTTGAGAGTAATGATGAAAATAGTTAGACTCGCGCTTTGGTTTAGCAATTTCCTGACCTACCTCCGATTGATTGACCATAACTCACTAAATTTAACTCGTAATTCATTGAAATTAGTTTCATTTCGAAGGAATCAAAGTGTAGTTTAAAACGAAAGAAACGGAGATGAAAAATATCAAGTATTTTAAGAGTTATGATGAAAATAGTTAGACTCGCGCTTTGGTTTAGCAATTTACTGACCTACCTCCGATTGATTGACCATAACTCACTCAATTATACTCGTAATTCATTGAAATTAGTTCCATTTCGAATGAATCGAAGTGTAGTTTAAAACGAAAGAAACAGAGATGAAAAACTCCAAGTATTTTGAGAGTTATGTTGGAAATAGTTACACTCGCGCTTTGGTTTTGCAATTTACTGACATACGTCCGATTGATTGACCATAACTCACTCAATTTAACTCGTAATTCATTGAAATTAGTTCCATTTCGAAGTAATCGAAGTGTAGTTTAAAACGAAAGAAACGGAGATGAAAAACTCCAAGTATTTTGAGAGTTATAATGGAAGTGGTTAGACTCGCGCTTTGGTTTAGCAATTTACAGACCTACCTTCGATTGATTGACCATAACTCAGTTAATTCGACTCGTAATTCATTGACATTAGTTCAATTTCGAAGGAATCGAAGTGTAGTTTAAAACGAAAGAAACGGAGATGAAAAACTCCAAGTATTTTGAGAGTTATGATGGAAATAGTTAGACTCGTGCTTTGGTTTAGCAATTTACTGACCTAACTCCGATTAATTGACCATAACTCAGTTAATTCGACTCGTAATTCATTGACATTAGTTCCATTTCGAAGGAATCGAAGTGTAGTTTAAAACGAAAGAAACGGAGATGAAAATTTCCAAGTATTTTGAGAGTTATGTTGGAAATAGTTACACTCGCGCTTTGGTTTAGCAATTTACTGACCTACCTCCGATTGATTGACCATAACTCACTCAATTGAACTCGTAATTCATTGAAATTAGTTTTATTTCGAAGGAATCGAAGTTTAGTTTAAAACGAAAGAAACGGAGATGAAAAACTCCAAGTATTTTGAGAGTTATGATGGAAATAGTTAGACTCGCGCTTTGGTTTAGCAATTTACTGACCTACCTCCGATTGATTAACCATAACTCACTCAATTTAACTCGTAATTCATTGAAATTAGTTTAATTTTGAGGGAATCAAAGTGTAGTTTGAAACGAAAGAAACGGAGATGAAAAACTCCAAGTATTTTGAGAGTTATGATGGAAATAGTTAGACTCGCGCTTTGGTTTAGCAATTTACTGACATACCTCCGATTGATTAACCATAACTCACTCAATTTTACTCGTAATTCATTGAAATTAGTTCCATTTCGAAGGAATCAAAGTGTAGTTTAAAACGAAAGAAACAGAGATGAAAAACTCCAAGTATTTTGAGAGTTATGATGAAAATAGTTAGACTCGCGCTTTGGTTTAGCAATTTACTGACCTACCTCCGATTGATTGACCATAACTCACTAAATTTAACTCGTAATTCATTGAAATTAGTTTCATTTTGAAGGAATCAAAGTGTAGTTTAAAACGAAAGAAACGGAGATGAAAAATATCAAGTATTTTAAGAGTTATGATGAAAATAGTTAGACTCGCGCTTTGGTTTAGCAATTTACTGACATACCTCCGATTGATTGACCATAACTCGCTCAATTTTACTCGTAATTCATTGAAATTAGTTCCATTTCGAATGAATCGAAGTGTAGTTTAAAACGAAAGAAACAGAGATGAAAAACTCCAAGTATTTTGAGAGTTATGTTGGAAATAGTTACACTCGCGCTTTGGTTTTGCAATTTACTGACATACGTCCGATTGATTGACCATAACTCACTCAATTTAACTCGTAATTCATTGAAATTAGTTCCATTTCGAAGTAATCGAAGTGTAGTTTAAAACGAAAGAAACGGAGATGAAAAACTCCAAGTATTTTGAGAGTTATGATGGAAGTGGTTAGACTCGCGCTTTGGTTTAGCAATTTACTGACCTACCTTCGATTGATTGACCATAACTCAGTTAATTCGACTCATAATTCATTGACATTAGTTCCATTTCGAAGGAATCGAAGTGTAGTTTAAAACGAAAGAAACGGAGATGAAAAACTCCAAGTATTTTGAGAGTTATGATGGAAATAGTTAGACTCGTGCTTTGGTTTAGCAATTTACTGACCTACCTCCGATTGATTGACCATAACTCACTCAATTTAACTCGTAATTCATTGAAATTAGTTTCATTTCGAAGGAATCGAAGTGTAGTTTAAAACGAAAGAAACGGAGATGAAAAACTCCAAGTAATTTGAGAGTTATGATGGAAATAGTTAGACTCGCGCTTTGGTTTAGCAATTTACTGACCTACCTCCGATTGATTGACCATAACTCACTCAATTGAACTCGTAATTCATTGAAATTAGTTCCATTTCGAAGGAATCGAAGTGTAGTTTAAAACGAAAGAAACGGAGATGAAAATTTCCAAGTATTTTGAGAGTTATGATGAAAATAGTTAGACTCACGCTTTGGTTTAGCAATTTACTGACTTACCTCCGATTGATTGACCATAACTCACCCAATTTAACTCGTAATTTATTGAAATTAGTTTCATTTCGAAGGAATCGAAGTGTCGTTTCAAACGAAAGAAACGGAGATGAAAAACTCCAAGTATTTTGAGAGTTATGATGGAAATAGTTAGACTCGCTCTTTGGTTTAGCAATTTAGTGACATACCACCGATTGATTGACCATAACTCACTCAATTTAACTCGTAATTCATTTAAATTAGTTTCATTTCGAAGGAATCAAAGTGTAGTTGAAAATGAAAGAAACGGAGATGAAAAACTCCACGTATTTTGAGAGTTATGATGGAAATAATTAGACTCGCGCTGTGGTTTAGCAATTTACTGACCTAACTCCGATTGATTGACCATAACTTACTCAATTCAACTCGTAATTCATTGAAATTAGCTCCATTTTGAAGGAATCGAAGTGTAGTTTAAAACGTACGAAACGGAGATGAAAAACTCCAAGTATTTTGAGAGTTATGATGGAAGTGGTTAGACTCGCGCTTTGGTTTAGCAATTTACTGACCTACCTTCGATTGATTGACCATAACTCAGTTAATTCGACTCATAATTCATTGACATTAGTTACATTTCGAAGGAATCGAAGTGTAGTTTAAAACGAAAGAAACGGAGATGAAAAACTCCAAGTATTTTGAGAGTTATGATGGAAATAGTTAGACTCGCGCTTTGGTTTAGCAATTTACTGACCTACCTCCGATTGATTGACCATAACTCACTCAATTGAACTCGTAATTCATTGAAATTAGTTTTATTTCGAAGGAATCAAAGTTTAGTTTAAAACGAAAGAAACGGAGATGAAAAACTCCAAGTATTTTGAGAGTTATGATGGAAATAGTTAGACTCGCGCTTTGGTTTAGCAATTTACTGACCTACCTCCGATTGATTAACCATAACTCACTCAATTTAACTCGTAATTCATTGAAATTAGTTTAATTTTGAGGGAATCAAAGTGTAGTTTGAAACGAAAGAAACGGAGATGAAAAACTCCAAGTATTTTGAGAGTTATGATGGAAATAGTTAGACTCGCGCTTTGGTTTAGCAATTTACTAACCTACCTCCGATTGATTGACCATAACTCACCCAATTTAACTCGTAATTTATTGAAATTAGTTTCATTTCGAAGGAATCGAAGTGTCGTTTAAAATGAAAGAAACGAAGATGAAAAACTCCAAGTATTTTGAGAGTTATGATGGAAATAGTTAGACTCGCGCTTTGGTTTAGCAATTTACTGACATACTTTCGATTGATTGACCATAACTCACTCAATTCAACTCGTAATTCATTGAAATTAGTTCCATTTCGAAGGAATCGAAGTGTAGTTTAAAACGAAAGAAACGGAGATGAAAATTTCCAAGTATTTTGAGAGTTATGTTGGAAATAGTTACACTCGCGCTTTGGTTTTGCAATTTACTGACTTACCTCCGATTGATTGACCATAACTCACCCAATTTAACTCGTAATTTATTGAAATTAGTTTCATTTCGAAGGAATCGAAGTGTCGTTTCAAACGAAAGAAACGGAGATGAAAAACTCTAAGTATTTTGAGAGTTATGATGGAAATAGTTAGACTCGCGCTTTGGTTTAGCAATTTAGTGACATACCACCGATTGATTGACCATAACTCACTCAATATAACTCGTAATTCATTGAAATTAGTTTCATTTCGAAGGAATCAAAGTGTAGTTGAAAAGGAAAGAAACGGAGATGAAAAACTCCAAGTATTTTGAGAGTTATGATGGAAATAATTAGACTCGCGCTGTGGTTTAGCAATTTACTGACCTAACTCCGATTGATTGACCATAACTTACTCAATTCAACTCGTAATTCATTGAAATTAGCTCCATTTCGAAGGAATCGAAGTGTAGTTTAAAACGTACGAAACGGAGATGAAAAACTACAAGTATTTTGAGAGTTATGATGGAAGTGGTTAGACTCGTGCTTTGGTTTAGCAATTTACTGACCTACCTTCGATTGATTGACCATAACTCAGTTAATTCGACTCGTAATTCCTTGACATTAGTTACATTTCGAAGGAATCGAAGTGTAGTTTAAAACGAAAGAAACGGAGATGAAAAACTCCAAGTATTTTGAGAGTTATGATGGAAATAGTTAGACTCGCGCTTTGGTTTAGCAATTTACTGACCTACCTCCGATTGATTAACCATAACTCACTCAATTTTACTCGTAATTCATTGAAATTAGTTCCATTTCGAATGAATCGAAGTGTAGTTTAAAACGAAAGAAACAGAGATGAAAAACTCCAAGTATTTTGAGAGTTATGATGGAAATAGTTACACTCGCGCTTTGGTTTTGCAATTTACTGACATACGTCCGATTGATTGACCATAACTCACTAAATTTAACTCGTAATTCATTGAAATTAGTTTCATTTCGAAGGAATCAAAGTGTAGTTTAAAACGAAAGAAACGGAGATGAAAAATATCAAGTATTTTAAGAGTTATGATGAAAATAGTTAGACTCGCGCTTTGGTTTAGCAATTTACTGACCTACCTCCGATTGATTGACCATAACTCACTCAATTTTACTCGTAATTCATTGAAATTAGTTCCATTTCGAATGAATCGAAGTGTAGTTTAAAACGAAAGAAACAGAGATGAAAAACTCCAAGTATTTTGAGAGTTATGTTGGAAATAGTTACACTCGCGCTTTGGTTTTGCAATTTACTGACATACGTCCGATTGATTGACCATAACTCACTCAATTTAACTCGTAATTCATTGAAATTAGTTCCATTTCGAAGTAATCGAAGTGTAGTTTAAAACGAAAGAAACGGAGATGAAAAACTCCAAGTATTTTGAGAGTTATGATGGAAGTGGTTAGACTCGCGCTTTGGTTTAGCAATTTACTGACTTACCTTCGATTGATTTACCATAACTCAGTTAATTCGACTCATAATTCATTGACATTAGTTCCATTTCGAAGGAATCGAAGTGTAGTTTAAAACGAAAGAAACGGAGATGAAAAACTCCAAGTATTTTGAGAGTTATGATGGAAATAGTTAGACTCGTGCTTTGGTTTAGCAATTTACTGACCTACCTCCGATTGATTGACCATAACTCACTCAATTTAACTCGTAATTCATTGAAATTAGTTTCATTTCGAAGGAATCGAAGTGTATTTAAAACGAAAGAAACAGAGATGAAAAACTCCAAGTAATTTGAGAGTTATGATGTAAATAGTTAGACTCGCGCTTTGGTTTAGCAATTTACTGACCTACCTCCGACTGATTGACCATAACTCACTCAATTGAACTCGTAATTCATTGAAATTAGTTTTATTTCGAAGGAATCGGAGTTTAGTTTAAAACGAAAGAAACGGAGATGAAAAACTCCAAGTATTTTGAGAGTTATGATGGAAATAGTTAGACTCGCGCTTTGGTTTAGCAATTTACTGACCTACCTCCGATTGATTAACCATAACTCACTCAATTTAACTCGTAATTCATTGAAATTAGTTTAATTTTGAGGGAATCAAAGTGTAGTTTGAAACGAAAGAAACGGAGATGAAAAACTCCAAGTATTTTGAGAGTTATGATGGAAATAGTTAGACTCGCGCTTTGGTTTAGCAATTTACTGACATACCTCCGATTGATTAACCATAACTCACTCAATTTTACTCGTAATTCATTGAAATTAGTTCCATTTCGAAGGAATCAAAGTGTAGTTTAAAACGAAAGAAACAGAGATGAAAAACTACAAGTATTTTGAGAGTAATGATGAAAATAGTTAGACTCGCGCTTTGGTTTAGCAATTTACTGACCTACCTCCGATTGATTGACCATAACTCACTAAATTTAACTCGTAATTCATTGAAATTAGTTTCATTTCGAAGGAATCAAAGTGTAGTTTAAAACGAAAGAAACGGAGATGAAAAATATCAAGTATTTTAAGAGTTATGATGAAAATAGTTAGACTCGCGCTTTGGTTTAGCAATTTACTGACCTACCTCCGATTGATTGACCATAACTCACTCAATTATACTCGTAATTCATTGAAATTAGTTCCATTTCGAATGAATCGAAGTGTAGTTTAAAACGAAAGAAACAGAGATGAAAAACTCCAAGTATTTTGAGAGTTATGTTGGAAATAGTTACACTCGCGCTTTGGTTTTGCAATTTACTGACATACGTCCGATTGATTGACCATAACTCACTCAATTTAACTCGTAATTCATTGAAATTAGTTCCATTTCGAAGTAATCGAAGTGTAGTTTAAAACGAAAGAAACGGAGATGAAAAACTCCAAGTATTTTGAGAGTTATAATGGAAGTGGTTAGACTCGCGCTTTGGTTTAGCAATTTACTGACCTACCTTCGATTGATTGACCATAACTCAGTTAATTCGACTCGTAATTCATTGACATTAGTTCAATTTCGAAGGAATCGAAGTGTAGTTTAAAACGAAAGAAACGGAGATGAAAAACTCCAAGTATTTTGAGAGTTATGATGGAAATAGTTAGACTCGTGCTTTGGTTTAGCAATTTACTGACCTAACTCCGATTAATTGACCATAACTCAGTTAATTCGACTCGTAATTCATTGACATTAGTTCCATTTCGAAGGAATCGAAGTGTAGTTTAAAACGAAAGAAACGGAGATGAAAATTTCCAAGTATTTTGAGAGTTATGTTGGAAATAGTTACACTCGCGCTTTGGTTTAGCAATTTACTGACCTACCTCCGATTGATTGACCATAACTCACTCAATTGAACTCGTAATTCATTGAAATTAGTTTTATTTCGAAGGAATCGAAGTTTAGTTTAAAACGAAAGAAACGGAGATGAAAAACTCCAAGTATTTTGAGAGTTATAATGGAAATAGTTAGACTCGCGCTTTGGTTTAGCAATTTACTGACCTACCTCCGATTGATTAACCATAACTCACTCAATTTAACTCGTAATTCATTGAAATTAGTTTAATTTTGAGGGAATCAAAGTGTAGTTTGAAACGAAAGAAACGGAGATGAAAAACTCCAAGTATTTTGAGAGTTATGATGGAAATAGTTAGACTCGCGCTTTGGTTTAGCAATTTACTGACATACCTCCGATTGATTAACCATAACTCACTCAATTTTACTCGTAATTCATTGAAATTAGTTCCATTTCGAAGGAATCAAAGTGTAGTTTAAAACGAAAGAAACAGAGATGAAAAACTCCAAGTATTTTGAGAGTTATGATGAAAATAGTTAGACTCGCGCTTTGGTTTAGCAATTTACTGACCTACCTCCGATTGATTGACCATAACTCACTAAATTTAACTCGTAATTCATTGAAATTAGTTTCATTTCGAAGGAATCAAAGTGTAGTTTAAAACGAAAGAAACGGAGATGAAAAATATCAAGTATTTTAAGAGTTATGATGAAAATAGTTAGACTCGCGCTTTGGTTTAGCAATTTACTGACCTACCTCCGATTGATTGACCATAACTCACTCAATTTTACTCGTAATTCATTGAAATTAGTTCCATTTCGAATGAATCGAAGTGTAGTTTAAAACGAAAGAAACAGAGATGAAAAACTCCAAGTATTTTGAGAGTTATGTTGGAAATAGTTACACTCGCGCTTTGGTTTTGCAATTTACTGACATACGTCCGATTGATTGACCATAACTCACTCAATTTAACTCGTAATTCATTGAAATTAGTTCCATTTCGAAGTAATCGAAGTGTAGTTTAAAACGAAAGAAACGGAGATGAAAAACTCCAAGTATTTTGAGAGTTATGATGGAAGTGGTTAGACTCGCGCTTTGGTTTAGCAATTTCCTGACCTACCTTCGATTGATTGACCATAACTCAGTTAATTCGACTCATAATTCATTGACATTAGTTCCATTTCGAAGGAATCGAAGTGTAGTTTAAAACGAAAGAAACGGAGATGAAAAACTCCAAGTATTTTGAGAGTTATGATGGAAATAGTTAGACTCGTGCTTTGGTTTAGCAATTTACTGACCTAACTCCGATTAATTGACCATAACTCAGTTAATTCGACTCGTAATTCATTGACATTAGTTCCATTTCGAAGGAATCGAAGTGTAGTTTAAAACGAAAGAAACGGAGATGAAAATTTCCAAGTATTTTGAGAGTTATGTTGGAAATAGTTACACTCGCGCTTTGGTTTTGCAATTTACTGACATACGTCCGATTGATTGACCATAACTCACTAAATTTAACTCGTAATTCATTGAAATTAGTTTCATTTCGAAGGAATCAAAGTGTAGTTTAAAACGAAAGAAACGGAGATGAAAAATATCAAGTATTTTAAGAGTTATGATGAAAATAGTTAGACTCGCGCTTTGGTTTAGCAATTTACTGACTTACCTCCGATTGATTGACCATAACTCACTCAATTTTACTCGTAATTCATTGAAATTAGTTCCATTTCGAATGAATCGAAGTGTAGTTTAAAACGAAAGAAACAGAGATGAAAAACTCCAAGTATTTTGAGAGTTATGTTGGAAATAGTTACACTCGCGCTTTGGTTTTGCAATTTACTGACATACGTCCGATTGATTGACCATAACTCACTCAATTTAACTCGTAATTCATTGAAATTAGTTCCATTTCGAAGTAATCGAAGTGTAGTTTAAAACGAAAGAAACGGAGATGAAAAACTCCAAGTATTTTGAGAGTTATGATGGAAGTGGTTAGACTCGCGCTTTGGTTTAGCAATTTACTGACTTACCTTCGATTGATTTACCATAACTCAGTTAATTCGACTCATAATTCATTGACATTAGTTCCATTTCGAAGGAATCGAAGTGTAGTTTAAAACGAAAGAAACGGAGATGAAAAACTCCAAGTATTTTGAGAGTTATGATGGAAATAGTTAGACTCGTGCTTTGGTTTAGCAATTTACTGACCTACCTCCGATTGATTGACCATAACTCACTCAATTTAACTCGTAATTCATTGAAATTAGTTTCATTTCGAAGGAATCGAAGTGTAGTTTAAAACGAAAGAAACGGAGATGAAAAACTCCAAGTAATTTGAGAGTTATGATGTAAATAGTTAGACTCGCGCTTTGGTTTAGCAATTTACTGACCTACCTCCGATTGATTGACCATAACTCACTCAATTGAACTCGTAATTCATTGAAATTAGTTTTATTTCGAAGGAATCGAAGTTTAGTTTAAAACGAAAGAAACGGAGATGAAAAACTCCAAGTATTTTGAGAGTTATGATGGAAATAGTTAGACTCGCGCTTTGGTTTAGCAATTTACTGACCTACCTCCGATTGATTAACCATAACTCACTCAATTTAACTCGTAATTCATTGAAACTAGTTTCATTTCGAAGGAATCGAAGTGTAGTTTAAAACGAAAGAAACGGAGATGAAAAACTCCAAGTAATTTGAGAGTTATGATGGAAATAGTTAGACTCGCGCTTTGGTTTAGCAATTTACTGACCTACCTCCGATTGATTGACCATAACTCACTCAATTGAACTCGTAATTCATTGAAATTAGTTCCATTTCGAAGGAATCGAAGTGTAGTTTAAAACGAAAGAAACGGAGATGAAAATTTCCAAGTATTTTGAGAGTTATGATGAAAATAGTTAGACTCACGCTTTGGTTTAGCAATTTACTGACTTACCTCCGATTGATTGACCATAACTCACCCAATTTAACTCGTAATTTATTGAAATTAGTTTCATTTCGAAGGAATCGAAGTGTCGTTTCAAACGAAAGAAACGGAGATGAAAAACTCCAAGTATTTTGAGAGTTATGATGGAAATAGTTAGACTCGCGCTTTGGTTCAGCAATTTAGTGACATACCACCGATTGATTGACCATAACTCACTCAATTTAACTCGTAATTCATTTAAATTAGTTTCATTTCGAAGGAATCAAAGTGTAGTTGAAAATGAAAGAAACGGAGATGAAAAACTCCAAGTATTTTGAGAGTTATGATGGAAATAATTAGACTCGCGCTGTGGTTTAGCAATTTACTGACCTAACTCCGATTGATTGACCATAACTTACTCAATTCAACTCGTAATTCATTGAAATTAGCTCCATTTTGAAGGAATCGAAGTGTAGTTTAAAACGTACGAAACGGAGATGAAAAACTCCAAGTATTTTGAGAGTTATGATGGAAGTGGTTAGACTCGCGCTTTGGTTTAGCAATTTACTGACCTACCTTCGATTGATTGACCATAACTCAGTTAATTCGACTCATAATTCATTGACATTAGTTACATTTCGAAGGAATCGAAGTGTAGTTTAAAACGAAAGAAACGGAGATGAAAAACTCCAAGTATTTTGAGAGTTATGATGGAAATAGTTAGACTCGCGCTTTGGTTTAGCAATTTACTGACCTACCTCCGATTGATTGACCATAACTCACTCAATTGAACTCGTAATTCATTGAAATTAGTTTTATTTCGAAGGAATCGAAGTTTAGTTTAAAACGAAAGAAACGGAGATGAAAAACTCCAAGTATTTTGAGAGTTATGATGGAAATAGTTAGACTCGCGCTTTGGTTTAGCAATTTACTGACCTACCTCCGATTGATTAACCATAACTCACTCAATTTAACTCGTAATTCATTGAAATTAGTTTAATTTTGAGGGAATCAAAGTGTAGTTTGAAACGAAAGAAACGGAGATGAAAAACTCCAAGTATTTTGAGAGTTATGATGGAAATAGTTAGACTCGCGCTTTGGTTTAGCAATTTACTAACCTACCTCCGATTGATTGACCATAACTCACCCAATTTAACTCGTAATTTATTGAAATTAGTTTCATTTCGAAGGAATCGAAGTGTCGTTTAAAATGAAAGAAACGAAGATGAAAAACTCCAAGTATTTTGAGAGTTATGATGGAAATAGTTAGACTCGCGCTTTGGTTTAGCAATTTACTGACATACTTCCGATTGATTGACCATAACTCACTCAATTCAACTCGTAATTCATTGAAATTAGTTCCATTTCGAAGGAATCGAAGTGTAGTTTAAAACGAAAGAAACGGAGATGAAAATTTCCAAGTATTTTGAGAGTTATGTTGGAAATAGTTACACTCGCGCTTTGGTTTTGCAATTTACTGACATACGTCCGATTGATTGACCATAACTCACTAAATTTAACTCGTAATTCATTGAAATTAGTTTCATTTCGAAGGAATCAAAGTGTAGTTTAAAACGAAAGAAACGGAGATGAAAAATATCAAGTATTTTAAGAGTTATGATGAAAATAGTTAGACTCGCGCTTTGGTTTAGCAATTTACTGACTTACCTCCGATTGATTGACCATAACTCACTCAATTTTACTCGTAATTCATTGAAATTAGTTCCATTTCGAATGAATCGAAGTGTAGTTTAAAACGAAAGAAACAGAGATGAAAAACTCCAAGTATTTTGAGAGTTATGTTGGAAATAGTTACACTCGCGCTTTGGTTTTGCAATTTACTGACATACGTCCGATTGATTGACCATAACTCACTCAATTTAACTCGTAATTCATTGAAATTAGTTTCATTTCGAAGGAATCGAAGTGTAGTTTAAAACGAAAGAAACGGAGATGAAAAACTTCAAGTATTTTGAGAATTATGATGGAAGTGGTTAGACTCGCGCTTTGGTTTAGCAATTTACTGACTTACCTTCGATTGATTTACCATAACTCAGTTAATTCGACTCATAATTCATTGACATTAGTTCCATTTCGAAGGAATCGAAGTGTAGTTTAAAACGAAAGAAACGGAGATGAAAAACTCCAAGTATTTTGAGAGTTATGATGGAAATAGTTAGACTCGTGCTTTGGTTTAGCAATTTACTGACCTACCTCCGATTGATTGACCATAACTCACTCAATTTAACTCGTAATTCATTGAAATTAGTTTCATTTCGAAGGAATCGAAGTGTAGTTTAAAACGAAAGAAACGGAGATGAAAAACTCCAAGTAATTTGAGAGTTATGATGTAAATAGTTAGACTCGCGCTTTGGTTTAGCAATTTACTGACCTACCTCCGATTGATTGACCATAACTCACTCAATTGAACTCGTAATTCATTGAAATTAGTTTTATTTCGAAGGAATCGAAGTTTAGTTTAAAACGAAAGAAACGGAGATGAAAAACTCCAAGTATTTTGAGAGTTATGATGGAAATAGTTAGACTCGCGCTTTGGTTTAGCAATTTACTGACCTACCTCCGATTGATTAACCATAACTCACTCAATTTAACTCGTAATTCATTGAAACTAGTTTCATTTCGAAGGAATCGAAGTGTAGTTTAAAACGAAAGAAACGGAGATGAAAAACTCCAAGTAATTTGAGAGTTATGATGGAAATAGTTAGACTCGCGCTTTGGTTTAGCAATTTACTGACCTACCTCCGATTGATTGACCATAACTCACTCAATTGAACTCGTAATTCATTGAAATTAGTTCCATTTCGAAGGAATCGAAGTGTAGTTTAAAACGAAAGAAACGGAGATGAAAATTTCCAAGTATTTTGAGAGTTATGATGAAAATAGTTAGACTCACGCTTTGGTTTAGCAATTTACTGACTTACCTCCGATTGATTGACCATAACTCACCCAATTTAACTCGTAATTTATTGAAATTAGTTTCATTTCGAAGGAATCGAAGTGTCGTTTCAAACGAAAGAAACGGAGATGAAAAACTCCAAGTATTTTGAGAGTTATGATGGAAATAGTTAGACTCGCGCTTTGGTTCAGCAATTTAGTGACATACCACCGATTGATTGACCATAACTCACTCAATTTAACTCGTAATTCATTTAAATTAGTTTCATTTCGAAGGAATCAAAGTGTAGTTGAAAATGAAAGAAACGGAGATGAAAAACTCCAAGTATTTTGAGAGTTATGATGGAAATAATTAGACTCGCGCTGTGGTTTAGCAATTTACTGACCTAACTCCGATTGATTGACCATAACTTACTCAATTCAACTCGTAATTCATTGAAATTAGCTCCATTTTGAAGGAATCGAAGTGTAGTTTAAAACGTACGAAACGGAGATGAAAAACTCCAAGTATTTTGAGAGTTATGATGGAAGTGGTTAGACTCGCGCTTTGGTTTAGCAATTTACTGACCTACCTTCGATTGATTGACCATAACTCAGTTAATTCGACTCATAATTCATTGACATTAGTTACATTTCGAAGGAATCGAAGTGTAGTTTAAAACGAAAGAAACGGAGATGAAAAACTCCAAGTATTTTGAGAGTTATGATGGAAATAGTTAGACTCGCGCTTTGGTTTAGCAATTTACTGACCTACCTCCGATTGATTGACCATAACTCACTCAATTGAACTCGTAATTCATTGAAATTAGTTTTATTTCGAAGGAATCGAAGTTTAGTTTAAAACGAAAGAAACGGAGATGAAAAACTCCAAGTATTTTGAGAGTTATGATGGAAATAGTTAGACTCGCGCTTTGGTTTAGCAATTTACTGACCTACCTCCGATTGATTAACCATAACTCACTCAATTTAACTCGTAATTCATTGAAATTAGTTTAATTTTGAGGGAATCAAAGTGTAGTTTGAAACGAAAGAAACGGAGATGAAAAACTCCAAGTATTTTGAGAGTTATGATGGAAATAGTTAGACTCGCGCTTTGGTTTAGCAATTTACTAACCTACCTCCGATTGATTGACCATAACTCACCCAATTTAACTCGTAATTTATTGAAATTAGTTTCATTTCGAAGGAATCGAAGTGTCGTTTAAAATGAAAGAAACGAAGATGAAAAACTCCAAGTATTTTGAGAGTTATGATGGAAATAGTTAGACTCGCGCTTTGGTTTAGCAATTTACTGACATACTTCCGATTGATTGACCATAACTCACTCAATTCAACTCGTAATTCATTGAAATTAGTTCCATTTCGAAGGAATCGAAGTGTAGTTTAAAACGAAAGAAACGGAGATGAAAATTTCCAAGTATTTTGAGAGTTATGTTGGAAATAGTTACACTCGCGCTTTGGTTTTGCAATTTACTGACATACGTCCGATTGATTGACCATAACTCACTAAATTTAACTCGTAATTCATTGAAATTAGTTTCATTTCGAAGGAATCAAAGTGTAGTTTAAAACGAAAGAAACGGAGATGAAAAATATCAAGTATTTTAAGAGTTATGATGAAAATAGTTAGACTCGCGCTTTGGTTTAGCAATTTACTGACTTACCTCCGATTGATTGACCATAACTCACTCAATTTTACTCGTAATTCATTGAAATTAGTTCCATTTCGAATGAATCGAAGTGTAGTTTAAAACGAAAGAAACAGAGATGAAAAACTCCAAGTATTTTGAGAGTTATGTTGGAAATAGTTACACTCGCGCTTTGGTTTTGCAATTTACTGACATACGTCCGATTGATTGACCATAACTCACTCAATTTAACTCGTAATTCATTGAAATTAGTTTCATTTCGAAGGAATCGAAGTGTAGTTTAAAACGAAAGAAACGGAGATGAAAAACTTCAAGTATTTTGAGAATTATGATGGAAGTGGTTAGACTCGCGCTTTGGTTTAGCAATTTACTGACTTACCTTCGATTGATTTACCATAACTCAGTTAATTCGACTCATAATTCATTGACATTAGTTCCATTTCGAAGGAATCGAAGTGTAGTTTAAAACGAAAGAAACGGAGATGAAAAACTCCAAGTATTTTGAGAGTTATGATGGAAATAGTTAGACTCGTGCTTTGGTTTAGCAATTTACTGACCTACCTCCGATTGATTGACCATAACTCACTCAATTTAACTCGTAATTCATTGAAATTAGTTTCATTTCGAAGGAATCGAAGTGTAGTTTAAAACGAAAGAAACGGAGATGAAAAACTCCAAGTAATTTGAGAGTTATGATGTAAATAGTTAGACTCGCGCTTTGGTTTAGCAATTTACTGACCTACCTCCGATTGATTGACCATAACTCACTCAATTGAACTCGTAATTCATTGAAATTAGTTTTATTTCGAAGGAATCGGAGTTTAGTTTAAAACGAAAGAAACGGAGATGAAAAACTCCAAGTATTTTGAGAGTTATGATGGAAATAGTTAGACTCGCGCTTTGGTTTAGCAATTTACTAACATACCTCCGATTGATTAACCATAACTCACTCAATTTTACTCGTAATTCATTGAAATTAGTTCCATTTCGAAGGAATCAAAGTGTAGTTTAAAATGAAAGAAACAGAGATGAAAAACTACAAGTATTTTGAGAGTTATGATGAAAATAGTTAGACTCGCGCTTTGGTTTAGCAATTTACTGACCTACCTCCGATTGATTGACCATAACTCACTAAATTTAACTCGTAATTCATTGAAATTAGTTTCATTTCGAAGGAATCAAAGTGTAGTTTAAAACGAAAGAAACGGAGATGAAAAATATCAAGTATTTTAAGAGTTATGATGAAAATAGTTAGACTCGCGCTTTGGTTTAGCAATTTACTGACCTACCTCCGATTGATTGACCATAACTCACTCAATTATACTCGTAATTCATTGAAATTAGTTCCATTTCGAATGAATCGAAGTGTAGTTTAAAACGAAAGAAACAGATATGAAAAACTCCAAGTATTTTGAGAGTTATGTTGGAAATAGTTACACTCGCGCTTTGGTTTTGCAATTTATTGACATACGTCCGATTGATTGACCATACCTCACTCAATTTAACTCGTAATTCATTGAAATTAGTTCCATTTCGAAGTAATCGAAGTGTAGTTTAAAACGAAAGAAACGGAGATGAAAAACTCCAAGTATTTTGAGAGTTATGATGGAAGTAGTTAGACTCGCGCTTTGGTTTAGCAATTTACTGACCTACCTTCGATTGATTGACCATAACTCAGTTAATTCGACTCGTAATTTATTGACATTAGTTCAATTTCGAAGGAATCGAAGTGTAGTTTAAAACGAAAGAAACGGAGATGAAAAACTCCAAGTATTTTGAGAGTTATGATGGAAATAGTTAGACTCGTGCTTTGGTTTAGCAATTTACTGACCTAACTCCGATTAATTGACCATAACTCAGTTAATTCGACTCGTAATTCATTGACATTAGTTCCATTTCGAAGGAATCGAAGTGTAGTTTAAAACGAAAGAAACGGAGATGAAAATTTCCAAGTATTTTGAGAGTTATGTTGGAAATAGTTACACTCGCGCTTTGGTTTTGCAATTTACTGACATACGTCCGATTGATTGACCATAACTCACTAAATTTAACTCGTAATTCATTGAAATTAGTTTCATTTCGAAGGAATCAAAGTGTAGTTTAAAACGAAAGAAACGGAGATGAAAAATATCAAGTATTTTAAGAGTTATGATGAAAATAGTTAGACTCGCGCTTTGGTTTAGCAATTTACTGACTTACCTCCGATTGATTGACCATAACTCACTCAATTTTACTCGTAATTCATTGAAATTAGTTCCATTTCGAATGAATCGAAGTGTAGTTTAAAACGAAAGAAACAGAGATGAAAAACTCCAAGTATTTTGAGAGTTATGTTGGAAATAGTTACACTCGCGCTTTGGTTTTGCAATTTACTGACATACGTCCGATTGATTGACCATAACTCACTCAATTTAACTCGTAATTCATTGAAATTAGTTCCATTTCGAAGTAATCGAAGTGTAGTTTAAAACGAAAGAAACGGAGATGAAAAACTCCAAGTATTTTGAGAGTTATGATGGAAGTGGTTAGACTCGCGCTTTGGTTTAGCAATTTACTGACTTACCTTCGATTGATTTACCATAACTCAGTTAATTCGACTCATAATTCATTGACATTAGTTCCATTTCGAAGGAATCGAAGTGTAGTTTAAAACGAAAGAAACGGAGATGAAAAACTCCAAGTATTTTGAGAGTTATGATGGAAATAGTTAGACTCGTGCTTTGGTTTAGCAATTTACTGACGTACCTCCGATTGATTGACCATAACTCACTCAATTTAACTCGTAATTCATTGAAATTAGTTTCATTTTGAAGGAATCGAAGTGTAGTTTAAAACGAAAGAAACGGAGATGAAAAACTCCAAGTAATTTGAGAGTTATGATGTAAATAGTTAGACTCGCGCTTTGGTTTAGCAATTTACTGACCTACCTCCGATTGATTGACCATAACTCACTCAATTGAACTCGTAATTCATTGAAATTAGTTTTATTTCGAAGGAATCGAAGTTTAGTTTAAAACGAAAGAAACGGAGATGAAAAACTCCAAGTATTTTGAGAGTTATGATGGAAATAGTTAGACTCGCGCTTTGGTTTAGCAATTTACTGACCTACCTCCGATTGATTAACCATAACTCACTCAATTTAACTCGTAATTCATTGAAACTAGTTTCATTTCGAAGGAATCGAAGTGTAGTTTAAAACGAAAGAAACGGAGATGAAAAACTCCAAGTAATTTGAGAGTTATGATGGAAATAGTTAGACTCGCGCTTTGGTTTAGCAATTTACTGACTTACCTCCGATTGATTGACCATAACTCACTCAATTTTACTCGTAATTCATTGAAATTAGTTCCATTTCGAATGAATCGAAGTGTAGTTTAAAACGAAAGAAACAGAGATGAAAAACTCCAAGTATTTTGAGAGTTATGTTGGAAATAGTTACACTCGCGCTTTGGTTTTGCAATTTACTGACATACGTCCGATTGATTGACCATAACTCACTCAATTTAACTCGTAATTCATTGAAATTAGTTTCATTTCGAAGGAATCGAAGTGTAGTTTAAAACGAAAGAAACGGAGATGAAAAACTTCAAGTATTTTGAGAATTATGATGGAAGTGGTTAGACTCGCGCTTTGGTTTAGCAATTTACTGACTTACCTTCGATTGATTTACCATAACTCAGTTAATTCGACTCATAATTCATTGACATTAGTTCCATTTCGAAGGAATCGAAGTGTAGTTTAAAACGAAAGAAACGGAGATGAAAAACTCCAAGTATTTTGAGAGTTATGATGGAAATAGTTAGACTCGTGCTTTGGTTTAGCAATTTACTGACCTACCTCCGATTGATTGACCATAACTCACTCAATTTAACTCGTAATTCATTGAAATTAGTTTCATTTCGAAGGAATCGAAGTGTAGTTTAAAACGAAAGAAACGGAGATGAAAAACTCCAAGTAATTTGAGAGTTATGATGTAAATAGTTAGACTCGCGCTTTGGTTTAGCAATTTACTGACCTACCTCCGATTGATTGACCATAACTCACTCAATTGAACTCGTAATTCATTGAAATTAGTTTTATTTCGAAGGAATCGGAGTTTAGTTTAAAACGAAAGAAACGGAGATGAAAAACTCCAAGTATTTTGAGAGTTATGATGGAAATAGTTAGACTCGCGCTTTGGTTTAGCAATTTACTAACATACCTCCGATTGATTAACCATAACTCACTCAATTTTACTCGTAATTCATTGAAATTAGTTCCATTTCGAAGGAATCAAAGTGTAGTTTAAAATGAAAGAAACAGAGATGAAAAACTACAAGTATTTTGAGAGTTATGATGAAAATAGTTAGACTCGCGCTTTGGTTTAGCAATTTACTGACCTACCTCCGATTGATTGACCATAACTCACTAAATTTAACTCGTAATTCATTGAAATTAGTTTCATTTCGAAGGAATCAAAGTGTAGTTTAAAACGAAAGAAACGGAGATGAAAAATATCAAGTATTTTAAGAGTTATGATGAAAATAGTTAGACTCGCGCTTTGGTTTAGCAATTTACTGACCTACCTCCGATTGATTGACCATAACTCACTCAATTATACTCGTAATTCATTGAAATTAGTTCCATTTCGAATGAATCGAAGTGTAGTTTAAAACGAAAGAAACAGATATGAAAAACTCCAAGTATTTTGAGAGTTATGTTGGAAATAGTTACACTCGCGCTTTGGTTTTGCAATTTATTGACATACGTCCGATTGATTGACCATACCTCACTCAATTTAACTCGTAATTCATTGAA
The DNA here is from genome assembly GCF_043159265.1 of Tasmannia lanceolata. Taxonomy (NCBI): domain Eukaryota; kingdom Viridiplantae; phylum Streptophyta; class Magnoliopsida; order Canellales; family Winteraceae; genus Tasmannia; species Tasmannia lanceolata. The sequence goes on from NW_027518678.1 coordinate 1,161,298, forward strand.
ATTAGTTCCATTTCGAAGTAATCGAAGTGTAGTTTAAAACGAAAGAAACGGAGATGAAAAACTCCAAGTATTTTGAGAGTTATGATGGAAGTAGTTAGACTCGCGCTTTGGTTTAGCAATTTACTGACCTACCTTCGATTGATTGACCATAACTCAGTTAATTCGACTCGTAATTTATTGACATTAGTTCAATTTCGAAGGAATCGAAGTGTAGTTTAAAACGAAAGAAACGGAGATGAAAAACTCCAAGTATTTTGAGAGTTATGATGGAAATAGTTAGACTCGTGCTTTGGTTTAGCAATTTACTGACCTAACTCCGATTAATTGACCATAACTCAGTTAATTCGACTCGTAATTCATTGACATTAGTTCCATTTCGAAGGAATCGAAGTGTAGTTTAAAACGAAAGAAACGGAGATGAAAATTTCCAAGTATTTTGAGAGTTATGTTGGAAATAGTTACACTCGCGCTTTGGTTTTGCAATTTACTGACATACGTCCGATTGATTGACCATAACTCACTAAATTTAACTCGTAATTCATTGAAATTAGTTTCATTTCGAAGGAATCAAAGTGTAGTTTAAAACGAAAGAAACGGAGATGAAAAATATCAAGTATTTTAAGAGTTATGATGAAAATAGTTAGACTCGCGCTTTGGTTTAGCAATTTACTGACTTACCTCCGATTGATTGACCATAACTCACTCAATTTTACTCGTAATTCATTGAAATTAGTTCCATTTCGAATGAATCGAAGTGTAGTTTAAAACGAAAGAAACAGAGATGAAAAACTCCAAGTATTTTGAGAGTTATGTTGGAAATAGTTACACTCGCGCTTTGGTTTTGCAATTTACTGACATACGTCCGATTGATTGACCATAACTCACTCAATTTAACTCGTAATTCATTGAAATTAGTTCCATTTCGAAGTAATCGAAGTGTAGTTTAAAACGAAAGAAACGGAGATGAAAAACTCCAAGTATTTTGAGAGTTATGATGGAAGTGGTTAGACTCGCGCTTTGGTTTAGCAATTTACTGACTTACCTTCGATTGATTTACCATAACTCAGTTAATTCGACTCATAATTCATTGACATTAGTTCCATTTCGAAGGAATCGAAGTGTAGTTTAAAACGAAAGAAACGGAGATGAAAAACTCCAAGTATTTTGAGAGTTATGATGGAAATAGTTAGACTCGTGCTTTGGTTTAGCAATTTACTGACGTACCTCCGATTGATTGACCATAACTCACTCAATTTAACTCGTAATTCATTGAAATTAGTTTCATTTTGAAGGAATCGAAGTGTAGTTTAAAACGAAAGAAACGGAGATGAAAAACTCCAAGTAATTTGAGAGTTATGATGTAAATAGTTAGACTCGCGCTTTGGTTTAGCAATTTACTGACCTACCTCCGATTGATTGACCATAACTCACTCAATTGAACTCGTAATTCATTGAAATTAGTTTTATTTCGAAGGAATCGAAGTTTAGTTTAAAACGAAAGAAACGGAGATGAAAAACTCCAAGTATTTTGAGAGTTATGATGGAAATAGTTAGACTCGCGCTTTGGTTTAGCAATTTACTGACCTACCTCCGATTGATTAACCATAACTCACTCAATTTAACTCGTAATTCATTGAAACTAGTTTCATTTCGAAGGAATCGAAGTGTAGTTTAAAACGAAAGAAACGGAGATGAAAAACTCCAAGTAATTTGAGAGTTATGATGGAAATAGTTAGACTCGCGCTTTGGTTTAGCAATTTACTGACCTACCTCCGATTGATTGACCATAACTCACTCAATTGAACTCGTAATTCATTGAAATTAGTTCCATTTCGAAGGAATCGAAGTGTAGTTTAAAACGAAAGAAACGGAGATGAAAATTTCCAAGTATTTTGAGAGTTATGATGAAAATAGTTAGACTCACGCTTTGGTTTAGCAATTTACTGACTTACCTCCGATTGATTGACCATAACTCACCCAATTTAACTCGTAATTCATTGAAACTAGTTTCATTTCGAAGGAATCGAAGTGTAGTTTAAAACGAAAGAAACGGAGATGAAAAACTCCAAGTAATTTGAGAGTTATGATGGAAATAGTTAGACTCGCGCTTTGGTTTAGCAATTTACTGACCTACCTCCGATTGATTGACCATAACTCACTCAATTATACTCGTAATTCATTGAAATTAGTTCCATTTCGAATGAATCGAAGTGTAGTTTAAAACGAAAGAAACAGATATGAAAAACTCCAAGTATTTTGAGAGTTATGTTGGAAATAGTTACACTCGCGCTTTGGTTTTGCAATTTATTGACATACGTCCGATTGATTGACCATACCTCACTCAATTTAACTCGTAATTCATTGAAATTAGTTCCATTTCGAAGTAATCGAAGTGTAGTTTAAAACGAAAGAAACGGAGATGAAAAACTCCAAGTATTTTGAGAGTTATGATGGAAGTAGTTAGACTCGCGCTTTGGTTTAGCAATTTACTGACCTACCTTCGATTGATTGACCATAACTCAGTTAATTCGACTCGTAATTTATTGACATTAGTTCAATTTCGAAGGAATCGAAGTGTAGTTTAAAACGAAAGAAACGGAGATGAAAAACTCCAAGTATTTTGAGAGTTATGATGGAAATAGTTAGACTCGTACTTTGGTTTAGCAATTTACTGACCTAACTCCGATTAATTGACCATAACTCAGTTAATTCGACTCGTAATTCATTGACATTAGTTCCATTTCGAAGGAATCGAAGTGTAGTTTAAAACGAAAGAAACGGAGATGAAAATTTCCAAGTATTTTGAGAGTTATGTTGGAAATAGTTACACTCGCGCTTTGGTTTTGCAATTTACTGACATACGTCCGATTGATTGACCATAACTCACTAAATTTAACTCGTAATTCATTGAAATTAGTTTCATTTCGAAGGAATCAAAGTGTAGTTTAAAACGAAAGAAACGGAGATGAAAAATATCAAGTATTTTAAGAGTTATAATGAAAATAGTTAGACTCGCGCTTTGGTTTAGCAATTTACTGACTTACCTCCGATTGATTGACCATAACTCACTCAATTTTACTCGTAATTCATTGAAATTAGTTCCATTTCGAATGAATCGAAGTGTAGTTTAAAACGAAAGAAACAGAGATGAAAAACTCCAAGTATTTTGAGAGTTATGTTGGAAATAGTTACACTCGCGCTTTGGTTTTGCAATTTACTGACATACGTCCGATTGATTGACCATAACTCACTCAATTTAACTCGTAATTCATTGAAATTAGTTCCATTTCGAAGTAATCGAAGTGTAGTTTAAAACGAAAGAAACGGAGATGAAAAACTCCAAGTATTTTGAGAGTTATGATGGAAGTGGTTAGACTCGCGCTTTGGTTTAGCAATTTACTGACTTACCTTCGATTGATTTACCATAACTCAGTTAATTCGACTCATAATTCATTGACATTAGTTCCATTTCGAAGGAATCGAAGTGTAGTTTAAAACGAAAGAAACGGAGATGAAAAACTCCAAGTATTTTGAGAGTTATGATGGAAATAGTTAGACTCGTGCTTTGGTTTAGCAATTTACTGACCTACCTCCGATTGATTGACCATAACTCACTCAATTTAACTCGTAATTCATTGAAATTAGTTTCATTTCGAAGGAATCGAAGTGTAGTTTAAAACGAAAGAAACGGAGATGAAAAACTCCAAGTAATTTGAGAGTTATGATGTAAATAGTTAGACTCACGCTTTGGTTTAGCAATTTACTGACCTACCTCCGATTGATTAACCATAACTCACTCAATTTAACTCGTAATTCATTGAAACTAGTTTCATTTCGAAGGAATCGAAGTGTAGTTTAAAACGAAAGAAACGGAGATGAAAAACTCCAAGTAATTTGAGAGTTATGATGGAAATAGTTAGACTCGCGCTTTGGTTTAGCAATTTACTGACCTACCTCCGATTGATTGACCATAACTCACTCAATTGAACTCGTAATTCATTGAAATTAGTTCCATTTCGAAGGAATCGAAGTGTAGTTTAAAACGAAAGAAACGGAGATGAAAATTTCCAAGTATTTTGAGAGTTATGATGAAAATAGTTAGACTCACGCTTTGGTTTAGCAATTTACTGACTTACCTCCGATTGATTGACCATAACTCACCCAATTTAACTCGTAATTTATTGAAATTAGTTTCATTTCGAAGGAATCGAAGTGTCGTTTCAAACGAAAGAAACGGAGATGAAAAACTCCAAGTATTTTGAGAGTTATGATGGAAATAGTTAGACTCGCGCTTTGGTTCAGCAATTTAGTGACATACCACCGATTGATTGACCATAACTCACTCAATTTAACTCGTAATTCATTTAAATTAGTTTCATTTCGAAGGAATCAAAGTGTAGTTGAAAATGAAAGAAACGGAGATGAAAAACTCCAAGTATTTTGAGAGTTATGATGGAAATAATTAGACTCGAGCTGTGGTTTAGCAATTTACTGACCTAACTCCGATTGATTGACCATAACTTACTCAATTCAACTCGTAATTCATTGAAATTAGCTCCATTTTGAAGGAATCGAAGTGTAGTTTAAAACGTACGAAACGGAGATGAAAAACTCCAAGTATTTTGAGAGTTATGATGGAAGTGGTTAGACTCGCGCTTTGGTTTAGCAATTTACTGACCTACCTTCGATTGATTGACCATAACTCAGTTAATTCGACTCATAATTCATTGACATTAGTTACATTTCGAAGGAATCGAAGTGTAGTTTAAAACGAAAGAAACGGAGATGAAAAACTCCAAGTATTTTGAGAGTTATGATGGAAATAGTTAGACTCGCGCTTTGGTTTAGCAATTTACTGACCTACCTCCGATTGATTGACCATAACTCACTCAATTGAACTCGTAATTCATTGAAATTAGTTTTATTTCGAAGGAATCGAAGTTTAGTTTAAAACGAAAGAAACGGAGATGAAAAACTCCAAGTATTTTGAGAGTTATGATGGAAATAGTTAGACTCGCGCTTTGGTTTAGCAATTTACTGACCTACCTCCGATTGATTAACCATAACTCACTCAATTTAACTCGTAATTCATTGAAATTAGTTTAATTTTGAGGGAATCAAAGTGTAGTTTGAAACGAAAGAAACGGAGATGAAAAACTCCAAGTATTTTGAGAGTTATGATGGAAATAGTTAGACTCGCGCTTTGGTTTAGCAATTTACTAACCTACCTCCGATTGATTGACCATAACTCACCCAATTTAACTCGTAATTTATTGAAATTAGTTTCATTTCGAAGGAATCGAAGTGTCGTTTAAAACGAAAGAAACGAAGATGAAAAACTCCAAGTATTTTGAGAGTTATGATGGAAATAGTTAGACTCGCGCTTTGGTTTAGCAATTTACTGACATACTTCCGATTGATTGACCATAACTCACTCAATTCAACTCGTAATTCATTGAAATTAGTTCCATTTCGAAGGAATCGAAGTGTAGTTTAAAACGAAAGAAACGGAGATGAAAATTTCCAAGTATTTTGAGAGTTATGTTGGAAATAGTTACACTCGCGCTTTGGTTTTGCAATTTACTGACATACGTCCGATTGATTGACCATAACTCACTAAATTTAACTCGTAATTCATTGAAATTAGTTTCATTTCGAAGGAATCAAAGTGTAGTTTAAAACGAAAGAAACGGAGATGAAAAATATCAAGTATTTTAAGAGTTATGATGAAAATAGTTAGACTCGCGCTTTGGTTTAGCAATTTACTGACTTACCTCCGATTGATTGACCATAACTCACTCAATTTTACTCGTAATTCATTGAAATTAGTTCCATTTCGAATGAATCGAAGTGTAGTTTAAAACGAAAGAAACAGAGATGAAAAACTCCAAGTATTTTGAGAGTTATGTTGGAAATAGTTACACTCGCGCTTTGGTTTTGCAATTTACTGACATACGTCCGATTGATTGAACATAACTCACTCAATTTAACTCGTAATTCATTGAAATTAGTTTCATTTCGAAGGAATCGAAGTGTAGTTTAAAACGAAAGAAACGGAGATGAAAAACTCCAAGTATTTTGAGAATTATGATGGAAGTGGTTAGACTCGCGCTTTGGTTTAGCAATTTACTGACTTACCTTCGATTGATTTACCATAACTCAGTTAATTCGACTCATAATTCATTGACATTAGTTCCATTTCGAAGGAATCGAAGTGTAGTTTAAAACGAAAGAAACGGAGATGAAAAACTCCAAGTATTTTGAGAGTTATGATGGAAATAGTTAGACTCGTGCTTTGGTTTAGCAATTTACTGACCTACCTCCGATTGATTGACCATAACTCACTCAATTTAACTCGTAATTCATTGAAATTAGTTTCATTTCGAAGGAATCGAAGTGTAGTTTAAAACGAAAGAAACGGAGATGAAAAACTCCAAGTAATTTGAGAGTTATGATGTAAATAGTTAGACTCGCGCTTTGGTTTAGCAATTTACTGACCTACCTCCGATTGATTGACCATAACTCACTCAATTGAACTCGTAATTCATTGAAATTAGTTTTATTTCGAAGGAATCGGAGTTTAGTTTAAAACGAAAGAAACGGAGATGAAAAACTCCAAGTATTTTGAGAGTTATGATGGAAATAGTTAGACTCGCGCTTTGGTTTAGCAATTTACTAACATACCTCCGATTGATTAACCATAACTCACTCAATTTTACTCGTAATTCATTGAAATTAGTTCCATTTCGAAGGAATCAAAGTGTAGTTTAAAATGAAAGAAACAGAGATGAAAAACTACAAGTATTTTGAGAGTTATGATGAAAATAGTTAGACTCGCGCTTTGGTTTAGCAATTTACTGACCTACCTCCGATTGATTGACCATAACTCACTAAATTTAACTCGTAATTCATTGAAATTAGTTTCATTTCGAAGGAATCAAAGTGTAGTTTAAAACGAAAGAAACGGAGATGAAAAATATCAAGTATTTTAAGAGTTATGATGAAAATAGTTAGACTCGCGCTTTGGTTTAGCAATTTACTGACCTACCTCCGATTGATTGACCATAACTCACTCAATTATACTCGTAATTCATTGAAATTAGTTCCATTTCGAATGAATCGAAGTGTAGTTTAAAACGAAAGAAACAGATATGAAAAACTCCAAGTATTTTGAGAGTTATGTTGGAAATAGTTACACTCGCGCTTTGGTTTTGCAATTTATTGACATACGTCCGATTGATTGACCATACCTCACTCAATTTAACTCGTAATTCATTGAAATTAGTTCCATTTCGAAGTAATCGAAGTGTAGTTTAAAACGAAAGAAACGGAGATGAAAAACTCCAAGTATTTTGAGAGTTATGATGGAAGTAGTTAGACTCGCGCTTTGGTTTAGCAATTTACTGACCTACCTTCGATTGATTGACCATAACTCAGTTAATTCGACTCGTAATTTATTGACATTAGTTCAATTTCGAAGGAATCGAAGTGTAGTTTAAAACGAAAGAAACGGAGATGAAAAACTCCAAGTATTTTGAGAGTTATGATGGAAATAGTTAGACTCGTGCTTTGGTTTAGCAATTTACTGACCTAACTCCGATTAATTGACCATAACTCAGTTAATTCGACTCGTAATTCATTGTCATTAGTTCCATTTCGAAGGAATCGAAGTGTAGTTTAAAACGAAAGAAACGGAGATGAAAATTTCCAAGTATTTTGAGAGTTATGTTGGAAATAGTTACACTCGCGCTTTGGTTTTGCAATTTACTGACATACGTCCGATTGATTGACCATAACTCACTAAATTTAACTCGTAATTCATTGAAATTAGTTTCATTTCGAAGGAATCAAAGTGTAGTTTAAAACGAAAGAAACGGAGATGAAAAATATCAAGTATTTTAAGAGTTATGATGAAAATAGTTAGACTCGCGCTTTGGTTTAGCAATTTACTGACTTACCTCCGATTGATTGACCATAACTCACTCAATTTTACTCGTAATTCATTGAAATTAGTTCCATTTCGAATGAATCGAAGTGTAGTTTAAAACGAAAGAAACAGAGATGAAAAACTCCAAGTATTTTGAGAGTTATGTTGCAAATAGTTACACTCGCGCTTTGGTTTTGCAATTTACTGACATACGTCCGATTGATTGACCATAACTCACTCAATTTAACTCGTAATTCATTGAAATTAGTTCCATTTCGAAGTAATCGAAGTGTAGTTTAAAACGAAAGAAACGGAGATGAAAAACTCCAAGTATTTTGAGAGTTATGATGGAAGTGGTTAGACTCGCGCTTTGGTTTAGCAATTTACTGACTTACCTTCGATTGATTTACCATAACTCAGTTAATTCGACTCATAATTCATTGACATTAGTTCCATTTCGAAGGAATCGAAGTGTAGTTTAAAACGAAAGAAACGGAGATGAAAAACTCCAAGTATTTTGAGAGTTATGATGGAAATAGTTAGACTCGTGCTTTGGTTTAGCAATTTACTGACCTACCTCCGATTGATTGACCATAACTCACTCAATTTAACTCGTAATTCATTGAAATTAGTTTCATTTTGAAGGAATCGAAGTGTAGTTTAAAACGAAAGAAACGGAGATGAAAAACTCCAAGTAATTTGAGAGTTATGATGTAAATAGTTAGACTCGCGCTTTGGTTTAGCAATTTACTGACCTACCTCCGATTGATTGACCATAACTCACTCAATTGAACTCGTAATTCATTGAAATTAGTTTTATTTCGAAGGAATCGAAGTTTAGTTTAAAACGAAAGAAACGGAGATGAAAAACTCCAAGTATTTTGAGAGTTATGATGGAAATAGTTAGACTCGCGCTTTGGTTTAGCAATTTACTGACCTACCTCCGATTGATTAACCATAACTCACTCAATTTAACTCGTAATTCATTGAAACTAGTTTCATTTCGAAGGAATCGAAGTGTAGTTTAAAACGAAAGAAACGGAGATGAAAAACTCCAAGTAATTTGAGAGTTATGATGGAAATAGTTAGACTCGCGCTTTGGTTTAGCAATTTACTGACCTACCTCCGATTGATTGACCATAACTCACTCAATTGAACTCGTAATTCATTGAAATTAGTTCCATTTCGAAGGAATCGAAGTTTAGTTTAAAACGAAAGAAACGGAGATGAAAATTTCCAAGTATTTTGAGAGTTATGATGAAAATAGTTAGACTCACGCTTTGGTTTAGCAATTTACTGACTTACCTCCGATTTATTGACCATAACTCACCCAATTTAACTCGTAATTCATTGAAACTAGTTTCATTTCGAAGGAATCGAAGTGTAGTTTAAAACGAAAGAAACGGAGATGAAAAACTCCAAGTAATTTGAGAGTTATGATGGAAATAGTTAGACTCGCGCTTTGGTTTAGCAATTTACTGACCTACCTCCGATTGATTGACCATAACTCACTCAATTATACTCGTAATTCATTGAAATTAGTTCCATTTCGAATGAATCGAAGTGTAGTTTAAAACGAAAGAAACAGATATGAAAAACTCCAAGTATTTTGAGAGTTATGTTGGAAATAGTTACACTCGCGCTTTGGTTTTGCAATTTATTGACATACGTCCGATTGATTGACCATACCTCACTCAATTTAACTCGTAATTCATTGAAATTAGTTCCATTTCGAAGTAATCGAAGTGTAGTTTAAAACGAAAGAAACGGAGATGAAAAACTCCAAGTATTTTGAGAGTTATGATGGAAGTAGTTAGACTCGCGCTTTGGTTTAGCAATTTACTGACCTACCTTCGATTGATTGACCATAACTCAGTTAATTCGACTCGTAATTTATTGACATTAGTTCAATTTCGAAGGAATCGAAGTGTAGTTTAAAACGAAAGAAACGGAGATGAAAAACTCCAAGTATTTTGAGAGTTATGATGGAAATAGTTAGACTCGTGCTTTGGTTTAGCAATTTACTGACCTAACTCCGATTAATTGACCATAACTCAGTTAATTCGACTCGTAATTCATTGACATTAGTTCCATTTCGAAGGAATCGAAGTGTAGTTTAAAACGAAAGAAACGGAGATGAAAATTTCCAAGTATTTTGAGAGTTATGTTGGAAATAGTTACACTCGCGCTTTGGTTTTGCAATTTACTGACATACGTCCGATTGATTGACCATAACTCACTAAATTTAACTCGTAATTCATTGAAATTAGTTTCATTTCGAAGGAATCAAAGTGTAGTTTAAAACGAAAGAAACGGAGATGAAAAATATCAAGTATTTTAAGAGTTATGATGAAAATAGTTAGACTCGCGCTTTGGTTTAGCAATTTACTGACTTACCTCCGATTGATTGACCATAACTCACTCAATTTTACTCGTAATTCATTGAAATTAGTTCCATTTCGAATGAATCGAAGTGTAGTTTAAAACGAAAGAAACAGAGATGAAAAACTCCAAGTATTTTGAGAGTTATGTTGGAAATAGTTACACTCGCGCTTTGGTTTTGCAATTTACTGACATACGTCCGATTGATTGACCATAACTCACTCAATTTAACTCGTAATTCATTGAAATTAGTTCCATTTCGAAGTAATCGAAGTGTAGTTTAAAACGAAAGAAACGGAGATGAAAAACTCCAAGTATTTTGAGAGTTATGATGGAAGTGGTTAGACTCGCGCTTTGGTTTAGCAATTTACTGACTTACCTTCGATTGATTTACCATAACTCAGTTAATTCGACTCATAATTCATTGACATTAGTTCCATTTCGAAGGAATCGAAGTGTAGTTTAAAACGAAAGAAACGGAGATGAAAAACTCCAAGTATTTTGAGAGTTATGATGGAAATAGTTAGACTCGTGCTTTGGTTTAGCAATTTACTGACCTACCTCCGATTGATTGACCATAACTCACTCAATTTAACTCGTAATTAATTGAAATTAGTTTCATTTCGAAGGAATCGAAGTGTAGTTTAAAACGAAAGAAACGGAGATGAAAAACTCCAAGTAATTTGAGAGTTATGATGTAAATAGTTAGACTCGCGCTTTGGTTTAGCAATTTACTGACCTACCTCCGATTGATTAACCATAACTCACTCAATTTAACTCGTAATTCATTGAAACTAGTTTCATTTCGAAGGAATCGAAGTGTAGTTTAAAACGAAAGAAACGGAGATGAAAAACTCCAAGTAATTTGAGAGTTATGATGGAAATAGTTAGACTCGCGCTTTGGTTTAGCAATTTACTGACCTACCTCCGATTGATTGACCATAACTCACTCAATTGAACTCGTAATTCATTGAAATTAGTTCCATTTCGAAGGAATCGAAGTGTAGTTTAAAACGAAAGAAACGGAGATGAAAATTTCCAAGTATTTTGAGAGTTATGATGAAAATAGTTAGACTCACGCTTTGGTTTAGCAATTTACTGACTTACCTCCGATTGATTGACCATAACTCACCCAATTTTACTCGTAATTTATTGAAATTAGTTTCATTTCGAAGGAATCGAAGTGTCGTTTCAAACGAAAGAAACGGAGATGAAAAACTCCAAGTATTTTGAGAGTTATGATGGAAATAGTTAGACTCGCGCTTTGGTTCAGCAATTTAGTGACATACCACCGATTGATTGACCATAACTCACTCAATTTAACTCGTAATTCATTTAAATTAGTTTCATTTCGAAGGAATCAAAGTGTAGTTGAAAATGAAAGAAACGGAGATGAAAAACTCCAAGTATTTTGAGAGTTATGATGGAAATAATTAGACTCGCGCTGTGGTTTAGCAATTTACTGACCTAACTCCGATTGATTGACCATAACTTACTCAATTCAACTCGTAATTCATTGAAATTAGCTCCATTTTGAAGGAATCGAAGTGTAGTTTAAAACGTACGAAACGGAGATGAAAAACTCCAAGTATTTTGAGAGTTATGATGGAAGTGGTTAGACTCGCGCTTTGGTTTAGCAATTTACTGACCTACCTTCGATTGATTGACCATAACTCAGTTAATTCGACTCATAATTCATTGACATTAGTTACATTTCGAAGGAATCGAAGTGTAGTTTAAAACGAAAGAAACGGAGATGAAAAACTCCAAGTATTTTGAGAGTTATGATGGAAATAGTTAGACTCGCGCTTTGGTTTAGCAATTTACTGACCTACCTCCGATTGATTGACCATAACTCACTCAATTGAACTCGTAATTCATTGAAATTAGTTTTATTTCGAAGGAATCGAAGTTTAGTTTAAAACGAAAGAAACGGAGATGAAAAACTCCAAGTATTTTGAGAGTTATGATGGAAATAGTTAGACTCGCGCTTTGGTTTAGCAATTTACTGACCTACCTCCGATTGATTAACCATAACTAACTCAATTTAACTCGTAATTCATTGAAATTAGTTTAATTTTGAGGGAATCAAAGTGTAGTTTGAAACGAAAGAAACGGAGATGAAAAACTCCAAGTATTTTGAGAGTTATGATGGAAATAGTTAGACTCGCGCTTTGGTTTAGCAATTTACTAACCTACCTCCGATTGATTGACCATAACTCACCCAATTTAACTCGTAATTTATTGAAATTAGTTTCATTTCGAAGGAATCGAAGTGTCGTTTAAAACGAAAGAAACGAAGATGAAAAACTCCAAGTATTTTGAGAGTTATGATGGAAATAGTTAGACTCGCGCTTTGGTTTAGCAATTTACTGACATACTTCCGATTGATTGACCATAACTCACTCAATTCAACTCGTAATTCATTGAAATTAGTTCCATTTCGAAGGAATCGAAGTGTAGTTTAAAACGAAAGAAACGGAGATGAAAATTTCCAAGTATTTTGAGAGTTATGTTGGAAATAGTTACACTCGCGCTTTGGTTTTGCAATTTACTGACATACGTCCGATTGATTGACCATAACTCACTAAATTTAACTCGTAATTCATTGAAATTAGTTTCATTTCGAAGGAATCAAAGTGTAGTTTAAAACGAAAGAAACGGAGATGAAAAATATCAAGTATTTTAAGAGTTATGATGAAAATAGTTAGACTCGCGCTTTGGTTTAGCAATTTACTGACTTACCTCCGATTGATTGACCATAACTCACTCAATTTTACTCGTAATTCATTGAAATTAGTTCCATTTCGAATGAATCGAAGTGTAGTTTAAAACGAAAGAAACAGAGATGAAAAACTCCAAGTATTTTGAGAGTTATGTTGGAAATAGTTACACTCGCGCTTTGGTTTTGCAATTTACTGACATACGTCCGATTGATTGACCATAACTCACTCAATTTAACTCGTAATTCATTGAAATTAGTTTCATTTCGAAGGAATCGAAGTGTAGTTTAAAACGAAAGAAACGGAGATGAAAAACTCCAAGTATTTTGAGAATTATGATGGAAGTGGTTAGACTCGCGCTTTGGTTTAGCAATTTACTGACTTACCTTCGATTGATTTACCATAACTCAGTTAATTCGACTCATAATTCATTGACATTAGTTCCATTTCGAAGGAATCGAAGTGTAGTTTAAAACGAAAGAAACGGAGATGAAAAACTCCAAGTATTTTGAGAGTTATGATGGAAATAGTTAGACTCGTGCTTTGGTTTAGCAATTTACTGACCTACCTCCGATTGATTGACCATAACTCACTCAATTTAACTCGTAATTCATTGAAATTAGTTTCATTTCGAAGGAATCGAAGTGTAGTTTAAAACGAAAGAAACGGAGATGAAAAACTCCAAGTAATTTGAGAGTTATGATGTAAATAGTTAGACTCGCGCTTTGGTTTTGCAATTTACTGACCTACCTCCGATTGATTGACCATAACTCACTCAATTGAACTCGTAATTCATTGAAATTAGTTTTATTTCGAAGGAATCGGAGTTTAGTTTAAAACGAAAGAAACGGAGATGAAAAACTCCAAGTATTTTGAGAGTTATGATGGAAATAGTTAGACTCGCGCTTTGGTTTAGCAATTTACTAACATACCTCCGATTGATTAACCATAACTCACTCAATTTTACTCGTAATTCATTGAAATTAGTTCCACTTCGAAGGAATCAAAGTGTAGTTTAAAATGAAAGAAACAGAGATGAAAAACTACAAGTATTTTGAGAGTTATGATGAAAATAGTTAGACTCGCGCTTTGGTTTAGCAATTTACTGACCTACCTCCGATTGATTGACCATAACTCACTAAATTTAACTCGTAATTCATTGAAATTAGTTTCATTTCGAAGGAATCAAAGTGTAGTTTAAAACGAAAGAAACGGAGATGAAAAATATCAAGTATTTTAAGAGTTATGATGAAAATAGTTAGACTCGCGCTTTGGTTTAGCAATTTACTGACCTACCTCCGATTGATTGACCATAACTCACTCAATTATACTCGTAATTCATTGAAATTAGTTCCATTTCGAATGAATCGAAGTGTAGTTTAAAACGAAAGAAACAGATATGAAAAACTCCAAGTATTTTGATAGTTATGTTGGAAATAGTTACACTCGCGCTTTGGTTTTGCAATTTATTGACATACGTCCGATTGATTGACCATACCTCACTCAATTTAACTCGTAATTCATTGAAATTAGTTCCATTTCGAAGTAATCGAAGTGTAGTTTAAAACGAAAGAAACGGAGATGAAAAACTCCAAGTATTTTGAGAGTTATGATGGAAGTAGTTAGACTCGCGCTTTGGTTTAGCAATTTACTGACCTACCTTCGATTGATTGACCATAACTCAGTTAATTCGACTCGTAATTTATTGACATTAGTTCAATTTCGAAGGAATCGAAGTGTAGTTTAAAACGAAAGAAACGGAGATGAAAAACTCCAAGTATTTTGAGAGTTATGATGGAAATAGTTAGACTCGTGCTTTGGTTTAGCAATTTACTGACCTAACTCCGATTAATTGACCATAACTCAGTTAATTCGACTCGTAATTCATTGACATTAGTTCCATTTCGAAGGAATCGAAGTGTAGTTTAAAACGAAAGAAACGGAGATGAAAAACTCCAAGTATTTTGAGAGTTATGATGGAAATAGTTAGACTCGTGCTTTGGTTTAGCAATTTACTGACCTACCTCCGATTGATTGACCATAACTCACTCAATTATACTCGTAATTCATTGAAATTAGTTCCATTTCGAATGAATCGAAGTGTAGTTTAAAACGAAAGAAACAGATATGAAAAACTCCAAGTATTTTGAGAGTTATGTTGGAAATAGTTACACTCGCGCTTTGGTTTTGCAATTTATTGACATACGTCCGATTGATTGACCATACCTCACTCAATTTAACTCGTAATTCATTGAAATTAGTTCCATTTCGAAGTAATCGAAGTGTAGTTTAAAACGAAAGAAACGGAGATGAAAAACTCCAAGTATTTTGAGAGTTATGATGGAAGTAGTTAGACTCGCGCTTTGGTTTAGCAATTTACTGACCTACCTTCGATTGATTGACCATAACTCAGTTAATTCGACTCGTAATTTATTGACATTAGTTCAATTTCGAAGGAATCGAAGTGTAGTTTAAAACGAAAGAAACGGAGATGAAAAACTCCAAGTATTTTGAGAGTTATGATGGAAATAGTTAGACTCGTGCTTTGGTTTAGCAATTTACTGACCTAACTCCGATTAATTGACCATAACTCAGTTAATTCGACTCGTAATTCATTGACATTAGTTCCATTTCGAAGGAATCGAAGTGTAGTTTAAAACGAAAGAAACGGAGATGAAAATTTCCAAGTATTTTGAGAGTTATGTTGGAAATAGTTACACTCGCGCTTTGGTTTTGCAATTTACTGACATACGTCCGATTGATTGACCATAACTCACTAAATTTAACTCGTAATTCATTGAAATTAGTTTCATTTCGAAGGAATCAAAGTGTAGTTTAAAACGAAAGAAACGGAGATGAAAAATATCAAGTATTTTAAGAGTTATGATGAAAATAGTTAGACTCGCGCTTTGGTTTAGCAATTTACTGACTTACCTCCGATTGATTGACCATAACTCACTCAATTTTACTCGTAATTCATTGAAATTAGTTCCATTTCGAATGAATCGAAGTGTAGTTTAAAACGAAAGAAACAGAGATGAAAAACTCCAAGTATTTTGAGAGTTATGTTGGAAATAGTTACACTCGCGCTTTGGTTTTGCAATTTACTGACATACGTCCGATTGATTGACCATAACTCACTCAATTTAACTCGTAATTCATTGAAATTAGTTCCATTTCGAAGTAATCGAAGTGTAGTTTAAAACGAAAGAAACGGAGATGAAAAACTCCAAGTATTTTGAGAGTTATGATGGAAGTGGTTAGACTCGCGCTTTGGTTTAGCAATTTACTGACGTACCTTCGATTGATTTACCATAACTCAGTTAATTCGACTCATAATTCATTGACATTAGTTCAATTTCGAAGGAATCGAAGTGTAGTTTAAAACGAAAGAAACGGAGATGAAAAACTCCAAGTATTTTGAGAGTTATGATGGAAATAGTTAGACTCGTGCTTTGGTTTAGCAATTTACTGACCTACCTCCGATTGATTGACCATAACTCACTCAATTTAACTCGTAATTCATTGAAATTAGTTTCATTTGGAAGGAATCGAAGTGTAGTTTAAAACGAAAGAAACGGAGATGAAAAACTCCAAGTAATTTGAGAGTTATGATGTAAATAGTTAGACTCGCGCTTTGGTTTAGCAATTTACTGACCTACCTCCGATTGATTGACCATAACTCACTCAATTGAACTCGTAATTCATTGAAATTAGTTTTATTTCGAAGGAATCGAAGTTTAGTTTAAAACGAAAGAAACGGAGATGAAAAACTCCAAGTATTTTGAGAGTTATGATGGAAATAGTTAGACTCGCGCTTTGGTTTAGCAATTTACTGACCTACCTCCGATTGATTAACCATAACTCACTCAATTTAACTCGTAATTCATTGAAACTAGTTTCATTTCGAAGGAATCGAAGTGTAGTTTAAAACGAAAGAAACGGAGATGAAAAACTCCAAGTAATTTGAGAGTTATGATGGAAATAGTTAGACTCGCGCTTTGGTTTAGCAATTTACTGACCTACCTCCGATTGATTGACCATAACTCACTCAATTGAACTCGTAATTCATTGAAATTAGTTCCATTTCGAAGGAATCGAAGTGTAGTTTAAAACGAAAGAAACGGAGATGAAAATTTCCAAGTATTTTGAGAGTTATGATGAAAATAGTTAGACTCACGCTTTGGTTTAGCAATTTACTGACTTACCTCCGATTGATTGACCATAACTCACCCAATTTAACTCGTAATTCATTGAAACTAGTTTCATTTCGAAGGAATCGAAGTGTAGTTTAAAACGAAAGAAACGGAGATGAAAAACTCCAAGTAATTTGAGAGTTATGATGGAAATAGTTAGACTCGCGCTTTGGTTTAGCAATTTACTGACCTACCTCCGATTGATTGACCATAACTCACTCAATTATACTCGTAATTCATTGAAATTAGTTCCATTTCGAATGAATCGAAGTGTAGTTTAAAACGAAAGAAACAGATATGAAAAACTCCAAGTATTTTGAGAGTTATGTTGGAAATAGTTACACTCGCGCTTTGGTTTTGCAATTTATTGACATACGTCCGATTGATTGACCATACCTCACTCAATTTAACTCGTAATTCATTGAAATTAGTTCCATTTCGAAGTAATCGAAGTGTAGTTTAAAACGAAAGAAACGGAGATGAAAAACTCCAAGTATTTTGAGAGTTATGATGGAAGTAGTTAGACTCGCGCTTTGGTTTAGCAATTTACTGACCTACCTTCGATTGATTGACCATAACTCAGTTAATTCGACTCGTAATTTATTGACATTAGTTCAATTTCGAAGGAATCGAAGTGTAGTTTAAAACGAAAGAAACGGAGATGAAAAACTCCAAGTATTTTGAGAGTTATGATGGAAATAGTTAGACTCGTGCTTTGGTTTAGCAATTTACTGACCTAACTCCGATTAATTGACCATAACTCAGTTAATTCGACTCGTAATTCATTGACATTAGTTCCATTTCGAAGGAATCGAAGTGTAGTTTAAAACGAAAGAAACGGAGATGAAAATTTCCAAGTATTTTGAGAGTTATGTTGGAAATAGTTACACTCGCGCTTTGGTTTTGCAATTTACTGACATACGTCCGATTGATTGACCATAACTCACTAAATTTAACTCGTAATTCATTGAAATTAGTTTCATTTCGAAGGAATCAAAGTGTAGTTTAAAACGAAAGAAACGGAGATGAAAAATATCAAGTATTTTAAGAGTTATGATGAAAATAGTTAGACTCGCGCTTTGGTTTAGCAATTTACTGACTTACCTCCGATTGATTGACCATAACTCACTCAATTTTACTCGTAATTCATTGAAATTAGTTCCATTTCGAATGAATCGAAGTGTAGTTTAAAACGAAAGAAACAGAGATGAAAAACTCCAAGTATTTTGAGAGTTATGTTGGAAATAGTTACACTCGCGCTTTGGTTTTGCAATTTACTGACATACGTCCGATTGATTGACCATAACTCACTCAATTTAACTCGTAATTCATTGAAATTAGTTCCATTTCGAAGTAATCGAAGTGTAGTTTAAAACGAAAGAAACGGAGATGAAAAACTCCAAGTATTTTGAGAGTTATGATGGAAGTGGTTAGACTCGCGCTTTGGTTTAGCAATTTACTGACTTACCTTCGATTGATTTACCATAACTCAGTTAATTCGACTCATAATTCATTGACATTAGTTCCATTTCGAAGGAATTGAAGTGTAGTTTAAAACGAAAGAAACGGAGATGAAAAACTCCAAGTATTTTGAGAGTTATGATGGAAATAGTTAGACTCGTGCTTTGGTTTAGCAATTTACTGACCTACCTCCGATTGATTGACCATAACTCACTCAATTTAACTCGTAATTCATTGAAATTAGTTTCATTTCGAAGGAATCGAAGTGTAGTTTAAAACGAAAGAAACGGAGATGAAAAACTCCAAGTAATTTGAGAGTTATGATGTAAATAGTTAGACTCGCGCTTTGGTTTAGCAATTTACTGACCTACCTCCGATTGATTGACCATAACTCACTCAATTGAACTCGTAATTCATTGAAATTAGTTTTATTTCGAAGGAATCGAAGTTTAGTTTAAAACGAAAGAAACGGAGATGAAAAACTCCAAGTATTTTGAGAGTTATGATGGAAATAGTTAGACTCGCGCTTTGGTTTAGCAATTTACTGACCTACCTCCGATTGATTAACCATAACTCACTCAATTTAACTCGTAATTCATTGAAACTAGTTTCATTTCGAAGGAATCGAAGTGTAGTTTAAAACGAAAGAAACGGAGATGAAAAACTCCAAGTAATTTGAGAGTTATGATGGAAATAGTTAGACTCGCGCTTTGGTTTAGCAATTTACTGACCTACCTCCGATTGATTGACCATAACTCACTCAATTGAACTCGTAATTCATTGAAATTAGTTCCATTTCGAAGGAATCGAAGTGTAGTTTAAAACGAAAGAAACGGAGATGAAAATTTCCAAGTATTTTGAGAGTTATGATGAAAATAGTTAGACTCACGCTTTGGTTTAGCAATTTACTGACTTACCTCCGATTGATTGACCATAACTCACCCAATTTAACTCGTAATTTATTGAAATTAGTTTCATTTCGAAGGAATCGAAGTGTCGTTTCAAACGAAAGAAACGGAGATGAAAAACTCCAAGTATTTTGAGAGTTATGATGGAAATAGTTAGACTCGCGCTTTGGTTCAGCAATTTAGTGACATACCACCGATTGATTGACCATAACTCACTCAATTTAACTCGTAATTCATTTAAATTAGTTTCATTTCGAAGGAATCAAAGTGTAGTTGAAAATGAAAGAAACGGAGATGAAAAACTCCAAGTATTTTGAGAGTTATGATGGAAATAATTAGACTCGCGCTGTGGTTTAGCAATTTACTGACCTAACTCCGATTGATTGACCATAACTTACTCAATTCAACTCGTAATTCATTGAAATTAGCTCCATTTTGAAGGAATCGAAGTGTAGTTTAAAACGTACGAAACGGAGATGAAAAACTCCAAGTATTTTGAGAGTTATGATGGAAGTGGTTAGACTCGCGCTTTGGTTTAGCAATTTACTGACCTACCTTCGATTGATTGACCATAACTCAGTTAATTCGACTCATAATTCATTGACATTAGTTACATTTCGAAGGAATCGAAGTGTAGTTTAAAACGAAAGAAACGGAGATGAAAAACTCCAAGTATTTTGAGAGTTATGATGGAAATAGTTAGACTCGCGCTTTGGTTTAGCAATTTACTGACCTACCTCCGATTGATTGACCATAACTCACTCAATTGAACTCGTAATTCATTGAAATTAGTTTTATTTCGAAGGAATCGAAGTTTAGTTTAAAACGAAAGAAACGGAGATGAAAAACTCCAAGTATTTTGAGAGTTATGATGGAAATAGTTAGACTCGCGCTTTGGTTTAGCAATTTACTGACCTACCTCCGATTGATTAAACATAACTCACTCAATTTAACTCGTAATTCATTGAAATTAGTTTAATTTTGAGGGAATCAAAGTGTAGTTTGAAACGAAAGAAACGGAGATGAAAAACTCCAAGTATTTTGAGAGTTATGATGGAAATAGTTAGACTCGCGCTTTGGTTTAGCAATTTACTAACCTACCTCCGATTGATTGACCATAACTCACCCAATTTAACTCGTAATTTATTGAAATTAGTTTCATTTCGAAGGAATCGAAGTGTCGTTTAAAACGAAAGAAACGAAGATGAAAAACTCCAAGTATTTTGAGAGTTATGATGGAAATAGTTAGACTCGCGCTTTGGTTTAGCAATTTACTGACATACTTCCGATTGATTGACCATAACTCACTCAATTCAACTCGTAATTCATTGAAATTAGTTCCATTTCGAAGGAATCGAAGTGTAGTTTAAAACGAAAGAAACGGAGATGAAAATTTCCAAGTATTTTGAGAGTTATGTTGGAAATAGTTACACTCGCGCTTTGGTTTTGCAATTTACTGACATACGTCCGATTGATTGACCATAACTCACTAAATTTAACTCGTAATTCATTGAAATTAGTTTCATTTCGAAGGAATCAAAGTGTAGTTTAAAACGAAAGAAACGGAGATGAAAAATATCAAGTATTTTAAGAGTTATGATGAAAATAGTTAGACTCGCGCTTTGGTTTAGCAATTTACTGACCTACCTCCGATTGATTGACCATAACTCACTCAATTTTACTCGTAATTCATTGAAATTAGTTCCATTTCGAATGAATCGAAGTGTAGTTTAAAACGAAAGAAACAGAGATGAAAAACTCCAAGTATTTTGAGAGTTATGTTGGAAATAGTTACACTCGCGCTTTGGTTTTGCAATTTACTGACATACGTCCGATTGATTGACCATAACTCACTCAATTTAACTCGTAATTCATTGAAATTAGTTCCATTTCGAAGTAATCGAAGTGTAGTTTAAAACGAAAGAAACGGAGATGAAAAACTCCAAGTATTTTGAGAGTTATGATGGAAGTGGTTAGACTCGCGCTTTGGTTTAGCAATTTACTGACCTACCTTCGATTGATTGACCATAACTCAGTTAATTCGACTCATAATTCATTGACATTAGTTCCATTTCGAAGGAATCGAAGTGTAGTTTAAAACGAAAGAAACGGAGATGAAAAACTCCAAGTATTTTGAGAGTTATGATGGAAATAGTTAGACTCGTGCTTTGGTTTAGCAATTTACTGACCTACCTCCGATTGATTGACCATAACTCACTAAATTTAACTCGTAATTCATTGAAATTAGTTTCATTTCGAAGGAATCGAAGTGTAGTTTAAAACGAAAGAAACGGAGATGAAAAACTCCAAGTAATTTGAGAGTTATGATGGAAATAGTTAGACTCGCGCTTTGGTTTAGCAATTTACTGACCTACCTCCGATTGATTGACCATAACTCACTCAATTGAACTCGTAATTCATTGAAATTAGTTCCATTTCGAAGGAATCGAAGTGTAGTTTAAAACGAAAGAAACGGAGATGAAAATTTCCAAGTATTTTGAGAGTTATGATGAAAATAGTTAGACTCACGCTTTGGTTTAGCAATTTACTGACTTACCTCCGATTGATTGACCATAACTCACCCAATTTAACTCGTAATTTATTGAAATTAGTTTCATTTCGAAGGAATCGAAGTGTCGTTTCAAACGAAAGAAACGGAGATGAAAAACTCCAAGTATTTTGAGAGTTATGATGGAAATAGTTAGACTCGCGCTTTGGTTCAGCAATTTAGTGACATACCACCGATTGATTGACCATAACTCACTCAATTTAACTCGTAATTCATTTAAATTAGTTTCATTTCGAAGGAATCAAAGTGTAGTTGAAAATGAAAGAAACGGAGATGAAAAACTCCAAGTATTTTGAGAGTTATGATGGAAATAATTAGACTCGCGCTGTGGTTTAGCAATTTACTGACCTAACTCCGATTGATTGACCATAACTTACTCAATTCAACTCGTAATTCATTGAAATTAGCTCCATTTTGAAGGAATCGAAGTGTAGTTTAAAACGTACGAAACGGAGATGAAAAACTCCAAGTATTTTGAGAGTTATGATGGAAGTGGTTAGACTCGCGCTTTGGTTTAGCAATTTACTGACCTACCTTCGATTGATTGACCATAACTCAGTTAATTCGACTCATAATTCATTGACATTAGTTACATTTCGAAGGAATCGAAGTGTAGTTTAAAACGAAAGAAACGGAGATGAAAAACTCCAAGTATTTTGAGAGTTATGATGGAAATAGTTAGACTCGCGCTTTGGTTTAGCAATTTACTGACCTACCTCCGATTGATTGACCATAACTCACTCAATTGAACTCGTAATTCATTGAAATTAGTTTTATTTCGAAGGAATCGAAGTTTAGTTTAAAACGAAAGAAACGGAGATGAAAAACTCCAAGTATTTTGAGAGTTATGATGGAAATAGTTAGACTCGCGCTTTGGTTTAGCAATTTACTGACCTACCTCCGATTGATTAACCATAACTCACTCAATTTAACTCGTAATTCATTGAAATTAGTTTAATTTTGAGGGAATCAAAGTGTAGTTTGAAACGAAAGAAACGGAGATGAAAAACTCCAAGTATTTTGAGAGTTATGATGGAAATAGTTAGACTCGCGCTTTGGTTTAGCAATTTACTAACCTACCTCCGATTGATTGACCATAACTCACCCAATTTAACTCGTAATTTATTGAAATTAGTTTCATTTCGAAGGAATCGAAGTGTCGTTTGAAACGAAAGAAACGAAGATGAAAAACTCCAAGTATTTTGAGAGTTATGATGGAAATAGTTAGACTCGCGCTTTGGTTTAGCAATTTACTGACATACTTCCGATTGATTGACCATAACTCACTCAATTCAACTCGTAATTCATTGAAATTAGTTCCATTTCGAAGGAATCGAAGTGTAGTTTAAAACGAAAGAAACGGAGATGAAAATTTCCAAGTATTTTGAGAGTTATGTTGGAAATAGTTACACTCGCGCTTTGGTTTAGCAATTTACTGACCTACCTCCGATTGATTAACCATAACTAACTCAATTTAACTCGTAATTCATTGAAATTAGTTTAATTTTGAGGGAATCAAAGTGTAGTTTGAAACGAAAGAAACGGAGATGAAAAACTCCAAGTATTTTGAGAGTTATGATGGAAATAGTTAGACTCGCGCTTTGGTTTAGCAATTTACTAACCTACCTCCGATTGATTGACCATAACTCACCCAATTTAACTCGTAATTTATTGAAATTAGTTTCATTTCGAAGGAATCGAAGTGTCGTTTAAAACGAAAGAAACGAAGATGAAAAACTCCAAGTATTTTGAGAGTTATGATGGAAATAGTTAGACTCGCGCTTTGGTTTAGCAATTTACTGACATACTTCCGATTGATTGACCATAACTCATTCAATTCAACTCGTAATTCATTGAAATTAGTTCCATTTCGAAGGAATCGAAGTGTAGTTTAAAACGAAAGAAACGGAGATGAAAATTTCCAAGTATTTTGAGAGTTATGTTGGAAATAGTTACACTCGCGCTTTGGTTTTGCAATTTACTGACATACGTCCGATTGATTGACCATAACTCACTAAATTTAACTCGTAATTCATTGAAATTAGTTTCATTTCGAAGGAATCAAAGTGTAGTTTAAAACGAAAGAAACGGAGATGAAAAATATCAAGTATTTTAAGAGTTATGATGAAAATAGTTAGACTCGCGCTTTGGTTTAGCAATTTACTGACTTACCTCCGATTGATTGACCATAACTCACTCAATTTTACTCGTAATTCATTGAAATTAGTTCCATTTCGAATGAATCGAAGTGTAGTTTAAAACGAAAGAAACAGAGATGAAAAACTCCAAGTATTTTGAGAGTTATGTTGGAAATAGTTACACTCGCGCTTTGGTTTTGCAATTTACTGACATACGTCCGATTGATTGACCATAACTCACTCAATTTAACTCGTAATTCATTGAAATTAGTTTCATTTCGAAGGAATCGAAGTGTAGTTTAAAACGAAAGAAACGGAGATGAAAAACTCCAAGTATTTTGAGAATTATGATGGAAGTGGTTAGACTCGCGCTTTGGTTTAGCAATTTACTGACTTACCTTCGATTGATTTACCATAACTCAGTTAATTCGACTCATAATTCATTGACATTAGTTCCATTTCGAAGGAATCGAAGTGTAGTTTAAAACGAAAGAAACGGAGATGAAAAACTCCAAGTATTTTGAGAGTTATGATGGAAATAGTTAGACTCGTGCTTTGGTTTAGCAATTTACTGACCTACCTCCGATTGATTGACCATAACTCACTCAATTTAACTCGTAATTCATTGAAATTAGTTTCATTTCGAAGGAATCGAAGTGTAGTTTAAAACGAAAGAAACGGAGATGAAAAACTCCAAGTAATTTGAGAGTTATGATGTAAATAGTTAGACTCGCGCTTTGGTTTAGCAATTTACTGACCTACCTCCGATTGATTGACCATAACTCACTCAATTGAACTCGTAATTCATTGAAATTAGTTTTATTTCGAAGGAATCGGAGTTTAGTTTAAAACGAAAGAAACGGAGATGAAAAACTCCAA
The DNA here is from genome assembly GCF_043159265.1 of Tasmannia lanceolata. Classification (NCBI taxonomy): domain Eukaryota; kingdom Viridiplantae; phylum Streptophyta; class Magnoliopsida; order Canellales; family Winteraceae; genus Tasmannia; species Tasmannia lanceolata. The sequence continues at coordinate 1,186,481 of NW_027518678.1, forward strand.
GTATTTTGAGAGTTATGATGGAAATAGTTAGACTCGCGCTTTGGTTTAGCAATTTACTGACCTACCTCCGATTGATTAACCAAAACTCACTCAATTTAACTCGTAATTCATTGAAATTAGTTTAATTTTGAGGGAATCAAAGTGTAGTTTGAAACGAAAGAAACGGAGATGAAAAACTCCAAGTATTTTGAGAGTTATGATGGAAATAGTTAGACTCGCGCTTTGGTTTAGCAATTTACTGACATACCTCCGATTGATTAACCATAACTCACTCAATTTTACTCGTAATTCATTGAAATTAGTTCCATTTCGAAGGAATCAAAGTGTAGTTTAAAACGAAAGAAACAGAGATGAAAAACTACAAGTATTTTGAGAGTTATGATGGAAATAGTTAGACTCGCGCTTTGGTTTAGCAATTTACTGACATACCTCCGATTGATTAACCATAACTCACTCAATTTTACTCGTAATTCATTGAAATTAGTTCCATTTCGAAGGAATCAAAGTGTAGTTTAAAACGAAAGAAACAGAGATGAAAAACTACAAGTATTTTGAGAGTTATGATGAAAATAGTTAGACTCGTGCTTTGGTTTAGCAATTTACTGACCTACCTCCGATTGATTGACCATAACTCACTCAATTTAACTCGTAATTCATTGAAATTAGTTTCATTTCGAAGGAATCGAAGTGTAGTTTAAAACGAAAGAAACGGAGATGAAAAACTCCAAGTAATTTGAGAGTTATGATGTAAATAGTTAGACTCGCGCTTTGGTTTAGCAATTTACTGACCTACCTCCGATTGATTGACCATAACTCACTCAATTGAACTCGTAATTCATTGAAATTAGTTTTATTTCGAAGGAATCGGAGTTTAGTTTAAAACGAAAGAAACGGAGATGAAAAACTCCAAGTATTTTGAGAGTTATGATGGAAATAGTTAGACTCGCGCTTTGGTTTAGCAATTTACTGACCTACCTCCGATTGATTGACCATAACTCACTAAATTTAACTCGTAATTCATTGAAATTAGTTTCATTTCGAAGGAATCAAAGTGTAGTTTAAAACGAAAGAAACGGAGATGAAAAATATCAAGTATTTTAAGATTTATGATGAAAATAGTTAGACTCGCGCTTTGGTTTAGCAATTTACTGACCTACCTCCGATTGATTGACCATAACTCACTCAATTATACTCGTAATTCATTGAAATTAGTTCCATTTCGAATGAATCGAAGTGTAGTTTAAAACGAAAGAAACAGATATGAAAAACTCCAAGTATTTTGAGAGTTATGTTGGAAATAGTTACACTCGCGCTTTGGTTTTGCAATTTATTGACATACGTCCGATTGATTGACCATACCTCACTCAATTTAACTCGTAATTCATTGAAATTAGTTCCATTTCGAAGTAATCGAAGTGTAGTTTAAAACGAAAGAAACGGAGATGAAAAACTCCAAGTATTTTGAGAGTTATGATGGAAGTAGTTAGACTCGCGCTTTGGTTTAGCAATTTACTGACCTACCTTCGATTGATTGACCATAACTCAGTTAATTCGACTCGTAATTTATTGACATTAGTTCAATTTCGAAGGAATCGAAGTGTAGTTTAAAACGAAAGAAACGGAGATGAAAAACTCCAAGTATTTTGAGAGTTATGATGGAAATAGTTAGACTCGTGCTTTGGTTTAGCAATTTACTGACCTAACTCCGATTAATTGACCATAACTCAGTTAATTCGACTCGTAATTCATTGACATTAGTTCCATTTCGAAGGAATCGAAGTGTAGTTTAAAACGAAAGAAACGGAGATGAAAATTTCCAAGTATTTTGAGAGTTATGTTGGAAATAGTTACACTCGCGCTTTGGTTTTGCAATTTACTGACATACGTCCGATTGATTGACCATAACTCACTAAATTTAACTCGTAATTCATTGAAATTAGTTTCATTTCGAAGGAATCAAAGTGTAGTTTAAAACGAAAGAAACGGAGATGAAAAATATCAAGTATTTTAAGAGTTATGATGAAAATAGTTAGACTCGCGCTTTGGTTTAGCAATTTACTGACTTACCTCCGATTGATTGACCATAACTCACTCAATTTTACTCGTAATTCATTGAAATTAGTTCCATTTCGAATGAATCGAAGTGTAGTTTAAAACGAAAGAAACAGAGATGAAAAACTCCAAGTATTTTGAGAGTTATGTTGGAAATAGTTACACTCGCGCTTTGGTTTTGCAATTTACTGACATACGTCCGATTGATTGACCATAACTCACTCAATTTAACTCGTAATTCATTGAAATTAGTTCCATTTCGAAGTAATCGAAGTGTAGTTTAAAACGAAAGAAACGGAGATGAAAAACTCCAAGTATTTTGAGAGTTATGATGGAAGTGGTTAGACTCGCGCTTTGGTTTAGCAATTTACTGACTTACCTTCGATTGATTTACCATAACTCAGTTAATTCGACTCATAATTCATTGACATTAGTTCCATTTCGAAAGAATCGAAGTGTAGTTTAAAACGAAAGAAACGGAGATGAAAAACTCCAAGTATTTTGAGAGTTATGATGGAAATAGTTAGACTCGTGCTTTGGTTTAGCAATTTACTGACCTACCTCCGATTGATTGACCATAACTCACTCAATTTAACTCGTAATTCATTGAAATTAGTTTCATTTCGAAGGAATCGAAGTGTAGTTTAAAACGAAAGAAACGGAGATGAAAAACTCCAAGTAATTTGAGAGTTATGATGTAAATAGTTAGACTCGCGCTTTGGTTTAGCAATTTACTGACCTACCTCCGATTGATTGACCATAACTCACTCAATTGAACTCGTAATTCATTGAAATTAGTTTTATTTCGAAGGAATCGAAGTTTAGTTTAAAACGAAAGAAACGGAGATGAAAAACTCCAAGTATTTTGAGAGTTATGATGGAAATAGTTAGACTCGCGCTTTGGTTTAGCAATTTACTGACCTACCTCCGATTGATTAACCATAACTCACTCAATTTAACTCGTAATTCATTGAAACTAGTTTCATTTCGAAGGAATCGAAGTGTAGTTTAAAACGAAAGAAACGGAGATGAAAAACTCCAAGTAATTTGAGAGTTATGATGGAAATAGTTAGACTCGCGCTTTGGTTTAGCAATTTACTGACCTACCTCCGATTGATTGACCATAACTCACTCAATTGAACTCGTAATTCATTGAAATTAGTTCCATTTCGAAGGAATCGAAGTGTAGTTTAAAACGAAAGAAACGGAGATGAAAATTTCCAAGTATTTTGAGAGTTATGATGAAAATAGTTAGACTCACACTTTGGTTTAGCAATTTACTGACTTACCTCCGATTGATTGACCATAACTCACCCAATTTAACTCGTAATTTATTGAAATTAGTTTCATTTCGAAGGAATCGAAGTGTCGTTTCAAACGAAAGAAACGGAGATGAAAAACTCCAAGTATTTTGAGAGTTATGATGGAAATAGTTAGACTCGCGCTTTGGTTCAGCAATTTACTGACCTACCTCCGATTGATTAACCATAACTCACTCAATTTAACTCGTAATTCATTGAAATTAGTTTAATTTTGAGGGAATCAAAGTGTAGTTTGAAACGAAAGAAACGGAGATGAAAAACTCCAAGTATTTTGAGAGTTATGATGGAAATAGTTAGACTCGCGCTTTGGTTTAGCAATTTACTAACCTACCTCCGATTGATTGACCATAACTCACCCAATTTAACTCGTAATTTATTGAAATTAGTTTCATTTCGAAGGAATCGAAGTGTCGTTTAAAACGAAAGAAACGAAGATGAAAAACTCCAAGTATTTTGAGAGTTATGATGGAAATAGTTAGACTCGCGCTTTGGTTTAGCAATTTACTGACATACTTCCGATTGATTGACCATAACTCACTCAATTCAACTCGTAATTCATTGAAATTAGTTCCATTTCGAAGGAATCGAAGTGTAGTTTAAAACGAAAGAAACGGAGATGAAAATTTCCAAGTATTTTGAGAGTTATGTTGGAAATAGTTACACTCGCGCTTTGGTTTTGCAATTTACTGACATACGTCCGATTGATTGACCATAACTCACTAAATTTAACTCGTAATTCATTGAAATTAGTTTCATTTCGAAGGAATCAAAGTGTAGTTTAAAACGAAAGAAACGGAGATGAAAAATATCAAGTATTTTAAGAGTTATGATGAAAATAGTTAGACTCGCGCTTTGGTTTAGCAATTTACTGACCTACCTCCGATTGATTGACCATAACTCACTCAATTTTACTCGTAATTCATTGAAATTAGTTCCATTTCGAATGAATCGAAGTGTAGTTTAAAACGAAAGAAACAGAGATGAAAAACTCCAAGTATTTTGAGAGTTATGTTGGAAATAGTTACACTCGCGCTTTGGTTTTGCAATTTACTGACATACGTCCGATTGATTGACCATAACTCACTCAATTTAACTCGTAATTCATTGAAATTAGTTCCATTTCGAAGTAATCGAAGTGTAGTTTAAAACGAAAGAAACGGAGATGAAAAACTCCAAGTATTTTGAGAGTTATGATGGAAATAGTTAGACTCGTGCTTTGGTTTAGCAATTTACTGACCTACCTCCGATTGATTGACCATAACTCACTCAATTTAACTCGTAATTCATTGAAATTAGTTTCATTTCGAAGGAATCGAAGTGTAGTTTAAAACGAAAGAAACGGAGATGAAAAACTCCAAGTAATTTGAGAGTTATGATGTAAATAGTTAGACTCGCGCTTTGGTTTAGCAATTTACTGACCTACCTCCGATTGATTGACCATAACTCACTCAATTGAACTCGTAATTCATTGAAATTAGTTTTATTTCGAAGGAATCGAAGTTTAGTTTAAAACGAAAGAAACGGAGATGAAAAACTCCAAGTATTTTGAGAGTTATGATGGAAATAGTTAGACTCGCGCTTTGGTTTAGCAATTTACTGACCTACCTCCGATTGATTAACCATAACTCACTCAATTTAACTCGTAATTCATTGAAACTAGTTTCATTTCGAAGGAATCGAAGTGTAGTTTAAAACGAAAGAAACGGAGATGAAAAACTCCAAGTAATTTGAGAGTTATGATGGAAATAGTTAGACTCGCGCTTTGGTTTAGCAATTTACTGACCTACCTCCGATTGATTGACCATAACTCACTCAATTGAACTCGTAATTCATTGAAATTAGTTCCATTTCGAAGGAATCGAAGTGTAGTTTAAAACGAAAGAAACGGAGATGAAAATTTCCAAGTATTTTGAGAGTTATGATGAAAATAGTTAGACTCGCGCTTTGGTTTAGCAATTTACTGACCTACCTTCGATTGATTGACCATAACTCAGTTAATTCGACTCGTAATTTATTGACATTAGTTCAATTTCGAAGGAATCGAAGTGTAGTTTAAAACGAAAGAAACGGAGATGAAAAACTCCAAGTATTTTGAGAGTTATGATGGAAATAGTTAGACTCGTGCTTTGGTTTAGCAATTTACTGACCTAACTCCGATTAATTGACCATAACTCAGTTAATTCGACTCGTAATTCATTGACATTAGTTCCATTTCGAAGGAATCGAAGTGTAGTTTAAAACGAAAGAAACGGAGATGAAAATTTCCAAGTATTTTGAGAGTTATGTTGGAAATAGTTACACTCGCGCTTTGGTTTTGCAATTTACTGACATACGTCCGATTGATTGACCATAACTCACTAAATTTAACTCGTAATTCATTGAAATTAGTTTCATTTCGAAGGAATCAAAGTGTAGTTTAAAACGAAAGAAACGGAGATGAAAAATATCAAGTATTTTAAGAGTTATGATGAAAATAGTTAGACTCGCGCTTTGGTTTAGCAATTTACTGACTTACCTCCGATTGATTGACCATAACTCACTCAATTTTACTCGTAATTCATTGAAATTAGTTCCATTTCGAATGAATCGAAGTGTAGTTTAAAACGAAAGAAACAGAGATGAAAAACTCCAAGTATTTTGAGAGTTATGTTGGAAATAGTTACACTCGCGCTTTGGTTTTGCAATTTACTGACATACGTCCGATTGATTGACCATAACTCACTCAATTTAACTCGTAATTCATTGAAATTAGTTCCATTTCGAAGTAATCGAAGTGTAGTTTAAAACGAAAGAAACGGAGATGAAAAACTCCAAGTATTTTGAGAGTTATGATGGAAGTGGTTAGACTCGCGCTTTGGTTTAGCAATTTACTGACTTACCTTCGATTGATTTACCATAACTCAGTTAATTCGACTCATAATTCATTGACATTAGTTCCATTTCGAAAGAATCGAAGTGTAGTTTAAAACGAAAGAAACGGAGATGAAAAACTCCAAGTATTTTGAGAGTTATGATGGAAATAGTTAGACTCGTGCTTTGGTTTAGCAATTTACTGACCTACCTCCGATTGATTGACCATAACTCACTCAATTTAACTCGTAATTCATTGAAATTAGTTTCATTTCGAAGGAATCGAAGTGTAGTTTAAAACGAAAGAAACGGAGATGAAAAACTCCAAGTAATTTGAGAGTTATGATGTAAATAGTTAGACTCGCGCTTTGGTTTAGCAATTTACTGACCTACCTCCGATTGATTGACCATAACTCACTCAATTGAACTCGTAATTCATTGAAATTAGTTTTATTTCGAAGGAATCGAAGTTTAGTTTAAAACGAAAGAAACGGAGATGAAAAACTCCAAGTATTTTGAGAGTTATGATGGAAATAGTTAGACTCGCGCTTTGGTTTAGCAATTTACTGACCTACCTCCGATTGATTAACCATAACTCACTCAATTTAACTCGTAATTCATTGAAACTAGTTTCATTTCGAAGGAATCGAAGTGTAGTTTAAAACGAAAGAAACGGAGATGAAAAACTCCAAGTAATTTGAGAGTTATGATGGAAATAGTTAGACTCGCGCTTTGGTTTAGCAATTTACTGACCTACCTCCGATTGATTGACCATAACTCACTCAATTGAACTCGTAATTCATTGAAATTAGTTCCATTTCGAAGGAATCGAAGTGTAGTTTAAAACGAAAGAAACGGAGATGAAAATTTCCAAGTATTTTGAGAGTTATGATGAAAATAGTTAGACTCACACTTTGGTTTAGCAATTTACTGACTTACCTCCGATTGATTGACCATAACTCACCCAATTTAACTCGTAATTTATTGAAATTAGTTTCATTTCGAAGGAATCGAAGTGTCGTTTCAAACGAAAGAAACGGAGATGAAAAACTCCAAGTATTTTGAGAGTTATGATGGAAATAGTTAGACTCGCGCTTTGGTTCAGCAATTTACTGACCTACCTCCGATTGATTAACCATAACTCACTCAATTTAACTCGTAATTCATTGAAATTAGTTTAATTTTGAGGGAATCAAAGTGTAGTTTGAAACGAAAGAAACGGAGATGAAAAACTCCAAGTATTTTGAGAGTTATGATGGAAATAGTTAGACTCGCGCTTTGGTTTAGCAATTTACTAACCTACCTCCGATTGATTGACCATAACTCACCCAATTTAACTCGTAATTTATTGAAATTAGTTTCATTTCGAAGGAATCGAAGTGTCGTTTAAAACGAAAGAAACGAAGATGAAAAACTCCAAGTATTTTGAGAGTTATGATGGAAATAGTTAGACTCGCGCTTTGGTTTAGCAATTTACTGACATACTTCCGATTGATTGACCATAACTCACTCAATTCAACTCGTAATTCATTGAAATTAGTTCCATTTCGAAGGAATCGAAGTGTAGTTTAAAACGAAAGAAACGGAGATGAAAATTTCCAAGTATTTTGAGAGTTATGTTGGAAATAGTTACACTCGCGCTTTGGTTTTGCAATTTACTGACATACGTCCGATTGATTGACCATAACTCACTAAATTTAACTCGTAATTCATTGAAATTAGTTTCATTTCGAAGGAATCAAAGTGTAGTTTAAAACGAAAGAAACGGAGATGAAAAATATCAAGTATTTTAAGAGTTATGATGAAAATAGTTAGACTCGCGCTTTGGTTTAGCAATTTACTGACCTACCTCCGATTGATTGACCATAACTCACTCAATTTTACTCGTAATTCATTGAAATTAGTTCCATTTCGAATGAATCGAAGTGTAGTTTAAAACGAAAGAAACAGAGATGAAAAACTCCAAGTATTTTGAGAGTTATGTTGGAAATAGTTACACTCGCGCTTTGGTTTTGCAATTTACTGACATACGTCCGATTGATTGACCATAACTCACTCAATTTAACTCGTAATTCATTGAAATTAGTTCCATTTCGAAGTAATCGAAGTGTAGTTTAAAACGAAAGAAACGGAGATGAAAAACTCCAAGTATTTTGAGAGTTATGATGGAAGTGGTTAGACTCGCGCTTTGGTTTAGCAATTTACTGACCTACCTTCGATTGATTGACCATAACTCAGTTAATTCGACTCATAATTCATTGACATTAGTTCCATTTCGAAGGAATCGAAGTGTAGTTTAAAACGAAAGAAACGGAGATGAAAAACTCCAAGTATTTTGAGAGTTATGATGGAAATAGTTAGACTCGTGCTTTGGTTTAGCAATTTACTGACATACCTCCGATTGATTGACCATAACTCACTAAATTTAACTCGTAATTCATTGAAATTAGTTTCATTTCGAAGGAATCGAAGTGTAGTTTAAAACGAAAGAAACGGAGATGAAAAACTCCAAGTAATTTGAGAGTTATGATGGAAATAGTTAGACTCGCGCTTTGGTTTAGCAATTTACTGACCTACCTCCGATTGATTGACCTTAACTCACTCAATTGAACTCGTAATTCATTGAAATTAGTTCCATTTCGAAGGAATCGAAGTGTAGTTTAAAACGAAAGAAACGGAGATGAAAATTTCCAAGTATTTTGAGAGTTATGATGAAAATAGTTAGAATCACGCTTTGGTTTAGCAATTTACTGACTTACCTCCGATTGATTGACCATAACTCACCCAATTTAACTCGTAATTTATTGAAATTAGTTTCATTTCGAAGGAATCGAAGTGTCGTTTCAAACGAAAGAAACGGAGATGAAAAACTCCAAGTATTTTGAGAGTTATGATGGAAATAGTTAGACTCGCGCTTTGGTTTAGCAATTTAGTGACATACCACCGATTGATTGACCATAACTCACTCAATTTAACTCGTAATTCATTTAAATTAGTTTCATTTCGAAGGAATCAAAGTGTAGTTGAAAATGAAAGAAACGGAGATGAAAAACTCCAAGTATTTTGAGAGTTATGATGGAAATAATTAGACTCGCGCTGTGGTTTAGCAATTTACTGACCTAACTCCGATTGATTGACCATAACTTACTCAATTCAACTCGTAATTCATTGAAATTAGCTCCATTTTGAAGGAATCGAAGTGTAGTTTAAAACGTACGAAACGGAGATGAAAAACTCCAAGTATTTTGAGAGTTATGATGGAAGTGGTTAGACTCGCGCTTTGGTTTAGCAATTTACTGACCTACCTTCGATTGATTGACCATAACTCAGTTAATTCGACTCATAATTCATTGACATTAGTTACATTTCGAAGGAATCGAAGTGTAGTTTAAAACGAAAGAAACGGAGATGAAAAACTCCAAGTATTTTGAGAGTTATGATGGAAATAGTTAGACTCGCGCTTTGGTTTAGCAATTTACTGACTTACCTCCGATTGATTGACCATAACTCACTCAATTGAACTCGTAATTCATTGAAATTAGTTTTATTTCGAAGGAATCGAAGTTTAGTTTAAAACGAAAGAAACGGAGATGAAAAACTCCAAGTATTTTGAGAGTTATGATGGAAATAGTTAGACTCGCGCTTTGGTTTAGCAATTTACTGACCTACCTCCGATTGATTAACCATAACTCACTCAATTTAACTCGTAATTCATTGAAATTAGTTTAATTTTGAGGGAATCAAAGTGTAGTTTGAAACGAAAGAAACGGAGATGAAAAACTCCAAGTATTTTGAGAGTTATGATGGAAATAGTTAGACTCGCGCTTTGGTTTAGCAATTTACTAACCTACCTCCGATTGATTGACCATAACTCACCCAATTTAACTCGTAATTTATTGAAATTAGTTTCATTTCGAAGGAATCGAAGTGTCGTTTAAAACGAAAGAAACGAAGATGAAAAACTCCAAGTATTTTGAGAGTTATGATGGAAATAGTTAGACTCGCGCTTTGGTTTAGCAATTTACTGACATACTTCCGATTGATTGACCATAACTCACTCAATTCAACTCGTAATTCAATGAAATTAGTTCCATTTCGAAGGAATCGAAGTGTAGTTTAAAACGAAAGAAACGGAGATGAAAATTTCCAAGTATTTTGAGAGTTATGTTGGAAATAGTTACACTCGCGCTTTGGTTTTGCAATTTACTGACATACGTCCGATTGATTGACCATAACTCACTAAATTTAACTCGTAATTCATTGAAATTAGTTTCATTTCGAAGGAATCAAAGTGTAGTTTAAAACGAAAGAAACGGAGATGAAAAATATCAAGTATTTTAAGAGTTATGATGAAAATAGTTAGACTCGCGCTTTGGTTTAGCAATTTACTGACCTACCTCCGATTGATTGACCATAACTCACTCAATTTTACTCGTAATTCATTGAAATTAGTTCCATTTCAAATGAATCGAAGTGTAGTTTAAAACGAAAGAAACAGAGATGAAAAACTCCAAGTATTTTGAGAGTTATGTTGGAAATAGTTACACTCGCGCTTTGGTTTTGCAATTTACTGACATACGTCCGATTGATTGACCATTACTCACTCAATTTAACTCGTAATTCATTGAAATTAGTTCCATTTCGAAGTAATCGAAGTGTAGTTTAAAACGAAAGAAACGGAGATGAAAAACTCCAAGTATTTTGAGAATTATGATGGAAGTGGTTAGACTCGCGCTTTGGTTTAGCAATTTACTGACTTACCTTCGATTGATTTACCATAACTCAGTTAATTCGACTCATAATTCATTGACATTAGTTCCATTTCGAAGGAATCGAAGTGTAGTTTAAAACGAAAGAAACGGAGATGAAAAACTCCAAGTATTTTGAGAGTTATGATGGAAATAGTTAGACTCGTGCTTTGGTTTAGCAATTTACTGACCTACCTCCGATTGATTGACCATAACTCACTCAATTTAACTCGTAATTAATTGAAATTAGTTTCATTTCGAAGGAATCGAAGTGTAGTTTAAAACGAAAGAAACGGAGATGAAAAACTCCAAGTAATTTGAGAGTTATGATGTAAATAGTTAGACTCGCGCTTTGGTTTAGCAATTTACTGACCTACCTCCGATTGATTGACCATAACTCACTCAATTGAACTCGTAATTCATTGAAATTAGTTTTATTTCGAAGGAATCGGAGTTTAGTTTAAAACGAAAGAAACGGAGATGAAAAACTCCAAGTATTTTGAGAGTTATGATGGAAATAGTTAGACTCGCGCTTTGGTTTAGCAATTTACTGACCTACCTCCGATTGATTAACCAAAACTCACTCAATTTAACTCGTAATTCATTGAAATTAGTTTAATTTTGAGGGAATCAAAGTGTAGTTTGAAACGAAAGAAACGGAGATGAAAAACTCCAAGTATTTTGAGTGTTATGATGGAAATAGTTAGACTCGCGCTTTGGTTTAGCAATTTACTGACATACCTCCGATTGATTAACCATAACTCACTCAATTTTACTCGTAATTCATTGAAATTAGTTCCATTTCGAAGGAATCAAAGTGTAGTTTAAAACGAAAGAAACAGAGATGAAAAACTACAAGTATTTTGAGAGTTATGATGAAAATAGTTAGACTCGCGCTTTGGTTTAGCAATTTACTGACTTACCTCCGATTGATTGACCATAACTCACTAAATTTAACTCGTAATTCATTGAAATTAGTTTCATTTCGAAGGAATCAAAGTGTAGTTTAAAAAGAAAGAAACGGAGATGAAAAATATCAAGTATTTTAAGAGTTATGATGAAAATAGTTAGACTCGCGCTTTGGTTTAGCAATTTACTGACCTACCTCCGATTGATTGACCATAACTCACTCAATTATACTCGTAATTCATTGAAATTAGTTCCATTTCGAATGAATCGAAGAGTAGTTTAAAACGAAAGAAACAGAGATGAAAAACTCCAAGTATTTTGAGAGTTATGTTGGAAATAGTTAGACTCGCGCTTTGGTTTTGCAATTTATTGACATACGTCCGATTGATTGACCATACCTCACTCAATTTAACTCGTAATTCATTGAAATTAGTTCCATTTCGAAGTAATCGAAGTGTAGTTTAAAACGAAAGAAACGGAGATGAAAAACTCCAAGTATTTTGAGAGTTATGATGGAAGTAGTTAGACTCGCGCTTTGGTTTAGCAATTTACTGACCTACCTTCGATTGATTGACCATAACTCAGTTAATTCGACTCGTAATTCATTGACATTAGTTCAATTTCGAAGGAATCGAAGTGTAGTTTAAAACGAAAGAAACGGAGATGAAAAACTCCAAGTATTTTGAGAGTTATGATGGAAATAGTTAGACTCGTGCTTTGGTTTAGCAATTTACTGACCTAACTCCGATTAATTGACCATAACTCAGTTAATTCGACTCGTAATTCATTGACATTAGTCCCATTTCGAAGGAATCGAAGTGTAGTTTAAAACGAAAGAAACGGAGATGAAAATTTCCAAGTATTTTGAGAGTTATGTTGGAAATAGTTACACTCGCGCTTTGGTTTTGCAATTTACTGACATACGTCCGATTGATTGACCATAACTCACTAAATTTAACTCGTAATTCATTGAAATTAGTTTCATTTCGAAGGAATCAAAGTGTAGTTTAAAACGAAAGAAACGGAGATGAAAAATATCAAGTATTTTAAGAGTTATGATGAAAATAGTTAGACTCGCGCTTTGGTTTAGCAATTTACTGACTTACCTCCGATTGATTGACCATAACTCACTCAATTTTACTCGTAATTCATTGAAATTAGTTCCATTTCGAATGAATCGAAGTGTAGTTTAAAACGAAAGAAACAGAGATGAAAAACTCCAAGTATTTTGAGAGTTATGTTGGAAATAGTTACACTCGCGCTTTGGTTTTGCAATTTACTGACATACGTCCGATTGATTGACCATAACTCACTCAATTTAACTCGTAATTCATTGAAATTAGTTCCATTTCGAAGTAATCGAAGTGTAGTTTAAAACGAAAGAAACGGAGATGAAAAACTCCAAGTATTTTGAGAGTTATGATGGAAGTGGTTAGACTCGCGCTTTGGTTTAGCAATTTACTGACTTACCTTCGATTGATTTACCATAACTCAGTTAATTCGACTCATAATTCATTGACATTAGTTCCATTTCGAAGGAATCGAAGTGTAGTTTAAAACGAAAGAAACGGAGATGAAAAACTCCAAGTATTTTGAGAGTTATGATGGAAATAGTTAGACTCGTGCTTTGGTTTAGCAATTTACTGACCTACCTCCGATTGATTGACCATAACTCACTCAATTTAACTCGTAATTCATTGAAATTAGTTTCATTTCGAAGGAATCGAAGTGTAGTTTAAAACGAAAGAAACGGAGATGAAAAACTCCAAGTAATTTGAGAGTTATGATGTAAATAGTTAGACTCGCGCTTTGGTTTAGCAATTTACTGACCTACCTCCGATTGATTGACCATAACTCACTCAATTGAACTCGTAATTCATTGAAATTAGTTTTATTTCGAAGGAATCGGAGTTTAGTTTAAAACGAAAGAAACGGAGATGAAAAACTCCAAGTATTTTGAGAGTTATGATGGAAATAGTTAGACTCGCGCTTTGGTTTAGCAATTTACTGACCTACCTCCGATTGATTAACCAAAACTCACTCAATTTAACTCGTAATTCATTGAAATTAGTTTAATTTTGAGGGAATCAAAGTGTAGTTTGAAACGAAAGAAACGGAGATGAAAAACTCCAAGTATTTTGAGAGTTATGATGGAAATAGTTAGACTCGCGCTTTGGTTTAGCAATTTACTGACATACCTCCGATTGATTAACCATAACTCACTCAATTTTACTCGTAATTCATTGAAATTAGTTCCATTTCGAAGGAATCAAAGTGTAGTTTAAAACGAAAGAAACAGAGATGAAAAACTCCAAGTATTTTGAGAGTTATGATAAAAATAGTTAGACTCGCGCTTTGGTTTAGCAATTTACTGACCTACCTCCGATTGATTGACCATAACTCACTAAATTTAACTCGTAATTCATTGAAATTAGTTTCATTTCGAAGGAATCAAAGTGTAGTTTAAAACGAAAGAAACGGAGATGAAAAACTCCAAGTATTTTGAGAGTTATGATGGAAATAGTTAGACTCGCGCTTTGGTTTAGCAATTTACTGACCTACCTCCGATTGATTGACCATAACTCACTCAATTGAACTCGTAATTCATTGAAATTAGTTTTATTTCGAAGGAATCGAAGTTTAGTTTAAAACGAAAGAAACGGAGATGAAAAACTCCAAGTATTTTGAGAGTTATGATGGAAATAGTTAGACTCGCGCTTTGGTTTAGCAATTTACTGACCTACCTCCGATTGATTAACCATAACTCACTCAATTTAACTCGTAATTCATTGAAATTAGTTTAATTTTGAGGGAATCAAAGTGTAGTTTGAAACGAAAGAAATGGAGATGAAAAACTCCAAGTATTTTGAGAGTTATGATGGAAATAGTTAGACTCGCGCTTTGGTTTAGCAATTTACTAACCTACCTCCGATTGATTTACCATAACTCACCCAATTTAACTCGTAATTTATTGAAATTAGTTTCATTTCGAAGGAATCGAAGTGTCGTTTAAAACGAAAGAAACGAAGATGAAAAACTCCAAGTATTTTGAGAGTTATGATGGAAATAGTTAGACTCGCGCTTTGGTTTAGCAATTTACTGACATACTTCCGATTGATTGACCATAACTCACTCAATTCAACTCGTAATTCATTGAAATTAGTTCCATTTCGAAGGAATCGAAGTGTAGTTTAAAACGAAAGAAACGGAGATGAAAATTTCCAAGTATTTTGAGAGTTATGTTGGAAATAGTTACACTCGCGCTTTGGTTTTGCAATTTACTGACATACGTCCGATTGATTGACCATAACTCACTAAATTTAACTCGTAATTCATTGAAATTAGTTTCATTTCGAAGGAATCAAAGTGTAGTTTAAAACGAAAGAAACGGAGATGAAAAATATCAAGTATTTTAAGAGTTATGATGAAAATAGTTAGACTCGCGCTTTGGTTTAGCAATTTACTGACCTACCTCCGATTGATTGACCATAACTCACTCAATTTTACTCGTAATTCATTGAAATTAGTTCCATTTCGAATGAATCGAAGTGTAGTTTAAAACGAAAGAAACAGAGATGAAAAACTCCAAGTATTTTGAGAGTTATGTTGGAAATAGTTACACTCGCGCTTTGGTTTTGCAATTTACTGACATACGTCCGATTGATTGACCATAACTCACTCAATTTAACTCGTAATTCATTGAAATTAGTTCAATTTTGAAGTAATCGAAGTGTAGTTTAAAACGAAAGAAACGGAGATGAAAAACTCCAAGTATTTTGAGAGTTATGATGGAAGTGGTTAGACTCGCGCTTTGGTTTAGCAATTTACTGACTTACCTTCGATTGATTTACCATAACTCAGTTAATTCGACTCATAATTCATTGACATTAGTTCCATTTCGAAGGAATCGAAGTGTAGTTTAAAACGAAAGAAACGGAGATGAAAAACTCCAAGTATTTTGAGAGTTATGATGGAAATAGTTAGACTCGTGCTTTGGTTTAGCAATTTACTGACCTACCTCCGATTGATTGACCATAACTCACTAAATTTAACTCGTAATTCATTGAAATTAGTTTCATTTCGAAGGAATCAAAGTGTAGTTTAAAACGAAAGAAACGGAGATGAAAAATATCAAGTATTTTAAGAGTTATGATGAAAATAGTTAGACTCGCGCTTTGGTTTAGCAATTTACTGACCTACCTCCGATTGATTGACCATAACTCACTCAATTTTACTCGTAATTCATTGAAATTAGTTCCATTTCGAATGAATCGAAGTGTAGTTTAAAACGAAAGAAACAGAGATGAAAAACTCCAAGTATTTTGAGAGTTATGTTGGAAATAGTTACACTCGCGCTTTGGTTTTGCAATTTACTGACATACGTCCGATTGATTGACCATAACTCACTCAATTTAACTCGTAATTCATTGAAATTAGTTCAATTTTGAAGTAATCGAAGTGTAGTTTAAAACGAAAGAAACGGAGATGAAAAACTCCAAGTATTTTGAGAGTTATGATGGAAGTGGTTAGACTCGCGCTTTGGTTTAGCAATTTACTGACTTACCTTCGATTGATTTACCATAACTCAGTTAATTCGACTCATAATTCATTGACATTAGTTCCATTTCGAAGGAATCGAAGTGTAGTTTAAAACGAAAGAAACGGAGATGAAAAACTCCAAGTATTTTGAGAGTTATGATGGAAATAGTTAGACTCGTGCTTTGGTTTAGCAATTTACTGACCTACCTCCGATTGATTGACCATAACTCACTCAATTTAACTCGTAATTCATTGAAATTAGTTTCATTTCGAAGGAATCGAAGTGTAGTTTAAAACGAAAGAAACGGAGATGAAAAACTCCAAGTAATTTGAGAGTTATGATGTAAATAGTTAGACTCGCGCATTGGTTTAGCAATTTACTGACCTACCTCCGATTGATTGACCATAACTCACTCAATTGAACTCGTAATTCATTGAAATTAGTTTTATTTCGAAGGAATCGGAGTTTAGTTTAAAACGAAAGAAACGGAGATGAAAAATTCCAAGTATTTTGAGAGTTATGATGGAAATAGTTAGACTCGCGCTTTGGTTTAGCAATTTACTGACCTACCTCCGATTGATTAACCATAACTCACTCAATTTAACTCGTAATTCATTGAAATTAGTTTAATTTTGAGGGAATCAAAGTGTAGTTTGAAACGAAAGAAACGGAGATGAAAAACTCCAAGTATTTTGAGAGTTATGATGGAAATAGTTAGACTCGCGCTTTGGTTTAGCAATTTACTGACATACCTCCGATTGATTAACCATAACTCACTCAATTTTACTCGTAATTCATTGAAATTAGTTCCATTTCGAAGGAATCAAAGTGTAGTTTAAAACGAAAGAAACAGAGATGAAAAACTCCATGTATTTTGAGAGTTATGATGAAAATAGTTAGACTCGCGCTTTGGTTTAGCAATTTACTGACTTACCTCCGATTGATTGACCATAACTCACTAAACTTAACTCGTAATTCATTGAAATTAGTTTCATTTCGAAGGAATCAAAGTGTAGTTTAAAACGAAAGAAACGGAGATGAAAAACTCCAAGTAATTTGAGAGTTATGATGTAAATAGTTAGACTCGCGCTTTGGTTTAGCAATTTACTGACCTACCTCCGATTGATTGACCATAACTCACTCAATTGAACTCGTAATTCATTGAAATTAGTTTTATTTCGAAGGAATCGAAGTTTAGTTTAAAACGAAAGAAACGGAGATGAAAAACTCCAAGTATTTTGAGAGTTATGATGGAAATAGTTAGACTCGCGCTTTGGTTTAGCAATTTACTGACCTACCTCCGATTGATTAACCATAACTCACTCAATTTAACTCGTAATTCATTGAAATTAGTTTCATTTCGAAGGAATCGAAGTGTAGTTTAAAACGAAAGAAACGGAGATGAAAAACTCCAAGTAATTTGAGAGTTATGATGGAAATAGTTAGACTCGCGCTTTGGTTTAGCAATTTACTGACCTACCTCCGATTGATTGACCATAACTCACTCAATTGAACTCGTAATTCATTGAAATTAGTTCCATTTCGAAGGAATCGAAGTGTAGTTTAAAACGAAAGAAACGGAGATGAAAATTTCCAAGTATTTTGAGAGTTATGATGAAAATAGTTAGACTCACGCTTTGGTTTAGCAATTTACTGACTTACCTCCGATTGATTGACCATAACTCACCCAATTTAACTCGTAATTTATTGAAATTAGTTTCATTTCGAAGGAATCGAAGTGTCGTTTCAAACGAAAGAAACGGAGATGAAAAACTCCAAGTATTTTGAGAGTTATGATGGAAATAGTTAGACTCGCGCTTTGGTTTAGCAATTTAGTGACATACCACCGATTGATTGACCATAACTCACTCAATTTAACTCGTAATTCATTTAAATTAGTTTCATTTCGAAGGAATCAAAGTGTAGTTTAAAACGAAAGAAACGGAGATGAAAAACTCCAAGTATTTTGAGAGTTATGATGGAAATAGTTAGACTCGCGCTTTGGTTTAGCAATTTACTAACCTACCTCCGATTGATTAACCATAACTCACTCAATTTAACTCGTAATTCATTGAAATTAGTTTAATTTTGAGGGAATCAAAGTGTAGTTTGAAACGAAAGAAACGGAGATGAAAAACTCCAAGTATTTTGAGAGTTATGATGGAAATAGTTAGACTCGCGCTTTGGTTTAGCAATTTACTAACCTACCTCCGATTGATTGACCATAACTCACCCAATTTAACTCGTAATTTATTGAAATTAGTTTCATTTCGAAGGAATCGAAGTGTCGTTTAAAACGAAAGAAACGAAGATGAAAAACTCCAAGTATTTTGAGAGTTATGATGGAAATAGTTAGACTCGCGCTTTGGTTTAGCAATTTACTGACATACTTCCGATTGATTGACCATAACTCACTCAATTCAACTCGTAATTCATTGAAATTAGTTCCATTTCGAAGGAATCGAAGTGTAGTTTAAAACGAAAGAAACGGAGATGAAAATTTCCAAGT
Source organism: Tasmannia lanceolata (assembly GCF_043159265.1). Classification (NCBI taxonomy): domain Eukaryota; kingdom Viridiplantae; phylum Streptophyta; class Magnoliopsida; order Canellales; family Winteraceae; genus Tasmannia; species Tasmannia lanceolata. The sequence continues at coordinate 1,205,411 of NW_027518678.1, forward strand.
ATTTTGAGAGTTATGTTGGAAATAGTTACACTCGCGCTTTGGTTTTGCAATTTACTGACATACGTCCGATTGATTGACCATAACTCACTAAATTTAACTCGTAATTCATTGAAATTAGTTTCATTTCGAAGGAATCAAAGTGTAGTTTAAAACGAAAGAAACGGAGATGAAAAATATCAAGTATTTTAAGAGTTATGATGAAAATAGTTAGACTCGCGCTTTGGTTTAGCAATTTACTGACCTACCTCCGATTGATTGACCATAACTCACTCAATTTTACTCGTAATTCATTGAAATTAGTTCCATTTCGAATGAATCGAAGTGTAGTTTAAAACGAAAGAAACAGAGATGAAAAACTCCAAGTATTTTGAGAGTTATGTTGGAAATAGTTACACTCGCGCTTTGGTTTTGCAATTTACTGACATACGTCCGATTGATTGACCATAACTCACTCAATTTAACTCGTAATTCATTGAAATTAGTTCCATTTCGAAGTAATCGAAGTGTAGTTTAAAACGAAAGAAACGGAGATGAAAAACTCCAAGTATTTTGAGAGTTATGATGGAAGTGGTTAGACTCGCGCTTTGGTTTAGCAATTTACTGACTTACCTTCGATTGATTTACCATAACTCAGTTAATTCGACTCATAATTCATTGACATTAGTTCAATTTCGAAGGAATCGAAGTGTAGTTTAAAACGAAAGAAACGGAGATGAAAAACTCCAAGTATTTTGAGAGTTATGATGGAAATAGTTAGACTCGTGCTTTGGTTTAGCAATTTACTGACCTACCTCCGATTGATTGACCATAACTCACTCAATTTAACTCGTAATTCATTGAAATTAGTTTCATTTCGAAGGAATCGAAGTGTAGTTTAAAACGAAAGAAACGGAGATGAAAAACTCCAAGTAATTTGAGAGTTATGATGTAAATAGTTAGACTCGCGCTTTGGTTTAGCAATTTACTGACCTACCTCCGATTGATTGACCATAACTCACTCAATTGAACTCGTAATTCATTGAAATTAGTTTTATTTCGAAGGAATCGGAGTTTAGTTTAAAACGAAAGAAACGGAGATGAAAAACTCCAAGTATTTTGAGAGTTATGATGGAAATAGTTAGACTCGCGCTTTGGTTTAGCAATTTACTGACCTACCTCCGATTGATTAACCATAACTCACTCAATTTAACTCGTAATTCATTGAAATTAGTTTAATTTTGAGGGAATCAAAGTGTAGTTTGAAACGAAAGAAACGGAGATGAAAAACTCCAAGTATTTTGAGAGTTATGATGGAAATAGTTAGACTCGCGCTTTGGTTTAGCAATTTACTGACATACCTCCGATTGATTAACCATAACTCACTCAATTTTACTCGTAATTCATTGAAATTAGTTCCATTTCGAAGGAATCAAAGTGTAGTTTAAAACGAAAGAAACAGAGATGAAAAACTCCATGTATTTTGAGAGTTATGATGAAAATAGTTAGACTCGCGCTTTGGTTTAGCAATTTACTGACTTACCTCCGATTGATTGACCATAACTCACTAAACTTAACTCGTAATTCATTGAAATTAGTTTCATTTCGAAGGAATCAAAGTGTAGTTTAAAACGAAAGAAACGGAGATGAAAAACTCCAAGTAATTTGAGAGTTATGATGTAAATAGTTAGACTCGCGCTTTGGTTTAGCAATTTACTGACCTACCTCCGATTGATTGACCATAACTCACTCAATTTACCTCGTAATTCATTGAAATTAGTTTTATTTCGAAGGAATCGAAGTTTAGTTTAAAACGAAAGAAACGGAGATGAAAAACTCCAAGTATTTTGAGAGTTATGATGGAAATAGTTAGACTCGCGCTTTGGTTTAGCAATTTACTGACCTACCTCCGATTGATTAACCATAACTCACTCAATTTAACTCGTAATTCATTGAAATTAGTTTCATTTCGAAGGAATCGAAGTGTAGTTTAAAACGAAAGAAACGGAGATGAAAAACTCCAAGTAATTTGAGAGTTATGATGGAAATAGTTAGACTCGCGCTTTGGTTTAGCAATTTACTGACCTACCTCCGATTGATTGACCATAACTCACTCAATTGAACTCGTAATTCATTGAAATTAGTTCCATTTCGAAGGAATCGAAGTGTAGTTTAAAACGAAAGAAACGGAGATGAAAATTTCCAAGTATTTTGAGAGTTATGATGAAAATAGTTAGACTCACGCTTTGGTTTAGCAATTTACTGACTTACCTCCGATTGATTGACCATAACTCACCCAATTTAACTCGTAATTTATTGAAATTAGTTTCATTTCGAAGGAATCGAAGTGTCGTTTCAAACGAAAGAAACGGAGATGAAAAACTCCAAGTATTTTGAGAGTTATGATGGAAATAGTTAGACTCGCGCTTTGGTTTAGCAATTTAGTGACATACCACCGATTGATTGACCATAACTCACTCAATTTAACTCGTAATTCATTTAAATTAGTTTCATTTCGAAGGAATCAAAGTGTAGTTTAAAACGAAAGAAACGGAGATGAAAAACTCCAAGTATTTTGAGAGTTATGATGGAAATAGTTAGACTCGCGCTTTGGTTTAGCAATTTACTGACCTACCTCCGATTGATTAACCATAACTCACTCAATTTAACTCGTAATTCATTGAAATTAGTTTAATTTTGAGGGAATCAAAGTGTAGTTTGAAACGAAAGAAACGGAGATGAAAAACTCCAAGTATTTTGAGAGTTATGATGGAAATAGTTAGACTCGCGCTTTGGTTTAGCAATTTACTGACCTACCTCCGATTGATTAACCATAACTCACTCAATTTAACTCGTAATTCATTGAAATTAGTTTCATTTCGAAGGAATCGAAGTGTAGTTTAAAACGAAAGAAACGGAGATGAAAAACTCCAAGTAATTTGAGAGTTATGATGGAAATAGTTAGACTCGCGCTTTGGTTTAGCAATTTACTGACCTACCTCCGATTGATTGACCATAACTCACTCAATTGAACTCGTAATTCATTGAAATTAGTTCCATTTCGAAGGAATCGAAGTGTAGTTTAAAACGAAAGAAACGGAGATGAAAATTTCCAAGTATTTTGAGAGTTATGATGAAAATAGTTAGACTCACGCTTTGGTTTAGCAATTTACTGACTTACCTCCGATTGATTGACCATAACTCACCCAATTTAACTCGTAATTTATTGAAATTAGTTTCATTTCGAAGGAATCGAAGTGTCGTTTCAAACGAAAGAAACGGAGATGAAAAACTCCAAGTATTTTGAGAGTTATGATGGAAATAGTTAGACTCGCGCTTTGGTTTAGCAATTTAGTGACATACCACCGATTGATTGACCATAACTCACTCAATTTAACTCGTAATTCATTTAAATTAGTTTCATTTCGAAGGAATCAAAGTGTAGTTTAAAACGAAAGAAACGGAGATGAAAAACTCCAAGTATTTTGAGAGTTATGATGGAAATAGTTAGACTCGCGCTTTGGTTTAGCAATTTACTGACCTACCTCCGATTGATTAACCATAACTCACTCAATTTAACTCGTAATTCATTGAAATTAGTTTAATTTTGAGGGAATCAAAGTGTAGTTTGAAACGAAAGAAACGGAGATGAAAAACTCCAAGTATTTTGAGAGTTATGATGGAAATAGTTAGACTCGCGCTTTGGTTTAGCAATTTACTAACCTACCTCCGATTGATTGACCATAACTCACCCAATTTAACTCGTAATTTATTGAAATTAGTTTCATTTCGAAGGAATCGAAGTGTCGTTTAAAACGAAAGAAACGAAGATGAAAAACTCCAAGTATTTTGAGAGTTATGATGGAAATAGTTAGACTCGCGCTTTGGTTTAGCAATTTACTGACATACTTCCGATTGATTGACCATAACTCACTCAATTCAACTCGTAATTCATTGAAATTAGTTCCATTTCGAAGGAATCGAAGTGTAGTTTAAAACGAAAGAAACGGAGATGAAAATTTCCAAGTATTTTGAGAGTTATGTTGGAAATAGTTACACTCGCGCTTTGGTTTTGCAATTTACTGACATACGTCCGATTGATTGACCATAACTCACTAAATTTAACTCGTAATTCATTGAAATTAGTTTCATTTCGAAGGAATCAAAGTGTAGTTTAAAACGAAAGAAACGGAGATGAAAAATATCAAGTATTTTAAGAGTTATGATGAAAATAGTTAGACTCGCGCTTTGGTTTAGCAATTTACTGACCTACCTCCGATTGATTGACCATAACTCACTCAATTTTACTCGTAATTCATTGAAATTAGTTCCATTTCGAATGAATCGAAGTGTAGTTTAAAACGAAAGAAACAGAGATGAAAAACTCCAAGTATTTTGAGAGTTATGTTGGAAATAGTTACACTCGCGCTTTGGTTTTGCAATTTACTGACATACGTCCGATTGATTGACCATAACTCACTCAATTTAACTCGTAATTCATTGAAATTAGTTCCATTTCGAAGGAATCGAAGTGTAGTTTAAAACGAAAGAAACGGAGATGAAAAACTCCAAGTATTTTGAGAGTTATGATGGAAGTGGTTAGACTCGCGCTTTGGTTTAGCAATTTACTGACTTACCTTCGATTGATTTACCATAACTCAGTTAATTCGACTCATAATTCATTGACATTAGTTCAATTTCGAAGGAATCGAAGTGTAGTTTAAAACGAAAGAAACGGAGATGAAAAACTCCAAGTATTTTGAGAGTTATGATGAAAATAGTTAGACTCGTGCTTTGGTTTAGCAATTTACTGACCTACCTCCGATTGATTGACCATAACTCACTCAATTTAACTCGTAATTCATTGAAATTAGTTTCATTTCGAAGGAATCGAAGTGTAGTTTAAAACGAAAGAAACGGAGATGAAAAACTCCAAGTAATTTGAGAGTTATGATGTAAATAGTTAGACTCGCGCTTTGGTTTAGCAATTTACTGACCTACCTCCGATTGATTGACCATAACTCACTCAATTGAACTCGTAATTCATTGAAATTAGTTTTATTTCGAAGGAATCGGAGTTTAGTTTAAAACGAAAGAAACGGAGATGAAAAACTCCAAGTATTTTGAGAGTTATGATGAAAATAGTTAGACTCGCGCTTTGGTTTAGCAATTTACTGACCTACCTCCGATTGATTAACCATAACTCACTCAATTTAACTCGTAATTCATTGAAATTAGTTTAATTTTGAGGGAATCAAAGTGTAGTTTGAAACGAAAGAAACGGAGATGAAAAACTCCAAGTATTTTGAGAGTTATGATGGAAATAGTTAGACTCGCGCTTTGGTTTAGCAATTTACTGACATACCTCCGATTGATTAACCATAACTCACTCAATTTTACTCGTAATTCATTGAAATTAGTTCCATTTCGAAGGAATCAAAGTGTAGTTTAAAACGAAAGAAACAGAGATGAAAAACTCCAAGTATTTTGAGAGTTATGATGAAAATAGTTAGACTCGCGCTTTGGTTTAGCAATTTACTGACCTACCTCCGATTGATTGACCATAACTCACTAAATTTAACTCGTAATTCATTGAAATTAGTTTCATTTCGAAGGAATCAAAGTGTAGTTTAAAACGAAAGAAACGGAGATGAAAAATATCAAGTATTTTAAGAGTTATGATGAAAATAGTTAGACTCGCGCTTTGGTTTAGCAATTTACTGACCTACCTCCGATTGATTGACCATAACTCACTCAATTTTACTCGTAATTCATTGAAATTAGTTCCATTTCGAATGAATCGAAGTGTAGTTTAAAACGAAAGAAACAGAGATGAAAAACTCCAATTATTTTGAGAGTTATGTTGGAAATAGTTACACTCGCGCTTTGGTTTTGCAATTTACTGACATACGTCCGATTGATTAACCATAACTCACTCAATTTAACTCGTAATTCATTGAAATTAGTTCCATTTCGAAGTAATCGAACTGTAGTTTAAAACGAAAGAAACGGAGATGAAAAACTCCAAGTATTTTGAGAGTTATGATGGAAGTGGTTAGACTCGCGCTTTGGTTTAGCAATTTACTGACCTACCTTCGATTGATTGACCATAACTCAGTTAATTCGACTCATAATTCATTGACATTAGTTCCATTTCGAAGGAATCGAAGTGTAGTTTAAAACGAAAGAAACGGAGATGAAAAACTCCAAGTATTTTGAGAGTTATGATGGAAATAGTTAGACTCGTGCTTTGGTTTAGCAATTTACTGACCTACCTCCGATTGATTGACCATAACTCAATAAATTTAACTCGTAATTCATTGAAATTAGTTTAATTTCGAAGGAATCGAAGTGTAGTTTAAAACTAAAGAAACGGAGATGAAAAACTCCAAGTAATTTGAGAGTTATGATGGAAATAGTTAGACTCGCGCTTTGGTTTAGCAATTTACTGACCTACCTCCGATTGATTGACCATAACTCACTCAATTGAACTCGTAATTCATTGAAATTAGTTCCATTTCGAAGGAATCGAAGTGTAGTTTAAAACGAAAGAAACGGAGATGAAAATTTCCAAGTATTTTGAGAGTTATGATGAAAATAGTTAGACTCACGCTTTGGTTTAGCAATTTACTGACTTACCTCCGATTGATTGACCATAACTCACCCAATTTAACTCGTAATTTATTGAAATTAGTTTCATTTCGAAGGAATCGAAGTGTCGTTTCAAACGAAAGAAACGGAGATGAAAAACTCTAAGTATTTTGAGAGTTATGATGGAAATAGTTAGACTCGCGCTTTGGTTCAGCAATTTAGTGACATACCACCGATTGATTGACCATAACTCACTCAATTTAACTCGTAATTCATTTAAATTAGTTTCATTTCGAAGGAATCAAAGTGTAGTTGAAAATGAAAGAAACGGAGATGAAAAACTCCAAGTATTTTGAGAGTTATGATGGAAATAATTAGACTCGCGCTGTGGTTTAGCAATTTACTGACCTAACTCCGATTGATTGACCATAACTTACTCAATTCAACTCGTAATTCATTGAAATTAGCTCCATTTTGAAGGAATCGAAGTGTAGTTTAAAACGTACGAAACGGAGATGAAAAACTCCAAGTATTTTGAGAGTTATGATGGAAGTGGTTAGACTCGCGCTTTGGTTTAGCAATTTACTGACATACCTTCGATTGATTGACCATAACTCACTCAATTTAACTCGTAATTCATTTAAATTAGTTTCATTTCGAAGGAATCAAAGTGTAGTTTAAAACGAAAGAAACGGAGATGAAAAACTCCAAGTATTTTGAGAGTTATGATGGAAATAGTTAGACTCGCGCTTTGGTTTAGCAATTTACTGACCTACCTCCGATTGATTGACCATAACTCACTCAATTGAACTCGTAATTCATTGAAATTAGTTTTATTTCGAAGGAATCGAAGTTTAGTTTAAAACGAAAGAAACGGAGATGAAAAACTCCAAGTATTTTGAGAGTTATGATGGAAATAGTTAGACTCGCGCTTTGGTTTAGCAATTTACTGACCTACCTCCGATTGATTAACCATAACTCACTCAATTTAACTCGTAATTCATTGAAATTAGTTTAATTTTGAGGGAATCAAAGTGTAGTTTGAAACGAAAGAAACGGAGATGAAAAACTCCAAGTATTTTGAGAGTTATGATGGAAATAGTTAGACTCGCGCTTTGGTTTAGCAATTTACTAACCTACCTCCGATTGATTGACCATAACTCACCCAATTCAACTCGTAATTCATTGAAATTAGTTCCATTTCGAAGGAATCGAAGTGTAGTTTAAAACGAAAGAAACGGAGATGAAAATTTCCAAGTATTTTGAGAATTATGTTGGAAATAGTTACACTCGCGCTTTGGTTTTGCAATTTACTGACATACGTCCGATTGATTGACCATAACTCACTAAATTTAACTCGTAATTCATTGAAATTAGTTTCATTTCGAAGGAATCAAAGTGTAGTTTAAAACGAAAGAAACGGAGATGAAAAATATCAAGTATTTTAAGAGTTATGATGAAAATAGTTAGACTCGGGCTTTGGTTTAGCAATTTACTGACCTACCTCCGATTGATTGACCATAACTCACTCAATTTTACTCGTAATTCATTGAAATTAGTTCCATTTCGAATGAATCGAAGTGTAGTTTAAAACGAAAGAAACAGAGATGAAAAACTCCAAGTATTTTGAGAGTTATGTTGGAAATAGTTACACTCGCGCTTTGGTTTTGCAATTTACTGACATACGTCCGATTGATTGACCATAACTCACTCAATTTAACTCGTAATTCATTGAAATTAGTTCCATTTCGAAGTAATCGAAGTGTAGTTTAAAACGAAAGAAACGGAGATGAAAAACTCCAAGTATTTTGAGAATTATGATGGAAGTGGTTAGACTCGCGCTTTGGTTTAGCAATTTACTGACTTACCTTCGATTGATTTACCATAACTCAGTTAATTCGACTCATAATTCATTGACATTAGTTCCATTTCGAAGGAATCGAAGTGTAGTTTAAAACGAAAGAAACGGAGATGAAAAACTCCAAGTATTTTGAGAGTTATGATGGAAATAGTTAGACTCGTGCTTTGGTTTAGCAATTTACTGACCTACCTCCGATTGATTGACCATAACTCACTCAATTTAACTCGTAATTCATTGAAATTAGTTTCATTTCGAAGGAATCGAAGTGTAGTTTAAAACGAAAGAAACGGAGATGAAAAACTCCAAGTAATTTGAGAGTTATGATGTAAATAGTTAGACTCGCGCTTTGGTTTAGCAATTTACTGACCTACCTCCGATTGATTGACCATAACTCACTCAATTGAACTCGTAATTCATTGAAATTAGTTTTATTTCGAAGGAATCGGAGTTTAGTTTAAAACGAAAGAAACGGAGATGAAAAACTCCAAGTATTTTGAGAGTTATGATGGAAATAGTTAGACTCGCGCTTTGGTTTAGCAATTTACTGACCTACCTCCGATTGATTAACCAAAACTCACTCAATTTAACTCGTAATTCATTGAAATTAGTTTAATTTTGAGGGAATCAAAGTGTAGTTTGAAACGAAAGAAACGGAGATGAAAAACTCCAAGTATTTTGAGAGTTATGATGGAAATAGTTAGACTCGCGCTTTGGTTTAGCAATTTACTGACATACCTCCGATTGATTAACCATAACTCACTCAATTTTACTCGTAATTCATTGAAATTAGTTCCATTTCGAAGGAATCAAAGTGTAGTTTAAAACGAAAGAAACAGAGATGAAAAACTACAAGTATTTTGAGAGTTATGATGAAAATAGTTACACTCGCGCTTTGGTTTAGCAATTTACTGACCTACCTCCGATTGATTGACCATAACTCACTAAATTTAACTCGTAATTCATTGAAATTAGTTTCATTTCGAAGGAATCAAAGTGTAGTTTAAAACGAAAGAAACGGAGATGAAAAATATCAAGTATTTTAAGAGTTATGATGAAAATAGTTAGACTCGCGCTTTGGTTTAGCAATTTACTGACCTACCTCCGATTGATTGACCATAACTCACTCAATTTTACTCGTAATTCATTGAAATTAGTTCCATTTCGAATGAATCGAAGTGTAGTTTAAAACGAAAGAAACAGAGATGAAAAACTCCAAGTATTTTGAGAGTTATGTTGGAAATAGTTACACTCGCGCTTTGGTTTTGCAATTTACTGACATACGTCCGATTGATTGACCATAACTCACTCAATTTAACTCGTAATTCATTGAAATTAGTTCCATTTCGAAGTAATCGAAGTGTAGTTTAAAACGAAAGAAACGGAGATGAAAAACTCCAAGTATTTTGAGAATTATGATGGAAGTGGTTAGACTCGCGCTTTGGTTTAGCAATTTACTGACTTACCTTCGATTGATTTACCATAACTCAGTTAATTCGACTCATAATTCATTGACATTAGTTCCATTTCGAAGGAATCGAAGTGTAGTTTAAAACGAAAGAAACGGAGATGAAAAACTCCAAGTATTTTGAGAGTTATGATGGAAATAGTTAGACTCGTGCTTTGGTTTAGCAATTTACTGACCTACCTCCGATTGATTGACCATAACTCACTCAATTTAACTCGTAATTCATTGAAATTAGTTTCATTTCGAAGGAATCGAAGTGTAGTTTAAAACGAAAGAAACGGAGATGAAAAACTCCAAGTAATTTGAGAGTTATGATGTAAATAGTTAGACTCGCGCTTTGGTTTAGCAATTTACTGACCTACCTCCGATTGATTGACCATAACTCACTCAATTGAACTCGTAATTCATTGAAATTAGTTTTATTTCGAAGGAATCGGAGTTTAGTTTAAAACGAAAGAAACGGAGATGAAAAACTCCAAGTATTTTGAGAGTTATGATGGAAATAGTTAGACTCGCGCTTTGGTTTAGCAATTTACTGACCTACCTCCGATTGATTAACCAAAACTCACTCAATTTAACTCGTAATTCATTGAAATTAGTTTAATTTTGAGGGAATCAAAGTGTAGTTTGAAACGAAAGAAACGGAGATGAAAAACTCCAAGTATTTTGAGAGTTATGATGGAAATAGTTAGACTCGCGCTTTGGTTTAGCAATTTACTGACATACCTCCGATTGATTAACCATAACTCACTCAATTTTACTCGTAATTCATTGAAATTAGTTCCATTTCGAAGGAATCAAAGTGTAGTTTAAAACGAAAGAAACAGAGATGAAAAACTACAAGTATTTTGAGAGTTATGATGAAAATAGTTACACTCGCGCTTTGGTTTAGCAATTTACTGACCTACCTCCGATTGATTGACCATAACTCACTAAATTTAACTCGTAATTCATTGAAATTAGTTTCATTTCGAAGGAATCAAAGTGTAGTTTAAAACGAAAGAAACGGAGATGAAAAATATCAAGTATTTTAAGAGTTATGATGAAAATAGTTAGACTCGCGCTTTGGTTTAGCAATTTACTGACCTACCTCCGATTGATTGACCATAACTCACTCAATTATACTCGTAATTCATTGAAATTAGTTTCATTTCGAATGAATCGAAGTGTAGTTTAAAACGAAAGAAACAGAGATGAAAAACTCCAAGTATTTTGAGAGTTATGTTGGAAATAGTTACACTCGCGCTTTGGTTTTGCAATTTACTGACATACGTCCGATTGATTGACCATAACTCACTCAATTTAACTCGTAATTCATTGAAATTAGTTCCATTTCGAAGTAATCGAAGTGTAGTTTAAAACGAAAGAAACGGAGATGAAAAACTCCAAGTATTTTGAGAGTTATGATGGAAGTGGTTAGACTCGCGCTTTGGTTTAGCAATTTACTGACCTACCTTCGATTGATTGACCATAACTCAGTTAATTCGACTCGTAATTCATTGACATTAGTTCAATTTCGAAGGAATCGAAGTGTAGTTTAAAACGAAAGAAACGGAGATGAAAAACTCCAAGTATTTTGAGAGTTATGATGGAAATAGTTAGACTCGTGCTTTGGTTTAGCAATTTACTGACCTAACTCCGATTAATTGACCATAACTCAGTTAATTCGACTCGTAATTCATTGACATTAGTTCCATTTCGAAGGAATCGAAGTGTAGTTTAAAACGAAAGAAACGGAGATGAAAATTTCCAAGTATTTTGAGAGTTATGTTGGAAATAGTTACACTCGCGCTTTGGTTTTGCAATTTACTGACATACGTCCGATTGATTGACCATAACTCACTAAATTTAACTCGTAATTCATTGAAATTAGTTTCATTTCGAAGGAATCAAAGTGTAGTTTAAAACGAAAGAAACGGAGATGAAAAATATCAAGTATTTTAAGAGTTATGATGAAAATAGTTAGACTCGCGCTTTGGTTTAGCAATTTACTGACTTACCTCCGATTGATTGACCATAACTCACTCAATTTTACTCGTAATTCATTGAAATTAGTTCCATTTCGAATGAATCGAAGTGTAGTTTAAAACGAAAGAAACAGAGATGAAAAACTCCAAGTATTTTGAGAGTTATGTTGGAAATAGTTACACTCGCGCTTTGGTTTTGCAATTTACTGACATACGTCCGATTGATTGACCATAACTCACTCAATTTAACTCGTAATTCATTGAAATTAGTTCCATTTCGAAGTAATCGAAGTGTAGTTTAAAACGAAAGAAACGGAGATGAAAAACTCCAAGTATTTTGAGAGTTATGATGGAAGTGGTTAGACTCGCGCTTTGGTTTAGCAATTTACTGACTTACCTTCGATTGATTTACCATAACTCAGTTAATTCGACTCATAATTCATTGACATTAGTTCCATTTCGAAGGAATCGAAGTGTAGTTTAAAACGAAAGAAACGGAGATGCAAAACTCCAAGTATTTTGAGAGTTATGATGGAAATAGTTAGACTCGTGCTTTGGTTTAGCAATTTACTGACCTACCTCCGATTGATTGACCATAACTCACTCAATTTAACTCGTAATTCATTGAAATTAGTTTCATTTCGAAGGAATCGAAGTGTAGTTTAAAACGAAAGAAACGGAGATGAAAAACTCCAAGTAATTTGAGAGTTATGATGTAAATAGTTAGACTCGCGCTTTGGTTTAGCAATTTACTGACCTACCTCCGATTGATTGACCATAACTCACTCAATTGAACTCGTAATTCATTGAAATTAGTTTTATTTCGAAGGAATCGAAGTTTAGTTTAAAACGAAAGAAACGGAGATGAAAAACTCCAAGTATTTTGAGAGTTATGATGGAAATAGTTAGACTCGCGCTTTGGTTTAGCAATTTACTGACCTACCTCCGATTGATTAACCATAACTCACTCAATTTAACTCGTAATTCATTGAAATTAGTTTCATTTCGAAGGAATCGAAGTGTAGTTTAAAACGAAAGAAACGGAGATGAAAAACTCCAAGTAATTTGAGAGTTATGATTGAAATAGTTAGACTCGCGCTTTGGTTTAGCAATTTACTGACCTACCTCCGATTGATTGACCATAACTCACTCAATTGAACTCGTAATTCATTGAAATTAGTTCCATTTCGAAGGAATCGAAGTGTAGTTTAAAACGAAAGAAACGGAGATGAAAATTTCCAAGTATTTTGAGAGTTATGATGAAAATAGTTAGACTCACGCTTTGGTTTAGCAATTTACTGACTTACCTCCGATTGATTGACCATAACTCACCCAATTTAACTCGTAATTTATTGAAATTAGTTTCATTTCGAAGGAATCGAAGTGTCGTTTCAAACGAAAGAAACGGAGATGAAAAACTCCACGTATTTTGAGAGTTATGATGGAAATAGTTAGACTCGCGCTTTGGTTTAGCAATTTAGTGACATACCACCGATTGATTGACCATAACTCACTCAATTTAACTCGTAATTCATTTAAATTAGTTTCATTTCGAAGGAATCAAAGTGTAGTTGAAAATGAAAGCAACGGAGATGAAAAACTCCAAGTATTTTGAGAGTTATGATGGAAATAATTAGACTCGCGCTGTGGTTTAGCAATTTACTGACCTAACTCCGATTGATTGACCATAACTTACTCAATTCAACTCGTAATTCATTGAAATTAGCTCCATTTTGAAGGAATCGAAGTGTAGTTTAAAACGTACGAAACGGAGATGAAAAACTCCAAGTATTTTGAGAGTTATGATGGAAGTGGTTAGACTCGCGCTTTGGTTTAGCAATTTACTGACCTACCTTCGATTGATTGACCATAACTCAGTTAATTCGACTCATAATTCATTGACATTAGTTACATTTCGAAGGAATCGAAGTGTAGTTTAAAACGAAAGAAACGGAGATGAAAAACTCCAAGTATTTTGAGAGTTATGATGGAAATAGTTAGACTCGCGCTTTGGTTTAGCAATTTACGGACCTACCTCCGATTGATTGACCATAACTCACTCAATTGAACTCGTAATTCATTGAAATTAGTTTTATTTCGAAGGAATCGAAGTTTAGTTTAAAACGAAAGAAACGGAGATGAAAAACTCCAAGTATTTTGAGAGTTATGATGGAAATAGTTAGACTCGCGCTTTGGTTTAGCAATTTACTGACCTACCTCCGATTGATTAACCATAACTCACTCAATTTAACTCGTAATTCATTGAAATTAGTTTAATTTTGAGGGAATCAAAGTGTAGTTTGAAACGAAAGAAACGGAGATGAAAAACTCCAAGTATTTTGAGAGTTATGATGGAAATAGTTAGACTCGCGCTTTGGTTTAGCAATTTACTAACCTACCTCCGATTGATTGACCATAACTCACCCAATTTAACTCGTAATTTATTGAAATTAGTTTCATTTCGAAGGAATCGAAGTGTCGTTTAAAACGAAAGAAACGAAGATGAAAAACTCCAAGTATTTTGAGAGTTATGATGGAAATAGTTAGACTCGCGCTTTGGTTTAGCAATTTACTGACATACTTCCGATTGATTGACCATAACTCACTCAATTCAACTCGTAATTCATTGAAATTAGTTCTATTTCGAAGGAATCGAAGTGTAGTTTAAAACGAAAGAAACGGAGATGAAAATTTCCAAGTATTTTGAGAGTTATGTTGGAAATAGTTACACTCGCGCTTTGGTTTTGCAATTTACTGACATACGTCCGATTGATTGACCATAACTCACTAAATTTAACTCGTAATTCATTGAAATTAGTTTCATTTCGAAGGAATCAAAGTGTAGTTTAAAACGAAAGAAACGGAGATGAAAAATATCAAGTATTTTAAGAGTTATGATGAAAATAGTTAGACTCGCGCTTTGGTTTAGCAATTTACTGACCTACCTCCGATTGATTGACCATAACTCACTCAATTTTACTCGTAATTCATTGAAATTAGTTCCATTTCGAATGAATCGAAGTGTAGTTTAAAACGAAAGAAACAGAGATGAAAAACTCCAAGTATTTTGAGAGTTATGTTGGGAATAGTTACACTCGCGCTTTGGTTTTGCAATTTACTGACATACGTCCGATTGATTGACCATAACTCACTCAATTTAACTCGTAATTCATTGAAATTAGTTCAATTTCGAAGTAATCGAAGTGTAGTTTAAAACGAAAGAAACGGAGATGAAAAACTCCAAGTATTTTGAGAGTTATGATGGAAGTGGTTAGACTCGCGCTTTGGTTTAGCAATTTACTGACTTACCTTCGATTGATTTACCATAACTCAGTTAATTCGACTCATAATTCATTGACATTAGTTCCATTTCGAAGGAATCGAAGTGTAGTTTAAAACGAAAGAAACGGAGATGAAAAACTCCAAGTATTTTGAGAGTTATGATGGAAATAGTTAGACTCGTGCTTTGGTTTAGCAATTTACTGACCTACCTCCGATTGATTGACCATAACTCACTCAATTTAACTCGTAATTCATTGAAATTAGTTTCATTTCGAAGGAATCGAAGTGTAGTTTAAAACGAAAGAAACGGAGATGAAAAACACCAAGTAATTTGAGAGTTATGATGTAAATAGTTAGACTCGCGCTTTGGTTTAGCAATTTACTGACCTACCTCCGATTGATTGACCATAACTCACTCAATTGAACTCGTAATTCATTGAAATTAGTTTTATTTCGAAGGAATCGGAGTTTAGTTTAAAACGAAAGAAACGGAGATGAAAAACTCCAAGTATTTTGAGAGTTATGATGGAAATAGTTAGACTCGCGCTTTGGTTTAGCAATTTACTGACCTACCTCCGATTGATTAACCATAACTCACTCAATTTAACTCGTAATTCATTGAAATTAGTTTAATTTTGAGGGAATCAAAGTGTAGTTTGAAACGAAAGAAACGGAGATGAAAAACTCCAAGTATTTTGAGAGTTATGATGGAAATAGTTAGACTCGCGCTTTGGTTTAGCAATTTACTGACATACCTCCGATTGATTAACCATAACTCACTCAATTTTACTCGTAATTCATTGAAATTAGTTCCATTTCGAAGGAATCAAAGTGTAGTTTAAAACGAAAGAAACAGAGATGAAAAACTCCAAGTATTTTGAGAGTTATGATAAAAATAGTTAGACTCGCGCTTTGGTTTAGCAATTTACTGACCTACCTCCGATTGATTGACCATAACTCACTAAATTTAACTCGTAATTCATTGAAATTAGTTTCATTTCGAAGGAATCAAAGTGTAGTTTAAAACGAAAGAAACGGAGATGAAAAACTCCAAGTAATTTGAGAGTTATGATGTAAATAGTTAGACTCGCGCTTTGGTTTAGCAATTTACTGACCTACCTCCGATTGATTGACCATAACTCACTCAATTGAACTCGTAATTCATTGAAATTAGTTTTATTTCGAAGGAATCGAAGTTTAGTTTAAAACGAAAGAAACGAAGATGAAAAACTCCAAGTATTTTGAGAGTTATGATGGAAATAGTTAGACTCGCGCTTTGGTTTAGCAATTTACTGACCTACCTCCGATTGATTAACCATAACTCACTCAATTTAACTCGTAATTCATTGAAATTAGTTTCATTTCGAAGGAATCGAAGTGTAGTTTAAAACGAAAGAAACGGAGATGAAAAACTCCAAGTATTTTGAGAGTTATGATGGAAGTGGTTAGACTCGCGCTTTGGTTTAGCAATTTACTGACTTACCTTCGATTGATTTACCATAACTCAGTTAATTCGACTCTTAATTCATTGACATTAGTTCCATTTCGAAGGAATCGAAGTATAGTTTAAAACGAAAGAAACGGAGATGAAAAACTCCAAGTATTTTGAGAGTTATGATGAAAATAGTTAGACTCGCGCTTTGGTTTAGCAATTTACTGACCTACCTCCGATTGATTGACCATAACTCACTAAATTTAATTCGTAATTCATTGAAATTAGTTTCATTTCGAAAGAATCGAAGTGTAGTTTAAAACGAAAGAAACGGAGATGAAAAATATCAAGTATTTTAAGAGTTATGATGAAAATAGTTAGACTCGCGCTTTGGTTTAGCAATTTACTGACCTACCTCCGATTGATTGACCATAACTCACTCAATTGAACTCGTAATTCATTGAAATTAGTTTTATTTCGAAGGAATCGAAGTTTAGTTTAAAACGAAAGAAACGGAGATGAAAAACTCCAAGTATTTTGAGAGTTATGATGGAAATAGTTAGACTCGCGCTTTGGTTTAGCAATTTACTGACCTACCTCCGATTGATTAACCATAACTCACTCAATTTAACTCGTAATTCATTGAAATTAGTTTCATTTCGAAGGAATCGAAGTGTAGTTTAAAACGAAAGAAACGGAGATGAAAAACTCCAAGTAATTTGAGAGTTATGATGGAAATAGTTAGACTCGCGCTTTGGTTTAGCAATTTACTGACCTACCTCCGATTGATTGACCATAACTCACTCAATTGAACTCGTAATTCATTGAAATTAGTTCCATTTCGAAGGAATCGAAGTGTAGTTTAAAACGAAAGAAACGGAGATGAAAATTTCCAAGTATTTTGAGAGTTATGATGAAAATAGTTAGACTCACGCTTTGGTTTAGCAATTTACTGACTTACCTCCGATTGATTGACCATAACTCACCCAATTTAACTCGTAATTTATTGAAATTAGTTTCATTTCGAAGGAATCGAAGTGTCGTTTCAAACGAAAGAAACGGAGATGAAAAACTCCAAGTATTTTGAGAGTTATGATGGAAATAGTTAGAGTCGCGCTTTGGTTTAGCAATTTAGTGACATACCACCGATTGATTGACCATAACTCACTCAATTTAACTCGTAATTCATTTAAATTAGTTTCATTTCGAAGGAATCAAAGTGTAGTTGAAAATGAAAGAAACGGAGATGAAAAACTCCAAGTATTTTGAGAGTTATGATGGAAATAATTAGACTCGCGCTGTGGTTTAGCAATTTACTGACCTAACTCCGATTGATTGACCATAACTTACTCAATTCAACTCGTAATTCATTGAAATTAGCTCCATTTTGAAGGAATCGAAGTGTAGTTTAAAACGTACGAAACGGAGATGAAAAACTCCAAGTATTTTGAGAGTTACGATGGAAGTGGTTAGACTCGCGCTTTGGTTTAGCAATTTACTGACCTACCTTCGATTGATTGACCATAACTCAGTTAATTCGACTCATAATTCATTGACATTAGTTACATTTCGAAGGAATCGAAGTGTAGTTTAAAACGAAAGAAACGGAGATGAAAAACTCCAAGTATTTTGAGAGTTATGATGGAAATAGTTAGACTCGCGCTTTGGTTTAGCAATTTACTGACCTACCTCCGATTGATTGACCATAACTCACTCAATTGAACTCGTAATTCATTGAAATTAGTTTTATTTCGAAGGAATCGAAGTTTAGTTTAAAACGAAAGAAACGGAGATGAAAAACTCCAAGTATTTTGAGAGTTATGATGGAAATAGTTAGACTCGCGCTTTGGTTTAGCAATTTACTGACCTACCTCCGATTGATTAACCATAACTCACTCAATTTAACTCGTAATTCATTGAAATTAGTTTAATTTTGAGGGAATCAAAGTGTAGTTTGAAACGAAAGAAACGGAGATGAAAAACTCCAAGTATTTTGAGAGTTATGATGGAAATAGTTAGACTCGCGCTTTGGTTTAGCAATTTACTAACCTACCTCCGATTGATTGACCATAACTCACCCAATTTAACTCGTAATTTATTGAAATTAGTTTCATTTCGAAGGAATCGAAGTGTCGTTTAAAACGAAAGAAACGAAGATGAAAAACTCCAAGTATTTTGAGAGTTATGATGGAAATAGTTAGACTCGCGCTTTGGTTTAGCAATTTACTGACATACTTCCGATTGATTGACCATAACTCACTCAATTCAACTCGTAATTCATTGAAATTAGTTCCATTTCGAAGGAATCGAAGTGTAGTTTAAAACGAAAGAAACGGAGATGAAAATTTCCAAGTATTTTGAGAGTTATGTTGGAAATAGTTACACTCGCGCTTTGGTTTTGCAATTTACTGACATACGTCCGATTGATTGACCATAACTCACTAAATTTAACTCGTAATTCATTGAAATTAGTTTCATTTCGAAGGAATCAAAGTGTAGTTTAAAACGAAAGAAACGGAGATGAAAAATATCAAGTATTTTAAGAGTTATGATGAAAATAGTTAGACTCGCGCTTTGGTTTAGCAATTTACTGACCTACCTCCGATTGATTGACCATAACTCACTCAATTTTACTCGTAATTCATTGAAATTAGTTCCATTTCGAATGAATCGAAGTGTAGTTTAAAACGAAAGAAACAGAGATGAAAAACTCCAAGTATTTTGAGAGTTATGTTGGAAATAGTTACACTCGCGCTTTGGTTTTGCAATTTACTGACATACGTCCGATTGATTGACCATAACTCACTCAATTTAACTCGTAATTCATTGAAATTAGTTCCATTTCGAAGTAATCGAAGTGTAGTTTAAAACGAAAGAAACGGAGATGAAAAACTCCAAGTATTTTGAGAGTTATGATGGAAATAGTTAGACTCGCGCTTTGGTTTAGCAATTTACTGACCTACCTCCGATTGATTGACCATAACTCACTCAATTGAACTCGTAATTCATTGAAATTAGTTCAATTTCGAAGGAATCGAAGTGTAGTTTAAAACGAAAGAAACGGAGATGAAAATTTCCAAGTATTTTGAGAGTTATGATGGAAATAGTTAGACTCGTGCTTTGGTTTAGCAATTTACTGACCTACCTCCGATTGATTGACCATAACTCACTAAATTTAACTCGTAATTCATTGAAATTAGTTTAATTTCGAAGGAATCGAAGTGTAGTTTAAAACGAAAGAAACGGAGATGAAAAATCCAAGTAATTTGAGAGTTATGATGTAAATAGTTAGACTCGCGCTTTGGTTTAGCAATTTACTGACCTACCTCCGATTGATTGACCATAACTCACTCAATTGAACTCGTAATTCATTGAAATTAGTTTTATTTCGAAGGAATCGGAGTTTAGTTTAAAACGAAAGAAACGGAGATGAAAAACTCCAAGTATTTTGAGAGTTATGATGGAAATAGTTAGACTCGCGCTTTGGTTTAGCAATTTACTGACCTACCTCCGATTGATTAACCATAACTCACTCAATTTAACTCGTAATTCATTGAAATTAGTTTAATTTTGAGGGAATCAAAGTGTAGTTTGAAACGAAAGAAACGGAGATGAAAAACTCCAAGTATTTTGAGAGTTATGATGGAAATAGTTAGACTCGCGCTTTGGTTTAGCAATTTACTGACATACCTCCGATTGATTAACCATAACTCACTCAATTTTACTCGTAATTCATTGAAATTAGTTCCATTTCGAAGGAATCAAAGTGTAGTTTAAAACGAAAGAAACAGAGATGAAAAACTCCAAGTATTTTGAGAGTTATGATGAAAATAGTTAGACTCGCGCTTTGGTTTAGCAATTTACTGACCTACCTCCGATTGATTAACCATAACTCACTAAATTTAATTCGTAATTCATTGAAATTAGTTTCATTTCGAAGGAATCAAAGTGTAGTTTAAAACGAAAGAAACGGAGATGAAAAACTCCAAGTATTTTGAGAGTTATGATGGAAATAGTTAGACTCGCGCTTTGGTTTAGCAATTTACTGACCTACCTCCGATTGATTAACCATAACTCACTCAATTTTACTCGTAATTCATTGAAATTAGTTCCATTTCGAAGGAATCAAAGTGTAGTTTAAAACGAAAGAAACAGAGATGAAAAACTCCAAGTATTTTGAGAGTTATGATGAAAATAGTTAGACTCGCGCTTTGGTTTAGCAATTTACTGACCTACCTCCGATTGATTGACCATAACTCACTCAATTTAACTCGTAATTCATTGAAATTAGTTTCATTTCGAAGGAATCGAAGTGTAGTTTAAAACGAAAGAAACGGAGATGAAAAATCCAAGTAATTTGAGAGTTATGATGTAAATAGTTAGACTCGCGCTTTGGTTTAGCAATTTACTGACCTACCTCCGATTGATTGACCATAACTCACTCAATTGAACTCGTAATTCATTGAAATTAGTTTTATTTCGAAGGAATCGGAGTTTAGTTTAAAACGAAAGAAACGGAGATGAAAAACTCCAAGTATTTTGAGAGTTATGATGGAAATAGTTAGACTCGCGCTTTGGTTTAGCAATTTACTGACCTACCTCCGATTGATTAACCATAACTCACTCAATTTAACTCGTAATTCATTGAAATTAGTTTAATTTTGAGGGAATCAAAGTGTAGTTTGAAACGAAAGAAACGGAGATGAAAAACTCCAAGTATTTTGAGAGTTATGATGGAAATAGTTAGACTCGCGCTTTGGTTTAGCAATTTACTGACATACCTCCGATTGATTAACCATAACTCACTCAATTTTACTCGTAATTCATTGAAATTAGTTCCATTTCGAAGGAATCAAAGTGTAGTTTAAAACGAAAGAAACAGAGATGAAAAACTCCAAGTATTTTGAGAGTTATGATGAAAATAGTTAGACTCGCGCTTTGGTTTAGCAATTTACTGACCTACCTCCGATTGATTAACCATAACTCACTAAATTTAATTCGTAATTCATTGAAATTAGTTTCATTTCGAAGGAATCAAAGTGTAGTTTAAAACGAAAGAAACGGAGATGAAAAACTCCAAGTATTTTGAGAGTTATGATGGAAATAGTTAGACTCGCGCTTTGGTTTAGCAATTTACTGACCTACCTCCGATTGATTAACCATAACTCACTCAATTTTACTCGTAATTCATTGAAATTAGTTCCATTTCGAAGGAATCAAAGTGTAGTTTAAAACGAAAGAAACAGAGATGAAAAACTCCAAGTATTTTGAGAGTTATGATGAAAATAGTTAGACTCGCGCTTTGGTTTAGCAATTTACTGACCTACCTCCGATTGATTGACCATAACTCACTAAATTTAATTCGTAATTCATTGAAATTAGTTTCATTTCGAAGGAATCAAAGTGTAGTTTAAAACGAAAGAAACGGAGATGAAAAATATCAAGTATTTTAAGAGTTATGATGAAAATAGTTAGACTCGCGCTTTGGTTTAGCAATTTACTGACCTACCTCCGATTGATTGACCATAACTCACTCAATTTTACTCGTAATTCATTGAAATTAGTTCCATTTCGAATGAATCGAAGTGTAGTTTAAAACGAAAGAAACAGAGATGAAAAACTCCAAGTATTTTGAGAGTTATGTTGGAAATAGTTACACTCGCGCTTTGGTTTTGCAATTTACTGACATACGTCCGATTGATTGACCATAACTCACTCAATTTAACTCGTAATTCATTGAAATTAGTTCCATTTCGAAGTAATCGAAGTGTAGTTTAAAACGAAAGAAACGGAGATGAAAAACTCCAAGTATTTTGAGAGTTATGATGGAAGTGGTTAGACTCGCGCTTTGGTTTAGCAATTTACTGACCTACCTTCGATTGATTGACCATAACTCAGTTAATTCGACTCATAATTCATTGACATTAGTTCCATTTCGAAGGAATCGAAGTGTAGTTTAAAACGAAAGAAACGGAGATGAAAAACTCCAAGTATTTTGAGAGTTATGATGGAAATAGTTAGACTCGTGCTTTGGTTTAGCAATTTACTGACCTACCTCCGATTGATTGACCATAACTCACTAAATTTAACTCGTAATTCATTGAAATTAGTTTCATTTCGAAGGAATCGAAGTGTAGTTTAAAACGAAAGAAACGGAGATGAAAAACTCCAAGTAATTTGAGAGTTATGATGGAAATAGTTAGACTCGCGCTTTGGTTTAGCAATTTACTGACCTACCTCCGATTGATTGACCATAACTCACTCAATTGAACTCGTAATTCATTGAAATTAGTTCAATTTCGAAGGAATCGAAGTGTAGTTTAAAACGAAAGAAACGGAGATGAAAATTTCCAAGTATTTTGAGAGTTATGATGAAAATAGTTAGACTCACGCTTTGGTTTAGCAATTTACTGACTTACCTCCGATTGATTGACCATAACTCACCCAATTTAACTCGTAATTTATTGAAATTAGTTTCATTTCGAAGGAATCGAAGTGTCGTTTCAAACGAAAGAAACGGAGATGAAAAACTCCAAGTATTTTGAGAGTTATGATGGAAATAGTTAGACTCGCGCTTTGGTTTAGCAATTTAGTGACATACCACCGATTGATTGACCATAACTCACTCAATTTAACTCGTAATTCATTTAAATTAGTTTCATTTCGAAGGAATCAAAGTGTAGTTGAAAATGAAAGAAACGGAGATGAAAAACTCCAAGTATTTTGAGAGTTATGATGGAAATAATTAGACTCGCGCTGTGGTTTAGCAATTTACTGACCTAACTCCGATTGATTGACCATAACTTACTCAATTCAACTCGTAATTCATTGAAATTAGCTCCATTTTGAAGGAATCGAAGTGTAGTTTAAAACGTACGAAACGGAGATGAAAAACTCCAAGTATTTTGAGAGTTATGATGGAAGTGGTTAGACTCGCGCTTTGGTTTAGCAATTTACTGACCTACCTTCGATTGATTGACCATAACTCAGTTAATTCGACTCATAATTCATTGACATTAGTTCCATTTCGAAGGAATCGAAGTGTAGTTTAAAACGAAAGAAACGGAGATGAAAAACTCCAAGTATTTTGAGAGTTATGATGGAAATAGTTAGACTCGCGCTTTGGTTTAGCAATTTACTGACCTACCTCCGATTGATTAACCATAACTCACTCAATTTAACTCGTAATTCATTGAAATTAGTTTAATTTTGAGGGAATCAAAGTGTAGTTTGAAACGAAAGAAACGGAGATGAAAAACTCCAAGTATTTTGAGAGTTATGATGGAAATAGTTAGACTCGCGCTTTGGTTTAGCAATTTACTAACCTACCTCCGATTGATTGACCATAACTCACCCAATTTAACTCGTAATTTATTGAAATTAGTTTCATTTCGAAGGAATCGAAGTGTCGTTTAAAACGAAAGAAACGAAGATGAAAAACTCCAAGTATTTTGAGTTATGATGGAAATAGTTAGACTCGCGCTTTGGTTTAGCAATTTACTGACATACTTCCGATTGATTGACCATAACTCACTCAATTCAACTCGTAATTCATTGAAATTAGTTCAATTTCGAAGGAATCGAAGTGTAGTTTAAAACGAAAGAAACGAAGATGAAAATTTCCAAGTATTTTGAGAGTTATGTTGGAAATAGTTACACTCGCGCTTTGGTTTTGCAATTTACTGACATACGTCCGATTGATTGACCATAACTCACTAAATTTAACTCGTAATTCATTGAAATTAGTTTCATTTCGAAGGAATCAAAGTGTAGTTTAAAACGAAAGAAACGGAGATGAAAAATATCAAGTATTTTAAGAGTTATGATGAAAATAGTTAGACTCGCGCTTTGGTTTAGCAATTTACTGACCTACCTCCGATTGATTGACCATAACTCACTCAATTTTACTCGTAATTCATTGAAATTAGTTCCATTTCGAATGAATCAAAGTGTAGTTTAAAACGAAAGAAACAGAGATGAAAAACTCCAAGTATTTTGAGAGTTATGTTGGAAATAGTTACACTCGCGCTTTGGTTTTGCAATTTACTGACATACGTCCGATTGATTGACCATAACTCACTCAATTTAACTCGTAATTCATTGAAATTAGTTCCATTTCGAAGTAATCGAAGTGTAGTTTAAAACGAAAGAAACGGAGATGAAAAACTCCAAGTATTTTGAGAATTATGATGGAAGTGGTTAGACTCGCGCTTTGGTTTAGCAATTTACTGACTTACCTTCGATTGATTTACCATAACTCAGTTAATTCGACTCATAATTCATTGACATTAGTTCCATTTCGAAGGAATCGAAGTGTAGTTTAAAACGAAAGAAACGGAGATGAAAAACTCCAAGTATTTTGAGAGTTATGATGGAAATAGTTAGACTCGTGCTTTGGTTTAGCAATTTACTGACCTACCTCCGATTGATTGACCATAACTCACTAAATTTAACTCGTAATTCATTGAAATTAGTTTAATTTCGAAGGAATCGAAGTGTAGTTTAAAACGAAAGAAACGGAGATGAAAAACTCCAAGTAATTTGAGAGTTATGATGTAAATAGTTAGACTCGCGCTTTGGTTTAGCAATTTACTGACCTACCTCCGATTGATTGACCATAACTCACTCAATTGAACTCGTAATTCATTGAAATTAGTTTTATTTCGAAGGAATCGGAGTTTAGTTTAAAACGAAAGAAACGGAGATGAAAAACTCCAAGTATTTTGAGAGTTATGATGGAAATAGTTAGACTCGCGCTTTGGTTTAGCAATTTACTGACCTACCTCCGATTGATTAACCAAAACTCACTCAATTTAACTCGTAATTCATTGAAATTAGTTTAATTTTGAGGGAATCAAAGTGTAGTTTGAAACGAAAGAAACGGAGATGAAAAACTCCAAGTATTTTGAGAGTTATGATGGAAATAGTTAGACTCGCGCTTTGGTTTAGCAATTTACTGACATACCTCCGATTGATTAACCATAACTCACTCAATTTTACTCGTAATTCATTGAAATTAGTTCCATTTCGAAGGAATCAAAGTGTAGTTTAAAACGAAAGAAACAGAGATGAAAAACTACAAGTATTTTGAGAGTTATGATGAAAATAGTTACACTCGCGCTTTGGTTTAGCAATTTACTGACCTACCTCCGATTGATTGACCATAACTCACTAAATTTAACTCGTAATTCATTGAAATTAGTTTCATTTCGAAGGAATCAAAGTGTAGTTTAAAACGAAAGAAACGGAGATGAAAAATATCAAGTATTTTAAGAGTTATGATGAAAATAGTTAGACTCGCGCTTTGGTTTAGCAATTTACTGACCTACCTCCGATTGATTGACCATAACTCACTCAATTATACTCGTAATTCATTGAAATTAGTTTCATTTCGAATGAATCGAAGTGTAGTTTAAAACGAAAGAAACAGAGATGAAAAACTCCAAGTATTTTGAGAGTTATGTTGGAAATAGTTACACTCGCGCTTTGGTTTTGCAATTTACTGACATACGTCCGATTGATTGACCATAACTCACTCAATTTAACTCGTAATTCATTGAAATTAGTTCCATTTCGAAGTAATCGAAGTGTAGTTTAAAACGAAAGAAACGGAGATGAAAAACTCCAAGTATTTTGAGAGTTATGATGGAAGTGGTTAGACTCGCGCTTTGGTTTAGCAATTTACTGACTTACCTCCGATTGATTGACCATAACTCACCCAATTTAACTCGTAATTTATTGAAATTAGTTTCATTTCGAAGGAATCGAAGTGTCGTTTCAAACGAAAGAAACGGAGATGAAAAACTCCACGTATTTTGAGAGTTATGATGGAAATAGTTAGACTCGCGCTTTGGTTTAGCAATTTAGTGACATACCACCGATTGATTGACCATAACTCACTCAATTTAACTCGTAATTCATTTAAATTAGTTTCATTTCGAAGGAATCAAAGTGTAGTTGAAAATGAAAGCAACGGAGATGAAAAACTCCAAGTATTTTGAGAGTTATGATGGAAATAATTAGACTCGCGCTGTGGTTTAGCAATTTACTGACCTAACTCCGATTGATTGACCATAACTTACTCAATTCAACTCGTAATTCATTGAAATTAGCTCCATTTTGAAGGAATCGAAGTGTAGTTTAAAACGTACGAAACGGAGATGAAAAACTCCAAGTATTTTGAGAGTTATGATGGAAGTGGTTAGACTCGCGCTTTGGTTTAGCAATTTACTGACCTACCTTCGATTGATTGACCATAACTCAGTTAATTCGACTCATAATTCATTGACATTAGTTACATTTCGAAGGAATCGAAGTGTAGTTTAAAACGAAAGAAACGGAGATGAAAAACTCCAAGTATTTTGAGAGTTATGATGGAAATAGTTAGACTCGCGCTTTGGTTTAGCAATTTACGGACCTACCTCCGATTGATTGACCATAACTCACTCAATTGAACTCGTAATTCATTGAAATTAGTTTTATTTCGAAGGAATCGAAGTTTAGTTTAAAACGAAAGAAACGGAGATGAAAAACTCCAAGTATTTTGAGAGTTATGATGGAAATAGTTAGACTCGCGCTTTGGTTTAGCAATTTACTGACCTACCTCCGATTGATTAACCATAACTCACTCAATTTAACTCGTAATTCATTGAAATTAGTTTAATTTTGAGGGAATCAAAGTGTAGTTTGAAACGAAAGAAACGGAGATGAAAAACTCCAAGTATTTTGAGAGTTATGATGGAAATAGTTAGACTCGCGCTTTGGTTTAGCAATTTACTAACCTACCTCCGATTGATTGACCATAACTCACCCAATTTAACTCGTAATTTATTGAAATTAGTTTCATTTCGAAGGAATCGAAGTGTCGTTTAAAACGAAAGAAACGAAGATGAAAAACTCCAAGTATTTTGAGAGTTATGATGGAAATAGTTAGACTCGCGCTTTGGTTTAGCAATTTACTGACATATTTCCGATTGATTGACCATAACTCACTCAATTCAACTCGTAATTCATTGAAATTAGTTCTATTTCGAAGGAATCGAAGTGTAGTTTAAAACGAAAGAAACGGAGATGAAAATTTCCAAGTATTTTGAGAGTTATGTTGGAAATAGTTACACTCGCGCTTTGGTTTTGCAATTTACTGACATACGTCCGATTGATTGACCATAACTCACTAAATTTAACTCGTAATTCATTGAAATTAGTTTCATTTCGAAGGAATCAAAGTGTAGTTTAAAACGAAAGAAACGGAGATGAAAAATATCAAGTATTTTAAGAGTTATGATGAAAATAGTTAGACTCGCGCTTTGGTTTAGCAATTTACTGACCTACCTCCGATTGATTGACCATAACTCACTCAATTTTACTCGTAATTCATTGAAATTAGTTCCATTTCGAATGAATCGAAGTGTAGTTTAAAACGAAAGAAACAGAGATGAAAAACTCCAAGTATTTTGAGAGTTATGTTGGGAATAGTTACACTCGCGCTTTGGTTTTGCAATTTACTGACATACGTCCGATTGATTGACCATAACTCACTCAATTTAACTCGTAATTCATTGAAATTAGTTCAATTTCGAAGTAATCGAAGTGTAGTTTAAAACGAAAGAAACGGAGATGAAAAACTCCAAGTATTTTGAGAGTTATGATGGAAGTGGTTAGACTCGCGCTTTGGTTTAGCAATTTACTGACTTACCTTCGATTGATTTACCATAACTCAGTTAATTCGACTCATAATTCATTGACATTAGTTCCATTTCGAAGGAATCGAAGTGTAGTTTAAAACGAAAGAAACGGAGATGAAAAACTCCAAGTATTTTGAGAGTTATGATGGAAATAGTTAGACTCGTGCTTTGGTTTAGCAATTTACTGACCTACCTCCGATTGATTGACCATAACTCACTCAATTTAACTCGTAATTCATTGAAATTAGTTTCATTTCGAAGGAATCGAAGTGTAGTTTAAAACGAAAGAAACGGAGATGAAAAACACCAAGTAATTTGAGAGTTATGATGTAAATAGTTAGACTCGCGCTTTGGTTTAGCAATTTACTGACCTACCTCCGATTGATTGACCATAACTCACTCAATTGAACTCGTAATTCATTGAAATTAGTTTTATTTCGAAGGAATCGGAGTTTAGTTTAAAACGAAAGAAACGGAGATGAAAAACTCCAAGTATTTTGAGAGTTATGATGGAAATAGTTAGACTCGCGCTTTGGTTTAGCAATTTACTGACCTACCTCCGATTGATTAACCATAACTCACTCAATTTAACTCGTAATTCATTGAAATTAGTTTAATTTTGAGGGAATCAAAGTGTAGTTTGAAACGAAAGAAACGGAGATGAAAAACTCCAAGTATTTTGAGAGTTATGATGGAAATAGTTAGACTCGCGCTTTGGTTTAGCAATTTACTGACATACCTCCGATTGATTAACCATAACTCACTCAATTTTACTCGTAATTCATTGAAATTAGTTCCATTTCGAAGGAATCAAAGTGTAGTTTAAAACGAAAGAAACAGAGATGAAAAACTCCAAGTATTTTGAGAGTTATGATAAAAATAGTTAGACTCGCGCTTTGGTTTAGCAATTTACTGACCTACCTCCGATTGATTGACCATAACTCACTAAATTTAACTCGTAATTCATTGAAATTAGTTTCATTTCGAAGGAATCAAAGTGTAGTTTAAAACGAAAGAAACGGAGATGAAAAACTCCAAGTAATTTGAGAGTTATGATGTAAATAGTTAGACTCGCGCTTTGGTTTAGCAATTTACTGACCTACCTCCGATTGATTGACCATAACTCACTCAATTGAACTCGTAATTCATTGAAATTAGTTTTATTTCGAAGGAATCGAAGTTTAGTTTAAAACGAAAGAAACGAAGATGAAAAACTCCAAGTATTTTGAGAGTTATGATGGAAATAGTTAGACTCGCGCTTTGGTTTAGCAATTTATTGACCTACCTCCGATTGATTAACCATAACTCACTCAATTTAACTCGTAATTCATTGAAATTAGTTTCATTTCGAAGGAATCGAAGTGTAGTTTAAAACGAAAGAAACGGAGATGAAAAACTCCAAGTATTTTGAGAGTTATGATGGAAGTGGTTAGACTCGCGCTTTGGTTTAGCAATTTAGTGACTTACCTTCGATTGATTTACCATAACTCAGTTAATTCGACTCTTAATTCATTGACATTAGTTCCATTTCGAAGGAATCGAAGTATAGTTTAAAACGAAAGAAACGGAGATGAAAAACTCCAAGTATTTTGAGAGTTATGATGAAAATAGTTAGACTCGCGCTTTGGTTTAGCAATTTACTGACCTACCTCCGATTGATTGACCATAACTCACTAAATTTAATTCGTAATTCATTGAAATTAGTTTCATTTCGAAAGAATCGAAGTGTAGTTTAAAACGAAAGAAACGGAGATGAAAAATATCAAGTATTTTAAGAGTTATGATGAAAATAGTTAGACTCGCGCTTTGGTTTAGCAATTTACTGACCTACCTCCGATTGATTGACCATAACTCACTCAATTGAACTCGTAATTCATTGAAATTAGTTTTATTTCGAAGGAATCGAAGTTTAGTTTAAAACGAAAGAAACGGAGATGAAAAACTCCAAGTATTTTGAGAGTTATGATGGAAATAGTTAGACTCGCGCTTTGGTTTAGCAATTTACTGACCTACCTCCGATTGATTGACCATAACTCACTCAATTGAACTCGTAATTCATTGAAATTAGTTCCATTTCGAAGGAATCGAAGTGTAGTTTAAAACGAAAGAAACGGAGATGAAAATTTCCAAGTATTTTGAGAGTTATGATGAAAATAGTTAGACTCACGCTTTGGTTTAGCAATTTACTGACTTACCTCCGATTGATTGACCATAACTCACCCAATTTAACTCGTAATTTATTGAAATTAGTTTCATTTCGAAGGAATCGAAGTGTCGTTTCAAACGAAAGAAACGGAGATGAAAAACTCCAAGTATTTTGAGAGTTATGATGGAAATAGTTAGACTCGCGCTTTGGTTTAGCAATTTAGTGACATACCACCGATTGATTGACCATAACTCACTCAATTTAACTCGTAATTCATTTAAATTAGTTTCATTTCGAAGGAATCAAAGTGTAGTTGAAAATGAAAGAAACGGAGATGAAAAACTCCAAGTATTTTGAGAGTTATGATGGAAATAATTAGACTCGCGCTGTGGTTTAGCAATTTACTGACCTAACTCCGATTGATTGACCATAACTTACTCAATTCAACTCGTAATTCATTGAAATTAGCTCCATTTTGAAGGAATCGAAGTGTAGTTTAAAACGTACGAAACGGAGATGAAAAACTCCAAGTATTTTGAGAGTTACGATGGAAGTGGTTAGACTCGCGCTTTGGTTTAGCAATTTACTGACCTACCTTCGATTGATTGACCATAACTCAGTTAATTCGACTCATAATTCATTGACATTAGTTACATTTCGAAGGAATCGAAGTGTAGTTTAAAACGAAAGAAACGGAGATGAAAAACTCCAAGTATTTTGAGAGTTATGATAGAAATAGTTAGACTCGCGCTTTGGTTTAGCAATTTACTGACCTACCTCCGATTGATTGACCATAACTCACTCAATTGAACTCGTAATTCATTGAAATTAGTTTTATTTCGAAGGAATCGAAGTTTAGTTTAAAACGAAAGAAACGGAGATGAAAAACTCCAAGTATTTTGAGAGTTATGATGGAAATAGTTAGACTCGCGCTTTGGTTTAGCAATTTACTGACCTACCTCCGATTGATTAACCATAACTCACTCAATTTAACTCGTAATTCATTGAAATTAGTTTAATTTTGAGGGAATCAAAGTGTAGTTTGAAACGAAAGAAACGGAGATGAAAAACTCCAAGTATTTTGAGAGTTATGATGGAAATAGTTAGACTCGCGCTTTGGTTTAGCAATTTACTAACCTACCTCCGATTGATTGACCATAACTCACCCAATTTAACTCGTAATTTATTGAAATTAGTTTCATTTCGAAGGAATCGAAGTGTCGTTTAAAACGAAAGAAACGAAGATGAAAAACTCCAAGTATTTTGAGAGTTATGATGGAAATAGTTAGACTCGCGCTTTGGTTTAGCAATTTACTGACATACTTCCGATTGATTGACCATAACTCACTCAATTCAACTCGTAATTCATTGAAATTAGTTCCATTTCGAAGGAATCGAAGTGTAGTTTAAAACGAAAGAAACGGAGATGAAAATTTCCAAGTATTTTGAGAGTTATGTTGGAAATAGTTACACTCGCGCTTTGGTTTTGCAATTTACTGACATACGTCCGATTGATTGACCATAACTCACTAAATTTAACTCGTAATTCATTGAAATTAGTTTCATTTCGAAGGAATCAAAGTGTAGTTTAAAACGAAAGAAACGGAGATGAAAAATATCAAGTATTTTAAGAGTTATGATGAAAATAGTTAGACTCGCGCTTTGGTTTAGCAATTTACTGACCTACCTCCGATTGATTGACCATAACTCACTCAATTTTACTCGTAATTCATTGAAATTAGTTCCATTTCGAATGAATCGAAGTGTAGTTTAAAACGAAAGAAACAGAGATGAAAAACTCCAAGTATTTTGAGAGTTATGTTGGAAATAGTTACACTCGCGCTTTGGTTTTGCAATTTACTGACATACGTCCGATTGATTGACCATAACTCACTCAATTTAACTCGTAATTCATTGAAATTAGTTCCATTTCGAAGTAATCGAAGTGTAGTTTAAAACGAAAGAAACGGAGATGAAAAACTCCAAGTATTTTGAGAGTTATGATGGAAGTGGTTAGACTCGCGCTTTGGTTTAGCAATTTACTGACTTACCTTCGATTGATTTACCATAACTCAGTTAATTCGACTCATAATTCATTGACATTAGTTCCATTTCGAAGGAATCGAAGTGTAGTTTAAAACGAAAGAAACGGAGATGAAAAACTCCAAGTATTTTGAGAGTTATGATGGAAATAGTTAGACTCGTGCTTTGGTTTAGCAATTTACTGACCTACCTCCGATTGATTGACCATAACTCACTCAATTTAACTCGTAATTCATTGAAATTAGTTTCATTTCGAAGGAATCGAAGTGTAGTTTAAAACGAAAGAAACGGAGATGAAAAATCCAAGTAATTTGAGAGTTATGATGTAAATAGTTAGACTCGCGCTTTGGTTTAGCAATTTACTGACCTACCTCCGATTGATTGACCATAACTCACTCAATTGAACTCGTAATTCATTGAAATTAGTTTTATTTCGAAGGAATCGGAGTTTAGTTTAAAACGAAAGAAACGGAGATGAAAAACTCCAAGTATTTTGAGAGTTATGATGGAAATAGTTAGACTCGCGCTTTGGTTTAGCAATTTACTGACCTACCTCCGATTGATTAACCATAACTCACTCAATTTAACTCGTAATTCATTGAAATTAGTTTAATTTTGAGGGAATCAAAGTGTAGTTTGAAACGAAAGAAACGGAGATGAAAAACTCCAAGTATTTTGAGAGTTATGATGGAAATAGTTAGACTCGCGCTTTGGTTTAGCAATTTACTGACATACCTCCGATTGATTAACCATAACTCACTCAATTTTACTCGTAATTCATTGAAATTAGTTCCATTTCGAAGGAATCAAAGTGTAGTTTAAAACGAAAGAAACAGAGATGAAAAACTCCAAGTATTTTGAGAGTTATGATGAAAATAGTTAGACTCGCGCTTTGGTTTAGCAATTTACTGACCTACCTCCGATTGATTAACCATAACTCACTAAATTTAATTCGTAATTCATTGAAATTAGTTTCATTTCGAAGGAATCAAAGTGTAGTTTAAAACGAAAGAAACGGAGATGAAAAACTCCAAGTATTTTGAGAGTTATGATGGAAATAGTTAGACTCGCGCTTTGGTTTAGCAATTTACTGACCTACCTCCGATTGATTAACCATAACTCACTCAATTTTACTCGTAATTCATTGAAATTAGTTCCATTTCGAAGGAATCAAAGTGTAGTTTAAAACGAAAGAAACAGAGATGAAAAACTCCAAGTATTTTGAGAGTTATGATGAAAATAGTTAGACTCGCGCTTTGGTTTAGCAATTTACTGACCTACCTCCGATTGATTGACCATAACTCACTAAATTTAATTCGTAATTCATTGAAATTAGTTTCATTTCGAAGGAATCAAAGTGTAGTTTAAAACGAAAGAAACGGAGATGAAAAATATCAAGTATTTTAAGAGTTATGATGAAAATAGTTAGACTCGCGCTTTGGTTTAGCAATTTACTGACCTACCTCCGATTGATTGACCATAACTCACTCAATTTTACTCGTAATTCATTGAAATTAGTTCCATTTCGAATGAATCGAAGTGTAGTTTAAAACGAAAGAAACAGAGATGAAAAACTCCAAGTATTTTGAGAGTTATGTTGGAAATAGTTACACTCGCGCTTTGGTTTTGCAATTTACTGACATACGTCCGATTGATTGACCATAACTCACTCAATTTAACTCGTAATTCATTGAAATTAGTTCCATTTCGAAGTAATCGAAGTGTAGTTTAAAACGAAAGAAACGGAGATGAAAAACTCCAAGTATTTTGAGAGTTATGATGGAAGTGGTTAGACTCGCGCTTTGGTTTAGCAATTTACTGACCTACCTTCGATTGATTGACCATAACTCAGTTAATTCGACTCATAATTCATTGACATTAGTTCCATTTCGAAGGAATCGAAGTGTAGTTTAAAACGAAAGAAACGGAGATGAAAAACTCCAAGTATTTTGAGAGTTATG
Organism: Tasmannia lanceolata; assembly: GCF_043159265.1. Classification (NCBI taxonomy): domain Eukaryota; kingdom Viridiplantae; phylum Streptophyta; class Magnoliopsida; order Canellales; family Winteraceae; genus Tasmannia; species Tasmannia lanceolata. The sequence goes on from NW_027518678.1 coordinate 1,239,819, forward strand.
ATGGAAATAGTTAGACTCGTGCTTTGGTTTAGCAATTTACTGACCTACCTCCGATTGATTGACCATAACTCACTAAATTTAACTCGTAATTCATTGAAATTAGTTTCATTTCGAAGGAATCGAAGTGTAGTTTAAAACGAAAGAAACGGAGATGAAAAACTCCAAGTAATTTGAGAGTTATGATGGAAATAGTTAGACTCGCGCTTTGGTTTAGCAATTTACTGACCTACCTCCGATTGATTGACCATAACTCACTCAATTGAACTCGTAATTCATTGAAATTAGTTCAATTTCGAAGGAATCGAAGTGTAGTTTAAAACGAAAGAAACGGAGATGAAAATTTCCAAGTATTTTGAGAGTTATGATGAAAATAGTTAGACTCACGCTTTGGTTTAGCAATTTACTGACTTACCTCCGATTGATTGACCATAACTCACCCAATTTAACTCGTAATTTATTGAAATTAGTTTCATTTCGAAGGAATCGAAGTGTCGTTTCAAACGAAAGAAACGGAGATGAAAAACTCCAAGTATTTTGAGAGTTATGATGGAAATAGTTAGACTCGCGCTTTGGTTTAGCAATTTAGTGACATACCACCGATTGATTGACCATAACTCACTCAATTTAACTCGTAATTCATTTAAATTAGTTTCATTTCGAAGGAATCAAAGTGTAGTTGAAAATGAAAGAAACGGAGATGAAAAACTCCAAGTATTTTGAGAGTTATGATGGAAATAATTAGACTCGCGCTGTGGTTTAGCAATTTACTGACCTAACTCCGATTGATTGACCATAACTTACTCAATTCAACTCGTAATTCATTGAAATTAGCTCCATTTTGAAGGAATCGAAGTGTAGTTTAAAACGTACGAAACGGAGATGAAAAACTCCAAGTATTTTGAGAGTTATGATGGAAGTGGTTAGACTCGCGCTTTGGTTTAGCAATTTACTGACCTACCTTCGATTGATTGACCATAACTCAGTTAATTCGACTCATAATTCATTGACATTAGTTCCATTTCGAAGGAATCGAAGTGTAGTTTAAAACGAAAGAAACGGAGATGAAAAACTCCAAGTATTTTGAGAGTTATGATGGAAATAGTTAGACTCGCGCTTTGGTTTAGCAATTTACTGACCTACCTCCGATTGATTAACCATAACTCACTCAATTTAACTCGTAATTCATTGAAATTAGTTTAATTTTGAGGGAATCAAAGTGTAGTTTGAAACGAAAGAAACGGAGATGAAAAACTCCAAGTATTTTGAGAGTTATGATGGAAATAGTTAGACTCGCGCTTTGGTTTAGCAATTTACTAACCTACCTCCGATTGATTGACCATAACTCACCCAATTTAACTCGTAATTTATTGAAATTAGTTTCATTTCGAAGGAATCGAAGTGTCGTTTAAAACGAAAGAAACGAAGATGAAAAACTCCAAGTATTTTGAGTTATGATGGAAATAGTTAGACTCGCGCTTTGGTTTAGCAATTTACTGACATACTTCCGATTGATTGACCATAACTCACTCAATTCAACTCGTAATTCATTGAAATTAGTTCAATTTCGAAGGAATCGAAGTGTAGTTTAAAACGAAAGAAACGAAGATGAAAATTTCCAAGTATTTTGAGAGTTATGTTGGAAATAGTTACACTCGCGCTTTGGTTTTGCAATTTACTGACATACGTCCGATTGATTGACCATAACTCACTAAATTTAACTCGTAATTCATTGAAATTAGTTTCATTTCGAAGGAATCAAAGTGTAGTTTAAAACGAAAGAAACGGAGATGAAAAATATCAAGTATTTTAAGAGTTATGATGAAAATAGTTAGACTCGCGCTTTGGTTTAGCAATTTACTGACCTACCTCCGATTGATTGACCATAACTCACTCAATTTTACTCGTAATTCATTGAAATTAGTTCCATTTCGAATGAATCAAAGTGTAGTTTAAAACGAAAGAAACAGAGATGAAAAACTCCAAGTATTTTGAGAGTTATGTTGGAAATAGTTACACTCGCGCTTTGGTTTTGCAATTTACTGACATACGTCCGATTGATTGACCATAACTCACTCAATTTAACTCGTAATTCATTGAAATTAGTTCCATTTCGAAGTAATCGAAGTGTAGTTTAAAACGAAAGAAACGGAGATGAAAAACTCCAAGTATTTTGAGAATTATGATGGAAGTGGTTAGACTCGCGCTTTGGTTTAGCAATTTACTGACTTACCTTCGATTGATTTACCATAACTCAGTTAATTCGACTCATAATTCATTGACATTAGTTCCATTTCGAAGGAATCGAAGTGTAGTTTAAAACGAAAGAAACGGAGATGAAAAACTACAAGTATTTTGAGAGTTATGATGGAAATAGTTAGACTCGTGCTTTGGTTTAGCAATTTACTGACCTACCTCCGATTGATTGACCATAACTCACTAAATTTAACTCGTAATTCATTGAAATTAGTTTAATTTCGAAGGAATCGAAGTGTAGTTTAAAACGAAAGAAACGGAGATGAAAAACTCCAAGTAATTTGAGAGTTATGATGTAAATAGTTAGACTCGCGCTTTGGTTTAGCAATTTACTGACCTACCTCCGATTGATTGACCATAACTCACTCAATTGAACTCGTAATTCATTGAAATTAGTTTTATTTCGAAGGAATCGGAGTTTAGTTTAAAACGAAAGAAACGGAGATGAAAAACTCCAAGTATTTTGAGAGTTATGATGGAAATAGTTAGACTCGCGCTTTGGTTTAGCAATTTACTGACCTACCTCCGATTGATTAACCAAAACTCACTCAATTTAACTCGTAATTCATTGAAATTAGTTTAATTTTGAGGGAATCAAAGTGTAGTTTGAAACGAAAGAAACGGAGATGAAAAACTCCAAGTATTTTGAGAGTTATGATGGAAATAGTTAGACTCGCGCTTTGGTTTAGCAATTTACTGACATACCTCCGATTGATTAACCATAACTCACTCAATTTTACTCGTAATTCATTGAAATTAGTTCCATTTCGAAGGAATCAAAGTGTAGTTTAAAACGAAAGAAACAGAGATGAAAAACTACAAGTATTTTGAGAGTTATGATGAAAATAGTTAGACTCGCGCTTTGGTTTAGCAATTTACTGACCTACCTCCGATTAATTGACCATAACTCACTAAATTTAACTCGTAATTCATTGAAATTAGTTTCATTTCGAAGGAATCAAAGTGTAGTTTAAAACGAAAGAAACGGAGATGAAAAATATCAAGTATTTTAAGAGTTATGATGAAAATAGTTAGACTCGCGCTTTGGTTTAGCAATTTACTGACCTACCTCCGATTGATTGACCATAACTCACTCAATTTTACTCGTAATTCATTGAAATTAGTTCCATTTCGAATGAATCGAAGTGTAGTTTAAAACGAAAGAAACAGAGATGAAAAACTCCAAGTATTTTGAGAGTTATGTTGGGAATAGTTACACTCGCGCTTTGGTTTTGCAATTTACTGACATACGTCCGATTGATTGACCATAACTCACTCAATTTAACTCGTAATTCATTGAAATTAGTTCCATTTCGAAGTAATCGAAGTGTAGTTTAAAACGAAAGAAACGGAGATGAAAAACTCCAAGTATTTTGAGAATTATGATGGAAGTGGTTAGACTCGCGCTTTGGTTTAGCAATTTACTGACTTACCTTCGATTGATTTACCATAACTCAGTTAATTCGACTCATAATTCATTGACATTAGTTCCATTTCGAAGGAATCGAAGTGTAGTTTAAAACGAAAGAAACGGAGATGAAAAACTCCAAGTATTTTGAGAGTTATGATGGAAATAGTTAGACTCGTGCTTTGGTTTAGCAATTTACTGACCTACCTCCGATTGATTGACCATAACTCACTCAATTTAACTCGTAATTCATTGAAATTAGTTTCATTTCGAAGGAATCGAAGTGTAGTTTAAAACGAAAGAAACGGAGATGAAAAACTCCAAGTAATTTGAGAGTTATGATGTAAATAGTTAGACTCGCGCTTTGGTTTAGCAATTTACTGACCTACCTCCGATTGATTGACCATAACTCACTCAATTGAACTCGTAATTCATTGAAATTAGTTTTATTTCGAAGGAATCGGAGTTTAGTTTAAAACGAAAGAAACGGAGATGAAAAACTCCAAGTATTTTGAGAGTTATGATGGAAATAGTTAGACTCGCGCTTTGGTTTAGCAATTTACTGACCTACCTCCGATTGATTAACCAAAACTCACTCAATTTAACTCGTAATTCATTGAAATTAGTTTAATTTTGAGGGAATCAAAGTGTAGTTTGAAACGAAAGAAACGGAGATGAAAAACTCCAAGTATTTTGAGAGTTATGATGGAAATAGTTAGACTCGCGCTTTGGTTTAGCAATTTACTGACCTACCTCCGATTGATTGACCATAACTCACTAAATTTAACTCGTAATTCATTGAAATTAGTTTCATTTCGAAGGAATCAAAGTGTAGTTTAAAACGAAAGAAACGGAGATGAAAAACTCCAAGTAATTTGAGAGTTATGATGTAAATAGTTAGACTCGCGCTTTGGTTTAGCAATTTACTGACCTACCTCCGATTGATTGACCATAACTCACTCAATTGAACTCGTAATTCATTGAAATTAGTTTTATTTCGAAGGAATCGAAGTTTAGTTTAAAACGAAAGAAACGGAGATGAAAAACTCCAAGTATTTTGAGAGTTATGATGGAAATAGTTAGACTCGCGCTTTGGTTTAGCAATTTACTGACCTACCTCCGATTGATTAACCATAACTCACTCAATTTAACTCGTAATTCATTGAAATTAGTTTCATTTCGAAGGAATCGAAGTGTAGTTTAAAACGAAAGAAACGGAGATGAAAAACTCCAAGTAATTTGAGAGTTATGATGGAAATAGTTAGACTCGCGCTTTGGTTTAGCAATTTACTGACCTACCTCCGATTGATTGACCATAACTCACTCAATTGAACTCGTAATTCATTGAAATTAGTTCCATTTCGAAGGAATCGAAGTGTAGTTTAAAACGAAAGAAACGGAGATGAAAATTTCCAAGTATTTTGAGAGTTATGATGGAAATAGTTAGACTCGCGCTTTGGTTTAGCAATTTACTGACCTACCTCCGATTGATTAACCATAACTCACTCAATTTAACTCGTAATTCATTGAAATTAGTTTAATTTTGAGGGAATCAAAGTGTAGTTTGAAACGAAAGAAACGGAGATGAAAAACTCCAAGTATTTTGAGAGTTATGATGGAAATAGTTAGACTCGCGCTTTGGTTTAGCAATTTACTGACATACCTCCGATTGATTAACCATAACTCACTCAATTTTACTCGTAATTCATTGAAATTAGTTCCATTTCGAAGGAATCAAAGTGTAGTTTAAAACGAAAGAAACAGAGATGAAAAACTCCAAGTATTTTGAGAGTTATGATGGAAGTGGTTAGACTCGCGCTTTGGTTTAGCAATTTACTGACCTACCTTCGATTGATTGACCATAACTCAGTTAATTCGACTCGTAATTCATTGACATTAGTTCAATTTCGAAGGAATCGAAGCGTAGTTTAAAACGAAAGAAACGGAGATGAAAAACTCCAAGTATTTTGAGAGTTATGATGGAAATAGTTAGACTCGTGCTTTGGTTTAGCAATTTACTGACCTAACTCCGATTAATTGACCATAACTCAGTTAATTCGACTCGTAATTCATTGACATTAGTTCAATTTCGAACGAATCGAAGTGTAGTTTAAAACGAAAGAAACGGAGATGAAAATTTCCAAGTATTTTGAGAGTTATGTTGGAAATAGTTACACTCGCGCTTTGGTTTTGCAATTTACTGACATACGTCCGATTGATTGACCATAACTCACTAAATTTAACTCGTAATTCATTGAAATTAGTTTCATTTCGAAGGAATCAAAGTGTAGTTTAAAACGAAAGAAACGGAGATGAAAAATATCAAGTATTTTAAGAGTTATGATGAAAATAGTTAGACTCGCGCTTTGGTTTAGCAATTTACTGACTTACCTCCGATTGATTGACCATAACTCACTCAATTTTACTCGTAATTCATTGAAATTAGTTCCATTTCGAATGAATCGAAGTGTAGTTTAAAACGAAAGAAACAGAGATGAAAAACTCCAAGTATTTTGAGAGTTATGTTGGAAATAGTTACACTCGCGCTTTGGTTTTGCAATTTACTGACATACGTCCGATTGATTGACCATAACTCACTCAATTTAACTCGTAATTCATTGAAATTAGTTCCATTTCGAAGTAATCGAAGTGTAGTTTAAAACGAAAGAAACGGAGATGAAAAACTCCAAGTATTTTGAGAGTTATGATGGAAGTGGTTAGACTCGCGCTTTGGTTTAGCAATTTACTGACTTACCTTCGATTGATTTACCATAACTCAGTTAATTCGACTCATAATTCATTGACATTAGTTCCATTTCGAAGGAATCGAAGTATAGTTTAAAACGAAAGAAACGGAGATGAAAAACTCCAAGTATTTTGAGAGTTATGATGGAAATAGTTAGACTCGTGCTTTGGTTTAGCAATTTACTGACCTACCTCCGATTGATTGACCATAACTCACTCAATTTAACTCGTAATTCATTGAAATTAGTTTCATTTCGAAGGAATCGAAGTGTAGTTTAAAACGAAAGAAACGTAGATGAAAAACTCCAAGTAATTTGAGAGTTATGATGTAAATAGTTAGACTCGCGCTTTGGTTTAGCAATTTACTGACCTACCTCCGATTGATTGACCATAACTCACTCAATTGAACTCGTAATTCATTGAAATTAGTTTTATTTCGAAGGAATCGAAGTTTAGTTTAAAACGAAAGAAACGGAGATGAAAAACTCCAAGTATTTTGAGAGTTATGATGGAAATAGTTAGACTCGCGCTTTGGTTTAGCAATTTACTGACCTACCTCCGATTGATTAACCATAACTCACTCAATTTAACTCGTAATTCATTGAAATTAGTTTCATTTCGAAGGAATCGAAGTGTAGTTTAAAACGAAAGAAACGGAGATGAAAAACTCCAAGTAATTTGAGAGTTATGATGGAAATAGTTAGACTCGCGCTTTGGTTTAGCAATTTACTGACCTACCTCCGATTGATTGACCATAACTCACTCAATTGAACTCGTAATTCATTGAAATTAGTTCCATTTCGAAGGAATCGAAGTGTAGTTTAAAACGAAAGAAACGGAGATGAAAATTTCCAAGTATTTTGAGAGTTATGATGAAAATAGTTAGACTCACGCTTTGGTTTAGCAATTTACTGACTTACCTCCGATTGATTGACCATAACTCACCCAATTTAACTCGTAATTTATTGAAATTAGTTTCATTTCGAAGGAATCGAAGTGTCGTTTCAAACGAAAGAAACGGAGATGAAAAACTCCAAGTATTTTGAGAGTTATGATGGAAATAGTTAGACTCGCGCTTTGGTTTAGCAATTTAGTGACATACCACCGATTGATTGACCATAACTCACTCAATTTAACTCGTAATTCATTTAAATTAGTTTCATTTCGAAGGAATCAAAGTGTAGTTGAAAATGAAAGAAACGGAGATGAAAAACTCCAAGTATTTTGAGAGTTATGATGGAAATAATTAGACTCGCGCTGTGGTTTAGCAATTTACTGACCTAACTCCGATTGATTGACCATAACTTACTCAATTCAACTCGTAATTCGTTGAAATTAGCTCCATTTTGAAGGAATCGAAGTGTAGTTTAAAACGTACGAAACGGAGATGAAAAACTCCAAGTATTTTGAGAGTTACGATGGAAGTGGTTAGACTCGCGCTTTGGTTTAGCAATTTACTGACCTACCTTCGATTGATTGACCATAACTCAGTTAATTCGACTCATAATTCATTGACATTAGTTACATTTCGAAGGAATCGAAGTGTAGTTTAAAACGAAAGAAACGGAGATGAAAAACTCCAAGTATTTTGAGAGTTATGATGGAAATAGTTAGACTCGCGCTTTGGTTTAGCAATTTACTGACCTACCTCCGATTGATTGACCATAACTCACTCAATTGAACTCGTAATTCATTGAAATTAGTTTTATTTCGAAGGAATCGAAGTTTAGTTTAAAACGAAAGAAACGGAGATGAAAAACTCCAAGTATTTTGAGAGTTATGATGGAAATAGTTAGACTCGCGCTTTGGTTTAGCAATTTACTGACCTACCTCCGATTGATTAACCATAACTCACTCAATTTAACTCGTAATTCATTGAAATTAGTTTAATTTTGAGGGAATCAAAGTGTAGTTTGAAACGAAAGAAACGGAGATGAAAAACTCCAAGTATTTTGAGAGTTATGATGGAAATAGTTAGACTCGCGCTTTGGTTTAGCAATTTACTAACCTACCTCCGATTGATTGACCATAACTCACCCAATTTAACTCGTAATTTATTGAAATTAGTTTCATTTCGAAGGAATCGAAGTGTCGTTTAAAACGAAAGAAACGAAGATGAAAAACTCCAAGTATTTTGAGAGTTATGATGGAAATAGTTAGACTCGCGCTTTGGTTTAGCAATTTACTGACATACTTCCGATTGATTGACCATAACTCACTCAATTCAACTCGTAATTCATTGAAATTAGTTCCATTTCGAAGGAATCGAAGTGTAGTTTAAAACGAAAGAAACGGAGATGAAAATTTCCAAGTATTTTGAGAGTTATGTTGGAAATAGTTACACTCGCGCTTTGGTTTTGCAATTTACTGACATACGTCCGATTGATTGACCATAACTCACTAAATTTAACTCGTAATTCATTGAAATTAGTTTCATTTCGAAGGAATCAAAGTGTAGTTTAAAACGAAAGAAACGGAGATGAAAAATATCAAGTATTTTAAGAGTTATGATGAAAATAGTTAGACTCGCGCTTTGGTTTAGCAATTTACTGACCTACCTCCGATTGATTGACCATAACTCACTCAATTTTACTCGTAATTCATTGAAATTAGTTCCATTTCGAATGAATCGAAGTGTAGTTTAAAACGAAAGAAACAGAGATGAAAAACTCCAAGTATTTTGAGAGTTATGTTGGAAATAGTTACACTCGCGCTTTGGTTTTGCAATTTACTGACATACGTCCGATTGATTGACCATAACTCACTCAATTTAACTCGTAATTCATTGAAATTAGTTCCATTTCGAAGTAATCGAAGTGTAGTTTAAAACGAAAGAAACGGAGATGAAAAACTCCAAGTATTTTGAGAGTTATGATGGAAGTGGTTAGACTCGCGCTTTGGTTTAGCAATTTACTGACTTACCTTCGATTGATTTACCATAACTCAGTTAATTCGACTCATAATTCATTGACATTAGTTCCATTTCGAAGGAATCGAAGTGTAGTTTAAAACGAAAGAAACGGAGATGAAAAACTCCAAGTATTTTGAGAGTTATGATGGAAATAGTTAGACTCGTGCTTTGGTTTAGCAATTTACTGACCTACCTCCGATTGATTGACCATAACTCACTCAATTTAACTCGTAATTCATTGAAATTAGTTTCATTTCGAAGGAATCGAAGTGTAGTTTAAAACGAAAGAAACGGAGATGAAAAACTCCAAGTATTTTGAGAGTTATGATGGAAGTGGTTAGACTCGCGCTTTGGTTTAGCAATTTACTGACTTACCTTCGATTGATTTACCATAACTCAGTTAATTCGACTCATAATTCATTGACATTAGTTCCATTTCGAAGGAATCGAAGTGTAGTTTAAAACGAAAGAAACGGAGATGAAAAACTCCAAGTATTTTGAGAGTTATGATGGAAATAGTTAGACTCGTGCTTTGGTTTAGCAATTTACTGACCTACCTCCGATTGATTGACCATAACTCACTCAATTTAACTCGTAATTCATTGAAATTAGTTTCATTTCGAAGGAATCGAAGTGTAGTTTAAAACGAAAGAAACGGAGATGAAAAACTCCAAGTAATTTGAGAGTTATGATGTAAATAGTTAGACTCGCGCTTTGGTTTAGCAATTTACTGACCTACCTCCGATTGATTGACCATAACTCACTCAATTGAACTCGTAATTCATTGAAATTAGTTTTATTTCGAAGGAATCGGAGTTTAGTTTAAAACGAAAGAAACGGAGATGAAAAACTCCAAGTATTTTGAGAGTTATGATGAAAAATAGTTAGACTCGCGCTTTGGTTTAGCAATTTACTGACCTACCTCCGATTGATTAACCATAACTCACTCAATTTAACTCGTAATTCATTGAAATTAGTTTAATTTTGAGGGAATCAAAGTGTAGTTTGAAACGAAAGAAACGGAGATGAAAAACTCCAAGTATTTTGAGAGTTATGATGGAAATAGTTAGACTCGCGCTTTGGTTTAGCAATTTACTGACATACCTCCGATTGATTAACCATAACTCACTCAATTTTACTCGTAATTCATTGAAATTAGTTCCATTTCGAAGGAATCAAAGTGTAGTTTAAAACGAAAGAAACAGAGATGAAAAACTCCAAGTATTTTGAGAGTTATGATGAAAATAGTTAGACTCGCGCTTTGGTTTAGCAATTTACTGACCTACCTCCGATTGATTGACCATAACTCACTAAATTTAACTCGTAATTCATTGAAATTAGTTTCATTTCGAAGGAATCAAAGTGTAGTTTAAAACGAAAGAAACGGAGATGAAAAACTCCAAGTAATTTGAGAGTTATGATGTAAATAGTTAGACTCGCGCTTTGGTTTAGCAATTTACTGACCTACCTCCGATTGATTGACCATAACTCACTCAATTGAACTCGTAATTCATTGAAATTAGTTTTATTTCGAAGGAATCGAAGTTTAGTTTAAAACGAAAGAAACGGAGATGAAAAACTCCAAGTATTTTCAGAGTTATGATGGAAATAGTTAGACTCGCGCTTTGGTTTAGCAATTTACTGACCTACCTCCGATTGATTAACCATAACTCACTCAATTTAACTCGTAATTCATTGAAATTAGTTTCATTTCGAAGGAATCGAAGTGTAGTTTAAAACGAAAGAAACGGAGATGAAAAACTCCAAGTAATTTGAGAGTTATGATGGAAATAGTTAGACTCGCGCTTTGGTTTAGCAATTTACTGACCTACCTCCGATTGATTGACCATAACTCACTCAATTGAACTCGTAATTCATTGAAATTAGTTCCATTTCGAAGGAATCGAAGTGTAGTTTAAAACGAAAGAAACGGAGATGAAAATTTCCAAGTATTTTGAGAGTTATGATGGAAATAGTTAGACTCGCGCTTTGGTTTAGCAATTTACTGACCTACCTCCGATTGATTAACCATAACTCACTCAATTTAACTCGTAATTCATTGAAATTAGTTTAATTTTGAGGGAATCAAAGTGTAGTTTGAAACGAAAGAAACGGAGATGAAAAACTCAAAGTATTTTGAGAGTTATGATGGAAATAGTTAGACTCGCGCTTTGGTTTAGCAATTTACTGACATACCTCCGATTGATTAACCATAACTCACTCAATTTTACTCGTAATTCATTGAAATTAGTTCCATTTCGAAGGAATCAAAGTGTAGTTTAAAACGAAAGAAACAGAGATGAAAAACTCCAAGTATTTTGAGAGTTATGATGAAAATAGTTAGACTCGCGCTTTGGTTTAGCAATTTACTGACCTACCTCCGATTGATTGACCATAACTCACTAAATTTAACTCGTAATTCATTGAAATTAGTTTCATTTCGAAGGAATCAAAGTGTAGTTTAAAACGAAAGAAACGGAGATGAAAAATATCAAGTATTTTAAGAGTTATGATGAAAATAGTTAGACTCGCGCTTTGGTTTAGCAATTTACTGACCTACCTCCGATTGATTGACCATAACTCACTCAATTTTACTCGTAATTCATTGAAATTAGTTCCATTTCGAATGAATCGAAGTGTAGTTTAAAACGAAAGAAACAGAGATGAAAAACTCCAAGTATTTTGAGAGTTATGTTGGAAATAGTTACACTCGCGCTTTGGTTTTGCAATTTACTGACATACGTCCGATTGATTGACCATAACTCACTCAATTTAACTCGTAATTCATTGAAATTAGTTCCATTTTGAAGTAATCGAAGTGTAGTTTAAAACGAAAGAAACGGAGATGAAAAACTCCAAGTATTTTGAGAGTTATGATGGAAGTGGTTAGACTCGCGCTTTGGTTTAGCAATTTACTGACCTACCTTCGATTGATTGACCATAACTCAGTTAATTCGACTCATAATTCATTGACATTAGTTCCATTTCGAAGGAATCGAAGTGTAGTTTAAAACGAAAGAAACGGAGATGAAAAACTCCAAGTATTTTGAGAGTTATGATGGAAATAGTTAGACTCGTGCTTTGGTTTAGCAATTTACTGACCTACCTCCGATTGATTGACCATAACTCAATAAATTTAACTCGTAATTCATTGAAATTAGTTTCATTTCGAAGGAATCGAAGTGTAGTTTAAAACGAAAGAAACGGAGATGAAAAACTCCAAGTAATTTGAGAGTTATGATGGAAATAGTTAGACTCGCGCTTTGGTTTAGCAAATTACTGACCTACCTCCGATTGATTGACCATAACTCACTCAATTGAACTCGTAATTCATTGAAATTAGTTCCATTTCGAAGGAATCGAAGTGTAGTTTAAAACGAAAGAAACGGAGATGAAAATTTCCAAGTATTTTGAGAGTTATGATGAAAATAGTTAGACTCACGCTTTGGTTTAGCAATTTACTGATTTACCTCCGATTGATTGACCATAACTCACCCAATTTAACTCGTAATTTATTGAAATTAGTTTCATTTCGAAGGAATCGAAGTGTCGTTTCAAACGAAAGAAACGGAGATGAAAAACTCCAAGTATTTTGAGAGTTATGATGGAAATAGTTAGACTCGCGCTTTGGTTCAGCAATTTAGTGACATACCACCGATTGATTGACCATAACTCACTCAATTTAACTCGTAATTCATTTAAATTAGTTTCATTTCGAAGGAATCAAAGTGTAGTTGAAAATGAAAGAAACGGAGATGAAAAACTCCAAGTATTTTGAGAGTTATGATGGAAGTGGTTAGACTCGCGCTTTGGTTTAGCAATTTACTGACTTACCTTCGATTGATTTACCATAACTCAGTTAATTCGACTCATAATTCATTGACATTAGTTCCATTTCGAAGGAATCGAAGTGTAGTTTAAAACGAAAGAAACGGAGATGAAAAACTCCAAGTATTTTGAGAGTTATGATGGAAATAGTTAGACTCGTGCTTTGGTTTAGCAATTTACTGACCTACCTCCGATTGATTGACCATAACTCACTCAATTTAACTCGTAATTCATTGAAATTAGTTTCATTTCGAAGGAATCGAAGTGTAGTTTAAAACGAAAGAAACGGAGATGAAAAACTCCAAGTATTTTGAGAGTTATGATGGAAGTGGTTAGACTCGCGCTTTGGTTTAGCAATTTACTGACTTACCTTCGATTGATTTACCATAACTCAGTTAATTCGACTCATAATTCATTGACATTAGTTCCATTTCGAAGGAATCGAAGTGTAGTTTAAAACGAAAGAAACGGAGATGAAAAACTCCAAGTATTTTGAGAGTTATGATGGAAATAGTTAGACTCGTGCTTTGGTTTAGCAATTTACTGACCTACCTCCGATTGATTGACCATAACTCACTCAATTTAACTCGTAATTCATTGAAATTAGTTTCATTTCGAAGGAATCGAAGTGTAGTTTAAAACGAAAGAAACGGAGATGAAAAACTCCAAGTAATTTGAGAGTTATGATGTAAATAGTTAGACTCGCGCTTTGGTTTAGCAATTTACTGACCTACCTCCGATTGATTGACCATAACTCACTCAATTGAACTCGTAATTCATTGAAATTAGTTTTATTTCGAAGGAATCGGAGTTTAGTTTAAAACGAAAGAAACGGAGATGAAAAACTCCAAGTATTTTGAGAGTTATGATGAAAAATAGTTAGACTCGCGCTTTGGTTTAGCAATTTACTGACCTACCTCCGATTGATTAACCATAACTCACTCAATTTAACTCGTAATTCATTGAAATTAGTTTAATTTTGAGGGAATCAAAGTGTAGTTTGAAACGAAAGAAACGGAGATGAAAAACTCCAAGTATTTTGAGAGTTATGATGGAAATAGTTAGACTCGCGCTTTGGTTTAGCAATTTACTGACATACCTCCGATTGATTAACCATAACTCACTCAATTTTACTCGTAATTCATTGAAATTAGTTCCATTTCGAAGGAATCAAAGTGTAGTTTAAAACGAAAGAAACAGAGATGAAAAACTCCAAGTATTTTGAGAGTTATGATGAAAATAGTTAGACTCGCGCTTTGGTTTAGCAATTTACTGACCTACCTCCGATTGATTGACCATAACTCACTAAATTTAACTCGTAATTCATTGAAATTAGTTTCATTTCGAAGGAATCAAAGTGTAGTTTAAAACGAAAGAAACGGAGATGAAAAACTCCAAGTAATTTGAGAGTTATGATGTAAATAGTTAGACTCGCGCTTTGGTTTAGCAATTTACTGACCTACCTCCGATTGATTGACCATAACTCACTCAATTGAACTCGTAATTCATTGAAATTAGTTTTATTTCGAAGGAATCGAAGTTTAGTTTAAAACGAAAGAAACGGAGATGAAAAACTCCAAGTATTTTCAGAGTTATGATGGAAATAGTTAGACTCGCGCTTTGGTTTAGCAATTTACTGACCTACCTCCGATTGATTAACCATAACTCACTCAATTTAACTCGTAATTCATTGAAATTAGTTTCATTTCGAAGGAATCGAAGTGTAGTTTAAAACGAAAGAAACGGAGATGAAAAACTCCAAGTAATTTGAGAGTTATGATGGAAATAGTTAGACTCGCGCTTTGGTTTAGCAATTTACTGACCTACCTCCGATTGATTGACCATAACTCACTCAATTGAACTCGTAATTCATTGAAATTAGTTCCATTTCGAAGGAATCGAAGTGTAGTTTAAAACGAAAGAAACGGAGATGAAAATTTCCAAGTATTTTGAGAGTTATGATGGAAATAGTTAGACTCGCGCTTTGGTTTAGCAATTTACTGACCTACCTCCGATTGATTAACCATAACTCACTCAATTTAACTCGTAATTCATTGAAATTAGTTTAATTTTGAGGGAATCAAAGTGTAGTTTGAAACGAAAGAAACGGAGATGAAAAACTCAAAGTATTTTGAGAGTTATGATGGAAATAGTTAGACTCGCGCTTTGGTTTAGCAATTTACTGACATACCTCCGATTGATTAACCATAACTCACTCAATTTTACTCGTAATTCATTGAAATTAGTTCCATTTCGAAGGAATCAAAGTGTAGTTTAAAACGAAAGAAACAGAGATGAAAAACTCCAAGTATTTTGAGAGTTATGATGAAAATAGTTAGACTCGCGCTTTGGTTTAGCAATTTACTGACCTACCTCCGATTGATTGACCATAACTCACTAAATTTAACTCGTAATTCATTGAAATTAGTTTCATTTCGAAGGAATCAAAGTGTAGTTTAAAACGAAAGAAACGGAGATGAAAAATATCAAGTATTTTAAGAGTTATGATGAAAATAGTTAGACTCGCGCTTTGGTTTAGCAATTTACTGACCTACCTCCGATTGATTGACCATAACTCACTCAATTTTACTCGTAATTCATTGAAATTAGTTCCATTTCGAATGAATCGAAGTGTAGTTTAAAACGAAAGAAACAGAGATGAAAAACTCCAAGTATTTTGAGAGTTATGTTGGAAATAGTTACACTCGCGCTTTGGTTTTGCAATTTACTGACATACGTCCGATTGATTGACCATAACTCACTCAATTTAACTCGTAATTCATTGAAATTAGTTCCATTTTGAAGTAATCGAAGTGTAGTTTAAAACGAAAGAAACGGAGATGAAAAACTCCAAGTATTTTGAGAGTTATGATGGAAGTGGTTAGACTCGCGCTTTGGTTTAGCAATTTACTGACCTACCTTCGATTGATTGACCATAACTCAGTTAATTCGACTCATAATTCATTGACATTAGTTCCATTTCGAAGGAATCGAAGTGTAGTTTAAAACGAAAGAAACGGAGATGAAAAACTCCAAGTATTTTGAGAGTTATGATGGAAATAGTTAGACTCGTGCTTTGGTTTAGCAATTTACTGACCTACCTCCGATTGATTGACCATAACTCAATAAATTTAACTCGTAATTCATTGAAATTAGTTTCATTTCGAAGGAATCGAAGTGTAGTTTAAAACGAAAGAAACGGAGATGAAAAACTCCAAGTAATTTGAGAGTTATGATGGAAATAGTTAGACTCGCGCTTTGGTTTAGCAAATTACTGACCTACCTCCGATTGATTGACCATAACTCACTCAATTGAACTCGTAATTCATTGAAATTAGTTCCATTTCGAAGGAATCGAAGTGTAGTTTAAAACGAAAGAAACGGAGATGAAAATTTCCAAGTATTTTGAGAGTTATGATGAAAATAGTTAGACTCACGCTTTGGTTTAGCAATTTACTGATTTACCTCCGATTGATTGACCATAACTCACCCAATTTAACTCGTAATTTATTGAAATTAGTTTCATTTCGAAGGAATCGAAGTGTCGTTTCAAACGAAAGAAACGGAGATGAAAAACTCCAAGTATTTTGAGAGTTATGATGGAAATAGTTAGACTCGCGCTTTGGTTCAGCAATTTAGTGACATACCACCGATTGATTGACCATAACTCACTCAATTTAACTCGTAATTCATTTAAATTAGTTTCATTTCGAAGGAATCAAAGTGTAGTTGAAAATGAAAGAAACGGAGATGAAAAACTCCAAGTATTTTGAGAGTTATGATGGAAATAATTAGACTCGCGCTGTGGTTTAGCAATTTACTGACCTAACTCCGATTGATTGACCATAACTTACTCAATTCAACTCGTAATTCATTGAAATTAGCTCCATTTTGAAGGAATCGAAGTGTAGTTTAAAACGTACGAAACGGAGATGAAAAACTCCAAGTATTTTGAGAGTTATGATGGAAGTGGTTAGACTCGCGCTTTGGTTTAGCAATTTACTGACCTACCTTCGATTGATTGACCATAACTCAGTTAATTCGACTCATAATTCATTGACATTAGTTACATTTCGAAGGAATCGAAGTGTAGTTTAAAACGAAAGAAACGGAGATGAAAAACTCCAAGTATTTTGAGAGTTATGATGGAAATAGTTAGACTCGCGCTTTGGTTTAGCAATTTACTGACCTACCTCCGATTGATTGACCATAACTCACTCAATTGAACTCGTAATTCATTGAAATTAGTTTTATTTCGAAGGAATCGAAGTTTAGTTTAAAACGAAAGAAACGGAGATGAAAAACTCCAAGTATTTTGAGAGTTATGATGGAAATAGTTAGACTCGCGCTTTGGTTTAGCAATTTACTGACCTACCTCCGATTGATTAACCATAACTCACTCAATTTAACTCGTAATTCATTGAAATTAGTTTAATTTTGAGGGAATCAAAGTGTAGTTTGAAACGAAAGAAACGGAGATGAAAAACTCCAAGTATTTTGAGAGTTATGATGGAAATAGTTAGACTCGCGCTTTGGTTTAGCAATTTACTAACCTACCTCCGATTGATTGACCATAACTCACCCAATTTAACTCGTAATTTATTGAAATTAGTTTCATTTCGAAGGAATCGAAGTGTCGTTTAAAACGAAAGAAACGAAGATGAAAAACTCCAAGTATTTTGAGAGTTATGATGGAAATAGTTAGACTCGCGCTTTGGTTTAGCAATTTACTGACATACTTCCGATTGATTGACCATAACTCACTCAATTCAACTCGTAATTCATTGAAATTAGTTCCATTTCGAAGGAATCGAAGTGTAGTTTAAAACGAAAGAAACGGAGATGAAAATTTCCAAGTATTTTGAGAGTTATGTTGGAAATAGTTACACTCGCGCTTTGGTTTTGCAATTTACTGACATACGTCCGATTGATTGACCATAACTCACTAAATTTAACTCGTAATTCATTGAAATTAGTTTCATTTCGAAGGAATCAAAGTGTAGTTTAAAACGAAAGAAACGGAGATGAAAAATATCAAGTATTTTAAGAGTTATGATGAAAATAGTTAGACTCGCGCTTTGGTTTAGCAATTTACTGACCTACCTCCGATTGATTGACCATAACTCACTCAATTTTACTCGTAATTCATTGAAATTAGTTCCATTTCGAATGAATCGAAGTGTAGTTTAAAACGAAAGAAACAGAGATGAAAAACTCCAAGTATTTTGAGAGTTATGTTGGAAATAGTTACACTCGCGCTTTGGTTTTGCAATTTACTGACATACGTCCGATTGATTGACCATAACTCACTCAATTTAACTCGTAATTCATTGAAATTAGTTCCATTTCGAAGTAATCGAAGTGTAGTTTAAAACGAAAGAAACGGAGATGAAAAACTCCAAGTATTTTGAGAGTTATGATGGAAGTGGTTAGACTCGCGCTTTGGTTTAGCAATTTACTGACTTACCTTCGATTGATTTACCATAACTCAGTTAATTCGACTCATAATTCATTGACATTAGTTCCATTTCGAAGGAATCGAAGTGTAGTTTAAAACGAAAGAAACGGAGATGAAAAACTCCAAGTATTTTGAGAGTTATGATGGAAATAGTTAGACTCGTGCTTTGGTTTAGCAATTTACTGACCTACCTCCGATTGATTGACCATAACTCACTCAATTTAACTCGTAATTCATTGAAATTAGTTTCATTTCAAAGGAATCGAAGTGTAGTTTAAAACGAAAGAAACAGAGATGAAAAACTCCAAGTAATTTGAGAGTTATGATGTAAATAGTTAGACTCGCGCTTTGGTTTAGCAATTTACTGACCTACCTCCGATTGATTGACCATAACTCACTCAATTGAACTCGTAATTCATTGAAATTAGTTTTATTTCGAAGGAATCGGAGTTTAGTTTAAAACGAAAGAAACGGAGATGAAAAACTCCAAGTATTTTGAGAGTTATGATGGAAATAGTTAGACTCGCGCTTTGGTTTAGCAATTTACTGACCTACCTCCGATTGATTAACCATAACTCACTCAATTTAACTCGTAATTCATTGAAATTAGTTTAATTTTGAGGGAATCAAAGTGTAGTTTGAAACGAAAGAAACGGAGATGAAAAACTCCAAGTATTTTGAGAGTTATGATGGAAATAGTTAGACTCGCGCTTTGGTTTAGCAATTTACTGACATACCTCCGATTGATTAACCATAACTCACTCAATTTTACTCGTAATTCATTGAAATTAGTTCCATTTCGAAGGAATCAAAGTGTAGTTTAAAACGAAAGAAACAGAGATGAAAAACTCCAAGTATTTTGAGAGTTATGATGAAAATATTTAGACTCGCGCTTTGGTTTAGCAATTTACTGACCTACCTCCGATTGATTGACCATAACTCACTAAATTTAATTCGTAATTCATTGAAATTAGTTTCATTTCGAAGGAATCAAAGTGTAGTTTAAAACGAAAGAAACGGAGATGAAAAACTCCAAGTATTTTGAGAGTTATGATGGAAATAGTTAGACTCGCGCTTTGGTTTAGCAATTTACTGACCTACCTCCGATTGATTAACCATAACTCACTCAATTTTACTCGTAATTCATTGAAATTAGTTCCATTTCGAAGGAATCAAAGTGTAGTTTAAAACGAAAGAAATAGAGATGAAAAACTCCAAGTATTTTGAGAGTTATGATGAAAATAGTTAGACTCGCGCTTTGGTTTAGCAATTTACTGACCTACCTCCGATTGATTGACCATAACTCACTAAATTTAATTCGTAATTCGTTGAAATTAGTTTCATTTCGAAGGAATCAAAGTGTAGTTTAAAACGAAAGAAACGGAGATGAAAAATATCAAGTATTTTAAGAGTTATGATGAAAATAGTTAGACTCGCGCTTTGGTTTAGCAATTTACTGACCTACCTCCGATTGATTGACCATAACTCACTCAATTTTACTCGTAATTCATTGAAATTAGTTCCATTTCGAATGAATCGAAGTATAGTTTAAAACGAAAGAAACAGAGATGAAAAACTCCAAGTATTTTGAGAGTTATGTTGGAAATAGTTACACTCGCGCTTTGGTTTTGCAATTTACTGACATACGTCCGATTGATTGACCATAACTCACTTAATTTAACTCGTAATTCATTGAAATTAGTTCCATTTCGAAGTAATCGAAGTGTAGTTTAAAACGAAAGAAACGGAGATGAAAAACTCCAAGTATTTTGAGAGTTATGATGGAAGTGGTTAGACTCGCGCTTTGGTTTAGCAATTTACTGACCTACCTTCGATTGATTGACCATAACTCAGTTAATTCGACTCATAATTCATTGACATTAGTTCCATTTCGAAGGAATCGAAGTGTAGTTTAAAACGAAAGAAACGGAGATGAAAAACTCCAAGTATTTTGAGAGTTATGATGGAAATAGTTAGACTCGTGCTTTGGTTTAGCAATTTACTGACCTACCTCCGATTGATTGACCATAACTCACTAAATTTAACTCGTAATTCATTGAAATTAGTTTCATTTCGAAGGAATCGAAGTGTAGTTTAAAACGAAAGAAACGGAGATGAAAAACTCCAAGTAATTTGAGAGTTATGATGGAAATAGTTAGACTCGCGCTTTGGTTTAGCAATTTACTGACCTACCTCCGATTGATTGACCATAACTCACTCAATTGAACTCGTAATTCATTGAAATTAGTTCAATTTCGAAGGAATCGAAGTGTAGTTTAAAACGAAAGAAACGGAGATGAAAATTTCCAAGTATTTTGAGAGTTATGATGAAAATAGTTAGACTCACGCTTTGGTTTAGCAATTTACTGACCTACCTCCGATTGATTGACCATAACTCACTCAATTGAACTCGTAATTCATTGAAATTAGTTCAATTTCGAAGGAATCGAAGTGTAGTTTAAAACGAAAGAAACGGAGATGAAAATTTCCAAGTATTTTGAGAGTTATGATGAAAATAGTTAGACTCACGCTTTGGTTTAGCAATTTACTGACTTACCTCCGATTGATTGACCATAACTCACCCAATTTAACTCGTAATTTATTGAAATTAGTTTCATTTCGAAGGAATCGAAGTGTCGTTTCGAACGAAAGAAACGGAGATGAAAAACTCCAAGTATTTTGAGAGTTATGATGGAAATAGTTAGACTCGCGCTTTGGTTCAGCAATTTAGTGACATACCACCGATTGATTGACCATAACTCACTCAATTTAACTCGTAATTCATTTAAATTAGTTTCATTTCGAAGGAATCAAAGTGTAGTTGAAAATGAAAGAAACGGAGATGAAAAACTCCAAGTATTTTGAGAGTTATGATGGAAATAATTAGACTCGCGCTGTGGTTTAGCAATTTACTGACCTAACTCCGATTGATTGACCATAACTTACTCAATTCAACTCGTAATTCATTGAAATTAGCTCCATTTTGAAGGAATCGAAGTGTAGTTTAAAACGTACGAAACGGAGATGAAAAACTCCAAGTATTTTGAGAGTTATGATGGAAGTGGTTAGACTCGCGCTTTGGTTTAGCAATTTACTGACCTACCTTCGATTGATTGACCATAACTCAGTTAATTCGACTCATAATTCATTGACATTAGTTCCATTTCGAAGGAATCGAAGTGTAGTTTAAAACGAAAGAAACGGAGATGAAAAACTCCAAGTATTTTGAGAGTTATGATGGAAATAGTTAGACTCGCGCTTTGGTTTAGCAATTTACTGACCTACCTCCGATTGATTAACCATAACTCACTCAATTTAACTCGTAATTCATTGAAATTAGTTTAATTTTGAGGGAATCAAAGTGTAGTTTGAAACGAAAGAAACGGAGATGAAAAACTCCAAGTATTTTGAGAGTTATGATGGAAATAGTTAGACTCGCGCTTTGGTTTAGCAATTTACTAACCTACCTCCGATTGATTGACCATAACTCACCCAATTTGACTCGTAATTTATTGAAATTAGTTTCATTTCGAAGGAATCGAAGTGTCGTTTAAAACGAAAGAAACGAAGATGAAAAACTCCAAGTATTTTGAGAGTTATGATGGAAATAGTTAGACTCGCGCTTTGGTTTAGCAATTTACTGACATACTTCCGATTGATTGACCATAACTCACTCAATTCAACTCGTAATTCATTGAAATTAGTTCAATTTCGAAGGAATCGAAGTGTAGTTTAAAACGAAAGAAACGGAGATGAAAATTTCCAAGTATTTTGAGAGTTATGTTGGAAATAGTTACACTCGCGCTTTGGTTTTGCAATTTACTGACATACGTCCGATTGATTGACCATAACTCACTAAATTTAACTCGTAATTCATTGAAATTAGTTTCATTTCGAAGGAATCAAAGTGTAGTTTAAAACGAAAGAAACGGAGATGAAAAATATCAAGTATTTTAAGAGTTATGATGAAAATAGTTAGACTCGCGCTTTGGTTTAGCAATTTACTGACCTACCTCCGATTGATTAACCATAACTCACTCAATTTAACTCGTAATTCATTGAAATTAGTTTTATTTCGAAGGAATCGGAGTTTAGTTTAAAACGAAAGAAACGGAGATGAAAAACTCCAAGTATTTTGAGAGTTATGATGAAAAATAGTTAGACTCGCGCTTTGGTTTAGCAATTTACTGACCTACCTCCGATTGATTAACCATAACTCACTCAATTTAACTCGTAATTCATTGAAATTAGTTTAATTTTGAGGGAATCAAAGTGTAGTTTGAAACGAAAGAAACGGAGATGAAAAACTCCAAGTATTTTGAGAGTTATGATGGAAATAGTTAGACTCGCGCTTTGGTTTAGCAATTTACTGACATACCTCCGATTGATTAACCATAACTCACTCAATTTTACTCGTAATTCATTGAAATTAGTTCCATTTCGAAGGAATCAAAGTGTAGTTTAAAACGAAAGAAACAGAGATGAAAAACTCCAAGTATTTTGAGAGTTATGATGAAAATAGTTAGACTCGCGCTTTGGTTTAGCAATTTACTGACCTACCTCCGATTGATTGACCATAACTCACTAAATTTAACTCGTAATTCATTGAAATTAGTTTCATTTCGAAGGAATCAAAGTGTAGTTTAAAACGAAAGAAACGGAGATGAAAAACTCCAAGTAATTTGAGAGTTATGATGTAAATAGTTAGACTCGCGCTTTGGTTTAGCAATTTACTGACCTACCTCCGATTGATTGACCATAACTCACTCAATTGAACTCGTAATTCATTGAAATTAGTTTTATTTCGAAGGAATCGAAGTTTAGTTTAAAACGAAAGAAACGGAGATGAAAAACTCCAAGTATTTTGAGAGTTATGATGGAAATAGTTAGACTCGCGCTTTGGTTTAGCAATTTACTGACCTACCTCCGATTGATTAACCATAACTCACTCAATTTAACTCGTAATTCATTGAAATTAGTTTCATTTCGAAGGAATCGAAGTGTAGTTTAAAACGAAAGAAACGGAGATGAAAAACTCCAAGTAATTTGAGAGTTATGATGGAAATAGTTAGACTCGCGCTTTGGTTTAGCAATTTACTGACCTACCTCCGATTGATTGACCATAACTCACTCAATTGAACTCGTAATTCATTGAAATTAGTTCCATTTCGAAGGAATCGAAGTGTAGTTTAAAACGAAAGAAACGGAGATGAAAATTTCCAAGTATTTTGAGAGTTATGATGGAAATAGTTAGACTCGCGCTTTGGTTTAGCAATTTACTGACCTACCTCCGATTGATTAACCATAACTCACTCAATTTAACTCGTAATTCATTGAAATTAGTTTAATTTTGAGGGAATCAAAGTGTAGTTTGAAACGAAAGAAACGGAGATGAAAAACTCCAAGTATTTTGAGAGTTATGATGGAAATAGTTAGACTCGCGCTTTGGTTTAGCAATTTACTGACATACCTCCGATTGATTAACCATAAGTCACTCAATTTTACTCGTAATTCATTGAAATTAGTTCCATTTCGAAGGAATCAAAGTGTAGTTTAAAACGAAAGAAACAGAGATGAAAAACTCCAAGTATTTTGAGAGTTATGATGAAAATAGTTAGACTCGCGCTTTGGTTTAGCAATTTACTGACCTACCTCCGATTGATTGACCATAACTCACTAAATTTAACTCGTAATTCATTGAAATTAGTTTCATTTCGAAGGAATCAAAGTGTAGTTTAAAACGAAAGAAACGGAGATGAAAAACTCCAAGTAATTTGAGAGTTATGATGTAAATAGTTAGACTCGCGCTTTGGTTTAGCAATTTACTGACCTACCTCCGATTGATTGACCATAACTCACTCAATTGAACTCGTAATTCATTGAAATTAGTTTTATTTCGAAGGAATCGAAGTTTAGTTTAAAACGAAAGAAACGGAGATGAAAAACTCCAAGTATTTTGAGAGTTATGATGGAAATAGTTAGACTCGCGCTTTGGTTTAGCAATTTACTGACCTACCTCCGATTGATTAACCATAACTCACTCAATTTAACTCGTAATTCATTGAAATTAGTTTCATTTCGAAGGAATCGAAGTGTAGTTTAAAACGAAAGAAACGGAGATGAAAAACTCCAAGTAATTTGAGAGTTATGATGGAAATAGTTAGACTCGCGCTTTGGTTTAGCAATTTACTGACCTACCTCCGATTGATTGACCATAACTCACTCAATTGAACTCGTAATTCATTGAAATTAGTTCCATTTCGAAGGAATCGAAGTGTAGTTTAAAACGAAAGAAACGGAGATGAAAATTTCCAAGTATTTTGAGAGTTATGATGGAAATAGTTAGACTCGCGCTTTGGTTTAGCAATTTACTGACCTACCTCCGATTGATTAACCATAACTCACTCAATTTAACTCGTAATTCATTGAAATTAGTTTAATTTTGAGGGAATCAAAGTGTAGTTTGAAACGAAAGAAACGGAGATGAAAAACTCCAAGTATTTTGAGAGTTATGATGGAAATAGTTAGACTCGCGCTTTGGTTTAGCAATTTACTGACATACCTCCGATTGATTAACCATAAGTCACTCAATTTTACTCGTAATTCATTGAAATTAGTTCCATTTCGAAGGAATCAAAGTGTAGTTTAAAACGAAAGAAACAGAGATGAAAAACTCCAAGTATTTTGAGAGTTATGATGAAAATAGTTAGACTCGCGCTTTGGTTTAGCAATTTACTGACCTACCTCCGATTGATTGACCATAACTCACTAAATTTAACTCGTAATTCATTGAAATTAGTTTCATTTCGAAGGAATCAAAGTGTAGTTTAAAACGAAAGAAACGGAGATGAAAAACTCCAAGTAATTTGAGAGTTATGATGTAAATAGTTAGACTCGCGCTTTGGTTTAGCAATTTACTGACCTACCTCCGATTGATTGACCATAACTCACTCAATTGAACTCGTAATTCATTGAAATTAGTTTTATTTCGAAGGAATCGAAGTTTAGTTTAAAACGAAAGAAACGGAGATGAAAAACTCCAAGTATTTTGAGAGTTATGATGGAAATAGTTAGACTCGCGCTTTGGTTTAGCAATTTACTGACCTACCTCCGATTGATTAACCATAACTCACTCAATTTAACTCGTAATTCATTGAAATTAGTTTCATTTCGAAGGAATCGAAGTGTAGTTTAAAACGAAAGAAACGGAGATGAAAAACTCCAAGTAATTTGAGAGTTATGATGGAAATAGTTAGACTCGCGCTTTGGTTTAGCAATTTACTGACCTACCTCCGATTGATTGACCATAACTCACTCAATTGAACTCGTAATTCATTGAAATTAGTTCCATTTCGAAGGAATCGAAGTGTAGTTTAAAACGAAAGAAACGGAGATGAAAATTTCCAAGTATTTTGAGAGTTATGATGGAAATAGTTAGACTCGCGCTTTGGTTTAGCAATTTACTGACCTACCTCCGATTGATTAACCATAACTCACTCAATTTAACTCGTAATTCATTGAAATTAGTTTAATTTTGAGGGAATCAAAGTGTAGTTTGAAACGAAAGAAACGGAGATGAAAAACTCCAAGTATTTTGAGAGTTATGATGGAAATAGTTAGACTCGCGCTTTGGTTTAGCAATTTACTGACATACCTCCGATTGATTAACCATAACTCACTCAATTTTACTCGTAATTCATTGAAATTAGTTCCATTTCGAAGGAATCAAAGTGTAGTTTAAAACGAAAGAAACAGAGATGAAAAACTCCAAGTATTTTGAGAGTTATGATGAAAATAGTTAGACTCGCGCTTTGGTTTAGCAATTTACTGACCTACCTCCGATTGATTGACCATAACTCACTAAATTTAACTCGTAATTCATTGAAATTAGTTTCATTTCGAAGGAATCAAAGTGTAGTTTAAAACGAAAGAAACGGAGATGAAAAATATCAAGTATTTTAAGAGTTATGATGAAAATAGTTAGACTCGCGCTTTGGTTTAGCAATTTACTGACCTACCTCCGATTGATTGACCATAACTCACTCAATTTTACTCGTAATTCATTGAAATTAGTTCCATTTCGAATGAATCGAAGTGTAGTTTAAAACGAAAGAAACAGAGATGAAAAACTCCAAGTATTTTGAGAGTTATGTTGGAAATAGTTACACTCGCGCTTTGGTTAAGCAATTTACTGACATACGTCCGATTGATTGACCATAACTCACTCAATTTAACTCGTAATTCATTGAAATTAGTTCCATTTCGAAGTAATCGAAGTGTAGTTTAAAACGAAAGAAACAGAGATGAAAAACTCCAAGTATTTTGAGAGTTATGTTGGAAATAGTTACACTCGCGCTTTGGTTTTGCAATTTACTGACATACGTCCGATTGATTGACCATAACTCACTCAATTTAACTCGTAATTCATTGAAATTAGTTCCATTTCGAAGTAATCGAAGTGTAGTTTAAAACGAAAGAAACGGAGATGAAAAACTCCAAGTATTTTGAGAGTTATGATGGAAGTGGTTAGACTCGCGCTTTGGTTTAGCAATTTACTGACCTACCTTCGATTGATTGACCATAACTCAGTTAATTCGACTCATAATTCATTGACATTAGTTCCATTTCGAAGGAATCGAAGTGTAGTTTAAAACGAAAGAAACGGAGATGAAAAACTCCAAGTATTTTGAGAGTTATGATGGAAATAGTTAGACTCGTGCTTTGGTTTAGCAATTTACTGACCTACCTCCGATTGATTGACCATAACTCAATAAATTTAACTCGTAATTCATTGAAATTAGTTTCATTTCGAAGGAATCGAAGTGTAGTTTAAAACGAAAGAAACGGAGATGAAAAACTCCAAGTAATTTGAGAGTTATGATGGAAATAGTTAGACTCGCGCTTTGGTTTAGCAATTTACTGACCTACCTCCGATTGATTGACCATAACTCACTCAATTGAACTCGTAATTCATTGAAATTAGTTCCATTTCGAAGGAATCGAAGTGTAGTTTAAAACGAAAGAAACGGAGATGAAAATTTCCAAGTATTTTGAGAGTTATGATGAAAATAGTTAGACTCACGCTTTGGTTTAGCAATTTACTGACTTACCTCCGATTGATTGACCATAACTCACCCAATTTAACTCGTAATTTATTGAAATTAGTTTCATTTCGAAGGAATCGAAGTGTCGTTTCGAACGAAAGAAACGGAGATGAAAAACTCCAAGTATTTTGAGAGTTATGATGGAAATAGTTAGACTCGCGCTTTGGTTTCAGCAATTTAGTGACATACCACCGATTGATTGACCATAACTCACTCAATTTAACTCGTAATTCATTTAAATTAGTTTCATTTCGAAGGAATCAAAGTGTAGTTGAAAATGAAAGAAACGGAGATGAAAAACTCCAAGTATTTTGAGAGTTATGATGGAAATAATTAGACTCGCGCTGTGGTTTAGCAATTTACTGACCTAACTCCGATTGATTGACCATAACTTACTCAATTCAACTCGTAATTCATTGAAATTAGCTCCATTTTGAAGGAATCGAAGTGTAGTTTAAAACGTACGAAACGGAGATGAAAAACTCCAAGTATTTTGAGAGTTATGATGGAAGTGGTTAGACTCGCGCTTTGGTTTAGCAATTTACTGACCTACCTTCGATTGATTGACCATAACTCAGTTAATTCGACTCATAATTCATTGACATTAGTTCCATTTCGAAGGAATCGAAGTGTAGTTTAAAACGAAAGAAACGGAGATGAAAAACTCCAAGTATTTTGAGAGTTATGATGGAAATAGTTAGACTCGCGCTTTGGTTTAGCAATTTACTGACCTACCTCCGATTGATTAACCATAACTCACTCAATTTAACTCGTAATTCATTGAAATTAGTTTAATTTTGAGGGAATCAAAGTGTAGTTTGAAACGAAAGAAACGGAGATGAAAAACTCCAAGTATTTTGAGAGTTATGATGGAAATAGTTAGACTCGCGCTTTGGTTTAGCAATTTACTAACCTACCTCCGATTGATTGACCATAACTCACCCAATTTGACTCGTAATTTATTGAAATTAGTTTCATTTCGAAGGAATCGAAGTGTCGTTTAAAACGAAAGAAACGAAGATGAAAAACTCCAAGTATTTTGAGAGTTATGATGGAAATAGTTAGACTCGCGCTTTGGTTTAGCAATTTACTGACATACTTCCGATTGATTGACCATAACTCACTCAATTCAACTCGTAATTCATTGAAATTAGTTCAATTTCGAAGGAATCGAAGTGTAGTTTAAAACGAAAGAAACGGAGATGAAAATTTCCAAGTATTTTGAGAGTTATGTTGGAAATAGTTACACTCGCGCTTTGGTTTTGCAATTTACTGACATACGTCCGATTGATTGACCATAACTCACTAAATTTAACTCGTAATTCATTGAAATTAGTTTCATTTCGAAGGAATCAAAGTGTAGTTTAAAACGAAAGAAACGGAGATGAAAAATATCAAGTATTTTAAGAGTTATGATGAAAATAGTTAGACTCGCGCTTTGGTTTAGCAATTTACTGACCTACCTCCGATTGATTAACCATAACTCACTCAATTTAACTCGTAATTCATTGAAATTAGTTTTATTTCGAAGGAATCGGAGTTTAGTTTAAAACGAAAGAAACGGAGATGAAAAACTCCAAGTATTTTGAGAGTTATGATGAAAAATAGTTAGACTCGCGCTTTGGTTTAGCAATTTACTGACCTACCTCCGATTGATTAACCATAACTCACTCAATTTAACTCGTAATTCATTGAAATTAGTTTAATTTTGAGGGAATCAAAGTGTAGTTTGAAACGAAAGAAACGGAGATGAAAAACTCCAAGTATTTTGAGAGTTATGATGGAAATAGTTAGACTCGCGCTTTGGTTTAGCAATTTACTGACATACCTCCGATTGATTAACCATAACTCACTCAATTTTACTCGTAATTCATTGAAATTAGTTCCATTTCGAAGGAATCAAAGTGTAGTTTAAAACGAAAGAAACAGAGATGAAAAACTCCAAGTATTTTGAGAGTTATGATGAAAATAGTTAGACTCGCGCTTTGGTTTAGCAATTTACTGACCTACCTCCGATTGATTGACCATAACTCACTAAATTTAACTCGTAATTCATTGAAATTAGTTTCATTTCGAAGGAATCAAAGTGTAGTTTAAAACGAAAGAAACGGAGATGAAAAACTCCAAGTAATTTGAGAGTTATGATGTAAATAGTTAGACTCGCGCTTTGGTTTAGCAATTTACTGACCTACCTCCGATTGATTGACCATAACTCACTCAATTGAACTCGTAATTCATTGAAATTAGTTTTATTTCGAAGGAATCGAAGTTTAGTTTAAAACGAAAGAAACGGAGATGAAAAACTCCAAGTATTTTGAGAGTTATGATGGAAATAGTTAGACTCGCACTTTGGTTTAGCAATTTACTGACCTACCTCCGATTGATTAACCATAACTCACTCAATTTAACTCGTAATTCATTGAAATTAGTTTCATTTCGAAGGAATCGAAGTGTAGTTTAAAACGAAAGAAACGGAGATGAAAAACTCCAAGTAATTTGAGAGTTATGATGGAAATATTTAGACTCGCGCTTTGGTTTAGCAATTTACTGACCTACCTCCGATTGATTGACCATAACTCACTCAATTGAACTCGTAATTCATTGAAATTAGTTCCATTTCGAAGGAATCGAAGTGTAGTTTAAAACGAAAGAAACGGAGATGAAAATTTCCAAGTATTTTGAGAGTTATGATGGAAATAGTTAGACTCGCGCTTTGGTTTAGCAATTTACTGACCTACCTCCGATTGATTAACCATAACTCACTCAATTTAACTCGTAATTCATTGAAATTAGTTTAATTTTGAGGGAATCAAAGTGTAGTTTGAAACGAAAGAAACGGAGATGAAAAACTCCAAGTATTTTGAGAGTTATGATGGAAATAGTTAGACTCGCGCTTTGGTTTAGCAATTTACTGACATACCTCCGATTGATTAACCATAACTCACTCAATTTTACTCGTAATTCATTGAAATTAGTTCCATTTCGAAGGAATCAAAGTGTAGTTTAAAACGAAAGAAACAGAGATGAAAAACTCCAAGTATTTTGAGAGTTATGATGAAAATAGTTAGACTCGCGCTTTGGTTTAGCAATTTACTGACCTACCTCCGATTGATTGACCATAACTCACTAAATTTAACTCGTAATTCATTGAAATTAGTTTCATTTCGAAGGAATCAAAGTGTAGTTTAAAACGAAAGAAACGGAGATGAAAAATATCAAGTATTTTAAGAGTTATGATGAAAATAGTTAGACTCGCGCTTTGGTTTAGCAATTTACTGACCTACCTCCGATTGATTGACCATAACTCACTCAATTTTACTCGTAATTCATTGAAATTAGTTCCATTTCGAATGAATCGAAGTGTAGTTTAAAACGAAAGAAACAGAGATGAAAAACTCCAAGTATTTTGAGAGTTATGTTGGAAATAGTTACACTCGCGCTTTGGTTTTGCAATTTACTGACATACGTCCGATTGATTGACCATAACTCACTCAATTTAACTCGTAATTCATTGAAATTAGTTCCA
The DNA here is from genome assembly GCF_043159265.1 of Tasmannia lanceolata. Classification (NCBI taxonomy): domain Eukaryota; kingdom Viridiplantae; phylum Streptophyta; class Magnoliopsida; order Canellales; family Winteraceae; genus Tasmannia; species Tasmannia lanceolata. The sequence goes on from NW_027518678.1 coordinate 1,271,052, forward strand.
TTTCGAAGTAATCGAAGTGTAGTTTAAAACGAAAGAAACGGAGATGAAAAACTCCAAGTATTTTGAGAGTTATGATGGAAGTGGTTAGACTCGCGCTTTGGTTTAGCAATTTACTGACCTACCTTCGATTGATTGACCATAACTCAGTTAATTCGACTCATAATTCATTGACATTAGTTCCATTTCGAAGGAATCGAAGTGTAGTTTAAAACGAAAGAAACGGAGATGAAAAACTCCAAGTATTTTGAGAGTTATGATGGAAATAGTTAGACTCGTGCTTTGGTTTAGCAATTTACTGACCTACCTCCGATTGATTGACCATAACTCAATAAATTTAACTCGTAATTCATTGAAATTAGTTTCATTTCGAAGGAATCGAAGTGTAGTTTAAAACGAAAGAAACGGAGATGAAAAACTCCAAGTAATTTGAGAGTTATGATGGAAATAGTTAGACTCGCGCTTTGGTTTAGCAATTTACTGACCTACCTCCGATTGATTGACCATAACTCACTCAATTGAACTCGTAATTCATTGAAATTAGTTCCATTTCGAAGGAATCGAAGTGTAGTTTAAAACGAAAGAAACGGAGATGAAAATTTCCAAGTATTTTGAGAGTTATGATGAAAATAGTTAGACTCACGCTTTGGTTTAGCAATTTACTGACTTACCTCCGATTGATTGACCATAACTCACCCAATTTAACTCGTAATTTATTGAAATTAGTTTCATTTCGAAGGAATCGAAGTGTCGTTTCAAACGAAAGAAACGGAGATGAAAAACTCCAAGTATTTTGAGAGTTATGATGGAAATAGTTAGACTCGCGCTTTGGTTCAGCAATTTAGTGACATACCACCGATTGATTGACCATAACTCACTCAATTTAACTCGTAATTCATTTAAATTAGTTTCATTTCGAAGGAATCAAAGTGTAGTTGAAAATGAAAGAAACGGAGATGAAAAACTCCAAGTATTTTGAGAGTTATGATGGAAATAATTAGACTCGCGCTGTGGTTTAGCAATTTACTGACCTAACTCCGATTGATTGACCATAACTTACTCAATTCAACTCGAAATTCATTGAAATTAGCTCCATTTTGAAGGAATCGAAGTGTAGTTTAAAACGTATGAAACGGAGATGAAAAACTCCAAGTATTTTGAGAGTTATGATGGAAGTGGTTAGACTCGCGCTTTGGTTTAGCAATTTACTGACCTACCTTCGATTGATTGACCATAACTCAGTTAATTCGACTCATAATTCATTGACATTAGTTACATTTCGAAGGAATCGAAGTGTAGTTTAAAACGAAAGAAACGGAGATGAAAAACTCCAAGTATTTTGAGAGTTATGATGGAAATAGTTAGACTCGCGCTTTGGTTTAGCAATTTACTGACCTACCTCCGATTGATTGACCATAACTCACTCAATTGAACTCGTAATTCATTGAAATTAGTTTTATTTCGAAGGAATCGAAGTTTAGTTTAAAACGAAAGAAACGGAGATGAAAAACTCCAAGTATTTTGAGAGTTATGATGGAAATAGTTAGACTCGCGCTTTGGTTTAGCAATTTACTGACCTACCTCCGATTGATTAACCATAACTCACTCAATTTAACTCGTAATTCATTGAAATTAGTTTAATTTTGAGGGAATCAAAGTGTAGTTTGAAACGAAAGAAACGGAGATGAAAAACTCCAAGTATTTTGAGAGTTATGATGGAAATAGTTAGACTCGCGCTTTGGTTTAGCAATTTACTAACCTACCTCCGATTGATTGACCATAACTCACCCAATTTAACTCGTAATTTATTGAAATTAGTTTCATTTCGAAGGAATCGAAGTGTCGTTTAAAACGAAAGAAACGAAGATGAAAAACTCCAAGTATTTTGAGAGTTATGATGGAAATAGTTAGACTCGCGCTTTGGTTTAGCAATTTACTGACATACTTCCGATTGATTGACCATAACTCACTCAATTCAACTCGTAATTCATTGAAATTAGTTCAATTTCGAAGGAATCGAAGTGTAGTTTAAAACGAAAGAAACGGAGATGAAAATTTCCAAGTATTTTGAGAGTTATGTTGGAAATAGTTACACTCGCGCTTTGGTTTTGCAATTTACTGACATACGTCCGATTGATTGACCATAACTCACTAAATTTAACTCGTAATTCATTGAAATTAGTTTCATTTCGAAGGAATCAAAGTGTAGTTTAAAACGAAAGAAACGGAGATGAAAAATATCAAGTATTTTAAGAGTTATGATGAAAATAGTTAGACTCGCGCTTTGGTTTAGCAATTTACTGACCTACCTCCGATTGATTGACCATAACTCACTCAATTTTACTCGTAATTCATTGAAATTAGTTCCATTTCGAATGAATCGAAGTGTAGTTTAAAACGAAAGAAACAGAGATGAAAAACTCCAAGTATTTTGAGAGTTATGTTGGAAATAGTTACACTCGCGCTTTGGTTTTGCAATTTACTGACATACGTCCGATTGATTGACCATAACTCACTCAATTTAACTCGTAATTCATTGAAATTAGTTCCATTTCGAAGTAATCGAAGTGTAGTTTAAAACGAAAGAAACGGAGATGAAAAACTCCAAGTATTTTGAGAGTTATGATGGAAGTGGTTAGATTCGCAATTTGGTTTAGCAATTTACTGACTTACCTTCGATTGATTTACCATAACTCAGTTAATTCGACTCATAATTCATTGACATTAGTTCCATTTCGAAGGAATCGAAGTGTAGTTTAAAACGAAAGAAACGGAGATGAAAAACTCCAAGTATTTTGAGAGTTATGATGGAAATAGTTAGACTCACGCTTTGGTTTAGCAATTTACTGACTTACCTCCGATTGATTGACCATAACTCACCCAATTTAACTCGTAATTTATTGAAATTAGTTTCATTTCGAAGGAATCGAAGTGTCGTTTCAAACGAAAGAAACGGAGATGAAAAACTCCAAGTATTTTGAGAGTTATGATGGAAATAGTTAGACTCGCGCTTTGGTTCAGCAATTTAGTGACATACCACCGATTGATTGACCATAACTCACTCAATTTAACTCGTAATTCATTTAAATTAGTTTCATTTCGAAGGAATCAAAGTGTAGTTGAAAATGAAAGAAACGGAGATGAAAAACTCCAAGTATTTTGAGAGTTATGATGGAAATAATTAGACTCGCGCTGTGGTTTAGCAATTTACTGACCTAACTCCGATTGATTGACCATAACTTACTCAATTCAACTCGTAATTCATTGAAATTAGCTCAATTTTGAAGGAATCGAAGTGTAGTTTAAAACGTACGAAACGGAGATGAAAAACTCCAAGTATTTTGAGAGTTATGATGGAAGTGGTTAGACTCGCGCTTTGGTTTAGCAATTTACTGACCTACCTTCGATTGATTGACCATAACTCAGTTAATTCGACTCATAATTCATTGACATTAGTTACATTTCGAAGGAATCGAAGTGTAGTTTAAAACGAAAGAAACGGAGATGAAAAACTCCAAGTATTTTGAGAGTTATGATGGAAATAGTTAGACTCGCGCTTTGGTTTAGCAATTTACTGACCTACCTCCGATTGATTGACCATAACTCACTCAATTGAACTCGTAATTCATTGAAATTAGTTTTATTTCGAAGGAATCGAAGTTTAGTTTAAAACGAAAGAAACGGAGATGAAAAACTCCAAGTATTTTGAGAGTTATGATGGAAATAGTTAGACTCGCGCTTTGGTTTAGCAATTTACTGACCTACCTCCGATTGATTAACCATAACTCACTCAATTTAACTCGTAATTCATTGAAATTAGTTTAATTTTGAGGGAATCAAAGTGTAGTTTGAAACGAAAGAAACGGAGATGAAAAACTCCAAGTATTTTGAGAGTTATGATGGAAATAGTTAGACTCGCGCTTTGGTTTAGCAATTTACTAACCTACCTCCGATTGATTGACCATAACTCACCCAATTTAACTCGTAATTTATTGAAATTAGTTTCATTTCGAAGGAATCGAAGTGTCGTTTAAAACGAAAGAAACGAAGATGAAAAACTCCAAGTATTTTGAGAGTTATGATGGAAATAGTTAGACTCGCGCTTTGGTTTAGCAATTTACTGACATACTTCCGATTGATTGACCATAACTCACTCAATTCAACTCGTAATTCATTGAAATTAGTTCAATTTCGAAGGAATCGAAGTGTAGTTTAAAACGAAAGAAACGGAGATGAAAATTTCCAAGTATTTTGAGAGTTATGTTGGAAATAGTTACACTCGCGCTTTGGTTTTGCAATTTACTGACATACGTCCGATTGATTGACCATAACTCACTAAATTTAACTCGTAATTCATTGAAATTAGTTTCATTTCGAAGGAATCAAAGTGTAGTTTAAAACGAAAGAAACGGAGATGAAAAATATCAAGTATTTTAAGAGTTATGATGAAAATAGTTAGACTCGCGCTTTGGTTTAGCAATTTACTGACCTACCTCCGATTGATTGACCATAACTCACTCAATTTTACTCGTAATTCATTGAAATTAGTTCCATTTCGAATGAATCGAAGTGTAGTTTAAAACGAAAGAAACAGAGATGAAAAACTCCAAGTATTTTGAGAGTTATGTTGGAAATAGTTACACTCGCGCTTTGGTTTTGCAATTTACTGACATACGTCCGATTGATTGACCATAACTCACTCAATTTAACTCGTAATTCATTGAAATTAGTTCCATTTCGAAGTAATCGAAGTGTAGTTTAAAACGAAAGAAACAGAGATGAAAAACTCCAAGTATTTTGAGAGTTATGATGGAAGTGGTTAGATTCGCAATTTGGTTTAGCAATTTACTGACTTACCTTCGATTGATTTACCATAACTCAGTTAATTCGACTCATAATTCATTGACATTAGTTCCATTTCGAAGGAATCGAAGTGTAGTTTAAAACGAAAGAAACGGAGATGAAAAACTCCAAGTATTTTGAGAGTTATGATGAAAATAGTTAGACTCACGCTTTGGTTTAGCAATTTACTGACTTACCTCCGATTGATTGACCATAACTCACCCAATTTAACTCGTAATTTATTGAAATTAGTTTCATTTCGAAGGAATCGAAGTGTCGTTTCAAACGAAAGAAACGGAGATGAAAAACTCCAAGTATTTTGAGAGTTATGATGGAAATAGTTAGACTCGCGCTTTGGTTCAGCAATTTAGTGACATACCACCGATTGATTGACCATAACTCACTCAATTTAACTCGTAATTCATTTAAATTAGTTTCATTTCGAAGGAATCAAAGTGTAGTTGAAAATGAAAGAAACGGAGATGAAAAACTCCAAGTATTTTGAGAGTTATGATGGAAATAATTAGACTCGCGCTGTGGTTTAGCAATTTACTGACCTAACTCCGATTGATTGACCATAACTTACTCAATTCAACTCGTAATTCATTGAAATTAGCTCAATTTTGAAGGAATCGAAGTGTAGTTTAAAACGTACGAAACGGAGATGAAAAACTCCAAGTATTTTGAGAGTTATGATGGAAGTGGTTAGACTCGCGCTTTGGTTTAGCAATTTACTGACCTACCTTCGATTGATTGACCATAACTCAGTTAATTCGACTCATAATTCATTGACATTAGTTACATTTCGAAGGAATCGAAGTGTAGTTTAAAACGAAAGAAACGGAGATGAAAAACTCCAAGTATTTTGAGAGTTATGATGGAAATAGTTAGACTCGCGCTTTGGTTTAGCAATTTACTGACCTACCTCCGATTGATTGACCATAACTCACTCAATTGAACTCGTAATTCATTGAAATTAGTTTTATTTCGAAGGAATCGAAGTTTAGTTTAAAACGAAAGAAACGGAGATGAAAAACTCCAAGTATTTTGAGAGTTATGATGGAAATAGTTAGACTCGCGCTTTGGTTTAGCAATTTACTGACCTACCTCCGATTGATTAACCATAACTCACTCAATTTAACTCGTAATTCATTGAAATTAGTTTAATTTTGAGGGAATCAAAGTGTAGTTTGAAACGAAAGAAACGGAGATGAAAAACTCCAAGTATTTTGAGAGTTATGATGGAAATAGTTAGACTCGCGCTTTGGTTTAGCAATTTACTAACCTACCTCCGATTGATTGACCATAACTCACCCAATTTAACTCGTAATTTATTGAAATTAGTTTCATTTCGAAGGAATCGAAGTGTCGTTTAAAACGAAAGAAACGAAGATGAAAAACTCCAAGTATTTTGAGAGTTATGATGGAAATAGTTAGACTCGCGCTTTGGTTTAGCAATTTACTGACATACTTCCGATTGATTGACCATAACTCACTCAATTCAACTCGTAATTCATTGAAATTAGTTCAATTTCGAAGGAATCGAAGTGTAGTTTAAAACGAAAGAAACGGAGATGAAAATTTCCAAGTATTTTGAGAGTTATGTTGGAAATAGTTACACTCGCGCTTTGGTTTTGCAATTTACTGACATACGTCCGATTGATTGACCATAACTCACTAAATTTAACTCGTAATTCATTGAAATTAGTTTCATTTCGAAGGAATCAAAGTGTAGTTTAAAACGAAAGAAACGGAGATGAAAAATATCAAGTATTTTAAGAGTTATGATGAAAATAGTTAGACTCGCGCTTTGGTTTAGCAATTTACTGACCTACCTCCGATTGATTGACCATAACTCACTCAATTTTACTCGTAATTCATTGAAATTAGTTCCATTTCGAATGAATCGAAGTGTAGTTTAAAACGAAAGAAACAGAGATGAAAAACTCCAAGTATTTTGAGAGTTATGTTGGAAATAGTTACACTCGCGCTTTGGTTTTGCAATTTACTGACATACGTCCGATTGATTGACCATAACTCACTCAATTTAACTCGTAATTCATTGAAATTAGTTCCATTTCGAAGTAATCGAAGTGTAGTTTAAAACGAAAGAAACGGAGATGAAAAACTCCAAGTATTTTGAGAGTTATGATGGAAGTGGTTAGACTCGCAATTTGGTTTAGCAATTTACTGACTTACCTTCGATTGATTTACCATAACTCAGTTAATTCGACTCATAATTCATTGACATTAGTTCCATTTCGAAGGAATCGAAGTGTAGTTTAAAACGAAAGAAACGGAGATGAAAAACTCCAAGTATTTTGAGAGTTATGATGGAAATAGTTAGACTCGTGCTTTGGTTTAGCAATTTACTGACCTACCTCCGATTGATTGACCATAACTCACTCAATTTAACTCGTAATTCATTGAAATTAGTTTCATTTCGAAGGAATCGAAGTGTAGTTTAAAACGAAAGAAACGGAGATGAAAAACTCCAAGTAATTTGAGAGTTATGATGTAAATAGTTAGACTCGCGCTTTGGTTTAGCAATTTACTGACCTACCTCCGATTGATTGACCATAACTCACTCAATTGAACTCGTAATTCATTGAAATTAGTTTTATTTCGAAGGAATCGGAGTTTAGTTTAAAACGAAAGAAACGGAGATGAAAAACTCCAAGTATTTTGAGAGTTATGATGGAAATAGTTAGACTCGCGCTTTGGTTTAGCAATTTACTGACCTACCTCCGATTGATTAACCATAACTCACTCAATTTAACTCGTAATTCATTGAAATTAGTTTAATTTTGAGGGAATCAAAGTGTAGTTTGAAACGAAAGAAACGGAGATGAAAAACTCCAAGTATTTTGAGAGTTATGATGGAAATAGTTAGACTCGCGCTTTGGTTTAGCAATTTACTGACATACCTCCGATTGATTAACCATAACTCACTCAATTTTACTCGTAATTCATTGAAATTAGTTCCATTTCGAAGGAATCAAAGTGTAGTTTAAAACGAAAGAAACAGAGATGAAAAACTCCAAGTATTTTGAGAGTTATGATGAAAATAGTTAGACTCGCGCTTTGGTTTAGCAATTTACTGACCTACCTCCGATTGATTGACCATAACTCACTAAATTTAATTCGTAATTCATTGAAATTAGTTTCATTTCGAAGGAATCAAAGTGTAGTTTAAAACGAAAGAAACGGAGATGAAAAACTCCAAGTATTTTGAGAGTTATGATGGAAATAGTTAGACTCGCGCTTTGGTTTAGCAATTTACTGACCTACCTCCGATTGATTAACCATAACTCACTCAATTTTACTCGTAATTCATTGAAATTAGTTCCATTTCGAAGGAATCAAAGTGTAGTTTAAAACGAAAGAAACAGAGATGAAAAACTCCAAGTATTTTGAGAGTTATGATGAAAATAGTTAGACTCGCGCTTTGGTTTAGCAATTTACTGACCTACCTCCGATTGATTGACCATAACTCACTAAATTTAATTCGTAATTCATTGAAATTAGTTTCATTTCGAAGGAATTAAAGTGTAGTTTAAAACGAAAGAAACGGAGATGAAAAATATCAAGTATTTTAAGAGTTATGATGAAAATAGTTAGACTCGCGCTTTGGTTTAGCAATTTACTGACCTACCTCCGATTGATTGACCATAACTCACTCAATTTTACTCGTAATTCATTGAAATTAGTTCCATTTCGAATGAATCGAAGTGTAGTTTAAAACGAAAGAAACAGAGATGAAAAACTCCAAGTATTTTGAGAGTTATGTTGGAAATAGTTACACTCGCGCTTTGGTTTTGCAATTTACTGACATACGTCCGATTGATTGACCATAACTCACTCAATTTAACTCGTAATTCATTGAAATTAGTTCCATTTCGAAGTAATCGAAGTGTAGTTTAAAACGAAAGAAACGGAGATGAAAAACTCCAAGTATTTTGAGAGTTATGATGGAAGTGGTTAGACTCGCGCTTTGGTTTAGCAATTTACTGACCTACCTTCGATTGATTGACCATAACTCAGTTAATTCGACTCATAATTCATTGACATTAGTTCCATTTCGAAGGAATCGAAGTGTAGTTTAAAACGAAAGAAACGGAGATGAAAAACTCCAAGTATTTTGAGAGTTATGATGGAAATAGTTAGACTCGTGCTTTGGTTTAGCAATTTACTGACCTACCTCCGATTGATTGACCATAACTCACTAAATTTAACTCGTAATTCATTGAAATTAGTTTCATTTCGAAGGAATCGAAGTGTAGTTTAAAACGAAAGAAACGGAGATGAAAAACTCCAAGTAATTTGAGAGTTATGATGGAAATAGTTAGACTCGCGCTTTGGTTTAGCAATTTACTGACCTACCTCCGATTGATTGACCATAACTCACTCAATTGAACTCGTAATTCATTGAAATTAGTTCAATTTCGAAGGAATCGAAGTGTAGTTTAAAACGAAAGAAACGGAGATGAAAATTTCCAAGTATTTTGAGAGTTATGATGAAAATAGTTAGACTCACGCTTTGGTTTAGCAATTTACTGACTTACCTCCGATTGATTGACCATAACTCACCCAATTTAACTCGTAATTTATTGAAATTAGTTTCATTTCGAAGGAATCGAAGTGTCGTTTCGAACGAAAGAAACGGAGATGAAAAACTCCAAGTATTTTGAGAGTTATGATGGAAATAGTTAGACTCGCGCTTTGGTTTAGCAATTTAGTGACATACCACCGATTGATTGACCATAACTCACTCAATTTAACTCGTAATTCATTTAAATTAGTTTCATTTCGAAGGAATCAAAGTGTAGTTGAAAATGAAAGAAACGGAGATGAAAAACTCCAAGTATTTTGAGAGTTATGATGGAAATAATTAGACTCGCGCTGTGGTTTAGCAATTTACTGACCTAACTCCGATTGATTGACCATAACTTACTCAATTCAACTCGTAATTCATTGAAATTAGCTCCATTTTGAAGGAATCGAAGTGTAGTTTAAAACGTACGAAACGGAGATGAAAAACTCCAAGTATTTTGAGAGTTATGATGGAAGTGGTTAGACTCGCGCTTTGGTTTAGCAATTTACTGACCTACCTTCGATTGATTGACCATAACTCAGTTAATTCGACTCATAATTCATTGACATTAGTTCCATTTCGAAGGAATCGAAGTGTAGTTTAAAACGAAAGAAACGGAGATGAAAAACTCCAAGTATTTTGAGAGTTATGATGGAAATAGTTAGACTCGCGCTTTGGTTTAGCAATTTACTGACATACCTCCGATTGATTAACCATAACTCACTCAATTTTACTCGTAATTCATTGAAATTAGTTCCATTTCGAAGGAATCAAAGTGTAGTTTAAAACGAAAGAAACAGAGATGAAAAACTCCAAGTATTTTGAGAGTTATGATGAAAATAGTTAGACTCGCGCTTTGGTTTAGCAATTTACTGACCTACCTCCGATTGATTGACCATAACTCACTAAATTTAACTCGTAATTCATTGAAATTAGTTTCATTTCGAAGGAATCAAAGTGTAGTTTAAAACGAAAGAAACGGAGATGAAAAACTCCAAGTAATTTGAGAGTTATGATGTAAATAGTTAGACTCGCGCTTTGGTTTAGCAATTTACTGACCTACCTCCGATTGATTGACCATAACTCACTCAATTGAACTCGTAATTCATTGAAATTAGTTTTATTCCGAAGGAATCGAAGTTTAGTTTAAAACGAAAGAAACGGAGATGAAAAACTCCAAGTATTATGAGAGTTATGATGGAAATAGTTAGACTCGCGCTTTGGTTTAGCAATTTACTGACCTACCTCCGATTGATTAACCATAACTCACTCAATTTAACTCGTAATTCATTGAAATTAGTTTCATTTCGAAGGAATCGAAGTGTAGTTTAAAACGAAAGAAACGGAGATGAAAAACTCCAAGTAATTTGAGAGTTATGATGGAAATAGTTAGACTCGCGCTTTGGTTTAGCAATTTACTGACCTACCTCCGATTGATTGACCATAACTCACTCAATTGAACTCGTAATTCATTGAAATTAGTTCCATTTCGAAGGAATCGAAGTGTAGTTTAAAACGAAAGAAACGGAGATGAAAATTTCCAAGTATTTTGAGAGTTATGATGGAAATAGTTAGACTCGCGCTTTGGTTTAGCAATTTACTGACCTACCTCCGATTGATTAACCATAACTCACTCAATTTAACTCGTAATTCATTGAAATTAGTTTAATTTTGAGGGAATCAAAGTGTAGTTTGAAACGAAAGAAACGGAGATGAAAAACTCCAAGTATTTTGAGAGTTATGATGGAAATAGTTAGACTCGCGCTTTGGTTTAGCAATTTACTGACATACCTCCGATTGATTAACCATAACTCACTCAATTTTACTCGTAATTCATTGAAATTAGTTCCATTTCGAAGGAATCAAAGTGTAGTTTAAAACGAAAGAAACAGAGATGAAAAACTCCAAGTATTTTGAGAGTTATGATGAAAATAGTTAGACTCGCGCTTTGGTTTAGCAATTTACTGACCTACCTCCGATTGATTGACCATAACTCACTAAATTTAACTCGTAATTCATTGAAATTAGTTTCATTTCGAAGGAATCAAAGTGTAGTTTAAAACGAAAGAAACGGAGATGAAAAATATCAAGTATTTTAAGAGTTATGATGAAAATAGTTAGACTCGCGCTTTGGTTTAGCAATTTACTGACCTACCTCCGATTGATTGACCATAACTCACTCAATTTTACTCGTAATTCATTGAAATTAGTTCAATTTCGAATGAATCGAAGTGTAGTTTAAAACGAAAGAAACAGAGATGAAAAACTCCAAGTATTTTGAGAGTTATGTTGGAAATAGTTACACTCGCGCTTTGGTTAAGCAATTTACTGACATACGTCCGATTGATTGACCATAACTTACTCAATTTAACTCGTAATTCATTGAAATTAGTTCCATTTCGAAGTAATCGAAGTGTAGTTTAAAACGAAAGAAACGGAGATGAAAAACTCCAAGTATTTTGAGAGTTATGATGGAAGTGGTTAGACTCGCGCTTTGGTTTAGCAATTTACTGACCTACTGTAGACACCCCATTTTGACCGGACCCAAGTTCGCTATGCTTGGACGTGTAGACACCCCATTTTGCTCTGCCTTAAGAAATTAGGGTTTTTCCATCGGTTTTCCAATGTCTTTCCTTTCCGCGTCCGTTTGTTACATTTCTAAATATTTTTGGTCGTTTCCGCCATGTTTCGTATTTTTCTGTTGAATATTGAGAAGGGTTATTCATGAGAATCCGAGCAAAAGAGAATGTGGGACCCACTGGTGTGGGACCCGTTTGTGTGGGACCCGCTAGTGTGGGACCCGTTTGTGTGGGACCCGCTGATATGGGACCCGCTGGTGTGGGACCCGTTTGTGTGGGACCTGCTTGTGTGGGACCCGCTGATGTGGGACCCGCTTGTGCGGAACCCACAAAGTGGGACTCACCATTAGCATGACTTAACTTTCTCTACCATTTCCACTAACTTCATTTTTCCCTTTAAAATAACATCATTATCTCCATTACCATTATATATTCCATTATCCCCACCACCATTCCCACCATTACCATTATATATTCCATTATTCCCACCACCATTCCCACCATTACCATTATATATTCCATTATCCCCACCACCATTCCCACCATTACCATTATATATTCCATTATCCCCACCACCATTCCCACCATTACCATTATATATTCCATTATTCCCACCACCATTCCCACCATTACCATTATATATTCCATTATTCTCCACCACACCCACCATTCTCATTATTTATTTCCACCTCTCCACTAAGTTTTTCACTATATAAAGAGAGGTGATGAGGAGAAAAAAAAGGAGGAGAGAAGGAAGAGGGGAGAAAAAAAAAGAAGAGAAAAAAAAAGAGGAGAAGGAAAAAAAAAGAAGAGAAAAAAAAAAGAGAGAAAGAGAGAGAGGAAAATATAAAAACAAAGAAGGAAGCGGAGCGGATCGCACGTCGGCCGGATTTTTGGATTTCTTCGGCTCTTGGATTCGGCGAGGAACTCATCACAGGTAGGTACACTGTTTTCAGAATTTTTTAGAATTATTTGGTATATTTTCGGATTTTTGCATGATTTTTAACAAAGAAAACTAAAAGATATACTAAACAGATTCCACAAATAATGAAATTTCGTGGGAAAATAATATGATAATGATACATTCTACCATGAATTTGTGAGAATTTTTGGATTTTGTTTGGTATATTATTTTATGCATTCTTTGAAAATTATCAGATTTTGGGAGAATTGTTACTGATGTCAAATCACAGATACAATTCTCCAAATTTTTACAGTAGTCTTAAATTCTATACTTCTTGCTTCTGTAAAATTTTCAAGTGATTTTGATCTTGTTTCATATGAGCTGTAGTGTTAATTCATAATCTGGTTTGAAATTTAAAAAATCCGAAACTGATAGTAAATAGTTTTCTAAATTCATGTAAATCTTACAGCATGCTATTTTCACTTATATCTTACTAATGTAGAAATTTCATGGAATTTAGATTTCTATTTCTAGTAGTTTCTGTGTTATTTTTGCAATCTGGTCTTATTGTTGTTAAATCAAAATTAAATATGAGCTTAATGTACAAATCCACAAAATTCATCCCGTAAGCTGCATGGATACCCATCTTACTGCTGTAGAAATTTTGATTCATTTCGAATTCGTTTGCTACAGTTTCACTTGTAAAAACACTCATATGTTTAAAATTGATAAAATCCATTGAAAATCCGAAATTAATTGAAAATCATCTGAAAATTTCTAAAGAACCTTAAATCTCTGTCACATGTTAACTCATTAATCCATTGAAACAGAAATCTTAGGGTCTTTAGATTTCCCTCGAAAAATGGCCAGTGCATCCATAATCGTATCCCAATTGCAACCAATCTTTGACAATTTAGATATTTAAGCTATAACATGTTATTGGCTCCGAGGTTACTGTCCACGGAAATCCTGAGATCTGCCAGGCAATAAGATGCTATAACCTAAGTATTAAATTGCGCAAGGAAAGAGCGCATGATTCCCTCCCTTGGATGCCATTCTGGGCCGAAATTGGTGTACCCATAGGAGGCATGCTTTGCCTCATATAAAAGTCTTTGACTCATTTGTTTGTGTGATGTTGTTGTCAGTGAGTCTTTGACTTGTGTTTCCATCTCTTTTAGGGAGTCTTTGACTCGTCTATCCTTTAGTTGTTATCAGTGGAGTCTTTGACTCGTTTTTCCACCGCTATTAGAGAGTCATTGACTCATTTGCTCATTTGTACCCTTCTTTAATATTTTTAGTTAGGAGTTTCTCCTTTAGAGTTGTTGATTACTTCGCTTTAATTAGAGGCTAACTCAGTCTTATTAGAGCTTTGCTTGCTTGGGATCTTGGATCATTTTCTCTCTTCTTGGGACGCTATCTTTCTTGTTATGGTTCGTCTCTTTGAGACGTTAGTTGTTTGTTCGGGGTTTCCCCTTTTGGATTTAGGGCTTTGCCCTAGTTTGTGGTTGTTCTTGCGTGTTCCCTTTAAGATTGAAAACATCTAAAGGTCCTGAGCATTGGAAAAGCTTTAAAATCCAAAAACATTAGAAATTTAAAACTCAAAAACATTTGAAAACTTTAAAAATATCAAAAACATTTGAAAATATAAAAAAACCTTAAAAAATCTGAAGTGTGAGTGTTTCTTTTAGAAGCGTAGTTTGAGAGTTCGTTTTCGAACTACGTTGGCTTGATCCTCTTCCGAGGTACGTAGTGCAGCTTGGGATTTATATCCCAAGTCCAGCCAAACCTTTTTTGTAAATAATATCTTAAACTTTCTTCAAAAACCTTTAAAATCTTATTTTCAAAAGATCTTCCTCTAGAGTTAGGAGTTTCTCCTAGATAGAGAGTTTTAGAGTTAGGGTTTTTCTTTTGATAGGTAGTTTGATTGTTTGTTTGTTGTGTGCTTGTTTTTAGAGTTAGGGGTCTGTCCTAGAGTTATAGGAGCGCCTCCGTCCGGTCAGTCGGCGATCCATATCGCCGAGTGATGACTAGAGTAGGATACGCTAGTCCACCCTTGGTTTTCCTTAGGAAATACAGCCTAGTCACACATAGGTTGTAAGAACCACCTGCATTAGCTTAGGGCTAATCTGCATTTAGTTAGGGCATATAGGGTGTCATAAAATCCACAATTCACTGAAATTTAAATAATCGTACAAGAAACTTTAATAACCGGTTCGGTCTTTTAGATCGAGTCTAGGATAGAAGTCTAGGTGTCTTAGGCATCCTAGCTTAGAATAGGCGCGAAGAACTACGTTGCCTTGATTCTCGTGGAGGCGGGGATACGTAGGCTTCTTTGGATGAATACCAGATCATCTGAGGACTCGGGCTAATCACTTTTAAAACTGTTGAAACAATCAAATCACTTAGGATTTTCCATGAAATTAGAATTTTAGGAGAACTTTCACTTAGATTGAATCCAAACCAATTAAGAAATCAAGATACACATTTAGGATTCACATTGAAATTAGATCATAGGATGCATGTCACATAGATAGCACATTAACAGAGAGTTGAATGAGCCATTAAAAATGAATTTAAAAGAGTTAACTTTTGGAATTGAAGACCGATTATCGGGCAGGAATGGTGCATGTGGTGGATAAATCCCCATACCTTCCGTTCTTGTAACCAGGTAGCGAGTCTAGATTTCTGGTTAATTATGGGTCCTAGATCCCACATCTAGGTGGCGACTCTGTCAGTCTCTTTTGTGTGGAATTCGGATTGCCTTAGTGATCCCAAGTTCACATAAAAGATGAATTAAAATTAATAATAAAAGGCACACGCCAATCGCGTGGGTACGAGAGACCAAGAGATAGTGCGTGGCGGCTCTCGCGCCACCACCCCTCTCGCGGGATCGGGTCCCACAGACTGGCGACTCTGCTGGGGAAACCCCTAACTTCATTACAATTCCAAAGGATAACTCATTTGAATCTATTTCAACTGGCTCATGAAAACTCTATCTCTTTTATGCTTGTTAGATTAGTTTGTATGCTTTATTTTCTCATCACATTTACTCAAACTTAATCTAACAAAACCTGAAGGCATCATAGATTGCGCGAACTTATTGCACACACTTACATCACTTTCATCTAAACCCCTGCATCTCACATGCACACACGTCCTATTTTAGGAACCCGGAGTGTTATCTAGCATGGTTGACTGGGATTTCATCACCTGGTGCCTCTGTGCTAGAGAAGCATTCCACCCTTAGCCTAGTACCTTTATGGTACGTAAACGGATCTCTTGTTCACGTACTGATACGCCGGACACTGGTACAGTATATCGAACATGGATTCGCGCTAAGGGAACTCTTGGCCTTACCCCTAGATTAACCCACACATGCATGTAGTATACGAACACATGTGCATCACGTGTGTGAGCCTAGTTTAGGATATCTTACCCAATTGTGTGTGTGAGCCTAGTTTAGGATATCCTACCCATTTGTGTCTAGATTAGGCCGTAGTCCATCTTTCAATGGCTACGATCGGTCCTAGGTACACAAACAAAGTCATGAGTCGAGATCCTCTCTCCACTCCGCTAGATTAGGGTTAGGGTTGATGCCTTCAGGTAACACTGATAAAATGTGCGAAAATTAAAAAACTTTTCCTTTGGGGTTAGGATGTAAATCCCATTCATTTCCAAAGATCTCATAGGATTAGTCATTCATGATCCATCTGTTGAAAGCAATCTTATGCTATCTCATCTCATCTTGATCTCATCTTGTTGTTGATATCCATCATTCAGATTTTAGATCTGGTCCTTGACCCGACTTTTGTCATTCTTATGGCCATGGTCTATTATCTGAGCCATTGATTTTTCATTGATCAATGTTTACCTATCATATATCTTTTACCTCTGGATCATATCGAAATCATTGATGAAAAAGTTTGATCTCACCTGTATTCTTTGAGTGCATGATCGTTGCTGAGATCGAAACTTATTTTGATTAGGGATGTTTATCGTTCCTGACTCTTTCATTCCCAAAAGAAGAACGGTTATACCCTTAAGGAATAGATTGAGGATTCTTTCCAAATTAACATACCCGTTGATGTATTTCAAGATTACTCTTTTCTCTATTTGTTCAGAATCTTTATCTCATGATTATTGATCTAGTATGTTAACTTCCAATCAGGATTCTGAAAGATAGCAACCATCGCTTCAAAAAAGGGCACCCAAGCTAAACCTACCTGGTCTAGACCTACCTCAATATCTAGACTTGTTCGTCACTTTGATCCCACTGTGTCACCAACAGCACCTTTACCATCTTCACCAGAGTTGTCAGGTTCTTTTGAAGTCAACCAAATGGCTAATGATCCAGTGGACCCCATGATAACTATACAGGAAATGTTGAGAAATATGTGTCGAGATATAGCAGGGTTGAAAGATGAGGTGACTCATCTAAAAGACCAGAGTACTCAAAAGGTCTCTACTTCTAAAGATCCCGCCATTCAGCCTCCTCCGGCCACATCTCCTAACCTCACCAGACCAGTCATCTCTCCCGTAGAGATCGATCTAAAAGATGAGCAATATGCTGGGGAATACTTTGTCCCTCCGGTTAACAAGGAGAATGAGTTGTTCGATAAGTATGAGAAGATGGCTCGTGACATTGAGAGCATGAAGGTTCAAGCGTCCAAGGGATTCGATATTTCTGAATTTCTGATGTCCCCTAATGCCATATTCCCGCCTAAGTTCAAGGCACCAGACTATGACAAATATGATGGAACTGGGTGTCCGAGAAACCACGTCAGATGGTTCATCACTCTTTCCCAGCAGCATGGCTTAAGTCGAGAGCAGATGGCTCATTTGTTTCCTATGTCTCTTATAGGGGTAGCCAAAAGATGGTTTTTGAGGTTGAAACCAGAAGAGATTAGGACATTAGAAGAAATCTCTAACCGATTCGTAGAACAATTCTCCATGGAGGAAGGGATCGAGGTCACTAAAAGAGATCTGAAGCTGTTGAAGCAGAATCCTCAGGAGACATTCACATCTTTCATTAGGCGCTGGAGGCGCAAGTCTGCCCAACTGAGCCATAGAATGTCAGAGGAAGACCAGATAAAGTTGGTCCTCAAGAGCTTGTCCCCGCAGTACTTTCACTTCATGGCGCCGCAGCACTATCAGAATTTCGATCATTTGATTAAGACCGGCACCCAGATCGAGGATGCTATTGCTAAGGGCCTCCGAGCCAAAACGCTATCTGATGTCCGAGAGGGGAAGAGGCCTATGATCCAACCGAAGGAAGTACAAGCAGTCAGTTATACCAGACCAGTGGCCAAGCCTGTTGATGAAGTTGTTAGACCAATGGTGACGAAGCAGTTCAGGCAGTTTGACCCATTACCATTTCCACTGCCCATGATACTTAAGAAGTTGATCAGAGACAAGAAGATCAGACTTCCGGATGTCAAACCTGTACCTAATCCGCTGCCCGGAAACTGGAGAAGGGATCAATACTGTGAATATCACAGGGGCCCGGGACACATGACTGAGAACTGTTTGGCCTTGAAGCACGCGATTCAGAACATGATCGATAAAGATGAGCTTGCAGTTGAAAGGCCGAATATCACTCAGAATCCTCTCCCCAACCACCGTGCTGTTGCTCCTCCCACTACAAACGCTATCTTTGTAGATGAGCCCATCCTTGATCCCTCTGCTCTCATTTGCGCTATTACATCTGATAAAACATATGTTTTGAACTTTGACGATGAAGAGCTCAGAGAATTCAGAGAAAAAGAACCTTATGTGCTGTCGTTTGACGATGCTGAACTCGCTGAGTCATCTTCAGCCCAGTCATATGCGCTTCAGAATGTTGGTCTGAAAGAAGCAAAGGAAGCCACCTATGTTCTAAGGATGGAGGACTTTGAAGAGGATGTCAGTAATGCACCTTATGTTTTCAGAACGGACGAAGACGAACTGCTATTGCTGGATGATCAGTGTAACGAGATGCGTCACATGACCCGAGGTGGGCGAGTGTTCAAACCACCAGAATTGAGTGTAGAAAACCCGGCAGGGGTTGCAAGAAACTCAGAAAATCAGAGGCAGAATAAAGTGAGCGCAGACGAAGAAGATGAGAGCCTGTTAAAGCAGCTGAAGAAGACTCAGGCTAATATCTCGGTATGGGGTTTACTAATGGCCTCATCGAAGCACAGAAAGCTAGTCCTTCAAGAGCTTAATGCAGCACAAGTTTCTGTTAATACCTCACCTGACGAGCTTGTCAGTCTCGTAGCCATGGCCAGAGCTGCGAAAACATTGTCATTCGCTGATGACGATTTACCTCCTGAGGGCCGAGACCATACTAAGCCTCTTAAAATCACAGTCTTCTGTAACAAGAAGAAGGTGCCAGAGGTGTTGGTTGACAACGGCTCTGCACTGAATGTTTGCCCATTAAGCACCGCAGCAACCCTGGGGTTCAGTCCTGAGAATTTTATTCCATCCGAGCAGGGTATTCTAGCATATGATGGCACTCGCCGAGATGTAATCGGGACTTTGGTCACTGAGATACAGATTGGCGGAGAAGACTTTGAGGTAGAATTTCAAGTCTTAGATATTAAGGCTTCATTCTTACTGTTGCTTGGCCGTCCTTGGATGCACAAGGTCGGGGTTGTTCCGTCTACTCTCCACCAAAAACTGAAGTTCATTCGCAGGAACAGAGTGATAACAGTAAAGGGGGATCCTGATCTCGAGATAGGGCAGATCACTCCGGACATAACTGGGGAAAGATCCAAAGATGTCAATTTGACGGGGTTTTCACTAGAGGTAACTACGATCACTTTCAAAGAGGCTTTGAATGAGGAAATTTGTTTCCTGACCAGTACGAATTCGAATGTCATCAGAATGATTCGCCGACAGGGCTATATGCCAGGCGCCGGGTTAGGCAAATATCATCAAGGTTTGACCGAGTTTCCTGTGTTCAAAACATTCAATGGTTTGTTCGGACTGGGTTACAAGCCTACAAAGAAGGAAATTGTAGAGATGAAGCAGTTGATGCTGAAATGGGCAGAAAACCGTCGTCGGGGCTTGGGGCTACCAATGGCACCCATTGATTTGAAAATGAACGGTCGATTCCGAAAAGAAGGCGCAGCCTTTCCTTTCTGTGGCTTTGCAGAGTTTTGGTTGGATGAGAGCACAGGTCAGATGCTTCCGGGGTTTGAGATTTTCTTCGATCTTGAGCTAGAAGATGAGCCAGTGGGTATGCAGATTGTAGAGACAGAGTCTGAGGCTGATTGGACAGAGCACATAGAGCCGAGTCTTCTGAATTCACTTTTCCAAGAAGGGTCACAGACTGTGGCCGTGATTGGCAGGAGCCCGCTGATACTTGACCCAACTCGTCTTATCACCCCGGCTGAGGAACCTCTGACTAACTGGACTTCTCAAGTCCTACCCCAGGTTATTTTCCAGTACAAACGAATCCCTTCAGAAGAGTCAGTCGTCCATAAATACGTGTCAGTCTCCGGGTTTGATTCAGAGTCTATATCTTCTAATGAGTCTTTTGATGCAGGTACCATAGAGGACCATTCACCTGAGATCGGCGACGTTTCTTCCTTTTCAAGCGAGATTGAGTTGGAGTCTGTTCATAATAAAGCATCTGTTGCTGTTTCCTTTTATAGTTCTGAGTCAGTTGACGCAGGTGTCAACATTTCCATCGAGTCTGTAAAAATGAGTCCAAAGTTCATTGTACCCCCCGATGAGGGTAATTCGTCTGTTGATGTATATGATTCAAATTCCAATGAAATGAAGGATTCTTCTTTTGAGTACATTCCTGTCTCTATTTCATCTGCTGAATCTGCTATAAAATCTGATAATCTTAATAATAACAATCAAGACTCCCCCTCTGATGAGGATGCCGACAAAACTCCCCCTGAAATCAGACATATGATCCAACAGGAGGAGAGTCGCCGAGCAAAACCACTTGATGAGGAAGTTGAAACTGTGAATATTGGTGATGAAACCTCAATTAAGGAAATAAAGATTGGCAAAACTTTATCCCCTGAAGAACGCGAGGAATTGATCACCCTGCTTAAAGAGTTCAAAGAAGTTTTTGCTTGGTCTTACGATGATATGCCAGGATTAAGTGAGGAAATCGTCCAGCACAGATTACCCTTAATCCTTGGTGCTAAGCCAAAGAAGCAAAAACTCCGAAAGCTCAAAACAGAATGGGAGTTGAAAGTCTATGAAGAAGTGAAGAAATTGTTAGAAGTAAAATTCATCCAGGTGGTGGAATATCCTGAATGGCTCGCTAACATAGTACCGGTGCCCAAAAAGGACGGGAAAGTCAGAATGTGTGTTGATTTTAGAGATTTAAATAAAGCAAGTCCTAAAGATGACTTTCCTCTTCCAAGCATTGATCTCCTGGTGGATAACACTGCTGGGCATGCTCTTTTATCCTTTATGGATGGATTCTCAGGGTACAATCAGATTAAAATGGCACCTGAAGACATGTTGAAGACAGCGTTCATCACTCAGTGGGGTACATATTGCTACAGAGTGATGCCGTTTGGCTTGAAAAATGCTGGTGCTACATATCAGAGAGCCGCCACGACTCTTCTTCATGATATGATTCACAAAGAGGTTGAAGTTTACGTTGATGACATGATCGTAAAGGGGAAGACTCGGCCTGAGCACACTGTTGCCCTGAGAAAGTTTTTTGAGCGGATCAGGAAGTATCAGCTTCGTCTGAACCCGAGTAAATGTGTATTTGGCGTTACGTCAGGGAAACTCTTGGGGTTTATGGTCAGCGAAAGAGGGATCGAAGTGGACCCGCAAAAGATCAAGGCGATTCAAGAAATGCAGCCGCCGACGACAGAAAGGCAGATCCGAGGTTTCCTTGGCAAAGTTCAGTATCTGAGACGGTTCATAGCACATCTGACGATGACGTGTGAACCCATTTTCAAGCTTCTGAAGAAGAATTCCTCGAAGAAGTGGAATGAAGAGTGTCAGGAGGCTTTTGAAAAGGTTAAGCAATGCCTATCCTTGCCCCCTGTTCTTTCACCAGTTATTCCAGGCCAGCCGTTGCTGTTGTACTTATCTATCACGGATACAGCGATGGGTTGCATGCTTGCTCAGCAGGATCTTGAGTCTAAGAAAGAAAGACCCATTTACTACATCAGCAAGAAGATGCTAGAGTATGAATTAAAATACACTGTTTTGGAGAAGACTTGTCTCGCATTAGTTTGGGCAACCCAGAGGCTTAGACATTATTTGCTTTCAAACAAGGTTCTTCTGCTTTCACGAATGGACCCTCTAAAGTACTTGTTTGAGAAACCTGCCCTTACAGGAAGGACTGCAAGGTGGTTATTGTTATTGTCTGAGTTCGACATCAGTTATGTCACTCAGAAATCAGTTAAGGGGCGGGTTATAGCTGAACAATTGGCCGATGCTCCAGTTGAGGAGAATGCTGTTCTAAGAGCCGAATTCCCTGATGAAGAAATTATGGATATCGAAGAAGAAGAGGTTCTCAGTACCAAGTGGTTAATGTACTTTGATGGAGCCGTAAACAGTCGTGGGCAAGGAGTAGGTGCAGTCTTGGTCTCTCCGAAGAAAGAATACATTCCTATCCCCATCAAGTTGCAGTTCGAGTGCACCAACAACATGGCAGAGTACGAAGCCTGTATTGCCGGACTTGAAGCAGCCTTAGCATTGCAGATTCAAGATATTGATGTGTTCGGGGATTCCATCCTGATCATTTACCAGATTAATGGGCAATGGAAAACTCGAGAAGATAGATTGATCCCTTATAATATGTATTTGGAATCTCTAGTCCAAAAATTCAAGAGCGTCACATTTACTCACTTATCAAGGACCAGAAATCATTTTGCTGATGCTTTGGCCACTTTGGCCTCGATGTTAGATATCTCCGCTACAATGGAAGTTCAACCGTTAGCCATCAGACTGCAATGGGCCCCTGCGCACGTAAATGCTATAGAGATTTCAGCTAGATGTCCAGATGGGAAGCCTTGGTACACAGATATCAGAAACCTCATTTCAGGCAAGGGTCATCCTCCGGAAGCTTCAAGCAAGGAAAGGAAAACTCTCCAGAAGTTATCTGCGAATTTCATCATTTGCGGTGGAGAGCTATATAGAAGGTCATTTGATGGCATACAACTCCTTTGTGTTGATGAAGATAAAGCTGCAGAACTTATTGAGCAGACTCATGAGGGTGTTTGTGGACCTCATATGAACGGGAAGATGCTATCTAGAAAGATCCTTAGACTTGGATTCTATTGGCCTACAATGGAAACAGACTGCTTCGCATTTGTAAGAAAATGCCATAAGTGTCAAGTCTATGCGAATCTTATTCATGTTCCTCCTTCGGAGTTGCACTCCCTGACTTCGCCGTGGCCGTTTTCGGTATGGGGAATACTGCTTCGCATTTGTAAGAAAATGCCATAAGTGTCAAGTCTATGCGAATCTTATTCATGTTCCTCCTTCGGAGTTGCACTCCCTGACTTCGCCGTGGCCGTTTTCGGTATGGGGAATAGACATCATTGGGAAGATTTATCCGAGATCCTCGAGCGGACATGAGTACATTCTGGTGGCTATTGATTATTTCACAAAGTGGATAGAGGCTGCATCTTATGCTTCCATCACTTCGAACACAGTTGCGAAGTTCATCCGTACCAATATAATTTGCAGATACGGAGTACCTCACGAGTTGATTTCAGATAATGGATCACATTTCAAGAAAGAAGTGTTACACCTGTGTGAAGAGTTCAGGATAAGGCATCACAAGTCGTCTCCTTACAGGCCGCAGACGAATGGGGCCGTTGAAGCAGCAAATAAGAACATCAAAGTCATTATCAGTAAGATGACTGAGACATATAAGGACTGGTCGAACAAACTTCCTTATGCCTTATGGGCTTATAGAACATCGATCAGGTCTTCAACAGGCGTGACTCCGTATTCTTTGGTGTACGGAATGGAGGCTGTTCTCCCTGTTGAGTTAAGAATCCCCTCTTTGAGAGTGATGGTGGAGGCCGATCTGCCAGAGTCAGAATGGGCGAAGGCCAGACACAATGAGCTACAGATGATAGATGAGAAGAGGCTGAGAGCCTTATATCATATCCAAGGATATCAGAGACGGATTGAGAGAGCTTTCAATAAGAAGGTTCGTGTCCGAGATTTGAAGCCTGGAGATCTTGTATTGAAGTCCTACAGGGCACCGGTATTTGACCCAAGAGGAAAGTTCAGGCCAAACTGGTCTGGTCCTTACATTGTTGATGAAGTCCTGCCTGGAAAAGCCGTAAGACTGCTCAATGAAAATGGAGAAAAATTAAATGAACCTACAAACCTGGATCAATTAAAAAAATATTATGCTTAAGTACACCAGGAGGCCATCCTTGGACGATTTGAGCTTCAAGCCAATACCCAAATGTTTTAAACTATTTGCAAACCCGTTGGGCCTAGAAAAAAATGAATAATGAAACCCCTTTCCGCTAAAAGAACCTGTGAGCCAAAAGCAAAATCAAAATTTCTTTGTTAAACTTAAACCAGGGGCATCTTTTATGACTTTCGTCATAAAAGATTTTAAACCCGAACTACGCGTAACCTGATTCCCAATTTCTTTAAGGATACGTAGGCAGTCTGGAGGATCCAGATTCGGTCCAGATACATGCAAACATACCAAAGTCTAACCGGTTTGAACCTAAGCCCACTCGAAAGTCCTTCTGGTGTACTCAGGCCCAAGTTTGTAGAGAAACAGAAAGAAAGAAAAATGATGGAGTCTTAGACCCGCTAGACTGAAAACCCGCAAGGGCGGTCTAGGCAAAAGTTAGGGTCATTCACCCGCTAAGCTGAAAACCCGAAAGGGCGGCTTAGGCAAAAATCAGGGTGCTGAGCCTGCTGGATGGAAAATCTGCAAGGGCAGACAGTCCAGGCAAAAATTAAGGCATATGGTCCGCCGAATCGAAAACCTGAAAAGGCGATTTGGTCATGGCAGTGACTTCATGGAGAGAGGACAAGGCTTTAAAAAGCCAGCTAAACTTTCGATTTTCTCTGGCACCTTCTCAAAGTCTAAGTAAGCACCATCAAGACTTCTTTTGGTACTCTTTGAGCCAGAGAAGTTGAAATCGAGCAATCTGAAGGGAGGATAACCATGGCAGAAATCCTGAAAAGAGGGTTGAAACACCTTTAAACACGGTATTCAAAAGACTCTAAGAGAGTGGCTTTTACCATTTTTTTTGTTTAAAAAAAAAAAAAAAAAAAAAACCCTATCAGACTAAGAAGCAGATTTCAGTCTATCTTGGTATTTGAGTCAGGTGTCCGTCAATGTCCTCGTTCGTTGTTTGTCAAAGTCTTTCCTTTGTCAAGTCGAGTTCAATTCTTCAGAGTCCTGTTCCTCCCCAAGCCGGGGTGGCAAAAAAAAAAAAAAAAAAAAAAGAGAGAGGAGGGAAAGCAGAACTCTCAGAGAAGCAGAGAATTTATGGCCCCTGTGAACAAGTGCAAAGCAGAGCAATTCAGAGGTTGATAGGCTTTCAGCCCAATTCCAGCATTAGCAGATGGTAGTGATGAAGCAGGATTTTGAGCAGAACCATGTTCTTGTATTTTTAAGAGCCTTATAAGCCCAAGTGTTCATCAGAAAAGTTTGTAACCCCAAGTGTACATTAATGAAAGCCTTTGGCCCATTTTTCTTGTGTTGCTCTCCAAATGAATTTTGTTATGGAAGTAATCATACTAGGGGCATCTTTTATGACTCACGTCATAAAAGATGTCAAATACACATTGATATTTGAAATGGACATTCTCCTCAAATAGAGACTAGAGAGTTTGAACACGCTCTTTTTGTTCAAGCTCTCCTGTCGAGTATTTGGCTCGTGTTGCTTTGGTAAAGCTTCAATCTCTAAAAATAAAAAATAAAATAAAAATAATAAAAAATAATAATAATAATAAGAATGACTCTTTGAGTGTGGCATTTGGGACTTTTTAAGTGTCCGCAGCGTGTCCCTACCTAACAAGTTGGGAGTCAGGCATACCTGCGAGGGGGTTTGTATGGATCCGTGTTGCATGACGGGCATACAAATCTGGATTTATATGGAACCGTGTTACACCACGGGCATATAAATCTGGGGTCTTATGAGATAATTTAGCAATTCCTTTGTTGATGTGAGACTCTTTGAGTAGTTGAGACCCTTCGAGTGTTACAGACTCTTCGGGTAGTTGAGACTCTTTGAGTATAAATGTTTTGGTGTATTTAAGACTCTTTGAGTAGTTGAGACCCTTTGAGTGTTACAGACTCTTCGGGTAGTTGAGACTCTTTGAGTATAAATGTTTTTGTATTGGTTTGAGACTCTTTGAGTAGTTGAGACCCTTTGAGTGTTACAGACTCTTCGGGTAGTTGAGACTCTTTGAGTATAAATATTTTCGTGTCGGTTTGAGACTCTTTGAGTAGTTAAGACCCTTTGAGTGTTACAGACTCTTCGGGTAGTTGAGACTTTTTGAGTATAAAGGTTTTTTGTGTGTATTTGAGACTCTTTGAGTAGTTGAGACCCTTTGAGTGTTACAGACTCTTCGGGTAGTTGAGACTCTTTGAGTATAAATGTTTTTGTGTTGATTTGAGACTCTTTGAGTAGTTGAGACCCTTTGAGTGTTATAGACTCTTCGGGTAGTTGAGACTCCTTGAGTATAAATGTTTTGTGTTGGTTTGAGACTCTTTGAGTAGTTGAGACCCTTTGAGTGTTACAGACTCTTCGGGTAGTTGAGACTCTTTGAGTATAAATAGTTTCTTTGATGTGTTTGAGACTCTTTGAGTAGTTGAGACCCTTTGAGTGTTACAGACTCTTCGGGTAGTTGAGGCTCTTTGAGTATAAAGGTTTCTCTATGTAGTTGAGACTCTTTCGAGTATAAAGGTTTTTGCATGTGTTTGAAGACTCTTTGAGTAGTTGAGACCCTTTGAGTGTTACAGACTCTTCGGGTGGTTGAGGCTCTTTGAGTATAAAGATTTCTATGTGTTTGAAGCTCTCTGAGTGTTTGATTTGAGACTCTATGAGTGTTACATACTCTTTGAGTAATTTGATTTGATATTCTTTGAAGGGTTGATTTACGTCTGCATCGATAGTGGTCTGCTTTCTTTGAGGTAATTTTATTGGGTTCGTTTTCTTAAAAGCTTTGTTTTAACAGAGTATGTTTGTGTTTGCTTTAATAGAGTCTTTGCGTATTGATTTAAACAGTTGAGTCATGAGTATTAGGGAGAGACTATCTCTTTGAGTTGTCGTTGCCGAGTTAAGAGTCGGTGAGAGGCTATCTCCCTATTGTTGGTAGAGTTTTATCTCTGTGAATATCGTTTTAAAACTAAAAACCCAAAAATTTGCTTTGCTTTCGGGTCAGTCAAAATGTGTCGTCTGTTCAGCTTTGCCATTCGCGTGTTACACACGCTTTGCCAAAGAGGGGCATCTGTAGACACCCCATTTTGACCGGACCCAAGTTCGCTATGCTTGGACGTGTAGACACCCCATTTTGCTCTGCCTTAAGAAATTAGGGTTTTTCCATCGGTTTTCCAATGTCTTTCCTTTCCGCGTCCGTTTGTTACATTTCTAAATATTTTTGGTCGTTTCCGCCATGTTTCGTATTTTTCTGTTGAATATTGAGAAGGGTTATTCATGAGAATCCGAGCAAAAGAGAATGTGGGACCCACTGGTGTGGGACCCGTTTGTGTGGGACCCGCTAGTGTGGGACCCGTTTGTGTGGGACCCGCTGATATGGGACCCGCTGGTGTGGGACCCGTTTGTGTGGGACCTGCTTGTGTGGGACCCGCTGATGTGGGACCCGCTTGTGCGGAACCCACAAAGTGGGACTCACCATTAGCATGACTTAACTTTCTCTACCATTTCCACTAACTTCATTTTTCCCTTTAAAATAACATCATTATCTCCATTACCATTATATATTCCATTATCCCCACCACCATTCCCACCATTACCATTATATATTCCATTATTCCCACCACCATTCCCACCATTACCATTATATATTCCATTATCCCCACCACCATTCCCACCATTACCATTATATATTCCATTATCCCCACCACCATTCCCACCATTACCATTATATATTCCATTATTCCCACCACCATTCCCACCATTACCATTATATATTCCATTATTCTCCACCACACCCACCATTCTCATTATTTATTTCCACCTCTCCACTAAGTTTTTCACTATATAAAGAGAGGTGATGAGGAGAAAAAAAAGGAGGAGAGAAGGAAGAGGGGAGAAAAAAAAAGAAGAGAAAAAAAAAGAGGAGAAGGAAAAAAAAAGAAGAGAAAAAAAAAAGAGAGAAAGAGAGAGAGGAAAATATAAAAACAAAGAAGGAAGCGGAGCGGATCGCACGTCGGCCGGATTTTTGGATTTCTTCGGCTCTTGGATTCGGCGAGGAACTCATCACAGGTAGGTACACTGTTTTCAGAATTTTTTAGAATTATTTGGTATATTTTCGGATTTTTGCATGATTTTTAACAAAGAAAACTAAAAGATATACTAAACAGATTCCACAAATAATGAAATTTCGTGGGAAAATAATATGATAATGATACATTCTACCATGAATTTGTGAGAATTTTTGGATTTTGTTTGGTATATTATTTTATGCATTCTTTGAAAATTATCAGATTTTGGGAGAATTGTTACTGATGTCAAATCACAGATACAATTCTCCAAATTTTTACAGTAGTCTTAAATTCTATACTTCTTGCTTCTGTAAAATTTTCAAGTGATTTTGATCTTGTTTCATATGAGCTGTAGTGTTAATTCATAATCTGGTTTGAAATTTAAAAAATCCGAAACTGATAGTAAATAGTTTTCTAAATTCATGTAAATCTTACAGCATGCTATTTTCACTTATATCTTACTAATGTAGAAATTTCATGGAATTTAGATTTCTATTTCTAGTAGTTTCTGTGTTATTTTTGCAATCTGGTCTTATTGTTGTTAAATCAAAATTAAATATGAGCTTAATGTACAAATCCACAAAATTCATCCCGTAAGCTGCATGGATACCCATCTTACTGCTGTAGAAATTTTGATTCATTTCGAATTCGTTTGCTACAGTTTCACTTGTAAAAACACTCATATGTTTAAAATTGATAAAATCCATTGAAAATCCGAAATTAATTGAAAATCATCTGAAAATTTCTAAAGAACCTTAAATCTCTGTCACATGTTAACTCATTAATCCATTGAAACAGAAATCTTAGGGTCTTTAGATTTCCCTCGAAAAATGGCCAGTGCATCCATAATCGTATCCCAATTGCAACCAATCTTTGACAATTTAGATATTTAAGCTATAACATGTTATTGGCTCCGAGGTTACTGTCCACGGAAATCCTGAGATCTGCCAGGCAATAAGATGCTATAACCTAAGTATTAAATTGCGCAAGGAAAGAGCGCACGATTCCCTCCCTTGGATGCCATTCTGGGCCGAAATTGGTGTACCCATAGGAGGCATGCTTTGCCTCATATAAAAGTCTTTGACTCATTTGTTTGTGTGATGTTGTTGTCAGTGAGTCTTTGACTTGTGTTTCCATCTCTTTTAGGGAGTCTTTGACTCGTCTATCCTTTAGTTGTTATCAGTGGAGTCTTTGACTCGTTTTTCCACCGCTATTAGAGAGTCATTGACTCATTTGCTCATTTGTACCCTTCTTTAATATTTTTAGTTAGGAGTTTCTCCTTTAGAGTTGTTGATTACTTCGCTTTAATTAGAGGCTAACTCAGTCTTATTAGAGCTTTGCTTGCTTGGGATCTTGGATCATTTTCTCTCTTCTTGGGACGCTATCTTTCTTGTTATGGTTCGTCTCTTTGAGACGTTAGTTGTTTGTTCGGGGTTTCCCCTTTTGGATTTAGGGCTTTGCCCTAGTTTGTGGTTGTTCTTGCGTGTTCCCTTTAAGATTGAAAACATCTAAAGGTCCTGAGCATTGGAAAAGCTTTAAAATCCAAAAACATTAGAAATTTAAAACTCAAAAACATTTGAAAACTTTAAAAATATCAAAAACATTTGAAAATATAAAAAAACCTTAAAAAATCTGAAGTGTGAGTGTTTCTTTTAGAAGCGTAGTTTGAGAGTTCGTTTTCGAACTACGTTGGCTTGATCCTCTTCCGAGGTACGTAGTGCAGCTTGGGATTTATATCCCAAGTCCAGCCAAACCTTTTTTGTAAATAATATCTTAAACTTTCTTCAAAAACCTTTAAAATCTTATTTTCAAAAGATCTTCCTCTAGAGTTAGGAGTTTCTCCTAGATAGAGAGTTTTAGAGTTAGGGTTTTTCTTTTGATAGGTAGTTTGATTGTTTGTTTGTTGTGTGCTTGTTTTTAGAGTTAGGGGTCTGTCCTAGAGTTATAGGAGCGCCTCCGTCCGGTCAGTCGGCGATCCATATCGCCGAGTGATGACTAGAGTAGGATACGCTAGTCCACCCTTGGTTTTCCTTAGGAAATACAGCCTAGTCACACATAGGTTGTAAGAACCACCTGCATTAGCTTAGGGCTAATCTGCATTTAGTTAGGGCATATAGGGTGTCATAAAATCCACAATTCACTGAAATTTAAATAATCGTACAAGAAACTTTAATAACCGGTTCGGTCTTTTAGATCGAGTCTAGGATAGAAGTCTAGGTGTCTTAGGCATCCTAGCTTAGAATAGGCGCGAAGAACTACGTTGCCTTGATTCTCGTGGAGGCGGGGATACGTAGGCTTCTTTGGATGAATACCAGATCATCTGAGGACTCGGGCTAATCACTTTTAAAACTGTTGAAACAATCAAATCACTTAGGATTTTCCATGAAATTAGAATTTTAGGAGAACTTTCACTTAGATTGAATCCAAACCAATTAAGAAATCAAGATACACATTTAGGATTCACATTGAAATTAGATCATAGGATGCATGTCACATAGATAGCACATTAACAGAGAGTTGAATGAGCCATTAAAAATGAATTTAAAAGAGTTAACTTTTGGAATTGAAGACCGATTATCGGGCAGGAATGGTGCATGTGGTGGATAAATCCCCATACCTTCCGTTCTTGTAACCAGGTAGCGAGTCTAGATTTCTGGTTAATTATGGGTCCTAGATCCCACATCTAGGTGGCGACTCTGTCAGTCTCTTTTGTGTGGAATTCGGATTGCCTTAGTGATCCCAAGTTCACATAAAAGATGAATTAAAATTAATAATAAAAGGCACACGCCAATCGCGTGGGTACGAGAGACCAAGAGATAGTGCGTGGCGGCTCTCGCGCCACCACCCCTCTCGCGGGATCGGGTCCCACACCTACCTTCGATTGATTGACCATAACTCAGTTAATTCGACTCATAATTCATTGACATTAGTTCCATTTCGAAGGAATCGAAGTGTAGTTTAAAACGAAAGAAACGGAGATGAAAAACTCCAAGTATTTTGAGAGTTATGATGGAAATAGTTAGACTCGTGCTTTGGTTTAGCAATTTACTGACCTACCTCCGATTGATTGACCATAACTCAATAAATTTAACTCGTAATTCATTGAAATTAGTTTCATTTCGAAGGAATCGAAGTGTAGTTTAAAACGAAAGAAACGGAGATGAAAAACTCCAAGTAATTTGAGAGTTATGATGGAAATAGTTAGACTCGCGCTTTGGTTTAGCAATTTACTGACCTACCTCCGATTGATTGACCATAACTCACTCAATTGAACTTGTAATTCATTGAAATTAGTTCCATTTCGAAGGAATCGAAGTGTAGTTTAAAACGAAAGAAACGGAGATGAAAATTTCCAAGTATTTTGAGAGTTATGATGAAAATAGTTAGACTCACGCTTTGGTTTAGCAATTTACTGACTTACCTCCGATTGATTGACCATAACTCACCCAATTTAACTCGTAATTTATTGAAATTAGTTTCATTTCGAAGGAATCGAAGTGTCGTTTCAAACGAAAGAAACGGAGATGAAAAACTCCAAGTATTTTGAGAGTTATGATGGAAATAGTTAGACTCGCGCTTTGGTTCAGCAATTTAGTGACATACCACCGATTGATTGACCATAACTCACTCAATTTAACTCGTAATTCATTTAAATTAGTTTCATTTCGAAGGAATCAAAGTGTAGTTGAAAATGAAAGAAACGGAGATGAAAAACTCCAAGTATTTTGAGAGTTATGATGGAAATAATTAGACTCGCGCTGTGGTTTAGCAATTTACTGACCTAACTCCGATTGATTGACCATAACTTACTCAATTCAACTCGTAATTCATTGAAATTAGCTCCATTTTGAAGGAATCGAAGTGTAGTTTAAAACGTACGAAACGGAGATGAAAAACTCCAAGTATTTTGAGAGTTATGATGGAAGTGGTTAGACTCGCGCTTTGGTTTAGCAATTTACTGACCTACCTTCGATTGATTGACCATAACTCAGTTAATTCGACTCATAATTCATTGACATTAGTTACATTTCGAAGGAATCGAAGTGTAGTTTAAAACGAAAGAAACGGAGATGAAAAACTCCAAGTATTTTGAGAGTTATGATGGAAATAGTTAGACTCGCGCTTTGGTTTAGCAATTTACTGACCTACCTCCGATTGATTGACCATAACTCACTCAATTGAACTCGTAATTCATTGAAATTAGTTTTATTTCGAAGGAATCGAAGTTTAGTTTAAAACGAAAGAAACGGAGATGAAAAACTCCAAGTATTTTGAGAGTTATGATGGAAATAGTTAGACTCGCGCTTTGGTTTAGCAATTTACTGACCTACCTCCGATTGATTAACCATAACTCACTCAATTTAACTCGTAATTCATTGAAATTAGTTTAATTTTGAGGGAATCAAAGTGTAGTTTGAAACGAAAGAAACGGAGATGAAAAACTCCAAGTATTTTGAGAGTTATGATGGAAATAGTTAGACTCGCGCTTTGGTTTAGCAATTTACTAACCTACCTCCGATTGATTGACCATAACTCACCCAATTTAACTCGTAATTTATTGAAATTAGTTTCATTTCGAAGGAATCGAAGTGTCGTTTAAAACGAAAGAAACGAAGATGAAAAACTCTAAGTATTTTGAGAGTTATGATGGAAATAGTTAGACTCGCGCTTTGGTTTAGCAATTTACTGACATACTTCCGATTGATTGACCATAACTCACTCAATTCAACTCGTAATTCATTGAAATTAGTTTAATTTCGAAGGAATCGAAGTGTAGTTTAAAACGAAAGAAACGGAGATGAAAATTTCCAAGTATTTTGAGAGTTATGTTGGAAATAGTTACACT
The DNA here is from genome assembly GCF_043159265.1 of Tasmannia lanceolata. NCBI lineage: Eukaryota > Viridiplantae > Streptophyta > Magnoliopsida > Canellales > Winteraceae > Tasmannia > Tasmannia lanceolata. Next base: position 1,304,226 of record NW_027518678.1, read on the forward strand.
CGCGCTTTGGTTTTGCAATTTACTGACATACGTCCGATTGATTGACCATAACTCACTAAATTTAACTCGTAATTCATTGAAATTAGTTTCATTTCGAAGGAATCAAAGTGTAGTTTAAAACGAAAGAAACGGAGATGAAAAACTCCAAGTAATTTGAGAGTTATGATGGAAATAGTTAGACTCGCGCTTTGGTTTAGCAATTTACTGACCTACCTCCGATTGATTGACCATAACTCACTCAATTGAACTTGTAATTCATTGAAATTAGTTCCATTTCGAAGGAATCGAAGTGTAGTTTAAAACGAAAGAAACGGAGATGAAAAACTCCAAGTAATTTGAGAGTTATGATGGAAATAGTTAGACTCGCGCTTTGGTTTAGCAATTTACTGACCTACCTCCGATTGATTGACCATAACTCACTCAATTGAACTCGTAATTCATTGAAATTAGTTCCATTTCGAAGGAATCGAAGTGTAGTTTAAAACGAAAGAAACGGAGATGAAAATTTCCAAGTATTTTGAGAGTTATGATGGAAATAGTTAGACTCGCGCTTTGGTTTAGCAATTTACTGACCTACCTCCGATTGATTAACCATAACTCACTCAATTTAACTCGTAATTCATTGAAATTAGTTTAATTTTGAGGGAATCAAAGTGTAGTTTGAAACGAAAGAAACGGAGATGAAAAACTCCAAGTATTTTGAGAGTTATGATGGAAATAGTTAGACTCGCGCTTTGGTTTAGCAATTTACTGACATACCTCCGATTGATTAACCATAACTCACTCAATTTTACTCGTAATTCATTGAAATTAGTTCCATTTCGAAGGAATCAAAGTGTAGTTTAAAACGAAAGAAACAGAGATGAAAAACTCCAAGTATTTTGAGAGTTATGATGAAAATAGTTAGACTCGCGCTTTGGTTTAGCAATTTACTGACCTACCTCCGATTGATTGACCATAACTCACTAAATTTAACTCGTAATTCATTGAAATTAGTTTCATTTCGAAGGAATCAAAGTGTAGTTTAAAACGAAAGAAACGGAGATGAAAAATATCAAGTATTTTAAGAGTTATGATGAAAATAGTTAGACTCGCGCTTTGGTTTAGCAATTTACTGACCTACCTCCGATTGATTGACCATAACTCACTCAATTTTACTCGTAATTCATTGAAATTAGTTCCATTTCGAATGAATCGAAGTGTAGTTTAAAACGAAAGAAACAGAGATGAAAAACTCCAAGTATTTTGAGAGTTATGTTGGAAATAGTTACACTCGCGCTTTGGTTAAGCAATTTACTGACATACGTCCGATTGATTGACCATAACTCACTCAATTTAACTCGTAATTCATTGAAATTAGTTCCATTTCGAAGTAATCGAAGTGTAGTTTAAAACGAAAGAAACGGAGATGAAAAACTCCAAGTATTTTGAGAGTTATGATGGAAGTGGTTAGACTCGCGCTTTGGTTTAGCAATTTACTGACCTACCTTCGATTGATTGACCATAACTCAGTTAATTCGACTCATAATTCATTGACATTAGTTCCATTTCGAAGGAATCGAAGTGTAGTTTAAAACGAAAGAAACGGAGATGAAAAACTCCAAGTATTTTGAGAGTTATGATGGAAATAGTTAGACTCGTGCTTTGGTTTAGCAATTTACTGACCTACCTCCGATTGATTGACCATAACTCAATAAATTTAACTCGTAATTCATTGAAATTAGTTTCATTTCGAAGGAATCGAAGTGTAGTTTAAAACGAAAGAAACGGAGATGAAAAACTCCAAGTAATTTGAGAGTTATGATGGAAATAGTTAGACTCGCGCTTTGGTTTAGCAATTTACTGACCTACCTCCGATTGATTGACCATAACTCACTCAATTGAACTTGTAATTCATTGAAATTAGTTCCATTTCGAAGGAATCGAAGTGTAGTTTAAAACGAAAGAAACGGAGATGAAAATTTCCAAGTATTTTGAGAGTTATGATGAAAATAGTTAGACTCACGCTTTGGTTTAGCAATTTACTGACTTACCTCCGATTGATTGACCATAACTCACCCAATTTAACTCGTAATTTATTGAAATTAGTTTCATTTCGAAGGAATCGAAGTGTCGTTTCAAACGAAAGAAACGGAGATGAAAAACTCCAAGTATTTTGAGAGTTATGATGGAAATAGTTAGACTCGCGCTTTGGTTCAGCAATTTAGTGACATACCACCGATTGATTGACCATAACTCACTCAATTTAACTCGTAATTCATTTAAATTAGTTTCATTTCGAAGGAATCAAAGTGTAGTTGAAAATGAAAGAAACGGAGATGAAAAACTCCAAGTATTTTGAGAGTTATGATGGAAATAATTAGACTCGCGCTGTGGTTTAGCAATTTACTGACCTAACTCCGATTGATTGACCATAACTTACTCAATTCAACTCGTAATTCATTGAAATTAGCTCCATTTTGAAGGAATCGAAGTGTAGTTTAAAACGTACGAAACGGAGATGAAAAACTCCAAGTATTTTGAGAGTTATGATGGAAGTGGTTAGACTCGCGCTTTGGTTTAGCAATTTACTGACCTACCTTCGATTGATTGACCATAACTCAGTTAATTCGACTCATAATTCATTGACATTAGTTACATTTCGAAGGAATCGAAGTGTAGTTTAAAACGAAAGAAACGGAGATGAAAAACTCCAAGTATTTTGAGAGTTATGATGGAAATAGTTAGACTCGCGCTTTGGTTTAGCAATTTACTGACCTACCTCCGATTGATTGACCATAACTCACTCAATTGAACTCGTAATTCATTGAAATTAGTTTTATTTCGAAGGAATCGAAGTTTAGTTTAAAACGAAAGAAACGGAGATGAAAAACTCCAAGTATTTTGAGAGTTATGATGGAAATAGTTAGACTCGCGCTTTGGTTTAGCAATTTACTGACCTACCTCCGATTGATTAACCATAACTCACTCAATTTAACTCGTAATTCATTGAAATTAGTTTAATTTTGAGGGAATCAAAGTGTAGTTTGAAACGAAAGAAACGGAGATGAAAAACTCCAAGTATTTTGAGAGTTATGATGGAAATAGTTAGACTCGCGCTTTGGTTTAGCAATTTACTAACCTACCTCCGATTGATTGACCATAACTCACCCAATTTAACTCGTAATTTATTGAAATTAGTTTCATTTCGAAGGAATCGAAGTGTCGTTTAAAACGAAAGAAACGAAGATGAAAAACTCTAAGTATTTTGAGAGTTATGATGGAAATAGTTAGACTCGCGCTTTGGTTTAGCAATTTACTGACATACTTCCGATTGATTGACCATAACTCACTCAATTCAACTCGTAATTCATTGAAATTAGTTTAATTTCGAAGGAATCGAAGTGTAGTTTAAAACGAAAGAAACGGAGATGAAAATTTCCAAGTATTTTGAGAGTTATGTTGGAAATAGTTACACTCGCGCTTTGGTTTTGCAATTTACTGACATACGTCCGATTGATTGACCATAACTCACTAAATTTAACTCGTAATTCATTGAAATTAGTTTCATTTCGAAGGAATCAAAGTGTAGTTTAAAACGAAAGAAACGGAGATGAAAAACTCCAAGTAATTTGAGAGTTATGATGGAAATAGTTAGACTCGCGCTTTGGTTTAGCAATTTACTGACCTACCTCCGATTGATTGACCATAACTCACTCAATTGAACTTGTAATTCATTGAAATTAGTTCCATTTCGAAGGAATCGAAGTGTAGTTTAAAACGAAAGAAACGGAGATGAAAAACTCCAAGTAATTTGAGAGTTATGATGGAAATAGTTAGACTCGCGCTTTGGTTTAGCAATTTACTGACCTACCTCCGATTGATTGACCATAACTCACTCAATTGAACTCGTAATTCATTGAAATTAGTTCCATTTCGAAGGAATCGAAGTGTAGTTTAAAACGAAAGAAACGGAGATGAAAATTTCCAAGTATTTTGAGAGTTATGATGGAAATAGTTAGACTCGCGCTTTGGTTTAGCAATTTACTGACCTACCTCCGATTGATTAACCATAACTCACTCAATTTAACTCGTAATTCATTGAAATTAGTTTAATTTTGAGGGAATCAAAGTGTAGTTTGAAACGAAAGAAACGGAGATGAAAAACTCCAAGTATTTTGAGAGTTATGATGGAAATAGTTAGACTCGCGCTTTGGTTTAGCAATTTACTGACATACCTCCGATTGATTAACCATAACTCACTCAATTTTACTCGTAATTCATTGAAATTAGTTCCATTTCGAAGGAATCAAAGTGTAGTTTAAAACGAAAGAAACAGAGATGAAAAACTCCAAGTATTTTGAGAGTTATGATGAAAATAGTTAGACTCGCGCTTTGGTTTAGCAATTTACTGACCTACCTCCGATTGATTGACCATAACTCACTAAATTTAACTCGTAATTCATTGAAATTAGTTTCATTTCGAAGGAATCAAAGTGTAGTTTAAAACGAAAGAAACGGAGATGAAAAATATCAAGTATTTTAAGAGTTATGATGAAAATAGTTAGACTCGCGCTTTGGTTTAGCAATTTACTGACCTACCTCCGATTGATTGACCATAACTCACTCAATTTTACTCGTAATTCATTGAAATTAGTTCCATTTCGAATGAATCGAAGTGTAGTTTAAAACGAAAGAAACAGAGATGAAAAACTCCAAGTATTTTGAGAGTTATGTTGGAAATAGTTACACTCGCGCTTTGGTTAAGCAATTTACTGACATACGTCCGATTGATTGACCATAACTCACTCAATTTAACTCGTAATTCATTGAAATTAGTTCCATTTCGAAGTAATCGAAGTGTAGTTTAAAACGAAAGAAACGGAGATGAAAAACTCCAAGTATTTTGAGAGTTATGATGGAAGTGGTTAGACTCGCGCTTTGGTTTAGCAATTTACTGACCTACCTTCGATTGATTGACCATAACTCAGTTAATTCGACTCATAATTCATTGACATTAGTTCCATTTCGAAGGAATCGAAGTGTAGTTTAAAACGAAAGAAACGGAGATGAAAAACTCCAAGTATTTTGAGAGTTATGATGGAAATAGTTAGACTCGTGCTTTGGTTTAGCAATTTACTGACCTACCTCCGATTGATTGACCATAACTCAATAAATTTAACTCGTAATTCATTGAAATTAGTTTCATTTCGAAGGAATCGAAGTGTAGTTTAAAACGAAAGAAACGGAGATGAAAAACTCCAAGTAATTTGAGAGTTATGATGGAAATAGTTAGACTCGCGCTTTGGTTTAGCAATTTACTGACCTACCTCCGATTGATTGACCATAACTCACTCAATTGAACTTGTAATTCATTGAAATTAGTTCCATTTCGAAGGAATCGAAGTGTAGTTTAAAACGAAAGAAACGGAGATGAAAATTTCCAAGTATTTTGAGAGTTATGATGAAAATAGTTAGACTCACGCTTTGGTTTAGCAATTTACTGACTTACCTCCGATTGATTGACCATAACTCACCCAATTTAACTCGTAATTTATTGAAATTAGTTTCATTTCGAAGGAATCGAAGTGTCGTTTCAAACGAAAGAAACGGAGATGAAAAACTCCAAGTATTTTGAGAGTTATGATGGAAATAGTTAGACTCGCGCTTTGGTTCAGCAATTTAGTGACATACCACCGATTGATTGACCATAACTCACTCAATTTAACTCGTAATTCATTTAAATTAGTTTCATTTCGAAGGAATCAAAGTGTAGTTGAAAATGAAAGAAACGGAGATGAAAAACTCCAAGTATTTTGAGAGTTATGATGGAAATAATTAGACTCGCGCTGTGGTTTAGCAATTTACTGACCTAACTCCGATTGATTGACCATAACTTACTCAATTCAACTCGTAATTCATTGAAATTAGCTCCATTTTGAAGGAATCGAAGTGTAGTTTAAAACGTACGAAACGGAGATGAAAAACTCCAAGTATTTTGTGAGTTATGATGGAAGTGGTTAGACTCGCGCTTTGGTTTAGCAATTTACTGACCTACCTTCGATTGATTGACCATAACTCAGTTAATTCGACTCATAATTCATTGACATTAGTTACATTTCGAAGGAATCGAAGTGTAGTTTAAAACGAAAGAAACGGAGATGAAAAACTCCAAGTATTTTGAGAGTTATGATGGAAATAGTTAGACTCGCGCTTTGGTTTAGCAATTTACTGACCTACCTCCGATTGATTGACCATAACTCACTCAATTGAACTCGTAATTCATTGAAATTAGTTTTATTTCGAAGGAATCGAAGTTTAGTTTAAAACGAAAGAAACGGAGATGAAAAACTCCAAGTATTTTGAGAGTTATGATGGAAATAGTTAGACTCGCGCTTTGGTTTAGCAATTTACTGACCTACCTCCGATTGATTAACCATAACTCACTCAATTTAACTCGTAATTCATTGAAATTAGTTTAATTTTGAGGGAATCAAAGTGTAGTTTGAAACGAAAGAAACGGAGATGAAAAACTCCAAGTATTTTGAGAGTTATGATGGAAATAGTTAGACTCGCGCTTTGGTTTAGCAATTTACTAACCTACCTCCGATTGATTGACCATAACTCACCCAATTTAACTCGTAATTTATTGAAATTAGTTTCATTTCGAAGGAATCGAAGTGTCGTTTAAAACGAAAGAAACGAAGATGAAAAACTCTAAGTATTTTGAGAGTTATGATGGAAATAGTTAGACTCGCGCTTTGGTTTAGCAATTTACTGACATACTTCCGATTGATTGACCATAACTCACTCAATTCAACTCGTAATTCATTGAAATTAGTTTAATTTCGAAGGAATCGAAGTGTAGTTTAAAACGAAAGAAACGGAGATGAAAATTTCCAAGTATTTTGAGAGTTATGTTGGAAATAGTTACACTCGCGCTTTGGTTTTGCAATTTACTGACATACGTCCGATTGATTGACCATAACTCACTAAATTTAACTCGTAATTCATTGAAATTAGTTTCATTTCGAAGGAATCAAAGTGTAGTTTAAAACGAAAGAAACGGAGATGAAAAATATCAAGTATTTTAAGAGTTATGATGAAAATAGTTAGACTCGCGCTTTGGTTTAGCAATTTACTGACCTACCTCCGATTGATTGACCATAACTCACTCAATTTTACTCGTAATTCATTGAAATTAGTTCCATTTCGAATGAATCGAAGTGTAGTTTAAAACGAAAGAAACAGAGATGAAAAACTCCAAGTATTTTGAGAGTTATGTTGGAAATAGTTACACTCGCGCTTTGGTTTTGCAATTTACTGACATACGTCCGATTGATTGACCATAACTCACTCAATTTAACTCGTAATTCATTGAAATTAGTTCCATTTCGAAGTAATCGAAGTGTAGTTTAAAACGAAAGAAACGGAGATGAAAAACTCCAAGTATTTTGAGAGTTATGATGGAAGTGGTTAGACTCGCGCTTTGGTTTAGCAATTTACTGACTTACCTTCGATTGATTTACCATAACTCAGTTAATTCGACTCATAATTCATTGACATTAGTTCCATTTCGAAGGAATCGAAGTGTAGTTTAAAACGAAAGAAACGGAGATGAAAAACTCCAAGTATTTTGAGAGTTATGATGGAAATAGTTAGACTCGTGCTTTGGTTTAGCAATTTACTGACCTACCTCCGATTGATTGACCATAACTCACTCAATTTAACTCGTAATTCATTGAAATTAGTTTCATTTCAAAGGAATCGAAGTGTAGTTTAAAACGAAAGAAACGGAGATGAAAAACTCCAAGTAATTTGAGAGTTATGATGTAAATAGTTAGACTCGCGCTTTGGTTTAGCAATTTACTGACCTACCTCCGATTGATTGACCATAACTCACTCAATTGAACTCGTAATTCATTGAAATTAGTTTTATTTCGAAGGAATCGGAGTTTAGTTTAAAACGAAAGAAACGGAGATGAAAAACTCCAAGTATTTTGAGAGTTATGATGGAAATAGTTAGACTCGCGCTTTGGTTTAGCAATTTACTGACCTACCTCCGATTGATTAACCATAACTCACTCAATTTAACTCGTAATTCATTGAAATTAGTTTAATTTTGAGGGAATCAAAGTGTAGTTTGAAACGAAAGAAACGGAGATGAAAAACTCCAAGTATTTTGAGAGTTATGATGGAAATAGTTAGACTCGCGCTTTGGTTTAGCAATTTACGGACATACCTCCGATTGATTAACCATAACTCACTCAATTTTACTCGTAATTCATTGAAATTAGTTCCATTTCGAAGGAATCAAAGTGTAGTTTAAAACGAAAGAAACAGAGATTAAAAACTCCAAGTATTTTGAGAGTTATGATGAAAATAGTTAGACTCGCGCTTTGGTTTAGCAATTTACTGACCTACCTCCGCTTGATTGACCATAACTCACTAAATTTAATTCGTAATTCATTGAAATTAGTTTCATTTCGAAGGAATCAAAGTGTAGTTTAAAACGAAAGAAACGGAGATGAAAAACTCCAAGTATTTTGAGAGTTATGATGGAAATAGTTAGACTCGCGCTTTGGTTTAGCAATTTACTGACCTACCTCCGATTGATTAACCATAACTCACTCAATTTTACTCGTAATTCATTGAAATTAGTTCCATTTCGAAGGAATCAAAGTGTAGTTTAAAACGAAAGAAACAGAGATGAAAAACTCCAAGTATTTTGAGAGTTATGATGAAAATAGTTAGACTCGCGCTTTGGTTTAGCAATTTACTGACCTACCTCCGATTGATTGACCATAACTCACTAAATTTAATTCGTAATTCATTGAAATTAGTTTCATTTCGAAAGAATCAAAGTGTAGTTTAAAACGAAAGAAACGGAGATGAAAAATATCAAGTATTTTAAGAGTTATGATGAAAATAGTTAGACTCGCGCTTTGGTTTAGCAATTTACTGACTTACCTCCGATTGATTGACCATAACTCACTCAATTTTACTCGTAATTCATTGAAATTAGTTCCATTTCGAATGAATCGAAGTGTAGTTTAAAACGAAAGAAACAGAGATGAAAAACTCCAAGTATTTTGAGAGTTATGTTGGAAATAGTTACACTCGCGCTTTGGTTTTGCAATTTACTGACATACGTCCGATTGATTGACCATAACTCACTCAATTTAACTCGTAATTCATTGAAATTAGTTCCATTTCGAAGTAATCGAAGTGTAGTTTAAAACGAAAGAAACGGAGATGAAAAACTCCAAGTATTTTGAGAGTTATGATGGAAGTGGTTAGACTCGCGCTTTGGTTTAGCAATTTACTGACCTACCTTCGATTGATTTACCATAACTCAGTTAATTCGACTCATAATTCATTGACATTAGTTCCATTTCGAAGGAATCGAAGTGTAGTTTAAAACGAAAGAAACGGAGATGAAAAACTCCAAGTATTTTGAGAGTTATGATGGAAATAGTTAGACTCGTGCTTTGGTTTAGCAATTTACTGACCTACCTCCGATTGATTGACCATAACTCACTAAATTTAACTCGTAATTCATTGAAATTAGTTTCATTTCGAAGGAATCGAAGTGTAGTTTAAAACGAAAGAAACGGAGATGAAAAACTCCAAGTAATTTGAGAGTTATGATGGAAATAGTTAGACTCGCGCTTTGGTTTAGCAATTTACTGACCTACCTCCGATTGATTGACCATAACTCACTCAATTGAACTCGTAATTCATTGAAATTAGTTCAATTTCGAAGGAATCGAAGTGTAGTTTAAAACGAAAGAAACGGAGATGAAAATTTCCAAGTATTTTGAGAGTTATGATGAAAATAGTTAGACTCACGCTTTGGTTTAGCAATTTACTGACTTACCTCCGATTGATTGACCATAACTCACCCAATTTAACTCGTAATTTATTGAAATTAGTTTCATTTCGAAGGAATCGAAGTGTCGTTTCGAACGAAAGAAACGGAGATGAAAAACTCCAAGTATTTTGAGAGTTATGATGGAAATAGTTAGACTCGCGCTTTGGTTTAGCAATTTAGTGACATACCACCGATTGATTGACCATAACTCACTCAATTTAACTCGTAATTCATTTAAATTAGTTTCATTTCGAAGGAATCAAAGTGTAGTTGAAAATGAAAGAAACGGAGATGAAAAACTCCAAGTATTTTGAGAGTTATGATGGAAATAATTAGACTCGCGCTGTGGTTTAGCAATTTACTGACCTAACTCCGATTGATTGACCATAACTTACTCAATTCAACTCGTAATTCATTGAAATTAGCTCCATTTTGAAGGAATCGAAGTGTAGTTTAAAACGTACGAAACGGAGATGAAAAACTCCAAGTATTTTGAGAGTTATGATGGAAGTGGTTAGACTCGCGCTTTGGTTTAGCAATTTACTGACCTACCTTCGATTGATTGACCATAACTCAGTTAATTCGACTCATAATTCATTGACATTAGTTCCATTTCGAAGGAATCGAAGTGTAGTTTAAAACGAAAGAAACGGAGATGAAAAACTCCAAGTATTTTGAGAGTTATGATGGAAATAGTTAGACTCGCGCTTTGGTTTAGCAATTTACTGACCTACCTCCGATTGATTAACCATAACTCACTCAATTTAACTCGTAATTCATTGAAATTAGTTTAATTTTGAGGGAATCAAAGTGTAGTTTGAAACGAAAGAAACGGAGATGAAAAACTCCAATTATTTTGAGAGTTATGATGGAAATAGTTAGACTCGCGCTTTGGTTTAGCAATTTACTAACCTACCTCCGATTGATTGACCATAACTCACCCAATTTGACTCGTAATTTATTGAAATTAGTTTCATTTCGAAGGAATCGAAGTGTCGTTTAAAACGAAAGAAACGAAGATGAAAAACTCCAAGTATTTTGAGAGTTATGATGGAAATAGTTAGACTCGCGCTTTGGTTTAGCAATTTACTGACATACTTCCGATTGATTGACCATAACTCACTCAATTCAACTCGTAATTCATTGAAATTAGTTCAATTTCGAAGGAATCGAAGTGTAGTTTAAAACGAAAGAAACGGAGATGAAAATTTCCAAGTATTTTGAGAGTTATGGTGGAAATAGTTACACTCGCGCTTTGGTTTTGCAATTTACTGACATACGTCCGATTGATTGACCATAACTCACTAAATTTAACTCGTAATTCATTGAAATTAGTTTCATTTCGAAGGAATCAAAGTGTAGTTTAAAACGAAAGAAACGGAGATGAAAAATATCAAGTATTTTAAGAGTTATGATGAAAATAGTTAGACTCGCGCTTTGGTTTAGCAATTTACTGACCTACCTCCGATTGATTGACCATAACTCACTCAATTTTACTCGTAATTCATTGAAATTAGTTCCATTTCGAATGAATCGAAGTGTAGTTTAAAACGAAAGAAAGAGAGATGAAAAACTCCAAGTATTTTGAGAGTTATGTTGGAAATAGTTACACTCGCGCTTTGGTTTTGCAATTTACTGACATACGTCCGATTGATTGACCATAACTCACTCAATTTAACTCGTAATTCATTGAAATTAGTTCCATTTCGAAGTAATCGAAGTGTAGTTTAAAACGAAAGAAACGGAGATGAAAAACTCCAAGTATTTTGAGAGTTATGATGGAAGTGGTTAGACTCGCGCTTTGGTTTAGCAATTTACTGACCTACCTTCGATTGATTGACCATAACTCAGTTAATTCGACTCATAATTCATTGACATTAGTTTCATTTCGAAGGAATCGAAGTGTAGTTTAAAACGAAAGAAACGGAGATGAAAAACTCCAAATATTTTGAGAGTTATGATGGAAATAGTTAGACTCGTGCTTTGGTTTAGCAATTTACTGACCTACCTCCGATTGATTGACCATAACTCACTAAATTTAACTCGTAATTCATTGAAATTAGTTTCATTTCGAAGTAATCAAAGTGTAGTTTAAAACGAAAGAAACGGAGATGAAAAATATCAAGTATTTTAAGAGTTATGATGAAAATAGTTAGACTCGCGCTTTGGTTTAGCAATTTACTGACCTACCTCCGATTGATTGACCATAACTCACTCAATTATACTCGTAATTCATTGAAATTAGTTCCATTTCGAATGAATCGAAGTGTAGTTTAAAACGAAAGAAACAGAGATGAAAAACTCCAAGTATTTTGAGAGTTATGTTGGAAATAGTTACACTCGCGCTTTGGTTTTGCAATTTACTGACATACGTCCGATTGATTGACCATAACTCACTCAATTTAACTCGTAATTCATTGAAATTAGTTCCATTTCGAAGTAATCGAAGTGTAGTTTAAAACGAAAGAAACAGAGATGAAAAACTCCAAGTATTTTGAGAGTTATGTTGGAAATAGTTACACTCGCGCTTTGGTTTTGCAATTTACTGACATACGTCCGATTGATTGACCATAACTCACTCAATTTAACTCGTAATTCATTGAAATTAGTTCCATTTCGAAGTAATCGAAGTGTAGTTTAAAACGAAAGAAACGGAGATGAAAAACTCCAAGTATTTTGAGAGTTATGATGGAAGTGGTTAGACTCGCGCTTAGGTTTAGCAATTTACTGACCTACCTTCGATTGATTGACCATAACTCAGTTAATTCGACTCATAATTCATTGACATTAGTTCCATTTCGAAGGAATCGAAGTGTAGTTTAAAACGAAAGAAACGGAGATGAAAAACTCCAAGTATTTTGAGAGTTATGATGGAAATAGTTAGACTCGCGCTTTGGTTTAGCAATTTACTGACGTACCTCCGATTGATTAACCATAACTCACTCAATTTAACTCGTAATTCATTGAAATTAGTTTAATTTTGAGGGAATCAAAGTGTAGTTTGAAACGAAAGAAACGGAGATGAAAAACTCCAAGTATTTTGAGAGTTATGATGGAAATAGTTAGACTCGCGCTTTGGTTTAGCAATTTACTAACCTACCTCCGATTGATTGACCATAACTCACCCAATTTAACTCGTAATTTATTGAAATTAGTTTCATTTCGAAGGAATCGAAGTGTCGTTTAAAACGAAAGAAACGAAGATGAAAAACTCCAAGTATTTTGAGAGTTATGATGGAAATAGTTAGACTCGCGCTTTGGTTTAGCAATTTACTGACATACTTCCGATTGATTGACCATAACTCACTCAATTCAACTCGTAATTCAATGAAATTAGTTCCATTTCGAAGGAATCGAAGTGTAGTTTAAAACGAAAGAAACGGAGATGAAAATTTCCTAGTATTTTGAGAGTTATGTTGGAAATAGTTACACTCGCGCTTTGGTTTTGCAATTTACTGACATACGTCCGATTGATTGACCATAACTCACTAAATTTAACTCGTAATTCATTGAAATTAGTTAATTTCGAAGGAATCAAAGTGTAGTTTAAAACGAAAGAAACGGAGATGAAAAATATCAAGTATTTTAAGAGTTATGATGAAAATAGTTAGACTCGCGCTTTGGTTTAGCAATTTAGTGACCTACCTCCGATTGATTGACCATAACTCACTCAATTTTACTCGTAATTCATTGAAATTAGTTCCATTTCGAATGAATCGAAGTGTAGTTTAAAACGAAAGAAACAGAGATGAAAAACTCCAAGTATTTTGAGAGTTATGTTGGAAATAGTTACACTCGCGCTTTGGTTTTGCAATTTACTGACATACGTCCGATTGATTGACCATAACTCACTCAATTTAACTCGTAATTCATTGAAATTAGTTCCATTTCGAAGTAATCGAAGTGTAGTTTAAAACGAAAGAAACGGAGATGAAAAACTCCAAGTATTTTGAGAATTATGATGGAAGTGGTTAGACTCGCGCTTTGGTTTAGCAATTTACTGACTTACCTTCGATTGATTTACCATAACTCAGTTAATTCGACTCATAATTCATTGACATTAGTTCCATTTCGAAGGAATCGAAGTGTAGTTTAAAACGAAAGAAACGGAGATGAAAAACTCCAAGTATTTTGAGAGTTATGATGGAAATAGTTAGACTCGTGCTTTGGTTTAGCAATTTACTGACCTACCTCCGATTGATTGACCATAACTCACTCAATTGAACTCGTAATTCATTGAAATTAGTTTTATTTCGAAGGAATCGGAGTTTAGTTTAAAACGAAAGAAACGGAGATGAAAAACTCCAAGTATTTTGAGAGTTATGATGGAAATAGTTAGACTCGCGCTTTGGTTTAGCAATTTACTGACCTACCTCCGATTGATTAACCAAAACTCACTCAATTTAACTCGTAATTCATTGAAATTAGTTTAATTTTGAGGGAATCAAAGTGTAGTTTGAAACGAAAGAAACGGAGATGAAAAACTCCAAGTATTTTGAGAGTTATGATGGAAATAGTTAGACTCGCGCTTTGGTTTAGCAATTTACTGACATACCTCCGATTGATTAACCATAACTCACTCAATTTTACTCGTAATTCATTGAAATTAGTTCCATTTCGAAGGAATCAAAGTGTAGTTTAAAACGAAAGAAACAGAGATGAAAAACTACAAGTATTTTGAGAGTTATGATGAAAATAGTTAGACTCGCGCTTTGGTTTAGCAATTTACTGACCTACCTCCGATTGATTGACCATAACTCACTAAATTTAACTCGTAATTCATTGAAATTAGTTTCATTTCGAAGTAATCAAAGTGTAGTTTAAAACGAAAGAAACGGAGATGAAAAATATCAAGTATTTTAAGAGTTATGATGAAAATAGTTAGACTCGCGCTTTGGTTTAGCAATTTACTGACCTACCTCCGATTGATTGACCATAACTCACTCAATTATACTCGTAATTCATTGAAATTAGTTCCATTTCGAATGAATCGAAGTGTAGTTTAAAACGAAAGAAACAGAGATGAAAAACTCCAAGTATTTTGAGAGTTATGTTGGAAATAGTTACACTCGCGCTTTGGTTTTGCAATTTACTGACATACGTCCGATTGATTGACCATAACTCACTCAATTTAACTCGTAATTTATTGAAATTAGTTCCATTTCGAAGTAATCGAAGTGTAGTTTAAAACGAAAGAAACGGAGATGAAAAACTCCAAGTATTTTGAGAGTTATGATGGAAGTGGTTAGACTCGCGCTTTGGTTTAGCAATTTACTGACCTACCTTCGATTGATTGACCATAACTCAGTTAATTCGACTCGTAATTCATTGACATTAGTTCAATTTCGAAGGAATCGAAGTGTAGTTTAAAACGAAAGAAACGGAGATGAAAAACTCCAAGTATTTTGAGAGTTATGATGGAAATAGTTAGACTCGTGCTTTGGTTTAGCAATTTACTGACCTAACTCCGATTAATTGACCATAACTCAGTTAATTCGACTCGTAATTCATTGACATTAGTTTCATTTCGAAGGAATCGAAGTGTAGTTTAAAACGAAAGAAACGGAGATGAAAAACTCCAAGTATTTTGAGAGTTATAATGGAAATAGTTAGACTCGTGCTTTGGTTTAGCAATTTACTGACCTACCTCCGATTGATTGACCATAACTCACTCAATTTAACTCGTAATTCATTGAAATTAGTTTCATTTCGAAGGAATCGAAGTGTAGTTTAAAACGAAAGAAACGGAGATGAAAAACTACAAGTAATTTGAGAGTTATGATGGAAATAGTTAGACTCGCGCTTTGGTTTAGCAATTTACTGACCTACCTCCGATTGATTGACCATAACTCACTCAATTGAACTCGTAATTTATTGAAATTAGTTTTATTTCGAAGGAATCGAAGTTTAGTTTAAAACGAAAGAAACGGAGATGAAAAACTCCAAGTATTTTGAGAGTTATGATGGAAATAGTTAGACTCGCGCTTTGGTTTAGCAATTTACTGACCTACCTCCGATTGATTAACCATAACTCACTCAATTTAACTCGTAATTCATTGAAATTAGTTTAATTTTGAGAGAATCTAAGTGTAGTTTGAAACGAAAGAAACGGAGATGCAAAACTCCAAGTATTTTGAGAGTTATGATGGAAATAGTTAGACTCGCGTTTTGGTTTAGCAATTTACTGACCTACCTCCGATTGATTGACCATAACTCACCCAATTTAACTCGTAATTTATTGAAATTAGTTTCATTTCGAAGGAATCGAAGTGTCGTTTAAAACGAAAGAAACGAAGATGAAAAACTCCAAGTATTTTGAGAGTTATGATGGAAATAGTTAGACTCGCGCTTTGGTTTAGCAATTTACTGACATACTTCCGATTGATTGACCATACTTCACTCAATTTAACTCGTAATTCATTGAAATTAGGTCCATTTCGAAGGAATCGAAGTGTAGTTTAAAACGAAAGAAATGGAGATGAAAATTTCCAAGTATTTTGAGAGTTATGATGAAAATAGTTAGACTCACGCTTTGGTTTAGCAATTTACTGACTTACCTCCGATTGATTGACCATAACTCACCCAATTTAACTCGTAATTTATTGAAATTAGTTTCATTTCGAAGGAATCGAAGTGTCGTTTCAAACGAAAGAAACGGAGATGAAAAACTCCAAGTATTTTGAGAGTTATGATGGAAATAGTTAGACTCGCGCTTTGGTTTAGCAATTTACTGACATACCTCCGATTGATTAACCATAACTCACTCAATTTTACTCGTAATTCATTGAAATTAGTTCCATTTCGAAGGAATCAAAGTGTAGTTTAAAACGAAAGAAACAGAGATGAAAAACTACAAGTATTTTGAGAGTTATGATGAAAATAGTTAGACTCGCGCTTTGGTTTAGCAATTTACTGACCTACCTCCGATTGATTGACCATAACTCACTAAATTTAACTCGTAATTCATTGGAATTAGTTTCATTTCGAAGGAATCAAAGTGTAGTTTAAAACGAAAGAAACGGAGATGAAAAATATCAAGTATTTTAAGAGTTATGATGAAAATAGTTAGACTCGCGCTTTGGTTTAGCAATTTACTGACCTACCTCCGATTGATTGACCATAACTCACTCAATTATACTCGTAATTCATTGAAATTAGTTCCATTTCGAATGAATCGAAGTGTAGTTTAAAACGAAAGAAACAGAGATGAAAAACTCCAAGTATTTTGAGAGTTATGTTGGAAATAGTTACACTCGCGCTTTGGTTTTGCAATTTACTGACATACGTCCGATTGATTGACCATAACTCACTCAATTTAACTCGTAATTCATTGAAATTAGTTCCATTTCGAAGTAATCGAAGTGTAGTTTAAAACGAAAGAAACGGAGATGAAAAACTCCAAGTATTTTGAGAGTTATGATGGAAGTGGTTAGACTCGCGCTTTGGTTTAGCAATTTACTGACGTACCTTCGATTGATTGACCATAACTCAGTTAATTCGACTCATAATTCATTGACATTAGTTCCATTTCGAAGGAATCGAAGTGTAGTTTAAAACGAAAGAAACGGAGATGAAAAACTCCAAGTATTTTGAGAGTTATGATGGAAATAGTTAGACTCGTGCTTTGGTTTAGCAATTTACTGACCCACCTCCGATTGATTGACCATAACTCACTCAATTTAACTCGTAATTCATTGAAATTAGTTTCATTTCGAAGGAATCGAAGTGTAGTTTAAAACGAAAGAAACGGAGATGAAAAACTCCAAGTAATTTGAGAGTTATGATGTAAATAGTTAGACTCGCGCTTTGGTTTAGCAATTTACTGACCTACCTCCGATTGATTGATCATAACTCACTCAATTGAACTCGTAATTCATTGAAATTAGTTTTATTTCGAAGGAATCGAAGTTTAGTTTAAAACGAAAGAAACGGAGATGAAAAACTCCAAGTATTTTGAGAGTTATGATGGAAATAGTTAGACTCGCGCTTTGGTTTAGCAATTTACTGACCTACCTCCGATTGATTAACCATAACTCACTCAATTTAACTCGTAATTCATTGAAATTAGTTTAATTTTGAGGGAATCAAAGTGTAGTTTGAAACGAAAGAAACGGAGATGAAAAACTCCAAGTATTTTGAGAGTTATGATGGAAATAGTTAGACTCGCGCTTTGGTTTAGCAATTTACTGACATACCTCCGATTGATTAACCATAACTCACTCAATTTTACTCGTAATTCATTGAAATTAGTTCCATTTCGAAGGAATCAAAGTGTAGTTTAAAACGAAAGAAACAGAGATGAAAAACTACAAGTATTTTGAGAGTTATGATGAAAATAGTTAGACTCGCGCTTTGGTTTAGCAATTTACTGACCTACCTCCGATTGATTGACCATAACTCACTAAATTTAACTCGTAATTCATTGAAATTAGTTTCATTTCGAAGGAATCAAAGTGTAGTTTAAAACGAAAGAAACGGAGATGAAAAATATCAAGTATTTTAAGAGTTATGATGAAAATAGTTAGACTCGCGCTTTGGTTTAGCAATTTACTGACCTACCTCCGATTGATTGACCATAACTCACTCAATTATACTCGTAATTCATTGAAATTAGTTCCATTTCGAATGAATCGAAGTGTAGTTTAAAACGAAAGAAACAGAGATGAAAAACTCCAAGTATTTTGAGAGTTATGTTGGAAATAGTTACACTCGCGCTTTGGTTTTGCAATTTACTGACATACGTCCGATTGATTGACCATAACTCACTCAATTGAACTCGTAATTCATTGAAATTAGTTTTATTTCGAAGGAATCGGAGTTTAGTTTAAAACGAAAGAAACGGAGATGAAAAACTCCAAGTATTTTGAGAGTTATGATGGAAATAGTTAGACTCGCGCTTTGGTTTAGCAATTTACTGACCTACCTCCGATTGATTAACCAAAACTCACTCAATTTAACTCGTAATTCATTGAAATTAGTTTAATTTTGAGGGAATCAAAGTGTAGTTTGAAACGAAAGAAACGGAGATGAAAAACTCCAAGTATTTTGAGAGTTATGATGGAAATAGTTAGACTCGCGCTTTGGTTTAGCAATTTACTGACATACCTCCGATTGATTAACCATAACTCACTCAATTTTACTCGTAATTCATTGAAATTAGTTCCATTTCGAAGGAATCAAAGTGTAGTTTAAAACGAAAGAAACAGAGATGAAAAACTACAAGTATTTTGAGAGTTATGATGAAAATAGTTAGACTCGCGCTTTGGTTTAGCAATTTACTGACCTACCTCCGATTGATTGACCATAACTCACTAAATTTAACTCGTAATTCATTGAAATTAGTTTCATTTCGAAGTAATCAAAGTGTAGTTTAAAACGAAAGAAACGGAGATGAAAAATATCAAGTATTTTAAGAGTTATGATGAAAATAGTTAGACTCGCGCTTTGGTTTAGCAATTTACTGACCTACCTCCGATTGATTGACCATAACTCACTCAATTATACTCGTAATTCATTGAAATTAGTTCCATTTCGAATGAATCGAAGTGTAGTTTAAAACGAAAGAAACAGAGATGAAAAACTCCAAGTATTTTGAGAGTTATGTTGGAAATAGTTACACTCGCGCTTTGGTTTTGCAATTTACTGACATACGTCCGATTGATTGACCATAACTCACTCAATTTAACTCGTAATTTATTGAAATTAGTTCCATTTCGAAGTAATCGAAGTGTAGTTTAAAACGAAAGAAACGGAGATGAAAAACTCCAAGTATTTTGAGAGTTATGATGGAAGTGGTTAGACTCGCGCTTTGGTTTAGCAATTTACTGACCTACCTTCGATTGATTGACCATAACTCAGTTAATTCGACTCGTAATTCATTGACATTAGTTCAATTTCGAAGGAATCGAAGTGTAGTTTAAAACGAAAGAAACGGAGATGAAAAACTCCAAGTATTTTGAGAGTTATGATGGAAATAGTTAGACTCGTGCTTTGGTTTAGCAATTTACTGACCTAACTCCGATTAATTGACCATAACTCAGTTAATTCGACTCGTAATTCATTGACATTAGTTTCATTTCGAAGGAATCGAAGTGTAGTTTAAAACGAAAGAAACGGAGATGAAAAACTCCAAGTATTTTGAGAGTTATAATGGAAATAGTTAGACTCGTGCTTTGGTTTAGCAATTTACTGACCTACCTCCGATTGATTGACCATAACTCACTCAATTTAACTCGTAATTCATTGAAATTAGTTTCATTTCGAAGGAATCGAAGTGTAGTTTAAAACGAAAGAAACGGAGATGAAAAACTACAAGTAATTTGAGAGTTATGATGGAAATAGTTAGACTCGCGCTTTGGTTTAGCAATTTACTGACCTACCTCCGATTGATTGACCATAACTCACTCAATTGAACTCGTAATTTATTGAAATTAGTTTTATTTCGAAGGAATCGAAGTTTAGTTTAAAACGAAAGAAACGGAGATGAAAAACTCCAAGTATTTTGAGAGTTATGATGGAAATAGTTAGACTCGCGCTTTGGTTTAGCAATTTACTGACCTACCTCCGATTGATTAACCATAACTCACTCAATTTAACTCGTAATTCATTGAAATTAGTTTAATTTTGAGAGAATCTAAGTGTAGTTTGAAACGAAAGAAACGGAGATGCAAAACTCCAAGTATTTTGAGAGTTATAATGGAAATAGTTAGACTCGCGTTTTGGTTTAGCAATTTACTGACCTACCTCCGATTGATTGACCATAACTCACCCAATTTAACTCGTAATTTATTGAAATTAGTTTCATTTCGAAGGAATCGAAGTGTCGTTTAAAACGAAAGAAACGAAGATGAAAAACTCCAAGTATTTTGAGAGTTATGATGGAAATAGTTAGACTCGCGCTTTGGTTTAGCAATTTACTGACATACTTCCGATTGATTGACCATACTTCACTCAATTTAACTCGTAATTCATTGAAATTAGTTCCATTTCGAAGGAATCGAAGTGTAGTTTAAAACGAAAGAAATGGAGATGAAAATTTCCAAGTATTTTGAGAGTTATGATGAAAATAGTTAGACTCACGCTTTGGTTTAGCAATTTACTGACTTACCTCCGATTGATTGACCATAACTCACCCAATTTAACTCGTAATTTATTGAAATTAGTTTCATTTCGAAGGAATCGAAGTGTCGTTTCAAACGAAAGAAACGGAGATGAAAAACTCCAAGTATTTTGAGAGTTATGATGGAAATAGTTAGACTCGCGCTTTGGTTTAGCAATTTACTGACATACCTCCGATTGATTAACCATAACTCACTCAATTTTACTCGTAATTCATTGAAATTAGTTCCATTTCGAAGGAATCAAAGTGTAGTTTAAAACGAAAGAAACAGAGATGAAAAACTACAAGTATTTTGAGAGTTATGATGAAAATAGTTAGACTCGCGCTTTGGTTTAGCAATTTACTGACCTACCTCCGATTGATTGACCATAACTCACTAAATTTAACTCGTAATTCATTGGAATTAGTTTCATTTCGAAGGAATCAAAGTGTAGTTTAAAACGAAAGAAACGGAGATGAAAAATATCAAGTATTTTAAGAGTTATGATGAAAATAGTTAGACTCGCGCTTTGGTTTAGTAATTTACTGACCTACCTCCGATTGATTGACCATAACTCACTCAATTATACTCGTAATTCATTGAAATTAGTTCCATTTCGAATGAATCGAAGTGTAGTTTAAAACGAAAGAAACAGAGATGAAAAACTCCAAGTATTTTGAGAGTTATGTTGGAAATAGTTACACTCGCGCTTTGGTTTTGCAATTTACTGACATACGTCCGATTGATTGACCATAACTCACTCAATTTAACTCGTAATTCATTGAAATTAGTTCCATTTCGAAGTAATCGAAGTGTAGTTTAAAACGAAAGAAACGGAGATGAAAAACTCCAAGTATTTTGAGAGTTATGATGGAAGTGGTTAGACTCGCGCTTTGGTTTAGCAATTTACTGACGTACCTTCGATTGATTTACCATAACTCAGTTAATTCGACTCATAATTCATTGACATTAGTTCCATTTCGAAGGAATCGAAGTGTAGTTTAAAACGAAAGAAACGGAGATGAAAAACTCCAAGTATTTTGAGAGTTATGATGGAAATAGTTAGACTCGTGCTTTGGTTTAGCAATTTACTGACCTTCCTCCGATTGATTGACCATAACTCACTCAATTTAACTCGTAATTCATTGAAATTAGTTTCATTTCGAAGGAATCGAAGTGTAGTTTAAAACGAAAGAAACGGAGATGAAAAACTCCAAGTAATTTGAGAGTTATGATGTAAATAGTTAGACTCGCGCTTTGGTTTAGCAATTTACTGACCTACCTCCGATTGATTGACCATAACTCACTCAATTGAACTCGTAATTCATTGAAATTAGTTTTATTTCGAAGGAATCGAAGTTTAGTTTAAAACGAAAGAAACGGAGATGAAAAACTCCAAGTATTTTGAGAGTTATGATGGAAATAGTTAGACTCGCGCTTTGGTTTAGCAATTTACTGACCTACCTCCGATTGATTAACCATAACTCACTCAATTTAACTCGTAATTCATTGAAATTAGTTTAATTTTGAGGGAATCAAAGTGTAGTTTGAAACGAAAGAAACGGAGATGAAAAACTCCAAGTATTTTGAGAGTTATGATGGAAATAGTTAGACTCGCGCTTTGGTTTAGCAATTTACTGACATACCTCCGATTGATTAACCATAACTCACTCAATTTTACTCGTAATTCATTGAAATTAGTTCCATTTCGAAGGAATCAAAGTGTAGTTTAAAACGAAAGAAACAGAGATGAAAAACTACAAGTATTTTGAGAGTTATGATGAAAATAGTTAGACTCGCGCTTTGGTTTAGCAATTTACTGACCTACCTCCGATTGATTGACCATAACTCACTAAATTTAACTCGTAATTCATTGAAATTAGTTTAATTTCGAAGGAATCAAAGTGTAGTTTAAAACGAAAGAAACGGAGATGAAAAATATCAAGTATTTTAAGAGTTATGATGAAAATAGTTAGACTCGCGCTTTGGTTTAGCAATTTACTGACCTACCTCCGATTGATTGACCATAACTCACTCAATTATACTCGTAATTCATTGAAATTAGTTCCATTTCGAATGAATCGAAGTGTAGTTTAAAACGAAAGAAACAGAGATGAAAAACTCCAAGTATTTTGAGAGTTATGTTGGAAATAGTTACACTCGCGCTTTGGTTTTGCAATTTACTGACATACGTCCGATTGATTGACCATAACTCACTCAATTTAACTCGTAATTTATTGAAATTAGTTCCATTTCGAAGTAATCGAAGTGTAGTTTAAAACGAAAGAAACGGAGATGAAAAACTCCAAGTATTTTGAGAGTTATGATGGAAGTGGTTAGACTCGCGCTTTGGTTTAGCAATTTACTGACCTACCTTCGATTGATTGACCATAACTCAGTTAATTCGACTCGTAATTCATTGACATTAGTTCAATTTCGAAGGAATCGAAGTGTAGTTTAAAACGAAAGAAACGGAGATGAAAAACTCCAAGTATTTTGAGAGTTATGATGGAAATAGTTAGACTCGTGCTTTGGTTTAGCAATTTACTGACCTAACTCCGATTAATTGACCATAACTCAGTTAATTCGACTCGTAATTCATTGACATTAGTTTCATTTCGAAGGAATCGAAGTGTAGTTTAAAACGAAAGAAACGGAGATGAAAAACTCCAAGTATTTTGAGAGTTATAATGGAAATAGTTAGACTCGTGCTTTGGTTTAGCAATTTACTGACCTACCTCCGATTGATTGACCATAACTCACTCAATTTAACTCGTAATTCATTGAAATTAGTTTCATTTCGAAGGAATCGAAGTGTAGTTTAAAACGAAAGAAACGGAGATGAAAAACTACAAGTAATTTGAGAGTTATGATGGAAATAGTTAGACTCGCGCTTTGGTTTAGCAATTTACTGACCTACCTCCGATTGATTGACCATAACTCACTCAATTGAACTCGTAATTTATTGAAATTAGTTTTATTTCGAAGGAATCGAAGTTTAGTTTAAAACGAAAGAAACGGAGATGAAAAACTCCAAGTATTTTGAGAGTTATGATGGAAATAGTTAGACTCGCGCTTTGGTTTAGCAATTTACTGACCTACCTCCGATTGATTAACCATAACTCACTCAATTTAACTCGTAATTCATTAAAATTAGTTTAATTTTGAGAGAATCTAAGTGTAGTTTGAAACGAAAGAAACGGAGATGCAAAACTCCAAGTATTTTGAGAGTTATGATGGAAATAGTTAGACTCGCGTTTTGGTTTAGCAATTTACTGACCTACCTCCGATTGATTGACCATAACTCACCCAATTTAACTCGTAATTTATTGAAATTAGTTTCATTTCGAAGGAATCGAAGTGTCGTTTAAAACGAAAGAAACGAAGATGAAAAACTCCAAGTATTTTGAGAGTTATGATGGAAATAGTTAGACTCGCGCTTTGGTTTAGCAATTTACTGACATACTTCCGATTGATTGACCATACTTCACTCAATTTAACTCGTAATTCATTGAAATTAGTTCCATTTCGAAGGAATCGAAGTGTAGTTTAAAACGAAAGAAATGGAGATGAAAATTTCCAAGTATTTTGAGAGTTATGATGAAAATAGTTAGACTCACGCTTTGGTTTAGCAATTTACTGACTTACCTCCGATTGATTGACCATAACTCACCCAATTTAACTCGTAATTTATTGAAATTAGTTTCATTTCGAAGGAATCGAAGTGTCGTTTCAAACGAAAGAAACGGAGATGAAAAACTCCAAGTATTTTGAGAGTTATGATGGAAATAGTTAGACTCGCGCTTTGGTTTAGCAATTTACTGACATACCTCCGATTGATTAACCATAACTCACTCAATTTTACTCGTAATTCATTGAAATTAGTTCCATTTCGAAGGAATCAAAGTGTAGTTTAAAACGAAAGAAACAGAGATGAAAAACTACAAGTATTTTGAGAGTTATGATGAAAATAGTTAGACTCGCGCTTTGGTTTAGCAATTTACTGACCTACCTCCGATTGATTGACCATAACTCACTAAATTTAACTCGTAATTCATTGGAATTAGTTTCATTTCGAAGGAATCAAAGTGTAGTTTAAAACGAAAGAAACGGAGATGAAAAATATCAAGTATTTTAAGAGTTATGATGAAAATAGTTAGACTCGCGCTTTGGTTTAGCAATTTACTGACCTACCTCCGATTGATTGACCATAACTCACTCAATTATACTCGTAATTCATTGAAATTAGTTCCATTTCGAATGAATCGAAGTGTAGTTTAAAACGAAAGAAACAGAGATGAAAAACTCCAAGTATTTTGAGAGTTATGTTGGAAATAGTTACACTCGCGCTTTGGTTTTGCAATTTACTGACATACGTCCGATTGATTGACCATAACTCACTCAATTTAACTCGTAATTCATTGAAATTAGTTCCATTTCGAAGTAATCGAAGTGTAGTTTAAAACGAAAGAAACGGAGATGAAAAACTCCAAGTATTTTGAGAGTTATGATGGAAGTGGTTAGACTCGCGCTTTGGTTTAGCAATTTACTGACCTACCTTCGATTGATTGACCATAACTCAGTTAATTCGACTCGTAATTCATTGACATTAGTTCCATTTCGAAGGAATCGAAGTTTAGTTTAAAACGAAAGAAACGGAGATGAAAAACTCCAAGTATTTTGAGAGTTATGATGGAAATAGTTAGACTCGTGCTTTGGTTTAGCAATTTACTGACCTAACTCCGATTAATTGACTATAACTCAGTTAATTCGACTCGTAATTCATTGAAATTAGTTTCATTTCGAAGGAATCGAAGTGTAGTTTAAAACGAAAGAAACGGAGATGAAAATTTCCAAGTATTTTGAGAGTTATGTTGGAAATAGTTACACTCGCGCTTTGGTTTTGCAATTTACTGACATACGTCCGATTGATTGACCATAACTCACTAAATTTAACTCGTAATTCATTGAAATTAGTTTCATTTCGAAGGAATCAAAGTTTAGTTTAAAACGAAAGAAACGGAGATGAAAAATATCAAGTATTTTAAGAGTTATGATGAAAATAGTTAGACTCGCGCTTTGGTTTAGCAATTTACTGACCTACCTCCAATTGATTAACCATAACTCACTCAATTTAACTCGTAATTCATTGAAATTAGTTCCATTTCGAATGAATCAAAGTGTAGTTTAAAACGAAAGAAACGGAGATGAAAAACTCCAAGTATTTTGAGAGTTATGATGGAAATAGTTAGACTCGCGCTTTGGTTTAGCAATTTACTGACATACCTCCGATTGATTAACCATAACTCACTCAATTTTACTCGTAATTCATTGAAATTAGTTCCATTTCGAAGGAATCAAAGTGTAGTTTAAAACGAAAGAAACAGAGATGAAAAACTACAAGTATTTTGAGAGTTATGATGAAAATAGTTAGACTCGCGCTTTGGTTTAGCAATTTACTGACCTACCTCCGATTGATTGACCATAACTCACTAAATTTAACTCGTAATTCATTGGAATTAGTTTCATTTCGAAGGAATCAAAGTGTAGTTTAAAACGAAAGAAACGGAGATGAAAAATATCAAGTATTTTAAGAGTTATGATGAAAATAGTTAGACTCGCGCTTTGGTTTAGCAATTTACTGACCTACCTCCGATTGATTGACCATAACTCACTCAATTATACTCGTAATTCATTGAAATTAGTTCCATTTCGAATGAATCGAAGTGTAGTTTAAAACGAAAGAAACAGAGATGAAAAACTCCAAGTATTTTGAGAGTTATGTTGGAAATAGTTACACTCGCGCTTTGGTTTTGCAATTTACTGACATACGTCCGATTGATTGACCATAACTCACTCAATTTAACTCGTAATTCATTGAAATTAGTTCCATTTCGAAGTAATCGAAGTGTAGTTTAAAACGAAAGAAACGGAGATGAAAAACTCCAAGTATTTTGAGAGTTATGATGGAAGTGGTTAGACTCGCGCTTTGGTTTAGCAATTTACTGACCTACCTTCGATTGATTGACCATAACTCAGTTAATTCGACTCGTAATTCATTGACATTAGTTCCATTTCGAAGGAATCGAAGTTTAGTTTAAAACGAAAGAAACGGAGATGAAAAACTCCAAGTATTTTGAGAGTTATGATGGAAATAGTTAGACTCGTGCTTTGGTTTAGCAATTTACTGACCTAACTCCGATTAATTGACTATAACTCAGTTAATTCGACTCGTAATTCATTGAAATTAGTTTCATTTCGAAGGAATCGAAGTGTAGTTTAAAACGAAAGAAACGGAGATGAAAATTTCCAAGTATTTTGAGAGTTATGTTGGAAATAGTTACACTCGCGCTTTGGTTTTGCAATTTACTGACATACGTCCGATTGATTGACCATAACTCACTAAATTTAACTCGTAATTCATTGAAATTAGTTTCATTTCGAAGGAATCAAAGTTTAGTTTAAAACGAAAGAAACGGAGATGAAAAATATCAAGTATTTTAAGAGTTATGATGAAAATAGTTAGACTCGCGCTTTGGTTTAGCAATTTACTGACCTACCTCCAATTGATTAACCATAACTCACTCAATTTAACTCGTAATTCATTGAAATTAGTTCCATTTCGAATGAATCAAAGTGTAGTTTAAAACGAAAGAAACGGAGATGAAAAACTCCAAGTATTTTGAGAGTTATGATGGAAATAGTTAGACTCGCGCTTTGGTTTAGCAATTTACTGACATACCTCCGATTGATTAACCATAACTCACTCAATTTTACTCGTAATTCATTGAAATTAGTTCCATTTCGAAGGAATCAAAGTGTAGTTTAAAACGAAAGAAACAGAGATGAAAAACTACAAGTATTTTGAGAGTTATGATGAAAATAGTTAGACTCGCGCTTTGGTTTAGCAATTTACTGACCTACCTCCGATTGATTGACCATAACTCACTAAATTTAACTCGTAATTCATTGAAATTAGTTTAATTTCGAAGGAATCAAAGTGTAGTTTAAAACGAAAGAAACGGAGATGAAAAATATCAAGTATTTTAAGAGTTATGATGAAAATAGTTAGACTCGCGCTTTGGTTTAGCAATTTACTGACCTACCTCCGATTGATTGACCATAACTCACTCAATTATACTCGTAATTCATTGAAATTAGTTCCATTTCGAATGAATCGAAGTGTAGTTTAAAACGAAAGAAACAGAGATGAAAAACTCCAAGTATTTTGAGAGTTATGTTGGAAATAGTTACACTCGCGCTTTGGTTTTGCAATTTACTGACATACGTCCGATTGATTGACCATAACTCACTCAATTTAACTCGTAATTTATTGAAATTAGTTCCATTTCGAAGTAATCGAAGTGTAGTTTAAAACGAAAGAAACGGAGATGAAAAACTCCAAGTATTTTGAGAGTTATGATGGAAGTGGTTAGACTCGCGCTTTGGTTTAGCAATTTACTGACCTACCTTCGATTGATTGACCATAACTCAGTTAATTCGACTCGTAATTCATTGACATTAGTTCAATTTCGAAGGTACCGAAGTGTAGTTTAAAACGAAAGAAACGGAGATGAAAAACTCCAAGTATTTTGAGAGTTATGATGGAAATAGTTAGACTCGTGCTTTGGTTTAGCAATTTACTGACCTACCTCCGATTGATTGACCATAACTCACTCAATTTTACTCGTAATTCATTGAAATTAGTTCCATTTCGAATGAATCGAAGTGTAGTTTAAAACGAAAGAAACAGAGATGAAAAACTCCAAGTATTTTGAGAGTTATGATGTAAATAGTTAGACTCGCGCTTTGGTTTAGCAATTTACTGACCTACCTCCGATTGATTGACCATAACTCACTCAATTGAACTCGTAATTCATTGAAATTAGTTTTATTTCGAAGGAATCGAAGTTTAGTTTAAAACGAAAGAAACGGAGATGAAAAACTCCAAGTATTTTGAGAGTTATGATGGAAATAGTTAGACTCGCGCTTTGGTTTAGCAATTTACTGACCTACCTCCGATTGATTAACCATAACTCACTCAATTTAACTCGTAATTCATTGAAATTAGTTTAATTTTGAGGGAATCAAAGTGTAGTTTGAAACGAAAGAAACGGAGATGAAAAACTCCAAGTATTTTGAGAGTTATGATGTAAATAGTTAGACTCGCGCTTTGGTTTAGCAATTTACTGACCTACCTCCGATTGATTGACCATAACTCACTCAATTGAACTCGTAATTCATTGAAATTAGTTTTATTTCGAAGGAATCGAAGTTTAGTTTAAAACGAAAGAAACGGAGATGAAAAACTCCAAGTATTTTGAGAGTTATGATGGAAATAGTTAGACTCGCGCTTTGGTTTAGCAATTTACTGACCTACCTCCGATTGATTAACCATAACTCACTCAATTTAACTCGTAATTCATTGAAATTAGTTTAATTTTGAGGGAATCAAAGTGTAGTTTGAAACGAAAGAAACGGAGATGAAAAACTCCAAGTATTTTGAGAGTTATGATGGAAATAGTTAGACTCGCGCTTTGGTTTAGCAATTTACTGACATACCTCCGATTGATTAACCATAACTCACTCAATTTTACTCGTAATTCATTGAAATTAGTTCCATTTCGAAGGAATCAAAGTGTAGTTTAAAACGAAAGAAACAGAGATGAAAAACTACAAGTATTTTGAGAGTTATGATGAAAATAGTTAGACTCGCGCTTTGGTTTAGCAATTTACTGACCTACCTCCGATTGATTGACCATAACTCACTAAATTTAACTCGTAATTCATTGAAATTAGTTTAATTTCGAAGGAATCAAAGTGTAGTTTAAAACGAAAGAAACGGAGATGAAAAATATCAAGTATTTTAAGAGTTATGATGAAAATAGTTAGACTCGCGCTTTGGTTTAGCAATTTACTGACCTACCTCCGATTGATTGACCATAACTCACTCAATTATACTCGTAATTCATTGAAATTAGTTCCATTTCGAATGAATCGAAGTGTAGTTTAAAACGAAAGAAACAGAGATGAAAAACTCCAAGTATTTTGAGAGTTATGTTGGAAATAGTTACACTCGCGCTTTGGTTTTGCAATTTACTGACATACGTCCGATTGATTGACCATAACTCACTCAATTTAACTCGTAATTTATTGAAATTAGTTCCATTTCGAAGTAATCGAAGTGTAGTTTAAAACGAAAGAAACGGAGATGAAAAACTCCAAGTATTTTGAGAGTTATGATGGAAGTGGTTAGACTCGCGCTTTGGTTTAGCAATTTACTGACCTACCTTCGATTGATTGACCATAACTCAGTTAATTCGACTCGTAATTCATTGACATTAGTTCAATTTCGAAGGAATCGAAGTGTAGTTTAAAACGAAAGAAACGGAGATGAAAAACTCCAAGTATTTTGAGAGTTATGATGGAAATAGTTAGACTCGTGCTTTGGTTTAGCAATTTACTGACCTAACTCCGATTAATTGACCATAACTCAGTTAATTCGACTCGTAATTCATTGACATTAGTTTCATTTCGAAGGAATCGAAGT
Source organism: Tasmannia lanceolata (assembly GCF_043159265.1). NCBI lineage: Eukaryota > Viridiplantae > Streptophyta > Magnoliopsida > Canellales > Winteraceae > Tasmannia > Tasmannia lanceolata. The sequence continues at coordinate 1,334,728 of NW_027518678.1, forward strand.
GTAGTTTAAAACGAAAGAAACGGAGATGAAAAACTCCAAGTATTTTGAGAGTTATAATGGAAATAGTTAGACTCGTGCTTTGGTTTAGCAATTTACTGACCTACCTCCGATTGATTGACCATAACTCACTCAATTTAACTCGTAATTCATTGAAATTAGTTTCATTTCGAAGGAATCGAAGTGTAGTTTAAAACGAAAGAAACGGAGATGAAAAACTACAAGTAATTTGAGAGTTATGATGGAAATAGTTAGACTCGCGCTTTGGTTTAGCAATTTACTGACCTACCTCCGATTGATTGACCATAACTCACTCAATTGAACTCGTAATTTATTGAAATTAGTTTTATTTCGAAGGAATCGAAGTTTAGTTTAAAACGAAAGAAACGGAGATGAAAAACTCCAAGTATTTTGAGAGTTATGATGGAAATAGTTAGACTCGCGCTTTGGTTTAGCAATTTACTGACCTACCTCCGATTGATTAACCATAACTCACTCAATTTAACTCGTAATTCATTAAAATTAGTTTAATTTTGAGAGAATCTAAGTGTAGTTTGAAACGAAAGAAACGGAGATGCAAAACTCCAAGTATTTTGAGAGTTATGATGGAAATAGTTAGACTCGCGTTTTGGTTTAGCAATTTACTGACCTACCTCCGATTGATTGACCATAACTCACCCAATTTAACTCGTAATTTATTGAAATTAGTTTCATTTCGAAGGAATCGAAGTGTCGTTTAAAACGAAAGAAACGAAGATGAAAAACTCCAAGTATTTTGAGAGTTATGATGGAAATAGTTAGACTCGCGCTTTGGTTTAGCAATTTACTGACATACTTCCGATTGATTGACCATACTTCACTCAATTTAACTCGTAATTCATTGAAATTAGTTCCATTTCGAAGGAATCGAAGTGTAGTTTAAAACGAAAGAAATGGAGATGAAAATTTCCAAGTATTTTGAGAGTTATGATGAAAATAGTTAGACTCACGCTTTGGTTTAGCAATTTACTGACTTACCTCCGATTGATTGACCATAACTCACCCAATTTAACTCGTAATTTATTGAAATTAGTTTCATTTCGAAGGAATCGAAGTGTCGTTTCAAACGAAAGAAACGGAGATGAAAAACTCCAAGTATTTTGAGAGTTATGATGGAAATAGTTAGACTCGCGCTTTGGTTTAGCAATTTACTGACATACCTCCGATTGATTAACCATAACTCACTCAATTTTACTCGTAATTCATTGAAATTAGTTCCATTTCGAAGGAATCAAAGTGTAGTTTAAAACGAAAGAAACAGAGATGAAAAACTACAAGTATTTTGAGAGTTATGATGAAAATAGTTAGACTCGCGCTTTGGTTTAGCAATTTACTGACCTACCTCCGATTGATTGACCATAACTCACTAAATTTAACTCGTAATTCATTGGAATTAGTTTCATTTCGAAGGAATCAAAGTGTAGTTTAAAACGAAAGAAACGGAGATGAAAAATATCAAGTATTTTAAGAGTTATGATGAAAATAGTTAGACTCGCGCTTTGGTTTAGCAATTTACTGACCTACCTCCGATTGATTGACCATAACTCACTCAATTATACTCGTAATTCATTGAAATTAGTTCCATTTCGAATGAATCGAAGTGTAGTTTAAAACGAAAGAAACAGAGATGAAAAACTCCAAGTATTTTGAGAGTTATGTTGGAAATAGTTACACTCGCGCTTTGGTTTTGCAATTTACTGACATACGTCCGATTGATTGACCATAACTCACTCAATTTAACTCGTAATTCATTGAAATTAGTTCCATTTCGAAGTAATCGAAGTGTAGTTTAAAACGAAAGAAACGGAGATGAAAAACTCCAAGTATTTTGAGAGTTATGATGGAAGTGGTTAGACTCGCGCTTTGGTTTAGCAATTTACTGACCTACCTTCGATTGATTGACCATAACTCAGTTAATTCGACTCGTAATTCATTGACATTAGTTCCATTTCGAAGGAATCGAAGTTTAGTTTAAAACGAAAGAAACGGAGATGAAAAACTCCAAGTATTTTGAGAGTTATGATGGAAATAGTTAGACTCGTGCTTTGGTTTAGCAATTTACTGACCTAACTCCGATTAATTGACTATAACTCAGTTAATTCGACTCGTAATTCATTGAAATTAGTTTCATTTCGAAGGAATCGAAGTGTAGTTTAAAACGAAAGAAACGGAGATGAAAATTTCCAAGTATTTTGAGAGTTATGTTGGAAATAGTTACACTCGCGCTTTGGTTTTGCAATTTACTGACATACGTCCGATTGATTGACCATAACTCACTAAATTTAACTCGTAATTCATTGAAATTAGTTTCATTTCGAAGGAATCAAAGTTTAGTTTAAAACGAAAGAAACGGAGATGAAAAATATCAAGTATTTTAAGAGTTATGATGAAAATAGTTAGACTCGCGCTTTGGTTTAGCAATTTACTGACCTACCTCCAATTGATTAACCATAACTCACTCAATTTAACTCGTAATTCATTGAAATTAGTTCCATTTCGAATGAATCAAAGTGTAGTTTAAAACGAAAGAAACGGAGATGAAAAACTCCAAGTATTTTGAGAGTTATGATGGAAATAGTTAGACTCGCGCTTTGGTTTAGCAATTTACTGACATACCTCCGATTGATTAACCATAACTCACTCAATTTTACTCGTAATTCATTGAAATTAGTTCCATTTCGAAGGAATCAAAGTGTAGTTTAAAACGAAAGAAACAGAGATGAAAAACTACAAGTATTTTGAGAGTTATGATGAAAATAGTTAGACTCGCGCTTTGGTTTAGCAATTTACTGACCTACCTCCGATTGATTGACCATAACTCACTAAATTTAACTCGTAATTCATTGAAATTAGTTTAATTTCGAAGGAATCAAAGTGTAGTTTAAAACGAAAGAAACGGAGATGAAAAATATCAAGTATTTTAAGAGTTATGATGAAAATAGTTAGACTCGCGCTTTGGTTTAGCAATTTACTGACCTACCTCCGATTGATTGACCATAACTCACTCAATTATACTCGTAATTCATTGAAATTAGTTCCATTTCGAATGAATCGAAGTGTAGTTTAAAACGAAAGAAACAGAGATGAAAAACTCCAAGTATTTTGAGAGTTATGTTGGAAATAGTTACACTCGCGCTTTGGTTTTGCAATTTACTGACATACGTCCGATTGATTGACCATAACTCACTCAATTTAACTCGTAATTTATTGAAATTAGTTCCATTTCGAAGTAATCGAAGTGTAGTTTAAAACGAAAGAAACGGAGATGAAAAACTCCAAGTATTTTGAGAGTTATGATGGAAGTGGTTAGACTCGCGCTTTGGTTTAGCAATTTACTGACCTACCTTCGATTGATTGACCATAACTCAGTTAATTCGACTCGTAATTCATTGACATTAGTTCAATTTCGAAGGTACCGAAGTGTAGTTTAAAACGAAAGAAACGGAGATGAAAAACTCCAAGTATTTTGAGAGTTATGATGGAAATAGTTAGACTCGTGCTTTGGTTTAGCAATTTACTGACCTACCTCCGATTGATTGACCATAACTCACTCAATTTTACTCGTAATTCATTGAAATTAGTTCCATTTCGAATGAATCGAAGTGTAGTTTAAAACGAAAGAAACAGAGATGAAAAACTCCAAGTATTTTGAGAGTTATGTTGGAAATAGTTACACTCGCGCTTTGGTTTTGCAATTTACAGACATACGTCCGATTGATTGACCATAACTCACTCAATTTAACTCGTAATTCATTGAAATTAGTTCCATTTCGAAGTAATTGAAGTGTAGTTTAAAACGAAAGAAACGGAGATGAAAAACTCCAAGTATTTTGAGAGTTATGATGGAAGTGGTTAGACTCGCGCTTTGGTTTAGCAATTTACTGACCTACCTTCGATTGATTGACCATAACTCAGTTAATTCGACTCATAATTCATTGACATTAGTTCCATTTCGAAGGAATCGAAGTGTAGTTTAAAACGAAAGAAACGGAGATGAAAAACTCCAAGTATTTTGAGAGTTATGATGGAAATAGTTAGACTCGTGCTTTGGTTTAGCAATTTACTGACCTACCTCCGATTGATTGACCATAACTCACTCAATTTAACTCGTAATTCATTGAAATTAGTTTCATTTCGAAGGAATCGAAGTGTAGTTTAAAACGAAAGAAACGGAGATGAAAAACTCCAAGTAATTTGAGAGTTATGAGGGAAATAGTTAGACTCGCGCTTTGGTTTAGCAATTTACTGACCTACCTCCGATTGATTGACCATAACTCACTCAATTGAACTCGTAATTCATTGAAATTAGTTTTATTTCGAGGGAATCGAAGTGTCGTTTAAAACGAAAGAAACGAAGATGAAAAACTCCAAGTATTTTGAGAGTTATGATGGAAATAGTTAGACTCGCGCTTTGGTTTAGCAATTTACTGACATACTTCCGATTGATTGACCATAACTCACTCAATTCAACTCGTAATTCATTGAAATTAGTTCCATTTCGAAGGAATCGAAGTGTAGTTTGAAACGAAAGAAACGGAGATGAAAAACTCCAAGTATTTTGAGAGTTATGATGGAAATAGTTAGACTCGCGCTTTGGTTTAGCAATTTACTGACCTACCTCCGATTGATTGACCATAACTCACTCAATTTTACTCGTAGTTCATTGAAATTAGTTCCATTTCGAATGAATCGAAGTGTAGTTTAAAACGAAAGAAACAGAGATGAAAAACTCCAAGTATTTTGAGAGTTATGTTGGAAATAGTTACACTCGCGCTTTGGTTTTGCAATTTACTGACATACGTCCGATTGATTGACCATAACTCACTCAATTTAACTCGTAATTCATTGAAATTAGTTCCATTTCGAAGTAATCGAAGTGTAGTTTAAAACGAAAGAAACGGAGATGAAAAACTCCAAGTATTTTGAGAGTTATGATGGAAGTGGTTAGACTCGCGCTTTGGTTTAGCAATTTACTGACCTACCTTCGATTGATTGACCATAACTCAGTTAATTCGACTCCTAATTCATTGACATTAGTTCCATTTCGAAGGAATCGAAGTGTAGTTTAAAACGAAAGAAACGGAGATGAAAAACTCCAAGTATTTTGAGAGTTATGATGGAAATAGTTAGACTCGTGCTTTGGTTTAGCAATTTACTGACCTACCTCCGATTGATTGACCATAACTCACTCAATTTAACTCGTAATTCATTGAAATTAGTTTCATTTCGAAGGAATCGAAGTATAGTTTAAAACGAAAGAAACGGAGATGAAAAACTCCAAGTAATTTGAGAGTTATGATGTAAATAGTTAGACTCGTGCTTTGGTTTAGCAATTTACTGACCTACCTCCGATTGATTGACCATAACTCACTCAATTGAACTCGTAATTCATTGAAATTAGTTTTATTTCGAAGGAATCGAAGTTTAGTTTAAAACGAAAGAAACGGAGATGAAAAACTCCAAGTATTTTGAGAGTTATGATGGAAATAGTTAGACTCGCGCTTTGGTTTAGCAATTTACTGACCTACCTCCGATTGATTAACCATAACTCACTCAATTTAACTCGTAATTCATTGAAATTAGTTTAATTTTGAGGGAATCAAAGTGTAGTTTGAAACGAAAGAAACGGAGATGAAAAACTCCAAGTATTTTGAGAGTTATGATGGAAATAGTTAGACTCGCGCTTTGGTTTAGCAATTTACTGGCATACCTCCGATTGATTAACCATAACTCACTCAATTTTACTCGTAATTCATTGAAATTAGTTTCATTTCGAAGGAATCAAAGTGTAGTTTAAAACGAAAGAAACAGAGATGAAAAACTACAAGTATTTTGAGAGTTATGATGAAAATAGTTAGACTCGCGCTTTGGTTTAGCAATTTACTGACCAACCTCCGATTGATTGACCATAACTCACTAAATTTAACTCGTAATTCATTGAAATTAGTTTCATTTCGAAGGAATCAAAGTGTAGTTTAAAACGAAAGAAACGGAGATGAAAAATATCAAGTATTTTAAGAGTTATGATGAAAATAGTTAGACTCGCGCTTTGGTTTAGCAATTTACTGACCTACCTCCGATTGATTGACCATAACTCACTCAATTTTACTCGTAATTCATTGAAATTAGTTCCATTTCGAATGAATCGAAGTGTAGTTTAAAACGAAAGAAAGAGAGATGAAAAACTCCAAGTATTTTGAGAGTTATGTTGGAAATAGTTACACTCGCGCTTTGGTTTTGCAATTTACTGACATACGTCCGATTGATTGACCATAACTCACTCAATTTAACTCGTAATTCATTGAAATTAGTTCCATTTCGAAGTAATCGAAGTGTAGTTTAAAACGAAAGAAACGGAGATGAAAAACTCCAAGTATTTTGAGAGTTATGTTGGAAATAGTTACACTCGCGCTTTGGTTTAGCAATTTACTGACCTACCTCCGATTGATTGACCATAACTCACTCAATTATACTCGTAATTCATTGAAATTAGTTCCATTTCGAATGAATCGAAGTGTAGTTTAAAACGAAAGAAACAGAGATGAAAAACTCCAAGTATTTTGAGAGTTATGTTGGAAATAGTTACACTCGCGCTTTGGTTTTGCAATTTACTGACATACGTCCGATTGATTGATCATAACTCACTCAATTTAACTCGTAATTCATTGAAATTAGTTCCATTTCGAAGTAATCGAAGTGTAGTTTAAAACGAAAGAAACGGAGATGAAAAACTCCAAGTATTTTGAGAGTTATGATGGAAGTGGTTAGACTCGCGCTTTGGTTTAGCAATTTACTGACCTACCTTCGATTGATTGACCATAACTCAGTTAATTCGACTCGTAATTCATTGACATTAGTTCAATTTCGAAGGTACCGAAGTGTAGTTTAAAACGAAAGAAACGGAGATGAAAAACTCCAAGTATTTTGAGAGTTATGATGGAAATAGTTAGACTCGTGCTTTGGTTTAGCAATTTACTGACCTAACTCCGATTAATTGACCATAACTCAGTTAATTCGACTCGTAATTCATTGACATTAGTTCCATTTCGAAGGAATCGAAGTGTAGTTTAAAACGAAAGAAACGGAGATGAAAAACTCCAAGTATTTTGAGAGTTATGATGGAAATAGTTAGACTCGTGCTTTGGTTTAGCAATTTACTGACCTACCTCCGATTGATTGACCATAACTCACTCAATTTAACTCGTAATTCATTGAAATTAGTTTCATTTCGAAGGAATCAAAGTGTAGTTTAAAACGAAAGAAACGGAGATGAAAAACTACAAGTAATTTGAGAGTTATGATGGAAATAGTTAGACTCGCGCTTTGGTTTAGCAATTTACTGACCTACCTCCGATTGATTGACCATAACTCACTCAATTGAACTCGTAATTCATTGAAATTAGTTTTATTTCGAAGGAATCGAAGTTTAGTTTAAAACGAAAGAAACGGAGATGAAAAACTCCAAGTATTTTGAGAGTTATGATGAAAATAGTTAGACTCGCGCTTTGGTTTAGCAATTTACTGACCTACCTCCGATTGATTGACCATAACTCACTCAATTATACTCGTAATTCATTGAAATTAGTTCCATTTCGAATGAATCGAAGTGTAGTTTAAAACGAAAGAAACAGAGATGAAAAACTTCAAGTATTTTGAGAGTTATGTTGGAAATAGTTACACTCGCGCTTTGGTTTTGCAATTTACTGACATACGTCCGATTGATTGACCATAACTCACTCAATTTAACTCGTAATTCATTGAAATTAGTTCCATTTCGAAGTAATCGAAGTGTAGTTTAAAACGAAAGAAACGGAGATGAAAAACTCCAAGTATTTTGAGAGTTATGATGGAAGTGGTTAGACTCGCGCTTTGGTTTAGCAATTTACTGACCTACCTTCGATTGATTGACCATAACTCAGTTAATTCGACTCGTAATTCATTGACATTAGTTCAATTTCGAAGGAATCGAAGTGTAGTTTAAAACGAAAGAAACGGAGATGAAAAACTCCAAGTATTTTGAGAGTTATGATGGAAATAGTTAGACTCGTGCTTTGGTTTAGCAATTTACTGACCTAACTCCGATTAATTGACCATAACTCAGTTAATTCGACTCGTAATTCATTGACATTAGTTCCATTTCGAAGGAATCGAAGTGTAGTTTAAAACGAAAGAAACGGAGATGAAAAACTCCAAGTATTTTGAGAGTTATGATGGAAATAGTTAGACTCGTGCTTTGGTTTAGCAATTTACTGACCTACCTCCGATTGATTGACCATAACTCACTCAATTTAACTCGTAATTCATTGAAATTAGTTTCATTTCGAAGGAATCAAAGTGTAGTTTAAAACGAAAGAAACGGAGATGAAAAACTACAAGTAATTTGAGAGTTATGATGGAAATAGTTAGACTCGCGCTTTGGTTTAGCAATTTACTGACCTACCTCCGATTGATTGACCATAACTCACTCAATTGAACTCGTAATTCATTGAAATTAGTTTTATTTCGAAGGAATCGAAGTTTAGTTTAAAACGAAAGAAACGGAGATGAAAAACTCCAAGTATTTTGAGAGTTATGATGAAAATAGTTAGACTCGCGCTTTGGTTTAGCAATTTACTGACCTACCTCCGATTGATTGACCATAACTCACTCAATTATACTCGTAATTCATTGAAATTAGTTCCATTTCAAATGAATCGAAGTGTAGTTTAAAACGAAAGAAACAGAGATGAAAAACTTCAAGTATTTTGAGAGTTATGTTGGAAATAGTTACACTCGCGCTTTGGTTTTGCAATTTACTGACATACGTCCGATTGATTGACCATAACTCACTCAATTTAACTCGTAATTCATTGAAATTAGTTCCATTTCGAAGTAATCGAAGTGTAGTTTAAAACGAAAGAAACGGAGATGAAAAACTCCAAGTATTTTGAGAGTTATGATGGAAGTGGTTAGACTCGCGCTTTGGTTTAGCAATTTACTGACCTACCTTCGATTGATTGACCATAACTCAGTTAATTCGACTCGTAATTCATTGACATTAGTTCAATTTCGAAGGAATCGAAGTGTAGTTTAAAACGAAAGAAACGGAGATGAAAAACTCCAAGTATTTTGAGAGTTATGATGGAAATAGTTAGACTCGTGCTTTGGTTTAGCAATTTACTGACCTAACTCCGATTAATTGACTATAACTCAGTTAATTCGACTCGTAATTCATTGACATTAGTTCCATTTCGAAGGAATCGAAGTGTAGTTTAAAACGAAAGAAACGGAGATGAAAATTTCCAAGTATTTTGAGAGTTATGTTGGAAATAGTTACACTCGCGCTTTGGTTTTGCAATTTACTGACATACGTCCGATTGATTGACCATAACTCACTAAATTTAACTCGTAATTCATTGAAATTAGTTTCATTTCGAAGGAATCAAAGTGTAGTTTAAAACGAAAGAAACGGAGATGAAAAATATCAAGTATTTTAAGAGTTATGATGAAAATAGTTAGACTCGCGCTTTGGTTTAGCAATTTACTGACCTACCTCCAATTGATTGACCATAACTCACTCAATTTTACTCGTAATTCATTGAAATTAGTTCCATTTCGAATGAATCAAAGTGTAGTTTAAAACGAAAGAAACGGAGATGAAAATTTCCAAGTATTTTGAGAGTTATGATGAAAATAGTTAGACTCACGCTTTGGTTTAGCAATTTACTGACTTACCTCCGATTGATTGACCATAACTCACCCAATTTAACTCGTAATTTATTGAAATTAGTTTCATTTCGAAGGAATCGAAGTGTCGTTTCAAACGAAAGAAACGGAGATGAAAAACTCCAAGTATTTTGAGAGTTATGATGGAAATAGTTAGACTCGCGCTTTGGTTTAGCAATTTAGTGACATACCACCGATTGATTGACCATAACTCACTCAATTTAACTCGTAATTCATTTAAATTAGTTTCATTTCGAAAGAATCAAAGTGTAGTTGAAAAGGAAAGAAACGGAGATGAAAAACTCCAAGTATTTTGAGAGTTATGATGAAAATAATTAGACTCGCGCTGTGGTTTAGCAATTTACTGACCTAACTCCGATTGATTGACCATAACTTACTCAATTCAACTCGTAATTCATTGAAATTAGCTCCATTTCGAAGGAATCGAAGTGTAGTTTAAAACGTACGAAACGGAGATGAAAAACTACAAGTATTTTGAGAGTTATGATGGAAGTGGTTAGACTCGTGCTTTGGTTTAGCAATTTACTGACCTACCTTCGATTGATTGACCATAACTCAGTTAATTCGACTCGTAATTCCTTGACATTAGTTACATTTCGAAGGAATCGAAGTGTAGTTTAAAACGAAAGAAACGGAGATGAAAAACTCCAAGTATTTTGAGAGTTATGATGGAAATAGTTAGACTCGCGCTTTGGTTTAGCAATTTACTAACCTACCTCCGATTGATTGACCATAACTCACTAAATTTAACTCGGAATTCATTGAAATTAGTTTCATTTCGAAGGAATCCAAGTGTAGTTTAAAACGAAAGAAACGGAGATGAAAAATATCAAGTATTTTAAGAGTTATGATGAAAATAGTTAGACTCGCGCTTTGGTTTAGCAATTTACTGACCTACCTCCGATTGATTGACCATAACTCACTCAATTTTACTCGTAATTCATTGAAATTAGTTCCATTTCGAATGAATCGAAGTGTAGTTTAAAACGAAAGAAACAGAGATGAAAAACTCCAAGTATTTTGAGAGTTATGTTGGAAATAGTTACACTCGCGCTTTGGTTTTGCAATTTACAGACATACGTCCGATTGATTGACCATAACTCACTCAATTTAACTCGTAATTCATTGAAATTAGTTCCATTTCGAAGTAATTGAAGTGTAGTTTAAAACGAAAGAAACGGAGATGAAAAACTCGAAGTATTTTGAGAGTTATGATGGAAGTGGTTAGACTCGCGCTTTGGTTTAGCAATTTACTGACCTACCTTCGATTGATTGACCATAACTCAGTTAATTCGACTCATAATTCATTGACATTAGTTCCATTTCGAAGGAATCGAAGTGTAGTTTAAAACGAAAGAAACGGAGATGAAAAACTCCAAGTATTTTGAGAGTTATGATGGAAATAGTTAGACTCGTGCTTTGGTTTAGCAATTTACTGACTTACCTCCGATTGATTGACCATAACTCACTCAATTTAACTCGTAATTCATTGAAATTAGTTTCATTTCGAAGGAATCGAAGTGTAGTTTAAAACGAAAGAAACGGAGATGAAAAACTCCAAGTAATTTGAGAGTTATGAGGGAAATAGTTAGACTCGCGCTTTGGTTTAGCAATTTACTGACCTACCTCCGATTGATTAACCATAACTCACTCAATTGAACTCGTAATTCATTGAAATTAGTTTTATTTCGAGGGAATCGAAGTGTCGTTTAAAACGAAAGAAACGAAGATGAAAAACTCCAAGTATTTTGAGAGTTATGATGGAAATAGTTAGACTCGCGCTTTGGTTTAGCAATTTACTGACATACTTCCGATTGATTGACCATAACTCACTCAATTCAACTCGTAATTCATTGAAATTAGTTCCATTTCGAAGGAATCGAAGTGTAGTTTGAAACGAAAGAAACGGAGATGAAAAACTCCAAGTATTTTGAGAGTTATGATGGAAATAGTTAGACTCGCGCTTTGGTTTAGCAATTTACTGACCTACCTCCGATTGATTGACCATAACTCACTCAATTTTACTCGTAGTTCATTGAAATTAGTTCCATTTCGAATGAATCGAAGTGTAGTTTAAAACGAAAGAAACAGAGATGAAAAACTCCAAGTATTTTGAGAGTTATGTTGGAAATAGTTACACTCGCGCTTTGGTTTTGCAATTTACTGACATACGTCCGATTGATTGACCATAACTCACTCAATTTAACTCGTAATTCATTGAAATTAGTTCCATTTCGAAGTAATCGAAGTGTAGTTTAAAACGAAAGAAACGGAGATGAAAAACTCCAAGTATTTTGAGAGTTATGATGGAAGTGGTTAGACTCGCGCTTTGGTTTAGCAATTTACTGACCTACCTTCGATTGATTGACCATAACTCAGTTAATTCGACTCCTAATTCATTGACATTAGTTCCATTTCGAAGGAATCGAAGTGTAGTTTAAAACGAAAGAAACGGAGATGAAAAACTCCAAGTATTTTGAGAGTTATGATGGAAATAGTTAGACTCGTGCTTTGGTTTAGCAATTTACTGACCTACCTCCGATTGATTGACCATAACTCACTCAATTTAACTCGTAATTCATTGAAATTAGTTTCATTTCGAAGGAATCGAAGTATAGTTTAAAACGAAAGAAACGGAGATGAAAAACTCCAAGTAATTTGAGAGTTATGATGTAAATAGTTAGACTCGTGCTTTGGTTTAGCAATTTACTGACCTACCTCCGATTGATTGACCATAACTCACTCAATTGAACTCGTAATTCATTGAAATTAGTTTTATTTCGAAGGAATCGAAGTTTAGTTTAAAACGAAAGAAACGGAGATGAAAAACTCCAAGTATTTTGAGAGTTATGATGGAAATAGTTAGACTCGCGCTTTGGTTTAGCAATTTACTGACCTACCTCCGATTGATTAACCATAACTCACTCAATTTAACTCGTAATTCATTGAAATTAGTTTAATTTTGAGGGAATCAAAGTGTAGTTTGAAACGAAAGAAACGGAGATGAAAAACTCCAAGTATTTTGAGAGTTATGATGGAAATAGTTAGACTCGCGCTTTGGTTTAGCAATTTACTGGCATACCTCCGATTGATTAACCATAACTCACTCAATTTTACTCGTAATTCATTGAAATTAGTTTCATTTCGAAGGAATCAAAGTGTAGTTTAAAACGAAAGAAACAGAGATGAAAAACTACAAGTATTTTGAGAGTTATGATGAAAATAGTTAGACTCGCGCTTTGGTTTAGCAATTTACTGACCTACCTCCGATTGATTGACCATAACTCACTAAATTTAACTCGTAATTCATTGAAATTAGTTTCATTTCGAAGGAATCAAAGTGTAGTTTAAAACGAAAGAAACGGAGATGAAAAATATCAAGTATTTTAAGAGTTATGATGAAAATAGTTAGACTCGCGCTTTGGTTTAGTAATTTACTGACCTACCTCCGATTGATTGACCATAACTCACTCAATTATACTCGTACTTCATTGAAATTAGTTCCATTTCGAATGAATCGAAGTGTAGTTTAAAACGAAAGAAACAGAGATGAAAAACTCCAAGTATTTTGAGAGTTATGTTGGAAATAGTTACACTCGCGCTTTGGTTTTGCAATTTACTGACATACGTCCGATTGATTGATCATAACTCACTCAATTTAACTCGTAATTCATTGAAATTAGTTCCATTTCGAAGTAATCGAAGTGTAGTTTAAAACGAAAGAAACGGAGATGAAAAACTCCAAGTATTTTGAGAGTTATGATGGAAGTGGTTAGACTCGCGCTTTGGTTTAGCAATTTACTGACCTACCTTCGATTGATTGACCATAACTCAGTTAATTCGACTCGTAATTCATTGACATTAGTTCAATTTCGAAGGTATCGAAGTGTAGTTTAAAACGAAAGAAACGGAGATGAAAAACTCCAAGTATTTTGAGAGTTATGATGGAAATAGTTAGACTCGTGCTTTGGTTTAGCAATTTACTGACCTAACTCCGATTAATTGACCATAACTCAGTTAATTCGACTCGTAATTCATTGACATTAGTTCCATTTCGAAGGAATCGAAGTGTAGTTTAAAACGAAAGAAACGGAGATGAAAAACTCCAAGTATTTTGAGAGTTATGATGGAAATAGTTAGACTCGTGCTTTGGTTTAGCAATTTACTGACCTACCTCCGATTGATTGACCATAACTCACTCAATTTAACTCGTAATTCATTGAAATTAGTTTCATTTCGAAGGAATCAAAGTGTAGTTTAAAACGAAAGAAACGGAGATGAAAAACTACAAGTAATTTGAGAGTTATGATGGAAATAGTTAGACTCGCGCTTTGGTTTAGCAATTTACTGACCTACCTCCGATTGATTGACCATAACTCACTCAATTGAACTCGTAATTCATTGAAATTAGTTTTATTTCGAAGGAATCGAAGTTTAGTTTAAAACGAAAGAAACGGAGATGAAAAACTCCAAGTATTTTGAGAGTTATGATGGAAATAGTTAGACTCGCGCTTTGGTTTAGCAATTTACTGACCTACCTTCGATTGATTAACCATAACTCACTCAATTTAACTCGTAATTCATTGAAATTAGTTTAATTTTGAGGGAATCAAAGTGTAGTTTGAAACGAAAGAAACGGAGATGAAAAACTCCAAGTATTTTGAGAGTTATGATGGAAATAGTTAGACTCGCGTTTTGGTTTAGCAATTTACTGACCTACCTCCGATTGATTGACCATAACTCACCCAATTTAACTCGTAATTTATTGAAATTAGTTTCATTTCGAAGGAATCGAAGTGTCGTTTAAAACGAAAGAAACGAAGATGAAAAACTCCAAGTATTTTGAGAGTTATGATGGAAATAGTTAGACTCGCGCTTTGGTTTAGCAATTTACTGACATACTTCCGATTGATTGACCATAACTCACTCAATTTAACTCGTAATTCATTGAAATTAGTTCCATTTCGAAGGAATCGAAGTGTAGTTTAAAACGAAAGAAACGGAGATGAAAATTTCCAAGTATTTTGAGAGTTATGATGAAAATAGTTAGACTCACGCTTTGGTTTAGCAATTTACTGACCTACCTCCGATTGATTGACCATAACTTACTCAATTCAACTCGTAATTTATTGAAATTAGTTTCATTTCGAAGGAATCGAAGTGTCGTTTCAAACGAAAGAAACGGAGATGAAAAACTCCAAGTATTTATAGAGTTATGATGGAAATAGTTAGACTCGCGCTTTGGTTTAGCAATTTAGTGACATACCACCGATTGATTGACCATAACTCACTCAATTTAACTCATAATTCATTTAAATTAGTTTCATTTCGAAAGAATCAAAGTGTAGTTGAAAAGGAAAGAAACGGAGATGAAAAACTCCAAGTATTTTGAGAGTTATGATGGAAATAATTAGACTCGCGCTGTGGTTTAGCAATTTACTGACCTAACTCCGATTGATTGACCATAACTTACTCAATTCAACTCGTAATTCATTGAAATTAGCTCCATTTCGAAGGAATCGAAGTGTAGTTTAAAACGTACGAAACGGAGATGAAAAACTACAAGTATTTTGAGAGTTATGATGGAAGTGGTTAGACTCGTGCTTTGGTTTAGCAATTTACTGACCTACCTTCGATTGATTGACCATAACTCAGTTAATTCGACTCGTAATTCCTTGACATTAGTTACATTTCGAAGGAATCGAAGTGTAGTTTAAAACGAAAGAAACGGAGATGAAAAACTCCAAGTATTTTGAGAGTTATGATGGAAATAGTTAGACTCGCGCTTTGGTTTAGCAATTTACTGACCTACCTCCGATTGATTGACCATAACTCACTAAATTTAACTCGTAATTCATTAAAATTAGTTTCATTTCGAAGGAATCCAAGTGTAGTTTAAAACGAAAGAAACGGAGATGAAAAATATCAAGTATTTTAAGAGTTATGATGAAAATAGTTAGACTCGCGCTTTGGTTTAGCAATTTACTGACCTACCTCCGATTGATTGACCATAACTCACTCAATTTTACTCGTAATTCATTGAAATTAGTTCCATTTCGAATGAATCGAAGTGTAGTTTAAAACGAAAGAAACAGAGATGAAAAACTCCAAGTATTTTGAGAGTTATGTTGGAAATAGTTACACTCGCGCTTTGGTTTTGCAATTTACTGACATACGTCCGATTGATTGACCATAACTCACTCAATTTAACTCGTAATTCATTGAAATTAGTTCCATTTCGAAGTAATTGAAGTGTAGTTTAAAACGAAAGAAACGGAGATGAAAAACTCCAAGTATTTTGAGAGTTATGATTGAAGTGGTTAGACTAGCGCTTTGGTTTAGCAATTTACTGACCTACCTTCGATTGATTGACCATAACTCAGTTAATTCGACTCATAATTCATTGACATTAGTTCCATTTCGAAGGAATCGAAGTGTAGTTTAAAACGAAAGAAACGGAGATGAAAAACTCCAAGTATTTTGAGAGTTATGATGGAAATAGTTAGACTCGTGCTTTGGTTTAGCAATTTACTGACCTACCTCCGATTGATTGACCATAACTCACTCAATTTAACTCGTAATTCATTGAAATTAGTTTCATTTCGAAGGAATCGAAGTGTAGTTTAAAACGAAAGAAACGGAGATGAAAAACTACAAGTAATTTGAGAGTTATGATGGAAATAGTTAGACTCGCGCTTTGGTTTAGCAATTTACTGACCTACCTCCGATTGATTGACCATAACTCACTCAATTGAACTCGTAATTCATTGAAATTAGTTTTATTTCGAAGGAATCGAAGTTTAGTTTAAAACGAAAGAAACGGAGATGAAAAACTCCAAGTATTTTGAGAGTTATGATGGAAATAGTTAGACTCGCGCTTTGGTTTAGCAATTTACTGACCTACCTCCGATTGATTAACCATAACTCACTCAATTTAACTCGTCATTCATTGAAATTAGTTTAATTTTGAGGGAATCAAAGTGTAGTTTGAAACGAAAGAAACGGAGATGCAAAACTCCAAGTATTTTGAGAGTTATGATGGAAATAGTTAGACTCGTGCTTTGGTTTAGCAATTTACTGACCTACCTCCGATTGATTGACCATAACTCACTCAATTTAACTCGTAAGTCATTGAAATTAGTTTCATTTCGAAGGAATCGAAGTGTAGTTTAAAACGAAAGAAACGGAGATGAAAAACTCCAAGTAATTTGAGAGTTATGATGGAAATAGTTAGACTCGCGCTTTGGTTTAGCAATTTACTGACCTACCTCCGATTGATTGACCATAACTCACTCAATTGAACTCGTAATTCATTGAAATTAGTTTTATTTCGAAGCAATCGAAGTGTCGTTTAAAACGAAAGAAATGAAGATGAAAAACTCCAAGTATTTTGAGAGTTATGATGGAAATAGTTAGACTCGCGCTTTGGTTTAGCAATTTACTGACATACTTCCGATTGATTGACCATAACTCACTCAATTCAACTCGTAATTCATTGAAATTAGTTCCATTTCGAAGGAATCGAAGTGTAGTTTGAAACGAAAGAAACGGAGATGAAAAACTCCAAGTATTTTGAGAGTTATGATGGAAATAGTTAGACTCGCGCTTTGGTTTAGCAATTTACTGACCTACCTCCGATTGATTGACCATAACTCACCCAATTTAACTCGTAATTTATTGAAATTAGTTTCATTTCGAAGGAATCGAAGTGTCGTTTAAAACGAAAGAAACGAAGATGAAAAACTCCAAGTATTTTGAGAGTTATGATGGAAATAGTTAGACTCGCGCTTTGGTTTAGCAATTTACTGACCTACCTCCGATTGATTGACCATAACTCACTCAATTGAACTCGTAATTCATTGAAATTAGTTTTATTTCGAAGGAATCGAAGTTTAGTTTAAAACGAAAGAAACGGAGATGAAAAACTCCAAGTATTTTGAGAGTTATGATGGAAATAGTTAGACTCGCGCTTTGGTTTAGCAATTTACTGACCTACCTCCGATTGATTAACCATAACTCACTCAATTTAACTCGTAATTCATTGAAATTAGTTTAATTTTGAGGGAATCAAAGTGTAGTTTGAAACGAAAGAAACGGAGATGAAAAACTCCAAGTATTTTGAGAGTTATGATGGAAATAGTTAGACTCGCGCTTTGGTTTAGCAATTTACTGACTTACCTCCGATTGATTGACCATAACTCACCCAATTTAACTCGTAATTTATTGAAATTAGTTTCATTTCGAAGGAATCGAAGTGTCGTTTCAAACGAAAGAAACGGAGATGAAAAACTCCAAGTATTTTGAGAGTTATGATGGAAATAGTTAGACTCACGCTTTGGTTTAGCAATTTAGTGACATACCACCGATTGATTGACCATAACTCACTCAATTTAACTTGTAATTCATTGAAATTAGTTTCATTTCGGATGAATCAAAGTGTCGTTTCAAACGAAAGAAACGGAGAAGAAAAACTCCAAGTATTTCGAGAGTTATGATAGAAATAGTTTGACTCGCGCTTTGGTTTAGCAATTTAGTGACATACCTCCGATTGATTGACCATAACTCACTAAATTTAACTCGTAATTCAGTGAAATTAGTTTCATTTCGAAGGAATCCAAATGTAGTTTAAAACGAAAGAAACGGAGATGAAAAATATCAAGTATTTTAAGAGTTATGATGAAAATAGTTAGACTCGCGCTTTGGTTTAGCAATTTACTGACCTACCTCCGATTGATTGACCATAACTCACTCAATTTTACTCGTAATTCATTGAAATTAGTTCCATTTCGAATGAATCGAAGTGTAGTTTAAAACGAAAGAAACAGAGATGAAAAACTCCAAGTATTTTGAGAGTTATGTTGGAAATAGTTACACTCGCGCTTTGGTTTTGCAATTTACTGACATACGTCCGATTGATTGACCATAACTCACTCAATTTAACTCGTAATTCATTGAAATTAGTTCCATTTCGAAGTAATTGAAGTGTAGTTTAAAACGAAAGAAACGGAGATGAAAAACTCCAAGTATTTTGAGACTTATGATGGAAGTGGTTAGACTCGCGCTTTGGTTTAGCAATTTACTGACCTACCTCCGATTGATTGACCATAACTCACTCAATTTAACTCGTAATTCATTGAAATTAGTTTCATTTCGAAGGAATCAAAGTGTAGTTTAAAACGAAAGAAACGGAGATGAAAAACTCCAAGTAATTTGAGAGTTATGATGGAAATAGTTAGACTAGCGCTTTGGTTTAGCAATTTACTGACCTACCTCCGATTGATTGACCATAACTCACTCAATTGAACTCGTAATTCATTGAAATTAGTTTTATTTCGAAGGAATCGAAGTGTCGTTTAAAACGAAAGAAACGAAGATGAAAAACTCCAAGTATTTTGAGAGTTATGATGGAAATAGTTAGACTCGCGCTTTGGTTTAGCAATTTACTGACATACTTCCGATTGATTGACCATAACTCACTCAATTCAACTCGTAATTCATTGAAATTAGTTCCATTTCGAAGGAATCGAAGTGTAGTTTGAAACGAAAGAAACGGAGATGAAAAACTCCAAGTATTTTGAGAGTTATGATGGAAATAGTTAGACTCGCACTTTGGTTTAGCAATTTACTGACCTACCTCCGATTGATTGACCATAACTCACCCAATTTAACTCGTAATTTATTGAAATTAGTTTCATTTCGAAGGAATCGAAGTGTCGTTTAAAACGAAAGAAACGAAGATGAAAAACTCCAAGTATTTTGAGAGTTATGATGGAAATAGTTAGACTCGCGCTTTGGTTTAGCAATTTACAGACCTACCTCCGATTGATTGACCATAACTCACTCAATTGAACTCGTAATTTATTGAAATTAGTTTTATTTCGAAGGAATCGAAGTTTAGTTTAAAACGAAAGAAACGGAGATGAAAAACTCCAAGTATTTTGAGAGTTATGATGGAAATAGTTAGACTCGCGCTTTGGTTTAGCAATTTACTGACCTACCTCCGATTGATTAACCATAACTCACTCAATTTAACTCGTAATTCATTGAAATTAGTTTAATTTTGAGGGAATCAAAGTGTAGTTTGAAACGAAAGAAACGGAGATGAAAAACTCCAAGTATTTTGAGAGTTATGATGGAAATAGGTAGACTCGCGCTTTGGTTTAGCAATTTACTGACCTACCTCCGATTGATTGACCATAACTCACTCAATTGAACTCGTAATTCATTGAAATTAGTTTTATTTCGAAGGAATCGAAGTTTAGTTTAAAACGAAAGAAACGGAGATGAAAAACTCCAAGTATTTTGAGAGTTATGATGGAAATAGTTAGACTCGCGCTTTGGTTTAGCAATTTACTGACCTACCTCCGATTGATTAACCATAACTCACTCAATTTAACTCGTAATTCATTGAAATTAGTTTAATTTTGAGGGAATCAAAGTGTAGTTTGAAACGAAAGAAACGGAGATGAAAAACTCCAAGTATTTTGAGAGTTATGATGGAAATAGTTAGACTCGCGCTTTGGTTTAGCAATTTACTGACTTACCTCCGATTGATTGACCATAACTCACCCAATTTAACTCGTAATTTATTGAAATTAGTTTCATTTCGAAGGAATCGAAGTGTCGTTTCAAACGAAAGAAACGGAGATGAAAAACTCCAAGTATTTTGAGAGTTATGATGGAAATAGTTAGACTCACGCTTTGGTTTAGCAATTTAGTGACATACCACCGATTGATTGACCATAACTCACTCAATTTAACTTGTAATTCATTGAAATTAGTTTCATTTCGGATGAATCAAAGTGTCGTTTCAAACGAAAGAAACGGAGAAGAAAAACTCCAAGTATTTCGAGAGTTATGATAGAAATAGTTAGACTCGCGCTTTGGTTTAGCAATTTAGTGACATACCTCCGATTGATTGACCATAACTCACTCAATTTAACTCGTAATTCATTGAAATTAGTTTCATTTCGAAGGAATCAAAGTGTAGTTGAAAACGAAAGAAACGGAGATGAAAAACTCCAAGTATTTTGAGAGTTATGATGGAAATAGTTAGACTCGTGCTTTGGTTTAGCAATTTACTGACCTACCTCCGATTGATTGACCATAACTCACTCAATTTAACTCGTAATTCATTGAAATTAGTTTCATTTCGAAGGAATCGAAGTGTAGTTTAAAACGAAAGAAACGGAGATGAAAAACTCCAAGTAATTTGAGAGTTATGATGGAAATAGTTAGACTCGCGCTTTGGTTTAGCAATTTACTGACCTACCTCCGATTGATTGACCATAACTCACTCAATTGAACTCGTAATTCATTGAAATTAGTTTTATTTCGAAGGAATCGAAGTGTCGTTTAAAACGAAAGAAACGAAGATGAAAAACTCCAAGTATTTTGAGAGTTATGATGGAAATAGTTAGACTCGCGCTTTGGTTTAGCAATTTACTGACATACTTCCGATTGATTGACCATAACTCACTCAATTCAACTCGTAATTCATTGAAATTAGTTCCATTTCGAAGGAATCGAAGTGTAGTTTCAAACGAAAGAAACGGAGATGAAAAACTCCAAGTATTTTGAGAGTTATGATGGAAATAGTTAGACTCGCGCTTTGGTTTAGCAATTTACTGACCTACCTCCGATTGATTGACCATAACTCACCCAATTTAACTCGTAATTTATTGAAATTAGTTTCATTTCGAAGGAATCGAAGTGTCGTTTAAAACGAAAGAAACGAAGATGAAAAACTCCAAGTATTTTGAGAGTTATGATGGAAATAGTTAGACTCGTGCTTTGGTTTAGCAATTTACTGACATACCTCCGATTGATTAACCATAACTCACTCAATTTTACTCGTAATTCATTGAAATTAGTTTCATTTCGAAGGAATCGAAGTGTAGTTTAAAACGAAAGAAACGGAGATGAAAAACTCCAAGTAATTTGAGAGTTATGATGGAAATAGTTAGACTCGTGCTTTGGTTTAGCAATTTACTGACCTTCCTCCGATTGATTGACCATAACTCACTCAATTTAACTCGTAATTCATTGAAATTAGTTTTATTTCGAAGGAATCGAAGTTTAGTTTAAAACGAAAGAAACGGAGATGAAAAACTCCAAGTATTTTGAGAGTTATGATGGAAATAGTTAGACTCGCGCTTTGGTTTAGCAATTTACTGACCTACCTCCGATTGATTAACCATAACTCACTCAATTTAACTCGTAATTCATTGAAATTAGTTTAATTTTGAGGGAATCAAAGTGTAGTTTGAAACGAAAGAAACGGAGATGAAAAACTCCAAGTATTTTGAGAGTTATGATGGAAATAGTTAGACTCGCGCTTTGGTTTAGCAATTTACTGACTTACCTCCGATTATTTGACCATAACTCACCCAATTTAACTCGTAATTTATTGAAATTAGTTTCATTTCGAAGGAATCGAAGTGTCGTTTCAAACGAAAGAAACGGAGATGAAAAACTCCAAGTATTTTGAGAGTTATGATGGAAATAGTTAGACTCACGCTTTGGTTTAGCAATTTAGTGACATACCACCGATTGATTGACCATAACTCACTCAATTTAACTTGTAATTCATTGAAATTAGTTTCATTTCGGATGAATCAAAGTGTCGTTTCAAACGAAAGAAACGGAGAAGAAAAACTCCAAGTATTTCGAGAGTTATGATAGAAATAGTTAGACTCGCGCTTTAGTTTAGCAATTTAGTGACATACCTCCGATTGATTGACCATAACTCACTCAATTTAACTCGTAATTCATTTAAATTAGTTTCATTTCGAAGGAATCAAAGTGTAGTTGAAAACGAAAGAAACGGAGATGAAAAACTCCAAGTATTTTGAGAGTTATGATGGAAATAGTTAGACTCGTGCTTTGGTTTAGCAATTTACTGACCTACCTCCGATTGATTGACCATAACTCACTCAATTTAACTCGTAATTCATTGAAATTAGTTTCATTTCGAAGGAATCGAAGTGTAGTTTAAAACGAAAGAAACGGAGATGAAAAACTCCAAGTAATTTGAGAGTTATGATGGAAATAGTTAGACTCGCGCTTTGGTTTAGCAATTTACTGACCTACCTCCGATTGATTTACCATAACTCACTCAATTGAACTCGTAATTCATTGAAATTAGTTTTATTTCGAAGGAATCGAAGTGTCGTTTAAAACGAAAGAAACGAAGATGAAAAACTCCAAGTATTTTGAGAGTTATGATGGAAATAGTTAGACTCGCGCTTTGGTTTAGCAATTTACTGACATACTTCCGATTGATTGACCATAACTCACTCAATTCAACTCGTAATTCATTGAAATTAGTTCCATTTCGAAGGAATCGAAGTGTAGTTTCAAACGAAAGAAACGGAGATGAAAAACTCCAAGTATTTTGAGAGTTATGATGGAAATAGTTAGACTCGCGCTTTGGTTTAGCAATTTACTGACCTACCTCCGATTGATTGACCATAACTCACCCAATTTAACTCGTAATTTATTGAAATTAGTTTCATTTCGAAGGAATCGAAGTGTCGTTTAAAACGAAAGAAACGAAGATGAAAAACTCCAAGTATTTTGAGAGTTATGATGGAAATAGTTAGACTCGCGCTTTGGTTTAGCAATTTACTGACATACTTCCGATTGATTGACCATAACTCACTCAATTTAACTCGTAATTCATTGAAATTAATTCCATTTCGAAGGAATCGAAGTGTAGTTTAAAACGAAAGAAACGGAGATGAAAATTTCCAAGTATTTTGAGAGTTATGATGAAAATAGTTAGACTCACGCTTTGGTTTAGCAATTTACTGACTTACCTCCGATTGATTGACCATAACTCACCCAATTTAACTCGTAATTTATTGAAATTAGTTTCATTTCGAAGGAATCGAAGTGTCGTTTCAAACGAAAGAAACGGAGATGAAAAACTCCAAGTATTTTGAGAGTTATGATGGAAATAGTTAGACTCGCGCTTTGGTTTAGCAATTTAGTGACATACCACCGATTGATTGACCATAACTCACTCAATTTAACTTGTAATTCATTGAAATTAGTTTCATTTCGGATGAATCAAAGTGTCGTTTCAAACGAAAGAAACGGAGATGAAAAACTCCAAGTATTTCGAGAGTTATGATGGAAATAGTTAAACTCGCGCTTTGGTTTAGCAATTTAGTGACATACCTCCGATTGATTGACCATAACTCACTCAATTTAACTCGTAATTCATTGAAATTAGTTTCATTTCGAAGGAATCAAAGTGTAGTTGAAAACGAAAGAAACGGAGATGAAAAACTCCAAGTATTTTGAGAGTTATGATGGAAATAGTTAGACTCGCGCTTTGGTTTAGCAATTTACTGACATACCTCCGATTGATTAACCATAACTCACTCAATTTTACTCGTAATTCATTGAAATTAGTTCCATTTCGAAGGAATCAAAGTGTAGTTTAGAACAAAAGAAACAGAGATGAAAAACTCCAAGTATTTTGAGAGTTATGATGGAAATAGTTAGACTCGCGCTTTGGTTTAGCAATTTACTGACCTACCTCCGATTGATTGACCATAACTCACTAAATTTAACTCGTAATTCATTGAAATTAGTTTCATTTCGAAGGAATCCAAGTGTAGTTTAAAACGAAAGAAACGGAGATGAAAAATATCAAGTATTTTAAGAGTTATGATGAAAATAGTTTGACTCGCGCTTTGGTTTAGCAATTTACTGACCTACCTCCGATTGATTGACCATAACTCACTCAATTTTACTCGTAATTCATTGAAATTAGTTCCATTTCGAATGAATCGAAGTGTAGTTTAAAACGAAAGAAACAGAGATGAAAAACTCCAAGTATTTTGAGAGTTATGTTGGAAATAGTTACACTCGCGCTTTGGTTTTGCAATTTACTGACATACGTCCGATTGATTGACCATAACTCACTCAATTTAACTCGTAATTCATTGAAATTAGTTCCATTTCGAAGTAATCGAAGTGTAGTTTAAAACGAAAGAAACGGAGATGAAAAACTCCAAGTATTTTGACAGTTATGATGGAAGTGGTTAGACTCGCGCTTTGGTTTAGCAATTTACTGACCTACCTTCGATTGATTGACCATAACTCAGTTAATTCGACTCATAATTCATTGACATTAGTTCCATTTCGAAGGAATCGAAGTGTAGTTTAAAACGAAAGAAACGGAGATGAAAAACTCCAAGTATTTTGAGAGTTATGATGGAAATAGTTAGACTCGTGCTTTGGTTTAGCAATTTACTGACCTACCTCCGATTGATTGACCATAACTCACTCAATTTAACTCGTAATTCATTGAAATTAGTTTCATTTCGAAGGAATCGAAGTGTAGTTTAAAACGAAAGAAACGGAGATGAAAAACTCCAAGTAATTTGAAAGTTATGATGGAAATAGTTAGACTCGCGCTTTGGTTTAGCAATTTACTGACCTACCTCCGATTGATTGACCATAACTCACTTAATTGAACTCGTAATTCATTTAAATTAGTTTTATTTCGAAGGAATCGAAGTGTCGTTTAAAACGAAAGAAACGAAGATGAAAAACTCCAAGTATTTTGAGAGTTATGATGGAAATAGTTAGACTCGCGCTTTGGTTTAGCAATTTACTGACATACTTCCGATTGATTGACCATAACTCACTCAATTCAACTCGTAATTCATTGAAATTAGTTCCATTTCGAAGGAATCGAAGTGTAGTTTGAAACAAAAGAAACGGAGATGAAAAACTCCAAGTATTTTGAGAGTTATGATGGAAATAGTTAGACTCGCGCTTTGGTTTAGCAATTTACTGACATACTTCCGATTGATTGACCATAACTCACTCAATTCAACTCGTAATTCATTGAAATTAGTTCCATTTCGAAGGAATCGAAGTGTAGTTTCAAACGAAAGAAACGGAGATGAAAAACTCCAAGTATTTTGAGAGTTATGATGGAAATAGTTAGACTCGCGCTTTGGTTTAGCAATTTACTGACCTACCTCCGATTGATTAACCATAACTCACCCAATTTAACTCGTAATTTATTGAAATTAGTTTCATTTCGAAGGAATCGAAGTGTCGTTTAAAACGAAAGAAACGAAGATGAAAAACTCCAAGTATTTTGAGAGTTATGATGGAAATAGTTAGACTCGTGCTTTGGTTTAGCAATTTACTGACATACCTCCGATTGATTAACCATAACTCACTCAATTTTACTCGTAATTCATTGAAATTAGTTTCATTTCGAAGGAATCGAAGTGTAGTTTAAAACGAAAGAAACGGAGATGAAAAACTCCAAGTAATTTGAGAGTTATGATGGAAATAGTTAGACTCGCGCTTTGGTTTAGCAATTTACTGACCTTCCTCCGATTGATTGACCATAACTCACTCAATTTAACTCGTAATTCATTGAAATTAGTTTTATTTCGAAGGAATCGAAGTTTAGTTTAAAACGAAAGAAACGGAGATGAAAAACTCCAAGTATTTTGAGAGTTATGATGGAAATAGTTAGACTCGCGCTTTGGTTTAGCAATTTACTGACCTACCTCCGATTGATTAACCATAACTCACTCAATTTAACTCGTAATTCATTGAAATTAGTTTAATTTTGAGGGAATCAAAGTGTAGTTTGAAACGAAAGAAACGGAGATGAAAAACTCCAAGTATTTTGAGAGTTATGATGGAAATAGTTAGACTCGCGCTTTGGTTTAGCAATTTACTGACTTACCTCCGATTATTTGACCATAACTCACCCAATTTAACTCGTAATTTATTGAAATTAGTTTCATTTCGAAGGAATCGAAGTGTCGTTTCAAACGAAAGAAACGGAGATGAAAAACTCCAAGTATTTTGAGAGTTATGATGGAAATAGTTAGACTCACGCTTTGGTTTAGCAATTTAGTGACATACCACCGATTGATTGACCATAACTCACTCAATTTAACTTGTAATTCATTGAAATTAGTTTCATTTCGGATGAATCAAAGTGTCGTTTCAAACGAAAGAAACGGAGAAGAAAAACTCCAAGTATTTCGAGAGTTATGATAGAAATAGTTAGACTCGCGCTTTGGTTTAGCAATTTAGTGACATACCTCCGATTGATTGACCATAACTCACTCAATTTAACTCGTAATTCATTTAAATTAGTTTCATTTCGAAGGAATCAAAGTGTAGTTGAAAACGAAAGAAACGGAGATGAAAAACTCCAAGTATTTTGAGAGTTATGATGGAAATAGTTAGACTCGTGCTTTGGTTTAGCAATTTACTGACCTACCTCCGATTGATTGACCATAACTCACTCAATTTAACTCCTAATTCATTGAAATTAGTTTCATTTCGAAGGAATCGAAGTGTAGTTTAAAACGAAAGAAACGGAGATGAAAAACTCCAAGTAATTTGAGAGTTATGATGGAAATAGTTAGACTCGCGCTTTGGTTTAGCAATTTACTGACGTACCTCCGATTGATTTACCATAACTCACTCAATTGAACTCGTAATTCATTGAAATTAGTTTTATTTCGAAGGAATCGAAGTGTCGTTTAAAACGAAAGAAACGAAGATGAAAAACTCCAAGTATTTTGAGAGTTATGATGGAAATAGTTAGACTCGCGCTTTGGTTTAGCAATTTACTGACATACTTCCGATTGATTGACCATAACTCACTCAATTCAACTCGTAATTCATTGAAATTAGTTCCATTTCGAAGGAATCGAAGTGTAGTTTCAAACGAAAGAAACGGAGATGAAAAACTCCAAGTATTTTGAGAGTTATGATGGAAATAGTTAGACTCGCGCTTTGGTTTAGCAATTTACTGACCTACCTCCGATTGATTGACCATAACTCACCAAATTTAACTCGTAATTTATTGAAATTAGTTTCATTTCGAAGGAATCGAAGTGTCGTTTAAAACGAAAGAAACGAAGATGAAAAACTCCAAGTATTTTGAGAGTTATGATGGAAATAGTTAGACTCGCGCTTTGGTTTAGCAATTTACTGACATACTTCCGATTGATTGACCATAACTCACTCAATTTAACTCGTAATTCATTGAAATTAATTCCATTTCGAAGGAATCGAAGTGTAGTTTAAAACGAAAGAAACGGAGATGAAAATTTCCAAGTATTTTGAGAGTTATGATGAAAATAGTTAGACTCACGCTTTGGTTTAGCAATTTACTGACTTACCTCCGATTGATTGACCATAACTCACCCAATTTAACTCGTAATTTATTGAAATTAGTTTCATTTCGAAGGAATCGAAGTGTCGTTTCAAACGAAAGAAACGGAGATGAAAAACTCCAAGTATTTTGAGAGTTATGATGGAAATAGTTAGACTCGCGCTTTGGTTTAGCAATTTAGTGACATACCACCGATTGATTGACCATAACTCACTCAATTTAACTTGTAATTCATTGAAATTAGTTTCATTTCGGATGAATCAAAGTGTCGTTTCAAACGAAAGAAACGGAGATGAAAAACTCCAAGTATTTCGAGAGTTATGATGGAAATAGTTAGACTCGCGCTTTGGTTTAGCAATTTAGTGACATACCTCCGATTGATTGACCATAACTCACTCAATTTAACTCTTAATTCATTGAAATTAGTTTCATTTCGAAGGAATCAAAGTGTAGTTGAAAACGAAAGAAACGGAGATGAAAAACTCCAAGTATTTTGAGAGTTATGATGGAAATAGTTAGACTCGCGCTTTGGTTTAGCAATTTACTGACATACCTCCGATTGATTAACCATAACTCACTCAATTTTACTCGTAATTCATTGAAATTAGTTCCATTTCGAAGGAATCAAAGTGTAGTTTAGAACGAAAGAAACAGAGATGAAAAACTCCAAGTATTTTGAGAGTTATGATGGAAATAGTTAGACTCGCGCTTTGGTTTAGCAATTTACTGACCTACCTCCGATTGATTGACCATAACTCACTAAATTTAACTCGTAATTCATTGAAATTAGTTTCATTTCGAAGGAATCCAAGTGTAGTTTAAAACGAAAGAAACGGAGATGAAAAATATCAAGTATTTTAAGAGTTATGATGAAAATAGTTTGACTCGCGCTTTGGTTTAGCAATTTACTGACCTACCTCCGATTGATTGACCATAACTCACTCAATTTTACTCGTAATTCATTGAAATTAGTTCCATTTCGAATGAATCGAAGTGTAGTTTAAAACGAAAGAAACAGAGATGAAAAACTCCAAGTATTTTGAGAGTTATGTTGGAAATAGTTACACTCGCGCTTTGGTTTTGCAATTTACTGACATACGTCCGATTGATTGACCATAACTCACTCAATTTAACTCGTAATTCATTGAAATTAGTTCCATTTCGAAGTAATCGAAGTGTAGTTTAAAACGAAAGAAACGGAGATGAAAAACTCCAAGTATTTTGACAGTTATGATGGAAGTGGTTAGACTCGCGCTTTGGTTTAGCAATTTACTGACCTACCTTCGATTGATTGACCATAACTCAGTTAATTCGACTCATAATTCATTGACATTAGTTCCATTTCGAAGGAATCGAAGTGTAGTTTAAAACGAAAGAAACGGAGATGAAAAACTCCAAGTATTTTGAGAGTTATGATGGAAATAGTTAGACTCGTGCTTTGGTTTAGCAATTTACTGACCTACCTCCGATTGATTGACCATAACTCACTCAATTTAACTCGTAATTCATTGAAATTAGTTTCATTTCGAAGGAATCGAAGTGTAGTTTAAAACGAAAGAAACGGAGATGAAAAACTCCAAGTAATTTGAGAGTTATGATGGAAATAGTTAGACTCGCGCTTTGGTTTAGCAATTTACTGACCTACCTCCGATTGATTGACCATAACTCACTTAATTGAACTCGTAATTCATTGAAATTAGTTTTATTTCGAAGGAATCGAAGTGTCGTTTAAAACGAAAGAAACGAAGATGAAAAACTCCAAGTATTTTGAGAGTTATGATGGAAATAGTTAGACTCGCGCTTTGGTTTAGCAATTTACTGACATACTTCCGATTGATTGACCATAACTCACTCAATTCAACTCGTAATTCATTGAAATTAGTTCCATTTCGAAGGAATCGAAGTGTAGTTTGAAACGAAAGAAACGGAGATGAAAAACTCCAAGTATTTTGAGAGTTATGATGGAAATAGTTAGACTCGCGCATTGGTTTAGCAATTTACTGACCTACCTCCGATTGATTGACCATAACTCACCCAATTTAACTCGTAATTTATTGAAATTAGTTTCATTTCGAAGGAATCGAAGTGTCGTTTAAAACGAAAGAAACGAAGATGAAAAACTCCAAGTATTTTGAGAGTTATGATGGAAATAGTTAGACTCGCGCTTTGGTTTAGCAATTTACTGACCTACCTCCGATTGATTGACCATAACTCACTCAATTGAACTCGTAATTCATTGAAATTAGGTTTATTTCGAAGGAATCGAAGTTTAGTTTAAAACGAAAGAAACGGAGATGAAAAACTCCAAGTATTTTGAGAGTTATGATGGAAATAGTTAGACTCGCGCTTTGGTTTAGCAATTTACTGACCTACCTCCGATTGATTAACCATAACTCACTCAATTTAACTCGTAATTCATTGAAATTAGTTTAATTTTGAGGGAATCAAAGTGTAGTTTGAAACGAAAGAAACGGAGATGAAAAACTCCAAGTATTTTGAGAGTTATGATGGAAATAGATAGACTCGCGCTTTGGTTTAGCAATTTACTGACTTACCTCCGATTGATTGACCATAACTCACCCAATTTAACTCGTAATTTATTGAAATTAGTTTCATTTCGAAGGAATCGAAGTGTTGTTTCAAACGAAAGAAACGGAGATGAAAAACTCCAAGTATTTTGAGAGTTATGATGGAAATAGTTAGACTCACGCTTTGGTTTAGCAATTTAGTGACATACCACCGATTGATTGACCATAACTCACTCAATTTAACTTGTAATTCATTGAAATTAGTTTCATTTCGGATGAATCAAAGTGTCGTTTCAAACGAAAGAAACGGAGAAGAAAAACTCCAAGTATTTCGAGAGTTATGATGGAAATAGTTAGACTCGCGCTTTGGTTTAGCAATTTAGTGACATACCTCCGATTGATTGACCATAACTCACTCAATTTAACTCGTAATTCATTGAAATTAGTTTCATTTTGAAGGAATCAAAGTGTAGTTGAAAACGAAAGAAACGGAGATGAAAAACTCCAAGTATTTTGAGAGTTATGATGGAAATAGTTAGACTCGTGCTTTGGTTTAGAAATTTACTGACCTACCTCCGATTGATTGACCATAACTCACTCAATTTAACTCGTAATTCATTGAAATTAGTTTCATTTCGAAGGAATCGAAGTGTAGTTTAAAACGAAAGAAACGGAGATGAAAAACTCCAAGTAATTTGAGAGTTATGATGGAAATAGTTAGACTCGCGCTTTGGTTTAGCAATTTACTGACTTACCTCCGATTGATTGACCATAACTCACCCAATTTAACTCGTAATTTATTGAAATTAGTTTCATTTCGAAGGAATCGAAGTGTCGTTTCAAACGAAAGAAACGGAGATGAAAAACTCCAAGTATTTTGAGAGTTATGATGGAAATAGTTAGACTCACGCTTTGGTTTAGCAATTTAGTGACATACCACCGATTGATTGACCATAACTCACTCAATTTAACTTGTAATTCATTGAAATTAGTTTCATTTCGGATGAATCAAAGTGTCGTTTCAAACGAAAGAAACGGAGAAGAAAAACTCCAAGTATTTCGAGAGTTATGATGGAAATAGTTAGACTCGCGCTTTGGTTTAGCAATTTAGTGACATACCTCCGATTGATTGACCATAACTCACTCAATTTAACTCGTAATTCATTGAAATTAGTTTCATTTTGAAGGAATCAAAGTGTAGTTGAAAACGAAAGAAACGGAGATGAAAAACTCCAAGTATTTTGAGAGTTATGATGGAAATAGTTAGACTCGTGCTTTGGTTTAGAAATTTACTGACCTACCTCCGATTGATTGACCATAACTCACTCAATTTAACTCGTAATTCATTGAAATTAGTTTCATTTCGAAGGAATCGAAGTGTAGTTTAAAACGAAAGAAACGGAGATGAAAAACTCCAAGTAATTTGAGAGTTATGATGGAAATAGTTAGACTCGCGCTTTGGTTTAGCAATTTACTGACCTACCTCCGATTGATTGACCATAACTCACTCAATTGAACTCGTAATTCATTGAAATTAGTTTTATTTCGAAGGAATCGAAGTGTCGTTTAAAACGAAAGAAACGAAGATGAAAAACTCCAAGTATTTTGAGAGTTATGATGGAAATAGTTAGACTCGCGCTTTGGTTTAGCAATTTACTGACATACTTCCGATTGATTGACCATAACTCACTCAATTCAACTCGTAATTCATTGAAATTAGTTCCATTTCGAAGGAATCGAAGTGTAGTTTCAAACGAAAGAAACGGAGATGAAAAACTCCAAGTATTTTGAGAGTTATGATGGAAATAGTTAGACTCGCGCTTTGGTTTAGCAATTTACTGACCTACCTCCGATTGATTGATCATAACTCACCCAATTTAACTCGTAATTTATTGAAATTAGGTTCATTTCGAAGGAATCGAAGTGTCGTTTAAAACGAAAGAAACGAAGATGAAAAACTCCAAGTATTTTGAGAGTTATGATGGAAATAGTTAGACTCGCGCTTTGGTTTTGCAATTTACTGACATACTTCCGATTGATTGACCATAACTCACTCAATTTAACTCGTAATTCATTGAAATTAGTTCCATTTCGAAGGAATCGAAGTGTAGTTTAAAACGAAAGAAACGGAGATGAAAATTTCCAAGTATTTTGAGAGTTATGATGCAAATAGTTAGACTCACGCTTTGGTTTAGCAATTTACTGACTTACCTCCGATTGATTGACCATAACTCACCCAATTTAACTCGTAATTTATTGAAATTAGTTTCATTTCGAAGGAATCGAAGTGTCGTTTCAAACGAAAGAAACGGAGATGAAAAACTCCAAGTATTTTGAGAGTTATGATGGAAATAGTTAGACTCGCGCTTTGGTTTAGCAATTTAGTGACATACCACCGATTGATTGACCATAACTCACTCAATTTAACTTGTAATTCATTGAAATTAGTTTCATTTCGGATGAATCAAAGTGTCGTTTCAAACGAAAGAAACGGAGATGAAAAACTCCAAGTATTTCGAGAGTTATGATGGAAATAGTTAGACTCGCGCTTTGGTTTAGCAATTTAGTGACATACCTCCGATTGATTGACCATAACTCACTCAATTTAACTCGTAATTCATTGAAATTAGTTTCATTTCGAAGGAATCAAAGGGTAGTTGAAAACGAAAGAAACGGAGATGAAAAACTCCAAGTATTTTGAGAGTTATGATGGAAATAGTTAGACTCGCGCTTTGGTTTAGCAATTTACTGACATACCTCCGATTGATTAACCATAACTCACTCAATTTTACTCGTAATTCATTGAAATTAGTTCCATTTCGAAGGAATCAAAGTGTAGTTTAGAACGAAAGAAACAGAGATGAAAAACTCCAATTATTTTGAGAGTTATGATGGAAATAGTTAGACTCGCGCTTTGGTTTAGCAATTTACTGACCTACCTCCGATTGATTGACCATAACTCACTAAATTTAACTCGTAATTCATTGAAATTAGTTATATTTCGAAGGAATCCAAGTGTAGTTTAAAACGAAAGAAACGGAGATGAAAAATATCAAGTATTTTAAGAGTTATGAAGAAAATAGTTAGACTCGCGCTTTGGTTTAGCAATTTACTGACCTACCTCCGATTGATTGACCATAACTCACTCAATTTTACTCGTAATTCATTGAAATTAGTTCCATTTCGAATGAATCGAAGTGTAGTTTAAAACGAAAGAAACAGAGATGAAAAACTCCAAGTATTTTGAGAGTTATGTTGGAAATAGTTACACTCGCGCTTTGGTTTTGCAATTTACTGACATACGTCCGATTGATTGATCATAACTCACTCAATTTAACTCGTAATTCATTGAAATTAGTTCCATTTCGAAGTAATCGAAGTGTAGTTTAAAACGAAAGAAACGGAGATGAAAAACTCCAAGTATTTTGAGAGTTATGATGGAAGTGGTTAGACTCGCGCT
This sequence comes from Tasmannia lanceolata, assembly GCF_043159265.1. Classification (NCBI taxonomy): domain Eukaryota; kingdom Viridiplantae; phylum Streptophyta; class Magnoliopsida; order Canellales; family Winteraceae; genus Tasmannia; species Tasmannia lanceolata. The sequence goes on from NW_027518678.1 coordinate 1,368,659, forward strand.
TTGGTTTAGCAATTTACTGACCTACCTTCGATTGATTGACCATAACTCAGTTAATTCGACTCATAATTCATTGACATTAGTTCCATTTCGAAGGAATCGAAGTGTAGTTTAAAACGAAAGAAACGGAGATGAAAAACTCCAAGTATTTTGAGAGTTATGATGGAAATAGTTAGACTCGTGCTTTGGTTTAGCAATTTACTGACCTACCTCCGATTGATTGACCATAACTCACTCAATTTAACTCGTAATTCATTGAAATTAGTTTCATTTCGAAGGAATCGAAGTGTAGTTTAAAACGAAAGAAACGGAGATGAAAAACTCCAAGTAATTTGAGAGTTATGATGGAAATAGTTAGACTCGCGCTTTGGTTTAGCAATTTACTGACCTACCTCCGATTGATTGACCATAACTCACTCAATTGAACTCGTAATTCATTGAAATTAGTTTTATTTCGAAGGAATCGAAGTGTCGTTTAAAACGAAAGAAACGAAGATGAAAAACTCCAAGTATTTTGAGAGTTATGATGGAAATAGTTAGACTCGCGCTTTGGTTTAGCAATTTACTGACATACTTCCGATTGATTGACCATAACTCACTCAATTCAACTCGTAATTCATTGAAATTAGTTCCATTTCGAAGGAATCGAAGTGTAGTTTGAAACGAAAGAAACGGAGATGAAAAACTCCAAGTATTTTGAGAGTTATGATGGAAATAGTTAGACTCGCGCTTTGGTTTAGCAATTTACTGACCTACCTCCGATTGATTGACCATAACTCACCCAATTTAACTCGTAATTTATTGAAATTAGTTTCATTTCGAGGGAATCGAAGTGTCGTTTAAAACGAAAGAAACGAAGATGAAAAACTCCAAGTATTTTGAGAGTTATGATGGAAATAGTTAGACTCGCGCTTTGGTTTAGCAATTTACTGACCTACCTCCGATTGATTGACCATAACTCACTCAATTGAACTCGTAATTCATTGAAATTAGTTTTATTTCGAAGGAATCGAAGTTTAGTTTAAAACGAAAGAAACGGAGATGAAAAACTCCAAGTATTTTGAGAGTTATGATGGAAATAGTTAGACTCGCGCTTTGGTTTAGCAATTTACTGACCTACCTCCGATTGATTAACCATAACTCACTCAATTTAACTCGTAATTCATTGAAATTAGTTTAATTTTGAGGGAATCAAAGTGTAGTTTGAAACGAAAGAAACGGAGATGAAAAACTCCAAGTATTTTGA